>NC_136061.1:1869899091-1871336611 GCF_964261635.1 Lissotriton helveticus | reverse complement strand
CGTCTCAGGTGCGCCTCTGCCACCGGGGCACCTGGGATTTGTGGTCTGGGTCCTGCTTGCCGTTTCCCTCACGGCGCTCACTGGGCTCTGTGATGCACTAGGCAGTAAAGTGCTGTGGGACTCTGCCGGTCCCCCTCCCGTGCTGGTGCTGGTCGGATATCTATTTTTTAAGGTTCTTAATTAACTGTTGTGTCTTGCCTCCTTCTGAAAATGTTTGTAATGCTCTTAACTGGATCACGTGTTTTGTATGCAATTTTAAGCATTAACATTATGAATTAATGCATTTTAATCTTTTTTGTGTGAAAATTCACTGTTTTATCTGTGAGTGGCTTGTATGACAAAACTGTCGAATAAAGCTTTTTGGACTAGACGTCCTTGGGTTCCGCTACTACTTTTTTTTTGTCGTTCTAAAACTCTGCGACAGTACCCCCATCATTACCGCCACCTTCTGTGCCACTGTGGTTACCGCTGCTCTTCCCGGGGCAATCCGTTACCAGTGCCTTGCAGTGATTTCACAATAGTACCCTTGTTCTGCCCCAGCTTCTTTCTGTCCTTTTTCTCTCCCTCTAGCCTTTTCTTCTTTTGGTAGTGGAATATATGGGCTTGTATTTCCTCTCAGGGTTTGGTATCTAAACCAACTACGCTGTCCAGACCGCTTTGTATCTCAGTGGGTAACCCTTTCTTCAAAATATTATAGTAAAATGTGACAAGTGAGCCGGTGTTGGTCCACTGTTGTCTGGTTTCCTGACACCATCTTTCCCTCATTCTATTGAGGAAATCGTTCATGCTTTCCTCTGGCTTCATGGTCTCCGCTATTAGCCCTCCTACATCTGGGCGGTCAGGGAATATGTGTGTATTAAACTCGGCCCATCATGCTGGGTGTTTGTTCGCGTGATTGCTGCATTTCAAGGTTGGGTGATCCCCATGTTAGTGTACTCCCCAATTAGGCTGCTTAGCAGACTCTTAAAGTCGCCTATCGCAAGGTTGATACCTGTGATGTTTTTCAAGAAGCATGTAATCCATTTCCCTGCCCTATCCATCAATGATGGTAACTTTGTTCTCAACCCCTTTTTATCCATCTGGGCCCATGGCACGTATACAACCCATGCTGCGCCCTTCTCACAGACGCAGAGGTTACAGACCAAGCCAGCTGCTGTTCTTATACGACAAGTTCCTTTCTAAATAAATCACAAATCCAACTGAGGGACGTTTGATTAAAGTAAATCCAACTAGCAGACTTAGCGGGTTGTGTACACCCGCTCCCCTCCAAGTAACCCTCGGCGGGGATTCATGGTGCCATGAAATATACTTTATTTATATTCAACAGGACTCAAGCTGTGTGTTCCTGATTATAGGATGTCCTCTGGTTTGTTACCTTTTTAGACCCGAGTAAGACCTGGTTTGATGCTTAGTCATTAACACCTGATCTTAGAATCGAAATGTCGACTGTATTGTTTTATGTCCTACTTCAGCTATCCTATTAAAAAAACAAAGATATAATGATATCCTGAACTTGAACATTTGCCAGTATTTGTTTTCATTGTCTCAAGTTTTGTGTGTGAACACTGGAAGTATTGAATTCTCACCATGTATATGTTTGTGTCATTTATTTTATGTATTGTGTTATGGGCAGCTGATCATTCACAAAAAACAAAAAAGTGAAACTAAGTTGGATATATATGAATATATTGAAATAGAAAAGTTCTTTTTGTGTTGTGGTTTCTCTTACTGGTTTGATTTATCTTTCCAAGAAGATTGATATTCTCATTTGAAGGGATCATTTTCTTTACCATTCTAAACCAATGTTGAATGATCAGCATCGTTCACAATTCTTGGTGAAGAAATTGTGCCACCCGTCAGAACTGTTTGTAGTTTGTAACCATATACCCAGGTTCTGAGGGACGCAGACAACCCCATTATACTTAATGGGCTTCAGCAGTAGCAGGCACACTCTCATTCTAGATGACTCTACGGGTCTCTCCGCAACATAGCTCTCCCATCTTGCAAGGCATTGCTACATATAGAGGAATTCCTAACTGGGGTTTCCTTTTCCATGCCTGATGCAATCCTACGCTACTGCCATGTCTTCTGGTTCAAACAATCCTTCCCTCGGCCAAGATCTGTCGCATTGGTCCCTCTCCTCAGTCCAATCTGCTAATAGGTCTCAAAACAAGTAGGCAAAAGTCTTGCCTTTCTTTTTGGCTGTTATCTCCCTCTGGGTTAGTTTATCTTTGTCTTGTCCCTGTGCGGAGCAGCACGTATCCTTGTCGCTGCTTCCTGCGTGTGCACACACAGGTGCCATTTTGTTTATCCTGCGTTACGGGTAGGTAAGTACCAGGCTGCGTTGTTCCTTTATCTCTTGTTCAGCCTCTCTCATTTAAAGACTGGATTGTGTGGCTCTGAGCCCTGCTGGTAGCCTTTTATCTACCTCCAATTCTTCCCAGCTCTGCGCCGCGTACCTGTCCTGCTTTCCCCATGTGAAGAGTGCGCTGTCCTGTACTCTTGTGTTAACTTCCAGTTGCACACCCTTTCTCTAGTTTCAGATCACGCATCTCTCCTTTGCACCGTCTAGCCTGTCTCTTTTCCCCTGAGCTATGCGCTGCTTTAGTTAACCTGCTTCACCCTCAAGTTCGCTCTGTCTTTACTCATCGGCTACCTGAGCCCCACCCTTGTCATTGGTACCCTAGGGACTGGAGCTTCCTTCAACCCGAGCTCGTTGAGTCACTATCGAAAACCGCCTCAAACTTTCCTGACACGTTTATTTCCTCCTAAACCAGTTGGAGTGTGTGTTTTTACTTTCCTTTGAGGTATTACATTTTGACTGTGGTGGAAGGGGAGTCAAGCTTTTGGGGACCTTCCCAGGGGACTTGGGCTGAGCTGGTGGCATCTGGGCTTGCTTGCTTTTGGATTTCTCTGGCTTAAACGTAACTGTCCTTCCTTTAGTGGGAGAAGGGGCTTGTCAGCTTCTACTATTGTTTGGTTTGAATATCCTTTTGCAGGGGGAGCTGGTGAGAATACATCCATCCCCATGGTGGGGGAGGTGCTGACGCCTTGCTCGTCATCGGCATTGTGGGGTTATCGGATGTGACTCCTTCAAAGATGGCCCATAATTCTAACATTGACTCTATTTTTGTCTCTCTTTTATCCTGCCTATGCAGTCTTCATATGTGTTTTAGTGTGTTCAATCATATTTGGGTCAAATGTTCCCTCCTTAGGCCAGAGAAATGTGTGTGCCTTTGTTTGTAAATGTCACTCCTGGCAAAACTTATTACTTCTCTTTATCTGTTTAGGTAACCTAGTTTCGATAGGCTTTAATAGGGAATCCATGGAAATGTTAATAATTTGAATAAATGCAACTCCAACAACATTTTGTAGTTTGGTTTATCTAATCGTAGGGGCAAATGTACGCGGTGCACTTGTACTGATTACATAGTTGGAGTTTAGTGCTTACAATATTTGCGTCAAACAATTTGACTGAAAATTCAAATAAAAACAAGATAAGAATAATTATGTAGTATTACAATAAGAGCAAATATGCGCTATGTTAGAATACCATCTGTGCGCACTTAGTTTTTCACATAATACAGTTTTTAATAAACAATCAATGCAAAATCATCAAATACATAATACAGTTCAATAATTGTTGACAAAAAAAAGTTCTTTGTTAAAAAAGAAATGTGTACGTTCTCATCACATATCCTGACAAGAGAAGACAAGCGTGGAATACGTTCCTAAGTGACCTGGATAGTCTGCCAATATCCGCTCCTAGACATAGGTGCTAATCATAGACCCCATATCGTAATAGCTTGAGAATCATCTGCCCCTCTTAGACACAAATAAGTTACGCCCAGTTTCCTGGGTTCAATATTTCCCTGTGTCTGAATTCCGCCCTGTAACGCCTAGGTCAAGCCAGATGCACCTCCCACGCTTCCCTAGATACCTAGGGTGTTAAGAAACTCTTGGCATTGGGAACACATTGAACTAAAAGTCAACTGCACCCAATTAGAATTAATATATCACAAATATCAGCGTCCTTTGCGTCATCAAGGGCTATGTTCACCGTAGCTAACGTACTCAGCTATCAAACAAAGATGACTTCAACTGGAATGCTTCCAAGACTGCCTTGCCACTGATTCTGTTAGGATAGATAAAATAGGTAATATGCCAGACCCTGTCGGAGGCAGGGCGCTCAGGTTATCTTTTTATGCTTCTCCTTAGTTTACCATATGCCAAATGCTTTAGACTATGTTTTAGGTTCAGATGTAGTCTGTTACCCTCTTTGATGGCTGCCACAGGGTGGACCACCGCCCTGGGGATACAGCAGAACTTACAGTCAGTTGCAGTGTCTCCCCACTTTTTTTGTTGCGCAGTTGTGAATTCATCCATGTTAGGTCTCCTTCCTTTGGCTGCTGTTGAGTATGAGGCCCAAATCTCTCCTACAGTGACTCGCCAAAATGTTACTTGAGTTCTAAATCCTTTAAAAAACAGAAGACGAGGCATTTGGCAAAAGAGGAACAGTTTGCTTAATTAAACATAACGGCCAGGAGAACAGTTACAGGCACGAGGTCCGAGGACTATCTCAATTTACAATCTGTATATGTCCTCACTTTACACAAAACACGACTGGTTATAAATGTTTTTGGCATACCATATATGGTAAGGAATGTTGGTTGCTGCCTTTGCAGTCATAAATTAATGGTCTAATGGTTACTACGGATGGGTCTGGCGTGGAAACAATGTGGCCAGCGGAGAACGTCGGTGGTGTGTGATCACGACATGTGCTAGGTCCTGATTATCCGTGTTTTCCTAACTCATCTGGACTCTGACTTTTACTGGTGTTTTCAGGAGCACGCATATCCCTCCGGCCATGTGAGCTTTATTGGGGCACTCTCCCTACACCATTGTAATGTTGCTGCGCCTATCTGTGGGATTGATCAAGAGTTTCCTGCCACTAATGCACCCTCCCAACTGTGGCCTATCAGTCAGCAATCACCTGCTAGGTCTCAGGTCCTGTTTGACTACATATTTGTGTGTCGAGGTTGATGTGGAGTTCACAACGGGTCGCTTCTTAATAATAAGAAGGAGATCTCATTTTTATCTATGAACGTTTCGATGTCCATAATAACAAAACTGACTAGAGGTAGGAAAGAAAGACAAGATTTTAGGTATCTGGGTGTTTCGGGGGGCATTGGAACATCATGATTCCATATTTGGTAGCTCTAGCATCATGGGCTATTTGAAAAAAAGTAAAAGATCAAAAACATATGCTGAGCTCTCTAAATGTTCCACAAAAAAGCTGCATTCATTACAAATGTCGCTTTTTTATGCCTCAAAAGTTGAAAATGAATGCACAGTTTCCTAAGCTTTCTCTAGATTATAGTGTTAGTGGAGGCTCATCTCAGACGTCTTTGTTTTCCTATACTGTTGTGACAAGCCCTAGTTTTTAGGGATCATATCCAGTGAAAGTAGTGCTGGAAGAAAGGGCAGAAGTAAGATTTTCATCGTTTTGCTTATTAAAATAAGACTCCGCTCAATCTGTAAGTTGTTGTTGTCCTAATATAAGGCTCTTTAAAAATGAATTTAGGGGATTTGTTGGAGTAGAACAGTGTTCCTATTGATTACAAGGAAACAACTCTGTTGGTTTCTGGAAGCTGTAATTACCAGTCCACATATATGTTTCAACATTGTTTGACCCATGCCATCATCATGCAGCAGAAAATAGTAGGCTTGCAGTAAGAGATTGTTGGTGAGACAATGGCATTAAGGATGAAAGAAAAGGTACGAGGTACCTGTATTCTTACTGTTGGTCCATAAATCTAGTATATTCAAGCTTTCCCTGAACACACCTTCTTGTAGTGGGATCGCCGTCAGGCTAACAGATGGTATACTCCTTGTAGCATGATAAGATGAAGTACGCTGGTTCAACTGTTCATTAACTGGCTTAGGTTGCCTGAGATTCAATAGATATTGCTCATGCATCATTTGAGCAGGAGACACTATGTAGCCAATATGAAGAGACGCATCTGAGTATAAGGGGGTTGCAGGTATTAATTGATAACATACCTTTATAGAGCCAATTTGTCTTGCCAGTTCAAGTTCTCACTCGGAGTCAATTCAAATCTGTATAAGTCGAAGCCTTCAGGCATTATTTTGCTTCTGCCCTTCATGTTGCACTGCAAATTTTACACTCTAAAAGTTCAAAGTCTAAATCTGGGTTGCCTGTTGTGTAAAGTGTATTCGATTCAAAATGAATTACCATTGTTGGGTACATCCAGCATAAGTGGTGCTGTTGTAACACCAATAAGGTGATCCTCCACCTTCTTTCAACAGGCAAAACGCTTACTGATTTCTGAGATGGCTGCAAATCACATAGAGAATTTACTTCTTGTGGTTTGAGCTTTAGGTTTTGGGACCGTGTTACTGGAAAACTGTAAAGAATTAACCACATGATATGGTTTAATTGCATCTTTTGACAATTGCCTCTTCGAACTAGGTTTTGCGAAAGAATCTCACTTCCCTTCTTTCGCAGCAGTTATTGGTACATTCCATGAAATATCTTTCGTAGGAATGCTCTCAAGTACAAGATCACCAGCCTTTGGCAACCAGCCAGCAATAGCAGATGTGGAAGGGGCAGCAACGTGAGGAGTAGTGTGTATTTCAGATAAGCTTTTTCTGGTATCCTTCAATTCCCGCACTAGATTCATATATGGTTAGTCATGAAGATCTAATGCCTCCGGTAGGTCAGGAATCTGCATTTTGATCCCAACTAAGATTTTTTTCAAGTTCACAGTTTAGCAATACATGTTTCAGTTATGCAATGCTGTCTGGGCACCATAGAGGGTATTTATCGCTGATGCACCATCATTTAAGTCTGTTCAAGTCAAAGCCTGTATGAGCATGACATTCGGCTGGTGACTGTTTAATTGTAGTTTGAACTGGCCAGTGAATTGTAGGTGTACTTCCACTGTGCCTCCTCTAACACTTTAGAAAGAAAAATTATATATTGACCTGACTGAAAGGTACACTTCTCCCCGATTGGTACCAAGCTCAACAGACCTCTGGCAACTGTGCGAGTTGTGGCTATACAGTATGATCACACTCACTGTGTGAATCTGCAGTAGGCAATGTATATTGCTTTACTGATGGGAGCAGACCGATCTTGTTGACTAAACTACTCCAAACTACTCAAACAAGCATTGGAAATGCAATAGGTCTCGCATTAGGAAAGTTTGAGCTATTGGTCTTATAAATGACATTTATTTTATTTATGTGTAGTTTTTTAAAATAGCTAAATTAATAGCTTTGTCATTTACAATGCCAATAGTTATAACTTTTGCAAATGTGACACCTATAGCATTTGTAATGCAACATGTTTTGTATTTACGTGACTTGGATGTATTGATATTACAAATAACAATGGCTTTTAATATTTTTAAATAATTAATACTTAAATAATTTATTTAATTTGTAATGTCAATAGCTTAAACTTTTGTAAATAACTTTTGTGAAGATTATGTTCAGTGTTTTTTATTGTGACGAAAATCCAAGAACAGAAGTGAAATATTAACATCTTTTTGTGATTTGTAATAAAGCTTGAAAGCTTGAAAACAGCTTGAAACATTGAAAGAACATATTTGAACCAGTGATGCTGTGGTGGGGCTGAGTGATGCTGTGGTTGCGCTGAGTGATGCTGTGGTTGCGCTGAGTGATGCTGTGGTTGCGCTGAGTGATGCTGTGGTTGCGCTGAGTGATGCTGTGGTTGCGCTGAGTGATGCTGTGGTTGCGCTGAGTGATGCTGTGGTTGCGCTGAGTGATGCTGTGGTTGCGCTGAGTGATGCTGTGGTTGCGCTGAGTGATGCTGTGGTTGCGCTGAGTGATGCTGTGGTTGCGCTGAGTGATGCTGTGGTTGCGCTGAGTGATGCTGTGGTTGCGCTGAGTGATGCTGTGGTTGCGCTGAGTGATGCTGTGGTGGTGCTGAGTGATGCTGGGGTGGCACTGAGTGATGCTGGGGTGGTGTTGAGTGATGCTGGGGTAGCGCTGAGTGATGATGTGGTGATGCAGAGTGGTGCTGTGGTGGTGCAGAGGGATAATGTGGTGGTGCTGTAGTGGTGCTGTGGTGGTGCTGAGTGGTGCTGTGGTGGTGCTGAGTGGTGCTGTGGTGGTGCTGAGGGATAATGTGGTGGTGCTGAGTGATAATGTGGTGCTGTAGTGGTGCTGTGGTGGTGCAGAGTGGTGCTGTGGTGGTGCTGAGTGGTGCTGCGGTGGTGCTGAGTGGTGCTGTGGTGGTGCGGAGTGATAATGTGGTGGTGCTGTGGTGGTGCTGAATTATGCTGTGGTGGTGCAGAGTGGTACTATGGTGGTGCTGAATGATGCTGTGGTGGTGCAGAGTGGTGCTGTGGTGGTGCTGAGTGATAATGTGGTGGTGGAGTCTAGACATTTCTACGAATTGACTTGTAAAAACGAGCACTAGGAGGGTAAAGTAGATTAAATTCAAGCCTACTTATTTCCTTTACCTTAAGTTGAATTCACAGACTAAACTAATTTATTGAAATACAAATCTATAAATGCGAAAATGAAAAAAAAGAAATTATTAAAAAAGGTCAAGAGCGCACAAAAGGAAATATGAGAAATATAGCAAGCACCCGTAAAATTTGGTCATATCAAGTGTCAGGACGCTGAGTGATTAATTCTAAAATGAAAGATGACACCTCCAGACTAAACAATATATAATAGATCGCATAGGACCAGTATCTTGCGATCGGCTGCCTCAGAAGCGGTGTCCTAATCCCCGGTACTAGTGATGTGAGCTATGAGAAGGCGACGTTTACAGATGTCAGCGCACGGTCCTGACTGCAGCCAATACACACATATCTTTATGTCACCATAGGGTGAATACATGACGGCCAATAAAAACATCTTCTTTGGAACAAGTGTACAAACAAACACACATGCATACTCCTATTACTGCAAGGAAAAAGTAAAATCAGCTAAGTAATGTCAGATGTGAACATCGGCCTCGCATCTGACGGGCTCTTCCTAAATGCTGCCATGTTTCTGACCCCCGCCCAGCCGCATGGGCCGCTCTGGTGCCCGCCTTCCATGCCGATCAATGTGCCTCTGATACAATTGTGAACAGAATGATAAGACATGTATGGCACCATCATACTGTTTATTTGGCGGGCATGGGTGTCGATAGAGGGGTGCGGACCTGGGGGGGGATGCCAGGGGTGTTGGTGGTAGACTGGCTCTGGGGATGGTGCAGTGCAAAGCGAGCACGGGGTGGGGGAGGCAAAGGGGAGTGGGGGGATGGGGCACCAACGCAGGCAGGCAGGCAGCCAGGGAAGATACAGCATGGGGGGGATTTAGTCACAGGGGAAAGGGGATCATCAGAGTATAGGAATTCGTAAGATAAGGAGAGCAGGGAGAGCCGCCTATGGGGTGCGCTGGCGAAAGGAGTTGGTACGGGGTGGGCGGGGGGCTGCTCAACAAGGCATGGCAAGGAGCGGCAAATACTGGGGTTGGTTGGCAGGGGAATGCGGAGCGAAAAGGAGGAGTGTTAGAGCTGGGCTCCTCATATCCGCAGTGAGAGCGTAATAATTTTTTTTTTTTTAAAAGCATGAAGAGTTGTTTTCCAGGAAGAGTGTATGGGCGTCACTTGCGACAATGGCAGGGGTAATTTGCTCACGGGGGCGTAGTGGCACCGGTCTGAAATAACACGGAGCTCAATACCAGGTAGAGAGAGGGGGGTGCAAGTGTGGTGCACCGCAGGCGGCCTCAACCCTTCGTGGCCCTACTAAGTTTACTTTCTTCTGTAAAATGGGCACGGTTCGATGCAAATGGTTCAGTTGAGAGCTCGAACAATTTAGTTAATTTCTTCCTTTGTTTAAGTGCTGGGTGCAGGCGACAGGTTCACTAGCCGCCATATGTATCATCAAACTATTTTGCATTTCCTAAATAGCGAATTTTAAGGAATCGCTATTTAGGAAATGCAAAATGGTATGTATGTACAAAATCGCTTTTCAATAGTGATTCCTTAGCATTTCTAATTTGCGATTAGCAATTTGCTAATCGCAAATTACCCATTCATTTCCATGGGCCAGGAGGCCCATAGGAATGAAAGTGCAATTTGCATTAGCAATTAGCTAATCGCAAATTAGGAATTTTTTCAAGGGTGCAGGGGTGTCTCAAGAACACCCTGCTGCACCCCTGAAAAAGACATTTGGGGGCATATGGCGCACATACATGCCCTAAGGGCATGTATGGGCGTCATATGGCACCTGTGTTTTTTTGTAAAAAAGCTTTTTGAAAAGAATTCGCAAATTACCACCAACTAGAAGTTGGTGGTAATTTGAGAATCCTCAATGGCATTTTTTGCATATTTTTTGTTTGATACATTGCATTTAAGGAATCGCAAAATTTGCAATTCCTTAAGTGCAATCGCAAAATAAGGAATAGCAAATGTTGCTATTCCTTATTTTGCATCAAACTTGTTTGATACATACCATTTGTCTAATTAGCATTCGCAAAGGCCGAAATTCGCAGAATTTCGGCCTTTGCGAATGCTAATTAGCTTGATACATATGGCCCTTAGTGTTCTGTTTTCCTTCTTCATGTTGTTTGAAAAAGTATTGTTCTGCAGTTGCATCGCGGTAAAAATGCAGATTTTGCAGAATTTTGCATGCCCCCAATTTATAGTTGTAATTTATTTAGGCGTTTTAGATGGCGCGGACTTTGCCTGGGGATGTCGGAGCGCTTTGCGGTTGGTGCAGTGGTGGTGCATGGGGAAAAGATTACAAGTAAACAGTAGTGATGCATGAGGAGGGTTATACGGGCGGGCAGATTGCGGGGGCGGGTGTTGGGTTGCGTGGGGCGGGGTGACGGATGTTGGCGAACGGATTACAGGAGGTAGCAAACGGTACATTACAGGGGAAAAATTGACGTGTGTGCAGGTTACAACAAGGGAGCACTAAAAGAGCAGGCTTGTGATTTATGTCAAAACAAGAGGCCAAGACGGTCAAAATGTCAAATAGCAAATTAATAAGGCTCATGGTGCGTAAAAATATGCCAAATGAACAAAAGGTAACCTAATCCGGTCAAAGTGGCAAGTCCGGGCGTTCCTAGGCATCTTACGGCCTTAAAAACTCTGTTTAATTGCGTGGCAGAATGACAATGGTAACAGTGGACTGCGTCTTAAGTTAAAGAAGTAAGCATTGCGGTTGTTATACACAGTACAAAAATGTATCCGTGAACAAATGATTGAGGTAGATATTTTAAGTAAATTGTAAAGACATACTGACGGTCGGCAGCACCGGTAAAATGTACTTTGGTTTAGATGGTAGTTGGATAAAGCATATCAATACATCAATGGTCCTGCTTAAAACATTCCTTGTACAAAATGGCAATTAATGAAAAAAGAAAAGGAGACACGGCCTGGCGGCTGTGAAACTGAAAGCACGGCTGGCCGGCCGTGAAAGCCTTTGATGCAGCAGGGGGTGGAGCGGGAAGAGCTGCTGGTGGCGCGGCCGGCCGGCCGTGAAAGCCTTTGATGCAGCAGGGGGTGGAGCGGGAAGACCTGCTGGCGGCACCAAGCTGGGCAACAGATGGCTGGCGATTTGATGCTGTGCACGCGCATTTTAACTCATTGCGCTTGCGCATTGAGCTAAAAGCGCACATGCACTGCATCAAATCGCCAGTCTAGTTCAACTCTGTTTAAGCCCCTATAGTCTCGCTCCGCTCAATGCGCATGCGCATTGACAGGCGAGACCTAAAAAGGACCTCTGCTTTTGTGATGGTGTCGGTTTACCTTCTAAGGTTTTATTAGCAGACATAATTTAAACGACAGTACATATTGTTAGGGTACTTTTAACATTAATGGACTCCCGTTGTGTTCATGGAGAATAGGCAGAGCAGCTGAGACTCAGTCTGAATTGAACCTGTACCCTTGTGAAACTCTTTGATTTCAAGTTCCTCAAACTTGTTCATGTCACTTTCACCTACTCTCATTGTAACGTTAAGGAGCCCATCTTATTCCAGAAAATGCATATGCGTTGTTGAGAAGCATGGCTTTTATGCTGTGTAATAAAGTAATTGCTGCAATAATATCGTGGTCAATTTTAGTATGCAGCCTATTTACCGCTAAAGTTTTGCATACCTGCACTGACGACTTCACAGCCTGATTAAGAGAATTATATTTGATCACCAATGTGCTGTACTTGCTCCAGTTGAAGCTGACTTTTAAAGGCAGATATATCTATCCAAACTACTCGGCTTTCATCTTTTCCCCCTGTTTAGTTTTTGTTATCTTTGGACTTCCGTTAATTTAAATATATGTTGTTACCCTATACAGAGGATGAGGAGTGGTTGATCTGAAGGGTCTTTTCTCAGTAGGGCATGAGGTAGTGAATTTACCTTCACCCAAAGAGTTTACATGAATTTGTTTAATAATAAACTCCTTGAACTCAAATTTTCCATCAGCCACTGCACAATTGGCTTTGTAGTGCCGTTTTGCACCTCCTATCAGCTTTGGCGAGCCACCTCATAGAAAACAAAGTGCTATTGGCATGTGGCACAGGTAAAATAGGTTGTTGATACAAAAAATAATGCACACTTAGTATTTGGTCATACTGAAACTAAATATCAGAAATGGCTTTAGTCATGGCCCTTTGCACCCATCTAATGTGCAAGCAATTAGGTATATTAACTTGTATGGTATGTCCCAATTGGTATTGGTGACACAGTGATCCTTTTACCCTATGCAGTGATTTTTTCTTTGATTGTGGCAGTTTGCACCACAGTGAGAATTTTCTTCACTGGATCTTTTGCTGCTGAATACAAATGTGATTTTATGCTGTGGAGGCCTTTTTGCGCATGCTCCTTGTGAAACTCCCTCTATGCTGGAATCAACAAATCCCTGCTACTCAAACTCCAGACCATCCAGAACACCGCGGCTAGACTCGTCCTCGGCATCCCACGGCATGAGCACATCACCCAACACCTGCGAGACCACCACTTGCTCCCCTTCGAGAAGAGAGTAAGCTTCAAGCTACTCACCCACGCCTACAAATCCCTCCACACACAGGACCCAAATACCTTTCATGTCCCCAAAGGGAACCTCCGTTCTGCCAGCCTCACACTGACAGAAACCCTGCACATCTGCAGAACCAGATCGGGTGGAAGAGCCTTCTCTTACATCGCAGCCAAAGCTTGGAATGAGCTCCCAATCATCAACAGATGCTCCCTTACTCTGCACACCTTCAGGAAGAGCCTCAAGACCTGGCTCTTTGGCTAAACCGGAGCTCCCCCTTCCTCCCCCACCCAACCGGCGCCTCACGGGTGAGTAGCTCCCTTTAAACCCCCTGATTGATTGATTGACTGACTGACTGTCTTGGAACAACCATGATCACAAAAGTATATTTGTTTGTTGTGTCAACCCCAAAGGATAAGGCTGCCACCTGCTACATGTCACATATAGATATAAAAGACCTATGGTCAATCTCTGGTAACGTGAGAAAAGCAGTCAGTCTGAAATCAAAGGTAATATGTAAAGGCACAGTACACAGTAAAAAAGTCCCACAACACCCAATCATATTGCACAAACAATTTTAAAAGAAAAAGTTTATATGTAAAATAAGACCAAAATGACAAATATCTAATGAGGGCAGTGGAGATATGATTTTTTTAAAGATGTGAATGAAAATAGCACCAAGAAGTACAAACCGCAAATAATAGGTTCTGGTCGCAGTAGACAGGGGCCTAGGCACGATTTGAGCACTGGTCCAATACAGCAAGTGCATTGGTCCCTCTGGAAGTCAAAAAGTTGGAAAAAGTTTCAAAGTTCTAGCCCAAAAGGAACTGTATGACATATTTTTAGCAGAAAAAGTTGTCTCACCTCAGGAGAAATCTCAGATTGTATTCCGCATTGTAGAATGATACCTGCGGGAGGTGTCGTACTTTTGGCTTGAAAACCTTTTGAGTTACAAAACGGAAAGGGACTTTGTTGTTGATGCTAAACTTTTCAGAGGCACGATTCAGAAATTTAATCTGAAGTCCTGGAACAGCTGTTTAGGTACTTTTTGCGGTAGGTCCCCTTGGCTTTGGAACTCTTGAGCAAAAGTTTTGTAAAGTTTCCAAATGGTTTTGTGGGACACAATCCAGCACAGGAGTACACCTCTAAGCCCCATCTGACCTCCGGGGTGGCAACCAAAGAGTCTCAGAGTGCCAGTCAGAGGTCATCAGCAAAATCCAGTCCAAGATGCCTGTTGTCAGCTGGGAGTTGTAGGGAAAGTGCCTCTTGCAGCTTTTTTCGTCCATGTAGCCACACAGGTGGTCCACCAACTGACCCTGTCCTCGGTACAAGTGGGAGCAGATATAGCCCTTCAGAGCTCCTCACAGGTCATAGACAGCAGGTCCAGTCCTCATCTGTTCTTCCACAGGTTTAGAAAGGGTTCTGAAGAGGGATCCTGGGGATGCCACATTTATGCCTGTCACCAACTAGTTGTGAGGGAGGGGTTAACCCCTGGACACTACCTAACCAATAGGGTGAAATGTTCCCCAGAGGCAATGCTACTCACTTTTCCTGTAGTACCCGTTTGCCTTACTGCAAACAGGTCCAAAAAGCCATCTGCCAAGGTATTTCCAGGATGGCGAAATTCTACGATCACATGAAAGGTGGGCTCTGAGGGTTGGTGGTATGTAGGCAAGAGCACTGTTAAAATCCCTGTGTCCACCCTCATAACACTAACATCTAGTTTGAAGCAGTCTCTGTACCCACAACAAACTAGAATATTGAAGTCTGGTAGGACAAAGGCAGGTCCTTCAGCCCCCAGAGAGGGGTGACACTAGCACTGGCATCCTGGTTGCTTCCTTTCAAGTGCACCAAAATGTTACATGTGGCTCATACAGATCTGTCCAGCAGGATATGGCACTCTGGTGTCAAAAGGATGTCCACAGCCCCCACCCTGGATTTTCTGCTGAACTCATAGGAGTCACCTCTGCCCATTGAGGTCAACTGTTTGTGTAGCTCCTGGTAGAGATTTCACTTCTCGTTCAGACTAAGTATTAGGCAGTGCTGGAGTAGCTGGATAGCTAATGCAAATTAGCCTCCAGCAGCTTCAGGCAAGCTAAAGAAAACTTTTTAAAAGTTACATTTCTCAGATAGTAAATAAAAAACAACTTTTCCATTATATTGGATTTTTATTAAATATAAAAGTTAGTCTTTTATTGGAGTCTGTAGCTGTTATAGGTCATACGTTAAAGATTACCCCAACGGCCTCCGTCAAAGTCAATGGTGTGTAATCCTCTGAGTTCCGGATAGGGAGGGGCCTAAGGCAGGGATATCCCCTTTCCACTCTCTTATTTGTTCTGATTATAGAATTGCTACCTGCATGTAAGATTTGGGACCACCTAGAGATCTGGGACTTCGGTATTTCAGACAAGTCCATCTGTGAGGAAGAGATCTCGCTGTATGCGCATGATGTTCTCCTTTACATTACTGATCCCACCCAGTCACTTTCCCTGCTCTTCCAGACGCTCAATGATTATGGAGGCCACTCTGGATACTGTGTTAATTGGGATAAGTTCATAGTCTATCTTCCACAAGAGAATACTGCTGCCCCCCTCCTCCAACATCGCCTGATGCACACTACTTCGGGTTTAAGTATGTGCGGATTTTTCTGATGTTGCAGAGGGAAGTATGTTATATTGCATGAAAACTGCAATAAAAATATATATTTTTTAAAAAGTTAAGGTTTGAAGTGTATAGTTAATACTTTGACTGTTCCAGTTACAGTAGCCTGACCATTGACAATTTCGTTTTGGGTCTAGTCGCTGACAATTTCGTTTTGGGTCTAGTCGCTGAAAGAAAATGCCTTTTCTAATGGCACATGTTACACCTAATCAGTATGCACGCTGTAGGAAGCAGGCTCTGTATATACTATACCAAAGTGAGGTATAGTGTGCACAGAGTCCAGTGAAAATCCAAAGGTAGGCAGACGTAAAGTAAGATAGAACCTTACTCTCTATTTTGTGGTAGTGTGGTCGAGCAGCAAGGCAGTATGAGAGGACAGTCTTAAGCTTTTGTTGTACACACTCAGTCCACAAATGAATTCACACACTCAGACTGAACTTCAGACTAATTGTTTTTGTATTAAAATATTCTTTGTTATTTTATTTTCTAGAACCAGGCAAGCCTGGCACAGTAAACTATAAAAACTTTACAGTAGTAATGCAATTTAAATACATTTTGAATAATAATTGTATATGCACTTTCATTTGATTTACAGTTTGGATGCAGAGAAATGCAATACTTAGTAAATGCAGTACATAGATTTGAATGGGCTTTTTAGTAGAATATCAGGTGAATAACTTTTGAGATTACCATGCTTACACAGAGTAGTATACCTAGATACTACTCTGGGACATTTCCTGAAACCAGATAAGTAAAATCGTTTTTGTTAGATAGCGCAATTTTAAAGAATTTCTTAAGTTTCTCAAACTCCACACTTCGAAACTTTTTACAGAAAAATGTCATGTTATCTTATGGAGGAAAATAGTGTTGTTGGTTTGGAGTTAAGTATTTGGAAGTGGGAGTTGAGGTTCTGGAGGTAGACTCAGGGGACCCTCAGGGTCAAGGATGCGCTCTTGTTACACCCTCAGCGGCACTAGGGCGGCCTGGTGCAGAATGCTGCGGCCCAATGTTATCCAATGGTGGATAAGGGGTCTCTGGTTGGTGGCTGCTGGCAAACCGGCCACTGGGTTGTGGGAGCAAAGCTCCTGGACTTTAGCTCAGGGCAAATGGGGAAACAAATTAGCACCAAAGGTGCAGCCTCAGAGGCACTAGGGCAGCTGGGTGCAGGGTGCTGTTTCGACGTCGGACGCCCTGTTGTTTTCAATGGAGAACCACCGGTTTGCAAAAGCACTGCCGGCAGGGAGACAAATGTCTTCTGGGTGCGACCACCACTTTGAGAGGTAAGTTGGGAAGTTAGGGGTCGGTTAGGCACTGTCGATTTGGGCACACAAGGCCGCGGGGCGCCGGGTGCAGAAGTGCCTTTTGTGGTCAGATCTTTCCAGCTCCTGGTCGCGGTTAGGGATGCCTTCTGGCTTTAGACTGGAGGAGTCTGCTGGAGGCTTGAGGCAGGTCAGGGGTCGCCATATCTCTGGTCAGGAGCATCGGGGTGACTTCCTCATGGTGTTTGCCCACTCAAGTTCGGCCCGTGGACGGAGGGTGCAGAGCGGGGCGGATCCGCGGTGTCCAGCCGGAGCAAGAGGTTGCAGGTGAACAAATCCGGTTTTCACGGGAGACAAAGTCTTTGTGCTTGAAGGCAGGTAGGTCCTCTGGGGTATTCGAGGTTGCTGGCTGCAGGACTTGTTGGGATTTTGCAGAAGCAGGTTCGAGGTGGAGATAGGCCGGTAGGTTTGGGGCTAAGTCAGTGGGCGTCTTCCTCTTGTTAGCTGCTGTATGGCAGTACGGTCATTCTTCTTCTTCTTGCAGGTTCTTGTCTGAGGAAGTAAGGTTCTGGAGTGCCCCTACATACTAGATTTAGGGGCGTTACAGGTAGGTAAAGGCAGGGACCAATGGGTCCCTGCCCTGGGGTGGGTACACCCCCTATTATGCCACCCTCCAGTGGGAGGAGGACATGAGCCTGTCCCTGGGTGGCTGCGTTCCCCCATCTTTAAGATGGCGTGGAGTGAGAGTTGTGCTTCACTTCGCCTCCCCCGCCTGAGGTGTGGAGTTGGCAGAGGTGGGCACACCTCTCTTCCTCACTTGTTTTTCCCGCCGGTTCTCCCGCCCAAAGTGGGGGTCAGAACCAGCGGGGACCAGTTGCTGAGAGCAGCAAGTGGCCTGGGAAAGCTCACAAAGGTAGTAAGCCTTTAAAGCTTCCCCTTCGTGAACCCTGCCCATCCTGGGGGAGGAGGCTTGGCACCTCGTCCAAGGATGTGCATTGTTTCTGGCCCCAGAGTACTGCAGGCTCTCGACCCGGGGGTCTAGAGACAAGTCTGGTGGTGGCAGCTGAAAGCAGCCACTCAGCCTGGACACTAGTGGTAGGTTAGTTTTCAGGGGGCTTCTCTAAGATGCCCTCTGTGTGCATTTTACATTAAATCCCACACTGGCATCAGTGTGGGTTTAATGTGCTGAGAAGTTTGATAACAAACTTCTCAGTTTTCAGTGTACCCATTATGGTGCTGTGGAGTTTGTAATGGCAAACTCCCAGCACCATATACTCTTAATGGCAGTACTGCGCTCACAATGTCTAATTATGGACTTGGACGCTGTAGGGGTACAGGGCTCATGCACCTGTACCCTCACCACTGGTATAGTGCACCCAGCCAGAGGGGTGACTGATCTATGCCAGGGCAGTGGGTTGTAGGCATGGCACACAGGGATGTGTGTCATGTCGACTTTTCACATTGTTCCGCACCAAGACACGAAGCCTGCAAAGGCAGGGTGTGAGTGTCAGGGTACAGGACCTCTAAGGGTGGCCCAATAAGTGCTGCAGCCCTTAGAGGCCTTCTCTGGTCACAGTGCCCTGGGTACCTTTGGTACCATTTACCAGGGGCTGACCTGTGGCCAGAGATGCCAATTGAGTTTAGGTTTCAATGCAGTTTTTAGGAAAGAGCATAGGCCCTGGGTACCTGATTGACTGAGTGTGCCCTAGGCTCCTGCTAAAGTACATCGGCAGTTCAGCAAAACGTGGGGCCACCATGCAGAAAGAGGGCACATCTCACACACACTATCTAAGATGCGCTTAGGGGGTGACTGAAATGATTTTGTCAAAAGGGTGAATTTGGAAGGTAGGTTCAAGCTGCTGCCATGAGGATACACAGGTTACATCTTAAGCCATATTTTCACTGTTGCTCCAGCGGTTGGGGTGAAGAGGTGCTGAAGTCAACAAGTGGCAGTTCCGTATGCATGCTATAGGTGTATTTCTGAACCCTATACTATGAACTGATCAGTAAAAAAGTCAAATGTGCCAATCCGGTTTTAAACCAATTTTGACTTGCTTTATGGTTCAGAACACATACACTGGGCCCTAGATAGCAGTGCCTCAGTGTTAGAGTTCAAGATTACAAGCAGGTAAGTCTCAAAAAATGAAAAAGAAAACTGCAGGTTAACATCGCTAAAAGAGGTCACTTTACAACACCCATGACATTTTCTCTGGTACTGATGGGGCCTTCTAACGTGAAATCCAATGTTTGCAACAGCTAGCAAAAGCCAATTCTTTCATTTAAAGCTTTCAGAAGCATTAGTGCGTGTTACATCATGAGCCCCATAAGTGTGGAAACTGGAGCTTTTAGCAAGGTCCTCTTTCAGAGTAGTCATCCCTCGAAGTGACAGCCTTTTTTAATATCTAGCAGCAGAATGAAGAACAAAAGGCATGTGGTGCTTTTTGCACATAGTAAATAATTGTTTTGCCAACTTTGCACGAAAGAAGCGAGAAACTCTCACTCATTTTTAGGCCTAATGCAAACTTATGTATATATATATATATATATATATATTCCTTTATTCGGTTTAACACATTTGCAAACCATAAAAGCAACATTTTTGGAAATTACAATTTCATATCTAAAATGTATAAAATCTGCGAATTACATACAAAAATTTGAGCCAGATCAGGTCAATACATTTTAAAATGCTAAAAGTTATTAGTTCGTTACATTTTTTAGGGCCACAACCAGGGTGCATTATTACAGATTTTTTCTATGGCTTGTGACACATTTAAAAAAATTCAAGACATGATAACACACAGATTCAGATGCCAACATTTGTAGGCGAAGCATTGCGGGACGACATTGTCTCAAACCCCACTGCCTCAACAATGGTAATAACCATATTTTCCGATGTGAAAGATGGAATTTGCAAAACAATATCGTATGTAAATTGGTTTGTTTTGATTTTTCATCACATGGGCAGACAGGAAGAGTTTGGTCCCACCTGTTTCCTTCATAAAAGGCTACTAGCCTAAAAAAGAGGTCTAGCCTAAATCTTGTTAGCAGCATTCTCTCATAAATACTAATTTGTAGTGTTAGATAAGGCTGAATGCTTTCTGCGGCCTGGACCATATTAGCATGGAGAACCGAGGGTTTTAGGGACTCAGCGGCCAGCCTAAGTGACTCTAAGTGACTTAGTGCCAGTTGTTTCAATGTTTTCTTTGCTATATCAATGATGCTTTCAGGTTGGAGATAGTACTTCTCCTTACCTAAATCTTTAAGAAAATTTCTGATATACCGGAGCCATAATATGTTATCAGTTTGATCAAGAGTCATCAGCTCTGCTACAATTGTCTGTGTGAGTAGATTTTTTTCAGAGGTCCAGATACGCCTCCAAAGCAGTAGCGGCTGAATCTTTATAAGATCCTCTAAATTGGGGACACCAAGTTCCAAATGAGTTGCGTAAATAGAAGTGCATCTTGGTGTTGCTAGCAGGAATCTAAAAAATGAATTTTCTGCAACCTGGAGGGTACTTACGTCTACATGCCCCCAGAGGCCCGCCCCATATAGTGCAATTGACTGACACTTTGCACTATAGATTTTTAATAACTCTACTGGGGCCCTTCTCCCCAGTCTCTGTGAGAAGCTGATCAGCGCCGCTGTAGCTCTTTTAAAAAGATGACACCTTGCATCCACTGTGGGCCGCCATTTCAATTTTCTATCAATCATAATACCCAAATACGGATATTGATCAGTTACCTCGAGTTTTTGATCATTGAGATAAATACTCCTCACTTGTTTTTTCCTATTGCCTGCTATCATGACGAACGTTTTTTTAACGTTCACATGTAGGTCCAACTTGCCCATGTAGTCAGTGTATCTATTCAGGGACTACTGCAATTCGTGCGGAGTGCATGCCAAGATGACGTCGTCGTCTGCGTAGAGCAGAGCGGGAATCAGATGCTTTTTTACCTGTGGCAGGTCCTGCGCCCCCCTCAACATCTCCTCCTCGAGGCCGTTGGTACACAGAGAGAATAGGAAGGGGGCCAGGACGCATCCCTGTCTGACTCCACGCTCCACCCCAAACGGCGCCGTCAGCTCACCCCTTAGGCCAAAACGCACTCTCGCAGTCGCTGTTGAATATAATTCTCTCAGAAAATCCAAGAGAACAGAATCCACTCCCATTAGCCTCAAAATTGTCCAGAGTTTCGCATGTGAAACACAGTCAAATGCCGCGGACAGGTCCACATATACCATGTAGACCATGTCCTTCTTTGCTTGTGTATATTTACTTGTTAGCAGGCTAAGATTAAGAGCCTGCTCCACTGTGCCAAACCCCTCTCGGAATCCAAACTGAAGATCGGAAATAATGCCTTTCGCCTCAGCCCACTTCTGGAGTCTCTGGAGAATTACCCTACCAACAACTTTCCCCAGAGAATCCAACAGTGGATGGGGCGATAGCATGTAACATCCTGGCGATCCCCTTTCTTAAAAATTGGAACCATGATGGATCTAGTCCATGATTCAATCAGACCCACTTTTGCTGCTGCACTGCACACTCTGGTAAGAATAGGGGCCCAAAGAGCTAAATTATATTTAAAGAGGTCCACTGGGACCCCATCTGGGCCGGTACTTTCCCATTTTTACTAGCACCTAGTGCGACTAATAACTCAGATATCGAACTGTAGGGAAATAGGATATTCAACCTTTGTGAGTGTGTTTTCAGTCCTTCCTGGAGTTATTATATTTTTAAAGATTTTTGAGAAGTGAGCCACCCATATGTCTTCCTCTATGGCCACTTCTATTTTAGGACTTTTATCGTCTATAAGATAGGGTGATCTGACTGTTCGCCATAATGTCTCGCTATTTTTAGAAAGACCACTGGTATGGAGATCATTCCATAGCTTCTGCTTGAGTTCTTGTATTCTTAGTTTGCGTGTCCTATTATATTGTTGTCTGCAGAATTGGATCTGAGCCGGATCTCTGGGAGTATTTTTTAGGGCCGACTTTAAATTGGTTAGGGCCGCTGTACAGCTATGATTAAACCATCCTCTAACGGGTGTATTTGGGCCTTTTGAGTTGGCTGTGAGAAGACTCTTTGCTTTCTCCAATATTTGGGTAAAATTATTTAAAACTGCCTCATCTGTTTCATGGAAGTCCAAACATTTGATTATGTTTGGATAGGCCGCTTTTACCAATTTTCCGGTAATTTCTGCTGGATTTACCTTCTCCCATTTTAATGTGTATCCATTTTGTTTTCCGATCTCTAATTTATTCTGAGCAAGTGTTTTTTCTAAGGTTGTAATTACGGATTTGGCCTGATTTATGTGGAGATCCATCCTCAAGGCGGAATGATCACTTAGTGTGTTATGCCTGACCTCAAAAGATCTAACTCTACATGCCAGTCCAGGAGAGAGAAGGATATAGTCAACTGTTGTTTGGGATCCTCTACCAACATAGGTTGGCTGTAGGTGATTTGTGTCTGGGCTTATGGTGTTAGCTATTTCGAGATCTAATTCCGATAGTATGTTATTCATAGCGGCCCCTGATTTGGTGTGCTCAAAATGCATCAGAGGGGTATCTTGCTCATCTACTATCCCACATTGGTTTTTCTTAACTTGTGGGCATGGGTGTAGATTAAAATCCCCTCCCCAGAGAAGATGAACCGCCCCTTTTCCTATCCTAGATTGGCAAAACTGGATTATTTTCTCCTGTATATTAGAGAGGAGGGTCAAACATTGTCCCTCTTCTAAATTATTATAAAGGCTAATTAGAAGAAATGAGTCCTTGTTCTTAAAGGCCAAAAATAATATTTGAAAATTTGGATCAGACCCAACTATCGTCACTTTTAGATTCAGAGTATTTGCAATATACGTAATGATCCCTCCTTTCGGTCTCCCCGCATTACAGGTAAGAGCTGGAATAAAATAAGTTTTATATCCTAGGAGATGAAGTTCCACTGTGGACCATGTCTCCTGTAGACAAACTATTTTCCCCTGATCCAGGAAGTGTAGGGCTGTCCCGTCATCAATTTTAGGGCGGAGACCCGCCACATTCCAAAAGAATATGGATAGAAGCGACAAGACTGGGTTTTTCACTACTTCATCATTTTCTGGGGGGAGTGAAATGGAATTACTTATTTCAATCATTGTTTCGGGCGAATTGGAATTAGTTATTTCAATTAATAAACTTATGTTAGTAACCACCATTGCAGAAATGTAGACTATGGTAATATATATATATACAAAGGCCACCAATATATATGAACATCATCAAGCACGTACAGAAGAGTACTATACATCACAGTACTTGAATGATTGGTAGCTGAATTCCAATTTACAAAACTGGATCCAGCAACATTTCCAGGCAGCTGTTACAGTGTGACAAAGTCTGGGCCAACACATCATGTTATGGCAAGTCAGCAACTTCTCATTTTCTTGAGCTTGTTGATAGACATTTTCCTGGAGAGACACAAACAAAAAGTGTGAGAGACAGTTTTATCCTGCAGAAGTGCCCTTTGTGTTTACTTCTGTAGTCTGTCAACACTTGACAAACTGTTCATTTAGTTTGAGGACTTAGTACATATTCATGGTCTCCAGCCAGAGGATACACATGAGAAGTATTAGAGGACCTAAGAAGTGGGTGCTCTAAAAATGAAAGGCAAATAGAGACTTTCTCTGATAAATTATGAGGTTGGACTTGCCTTTGCCCCAACTACTCATTAAATTTTTGTACCACAGTGACAGACACTTCCCTAATAGAATGGTGCAATGCAAAGAACTAGAAATTCAGACTCCTTGTCATGCTATGACCCAAAAGCTGTTCCTATGCAATACACCACAGTTACCACTGGACAGTTCCACATCAAGGCAAACAACTTGAAAACAAAGAGAAGACAGATGGGGTCTATTTTCAAGAATTCACAGAATATTGGCACAGGTTTAAAGCCCGGAATTGACTACTACAGCTTACCTTCCTAGACTTCTGATATGGCAAGGAGATTTCTTAAGCAGGATCACAAAATAAAATCACAAGTGGTTTATCTGCAGTAACATTTACGGACAAGACAGTCTTATGGGTAACCTGATGCTGACCTTTTCTCAATGGCAGAAATCACAACATTCTAAGGCTTTGTATTTAATGACCTATGGTCATAATCATAGGGAATGTATCTTTAATGTGTTGATCAGATAGATTCTCTATGCTTTTTCCACCTGCTCACCCCCATATCCCTCATTTTAAAACCAGTGATATTAATTGCCTTGATCAGCATGTGGTCCTGACTAAAGTGAATCACAAACCTTGATAACCTTTTTGGAGCAACCATACTAGAGCCTGCTAGCAGGCAGAATGTTATGCATACCACAAGGTGTTGAAAGCACAGTAGCCAATGTGAACACAGAGACATAGAGGAAAAAGTTGTGAAAACAATCAGATAGAGCAATTCATGTAGAATGCTGGTGAATTCAAGCCACACAGAAAGGCAGTATTATGGAAGAGGGTGAACTATTGAAATTGCACAAACATTTTGGCACATAAAATTATTCTTCACATCAGCCAGACAGGAATATGAGACCTTTTAGTACATTAAGTTCACTTCGTATTCTTTTGTGAAATTTGATAGCAATATTTGTAGCAGCTTTTGTAGGGCAGGCTTTTCAAAACCACTTCATGTTAAATCTCCTCATCATACCATGTCGCCTTACCCTTCTGGCTGACAGTTTTCAAGTAATCCTGTTCTAAGCCCGTGTACAGAATGAAATGAAGAGATTACTCTTACCTTTGGCAGCTGTAATATTGACTGTCCAAATTAGGTGACCAGAGAGTGGCGCCCTACAGCTACATTCAAGGTCTTTGTAAACCAAGCAGAGGACATTAGTCCCAACCGAGATGAGATGTAGCTGTGTTTATGCATCTCCAATTGCTACTGATTTTGAAGGGAAACTCTGATGCCCCTTTAATTTCCTTTAATATGCTTCTATCTGCTCTACTCTGTTATTTCATAGGCACACATGTAGCCTATGCCTTTCTGCAGAAGCAGTGAAGTATTTTTCATTTAGAGTAAAAAAAACAAAAGGATTATTGTTTTTTTTAAGATGTTTTTATTGCTTTGAAAACATATTATTCACAAATATTTTATATCCATACATTGCAACACCGTTTTATCAATTGTATATGTGAACCTCTCTGTTCAGAAAGTCAACTCCACCTCCCTACCATCCCCAACATCCTGGGAATACATTTGCCTTGACATTATGAGTGAGGGCAAACCGATATGCGCGCTTCACAGCATTTACCACCCACCCAGGGACAACTTCACTTTTTCCCAAGAAATAATGGAGTTGATCTCAACCAATTCCGGACGGCAACTCACCCAAATATACCTTGGTGACTTCAACCTCCACTGGAACGATCGCAACGACGCAGTGGTAAATAGTCTTAAAAATTTCCTTGAAGCCCTTAACCTCACCCAAATATGCAACGGCCCAACCCACGAGAAAGGTTCTACCCTCGACCTGATCATCTCCAAAGAGGACTCTATCCAACTCGAGTCCATCCAACCCTGTGACTGGTCAGATCATCATATTGTCACATTTTTTATCAATGAAAAAGTCAAAGTTAACCCGGCTCAACTCTCCAAGCCCAAAGTCTGGAAAAGAGACTCGAAAAAGCTCAACCCAGGCTCTTTGCCCCCTAACAGTTGCAACCTCCTACTGCCACCGACAAGCGCTACAGACGTCCAAACTCTGACTGACCACTATCTCAACGCTATGACATCTATAATTAATGAGGCTGCACCTATGGAGCTGAAAAGAGTCTCTACTAAAATCTCCAAACCATGGTACGACGGGAGTCTCAATGAGGATAGACGAGACATGCGAATGGCAGAGCGTACCTGGAGATCAGCCCCCTCTGCAATGCACCTAAAAGAGCTGAAGAAAAAGAGAAACGCCTACTTCAGGAAAATAAAACGCTCAAAATCAGACTTCTTCAGCCTCCAACTCGACCAAGCAAAAAACCGCCCGAGAAAACTATTTGAGCTAATCAAAACACAATCCAAGGAACAACCCCAACCGCTCAACACTAGGTGTGAGGCACCCTCCTGTGAAGACTTCGCTGCTTTCTTCATCCAAAAAACTGACAAAATAAAAAGCGATCTCCTCATTGGCGCAAGCCGCTACTCCAAACACCTACGCCTAGCACCCACTGAACCAAAAAACAATGCTACATGGTCAACCTTCGGCACATACTCGGAAGAAGAAATTGGCAAACTGCTCAGCACCCTGAAACCATCCAATCACCTCACGGACCCCCTCCCTGCCTCCGCAGTAAAAGACTTTACCCCTTTGCTTCTCCCTCTCTGGACTAAAATTATCAACAGCTCACTCCAACAAGGAAGCATACCTGACTCTCTCAAAATTGGACAGGTCACACCTCTACTAAAGAAACCTACAGCCAACCCCTCTGACATTAACAACTATCGTCCCATCACCAATATTCCTACTCTCGCCAAACTATTGGAAAAATGCGCACAACTACAATTGACTAAACACATTGAGCAATTCGATCTCCTCAACGCCCACCAGTCAGGCTTCCGAGCAGGACACAGCACAGAGACTGCTATGACTCACATAATCGACGACGCACTTCAAATGCTAGACCAAAACGACACCTGCCTCCTCATCCTTCTAGATCTCTCTTCAGCATTCGACACCGTTAAACATGAGAATCTACTAGAACTACTAAATACAAGAATGGGTTTTATCTGGAACTGTTCTCAAGTGGTTCACTTCCTTTCTTCACAACAGGTCGCAGAAATTCAAGAGCAACAACCTGATGTCCTCGCCAATACCTGTGACGCTAGGCGTCCCCCAAGGATCCTCCCTATCCCCAACTTTGTTCAACCTAGTCATGGAACCTCTCACCTCCTTGCTACAAGCATCCAACGTAAACTTTCACATGTACGCCGATGACACTCAGCTATATCTCAAGTTACAATCCCCCAAAGACATCTTACGTCTGAACTCAACGATCAGGAGCACCCAATCATGGCTGGCTGATAACCACCTCAAACTAAACGCTATGAAGACTGAGTTCCTTCTGATCTCACCTCCCACGAAAATATCTACACCACAAACATGGCTTAAGCACCTAACAGCACTCAATGTCCAACCGACCATAGTGGATTCAGCAAAATCTTTAGGCATGACACTTGACACCAACCTCGACATGCAGCAACATATCAGCAAGGCAACAAAGGGAGCGAACTTCCAGATCAATACTCTGAGGAAACTTAAACCCTACCTCCCAGCCAAAGACTTCCAAACAGCAGTACAATCGCTAGTCATCCCACGTATTGAATACGGCAGCACTGCCCTCTGCGGACTCCCCCTAACTACTACCGCACCACTAAGAGCTTCTCTGAATGCTGCAGCGAGACTCATCACTGGGTCAAAAAAGCACTCCCACATTACCCCGGACTTGAAATCCCTGAACTGGCTGCCTTTTGAAGCCAGAATACAGCTGAAAATCGCCTGCATGACACACAAGGCGGTACACCTAAACTCACCCGGCTACCTCGCTCAGAAACTGACAATCTCTGGGGGAACTAGAAACACGAGAGGCACAAACAATCTTCTGCTGAAACCTCGAAGATTCCGAAAGGAAAAAACTTACAAGCGCTCCTTCTCAGGATTGGCGCCTAGGATTTGGAACTCACTCCCTCCCGAAACCAGGCTTATCTCTTCCACTACACTCATGGCTAAATACACTTGATCTATCATCTCGCACTCTGTCAACACCTTGCACCGATCTGTTTTGCATGCTTGACTCATTTACTTATTTGTATGAGTTGTTTTATTACTCACGTGATGGCTTGCAGCCACCTATTTGTACTATGTGATCTATTGATTTATTGTTTGACTATGTTCCCTCATGTACCCCTCTATGTAAAGCGCTCTGATATCTGTGAAGATCTTGTTCGCGCTATATAAAACTTTGAAAATAAATAAATAAATAGAAGTCAATATTAACTCAGCCATTTGCACCTATACTATCTCTACTATTCTTTTCCATCTCCTTGGTAAGTGAGGTACAGATTTTCCCCAGTACATGTTCCATTTGCTCCATTTCTTTTTCCACTTCTTAGGACAACCTCTTGACTTGAACACCTCCTTTTCGGCTATCGTACATTTTCCTAGTTCCTTCGCCCAACTCTTAGGCGATGGCCCCTCCGCCACCCCCAATGCCATTGCTATTTCACTAATGTGTATCCCATAGTAGTCATTTGTTGCTCCACCTCCGTAAGGTCTGCCGCCTCCCATATATTAAGGAGCCCTAAATGTGGTGTTAGGTTAATCTCTTTTCCTAGAGCTCTCTGCATGTGTCTTGTTACCTTTTCCCATAGGGTTTGTACCTGAGGACATTGCTTATAGTGTGGTAAAAGGTTGCCTCTTGATGACATTGGTGGAGACACAATGTATCTTGTCGACTCCCCATTTTTGCTAGTGTAACCCCAGTAAGATAAGTTCTATGCAGGATTTTTAGTTGAATAAGACGGAGCCTAAGAGGGATGGCTGCTTCTCTCGGGGACATCAGTGCCGTGTGTTAGTCGTCATCTTCAATTTGCCCTATATCAGCTTGTCACCATTCTTGGAGAGTGTGAAACGGATCCGGCGCGTTATTACATAGTTTCTGATAGGTTAATGATACAGCTTTTTCTAATATAGGTTCAGAAAGTAGTCTGTCCTCCAGGAGGGATGATTCCGGTATGTTTTCTGTGCCTGAGAGTGCTGCTTTAGGATTATGACTGACCTGTAAGTAGCTGAATACCTCACTTGAGCTAGTTCACATTTCTCCCTTAATTCTGCAAATGTTAGTATTTTTCCATTTTTCACTCAAGTGGCGATTATTGTTACTTTAATGCATTTGTACATGAACATAACCCATGCAACCTTTTAAAAGGGGCAGAATTAAACCTACTTTATCCAAACCCTCCACCACTGCCAGAGAGAGGTCAGTTTCTAGAAGTAGTGTTGATCTTATGCCTCTTATGTAACTTCAAAGATGGACAGTCCTTAGCTGGGTAGGCTCTAGCTGGGTTCAGCCTTTTTTTTGACCGGACATTTCCATGTCTCATGGTGAGACTAGGAGTTAGCAATAAGCTTCATCCAAGCCAGATAGGCATGATTAGATCTGCATGTATCAGATACACAAAAGGTGATGGTAGGATGCTTGCAATAAGTCTAACCACTGGCAATCACTCGGGGTAGCCCAGATGTGGGTTACTTGCTCACTGTGCCACGGAAGCAAGCTACTCCGACTGAAGAGCCCAGGTCATGACTTGGGTTGCTTGTTTTCCGGTTCAGACAGGACCTGGCTAGGCAGTTTGTGCTGGAGTGTTTCTACTGGAGGAGGGACAAGACTGATTTGCATATGGCTGGGTCTAATCAATCTGAGGTGTCCTAGTGGGCAAAAGAATAATGGGTTGAAATGCTACGGTGAGCAATTGCCTTATTGCATGCATACCCCCAGCACCATTTGTGTGTATGATAGGCCTGCATATAGCCACCCTCCGGATCAATCTCCATTAATTTACATGCAAGTCCAGAGGTCCAGTTTCACATTTACTTTCTTTATTTAATTGAACAGTAGAGGCAGGTACAGTTAATCATTCTTAAAACAAGGAAGAAGCCCCAAGTAACCTCACATATATTTAGTTTACAAAGCGTAAGTCTTTTTCAGTTCCAAATTAAGAGGATAGAATAGGAACAAAAAAAATCCCATAAACTGCCGAATCAACTATAATTGAATAAATACATCAACGTTATTATAACGTTATTTAAACGTGCTCAGTGAGTTGAGTCAGTGTCTCACTAAATCAGTTTTTTTTAAAGTATTAGTACATTCTATGGCAAAGTAAAGCATCGACTCTTGAAACCAAGAAGTGTAGAATGAAGGACCATTTAACCATCCTCCTACCAGAAGGGGTACGTTCTGGAGGCAGAGTTAGCAATAAAAGTTCTTAGGTGCATATTCATTTCCGTTTCAGGATTTACACTAAAAGTGATTAAACTCTTAAATATAGTGACAGTAGTGTTATTAATTCAGTTAATGTTCTGGGAATCTCTCACCAATAATTATGAATAATAGGCTACTTATTTACCATATTAAGATTTGGTTTAAAGAAAGCACGTTTTGTAGAGGCAGACACTGTCCTAATATGGCGTTGGAATAACTGCATTGAGGTAAAACATATCTATGTCATACTTTGGTACATTTAGAGAGATAAATTAGCTGGTTGGATAAACTGCCTAATGTTTTGAAGAGCCTGTGAAAGCATTTCTTTCGATCAATGTGTGTTCATGTCCACTGGTTAATAATCAGCAATATTTGCTATATCTGAACAAGCGTTTTACCAGAGAAACAAATCATATCCAGAGATTGAAAATAACTTTGGAAATGATTCCATGGTTTTGTGTGGCTCTTGTTTACAAACCCCTAGGCCAATGCGTTTCAAGGCACACATTCAGCTGCTTGTATTTAAAAATATCTTAATTCTGTATTAAAGCTCTTGAAAGTTCCAATGAATAAATCATCCATGCTGGCCAAAACATTTAATATCTGCTTGACTAGGTTGCTAATGTATCCGTAATAACTGCAGACAATAGTTCATTATCCCAAATAGGAATGGATCATGACTTGATAGAAAGATATTGCATATTCATGTAATATTTCAAAGCTTTTGTATAAATGAAATAATGCTGCTTAACAATATAAAAATAAATGTGTTCGATTTTTCTGCAGCGTGAGACATTCTAGAATCATAATCTGATACTAGTGTATTACTGTCCTACATATTCAAAAATCATTATTTGGGCTAGTCTAGTGCCCAGAAATGCCCAATAATACCATCTTCGGAGCCATTTCCACTTAACTGCTTTGTACGATACTATAAAAGGAAGACTGAAGTGTTGTGATTTGTATAGTTAGTAAACAATAAAAAATATTATTTAAATGGGCATTGTATTGTTTAAGGCATCTAGCACTCGTCACATATGTAATTCTAAATGGTGGCATCCTGTGTGAATATCAGTATTTGTAATTACAAGTTAGTGTGCTACTGAAAGTCGATGAGGTTAGTACGTGCCCATTGGTGGACTGCTATCCCCCATTCTAAGACATTGTCTCTGTTCTAAAGTGTTGTATTATCATTTGAGTAGACATTTTGAGATCCTATTATAGGTTATGCACAAGCTCATTGGTAAACCATTTTTCGCACTGCAATACTGAAGTTTGATAAATGTATTCTCCTCATTGAGGGGTGTAGTTTTAAGTCAGTTAATTTAGAAAAAATTCTGCTTTTAGGTTCTCTGTTTTGCTATTTTGAATAATGTTTTTTCATTGTAGGTGTGAAAGCTGCAATTGTTCAGCATCTTCCCTGGGCATTTTTGCAGGGCGACTAAATGCACCTAGGCCAGTCCATCTGTTGGCATGAAGTGGTTGGGAGAATCCAAGAACATGATTGTGACTGGCAGGCGGAGTGGAAGCAGACATTCCAGCAGACATCCACACAGCCAAACTAAATTGCGACACAATAAAAGGGAGCGGGCAAAACCCACCAGGCATATGCCCGAGCGAAGAGCAAGTACTAGATGTATGTTGTGCTTGAATTTTTTTTACACAGGATACATTTATAATTTAGACATTATGAAGTTTGATTCACTGCTATGATTTAGTTCTGTTTTTGGTTTGATTACAACTGGTTTAGTTAGTTATAAAATATAATTTTCACCAGATTAATCAGGATTCTTACTGCATTCAGCTGAAGGTCAGAAATGCTCCTACTCCTCTTGAAGTGTTTGTTTTTCCCTTGTTTTGTGCTCTCTTCAATAACACACACAACTCCAAGGAGCTTTGCTGTTAAACTGACTAACCATATCATTTGTGTACATTCTCTTTATTGAAACCAGGGGGTAAAGCAAGATCGTTTGTGCTGACATTTACGTTAAGCAGCTTGAACATATTCTGTTCACATGCTGTGCATTATGTCGCCCTATAGTGTATGGGCTTCCAAAAGCATATTTGTGTTAAGGTATTTGGCTGTTGGCGATAAATGTAGTCCGTATTATTGAGTATAATGGTGAGACAACCCTACTGTAGTCCACAGCGCACACAGGCGAATAAGATTGATATACATACTGGAACTAAAGGGTCAGATTGTGCGATTCTAAGAAACAGGAGGCTTTGCCGCAGCGGACTCTACTTTTTTACAGTCTGCACTGAATAAAACCCTATGGATAGGACACGATTCTAGTTCTGCCTTCGGTCGACATTAGTACCTATCGCAGGAACTATTTTCTTTATGTATTTTGTGCCTTCCCTGAAACCATTATGACAGTTGTATCAGACATGTACTGCTTTACAAACAAAAAGTTTGAAAACTGCATAAAACAATTGTGCTTTTGATGCCATGGTATTGGCTCAGGTTTAAGTTGGCCACAAGATTTTATCTCTGGATTTAGCTTTGGCAATGAAACATCCAACGTCAAAAAAGCAGAGTAAGCACCGGATCAACAAGCATTACCATCACCAGGAGTTCCAAGTTGTAGACACACCAAACTGGAACAGGGTGGGGGGTGCAGTAATGGGGGGCCTTCAGCTTCCACACTCACTAATTACTTTGGTGTTACTCCGGTGAAACTTTATCAGGCATGTGAAGTTGAAAAGGTGACTGGGAATAGATGGCAAAATGAATCTTCTTTAAAGTTGACTTGAAAAAGTTGATTGGGCTCAATCTAAAAACCTCACATTTTTGGTATGGAAACGTCCTTGTCCGCCACTCAGTATGGCTGCCTATGAAAAAGCGTTGAACTATTTTAGCGTAAAAAAATGTTGGTGCCAAAAAGGTTTTGAGGAATCGTATGTTAAAGCCCACAAAATCAAGCCCTAAATGCAAGTCTAAGGGTGATTCTGACCTCACTAATGAATATTTGGCCTCTCAAATTCAAGGACCACAGGGGTCAAGGGATGTGCAAGATGCTGGAGATCATATAGTGGCAGTATAAAATCCACCAGTGACAGGTAATGGTAATACAAGTGATGTAGGGGCAGGAAGGAAGGATTCGTACTCCAGCTACCTATTGAAATATTTGAGCCTTCAGTCCTACGCAGTTTAAGATCCTATTAAAATATTCACCCCCCCCAGAAAAAATAAATAGTACGTACACTGTTGGCTGACCCACTGTAGAAACACCAGCGTGCAGTGGGGTTAAGACTGAAATCTTTTGCAGCTACACGCATGGCTTCGCAAATTCTATAGGCATGCTGACTTGAAATGACTATTAGAAGTATGACCTCAATAATTTACTTGCATAGTATTTGCCCGAAGAGCACAAGTACTGAATGGTAGCAATAATTCAGGATGGCAAACTTCGATCAGATACATGCCTAAAAGGCTTGCGATAAGCTGTGGGCACTTTCATTGTACATCTTATCGCCAGACTGGTCCTGTAATGCCTATCGCTCAGGGCTTCAAAGTCATTAGCATGCTCTTTGACGTGGAACACCTCTTTCCTGAACTGATGATGCATTTTAATGTCTGAAAAGTACAGTGAAACTGGAAAAAGTACGGAACCTTTTTCCATACCTGTTGCTTGGACCCCAGACCGCCCAAATCTCAACCCACCCCCACCCATTGCCTACCCCAAATGCCCCTGCTTAGGATTTGGTATCTTGCCTCTGAATGCCAGATTTAGAAGAGGTGAATCAGAATCCCCATCAGTTGGGAAAGAGGTAGTGCAGGACGGAATAAACCCCAATAAGCTTTCAAATGGTTTTGCTACAATGTCACTGACTACCCTTCTTCAAAGAAACCTATCCATTCCTCAGCTGTGCATATAAGAACTGGGTGGACCTCTTGGTGAACATTGGTAGGGGATGGAGGGTACTCTGTAGGTATAAACTCTTTAATGTGACTGCATGGTTCTGGTATGTTTTAACTGGCACTCCCTGCTGACACAGAGAAATCTCAGCCAGTTATAGATAGGAGAGAACCAGGACTAACAGTAGCAGAAGACCAGTGAAGATGATTTTCTGTTCAGTCCATAATAAATTGAGCATCAAGCTTCTTTAGATTTGTTTTGTGACTCACTGTCCTGTCTAATTAATGTTTTACAGATAGTACTGCTTGTGCTTCATCGAGTCCCACTATTGCTGCTGGATTTGAAGGCCAAGGCAAATATGTCCCGTCTTCAGGAATGACTGCCAAGGAGCTGTGTGAAAATGATGACCTGGCAACCAGCTTAATACTTGATCCCTATCTAGGGTTTCGCACACACAAAATGAATACCAGGTAATTGGAATTTGCTACACTTTTCTTCCAGGATCCTTCAGCATTTTGAATTATTACAAAAAGAACGTCTCCATTGTTTATTTTTTGATATACTTGATGCTGAAAACATTTGTTTTTCTATTTGTGTTTCTTCATTTAAGGCAGAACCATCAGATCAGGTTTATTTATAACTGGACCAAACGTGGATGTAATTAATGAGTATTATATATATATATATATATATATATATATATATATATATATATTCATTTGAGTGGCGTAGTGAGCACGGGACCCACGTCTGGGCATACCCTTCCCACATAGGGTGAACAGCAAAACAAACAAGATGATGGACGGAATGTTGCACAATGGCAAAACATTCACCCCCAGTCACAGATCTGGGTTTAATCCATCGTTATTTTGCTCACCAAGCCACCCCAGTTCAGACATGGCTGTATGCAAATCAGTCTTGACCCTGTGCCTCATGGGAACAGTCCAGCCCGAACTGTCAAGCCATGTCTTCCCTGGACCGGAATCAAGCATCCTAGGACCGGTTTCTGGCTATCCGCCGTCTTCAGCCAGGATAGCTTGACTCCAGTGGCGTAGTGAGCACGGGACCCACTTCTGGGCATACCCTTCCCAAAGGCAGCTCACCACCAGAAGTTAAACATGCATGTCATACGGGAGAACAACTCCTAGTAGAGACGCTTTACAAAGCTGAACACCCTGTTCAGTTTCTTTCCATGCAACAACTTCCTTTGATCCGCTCTATATGCATGGCCAGGTCCCCCTAGACTTCTTGGTGCTGCATACAGCAAGGGGGTATGCTTCTGCACAAACCACAAGGGACACCCTTCCAGACAAGGAAAGCAAGCTCCTGGTAAGATCGTGGCGGTGAGGGCAGCCGCCCACTGGCATATCACCAATTGTGTTGGTTTGTTGTCAAAGTATGACAGATTTCATTGTGAGCCACTTGAAGTGCTGGTGCAGCAACTTCCCACAGGAAGAGCGATGGAAGAGCTTGTATCCAAGAAGGAAATGTTTTCAAATGCAAACATCCACTGTGTACTGGATGCTGTGGATACTGCTTCCTGTAGTACTGATTCAAGCATTTTGTGCTGGCATGCATTGCTGTGCATCTTGCGGCTCAGGCTGAAAGTACAACAGCACCTCCTCACCATTCCATTGATGGAGAACATCTTTTTGGTACTAAGGTGGATGAGGTGGTTGGCACACTATAAGCTGCCACTTAAAAGGGCAGTCTTTTTGCAGGCAACAACCCAGGTGTGGGGCCATAAATCACACCTTCCGGTCCGGTACAGATGCAGCAACAGCAGGCCTTTCATGAGTCGCTGGCAGAGGATATACAATGTGTGGTGACAGAGGTAACAGCAACAAAGGCAGGTACTGAAATGGATGCTGTGAAGCAGCTGCCAACTTAGAACACTGACTTGACTCTTGCTGGCCCTGTCTACAAACCTCCCCCCCCCCCTCCATAACACACCTCGCGAGTCTAAAAGATTTCTAACCCCTCTGGGAGGAAATTACCTCACACTAATGGGTTCTGTGAGTTGTTCAGCGGGTTTTTTTGTGGAATTTCACACAGACTACCCCACCCACCCCCACAACAAATTCAACACATGACCACATCCTCTGCTAAAAACACCTCAGTCTTCGGGTGCAGAAGGTTCAAACACTCCTCAAAAAGAGTAAAATACAGGTAGTGCCACTACACCAGCGAGGCAAACACATGTACTCTCTGTACTTCCTCATTCCAAAGAAGGACGGGTCACATTCAAGACCTGAGGCTGCTAATCTGGTGCATCCTGTCGGAGCACTTTCAAACGTCAGCCCTGCAGGAGGTTATTCCCCTCCTCCGATAAGATTTCATGATGGTGCTAGAGCTTAATGACACCTATTTTCATATTCTCATCCACCCTGCTCTTTACCAGTACCTTTGTTTCATGGTAATTGGACATCACTACCAAGCTAAATTCCTACCCTTCGGAGTCACTATAGCACCCAGGGTGTTCTCGAAGTGCCTGGCAATGGTGGCCATGCATCCCCGCAATTGCAGCATTCCTACTTTCTGTAACTCGCGTGTTCCAAGAGGTATACCTGCCAAGGAATAAAAATATAAGCATTTGCTTTTTGAAAAAGCTAATGGCTATTCTTAGGTGCGACTCATGTCCATGGGTGCCAGCTCATCTGTATCCTAAAGGAGCAGATAGGTCTCAAATAAGAAGTAAGGCTGCCTTTTTGATTACATATCAGACGTAGAGTTGATTTGCTTTGCAGTATCACAAGTGTTGCATGTGTCTATTCACATCTGCATGATGTTGGAATGAGTAGAATCATCCTCGTATTTGAAAGAGACAACATTCTTCATACCAATAATAAGTTTGTATATATAATGAAATGTGTGTGCTTTCATGTTTTTATCCCCCGGTACGTATATCCCATGGAACACGTGAGTCACCAAATGTAGAAAGGACTCATTTGGGAAGACACACATAGTACTGAGTGTATCAGAATAATCACATCACTATAATCTAGGCACTGATTGTATATAGTAGGATTCAACAAAAAGGTCCTGAAGAAATGCCGCTTGACCAGTAAAGGCCAAAGAGTGTGAAGCATGTCGACCACAGGAGAGGGATCACAGAACACCTCAGGGTCAACTGGTCCTGTGTGTTTTTAACCTTGCTATAGGTCCCCGTTCCCATAAATACGTCTGTAGACAATTTTGATTCTCCAATCTATCTGACACTACACCCACTATTATCACTGACGCTTGGGCAGTGAAAAGTTCCTGACTAACAGGCCCCAGTTGACTGGCAGGCTAAGCATTGCACCGCCCGCCTAGTAAGCAACAGAATCCTATCAAGAAGCATGCCACCTTAGTGAGTGAGGATTCTTGTCCCTGAAAAAAAATTCTTCCTTGCTTTCATATGAGGCTGATCACACCATAGAGCATACTACATACATTTGGAGTATCAAACTAATCGGTTCATCACTGGTTTCTCTGTAAGGTCACATTATACAGGTGGAGAGGGTATGTGACAAACAGTTCACACCTCCGAGCCCCTTACATTTTATATGTTCAGACACTCACTCCATCCAGTTGCACAATAGATTTGGCACAAGACAGTCTGCAACAGGATTCACTTGTTAGCGGATCACCTGCTCAGGAGGACTCCTCAACAAGTATATGACTGGGAAGTCCTCCTGCAGGTACAGAAACTTCTTGACCTTGGGACCCCACTCATTGATCTCTTTTACACCTCAGAAAATGCAAATCGCCCAAGCTTTGCCTTCAGGTACCCACATCCACAGTCCCTGGGCAATGTACTATAGATAACGTGTTAGGCATCTTTGCTTATGCTTTTGCTCCCCTTCTTCTCACTTTTTACACAACAACATCGGTCCCTAACATGGAGGAATTTCAACACACAGATAAAATATAGACAGAGTCAATCTATATTTTTAGAAAGGCATGTCCAGCCGGACAGTGGTCTTTCAGAGGTTTTACTCAGGATTTATGTATTCAAATCACATAAAGATACCTTCCAACAATCAACCAGTGTGGACCACAAGCCTGTGTCCAGTACTAACAGAGCAGGTACAAAGGGTTGATGTAGACAGCAAAGAAGGGCTTTGTAAGGCGAAAACACATTACTCTATCAACAGTACAATTGTACAGAGTATTACAGTCATGCACTTGACATTAAGTAGTAATCACATTTAGGTTCCAGTGCATTTAAAGTCGACGGCGTTTCGGACCCCTATTAAATCTCAGGGACCATCATCAGGACAATTACAATGAAAAGCCTTAGGGTAATTTAAGCCTCTAAATGCCTAAAGGGGGGAAAAGGAAATATTTACATTAAGTACAGGAACAGCGTTTGCATGATAAAAAACATTGTGAGGAACCAGTGACTTGAGTATGACCCGTGAGCGGCGCAATAACGGTCAGATATAGCACGTGAACTATGGTGATCGGTGCATCAAAATTCATAAGGTCAAGACCGTGATCAGGGCGGAGGTACAGTGAACACGATAGTGAAGGTGTCCAGTGAAGTCGGAAAAGCAATCTATCCCGTCGTGTCACAGAACAAAACCGCAAGGACTGAATGGGGAATATCTCGCAGTAAGGAAGTGACGACTGGTAACAGGAGAGCAGGTGCTATCTAAAAAGAGATGCGTGATGGAGTGAGATTTCACGGAATCGACGGAGGGAGTCAAAAATGGGACCAATGCTCAACGGGGCACCTCAAGGTATAGAGGCTTGCTCCTCCGGTAGCAGGATGGCACACGTTCACCCTGAAAAAGCGGAGGAATTAGTTGTGAACAGTTCCGTAACAGTAGGCGCCAGTGCGCGGGAGACTCCGAGATGGGAGTGCCTCACTTACCACAATCGGGTGGCGGGAGCCGCGGAATAGAATGAAGTCCGTCGGCTGCCAGGGTACCTGGTGGAAGGGGAACGGGTTACCAAACTATGTCATGGACGGTGGTTAAGCACAATTAGGGCGGATAAGGGGATCTGCTTACCGGGTTAGTCGGTCTGGAGAACCACTTCCTGGCGTGCTCAGAGCGGAATGCTCCTGCAAGCAATATGTTAGCTTCTGATTGGTCCCAAAGTGGGGCATAAAAATTGATGACGGACTCCCATACACGCCATCTTAGGACAGGGAGTGTGAGGGGTACAGGTGATGACGTGAAAGAAATTATCGTGCTAAAAAGAAAGCCTGTGATTCGTGCAGTTAAAAATGCATATTTACAGTGGAATACGAGTAGGACTAGAGACAGCACCAAGTTCTTGATAATTGACATGCTTAAGGAGAGAGCATACAGGTACTGCAATTAAGATACATATTTACAACAGAAGAAGCCTGATATTTACAACAGAAAAATAGAAAAATAGGTCTGACTCCACCCAGCTCCAAGTATCAAATGAGGGCAGTCCATTCATCTTGAAGGTTAAGCCCAGAGTTAAGACTATCAGTCTTCAAAATCCATTTGAGTTCCTCCCTGTTCAAGAGGCGTGTGAGATCACCACCCCTGGGTGAGATGATGATCTGTGAGATCACAGTCCAGCGGATATCATTCTCCGAGTGTCCTTTCTCCAAGAAATGCTCTACCAAGGGGGCGTTGGGTGTTTTACACCTGATACGACTTCGATGTTGAGAAATCCTCAGCTTGACCTTCTGCTTAGTTTGGCCCACGTATATCATATTGCAGGGGCAGAAGATGGCATACACAATGTTCTGACTGTTACAGTTGGTAAATGTTTTAAGTGCATTTCTTACATTGTTGTACACAAATTCCTTGCCATCAATTGAAAACTCACAGACAACACATGAGCCACAGCGGGCGTGCCCACGGAGTGGGGGTAATTGCCAGTGATCGTGAAGGGTTACATTTCTAGTAGAAGGTAATGCTGCCCTCACCAATTGGTCCTTTAGATTTTTGTTCTTCTTAAAGGCAAACATGGGAGTATCCCAATTCAGTACCCCCGAGTTTAGAATGTGCCAGTTCTTTTTAACACATTGTCTAACCCGGCTAGAAACTGGGGAGTAGGTAGTGACACATACCAATTTTTCAGTTGATTGTTTAGGTTTAGGTTCAAGGAGGGTTTCGCGTGGGCAGTACCAAGCTCTCTTCATAGAGTTCTTAATTAAGCGCCGTGGGTACCCTCTGAACTGGAGTTTACCTGAAAGTATGTTGGCCTCACAAAAATAGTCTTCCTTTTTATAGCAATTTCTTCTCAGCCTTAAGAACTGGGAATATGGCAGACTGTCCCTCAGAGCCCTGGGGTGACAGCTGTCATAACGTAGCAACGTGTTTCTCTCCGTAGGTTTACGGAAAAGGGAGGTGTATAGGATGCCCTCATGATGTTGAATATTTAAATCAAGAAAGGAGATATTACTTTGGTTGTGAGTAATCGTGAAGGTAAGGCCATTACAATTGTGGTTAAGCCAGTGCAGGAAACCATCCAGTTCAGGGATAGTTCCACCCCAGATTAAGAAAATGTCGTCTATATATCTCTTCCAATTTTTTATTCCCTGGTGAAAGGGGTTTGTTGGGAACAAGATAGTGTTTGTCTCCAACCAGTCCATGTACAGAATTGCTAGGGTGGGGGCAAAGACAGCCCCCATAGATGTACCCCGCACTTGTTGGTAATACTGTGAATCGTACATAAAGAAATTCTGGGTAAGACAGATTTCTAAGAGTTGAATAATAAATACAGTAGGAACTCTGTGGGGGCTAGGACGGGTGTTGAGAATGCTCTCCATCACCAACAGTGAATCCCTCTGGGGTATGTTTGTGTACAAAGACTCGACGTCTAATGTACAGAGGGTCTCAGTTTTAGGGTCAAAAGCATGGTTTTCTATGATGTTTATCATATGCATACTATCTCTTATATAGCACTGGGTTGTTGGTACAAAATCCCTCAGAAAATGGTTGACATAAAGGCCAGTATTACCAACAAGTGCGGGGTACATCTATGGGGGCTGTCTTTGCCCCCACCCTAGCAATTCTGTACATGGACTGGTTGGAGACAAACACTATCTTGTTCCCAACAAACCCCTTTCACCAGGGAATAAAAAATTGGAAGAGATATATAGACGACATTTTCTTAATCTGGGGTGGAACTATCCCTGAACTGGATGGTTTCCTGCACTGGCTTAACCACAATTGTAATGGCCTTACCTTCACGATTACTCACAACCAAAGTAATATCTCCTTTCTTGATTTAAATATTCAACATCATGAGGGCATCCTATACACCTCCCTTTTCCGTAAACCTACGGAGAGAAACACGTTGCTACGTTATGACAGCTGTCACCCCAGGGCTCTGAGGGACAGTCTGCCATATTCCCAGTTCTTAAGGCTGAGAAGAAATTGCTATAAAAAGGAAGACTATTTTTGTGAGGCCAACATACTTTCAGGTAAACTCCAGTTCAGAGGGTACCCACGGCGCTTAATTAAGAACTCTATGAAGAGAGCTTGGTACTGCCCACGCGAAACCCTCCTTGAACCTAAACCTAAACAATCAACTGAAAAATTGGTATGTGTCACTACCTACTCCCCAGTTTCTAGCCGGGTTAGACAATGTGTTAAAAAGAACTGGCACATTCTAAACTCGGGGGTACTGAATTGGGATACTCCCATGTTTGCCTTTAAGAAGAACAAAAATCTAAAGGACCAATTGGTGAGGGCAGCATTACCTTCTACTAGAAATGTAACCCTTCACGATCACTGGCAATTACCCCCACTCCGTGGGCACGCCCGCTGTGGCTCATGTGTTGTCTGTGAGTTTTCAATTGATGGCAAGGAATTTGTGTACAACAATGTAAGAAATGCACTTAAAACATTTACCAACTGTAACAGTCAGAACATTGTGTATGCCATCTTCTGCCCCTGCAATATGATATACGTGGGCCAAACTAAGCAGAAGGTCAAGCTGAGGATTTCTCAACATCGAAGTCGTATCAGGTGTAAAACACCCAACGCCCCCTTGGTAGAGCATTTCTTGGAGAAAGGACACTCGGAGAATGATATCCGCTGGACTGTGATCTCACAGATCATCATCTCACCCAGGGGTGGTGATCTCACATGCCTCTTGAACAGGGAGGAACTCAAATGGATTTTGAAGACTGATAGTCTTAACTCTGGGCTTAACCTTCAAGATGAATGGACTGCCCTCATTTGATACTTGGAGCTGGGTGGAGTCAGACCTATTTTTCTATTTTTCTGTTGTAAATATCAGGCTTCTTCTGTTGTAAATATGTATCTTAATTGCAGTACCTGTATGCTCTCTCCTTAAGCATGTCAATTATCAAGAACTTGGTGCTGTCTCTAGTCCTACTCGTATTCCACTGTAAATATGCATTTTTAACTGCACGAATCACAGGCTTTCTTTTTAGCACGATAATTTCTTTCACGTCATCACCTGTACCCCTCACACTCACTGTCCTAAGATGGCGCGTATGGGAGTCAGTCATCAATTTTTATGCCCCACTTTGGGACCAATCAGAAGCTAACATATTGCTTGCAGGAGCATTCCGCTCTGAGCACGCCAGGAAGTGGTTCTCCAGACCGACTAACCCGGTAAGCAGATCCCCTTATCCGCCCTAATTGTGCTTAACCACCGTCCATGACATAGTTTGGTAACCCGTTCCCCTTCCACCAGGTACCCTGGCAGCCGACGGACTTCATTCTATTCCGCGGCTCCCGCCACCCGATTGTGGTAAGTGAGACACTCCCATCTCGGAGTCTCCCGCGCACTGGCGCCTACTGTTACGGAACTGTTCACAACTAATTCCTCCGCTTTTTCAGGGTGAACGTGTGCCATCCTGCTACCGGAGGAGCAAGCCTCTATACCTTGAGGTGCCCCGTTGAGCATTGGTCCCATTTTTGACTCCCTCCGTCGATTCCGTGAAATCTCACTCCATCACGCATCTCTTTTTAGATAGCACCTGCTCTCCTGTTACCAGTCGTCACTCCCTTACTGCGAGATATTCCCCATTCAGTCCTTGCGGTTTTGTTCTGTGACACGACGGGATAGATTGCTTTTCCGACTTCACTGGACACCTTCACTATCGTGTTCACTGTACCTCCGCCCTGATCACGGTCTTGACCTTATGAATTTTGATGCACCGATCACCATAGTTCACGTGCTATATCTGACCGTTAGTGCGCCGCTCACGGGTCATACTCAAGTCACTGGTTCCTCACAATGTTTTTTATCATGCAAACGCTGTTCCTGTACTTAATGTAAATATTTCCTTTTCCCCCCTTTAGGCATTTAGAGGCTTAAATTACCCTAAGGCTTTTCATTGTAATTGTCCTGATGATGGTCCCTGAGATTTAATAGGGGTCCGAAACGCCGTCGACTTTAAATGCACTGGAACCTAAATGTGATTACTACTTAATGTCAAGTGCATGACTGTAATACTCTGTACAATTGTACTGTTGATAGAGTAATGTGTTTTCGCCTTACAAAGCCCTTCTTTGCTGTCTACATCAACCCTTTGTACCTGCTCTGTTAGTACTGGACACAGGCTTGTGGTCCACACTGGTTGATTGTTGGAAGGTATCTTTATGTGATTTGAATACATAAATCCTGAGTAAAACCTCTGAAAGACCACTGTCCGGCTGGACATGCCTTTCTAAAAATATAGATTGACTCTGTCTATATTTTATCTGTGTGTTGAAATTCCTCCATGTTAGGGACCGATGTTGTTGTGTAAAAAGTATGCTCCCCATGGTCCCTGCTGACTCATTTTGGGGTCCCTTGTTGTTGTTTAATTAATTCCCCTTCTTCTCACTTCATGCATGGTAAGAAAGAGAAAGCCGGTGTCCCTGACCTTTGTCCTAGTGGTTCCAACGAGGGAATGACAGTCTGTTGCGCCTAGAGATGTCCTCTCAGTCTCCATGAGAAGCTACCAATCATACCAGACTTTCTCAGGCGGCAACATATCAGATCAAGACCGGATGAGCTCAACCTGTTGATTTTGCACCTGAGGTCCTTGGACTTAGCTTCCATAACCTCCCTGATGAATATATAGACCTACTGCGATAGGCAAGTAGACTTACTTCATGTGCATGTTATGCAACCAAGTGAAAGATATTGGTTAATTACTGCGTCTCAAGCAGCCAAACCCATTTAGAGTCTGTGTCCAAGACATTATCTGTACCTTCTACGCCTAAAAAAGTAAGGCCTGCGTATACCACCATACATCTTCACCTAGCCGCAGTATCTGCATACGTGCAATAGAGAACGCTCATCCTTCTTCAGAATCCCTGTAGTAGGGCTGTCATGGAGGAATTTAAAAGTGTAATGCCTCCAAGAACACACCCAACCCCTGTATGGAACCTTAATTTAGTTCTAAAAAGGCTAGTTGGGCTCTCTTTTGAGGCCCTTTCTTGCAAACTACAAGTTCTATATTTGGACAGTGGCTGTTTTTAGTATCCATTACTTCGCTCAGAAGCATCATCAGCAAGGTACTAGCACCATTCAAGAACCATTCCTTTAGGTTTACATAGACAATGTAATCCTTAACCAAAGTAGTTTCACCTTTCACATTAACCAGACTATTGAGCAATTCCTATTCTTTCCGCAGTCAGATTATGTTGTAGAAAGAGCATTGCACATCTTGAATGTCAAGCGAGGGCGCATGTGCTGTATCGACAGGACTAAGTTCTTCCGCAAAATTTGTCAGCTCTTTGTAGTTTTTGCTAAACACCACAAAGGTAATACTATTTCTAAGGTAGGCTTTACACAATGGGTTCTTAAGTGTATTCAGACTTGCTACACGAAAGTGAAAGAAGTATCTCCGCTTCCGCCCAGGACACACAATACTCACAAAATGGGAACCACCGTGAAGTTTCTAGGTAACATCCTATTAGCAAACATCTGCAAGGCAGGTACCTGGTCAATGATTACACTATGGCCGCCATCTAATCCTGATATTTACTATGTAACTGATCTCCTACCAAGAAACCAGCGCCAAGATGCTCCTTCCGGAGCGACCGTTGCGCTCTATAAATACCACCACAAATTACAAATGCCACAAACCTGTACAAAGAACTACCTTGTGGGCATACCAGCTCATCTGCAGGCTGTGGTTGTTCAAACGGTGTTAAGAACATTGTTCCAAACATCTGCATCATCTGCCCACTAGACCCTCCTCGGGACGAAACTGCTTTACAGCCAATTCAGACCATGTGTATCTGCAGCCCCACATCCTACAAACGGAAAATGTTACCCTGTAAGAATCTGTTTGAAGCGTGTAGTGCTTTAGATTTACATGTGGCCCCCTCCTCCCAACAAGCTGGAAATGGCGGTACGTGTTTATTTTCCTTACACTTCGCTTCTTGAATAATTTACAATTCACATGGCGCTATTCAGTAGTCTTACTCTACATTACGCTTTCAACTCTGAACTGCTGAGAGAAAAACAATCTATGGAGAAGTCTGTGCCCAGACACATTCTGGGCTAAGGGAAGAGTCACAGCACATCCTTTGATTTGAAACTTACTCAAAGAAAAATAAGTTATACGTTGAAATGTTGGATCCCAACACTAGATGGTAGGAGTATGCAGAGTTTGTGAACCCACAGGACTACACGCTACAAAGCTAAGCTTTCAAGGTAAGTAACCTTTTCCTTATTAAATTGCTTATTAAATCTTGAAGAGTAATTTCTGATTACAGATGTTTTCAACTTTTAGAAGGAATACTGGGGGTTGAACAGTGACTCCTTGACCTTCCAAGGACAAGCTATATTCTATAGTACTTATGGATGATACAACATCAAATGATGATTTATTTTCGAATAAATGTTGGGGACAATATACACGCCCTGAAAAAGTCCAAGATGTATGGGGACGAAAGGCATTAACTGATTTGGTGATTGAGAACTAAGCTTTTAATAAAAGTTTTATTACATCAACTTAATTTAGTAGAAATTAGTAGAAACATCATACATTCTTATTTTTTCAGTTGGAAGGACATTTATCATGGGAACTGTACTGTATACCAAGCTCAGCCCACACTCCTGTAGTATGTGTAATTGTTAAGTTTTTCTTTTTGGGTCACTAAATGTGGTGATTTGTTTTGTCAGGTCGTCTTTTTGCACTTCTTGAATGTGGGATTGCTAAAGGAGTTGTATTGTATTGCAACATTTATATACTGCCCCTGTGTGTGTCGCCGAAGGGCTTGTCTACAGAAGTTGCACCCTACACCATGTAGGTTGTGTAGTTGGAAGGGTTTGTTTTTGTCTTAACCCTTTGTGGGGACTGTTTCCATGTCATGAGTGATGACTTCTCAGGTGTGGTTATCGTATTATGGGATACAGTGCAGAGTATGGTGGCTAAGGAGTTGTGAGAGTGAGGCTTGCAGTTTATGGTTTTTAGTAAGCTGGCAGCTTTGAACAGCTCTGCCGGTCTCATTATGCTTCTTTTTTAATGATCTTAGTCCGCTTAGCTAGATACTTCAAAGGATTGTTCATTCTGAGTTATTTTGTTTAAAGTTTATGATCTTGAGCAGGTTTAGATTAGAAGGAGAAATGGTGGAGATATCTCCTGGGATGGATTCCATTAATATCATCCCATATCTGCTGGTCAATGTGAGATGCCAAGAACCGGTCGTAGTATGTAGCTTGTTGGGACCTGTAGTAGTGAAATAAATTAAAGCACTCCATATACCAGTGGCATGTGCCGGATCTCTTCAGTTATTCCATGCCGGACCAGTTGATAATTAGTGATTTGTTGCTGTGGACCAGTGCAGTGCTAGATGATGGGCATGACCAGTAGAAGTTGTCACATGTGGTGTAAGAGTTTTAATCGAAATAAAATAATTATTCTGTATGAACTCCAGTTAACTGCCCGACCGCTGAATGTTATGATATTAGTATTTAGGTCATTACCATAGCTCAGGATGATTATATATTTCATTGTATTGTAATTGCATTTATATAGTGCTTAACTACCCTTGATGTGTTGAAGTACATTATGAAGTACATTATGCCTGGCAGCATGCCACTCCGAACCCAAGGTGTTTTTATGTTCCCCTAGTGGTTATTAGGATTAGTCTTCTGCTGTAAAGGAAATTATCGCTACAGTTTTCTAGTGGTAGATTAAATTAATAGAAATTAGATGGGAGGGGGTACGTGAATTAATCCTATGGCTGGTGGTATTAATATATGACTTAATGGAAATTAGGTATTGTTAGCTTGCAGGTACACTGTGTGAAGAGTCCAGTCAAACCCTTATGGTTTACAGAGGAAAAATGGTAACATTAAATGCTCTCTTTTGTGGTAGTGTGGGCGAGCAGTTTTAGGCTTATAAAGGGTAGTGCTAAGCATTTTTTGTACTCACAGAGACAATAAATGAGACACATATACAAGAATAAATCCGAGACCAATTTAGAAAAATAAGTAGTTTTTTTTATATACATATTGATACCATGAACTTCGTTATCAAGTAAGTACTTTTTTAAATATGGAATTCCTCAGGTAAGTAAACAGTTCACTTAAATTCGTCTTTATACCGCAATGCTCACACATGCGAGAAAAGGTACGTGTTGCATACAGTTTTTTATGGTCGGTTTCTGGGGGTCTCCTACTGGACTTAGGGTTGCAGGGAGTGAAGGTCCAAAGTACCACCAGCAGTTACTCATTACCTGCCCTGGGGTGTCCAGGTGCAGAGGTGCTGGTCTGGTTGGTAGCTTTGCGCACTATGCAGGTAGAAAGAAGGAGAGCTACCTAGAAACAGGCTGCAGAGGGGGACTTGAGGACATGTTCGGGAGCTCTCAACGGGGGGCTCGGGTCACAAGGGTTGTGGGAACAAGGGGACAGAGCCGGTTCATTGGTACCTGGGCTGGTGTGCACAGGTGATGAGTGGAAAGGTTGTCTGGGTTCTGTGTGTCCTAGGGCCTTGCAGTTGTCCGTCTCGCTGGTTGGGCCACTCTGGAAGTGGGTCTCTGCGGTTCTGATATCCCTCGACGGTTGCTCAGTCTTGGTGCTGTTAGAGTCCCAACTGGACTTAAACCGGCCTTGACTGCTGGAAGGGATCTGGTACCCTGGGTATTGGTCCTGTGCGGCTCCATTTGGTCCTGGTGTCCTCTCACTGGGTGGGTGGACAGATCTGACCTTTAATAGCACGGGTACCTCTTTCTCTGGCAGAGGGGACTGTTGTGTTGGGTTCACCGGGGAGCAGCAACACAGTAAACCGGTCTCTGCTTCTTCAGGGGAGTAACTTCTCTACTCCAAGGGAGATTGCTTGCAGTTTGCTAAGGGCTGGCAGTCTACTGGGGTTCATGGTAGCTGCTCAGCTGCAGGAAGAGTCACTTGGTTGCAATTGATGAGACTGGTGAAGGCAAGTTTTGGCGGCAAAAGTCCATAGCAGGCTTCAGTTCTCGGTCTCTTGTAGCTCTTCTTTGTCCTATTCTTGTATAAATTCCTGGCATCAGGGGTGAACCTAAATACACAATTTAGGGTGATCAGGGGCGAGACGGGTATAAGCCAATGGTCTGGGTTTCTGTTGCAGTAACCCCGCACTTTTTGCCTGATTTCTGATGCACTTTGACTTGGTGCGCCCTGGGTCACTGCCATTCAGGTTCCCATGCCTGTGTACTTTTCCAAAACTGTACCTTTGTACCCCAAATTGGCACCTCTCTTGCCACATGTAAATCTCATGTAAAAGGTACCAAGGGCACTGTGACCAGGGGAGGCCTCTAAGGGACGCAGCACATATTAGAGGTCCTGTACCTTAACACACACTCTGCCATTGTAGCCTGCGTGTTTGGGTGCAGAGAAAGTGAAGAGTCGACATGGCACCCATACCTGTGTGCCATGCTTTCAACCCAATGCCTATGGTATAGGTTAGACACCCCTCTAGCTGACTGCACTATACCACTGGTGAGGGTACAGTTGCATGAGCACTGTACCCTTACAGTGTCTAAATCCATTCTTAGACATTGTAAGTGCAGAAAAGCCATAAAAGAGTATATGGTCTGGGAGTTTGTCATTACAAACTTCACAGCACCATAATGGCTTTACTGGAATCTAATAATAATAATCCACATTTGTAAAGCGCACAATCACCCGTAAGGGTCTCTAGGCGCTGGGGGCCGTCGGGAAGATTAAGCGAGCTATTGCCCAGAGTCACATGGTGCTGGGCTAACCTGCCGCCGGAGCCGGGGATCGAACCCTGATCCCCAGATTCCAGCGTCAGTCGCCCTGGCCGCGGCGCCACACCTCTCCTGGGAAGTTTGGTATCAAACCTCTCCGCATAATAAACCCACACTGATGCCAGTGTGGGATTTATTATACAATGCCCTCAGAGGGCATCTTGAAGATGCCCCTGAAAAACAGCCAGCCTCTGGTGGGTTCCCTAACTGGTAAACACCAGCCTGCCACCACGAGAAATGTTTCTGGACCCCTGGGGTGATAGCCTTCGCTTCCTGAGCCCAGAAACACAGCCTTTCCTAGGTCTCCTTCTGGACTTAGGGTCGCAGGGGGTGAAGTTCAGGAACAGCCATCTGTGGCAGGGGAGTTTCAAAGTTCTTGCCGCCTCTGTAATGTGACCCCCCAGCCTCACCTGCTATCAGGAGCAGGCCCCCCTCCTGTCCCCCCTCCTTTTCGGCAGGAAACAGGTGGGGAAAATTAGCACAGCCCAGAAAGTGTGGCCACCTCTACCAACCCCACCCCTCAGGTCGGGGAGGCGAGGTAAAGTCACCCTAAGGTCCGTAGCCCATTGGCTACTGACCTCCAGACCCCTATAACGCCCCCTAAGTATAGTATTTACGGGGCAGCCCTGAACCAAGAAAACAGATTTCCGCAACCTACGAAGAAGAAAGACGAAAGAAGACACCCAGCAGAGGAGACTGCAGAGAAGAACTGACTTGGCCCCAGCCCTACTGGCCTGTCTGCAGTTTCCATAGATCCTGCGTTTAAAAGTCACCTTGTCCTGCAACCAGTGACCCCCAGAACCCTTGGCAGGCTGACTGCCTTTAACAAAGACAGGATTTCCTGTGAACAGCAGCTCTGTTCAAAAGAAACAGACAAGAAAAACGCTGAGTCTGCTGAGGACAAAGAAACCCAACGCCTGGACCCACCACTACACCTGACTCCTACGGCCTGAATCTGAGTGGCTCACCGGTCGCAGCGTTGTCCCCCAGCGCTCCAGAGTTGAATCCCCTCCAATGTTACCTGCAGCCTCTGTACGGAGGCCCCCCCCCCCAACCTCGAGTGGCCTGGTAAGCTGAAATCCAACCTCAAAAGACACCCCTGCAGCCAGCGCCCAGCGCTCTGGAGTAGAGGAACTGAGGGTTCGAGGCATGTGGGCTGCTAAATTCATATCTATAGCATAGAACGCCGTCTAGTGTTGGGTCCGGATGATTGCACATTGTTGTCCTGGAAGAGTCTTCGAAGTATCACGAGATAGGTGGCTCCTCCCCTGGACTACAGTGCGCATGGGCATCGACTCCATCCCCAGATTGTTTTTTTCCGCCATTGGGTTCGGATGCATATTTGATCACTCAAGGTCGGAATCGATAGAAACTTTCCTTTAGGCCCGAAGGCCTTTCCGTAGCGTCGGTATTGTCTTGCGTTCGGTGCCCAGCTCTGTTCCGGCTCAGTTCTCGAGTCTGACTTCCAGAGGAGTCGCGTGGCTCTTCGGTGCTCGAGGCCCAGTCGACGCAACCAGACTTCGACTATACATCATGGAACGGAGCCCGTTCAAGAAATGTCCCGTGTGCGGATCTAAGTATCCCCACATCGACGTCCACCCGGTGTGCAACAAGTGCCTGTCGCCGGATCACGATGAAGCCAACTGTATGGCTTGTTCCCGTTTTCGCTCGAAGAAGACGATTCGACTTCGGCGCGTGGCGCGCCAGGAGGCCCGGCAGTCGGCACCGGTGGACATTTTCGAGGGGGAAGAAGCGGACGAGCAAGGAGTTCGAGAGCCGCTTTCAACTCCGGCAGAGGAGATCGACTACAACTACGACGCAGACGTCGAAGTAATCGATGCAGAAGAAGTCGTCGACGAGGTAGGAGACGACAATGAGGCCTATGGGGCCACGGAAGATAGCTCAGGCGAAGAGCTATGCCCCGATCGAACAATCACTGAGGCTCAGGTCGAGGGATCGCCACATGGCCTTACCCAAGACCTTACAACTGGATCCACGGTCTCCCCTACGGGCCGGACTACGGACACTTCGACGGAGCCGCTATTGGTAAAATCGAAACCGAAAGTGAAAGCTTCGGTCTCGACGAAACAGAAAGTGATTGAGACGCCATCGAAACAGAAGACGTCTGTCGCTCTGGTCGCCTCCTTGTCTTCCGACATGTCGGGGCAGCCGAAGAGAGTTGTCGATCTGGTTACGGCGCCCAAGGGCGTGGAACCGAAGTCGCTCAAGGCCGTCGAGCCCAAATCACTCAAGGGCGTCGAGCCGAAGACTGGCCGCTGACCCGAAACCGTCGGCACCGAAGGCCGTCGTCACGGCCGGAGGACACAGCGATCCGAAAGAGGCACTTCCTGCACATCGACCGGAGAAGGCCAAAAGTTCTGCGCTCGAGTCTGCACATGCTGGTAGACCGAGAACGCCTGTCGGGTCGACGAAACCGTCAGCCTCCTTCACAAAGCAGGTGTCGGACTCCTTGCAACGCATCAGGAGCAAGGCTTCTGAGGTCGATCCGAAGGATTCTTCCACCCCGAAGTTCGCTGCCGTGAAGCCGAAGTCCTCGGCGCCAATCCAGTTCACCCTACCACCGAAAGTGGCGCCGAAGGCGTTCGCCCCAAGATCGGTCGACGACGCTTCCGTCAAGGTGTCGACGGGGTCGAAGCCTCCACAGCCAGTGGGGAGCTTGAAGCATCGACAACCCCTGATGGAGGAGCAGTCGGAACACTTTATCGACGCCGACACCGGTAAACTTTCACTCTACAAGAGAAAGATCACGCCGGCTCAGCCTATGGAGTCCTACATCATTCCATTGAAGCGCAAAAAGCCTTCTACGGATTCCCCAGTTCTGGTGGAGCCGATTGATCCACGTCCTCGGACCATTGCTCCATCCTCACCCACTTATTCAGAAGTGGAGGCTGGGGAGGGGGATGATGAGGAGTACAACTTCCCTACCAACACTGATCCTGAGGATCACCAAGACTCATGGGCAGATGCAGGGGACCCTGATGATCCGCACACTGCCCAGGACACTCAAGTGTATAATGTCAAAACCTCCCCTACTGAGGATTCTGTGGCATTCAATGCTCTCATTGAGAGGGCGGCTAAAAATCATGACGTCCAGCTGCATGCTGACCCTGTTGAGGTGGACTTCCTGTTTGATACCTTTTCCACCTCTGAAAAGACTGTCAAAACTCTGCCAATGCTAAAGGGGGTTCTAAAACATGCTGCAGACATTTTTAAGGAACCCACACGTGCCAGGGTTATAAACCCCAGGATTGAGAAAAAGTATAAGCCGGCACCTGGCGACCCGACCTACATCAAGGGCCAGTTGCCGTTGGACTCTTTGGTCGTTTCTAATGCCCGGAAGAGGGCGAATTCTCAAACTACTGGTGATGGTCCTCCCCCTGACAAGGAATCTAAAGTGCTCGAAGCATCAGGGAAGAGGGTGGCGGCTCAAGCGGCCAATATCTGGCGTATTTCAAACACTCAGGCCCTCCTGGCCAGATATGACAGGGCACACTATGATACACTTGAGACCCTGTTACAGCACTTGCCCGATGAGTATAAAGAGGCAGCGGAGATGCTCATTCAGGAAGGGAAGCTCATCTCGAATGCCTCTATTAAATGTGCACTGGACGCAGCAGACACCGCAGCCAGGGCAATTAACACAAGTGTGATGCTGCGGCGTCAGGCCTGGCTCAGAATCTCCGGGTTCAAACCGGAGATACAAACCACCATCCTCAATCAGCCTGTAAACCCTGATCACTTATTTGGACCTGAGGTGGACACCACCCTGGAAAAAATAAAGAAAGACACCGAGACTGCAAAGTCCATGGGGGCTCTCCAGTCCCAGTAGTTCATGGGTAGTACTTTTCGTCGCTCAAGCAATAGAGGTGTTTCCAGAGGCCAGATGTCCCAGCAAACACAGTACAATAAAGGTGGGGCGCAGACCTCTTACAACAAGCAGAGTAGAGGCGGCTATCGTGGCAACAGCACCAAGGGCAGAGGTCGTGGAAACAACAACTCACGATCCTCCGCCACCAACAAACAGTGATGCCTTGTCACTGCCCCCGACCATACAACACCTGTCGGGGGGGAGACTCCAACAGTTCCTGCCAGTCTGGAAATCCATCACCACAGACAGGTGGGTCAGAAAACTTATCCAGTACGGTTATTGTCTGGAGTTAACGTCCACTCCACCCAACAAGGCACCGTCCTACGTCAACAGAGCATTTGCACTTATTGCAGCAGGAGGTGCTCGTCATGCTGCAAAAAGGGGCAATAGAGCTCGTGCCGGTGGAGGACAGAGGCTCCGGAGTGTACTCCCTGTACTTCCTGATCCCGAAAAAGGACAGGTCCCTCAGACCCATACTGGATCTCAGACCCCTAAATCAGTACATTCTCTCAGAACACTTTCACATGCTCACGCTGCAGCAGGTTCTTCCGTTGCTCAATCAGGGAGACTTCCTCGCAACATTAGATCTCAAGGATGCATATTTTCACATTCCGCTACACCCGTCACACAGAAAATACCTCAGATTCACCATCCAGAATCAGCATTATCAATTCAAGGTCCTCCCTTTCGGAGTGACCACAGCGCCCAGGGTCTTCACAAAATGCCTGGCGACAGTGGCTGCGCACCTCAGGAGGCAGAACGTTCACGTCTACCCTTATCTGGACGACTGGCTTGTCCAAGCAAAGTCGGCCCAGCAGTGCGCTGCCAACATGTCCCACACCATTCACCTTCTTCACCGTCTGGGATTCTCACTGAACTATCCGAAGTCGCACCTTCAGCCAGCCCATGTGCGACAGTATCTGGGCGCGACAATAGATACTCTGGCAGCCACGGCTCAGCCAAATTCTGTGAAGGTCAACAGCATTCAGTCTCTGATCCAGAAGTTCAGACCGCAACACTCGCTTCCGGCAAGAGTGTTCATGCAGTTGATAGGCATGATGGCCTCCTGCATTTTCATAGTCCCGCATGCCAGACTACATATGCGTCCACTTCAGGAGTGCTTAGCACATCAGTGGAATCAGGCTCAAGGACAGTTGAAAGACCTAGTGTTGGTGACCTAGTGTTGGTGACCGGTCGGGCATACAACTCTCTGCATTGGTGGAATCCACACAACCTTTGCAAGGGCCGACCGTTCCAAGAGCCTGTGCCACAGATTATTCTGACAACGGACGCATCTCTCCAGGGATGGGGAGCTCATGTACTCCACTACACGGTGCAGGGACTATGGACAACGCAACAACAGAAGATGCACATCAACTACCTAGAACTGATGGCAATCTTCATGGCAATGAAGGCATTCAAAGTACATCTGTGCAACCAAGTCGTGTTGATCCGGACGGACAACATGACAGCCATGTACTATATTCAAAAGCAGGGAGGTACACACTCTCCACAGTTGTCTCATCTGGCTCAGAGCATGTGGAAGTGGGCCATTCAGAGGAACATCTTCCTCATGGCGGAACATCTCCCGGGAAAGGACAATCAGATGGCGGATCTGCTCAGCAGGTACAGCCACCAAATGCACGAGTGGGAGATACATCCATCAGTACTCCGCCCGTACTTCCAGCAGTGGGGTCATCCAGAGATAGACCTATTCGCCACAAGGGAAAACGCAAAATGCCAAAGCTTTGCCGCCAGGTTCCCGCACCCACAGTCGCATGGCAATGCGATATGGATGAACTGGTCAGGCAGATTTGCGTACGCTTTTCCCCCAGCACCTCATATACCGCTGGTGGCAAGAAAGCTAAAGCAACACTCAATGACACTCATCCTGGTTGCTCCAACGTGGGCACGCCAACCATGGTACACCACGTTTCTAGAACTCTCCGTGGTACCGCATCAAAGGCTACACCTCACACCCCGGCTTTTGACGCAGAGCCATGGCGACATTCTGCACCCAGATCCGCAACAGCTCAACCTGGCGATCTGGCTCCTGAGGTCTTAGAATTTGGCTACCTTAACTTACCTCCCGACTGCATGGATATCATACAGGAGGCAAGAAAGCCCACCACCAGAGCATGCTATGCGGCCAAATGGAAGCGGTTTATCATTTACTGTGCAGAACACAACATCAACCCGCTTGATGCATCTACTCACAACATAATTTGTTATTTGTTACATCTTTACAAATGCAATCTGGCGTACGGTTCCATTCGGATACACTTATCCGCCATAGCGGCTTATCTCCAAAACAGGCAGCATCTCTCCGTTTTCAGAGTGCCTGCCATTAAAGCCTTTCTAGAAGGACTGAAACGGGTCATTCCTCCCAGAACACCGCCAGCTCCTGTATGGAACCTTAATGTGGTCCTCACCAGACTGATGGGCCCACCTTTTGAGCCTCTACATTCATGCGAGATTCAGTTCTTAACATGGAAAGTGGCTTTCCTAATAGCCATAACGTCCCTGCGACGTGTTAGTGAGCTCCAGGCGCTCACTGTACAAGAGCCATTCATACAGATTCACTCAAACAGGGTGGTGCTGCGCACTAACTCTAAATTTCTTCCTAAGGTGGTTTCACAGTTCCATGTCAATCAGACTATTGAACTGCCTGTGTTCTTTCAAAATCCTGAGACAGTTGCTGAAAGAATGCTCCACACTCTTGACGTCAAACGAGCTTTGATGTACTACATCGATAGGACCAAAGATTTTAGGAAGACGAAACAACTCTTTGTTGCCTTTTCTGCCCAAGACAAAGGCAACCCCATTTCCAAAGCAGGTATAGCCAGGTGGATCGTTAAGTGTATTCAAATTTGCTATCTCAAAGCTAAGCGCACTTTAACGGTCCCCCCCAGAGCCCACTCCACCCGCAAGTTGGGGGCCTCCATGGCTTTCCTTGGTAATATCCCTTTGGAAGGCATTTGTAGAGCAGCCACATGGTCTATCCCACACACATTTACCAAACACTACTGTGTAGATGTGCACTCCAAGCAGCAAGCAGCTGTAGGGCAGGCTGTTCTAAAAACACTTTTTCAAACGTCTGCAGCCGCCGATAATGGAGGGACTGCTATATATTCTATGCTATAGATATGAATTCAGCAGCCCACATGCCTCGAACTGAATATGCTACTTACCAGTATGCATCTGTTCTTGGCATGTACGGCTGCTGACATTCATATCGCCCGCCCTCCTCCCCGGTGCCTGTAGCGGCTGCTGAATTTACACTTACTCTTAGCATGGTCATCGCTCACACTGTTACACTCCATCTTCGCCACAATGGCTAAAAACAATCTGGGGATGGAGTCGATGCCCATGCGCACTGTAGTCCAGGGGAGGAGCCACCTATCTCGTGATACTTCGAAGACTCTTCCAGGACAACAATGTGCAATCATCCGGACCCAACACTAGGCGGCGATCTATGCTATAGATATGAATGTCAGCAGCCCTACATGCCAAGAACAGATACATACTGGTAAGTAGCATATTCATTCACCTACGTCCCCGAGCTCTCCAACTTTCCTGTTGGTTCCTCCTGGAAGACTTCCTGGACAGAAAATTCAGCTAAAAACCAAAACCTGCAATCCCCATTGAAAACAACAGGGCACCTGAAGCCAAAACATCAGCTTGCACCCGGCCGCCCCTGGTACCGCATTGGGTGCACTTTGTGTCCTAACTCGGATCCCCCTTTGCCCTCAGCTTACGTCTAGGAGCTTTGCTCCCACAACCTTGTGGCCTGCTCATGAGGAGCCACCAACCGGAGGCCCGGCCGCCCTAGTGCTGCTGAGGGTGTTTTAAGAGTGCATCCTCGACCCTGGGGAAACCCTGGGTCTAACCCCAGAATATCAACTCCAAAACCTAAGTACTTACTGATAAACCGATACCACTGTCTTCTCCCATAGGACTGCATTGACTGCTTTTCTGTGAAAAATCTTCTAGATGTGGAGTTGGTTTGTATAAAACCCTAAGAAACTGCAACTGTACAAAAACTGAATTACTTACTATTCTATAGGAAGTGTCCCAGTGTGATATCAAGGCATATCACACTTGAGTAGAAAAAGTAACCTAAAAAGTAATCTGCAAAGTAATCAAAAGTAATGTAACCGTTATTTCAACTGTATTCAAAGTATTTACAAACCTGCAACAAAGTCCTTTTCATTCAGCTTGCTTGTATTGTTAGATCTGCCTTGAAAAGTACCATTTATACTTGCCTCTGCAAGGCTTGTTTGGTTTTAGAAAATAAATGGAACTAAATAATATTTTTATACAGACAAATTGGTCTGAGTTCAGTCTTTGAGCATGTGACATCCTTTCTTGCCTGATTGTGTACAATAAATGTTTAACACTACCCTCTAATAAAGCCATATGGCTCACCCACACTACCTCTATGTCAAGGAAAGTATGTTCTGCTGTTCCTCAAGTGGGAGGAGTTGAAGAAGTCAATCTAAGGCTGGAAACAACTGTGTCTCGAAGAGAACTACAGTTGGGCATCCATTTTTTGGATTCTAATGCCCTCATACACCCTTTCAGGTGTCCTGCTTCATCATATGGGCTTCCCCTCGTTGAGTCGGCGGTGCAATACCAAACGGGCTCACCTCAAAGAGGGGCACTTTATCCGAGATCTTTTATCCAACAGCCTTATGGTGAAGTCCGGGTGTGGGGCCAGAACGGTGTACACGTGATAGTGAGTTTAAAAGGGGGCTGGGAGTACCTGAAATAGATGTTCGAGGCATATGGGCTGCAGATGGTACATTTATGAATAGATCGCCATCTGGTGTTCGGCTCGGATGATTGCACTTGTTTTTCTCTTTGAGAAGTCTTTTGTCGTCACAAGACCGATGACTCCTCCCTTGGGTGCTAGTGCGCATGGGCATCGGCTCCATCCTTAGATTGTTATTTTCCGCCATCGGGTTCGGATGAGGATCGAAGCGCTCCGGATCGACTTCGAGAAAAAAGTTTATATTTCGGTGCGTATTCCCTTTCCAATTCGACGGTACTGTTATCGAGCGCGAGTTAATTTCCATTTCGACGCGCTTCGACGTCAACAACAAAATTTCCAAATTCTACGTCGACGAGACCGGGAGGCCTATCTCGACGTAGTCCAGCCTGGAGTCCATGGAAAGTACTCCATTCAAAAAATGGCCAACGTCTGGTGCTAATTTCCCACACAAGGACCTACACGAGGTGTGCAACCTCTGTTTATCACCTGAACACGAATCCAGGGACTGTGAAGCCTGCGCGGCATTCTCCTCCAATTCGACGATTAGAAACTGTCGAGCCCGAAGACACGAGGCGTCGAGAATGCAGTCAGATGCAATCCCGGAGCTGTTCGAGGCCCAACACCCCGAAGAGGAAGAAGAAGATGAGGACGAGTCTGGGTCGGAAGCGGACGAGTCTGACGTCGAAGAAATCGACGTTCATCAAACCGTGAGTGACGACGTCCCTTTACCAAAAAACCGACCCTGTTTGCTGTCGACCCCGCCTTCGAGCCCGATCAGACAACCGAAAAAAGTTTCCGACGCCCCGCCTTCGGGCTCGGCAACGAAACCGAAACACTCGGCCTCCCACCATGTCGGATCCGAGAAGCGGTCGGCATCGACATCGACACTGAAGCTCCATACCAAGGAAAGCTCGCAGTCGAAATATTCCATGTCGAAACCGAAATATGCTTCGACGTCGAAGACTTCCTCGACACCGAAAAAATCGGATTTGAGCAAACTCTCGGTGCCGAAAACACATAACACTGACAGTCAGAAGCAAAAGCACCTTTCAGAACCAAAAACTTCGGTACCGACACAGGAGCATCAGACAGATCCAAAACAAAAGACTTTGTTTATTGATCCACAAACTGGCAAGGTGGTGGCAAAACTACCTAAAAAGAGGAAGAATGAACTGTTGGACGACAAAGCTCCTCCTCCTAAGAAGAGAACAATGGGGACAAATACAACTGCTCCCCTTTCTCCACAACCTAGAGACACACCATCTTTCCTCTTCCTTACACTCTGCCAGCTATTCCTCCACCTTCTACACCACGCCCATCTACACCTCAAACAGATGTAGAAAGTGACACAGGGGAGGGAGAACTTCCATGGGATGATAACGACACTATCCCAGAAGACGCAGACCCATGGGAAGATTATAACGCAGTGTCAGATAATGATAATGACCCTGAACTGTATCCCTCAAAACCCTCACCACCTGATGATAATACAGGTTTTGCACAGTTAATTAATAGGGCAGCAAAATACCACAAGGTACACTTACATGCGGAACCTCAAATAGAGGATTTCCTTTTAGAAACACTACCTGCAGCACAAAGAACATCAGGAACACTACCAATGCTTAAGGGTCTCCTCAATCACACATCAGACATATTTAAAGACCCTGTGAGGGCTAGGGTATTAAACCCAAGAATTGACAAGAAATATAAGGCAGCCGCAAAGGACCCAATATTTATCAAAAGGACAAATACCTCTGGACTCGCTAGTAGTCACAAACGCTCGTAAGAGAGCAAACTCATTAACTACAGGAGAAGCTCCTCCTCCTGACAAGGAGTCCAAGTTAATAGATACCTCTGGCAAAAGAGTGATACAAAAGGGGATGATGGACAGAGCGTTTGAGCAAATCAAACACTCACCCCCAGTCAACTGATCTGGGTTTAATCCATCACCATTCTTTAGCTCACTCGGCCACCCCAGTTCAGACATTGCTATATGCAAATCAGTCTGACCCTGTGCCTCATGGGAACCGTCCAGCCCGAACTGCCAAGCCATGTCTTCCCTGGACCGGAAACAAGCACCCTAGGACCGGTTTCGGATTCATAATCCTCATCAGCCAGGCTATCTTGAATCCAGTGGCCAAGTGAGCAAGGGACTCACGTCTGAGCATACCCTGCCACACTTAGGGCGAACAAAGCGATACAAAAGGGGATGATGGACAGAGTAGCATCCCAAGCGGCAAACAGCTGGCGCATAGCTAATACGCAAGCGCTACTTGCACGTTATGATAGAGCTCATTATGATGAGTTAGAAAAACTCATTACACATCTCCCTAAGGAACATCAAAAAAGGGCAGATCAGCTCATACAAGAAGGGAAGATAATAACTAACACTTCCATTAAGTGCGCCTTAGACGCAGCAGACACTGCAGCAAGATCTATAAACACCAGTATCATGTTAAGAAGACATGCATGGCTCAGAGTCTCAGGGTTCAAACAAGAGGTAAAAACCTCCTATTGAACCAGCCTTTTGATGGGAAAACACTTTTCGGCTCAGGTACAGATGAGGCGTTAGAAAAGATGAAAAAAGACACAAACGGCTAAGTCAATGGGAGCATTGCAACAGCCAGCTCAAAGGGGTTCCTTTCGTAGGTCCACCTATAGAGGCGGATCAAAGAATACAGGCACAAGCCAGCAATCAACCTCTTTTACACCAACATCACCCAGAGGTAATTCTAGAGGCAGTTACAGAGGTAACCACAACAAAGGTAGAGGTCGCGGAAATAACAACAACCGCAACTCTCCTACCCCAAAAAAGTGACTTCATACAGCTCCCCCCAGACTATATAACACAGGTCGGGGGACGTCTATCACAGTTCCTACCTGTCTGGGAAAACATCACATCAGACAGGTGGATGAGACAAATTATCCAACATGGTTATTGCCTAGAACTCACAGCTACCCCACCAAACAGGAGTTGGCCTAACGGCTAAGGCGCTCGACCTCGGACCTGGGGATCTGGGTTCGAGTCTCGGTAACGACGCTAAAACCTCCTGTGATTCTGGGCAAATCACTTAATCTCCCCGTGCCTAAAAAAAAAATTCAAGTGTGTGTCCTCATGTAAAACGTAACTTGTGCTATGTAAAGCGCTCTGATACCTGATTCGGTTCGGGTCTAGTTCGCGCTATATAAAACTCTACAAAAAAAAAAAAACATCCCCTCAAACAGCGTCCAATGAGTCAAGATCATCTAACATTGTTAAAACAGGAAGTACTATCACTACTACAAAAGCGCATGCCATAGAGAAGGTTCCACAACATCAACAGGGAACAGGAGTATACTCTCTATACTTCCTAATTCCCAAAAAAGACGGGTCTCTAAGGCCAATACTAGACCTCAGACCTTTCAATGCATACATAAATTCGGAACATTTCCACATGGTCACGCTCCAACAAGTACTTCCTTAACTGAAGAAAGGGGACTTTCTTTCTACACTGGATCTAAAAGACGCTTACTTTCATATCCCAATTCACAAAGCCCACAGGAAATACCTCAGGTTTGTTGTATAAGGACAACATTATCATTTCAAAGTCCATCCGTTTGGGGTCACAACAGCACGAAGGGTGTTCACAAAATGCCTACCAGTGGTTGCAGCTCACCTAAGAAGACAACAAATACATGTCTTCCCTTACTTAGACGACTGGCTAATAAAGGCCAAGTCACAAGAAGAATGTCTTCAAAACACACAAAAGACAATTTAGTTGCTGCACCAGCTAGGGTTTACGGTAAACTACACAAAATCCCACCTGCAACCAAACAAGGTTCAACAATATCTAAGGGCTACTATAGACACAGAAAAAGCCAGAGTATACCCCAATCCAGTCAGGATTCAAACAATGCTCACATTGATTCAAAAATGTCAACCACAACACTCACTAACAGCTCGAGTGTTCATGCAGCTATTAGGGATGATGTCCTCTTGCATACTGCTAATACCATATGCCAGACTACAGATGCGTCCGCTTCAAGAATGTCTAGCAACACAGTGGAATCAGGCTCAAGGTCAGATTACAGAACTGGTGTTGGTAGACGACCGCACACATCGCTCTCTGAAGTGGTGGAACACAACAAACATTTCCAAGGGGCGGTTGTTCCAAAACCAATTCCACAAGTGGTGCTAACAGCGGATGCATCGCTCACCGGATGGGGAGCGCATATGGACAAATATACAGTACAGGGAAGATGGAGTGTACAGCAAAAAAGACTGCACATCAATCATCTAGAACTACTAGCAGTGTTTCTACCATTAAAAGCTTTTCAAATGCAGATTCTCAACAAAGCAGTCCTGATCAGAACAGACAACATGACAGCAATGTATTATATTCAAAAACAGGGGGGGGGGGACACTCTCTCCAACTATCCAGACTAGCGCAGGAAATCTGGAGATGGGCCATTCGTCAAAACATCTATCTGTTAGCCGAACACCTACCAGGAGTTCAAAATCAGATAGCAGACATCTTAAGCAGAGAGTCAGAACAAATACACGAATGGGAACTGCACGACCAAATACTGCAGCTATTCTTCCAAAGATGGGGACAGCCAGAGATAGATCTCTTTGCCACTCATCAGAACGCAAAATGCCAAAGCTTCGCACCCAGGTACCCACACCACCTGTCGCAGGGCAATGCATTATGGATAAATTGGTCCAACAAATTTGCATACGCTTTTCCCCCCTCTCCCACTAATTCCATTAGTGGTTCGAAAACTGCAACAACATTCAATGACCATGATACTAGTAGCACCCACGTGGGCACGACAGCCGTGGTTCACCACGCTCCTGCAACTCTCACAGGTGCCACATCAAAAATTAAGAATCTTACCCATGCACCTTACACAGAACCATGGAGAAATAATGCACCCAGATCCCAAACAACTGAACCTAGCGATCTGGCTCCTGAGGTCTTAGAATTCGGATACTTAAATTTACCTCCAAACTGTATGGAAATCATTAAGCAAGCAAGACGTCCCACCACCAGAGCATGCTATGCAGCAAAGTGGAAAAGGTTTGCTGTATACTGTAACGGTAACAACATCAACCCACTGGACGCATCAACAAAAAATATTATTTGCTACTTACTACACTTACAGCAATGTAACCTTGCCTACACCTCCATTAGAGTACATCTTGCAGCTATAGCAGCGTACCTGCAAAACAGGCAACATCTATCTCTGTTTAGAGTGCCAGCAATTAAAGCCTTCATGGAAGGCCTCAAAAGAGTCATTCCACCAACACTGCCACCTTCCCCGGTCTGGAATCTCAACATAGTACTCACCAGACTAATGGGACCACCTTTCAAACCTATCCATAGGTGTGAAATACAATACCTTACATGGAAGGTGGCCTTCCTTATAGCCATTACCTCCCTCAGGAGAGTGAGTGAATTACAGGCATTGACAATACAAGAACCATTCCTACAGTTACACCAGAATAAAGTGGTTCCTAGAACAAACCCAAAATTCTTGCCTAAAGTAATTTCAGTATTCCACATTAATCAACCAGTGGAATTACCAGTCTTTTTTTCCAAAACCACAGACTGTAGCAGAGAGGGCCCTACATACATTAGATGTCAAAAGGGCAATAGTGTATTACATAGAAAGAACACAAAGTTTCAGAAAAACCAAACAACTATTTGTAGCGTTTTCCCCAACACATAAGGGCAATCCTATCTCTAAAGCAGGCATTGCCAGGTGGATTGTAAAATGTATACAAATATGTTACATAAAAGCAAAGAGAACATTAACTGTTCCTCCTAGAGCTCATTCTACACGTAAACTAGGGGCATCTATGGCATTCTTAGGAAACATTCCCCTAGATGACATCTGCAAAGCAGCAACTTGGTCTACACCACATACCTTCACAAAACACTACTGTGTTGATGTGCAGGCAACACAACAAGCTAAAGTGGGCCAGGCTGTATTAAAAGCTTTATTTCGGGGTGGGATTGTTGAGGGTGGTGGGAGTTGGGGCAGGGACGGGGTGGGGGGTAGTTCCTAATAAATATGATTTGAAATGATTCTAATTCGAATTCTGATCCTGCCATATGTAATGTCTTGAAATGCTTAGTGGTTTCTCCTGACTGTGGGGTACCACATTGATTGCCTTGCTTGACTATTCAATAAAATCTGTTGTGAAAAAAAAAAAGCTTTATTTCAAACTGTTGCAACAGACACTGGTGACCACTGCTAGGGAGGTAACTGCTGTATAATCTATTCATAAATGTACCATCTGCAGCCCATATGCCTCGAACGGAATATGCTACTTACCAGTATGCATCTGTTCTTGGCATAGAGGGCTGCAGAGTGGTACATGCCCTCCCTGCCTCCCCGGAAACCTGTGTCTGTTCCAACACTATCTTATTTAGATACACTTACATGGGCATCTCTTTCTGTATTCTATCATACTACTCCATCTAACCCTACTATGGCAAAACAATCTAAAGATGGAGCCGATGCCCATTCGCACTAGCACCCAAGGGAGGAGTCATCGGTCTCGTGACGACAAAAGACTTCTCCATGAGAAAACCAAGTGCAATCATCCGAGCCCAACACCAGATGGTGATCTATTCATAAATGTACCACTCTGCAGCCCTCTATAACAAGAACAGATGCATACTGGTAAGTAGCATATTCCTTATTCTGGGGGTCTCCTGCCCTAGTTAAAAGCAGTGAAACCGGCACTCATTGGAGTATAATATCTCCCACTTGTGTGTCAGTTATTGAAAAATAACGGTCAACATGTTTCTCGCGTTTGTGTCAATGAACTCGTGATTCTTCAGGACGATGAAAAACGGAAATTATCTACACTATAAAAACTATGGAAGTTCATCAAAATCACAGTAGAAAAATGTCTAATGTGTCAATGTACCTGCTATGATCTGGATCTACCTGTATTGGAGAGACAAAGATGCATACATTTCAGGTAAACACATGGATGAACAATATAAGACAATGCCTTATGGTGACTTCAAACTCTGTTAAGAATGATCAGTGGTGAGCGCTACTACGCTTGAGAACAATACAATTAATAAAATCAAGGTGGTGGATACCCACAGTGAGCTATGGTGGTTGTATGCCCTTGTGGAATCTCCAAAATAGCAGCAGAAAAGCATGTTGGACTCACCTAATTGTGTCAAGTATCCAGGCTTCAACAGTACCCGGTGGTCAACACATCAGGCTTATGCTCCCATGTATGTTGGGCTACACAGCGAAGGATGAATGCAAACAAAGAGAAACCGTGTACTGGACAGACAACTAGTTCATAATGTTGTAAATGGCAATGTTCATGCATGTATTAACCTAGTGTTTAGTGCCTTTAGGAGTGGTGTTGTGGGCTATAAGTATCATGTTCCAACATAGCCCATGCAGTAATCAATGGTGAACTCAAGAATCTATTCACTCTGTAGTATCCAGCGTAAAGCAGCTTGGTTTGTAAATTATGAAGGAAAGATGACCCTCCTGGTCTGCACGCTAGGTATAAAGTCACATGTTTCAGCAGTGCCCTGGTATGCAGACCGGTATGTTCAACCGGTGGAATGGCCACGCGTTGACGTCTGCGGGCGAGGGCGTTGTTGTTCTGGGCGCTCAGTGGGTGGTGCGGTTAAAACGATGAGGGAAGCATGCTCGCGCCAGTGACTCGCTCGATTAAACTGGAAGAAGCTCACTAAATTAGGTGGGGAGCTAGGGAAAGGCAGTGGGTAGCCGGTAGCCGTGCATTGCGGGTGGTGCGGGCAGCCGGTATAAAACCCTAAGAAACTGCAACTGTACAAAAACTGAATTACTTACCTATTCTATAGGAAGTGTCCCAGTGTGATATCAAGGCATATCACACTGAGTAGAAAACGTAATCTAAAAAGTAATCTGCAAAGTAATCAAAAGTATTATAACCGTAATTTCAACTGTATTCAAAGTATTTACAAACCTGCAACAAAGTCCTTTTCATTCAGCTTGCTTGTATTGTTAGATCTGCCTTTAAAAGTACCATTAGTACTTGCCCCTACAAGGCTTGCTTGTTTTTAGGAAATATATAGAACTAAATAATATTTTTATACAGACAAATTGGTCTAAGTTCAGTCTTTGAGCGTGTGACATCATTTCTTGCCTGATTGTGTACAATAAATGTTTAACACTACCCTCTAATAAAGTCTTATAGCTCACCCACACTACCACAAATAGAGTAAGGTATTATCTACTTTTACCTCTGCCTACCTTTGGGGTTCAACAGGACTTACTTTGTTATAGTGTATAAAGATCCAGCCTAATAGAAGCTCATACCGTTGAAAAAACGCCCATTCCCAAAACTAGATGGCAGTAGTATGCAGAGCATGTGAATCTACAACACTAGAAGCTTCAAACAGATAATTACAGTGTATGTAACTTGTTCCTTCTCTAGCTTTGGTATATTTAGATTAACATTAAGTTTCACAGGTCGGAGACACATTGGTTGCTACCCTTCCACTCATGATTTTTGAAATTATTAGCTGAGATGGCTGGTCTGTTCAGATGATTGGCTGGTGTTTGTGTACCTTTTAAATGATATGACTGCTGCACTAAACAAAGACTATTCTTTGGCCTACGTGTATTACTGTTTTAAACTACCAGGTATTTCCCAGTCTGACGATTGGGAATCATTTAAGCATGTGAATCTAAAAACATACTAGATTTAGTTACAGGTAAGTAACTTGTTTCTTACTGTACTGTGCTCCTTAGAATATTATGTGGAGAAGTGTGGCTCACTGGTTAGAGGCGGCAGACCCGTAAGCAGAGAACGGCCCGGGACCAGGGTTCGATTCCCGACGCGGCAGGGTCGTGGACCAGGGTCAGCGGACTCAATAATTCTCGCCTCGGTGCCTACTCTAGTCAGAAACCACACTCGGCAACTCTGGGCATCAGCTTGCCTCATCTTCACAACGGCCCCCCCAGACCGCCGGGGATGCTTGGTCGCACCTTAGAGATACCCCTCAGGGACCATCTCTCAGGGTGAGCCAGGACGGGTTCCCCAGCGGTCGAAGCGTGGAGATACTCCTCCGGGAGTCGATTCCTAGCGCTATATAAACCCGCAATTAAATCAATTAATTAAATTAAATAATTAGCATTTTGTTAACCTTTTCTGTTTACTATTTTCCACTGTAAATACAAATAAAAAAAATCTATTTTTGGGTCTGAGGTTCCATGCAGTGTTTTTTTTTTTATAACTTGTTTTTATTAGCATTTAGAATAATCCCACAGGAGCAGATCTCAATATTATCAACCATGTTCTCACATTATTATACCATATCAGTCCAGCCAGCAGTCAGAGGCCATTATACATTGCCCATGATTGTCATCTGCCTAGATCAACAAGGTTGACGTCAGGAGCATTACATGTACCACAGGATAGCGATTGTAAGGAGGGACACTACAGCAAGGTCGGGCCTCCCGTAGTTACAGCCTTAGTGTTTTGGTAATCGTGGGACTGTTACCTAGTTACCATGGCTCAAGACTGAACTCTTACCCAGTAGATTTTGGTCCAAGGGACATACTTTTCGGATCTTCTCGTGGGAATCACAATTGCAACTAAGAACAGTATGTCCATCATAAAAAACAAAGAGAGAGCGAAGAGGGGGCAGGTAAGAAGGGAAAAGGAGCAAGAGGTATATCGGGAGGGTGGGGGGATTCTATCGCTGTGCCAGCCAGAGTCGTTAGTGCTGGTGGCATGCAAGTAAAGGTCAGGGTCGACTATGTCGAAAGAGGTGTTGGGGATTTCAGACTGGAGGGGAAGTGCCGCCCGGGGTAAGGTTCGAGTAAGTCCATTGGTGGGTTTCCAGTGGCTATCTGCATCTGGGGGGTATACTGCGTCCTCAGAGAGGCGCAAAGCCCGCAACCTCGCTGGTTGAAGTCGGGCATCCTCCAGTCGGCAGAGATAATCCAACAGTGGTTTCCAAAATTTGATTATGCAAGCTGCAAGCGCGCTGTGAGTAACTCCATTGCCACTGTATGTCACAGGCGGGTGAACCAGACGTTGATCGGGGGCGCTTCAGCTTTTTTCCAATAAAGAGCAATGATTTGTTTAGCAGCTCCAAGCGTGTGCTCCAAGCATGTGGAGGTTGAGATGCCGATCACGGTGGGACTTGGCACACAGGTTCACCGGCCGGAGGCCCAGGACAATTGTAAGCGGGTTCTCAGGTAGTGAGTAGCCTAATACCAGTTAAATGTGACTGAGAACCTTCTTCCAATAGATGGTCAAGAGTGGGCTTGTCCACCAAATGTGCAGAAAATCCCCCGGGGCACTGGTACAACGCCAGCATAGAGGCGAAGAGCTGGGGAACATTTTATGCAGCATGTGAGGAGTATACTACCATTGTATCATAACTTTATATGTAGATTCCCGCTGGGGTATGCTACTGAAGACCTTTGAGATGTCTCGCCATAAGTGTTCTCATTGGGTGGGCGTGATATCAGTGTCGGAGACTGACTGCCACTGCAGCTGGTAGAGGTGCGAAGTGGTTCATTGTGAATGTTGGAGAACTTGATATGTACGAGAGACTAATCTCCTGGAGCTATCGAAAGGAGCACACCAGCCGCTCGAACGAGGTGAAGGGTCGAGTGGCCGCCCTTGTCAGAGAAGACGCCTGAACCCAGTGTAGAAGTTGAATGTATTGAAACCTGGCCCCCTCCGATAGCTGGAAGTCCCGTTCACATTGTTCGAAAGTTATGAAAGTGTCCCCATGAAAAGGTCCTGAATCGTCCGACATCCCCCTTCCGTCAAGTCTGAGAAATAAGGCGGGGTGAGACCGACGGAAAGTGGGAGTTGCGAGCGATGGGAGTATGGGTAGACGGGAAGGATAAGAGGCCTTTGCATGTTGCTAATTTGTCTCCAATCTCGACTCCTTGGCATGGAGGGACGAGTAGTAGTTCTGGAATGCTTGCAGTTTGGCGGCCTTAGTAGTAGCCCAAGTCCCATCTCCCAGTTTGAGTTTAGCGATATGCGCCTTAGCAGCCCGCGTTCGAAGGCAGCGTGCCAGGACCGTGCCCACCTTGTCTCCCCATCATAATACCGTTGTCGCAAGGCTAAGAGAGCATGTCCTGCCTTGTTGGTTCTGTGCGCCCGGTTCTGTGCGCCTCGGAGCATAGCAAGGCGCCTCTTGTGTATCGGCAAAGGGTATTCCTGGTCTAATCTCTCAAGCGCCTTTATGTCCCGAGAAAGTTTGTCTTCAAACAAGTGGGCTTTCCGAGCTATAGCAATGGATGTGATATTGCCGCGAACCGTGGCCTTGAACGCATCCCAGACTACAGGGAGTGGAGTCTCTGTGAGGTCGGTGGTCTCAAAGTAGGATGTGATAGTGTCTCGAAGTTCCACCGTGTCTACGGGGTCCCTTAGGATATGAGGGGGGAAATGCCACCGGGAGGGACGGTTGGGAAGGGAGAAGTGATCATGAATGAGAAGTTCCACATGAGCGTTGTAAGAGACTGAGATATCAGACATAGACGCCGAGATGGTGTCCTTGACAATGAATGAATGAAATGAAATGAAATGAAATTGGATTTGTAAAGCGCATGGCTGCCCGAAAGCGTCCCAGCGCTGCCTAACAAATAACAGAAAACTCAGAAGGAACAGAATTATTTTAAGGAGTTTTAGGGAAAAGAAAAGATTTAAGGAGCTTTCGAAACTTGAGAAGAGAGGGTTCAGTGCGAATGTGCTTCGGGAGGGCGTTCCAATTTTTCGCCGCATTCACGGAGAAGCGGCGGCCTCCCGTGCGGGCCTTCCTTACTCTGGGAACCATAACAAGATTTTCAAGGTCTGATCGGAGGGCCCGAGGGGGTTTATAGGGACAGATCAGGCTCCTCAGGGCCAGGGGGCCTTTGCCTTGGAGTGTTTTATGGACCATACAAGATGATTTAAAGGCAATTCGCTCGCGTACTGGAAGCCAGTGGAGAGCTCTCAGCAATGGTTTGGCAGACGCTCTTCTTGAAGCGCCCATGAGCATCCTGGCAGCAGCATTTTGCACCCGTTGTAGGGTGTTAATGGTGGCTTCTGGCGCTGCCAGGAATAGCGCGTTGCTGTAGTCCAATCTGGACAAAATCAATCCCTGGATCAATAATTTCCTGGACTGAAAAGGTAACAAAGAGAGAACTTTCCGCACTGTACGGAGCAGGCCAAAACATACGCCCGCGACTTTCTGGGCATGTGACCTAAAGGTTAGTTCGGGCTCAAACCAGACCCCTAGGCTTTTGATTTTCTCTTTTGGTGGGGGCAACTCGCCCATACAGGGCGGCCAGAAGGCTTTGGGCAGGGATGTAAATTGGTGGCCCAGAATAAGAATCTCGGTTTTTGCTCCGTTCAGTTGAGCTTAGAGTTGGTCATCCAGGAAAAGATTCCGGTGAGGCAGGCCGAAAGGTTGTCTGAGCATCCCACTTGTTGCGTCAGTGAGACGACTAATTGGGTGTCATCTGCGTAGGTGACACATTTAATCCCGAAAGGGGCTACTACCTCCTCCAGTGGGGCCATATACACGTTAAACAAGGTAGGGCTCAGTGATGAGCCCTGGGGAACTCCACACTAGAGGGGAGTAGATTTGGACATGACGCCGTTTTCCCAGATCCTGAACGCTCGTTTGTCCAAAAAGGATTCCAGGGCTGATCCTGTAATCCCCAATCTGGCAAGACGGTGGACTAGTATTTTATGGTCCACCGTATCAAATGCTGCGCTTAGATCCAGGAGGATCAGAACTGCCGATCCCCCTGAATCTAAGATGCACCTTGCCTCCTCAGCCACCACTATAAGGGCTGTGTCAGTGCCCTGTCCTGGGCGAAAGCCCATTTGCGAGCTACTCAACAGGCCATTACTTTCTAAGAACCCCGAGAGCTGCTGGTTAACAATTGTTTCGGCAATTTTTCCTAGACCAGGTAGCAAGGAGATCGGGCGAAAGTTGGCTAGGTCAGCTGTATCTAGGCCCGGCTTTTTTAGAAGTGTCTTGATTCTGGCTTGTTTCCAGCTGGGTGGAACCACCCCATTGGTAAACGAGGCGTTTAACAACTCCGTTGCGAGGGGGGCGATGGTATCTGCGGCTAGTTTAAGGATGTACATGGGCGCCGGGTCGGATGGGGAACCACTCTTCACGGCCGAAAGCGTGCTACAAAAATCGTCCTTAGTGATGCGTCTAAGGGCATTCAGCCGGGACGCAGTAGTCGAGGCCAGGAGGGCTTCGTCACCTGCAGTGGGGACAGTCTGTGGTAAACTATCAAGTATTCGTTGTACCTTGGTATCAAAGTACTCTGCTAACAGGTCACACCTAGCTTCAGTGCATTCCTGATTGGTAGTTGGAGTGGGTGTTTTAAGCAGTTGCTTTACAATTTTGAAGGTCTCTTTGAAAGAGTTGGCAGAGAGGTTAATTTTATCCTCAAAGAAGGACGCCTGAGTTTTCTGTCGTGCCACTTTATATAGTCTCAGGGCAGCCTGGTAAGAGGCTTTACTGTTGACTGCCCAGTCCTTCCTCCAAATACGTTCCTTCTTTTTACAACTCTTTCTAAGGTCTCTCAGTTCGGTAGTGTACCATGGTGATTTGAAAGTACTGCTTTTTTTTGTAATCTTTTTAAGGGGCAGGACTACGTTCAGGGAGTCGTTGAGCCAATTCTGAAAGTTTACATCTGCCACCAATGGATCTAAATCTGCCACGGGGGCCATTTGTTCTAGGGCACAAGTCCATTCTTCCACCGATAGTTTTGGCCAGGCTCTCTGTAATATACGGGGCTGGGGAGCGCTTCTCTCTTCTATAGAAATTTTCAAGGTGAAAGGGACCATAAAATGATCAGACAGTGGCAGTGGGGATTTAACCATAAGCTGGTTAATATTGGAAAAAATGGGGTCCAGCAGGTGTCCCCTGATATGGGTGGTTTCCCTATTTAAAAGTTTCATTTCGAGCGCTTTGAGGTCCGTACTAAGATCAGATGCCACCTTGTCACTGGGATCATCGAAATGCAAATTCAAGTCTCCCAAAACCAAGAAGTTGGGTGACTGGGCTGCCGTCGCTAGTATAGTTTCCAACAGGGATCCTGCAAACTGTTTTATGTGACCTGGCAGGCGGTAGATAAGGATTCCTGACATGGAATTAGTGGGGGTGATTTGGATATGAAAACGGGTACTTTCGGAATCTAGGATGCCACCATCCTCAATTTTGCAGGAATAGGTGTCTTTGTAAATTATTGCGAGACCTCCTCCCTTCCCTTGATCCCTGTGCTGGCTCTGAATGAGAAAACCGCCTGGAAGAGCAATGTTGATATCAAATTCCGAGTTTGGGTGTAACCACGTCTCGGTAAGGAAAAGCAGATCCAGGTTATTTTCTTCAATCAGTAAGTTGATCTCAACTGCATGCTTTGGTAAAGATCTGCAGTTCAATAATCAGACCCCCCAGGATATAGCGGCATAGATTTGCAAATTTAGCGGCACACAAATGGAAATTTAGCGGCACAAAAATGAAAATTTAGCGGCATTATTGCGGCACTTTATTTTACTGTTAATCATTCCTTTTTAGCCTTAAATCTATGCAAACTGATTTAGCAGAGTATTTAACTATGCAATAGGCATTATTAACTGTAAAAGAGTTTATTTGCTATATTCTGCTTTGTGGTAACATTTCAGGAGCATAGGCTCAGTCAAGCACAGGAAGACCCCAGAGACGCCCCTGACCATGGAGACGTCAGAGACCCCACTGACCATGAAGACGTCAGGGACACCCCGGACCATGGAGACATCATGTCCTCACCCTCTCTTCCAACAACAATGCTGTTACAGGAAAGAGTTTAAAATGACAGCGCTATTAACTGGCCCACTCTGTAAAGTGGCGCTAATTGTCTTTGCATGTGACAGAAAACACTGGTCACTTTGCAAACATTATGTCTAGTTGCATGCAGTAATTTTCCATTCTTTGTATTGTATCTTGTATTTATTTACCCCTGCCGTCCCGAGGCTGCAGCTCGAACAGAATATTGCAGAGAAAGATAGCATTTCCAACAAAATGTTTTTCTTTTTTGGATCCATTTCAAAAGGCCACGAATGAAGGAGGTAAGAACCGCTTGCTGAAGTCACGATTTTCCTTCAGCAAGCTTGGATGGGGGAGGACATAGGGCTCCACGGATCAACAAACCTTCCCCTCCCCTCCCCTCCCGCCCCCACCCCCCCCCCCCCCCTTACTTCCTGAACCTGCCAATGGAACAGAAAATGCCCGAGAAAGATGCCTTCCCCAAAAAATGTTCCTTTCCTATTTTCCATTCATTAAATGTGGGAACGAATGAATTAAAGTTAAGAGAAGGCAAGTACTGCTAGCTGAAGTCACGGTTTTACTTTAGCAAGCTTGGACGAGGGGAGAGCAAAGTGTCGCAGGGAGCTGGGTGGTGGGTGGATAGGAGAAGCCCCCGCTCCTTCGCAGAACTTTCAAGTACTCGGCTTCCTGGGGGAGGAAGAGTTGTAATTCTACACGTTACGAGCCCTGCGCTCTCCGTAATTAGCAGGCTTTATTTATACAAATGGAAAGAGCACTTTTCTCAAGCCGAAATTCAAACACGGCTTTCTCGGAGACTCGCCGCATCTTCCGAAGCGCATGGACCTAAATCCCCTAATGCGGCACTGGAGTAAGGAGGCGGCTATTACGGCTGTACAGCGCCACGTAGTGACGTGTGCGCGTACAGCCAATAAGGTGTCACCCTTTTTATTGCTGCCAGCCGGAGTCCATTTTCGCGGCAAAAATGTTAAATATCGCGGCCATCGCACTCTTCAGCTAATTTCGCGATTATTTTGCAAATCGCGAAATCGCGAAATGCTGGATGGTCTGAATAATGCCATCCTTAGGTCTCTACAGGCCTCCTTATCCTTTTTCCTCACAGGATTGGAGTCCGGACAGTTTTTACATCGACAAAATTGACTGTCGAAGCAATCCATCTGGCGGCACCACAGGCCGCTCTTGTCTTGTAATGACAAGAGTTCTTCCCTGGAGTATGTTATCTGCCGTGTGGAGTCGACAGGCATAATGTCTGGCCCTAGGTCCGGTCGGGCCCGGATGGGCCCAGACGGGCTTGCCTCTGGCGAGCCTCCGGCGCACCATCAGCGCGCCCGCTGCGCGGACGGGGAGTGGCTTTCATTTTATAGAGCTCGGGCCGTAATTCGCCCGAGCGCTAGTACGCAAACCCTGCCTTTCCCCCAAGATGGCGGCCCAAATCGTCGCCCCCGGGAAGGCTGTCTGTGCGTGGGTAGAGCCCCAAATCGGCCCTCGGCGTGCTCGGCAATAGTTCTGTCCAGAGCCCCCAGCAGTTACAAGTGGGTGAGTGACACAGAGCGAAATACACAATTTATGAAATAAAACGAAGTTTTTGTGCAAATTAGCAGGTAAAATATCAGTGACAATTTAAAACAAACTAACTCCCGGCTTCCGCCTCAGGAGCGTTCTGTTAGGAGCAGGTTTGGGAGTGTGAGACGAAAAAAGGTAGTCTATTTGCGAGTAGGAGCGATTAACATGAGAGTAATAGGAGTAACCGCAGGCGTCCGGAGAGTGGTATCGCCAAATATCTGAGGCCAAGTGCAGTTAGTTGCTGCTTTAAGGCAGCGGACATAGCCCCGTCCCATGGAACGAGCGTTCGCTACGGTCGAGTCCCGCCTCCCATACCAGATTGAATCCCCCCCCTTCCCGAATAAGACCAGGGTCATCGTGTTTTATGTGTTCCCGTAACAAACCCTGCAAAAATGAGTCTTGAGCCTGATTCGGTGTGTAAGTGTTGCATAAGGTGAGGAGTCCGTGCCCAAACTTAACCATCACTTTGAGAAATCTGCCATCTTTACTACGGACTACCCTGGAGTCCCCCTGGTGGATACCCGCCAGACAGAGGATTGCTACCCCCGCTGACTTAGTGGGCGCAGATGCCCATTGAGGATGAGCCATGCGAGAGACGTCTTCTCTCAGGAGGTGAGTTTCTTGCAAAAATATGATGTCTAGATTTTGCAATAGGAGATATCGCCATATCTGGCGACGCTTGTTGGGGGAGTTAAGACCCTTCACATTGAGGGAGAGGAGATTTAGACAGGGTACGGAAGTCATGATATGTGTGGACCAGGTGTGATTGCCATCACAGGCAGAGGGGTGAGAGTGGGATGCAGCGCAGCTCTCCCACACGTCCCCCCCCCCCCCAGTGTAGCTTCAAATAACACAAAGGCAGTAGCGTTCGCTGCAGAGCCTATCGCAGTGTTTAGTGAGAGAAGGATAATCTGCCCAAAGAGAGCCCCAGTATTATCAGAGCTCCACCCCCACCAGGGTTGGAAGTAGGAAAAGGGAAAAGAGAGATAAGAAAAAAAAGGTATGGTATCTCGAACATAACAACGGCCAACATGGCCAACAAGGTTTATTCCAGTCCGGGGACTAACCAGGCTCAGAGGCACAGGCCATCCCAGAGATGTCACTCTCCAAGCAATAGAGGTGGAGGCCGTAAGAGATCATCCTCATCCTCTAGGAGTGTAGTCCGGAACCGCCGTCGGGGTGCAGTTCAGGCACAGGACAGCCATCTCCACAAGATGTCAATAAGGGTGTGGGGTGCCAGCCCCACTTCCCCAAAAAGCCGGGGTTTAGGGGGCGAAGAAAAAGCAGGCACCTGGGGGCATTTACCGACTACTTGTCAAAGGGCTGGGAACCTGAGGGCGAATGCCCACCCTCCAGGGAACGGATGTGCTGTATAAAGTCCTACTTCTCTTGGGATGAAGTGTAGACTCCCCAGGAAGAAGGGCGTCTGGAGCGATGTACCTTAGTCCATTGGGGTTTTGCAGGCTCACGGATCTTGGGAGGCAGGCGCGAGGGACTAGTGGGTGGCTTGTCGGGGATCTGGAGCATTTGGGCAGCTTCTCAGAAGGACCGCAGCACCCATCGCTTTGACTCTCACTGGAGGATAAGTGCAAACGGGTGTCCCCAATGATAGCGAACACCCAGCTCCCATAGCTTATCCATTATAGGTCAAAAATCTCTTGGGCGGCGGAGCGTTGTGGGTGCAAGGTCCTGAAACAGTTGGATGAGGGTACCCTTGAAAGTGAGCTCTGCTTGGTCTTGGGCTGCCTTGAGGATGGCCTCCATCTCTGTAAAAAAAAAAATTGACCCGGGCCAAGATGTCGGGAATGAGGCCCGGTTGTCCAGGTGGGCCAGACAATCAGTGGGTGCGGTCCAGGGCCTGTGGAGATGCATCCTCGTCTCCCCTGATGTCCTGAAACAGGTCCGCTACAAAAGTCGTATTGTCTGAACCCTCTGCCTCAACCAGAACCCCCCTTAGGCGCAGGTTATTTCGGCGTCACCGATTTTCCAAGTCCTACTTCTTGATCTGCAACTCAATGTGTTGTTCCTCCAGGGTGGCCAAGTGCTGCCATATATGTTCCTGATCTTCCGAACGGGTATCGTCTGTCTTTTCGAGGACGCCCACCCTCCCTCCGAGCTCCACCACTTCCCTCCGGAGCTCCTTGACGCAGGCCTGAACCTCTGTTCTGAGAGAGACGATTTCAGATTTGAGTTCGTGCATCAAGGTGGGCATGAAGGACTGTGTGACAGGGTCAGAAGGTCCCCCGGCCGCTGATGCCATGTCTGCTGCAGAAACTGATCCCGATTTGTTCCACAGGGCTTTGACCGGGTTATCTTAAGGAGGTGCGGGGGTTATTCCCGGTCCGTGAGCGAGTCATGTCCCCTCAGGGGTTGATACAGCAAACAGGAAGCCCAGGCGAAGAGACGCGGCACAGGGACAGACTGCTGCTGGGTACGGCTGAGAAGGGCAGGCCAGCCAACAGAGTCAGGAGGTTATTAAGGTGAGGACCGGCGCAGGCGATGTGGCGCGGGGGCAACCGAAGGTCGATTCCTCAGGGCCCCCGAGTGTTCCACCAGCCAATTGGGAGGGTGTGAGGCACGGACAGCGTTGGTTCAGTGAAAGAGTAAAGGCCAGGCAAGCGTTCGATATCGCCACCCCTCTACCAGGGCACGTAAGGAGGGCCGCCCTCACAAACCGGGCAGTAGATTCCGGAGCTGAGATGGCACTCAGTGGTAGCACTCTCCTCTAGGGCTCCCCAGGAGATCTGCCAGGCTCTACAAGGGTGCATGTGGAGTTGAATAGTGAGGTGTCTCCTTCCCTCAAGGAGCAGTCAGGCAGCCATACGCAGTGTGCGCTCACCGTGGAGCTCCAACAAGGTCACTGCATCACAGTGGGTAAGCAGGCCAGAGCATCAGGCTCCACAGTCCGGCAGTCAACAGCGATCGGCATCGAAGCAGACGTCTCCGTTGCCGTCAACCAGGCGGCGTTCAATGTCGAGACGCGCCTTGTCACCTGAGGCTAGGCACTCATCGTCTCCGTCGTCGTCCAAGCGGCGTTCGACGCCGAAGGCTCAATTCTCTCTGACAAAGAGTGAAATATACCAAACGTCGTTCGAAGTCGAGACTGCGGTCTCCTTCGACCACGAGGAGTGCCCCGATCTCGACTCCACTGACTTCTAGAAGACGGTCAGCGTCGAGAGAAAGATCGGCATCGAGAAGGATTTCTCCGTCCACCCGTTGATCGTTGAAGTCTGCACGCTCAACGTCGGAAGCGAGGTCTCTGGGTTCCAGACATTCGACGTCACACCATAAGACGTCGAAACACCCTGAGAGATCGACGTCGAGGAGACAATCAGGTTCTTGGGACTCACCAGTGATGGTGACACAGAGCCGATCGACGTTGAGACACTCCCCATGGACGTCTCATCGCTCATCAAGATGCCAATCACGCTCCAGAAGCCGCAGAGAGTCCTCTCACTCCATTCGGAGCTCACCCCAGATGATTGCGTCTTCACGCAGTGCTTCTGTTCATTCGCAGGAGCTTCCAAGATCTCCGCCAAGAGGTTCTCCAAGGGGAGAGCGATCTCCTTCCATCCATGTCTCTCCCAGATGGATACAACCTCTCCATCATTGGCAGGCAGTACCCGCAGGTCATGCTGCGTACACCATCTTGGTCTTCCTCTTTGACACACTCATCCAAAAGGGATTACTCCCCTACCCTGACAGATAGTCCTCCTTCCAGAGTGTCGCCTATTGATGATGTGAACACCTTTCATGATGTTCTCACCAGAGGAACTCAAAAGCTGGGTCATCTACCCAGACAACCACATCCATCATTTTCGAGACCCTCCATCAGAGGTCTGCAGCGAGGCCATTGCTCCCTTTGGTCCCTGGTATCATCGAGCCGGTAATGGATATCTTCCTTGCTCCATCATCGGCTAAAGCAGCTGCGGCTTGGATCCCAAAACCAGCTGCATCAGATCCTCTTTTCCTCAAATCTGATCCACCTCCGGACTCTGTCATTATAGCAGCAGCAAAGAAGACAAACGCAGTTGCATCTTCCTCCTCCGCTACCTCCAGAAAAAGAGAGTAGAGCACGAGATTCGTGGGGACGGAAGGCTTGTGGCTCTGCAGCGTCTTCTCTTCGTGTCCAACGCTGCGGCTCTGCTGGGCCGTTATGACAGGTGCTTATGGGATTCACTGGAGCGCTTCAAGGACAAACTCCCAAAAGAGGATCAACAGGACTTTTCTGAGATCCTCCAGGAGGGGCTCTGGTGGCCAACCAGGTAATCAGCACTGCAGCAGATGGTGCGTCTTTGGCAGCTCACTCTTCTGCACATGGCATATGTGCACAACGATTTTCTTGGTTACGTCTCACAGCTTCAAAACCGGAGGCACAACAGCGCATCCTGAACCTCCCGTTTTCTGGCACTTCACTGTTTGGTGCACACACAGACAAAGAAATGGCTAGAATGAAAGTCAAATTGGACACCTTAAAGGCTGTGGGCCTGGAAAAGATACAGGCCCGACAATTGGAAAAATTACCAACACAGGGTTCAGACCCCTCAATGGTCACAAAACAAACAGGGCAAATCCCAGTACCAAGGCCGTCGTTCCTCGAGAGGAAGAGGAGGACATCAACAGCAGTCCTCCTCCGCAACAAAAACTCCAGGGAAGCAATGAGTTTCTGCTTCCGCTAGCACCGTTGTGCACTCCAGTGGGAGAAATTATCTCAGGTTACATTCAAGAGTGGCGCAACATAACCAAAGATCAGTGGGTGCTAAATATACTAAAGAATGGGAACACACTACGATTTTGTGCGTCCCCAAGAGACATTCCTCCAGTAAACTCTCGTCATCTACATCTAGACCTCCTGCATCAGGAAGTGTCGACCCTTCTTGAGAAGCTAGCAATAGAAGAGGTCCCTCCTGCACAGAGAGGAAAGGGAGTTTACTCACGATACTTCCTTATTCAGAAAAAAGACCAACCGAACAAGTTCAGGCCAATTCTGGATCTACATTCTGTATACAAGTCCATCAAAAAGGAAAAGTTTTGAATGTTGGCGCTCCACCAAATATTCCCACATCTGAAGAAAGGCAATTGGATGTGTTTGGTGGACCTCCAAGATGCGTACTTTCACATCCCAATCACAACGCGACATCGCAAGTTTTTGCTATTCATGGTGGGAACAAATCATTACCAGTTCAAGGTCTTACCTAAAAATCAGCTCAGAGGGCATTCACCAAATGCATGGCAGTAGTAGCAGCATCATTTCGTCGCCAACGGTGTTTATTACCATACCTGGAAGACAGGCTGTTGAAGTGATCATCTCCTCAAATGGTGCAGGAACACCTTCACATATGCCTGGATCTCCTTCAGCGCTTAGGCCTGCATGTCAACCTTGTCAAGTTGATCCTTCTACCGACTCAATCACTCCACTGTCTGGGCGCGAACCTCAACACCGACCTCGGAAAAGTGTTTCCTTCGGAGAAGAGGTTGTCATCGATGAGAGACAAAGGCAACATCATCCTTCAAGCTCATCAGTAAGACAGGTGGCTTCTCTGCTGGGGTCGATGGCCTCGTGCATTTTTCTCATACCCAACGCCAGACTTAGGATGAGACCTTTACAACAAGATCTCGAGGACAAATGGGATCAATCCTCTGGTAAGTAGAACAACCGGATTCTCCTCTCTCCTGCAGCGAAGAAGTCCATTCTCTGGTGGCTGCAACCACAGAACCTTCTGGTGGGAGTCCCTTTTCACCAACCTATGCCAGAACAATCCCTGATCACGGATGCATCGCTTCAGGGCTGGGGATCTGCATCTGGGTCATCTGCAAACTCAGGGCATATGGTCCAACTGGGAACAGATGTATCACATCAATATGCTGGAACTGCGGGCGGTTTATTTAGCCCTCAAGGCTTTTCAGCCGTCAATTCAGTCCAGATCGATCCTAGTACAATCGGACAATATAACCACCGTGTATTACTTGAACAAACAAGGTGGAACACGCTCTCGCCCTTTGTCTCTCGAATCCCAGGCGATCTGGCACTGGCTGCTAGCCAGGAACCTATCGATCACGGCAGTCCATCTGCCGGGAGAGCAGAACGTGCGAGCAGACGCCCTCAGTCATCACTTCCAAGAGCAAAAAGACTGTCTGCTCACGACAAAGGGGTGACAGACATCTTTCATCAATGGGGTCATCCTTTCATCGATCTCTTTGAAGAAAATGACACACCTTCGCATCCAGGTTTTACTGACCAGGAACAAGGGAGAATGCTCTTTGATAGATTGGTCAGGGACGTTTGCATACGCCTTTCCACCCCTCCCTCTCATTCCGAAGGTTGTGGCCAAACTTCTGCGATCCAGAATGAAGATGATCCTCATAGCACCGGCCTGGCCTCGCCAATGGTGGTATCCGGACCTGTTGCAACTCTCGGTTTGCCCGCATCAGGGACTTCCGTGAAGGCTGGACCTCCTCACCAAAATGGGGGGAAGATTTTGCACCCCAGCCTTCCCTCGCTCAGCATGACAGCATGGCTCCTGAAGTCCTGCAGTGCGGACATTTGAACCTCCCTCAAGACTGCATGGACATTTTAAGGGAGTCAAAGAGACCTTCCACAAGAACCTCATACTCTCTTAAGTGGAAAAGGTTTTACTTGTGGTGTATCCGTAATTGTTGGAGTCCAATTAACGGGCAAGAGTAGGTAATCTTGCCGTATTTGGTCTACTTGGCCAAATCTGGTTTGAAGTATCCTTCCATAAAATTACATTTGGCGGCCATCACAGCTTATCGTAAATCACCTAACCAACCTTCTTTCTTTCAACTTCAGGTGGTCAAGGACTTCCTACAGGGGATGAAAAAGGTTTATCCTCCTGTTCGACCTCTGTCTCCTCCTTGGGAGTTGAATCTAGTCTTGTCAAAATTGATGGGACCTCCATTTGAACCCATTCATAAGGCCACATTACAACACCTTTCTTGGAAAGTAGCCTTTCTAGTGGCAATTACATCAGCACGCAGAGTGCGTGAAATACAAGCACTCTGTTCTAAAGAACCCTTTTTTTAAAAAATATTTTTTATTGGATTTTTTCCCCATTTTATGCAAGCAGGACAGAATTCACTAAAACTCATATAATACATAACCTTAAAGAGAGAAAAGAAATGCCATGACATAAAAGCAGATTCAGAACAACATATATTCCATATCGAGATATGCAGAACAAACGAGAGACAAAAAGAAAAAAAAGAAGATCAATACATTAGATTAATCCAGTTCCCCTTGAATCCACGGATGTACCGGTGCCCAGATCTTTAAGCCAAAGGCTCTCTTTCTACGACCCTTCGTTCTATATATAGCCGTCTCTATGTTATATATAGCTAATAGACGGGCCCTCCAGGTATCAAATGAAGGGGGAACTGGGTTAAACCATTCTTGCGTTATGCAAGCACGTATCATTGCCATACATATAAATAATAAGCTTTTCTTCCCTTCTGGTAATAAATCAGATGAGACCCCCATTAAAACTAATTCCCCTGTAAGAGTAACTGGAGAGCCGAATAATACTGCCAAAAAGGATTGTATGCATTACTATGTATAAAACGGGAATAGTACTGATACAAGCAACTAACAAAGAACTCGAGAAATTTGAGATAACTTTCCAAACCTTAAAGGAATCCATAGAAGGACCAAATCACCAACAAAACATGACCCCACCAGATATCACACCTGACAACAACGACTCTGTCACTAGAGATGCCAATCAAACGGACTGCCGGAACAATCAAATCTCTAACTCCGGAGATTCACCTGAAACTACGATGGCAATACCGGAGAATGAGATTGAAAGGATAACGATGTCTACTAACCTTGGAAACAAAGAGAAGAACCAGGCCCCAATGGAAGAGCCGTTGCCGCTATCACACGATGCCACTTCGCTTGAAGAGGGTAGCTCAACTCCGAGTGAGACCCCCTGTGAAGATAACTACGAAAGGAACATAGTAGAGGCTACCTACCTTCCCCAACCTCCCTCGAATACGAGCCTGGAGTCCCATAGATCCTTATCCACAAAAACACCCTCTACACCTAACAACATAGGAAACAATGGGGACACCCCTAATAGAGTCAGGAATCACAACCAAACTAAGGATACAACGGTAAGATCTGTGGTAATGAGAACAGACCTTTCACGGAGGAGAGCAAAATGCAGAACGCAAACAGCCAGGTCTATCTCACATAAGAATTCATCCCGAACACAGAAAGAAGTCAAGGAGCTCAAGAAACTAATAGGCAACCTGGCACAAGACTCGATGAAAGTCTCACAGACAATTGGGAAAATCTGGGAGACGACGATAAATACGCACACTAAGGTCTCACACATCCAGAATCTTGTACTCCGACCCAACAGACCAAACAGGACCAATCCCTTATCAAATGAAGAAGCCCTGGCCTTACTCCGATCTTATGAACAACCGGCTCGGGGAAAGGAGGAGAATATCGAAATTGTACCTATTGACTCTAATAGAACGTCCAGAAAGATGACAGGAAAGCAATCCACCACAACTTACAACATATCCAGGTAACTGCAACCGAAGCCGAAAATGGAAACCTCGTTAACTGACAAAAAGCCCTGAACTGCCTACTACTTAACTGCCGTTCGGCAACTAAACATGCATCTGACATAGCCGCCCTCATCATTAACAAGGAAATCGACCTGGCCATCCTCACGGAAACATGGCTCAATGAATCATCATCTCCTACCATTGATCTCCTAGTACCACCACAATATAACATTGTCAGGTTAGACAGACCAAGGAAAGTGGGAGGAGGTATAGCGTGCATTCACCGTTCAGAGATCGAGGTCAACCAATTCCAATCCGACCCCATAGAATCCTGTGAATACCTTGGTCTTAACATAAGATCACTAAATAATCAAAGCTACAACCTGCATGCGTTCTACCACCCACCAGGAGATAACGCAAAGTTCACAGAGCAACTAATAGAGATCATAACTGCCAACTCTAACCCGGATGCCAACAACATATTCTACTTTAACCTCCACTGGGACGACGGCAATGACAAACTGGTTAACTCGATTAAAGACTTCCTCAATGAGCTAAACCTTACTCAAGCATGCACCCAGCCCACTCACTCACAAGGAGCGATTTTAGACTGGATTATTTCAAGAAACAAAGAGACATCAATCCTCGCTATAGACCCGTGTGATTGGTCTGACCATCACGCCATAACATTCGCGATACCTACAATGAAAAAGGGCAGGACCGTGCAACCCCGCAAGTTCAAAAAACTGATCCGAGATACAAAAGAAGCTAATATTGAACTATTGGTTGAAAGATGTGAGAAGGACCTGAAGCCTCGTAACAACAGGCAGAATGTCAATGAGCTGACGGATCACTACATAACCTCGATCGGTAATATAGTCAATGACACCTTGCCTCAAAAACTGAAAAGAGTCTCAGAAAAACCAAAAAATCCTTGGTTTAATGAGGCACTGAACGAGGACAGGCGAAAACTTAGAATGGCCGAAAGGAAATGGAGACAACATCCCTCCTCCCCCGAGCTGAAAGCCCTCAGAAAAACCAGAAAACAATATAACAAAAAGATAATCAACTCCAAAAAAGAATTTATAAGGGCTGAACTGGACAATGCCATAAACAGACCACGAAAACTCTTCGAGATCCTAAAACAACAGTCAAACAAACTAGCCAAAACGGCTCAAGAGAACTCAAAAACTCCCATAAGCTGCGAGGAATTCTCCTCATTTTTCACGGAAAAAAACAAACTGCTAGAAGTTGAGCTCACAAGTGCAGCGGCTAACCTCTCGACCCTTCCCTCACCTAAAAATGAGGCTAATGTGACAACTGAAGGTCTTCAAACAAAAAATAAGGCAAATTGGGACACATTTGAACTATATGACCAGGGAAAGATCGCCAAAACGCTAGCGGAACTTAGACCGAACAACCACTATCAAGACCCTCTACCGGCAAAGTGTGTAAGAGAAATCAGCCACACTCTAGTTCCGATCTGGACTGAGATAATAAATGCTTCGCTTGCACAAGGGACCCTCCCTGACTGCCTAAAAACTGGGCAGGTAGTTCCCATCATCAAAAAACCGACAGCGGATGCAACTGACCCGAATAACTATCTACCAGTGACCAACATCCCTTTACTGGCCAAACTTATTGAGAAATGCGTGCAGGGCCAACTGAGTCAACACATCGCTAAGTTCTCATTACTAGATGACTGCCAATCAGGTTTCAGAACAGGGCACAGTACGGAAACTGCGATCCTGCATATTGTTGATGACGCCTTACAAGCCCTAGACCAAAATCATGCGTGCCTACTGATCCTTCTAGACTTGTCATCAGCATTTGACACGGTAAATCATGTAGTACTGATGATCAGGCTACAAGACAGGATGGGTTTATCTGGAGACGTACTGAAATGGTTTAACTCCTTCCTACAGAACAGGACTCAACTATTCCTGGTCAACCAAGCAATCTCCTCCCCGTGCCCTAACGCAATCGGGGTCCCGCAAGGTTCAACGTTATCCCCAGATCTATTCAACTTGTATGTAGAACCTCTCACGGAAATTCTTCGAAAATCACAGATTTCCTATCACATGTATGCAGACGACACGCAAATATATATGAAGATCGCCTACCGTGATGACATTGACCTAATGAATGAAACACTAAAGAGAGCGCTGCAATGGCTAACAGCTAATCATCTGAAACTTAATGCCAATAAAACAGAATTCCTGCTAATCTCACCGGCAAGGAGTCAACCAGAGGTAAAGGAATGGGCTAAATTAGTGACTGCGCTAAATTGTACTCCGACCCTAGTTGACTCAGCTAAATCACTAGGAATTACATTAGATGAGAACCTCGACATGAAAGACCACATCAACTCAATGGCCAAGAGCGCCCGTTTCCACTTGAACTATCTAAGAAAACTGAAACCCTTTATCTCAGAAGCGGATCTCAAACTGGCTATCCAATCGCTAGTTATCTCGAGGATCGAATATGGCTGCACCACGTTAGCTGGCCTACCGAAAACATCCACTGCACCACTAAAAGCCTGTCTCAACGCAGCGGCAAGACTCATCACGGGAACGAGGAAATTCGATCACATATCTCCCCACCTGAAGGCACTAAACTGGCTACCTTACGAAGCTAGAATTAAAATGAAGATGGCCTGTATTACCCACAAAGCGGTTCACTACAACACGCCGAGATATCTAGCCAAGAAAATTAAGCTATCGGGAGGTAACAGACCAACTAGAAGCGCTAAAGAGTTGCTATTGCGGCCGGCCTCTTCCGGAAGAAAAAGACCTATGACCGAGCATTCTCAGGAGCCGCCCCCAGAGTCTGGAATTCACTCCCTCCTAACATCAGGAAGATTCAAAACACTGTAACATTCAAACGAGAACTGAAGAGCCACATGATGAGTAAATACCCTACATAGAGATGCCTACAGACCATGGGTATGAACAACTACGCCAAAAGAGGATCGGACTCATCATGAATAATTTGAAGATCAATAAGACAAATGACTGATACCCGTTCAAGCCTCGGCTATACACTCTACTGCTACCTCATATATATGTGATCTCTACACTGTATCTCACACCCAAAACGATATAACCTCTACCTTACTTTGTTTATCTATATGATCCCTGCTACAAGCTAAACCTATTCAACTCCTATTGCTAATTACTCATGTAATCGTACTGATAATGCTATGTAACCCTACCTCACCGAGCTTGACTATCTGACTATGACACAAGCTAAGCCTTATGCACCTCTTAATGCTAATTGCACAGGCGTTAGGAATATATTTATCTAATCACCCCTGATAACATATCGCCTTCTACCTCATATCTGTTTTGTTGTAATAATTGCTATTATAATGTCAATCTGTAATCTTTTTTATGTTAAGCGCTCTGATACCCACGGGTCTTGTTCGCGCTATATAAAACACTATAAATAAATAAATAAATAAATAAATTGTCTCGCAGAAAGAAGTGACGTTCAGCGAGGACAAAGAAAAAACATATGTAATGCATCGGCTGCAAAAAATCCACATCTACTACATGAAGATCCTGCTGTCGACCCCCATTTAGAAATTTTTAAGGGCGTATAATACAAATCGAATACAGCCATATAATGCTGTGAGCGTCCTCTGCCAGTAATCAAAATGTTATTTTCAAGAGCGATAGATTCCTTTAATTGAATAGTATCTGTCCCCAACTTTCCGGCCCATCTATTTTGATAGATATCTATATCATCTGAAAGTGAGGCTATCAATAAGTTATAGTAATGACCTATCGATTTTCTAGTAAACATACTATCAATAAGAGGAATCCTCAGCAGGCCAGAGCGCTCCATTGTAGATAGAGTATTAAAAAAACTATGAATCTGCAGATATTTGAAAAAATTATTCCTCGTTAACTTATATTTATCTAAAAGATTCAATAAAGAGATCAAATGCTCATTATACCACAAATCGTCCACATAATGTATTCCATGATTACGCCATCTAATCATTACATTATCTTGAAAAATTGGGGGGAGAAAACGCAGTGCTGAAAGGGGTGTATATAAGAGGATTCTTTGAATCCCTAAGTGCTGTTTAATTATTCTCCATACCCCATATGCTGCTATCAGAGTCTTAAACCGGGTTTTTTTTAAGTAGCTTGGCTCTATATTTCTGACCAGACACCCCCGACAATCCTCTCCCAATGCAAATTCATATATTGAAGGTGAGTGGCTAGCCGGAATCCGTGCTTTGTGACCAATTATAAGTGGAGTGATGAACTGAATTACAGCTGCTAGATAATAAAATAGAAAATGCGGAACACCCCACCCACCCCGAGCCTTGGGGAGTATCAACTTCTTGTATGCCCTACGCTGTCTTTTATAGCCCCACAAGAACCTAGTTGACATCCACTCTAATTGTTTAAAACAAAAAGAAGGGAATTCCAGCGGGATCGCTCGAAACATATATAAAAACTTGGGGAGTATAATCATTTTTAACACATTATTCCGGCCATATAGGGAGAGGTGGAGATGGTCAATGCGCTCTAATGAAGAATTTGCTTTTATTATTTTTTTTTTAAACAGTTTTTATTGCAAAAGGTATAGTATACACAGCTGGTCATTGCCTATAACCCTGGGGCCGGCAGCGTATAATAATCACGGAAAAACAGAATAGTACACAGCCTGTGTGCCGACATCCCGGAGGCTCGGCGGCGATTACAGATCAAGGCGTGATGCTAAGACCAGGAATACGATGGTAAGGTAGTGTAGTCAACTGCTTGGTATTTTTCTTTTGTAAAACCAACGACAACCACATAATTGGAACATGCAAAATAAGAAAAGCAGAGTCAAATAATAGTCACAATTGGTGTATCAAATAGGAAGAAACCGCACAATAAGGACGCATCAGTAATTAACGCAGGAGCCTTCCCACCGGTCGAGCACGGGACATAGCTAATTTAGCAGTTGAAGAGTCACATAGTTCACCCCTGTATACATTCCAGTGACCCCACTTCCTGTCCCACACCCTAGGGCAACCCCGTACCTTGTATACCGTCTTTTCTGCAATCATGCAGCGATCCATTTCAGCCACCCATCCCACCACCAAGGGGCTATCTCGGGAGCCCCATTTCATCGCAATGGAGCGTTTAGCTAACAAAAACCCAGAGCTGCCCATTGTAGTTCCTGAACATTAAGGTCGTTGGCACCCCAGACATCAAGGACACATGGCCTCGGCAATGGTGGCAGTGGTTTACCCAAAGAGTCGCTCATTTTTGTGAGGACGCGGCCCCAAAACTCCTGCACCCTCGGACAATCCCACAGTATGTGAAAGAAGATGCCAGGTAAGTTACAGCCTCGCAGGCACAAGGGGTGAGGGCGCCGCCCAATTTTTGCCAAAGTAACAGCGGACATGTAAGCCCTATGTAATACCTTCAACTGAATCAGGCAAAACCTATGGCAGATAGCCGATTGTCTAGGGGACATGAGGGCCAAACGCCACTCTTCCTCATCGAAGGGGCCCAGGTCCGCTTCCCATTTGGCCCGCAGTGACGGGAAAGAGTTGGGGAGGTTATTACACAGTTTTCGGTAGGTGTAGGAGATAACCTTCTCAGGGAGCGGTTCAGATAACAATCTGTCCTCCAGGGGGGAAATAGGAGGAATTGAATAGAGGTCTGGAATGGCGGACCAAATGGCATTTGAAATTTGCAGATAACGAAAGAATTCTGTGGATGCCAGGGAGTATTTAGTCTGAAGAGCACTAAAAGACAGGATGGAACCCTTGTGAACCAGATCTCCCACCTCAGAAATCCCTATCATGTCCCACTTGTCGAATCCCTGGGAGAAGCAGAGGGAGCCCAAGCGTTGCGACGACCACAAGGGGGTAGCTTTAGAGAGCGTGTCAGCACATCCCAAACCCTTGTTGGCTCTGTGCCACAGTGTGACTGTGTGAGCCATGGGGCCGACGTATCTATGTTTAGCGGGCCTGCTATAGAGGGCTCCTAGATAGCCCTCCCGACCAGTTTGAATTCTATCAAGGAGGAAGGCCGGGTTAAGGGGTGAGCCGTGTACCCAGTGGTTGACAGCCACCAACTGTGACGCCCAATAGTAGAGGCGGAGGTTGGCAGGGCAATGCCTCCGTCATACCAGCCTTGAAAAAGCTTAGATAGGGCAATCCGAGCGGCACCACCGTCCCACAGTAGAAGACAAAGCTCCCCTTCAAGCATGCGAAAATAGGAGTCCGGGATCAAGAAGGGGCAGTTTTGCAGGGCATATAGAACGCACGGGAGAGCTAGCATTTTGAACAGATCCGCTCTGCCCGGAACAGACAGCGGGAGGGATCGCCAATGTGCACCGTCGCTGCGGAATCTGCGCAGTGGGCCTAATAAATTACGATCATGAAATACCTTCGAGTCAGGCGTGATATAAATGCCAAGATACTGGAAGCCGTCAGTGGCCACCGCAATGGAGAACCCCCGGGGCAGTCGGGGAGGGGGGCCATGCGACATATATAGCGTGGATTTAGTCCAGTTAATCGAATAGCCCGAATATTTGCCAAGTTGGTGAGGACATGAAACAAGCTATTAATGGAAGACCGAGGAGAGGACACATAAATCAAGTTGTCGTCAGCATAGAGGGAGATTTTGTCCGTCACGTCGTCATTCCACTGGAGACCTCTGATGGAGACGTCCGTGCGGACCCAGTGTGCGAGGGGCTCGAAGGTAAGGGCGAAGAGCAACGGAGATAGAGGGCAACCCTGCCTGGTGCCCCTGTGGAGACGAAACTGGCGCGAAGTGTGGTCGTTGACCCTGACCTGGGCAAAGAGGTCTGTGTACAAGAGCCGTACCCAGCTAATAAATTGGGGTCCAAAGCGGGCCAGGACCTCGAAGAGGTAGGGCCATTCGATCGAATTGAACGCCATCGTAGCGTCAAGGGATAAAAGGCCGCATCCTGTTGGATAATGGATTGACGACTTATGACATTGTTGACTCTGCGCAGATTCAATGCCGTATTGCGGCCCGGAAGAAAACCGGACTGATCATCATGGATGAGGGAGGGGAGCACGCGAAGTAGTCGATTAGCCAGCAGCTTAGCCAGGACCTTCGCCTCCGCACTAATCAAGGAGATCGGCCGATAAGAACCGCAACTATCTGGTGGTTTGTTCGGCTTGGGGAATACAACAATGGAGGCCGGTCGCTGAGCCAATGGGAGGACACCATCGTCTCGGCTTCGTAGAAACATATTTCGCAGATGGGGATAGTCTCTCTGGCCATGCCCTTGAGAAATTCGACGGGGACTCCATCCGGGCCCATAGCTTTGCTGGAGTTGACGGTGAATAGTGCCGAAGTAAGTTCTTCCACCGTAATATCAGCGTCCAGGGTCGCCCTATCCACATCAGATATGAGCGGAAGACGCATCTCCGCCAGGAGTTGTCTAGATTCTTCAGGCGTGTAGGAAGGACCCGCGGTGTATACACTCTCCAAGTGGTCAGCAAAAGCCTCCGCAATATCTTGTGGGTCATTAACCGTGACTCCGTCTGGTCTAAGGATGGAGGATACCCATCTAGAGCCCTGATCCCGGCGCTCGAGCCAAGCAAGCATTTTCCCAGCAGTGTCTCCGAATTCGTAAACCCGATGGCGAGAGTGGAGCAGGCGGGCTCGCGCCCTCTCCTGGGCCAGCGCTTGGTAGGCCAGTTGCTGTGTACGGAGGCGGGCAGCGGTGTCGTCGGTGGGAGCGGTGTTGTGTGCCATTTCGAGATGGACGAGGTCAGATTCTGCCTGGAGGATCTGTTCATTATGTTTACGTAGGTAGCCCGTTTTCAGTGTCATCGCCTCGCCCTTTACAACCGCCAAGTACGCCTCCCAAAGTGTCACTGCAGAGTCAACCGAGCCGACATTTTCAGCGAAGTAAAATTTGGTACGTTCAAGGAGAACGTCTTTAATATCAGGTATCTCCATAAGCCAGGGGCTAATAACTATAGGGCCCGAGTATAGGGGCGATGGTAGGTCAGGTCTACACTAAGGGGCGAGTGATCGGAGATGCCACAAGGAAGACCCTGCGGTCGGAGGAAGAAGCCGAGATCCGCTGTGGGGCAGAATAAATAATCAATGCGGGACATGCTTTTGTGTGCGTTTGAATAATGTGTAAAATAGGATGTAGTCGGGTAACGGTGGCGCCAGATGTCTACCAGCCCCATGGCTTGAGTAAAGTCTGAGAGGTCGGAGCCCGATTGATGAGAGCTGCGCTTAGGGCTGCGGTCCAGGTCGTCGCACATTGTGTTATTAAAATCGCCGCCAATCAGTAGTGTACCGACAGGGACGCCCAATAAGCGAGTGCCTAGCTCCCTAAGGGAGTCTTGTACGAGTGTAGGTGGAATATAGACGGAGACCAAATTCAGCGGGCGGCCCTCCCAAGTAGCTTCGACAAGCGCAATGCGGCCCAGGGGGTCAGCCCACGTCTTGGAATGAGTAAGTGCCAGACTTTTTTTGATTAGGATCCCCGTACCGCGGTATCCAGAAGTGAAGCCCGCGTGAACTAACAGTGTATATCCCCCCCGTTGGAGAGCCCTGCAAGTGTTACCCACTAGGTGTGTTTCCTATAGCAGGACGATATCGGGGGAGTGGCTACAAAGGTATTGGAGGACCACACTCCTCTTAATCTTGTGACCCAGCCCGTTAACATTCCAGGACAGGATCGTGAGGGTTCGAGAGTGGGGATGCATCTTCGTTATGGACTAAGGGGGCCATCGGAAAGGAGAAGCGGAAGTAGGGCCGGCGGAAGCACCAGTGCGGGAAGTCGGAGCAACAATGTGGAAGAAGAAGCTCACAAGTGGGTCGAGAGTCATGACCAATGTGACAAAAGAGGACTCTGCAGAAAAATAAAAGAAAACAATGACAATGCAATAACATCATAAGAAACCCAGACCCCCCCCATCCATCCCCCCTCCCTGCCCGCGGACTTGAAACTATCCACACCCCAACTAGGCAGAGTGCCTGTCGCCCTCCCAACCATGATGGGGGTACTCAGTGAGCCGGTGACACCCCCGCCTGACACTAGTAGTGAAGTGACCATCAAATACAGGAAGAAATAAAGCGTCATACAGTTCCCAGTGCCATATTCACATATCAAAAAGAGTACCTGGTAATTAATCGCTGCGGCCTCGACTAGGGCCGAAGCATACACCATCGGGAATCAGGAGCAAACAAGGTGCGGAGATCCGCCACGCCAAAGCGGTCCCAGCAAATAAGTCCCTTTGAGAGGAGCAGGTCCGCCGATCAGTATCCAAAGTCAGCGCATGACCGACTCCCCAGGGCAAAGGGACATCAGTCCCCAACATCGTTGACACCGGTAAAGAGTTCTGGCTGCCTGGCATCTGTTCAGCGTGTGCCTGATCGTCTTGGTCGTCATGGGCGTCGCGGCATCTCGGAGACCTCCCAGCATGGCGCCAGCCCTCCAACCAGTCCCACACCTCCTCCGGCGAGAAGAAGAACCACGCCTTGCTGTCGTGTTCCACCCGCAGTTTTGCTGGGAAAAGCATGGAATATTTAATTTGTTTATCACGTAGAGCTTTCTTGGCTTCCAGGAAGCTACGGCGCCTAGCCTGGACCTTCATAGTGTAGTCCGGGAACAGCGTAATGCGGGCATTATCCAGGAGAAGAGAAGGTCCCGCCCGGGCTGCTTGGAGGATGGCGTCACGGTTGCGAAAATTGAAGACCCTAGCAATAATAGGTCGGGGAGGAGCCCCCGCCTTGGGTCTGCCTCCCGGGACCCTGTGCGCCCGCTCAATGGAAAAGAAGCCTGAAAGCCTCTTCGGGTGGAGGTGGGTCGTAATCAGGTTTTCCACAAAGAGGTCAGCTGCTGGCTCCTCCATCCGTTCCGGAACGCCTAAAATTCGAAAATTGTTGCGTCGCGCCCTTCCTTCATAATCATCCAGGAGCTCGCTCATTTGTTACTGTTGCTTCTGGAGCTGCTCCACCTGCCGCTGGAGGGTAGAAGTATCATCAATCAGGACCGCAGTTTTGACTTCCACGTCCTTGACCTTGGAGTCCATTTTCCGCAGGTCAACCCTCAGCAGTGTCACCTCTATATTGACTGAGTCAATCCGCATCTCCAGGGAGGATCTGACACCAGCAATTGCCTGCATAACGTCCTCCAGGGTAAGGGTCTTCATTCCTGGCGAGGGGGATGCAAGGCTCGGGTTCTCAGGGAAGGCCGCAGATTTATCGCCACCTTTGGTGCCCCAGGAGTTCTTGTTGAGCTGCCTCTGGTTGGAGGGTCTGGACACCTTAGACGACGCCATGAGGAACAGAGATGTCAGAGAAGCGATGTGCAAAGTTCAAAGGGAGTCTGAGTGTAGCAGGAGAAATGGCTGATAGTGGAAGAGAAGGCGACACACACTCGGCTCGGTAGTCCAAATTCAGCGGGCAGATCAGTACCCAGAGAGTGGCAAGCACTAGAACTTCCAGCAGGCAGCAGCCACAAGTAGGACTCAGGAGTGGCACGGAGGCACAAAGGGGCACTTGTGGAATCCAGGCAAGCGTCCGGAAACGCCGCAGGGCAATGACGGCCCGGGGCCACCACGCGCAAAGTTGACACAACAGCAGAAGGGCGGATCCGGGCCAATAATGACAGCGGGAGCTCCTCGGGGCACCCAGGAGGGTCAGGTTGCGAGCAGAGCCTCAAGAAGAAAGCAGCCAAACAAGCCGCCTCACATGTAATAACCAGCTTGGTACTGTACGTGGGCCTGATTGTAGTGCCAGTGTTGCCTATTGGCACAGCGCCGTCTTAAAGTGCAGCGCCTCTCCGAATGCGTGAATGGTCTCAAGGCCGCGGCGCTCAGGCTTCCACCTCAGCTAGAAGCGGCCGCAGCAAAACGGAGTTACAAGGGCCGGGGTCCGGTATTGGCTTATGCGGAAAGGCAGCACGTTGCACTCTCGGCTGCAAAGGCTGATCCCAGAGGCCTGCAGCGGTAGGGGGTGAGAAGCAATCTGGGAGGTGACAGGTGTTGGAGCATAGAGGCCCCGCAGCCGGGGTGATGCGTGGGAGGCTAAGGGCAGCGCGGGCCCGTAGCGGCTAGGAAGCGGGTGGGGCCAGACGCCAGCCAGGCACAGCAGTGGGCAATCGGGCACAGCAGAAGGTCGAGTATGCCCCAAGTCGCAACAGGAGCCTTTTATCAGACGTACCTCATCCGGTGAAGGGGGTAGCTGGACTGCGGCGCCCGGGCCTCCACCGCCCCGGGGAGTGGGCCACAGCGGGACAAAGCCGAGAAGAGCCGGAGGCCAAAGGAAGGCTCAGGAGATGAGCGCGGCCCAGCAGCGGTTCTGCGGTCCGCAATGGCAGGTACGGCACAGCGGGCCGGGGCTCAGGTGAGAGGTAGGCGGAAAAAGGCACCGAGCGCCCGCAGCCACAGGCCCGGAAGCCGGGGTGTCGCGTAGGCGGTGGAGGAGTCGTGTCGTGCTCACTCGGGGCAGTGCGGACCGGGCAGGGAGCCGGCCAAACAGTCGCCGGCAGCCCGGAAATGCTCTCGCAGGGCTTCGATGCGTGGCAGAAGGGTCAGCTCCTCAACTCTGCCATCGGAGAAGGCAACAATAGCGGGCACAGCTAGTTACGGAGTCGGAGCTCCGATAGGGGCGCCATCTTGTCCTCAGCCGGACCTCCGCTCCTCAGACGTGCTCCGTTCGTGTTCCAGCAGGAACCAGGATAATTGTAACGCCAGGGCAGGCACTGGGGTCTGCTGTGGAGCCCCCCTGTGTTTTAGGGGGGATCTCCGGTCAGGAAACGGATGATATGTGGCGGATAAGCAGGCAGGGGTTGGGAGCCGCGTTAGAGAGCAACCATTCCCGCCGACTGCTAGCCACGCCCCCGAAGAAGAATTTGCTTTTTTGAGGACTGCCTTCAGATTAAGCTCCGGAACAGGTCAGGTCAGGATCCATCCCAGTTCCTCAATGCCATGTTTGGAGTTTACTCCAGGGCAATGTACCCCTCTGGTGCACCTGTTGGTCCCACGGGTCCTTTGGCGTATAATTTGGGTGTCCCCCAGGCTTATGCTCCTGCGCCCTTTATGCCTTTCATGCCGGCTCTAGCACCGCAGTGGCATTTTCCGCCGCCGAGGCCTTCGACGCCGAAGCCTTCGCCGATTCCATCTACGCCGTTGACCACGACTCCGATGCAGGATCCCGTTTGACCTCGAGTAAAGCTGCCTAGCCCGACTTCGGTTTAGACGCCGACTCCGGCCCCGGTGGAGTCGGTTCTGGATCCGTCGACTTTGTTCATGAAGGAGAGGTCGAGGCGTGAGGCCCAGAGACTTCTGGAGGAAGAAAGGTATCGGGATGCTGACGTGGAGGAAGGGGAGTTACAGGATTCTGAGGATCCTTTTGATGACCTGAGAGAGGCCAGAGGACTTGAACTGTCTCCAGAGTGGGATTTGACGTCTGTGTCGGACGTGCCTTCCAAGGATGTGACGCCTTATCACGTTGTAATTAAGAAGGCTGCGGACTTGTTACATATTACTCTGCCCACTGCTGAGTACAAGTCAAATATTCTTACTGAGGTCCTTCACTCGCCTTCCTCCGTAATTGAACCAATGCTTCTTTTTAATGATGCTTTGGCTGAACCCATTTATGAAGTTAGGAAGAAACCTCTGACCGCTCCTGCTGTTTCAGGGGCTGTGGCGAGGAGGTATAGGGTGGCACCTAATGACCCGGATTTATTATCTACACATCCCCTGCCTGAGAGTTTGGTTGTGCAGGCTGCCTGCTCAAAGAAGTCTGCGAGTGCTTTTCCGCAGGTTCCTGGGGAAAAAGAATCGAGGAAGCAAGATCAGGCGGCCAAGATGGTCTTCTCCTCAGCCAGTATGGCCTTAAAATCTACTAATGGAACTTGCCTGATGGAACGATACATCCATGCCTTGATGGATTCCGTGAAGCAGTTAGTGCCAAAAATTCCTGAAGGTGATAGAAAGGACTTTCAGGAAGTAATTTCGGACACTCCGGCAGCTGCGAGGCAAGTAATTCAGAGTGGGCTGGACCCGGCTGATTCGGTGCCGAGGGTCATGGGCTCTTCGGTGGCCACTAGGTGAGCTGCATGGTTAAAGTCATCAGAATTCTCTGCAGATGTTCAGTCTGCTTTGATGGACTTGCCCTTTGATGGGTCAGGATTGTTTGGCAAGAAGGCTGATGCTGCTTTAGAACGTTTAAAAGACAGCAGGGCCACAGCAAAATCTTTAGGTCTTCAGACCAGGGGTACTCCTGGGAGGCGTTTCAGAGGATTTGGTAGGTCTTCCTTTCGATCCTACAAACCATCTCAGCAGCAGTCACAGCAGCAGCAAAATACGCTGTACAAGTCATACAGAGGCAGACAGAGAGCTCGTCCTAGAGGTCGCCAAGCCTCCTCCTCCTCCTCCTCTTCCCCTTCCCAGCCCCCTACCACCGCAGCAAAGCAGCCCTAGATCCGCCATTCCGGATCATGTGGGCCCAGTGGGGGGCCGGCTTACCCTTTTCCTGCGAGATTGGGAATTGATTACATCAGATCTTTGGGTTCTCAATCTCGTGGAGAATGGGTATGCTCTTCCCTTTTGGGAATTTCCCCCAAATTACCCTCCTTGCCAGGGTTATTGTTCGGAGGACCACTTGCTTCTCCTGCAAGAAGAAGTCCTGGCACTGTTCAGAAAAGGTGCAATAGAGGTGGTTCCGGAGCAGGAGAGGGGTCGCTACTCCCGGTATTTTCTGATCCCCAAGAAGGATGTCAGGCTTCGTCCAATCCTGGATCTCAGGATCTTGAACCTTTACCTGAAGCAGGAGAAGTTCAAGAAGCTCACCCTTGCGCAGGTTCTTCAAGCGCTGCTGGAAGAAGACTGGATGGTGTCAATCGACTTGCAGGATGCGTATTTTCATATACCAATCCTGAAGTCGCACAGAAAGTATCTCCGTTTCACGGTTGGATCGCAACACTACCAGTTTGCGCTCCTTCCGTTTGGTCTTACTACTGCACCTCGAGTGTTCACCAAGGTGATGGCTGTGGTGGCTGCACATCTCAGAAGGTCGTGAATACCAGTTTTCCCGTATCTGGACGATTGGCTGATCAAAGCAGAATCTCCAGAGATAGTGCTCCATCATCTGCAAGAGACAACTCAGTTGTTGCACAGGTTGGATTTTTTGATAAATGTACCCAAATCTCACCTGGTGCCCACCCAGCGCAACCTGCTCATAGGTGCGGTACTGGACACTACTGTGTGTCGTGCATTCCCTCCTCCTCAAAGGATTCGCGACATACAGGAAATGATTCCTTTATTCTACAATGGAGCGGTCGTTCCAGTCCTGAAGGTCCTACGCCTGCTCGGTCTGATGGCTTCTTGCATTCTGTTGGTCAACCATGCACGCTGGCACATGAGGGCACTCCAGTGGTGCCTCCGCAGGCAGTGGTATCAGCACGGCGGAGATCTCAGGGAGTCAGTGAGGATCTCGAGAGAAACTGCAGCGGATCTGTCTTGGTGGAGCGTGGAAGGCAATCTGTCACAAGGTAAGCCTTTTCAACTACCTCCATCGGTGGCCACAGTAATAACGGATGCATCCACTCTAGGGTGGGGTGCTCATCTGGGGGATCTGGAGATCAAGGGTCTTTGGTCTCCAGAGGAAAGGTTGCTTCACATCAACCTTCTGGAGTTGCGGGCGATACGTCTGGCACTCAAGGCCTTCCTCCCTTCCCTTCACGGTCAGTCAGTTCAGGTTCTGACGGACAACACAACCGCGATGTGGTATGTCAACAAGCAGGAAGGAGTGGGGTCGCAGTGTCTCTGCAGAGAGGCTCTGCGTCTCTGGTCCTGGGTTCAGGACCATCAGATTTGTCTGATGGCAAATCATCTGGCCGGTGTTCTGAACGTTCGTGCAGACAGTCTCAGTCGGCAGTTCTCCGCCGATCACGAGTGGAGGCTTCATCCAGAGGTAGTTTGTCATGTCTTTCAGACGTGGGGGACTCCTCGGGTGGACCTGTTCGCCACTCGCGAGAATGCTCACTGCCCGTCATACTGCAGTCTCCAGTTTCTGATGCAGAGAGCCTTGGGGGACGCGTTTCAGTTGAGTTGGGACTCGCAACTCCTTTACGCGTTTCCTCCCATACCCTTGATTCCTCGGGTTCTGAGGAAGATACACCAAGACCGGGCCCAAGTCATATTGATCGCCCCGGATTGGCCAAGAAGGGTGTGGTATACAGATCTTCTCCACCTCTCCTCGTACCCTCCGCTCCGTCTCCCTCACAGGGCAGATCTCCTCTCCCAGATGGAGGGGCAGGTTCTACACCCCCACCTCCCGACCTTACACCTTCATGCCTGGAGATTGAGCGGGGCAACCTGATTTCCTTTTCTCTCCCGCACGATGTGGTGGATGTCATCTTATCGGCCAGGCGTGACTCCACCAAGTCCATTTATTCTTATAGATGGTCTAAATTTGTTGCTTGGTGCGGGGAGAAGTCCGTTGACCCTTTAAGGGCTCGTTTGTCCAATATACTTCAATTTGCACTTTCTTTGGCCCAGCAGGGTTTTGCGGTGGCAACTATCAAAGGTTATTTGTCGGCCTTATCGGCTTTCCTTTGTTTGCCGGACCAGCCCTCTTTGTTTAAATCTCCAATTGTATTACGTTTCATTAAGGGCCTTACCAATAAATTTCCTCCTACACCTTTTATTGTACCTCAATGGGACTTGAACCTTGTTCTTACGTTCTTGCTGGATTCTCCTTTTGAACCTTTACACACATGTCCCTTGAGACTTTTTATGGTGGCAATTACCTCGGCAAGGAGGGTAAGTGAGCTTCAAGCTCTTAGTTCTAAGCCCCCCTTTTTATCGATTCATGCTGAAAGAATGGTTCTCAGGACCAGGGCTGCTTTTCTGTATAAAGTGGTAACTCCTTTCCATCAGGGGCAGTCCGTTACCCTCCCTACCTTTTATCCTCCCACTCACCCATCCAAGGAGGAGGAGAGACTTCACCGCTTGGACCCTAAGAGGGCGGTGAGCTTTTACCTGGACAGGACAAGAGTGTTCAGGTTGGATGACCAGCTGTTTGTTGGATTTGCTGGCTGCAAGAAGGGGAAGGCAGTGCACAAGCGCACGCTCTCGAGATGGATTATCCTCTGCATTAAGATCTGCTACGCCCTGGCAGGTAAGGAGCCTCCAGAGGGTATAAGAGCTCACTCTACTAGAGCAAAGTCTTCTACATCTGCTTTGTCTAGGGGTGTACCTGTTGAGGACATTTGTAGAGCGGCGACTTGGGCCTCCGTCCACACTTTCGCGAAGCATTACTGCTTGGACACCGAAGTGAGGAGGCAGGGCCACTTTGCACGCGCTGTCCTCCAGGATTTTCTGGTGTAGAAGAGTGGACACCCTCCTCCGGGAGTGGGGACTGCTGTGGGACTCTATTCACAAGGTGAGGAATCCACTGGCAGATGTATCTATCAGAAGAACAAGTTACTTATCTTCAATAACGCTTTTTCTGGTAGATACAGTATCTGCCTGTGGATTCCTCACTGACCCACCCGCCTCCCCGTTGTCCACTCTTCTATACCTGAGTTATTGAAATGTAAATATTTTCTATTGTCAAAGGAAATGTTTATTACAATTTGATTTCCTGCATTAGTTTCACACTGTGTGTGTTATCTTGACATTTGTGTACTGTGTATACTGTCTATATTTCTGCTGTCATCGGTCCGTCCGTGTGCCTCGAAGGCACGGAAAACTGATGTCATCACGCCGGCGTGGGCCTATTATGGTGTCGGTGACGTCAGCGGAGTCGCGCGCGATGCCGTGCCTCTGTGACGTCGGCGCGAAGCTACAAAAGAATTTCCGAATGTTGCTGACGCAAGGGGATATTCACAAGGTGAGGAATCCACAGGCAGATACTGTATCTACCAGAAAAAGCGTTACCGAAGGTAAGTAACTTGTTCTTTAGGTGGCATCTCTGTCACCAGGAACTCATATTCCACAGTCACAAGAAGAAGATAACATAGAAGAGCGGAGAAAGCGAGAACTGAGTACCATCTGCTGACTTTTTGGTGTCAAACCCTGCCTTCCTGCACCTGTCCTGACAATTGTGACAAACTGACTCATCCTGCCGCTGTGCATCTGCCAAGAACCGTGGTGGGCTGCCAGCACTTTGCAAATTGCCAGCAATTTTCCTTGGAGTAAAGGAGCTATTCCCCTACTGCTTGCAGGCAGCAAACAGCAAAGTCTGCTACACCATTGTGTTGCTCCCCAGTCTCTTCAACACAGCAGAGAAGAGGTCATTGTGCGCTAGGAGGTCAAATCCGTCTTCCCTCCAAAGTGAGAAGATCTGCACAACACCCATACCTGGGGTCCTGGACCCCTTGCAGCAATCGAAACCTGTTTGAGTCCAATCCGGACTCCAATGACTCCACAACCGAGGAGCCGTTGAGTGACGTCCGCACCGCAGAGACCCACTTCATGAGTGGCCCAGCTATACTGTTTTTGTCCCCTCAACCGGCAAAACCGACAACTGTCAGCGCCTGTGACGCACAAACCCAGCTGACCTAACCACTTTGCACCAGAGTGCCCCAGCACAGGTGTCCAAGGACCGACTGTGCTTACTTGCTCCCAGGGCCCTCACGAACCGAGCTCTCCTTTGGGAGCTCCCGGACTTGTCCCCAATTTCCCCTCTGCAGCCAGTTTCTAGATGGCCCTGTCTTTGATTTAATATGCAAAGCCACCACCCCGACCGGCACCTCTGCACCCGGACACTCCAGGGCAGCTAAACACTAACTGCTGGTGGGTCTTTGGACCTTGACCCCCTACCACCGTAAAGCCTGAATGGGACCCCTGGAAACATTTTGCAAGTAACCGTTTGCAGTGTATGCCTTTTTTTCTCCATAGAAAAGCTTTATTGCATAAAGACGCTTTTAAGTGAAAATTTAACTTACCTATAAAAACCAATATATCAAAAAGTACTTACTTGATACTGAAGTTCTTGGTATTGAAATTTATAAAAAAATATGTTATTTTTCTAAATTGGTCTCGGAATTATTCTTGAGCGTGTCTTATTTATTACCTCTGTGAGTACAACAAATGCTTATCACTACCCTCTGATAAGCCTAAACTGCTCGCCACCACTACCACAAAAGAGAACATTTAGGTTTGTTACTTGTGCTTCTGTAAGCCAATAAGGGTTGCCTGGACTCTCTGCACAGTGCACCTCGTTTCAGTGCACTAATAAGAGAGCCAGCTTCCTACTGTTAACTTAAATGTCATCCTCCACCACCTTTTATCTTTCCATTTCCAGTGCCACAAGATGGCTACTGGCTGTATAAAATTAGAATGGATCAATGGGACTGGAGAATGGCAATGGGTTTATCTTGAGGAAGGGCTGAATCCATCACCAGTTTAATCTACATCTACCTATTCACAACATGTACAAGATGCATTGCTTGTCCCTAGGGAAGTGGTTTAGGATTCTGATTCTGCTTAGGTAGTGTTAAATGCAAGTACCCAATCCTAACTGCAAGATTTGGAAGGGGTTCCTTACGACAATGCAGCTGTCAGTGGCAGCATACATTTGATGTCCACATCTAAAAAACTTATGATGTTGAATGCTGTTATTTTGGCATTAGAGGCGTACTCTTTTTTTTTTTTTTAACTAGTTTCTGTATTTATTTTTTGAGTGCGTATCTGGGCACCCTGTGTTGAACACCGTTTGAGCAAATAGCTAAAGGCTTGTTCAGGTGAGAGCATTTCCCCTGTAGAGAACATGTTTTTCAGCAAAATAGGGTTTTCTAGTGCTGGGGTTAAACTGCTGTAAACTGTATACATCATTTGCATTAGTATAATTTTATTCTTCACAGGTTCCGACCAATAAAGGGACGTCAAGATGAATTAAAAGAAATTATTGAAAATTTCAAGAAGGAGGAAAGTTTGGATAACACCTTCAAATCTTTGACGGCAGGCGACTGGGCAAGACATTACTTTCTAAACAAAAATAAAATGCAGGAAAAACTGTTCAAGGAACATGTAAGTGTAGTTCATGATGTTGTTAAAGGCAGTGTTCCAGCTCACAATTGCATTTACAGCATGCCGAATGTGAATTAATGGAGAAAAGAAACCCACCACTCTATATTTTCATAAGTGACTCCTTTAACTTAGAATTCTCTTGGTTCAATGACAAAACATGAGTTGTGAAGCAAAGCTTAGAACAGCATCATTTTTAAATAATCATGCTTTAGAAAAATGTGAATGTTTTTCACTAAATTGATTTGACTGATAAGTAAATGTACTTTTAATTTTCCTGCACTGGATGTTAACAAGCTTGAATATTCCCTTTCGTCAGGAGCGAACCATCAATAATCAGTCTTAACATATGCTCAAATAATGATGCAACCATAGACTATATGTTTGTTGATTTCATTATGTGACCAGAACTCTGACGAGTGAGGGCAAGAGACTCAGAGCTGCAACTTTCCACAGAGGCACCAAGTCTGATTTTCTTTTGCACTTCAGACTGACATATATTGCTCTGCTATTTCTTCAGATTTTTTTTTAGTTTTTTTTTAGTTTAGTCTGGTAGTCAGTCTTTTCTTTGTGAACCTCTTCACTACCAGATGTAGGACACAAACAGTTTCTGTAGTCTACAGCCTAAAGATCTATCTTCACACTGTGTAATTCATATAGCTCGAAAAAGATCTTCGCAAAATTAAGTTTATTTTGTTCAAAACTGTGTCGAACAGCTCAAAAATCCCTAAAATGCAAAGACGTTTGACTTGTTAGAGTCTTTAAAGTTGACTCTCCAGGCTATAGCTCTGTGAGATGTGAAGCTCTGCTGTCGTCTGCAAAGGTGATAAATTCAGTCTGAATCCCATCTGAAAACCATATGCATCCGCTTCTGAGCGCCATACACCTGATTCTGTTGGCAGATCCCTAGAGAATGCCAAGATTTTCAGGCCCGTGGGCGCTATTTCGAAGGCTGTATCACTTGAGTTTTCATCAGCTAAATCTACCAAATCCAAGCATCATCTGTCAAGATTTCAAAGCGTCAACATTTGCCTCCAGGTTGTTGCCTGACAACGCCTTCTCTGTTGACAACCTAGTCCACGTACCATTCATTGTAGTCTTTTGCCCCATCCATGGCAGGCTCAACAAAGATGCTATGGATGACCACAACCTCGACAGGCTTTTCAATCACCTTCAACTACTACAAATGGTCACTTTAAGGCCCATTCTATCAACAACCACACTTGTTTTGGCTGCTTTGTTCATTCTGATGTAGAGCAACCTTTCAACAGAAAAGATTTCACTGTCAACATTATCATCCTTCTTCAATTATCCCTTCCCCACGCCCTCCCCTCTGGATTTCCTGGATCATCCTTCCTCTCTCGATCATGGACGCTAAACTGTTGACGATGGTAATGTTGATGAAGCTGGGACTCCAATACCAATTCCTCCTACTACGGAAACAAACTGTACACAATCTCGCAGCCTCAGACTTTACGTTGACTAAGATCTGCCTTTGCAGTCTCAGATATCAAAAGTGAATTGTTCTTCCTTTTGTCAGATGCATGTGGCCCATACTAACACCCTTATTCTGACTGCTTGGGCCTTCCTAACAAACAATTCCATAGATATAACCTGATGCAAAATGCTCCTGCATGTTTTGTAGCGGGTTCTAGAAGCCTAGACCCAGTTACCCATTCTGAGTCCTATACACTGGTTACCTGTTTGAAAGAGGATACTGTTTAAATTGTTAGTAATTGTCCTTCATATTATTATTGGGCTTCCTATGCATTTATGACTGAATCATTCCATGTACCTTTCTACAAAACTTCTCTATGTTCTTCTGATCACTTTCTGTTGAACATTCCCATAACAAATATAAACTGGCCTTTCATAAAAAAACAAAGACCTTACTTTTTAACTAGTATGCTTTTAGTGGTTTCGCCTCTTTCATCTTTGTGTTGAAAATTTTTATAATTTGAAGAATCTTCTGTGTACATGTGAAGAAAAATAACATGACATAATAATTTGACTTGGACAATGAGTATGGCCTGTAGCACACTCAGGCAGTTCATCTAAATGGGCTGTAAATGCATATTGTCTTCTTCATAAGTATTTCTTCCTATGGTTCTGGTTCCACCTTTTCAGGCCCACACTTTAACTGCAGTGCCTCCAGCCACTCCAGTGGGACCCTCTTTACTTTTACTGGCTCATCTGCAACCGTAGCCTGTAATTCCTGCACATCCCCAGCCAGTAACCCTGGTTGTTTCAAACCAACCTCTGGGACCACCTTATCCTCTGTTATATGCAGCTGTTTGGCTAAATAGGTTGAGAAAGACCTTCTACATGTCACTGATTGCCATGTTGATATTAGGGAAGGCTATGGTGATTATACTGACAGTGAAAACCATGATAATGCCCTTATGAGTGCTGCTCTGAAATATGAGATCTGCTTATCTGCCGAAGACCAAAGTCAAGAACCAGAGCCTATATACTATTATCTAGATGACATCCATAGGTTTCATGGCATAATTGATAGAGCCTCAAAAAAGCTGAACTTGCCAGTTTGTATGGCATAGAAAGATATTTTTCTCTTTGTCCTCAAAGGTAAATTTAGACATGCGGTTAGATCAAATCCAATTCTGGAGCAGTTGTGGGAAGAAAGTACGTTTGCATTCAGAATCCGGCAGCGGGGACAGTGTCGGTGGGACACTGGAAAAAGAAATGCAAGACTGCAGGGTCATCTTCGATATGTTTCATAAATCAAGTAAAGATTGAATTGATCATTTCTGCAGATGACTAGAGGTTGTCATGAAAAAAGCAAATGGCCACATTGATGTGATACCCTAGAAGGCCAACATCTAGAGACAATATGCAACTAAATTGTTACTTTAGCTTTTACCTCCTTGAGCTTTTCAACAGTAATGTGATTTTCTCTAGGTACGATTTGAAGCTATAACGCAAAGCATCACCTTTTTTTGAAGAAGCTTTCAGAGAATTATATGGGAGCAAGCCAAAACCAGCCCAGAGAAGGGAATTGTTGTTCTTGGTACTCATTGAAACATCATTTGATGTTTCAAATAAGTTTCTGCCAGAAGGATACAGAAACAGTGTTTAATAGATGTTTGGCTGAGATGCACTTCATTCCATCTAGATAGAGGTACAATCCAGATTCCTCAAGATTCCGATCAATGGGAAATACCTGGTAAGTCCAACATGTTGACTATGCCCTTCAAACGATCTTGGCAGATACGGAAATACTCAGTTTCCTTTGCACTCTACAACACCAGCAACATGTTCAGTCATATAGACACCAACCATTGTGTTCAAAGGGACTCCTACCTATCTCCGCCTGGTCATTTTTTGCTTTATTGGCAACAGAACTGGTATAAAACAATCCAGTAGCCTTCCTAATAAGGCAGACAATGACAGACCGGTGGCAGGAAACAAATAAGTGACTCCTTGGGTCACCTTTCACCATCTCTTCACATGCAGGTAAGGAGAAAGGTATTAGTTTTCTTTGCAACATGCACTATATCACCTCCTATGGCATGCTTTGGACACCATCCAGACTGGACAAAATATAATATTCACTACCATGCCAACCCTACACCACCAAAGAAGCAACACCATATGCATATGTATACCTTACAAATGGAAATTCTCAAACTCTTTTGAAATTTGCCATTGAATTGGTGCCAGTGAGCACAGCGCAAGGAAGGTTTCTACTTGGGGTTCTCCTCATCCCCAAGAAATCTGGTGATTGGCATCCAATATTTCTTGTAAGGACACTGAACAAATTAATTAAGCCACAGACCTTCAACATGCTCTCCTTCAGTCCATCCATTGTGAGGACTTCCCGGCATCCACCAATTTGGATATTTCCACATCCCTATGTATTTTCAACTCCAAACGTGCCTCAAATTTATGGTAAATAATAAACATTTACAGTTCAGGGCATTCTGTTTCAAAATGAAGTGTTTACCAAGTGGCAGCACATGTGCAGTGTCATGGGGTTAACTATTCCAGTAGCTGAATGATTGGCTTATCATGACCCATTCGTATCAATAGGCTGTTCCAGCAGTTCACACCACTAGACTTGTGAACAAAACTGGTCTCAGTTTCAGCCAGCAGAACTTTGCTCAAATTCCCAAATCACAAAATATGTTCCTGGAAGTATGATTCTGTATGATTATCTGAAAGAGCAGGGGAAAGAAACTCTGGCTCTAGTGTGAAAAGTATGATCAAATCATCAGATTGTGGTCCCAAAATACAAAGTTCTCTTAAGACTGATGTAATTGTGCATATAGTTAATGCCACAGTGTCAACACGGAGTACAACTGTTTTAAGAACAACTGGATAAACAGTGGTAGTTGGCATCAAGCTGTGGGCTTGAACTCGTCCTTTTAATGCCCAAAACAACACAGTTCTTTGTCTGGTGGAAATATATTAATTTCATATTCAATGGTCAGGACCTTTCCGTAGTTCAACTATAGTTTCCTCTCACCACTGTTGTTCCCTTAAAAGGGTGAGGTGCGCATCCATGGTCCCTAGAAAGGAAGAGTCTGCACATCAGTGTATTAGAGCTAAGGATGGTCTGGGTTATCTGAAGGCAATATTCTTATGCATCTCACACCAAGAATAGTCAGGATGGGACACAATACCACTTTTTGTCATATCAGAGTGCAAGGAGCTGTAGAATCACCAACAATGATGTAGAAGCTCAACAAGCAAGCTGCCCTCCTACGATACCAATCCCAGTTCTTGAACCTATGCCTCCAACCAAGGTGTGGAGCTCAAACTTTAAAACGGAGACCAGATACCAAGATGGCAGTCAGCCCATATCCTGGACCAGGGAAGAATATTGGCTTAGATTAGATTATATCTTATATAATTATATAATAAGATTATATCAAAGTGGTGTGGCTCACTGGTTAGAGGCAGTAGACCCGGGAGCAGAAGTCGGCCCGGGACCAGGGTTCAATTCCCGACGCGGCAGGGTCGTGGACCAGGCTCAGCGGACTCGACAATTCTCGCCTCTGTGCCTACTCTAACCTGGGGTCCCACTCGGCAACTCTGGGCATTAGCTTGCCTAATCTCCACAACGGCCCCATCAATGCCGGGGATGCCTGGCTCCACCTTGGGGATTCCCAGTAGGGACCATCCCACAGGGAAAGCCAGGACGGGTTCCCCAGCGGTATACAGCGCCGGGACGCCCCTTTGCTGGGGCAGCTGTGCGCTTTACAAGTATACGACATTTAACATTTCACATTCAAATGCCCCTCATGACAATGATGACTGCAGCAAAGCAGCCAATTTGTTCCCTCCTGCCAATATTGACACAGTAAATTACTTGGCCATTCTGAAAGATAGTAGTCTCAACACCTCTCTGAGTCAGAGATAACATTCCCCTCAGAACCTCCATCTGCAGAGATGACTGTGTTTGCAACAGCCATCAGAAAGGCTGCAGATGTGGAGTAAACAAAGTCTCTTCTTTTACTTATGATCCTTCAACTGGCCTCCTTGGTGCCTTGTTGTTTCAGTTTAATGAAGCACTTATGGAACCCATAAACGCAGCCTTGGTTCTCTGGTCAGACTCCTGTGTTGTGTACACAGCACAGAAACTCGTTTCAGCACAGGTTACAGGTGATGTCAATCACCAGACAAGGAGAGTAAAGTGTATCAATGGGTTGGGGACCGCCTCCCATTGGAGCATCGCCAGTTGTACCTCTATTCCATTATAGTAGGTGTGATGGGTGGAGCAGGAGGAACTAATAAAGTAACTCCCAGTAACCCATAGAAAATGAGGACAAGTGTTTGTGGCCAAGGGAAAGGCGATCTCTAATTCATCATCATCAAAGTAACTATTCTGTCTGAATTAGACCATAAAAGTGAATAATAATATCATTACATACATGAATCAGTGAATAAAAACAGAATGCATCAGCATTATTAAGATTAAAACAATAGTATTCATCAATAAGACCGAATTCAGGTTAATGCATCAGGTAAAAGATCACCAGTTCCATCCTGGACTATACATACAATAATAGAGCGCTGCGCCTTTTCGAAGATGCTATCCTCCCGCCTGACCCTGACAAGATGCTTCCACAACTGGCCCAACCCAGCGTGTGACCCTCTCGTAGGGATTATACTGTCCCTCACTGGCCTAGATCACTGGCCCCGCCCTCCCCCTTCTTCCTCCCGTCCGCCCATGAGCTTTTGTACTCTACTACTATCTAAACGCTGTTACTCACTCTCTGTCTGTCTTCCTCCTCTTTGCTTCTCTTGCTTCCTTCTCTTCTGGGCCTTGTGCCGTTGTTACAGTATTACGGTTTTTAAAGGGCCCTATGAAACATCACAACAACTCAGTGCTGCCTTTTAATGTTGACTACGCGGCCAGCCTGTCACTGGTTGTAGGCGACATGCTGTGTTTACCTTCTTACACTGAAGTTCCTTTTTAATCATAAATTGCGCGGCCAGCCCTAAATAGGGTTGTGGGCATAACACTGTGTATATCAGGCCCGTTGTTCTGTTTCTATCTCGTAAAATAAAAAAGATTTGAAGTAAAAAATAAAAAGTTTGCCAAAAATATAAGCCATCCATGCAGTTCTGACCAACACAGCACGTGAGAAAGTGCCTCTTTTGTCATGGTTAGCCCCTACTTTTTGCCTGGTTTTATGTGGGTTCGATAGTGGCACACAGGATCCCTGCCAACCAGGTCCCCTATACCAGTGCTTCTTCTCTATAATACATCCCCAATTGGTACCTTTGCCCCCCTGCAAGTTCCTAGTAAGTGGTACCCCGGGCACCTCGGGCCTGGGAGCTGAAAATTGACCCCTGGTTTCCCCCTCGCTAGGACCAGGTCACTGCCCTTGCAGCTTGCATGCCCTTGTTGGAAGAAAAACAACAAAGTAGACATAGCACCCTGCCTGGGTGCCATGCCAGCCAGTACTGCCTCTATGTATAGGTAAGTCACGCCTTTAGCAGGCCTCACTGCCTTATACCGCAAGAGAGAGCATATCTGAATGAATAGATGTGAGAAAGTGGCTCTATTTATACTGGACAATAAGGCAGTACAGTGTGTTTAGAGTCCACAAACCCCAAAGGTATAACAGAGGTTAAAGTCAGAACTGACCTTACTCTCCAAAGTGGTAGCTTGGATGAGCAGTAAGGCAGTACCAGAGGACAGTGTAAAGCATTTGTTGTACACACTCAGTCAGCAAAAGGTTTCACACACTCAAGAACTGAACTCCAGGCCAATTGTTATTATATCCTCAGAGATAGTTGTTTTATTTTTAAAACCAGCAGTTATAAAAAAATACTTTTCGAGATACGAGTACTCGCATGTAAATAATTTGCAGGGGAGCAATAAGTTTGTACACACAATAATTACAGGATAGCTAATAAGCAATACAGTTCTGAAACACACTCTAGCATTGAGCTCAATGCGTTTTTCATAGGAAAGTACTAGTTGATTACTTTATGGATTACTTTGGTAGTTCCAGGACTAGATCTTAGATTCAGTCCTGGGGTCTAAGCTGAAACCAGATTAGCAAAAACGTTTTAGTTACTGTGATGAATTTTCCTGAATATAAAGCTGTTTTAAAAGTTCACACTTAGAAACTTTTCAAGATGATTCTGACAATGTTATCCAATGGGAGGAAATTCAGGTTACAGGTAAAGTACAATCGCGTTACTTTTTTAACCCAGCACTAGTCTCCTAGGGCCAGCACTGGGGGCTTAGCTCAATACAGGTAGGTAATTGCGTTTCAGTATTTCGTACGATTTTTAAAGAATATTTGCAGTTTTCAAAAGTAGACACTAAAAGAAATTTCATAGAAAAGCAGACAATGGGTTCCTATGGAGAAAATACAGGTTGCTAGTAAACCCGCTAGGGATTACTTTTAAGGTTCAGTACTGGGCTGAAAGGTACAATACTGGCTTCTCCCCTGATCACAGGTGAGTATTTTCGAATTCGGATTTTGGCTGATTTTATAGGAATATTTTCAGTTTTCAAAACTTCATACTTAGAAAATTTTCGAGTAAAAATGGGTCAATGTTATCCAATGGCAGGTAAGTGAATTACCGGTTTCCAGGTGAGTACTTGATTGGTGAAGTTAGGGTTCTGGGCGTAGACCCAGGGTCGGGTGAGTACAGTTAGTTCAGTCCCAGCGGCACAGGGGTGGCCAGGTGCAGAGGTAGGTAGGCCCAATGTTATCCAATGAGGGAAAGGGGGCCTTCGGTTGGTGGCTGCTGGCTAGCAGGCCACGTGGCTCTGGGAGCTGGACTCCTGGTCACTTGCTCTGGGCAAGGGGGGAAGTAGGATAGGGCAAAGAGGTCACAGCCAGCGGCACTCGGGCGGCTGAGTGCAGGGTGCTTTTGAGCCGTCGGGCGCTCAATGTTATCCAATGAGGATCTTGAAAAAGGAACAACGGCTGCAGGCTCGGGGACGGTGACTCTCCAGGGGCTACCAGCACTTCAAGAGGTAAGTTGGGATCTTGGAGCACAGGTAGGTATCCCAAAGGGAGGCAAAGGGGGCGGCGGGGCGCCGGGTGCAGGGGTGTCTTTCGGGGTCGGAAAAGCTTGCCCTCGGCTGGTCGCGGTTGGGGTGGCCCCTGGTTCTGAGTCTGCAGGCGTCGGCTGGTTCGTGGAGGAGGGTCTTTGGGCACTGGACTTCGGTTCCCAGTCTCGAGAGGGTAAAGGCAGGCAGGTCCTTTGGGTGTCCCAAGGTTGCTGTCCGCGGAGGTCGCTGGGATTAGGCAGGAGCAGGTTCCAGGATCAACAGGCCGGTAGGGCTGGAGCCAAGTCAATTGTTGTTGTCCTGTTGTTAGCAGCTGCGCGGCCGGTCTTCTTCTTCTTGATCTTCTTTCTTCTTTTGATATCGGGATCTGAGGAAGGAAGGTTCGGGAGCCCCAAAATGCTAAATTTAGGGGCGTTACAGGTAGGGCAAAGGCAGGGACCAATGGGTCCCTGTCCTGGGGTGAGTACACCCCCTAGCCTGCTTCTCTCCTGTGGGAGGGGGGCAGGAGCCTAGCTGGGATTGGGCAGGACTCCCCATCCACAAGATGGCCGGAGCCCGGGGTCATGCTTCACCTCGCCTCCTCCACCTGAGGGGTGGAGTTGGCACAGGTTGGCACACCCCCTTCCTGGTGTAGTTTTTCCCGCCAGTCTTCCTGCCAGAGTGGGGGTAGGACTGGTGGGGGGCTGGTTGCTGGGTACAACAAATGGCCTGGAGAAGCTCTCAGAGGCGGTATGCCTTTGAAGCTGCCCCCTGTCCATCCTGGGGGAGGAGACATATCGCCTTGCCCAGGCTGTGCTTTGTTGCAGACCAAGGAGAGCGGGGGCTCTCCACCCAGGGGTCCAGCAACATGTCTGCTGTGTGGCAGCCTCTGCAGCCACTCAGCCCAGACGTGGATTGTAGGTTCAGGTTTTGGAGGGCATCTCTAAGATGCCCACTCGTACATGTTACATTAAATCCCATACTGGCATCAGTGCGGGTTTAATGTGCTGAGAAGTTTGATACCAAACTTGTCAGTCTTCAGTGTAGCCATTATGGTGCTGTGGAGTTCGTAATGACAACCTCCCAGCCCCATATACTCTTAAATGGCATCACTGCACTTACAGTGCCCAGGAATGGCCCTGGGTACTGTAGGGGCACAGGGCTCATGCACCTGTGCCCTCACCTCTGGCATAGGGCACCCAGCTAGAGGGGTGACTGAGGTATGCCAGGGCAGTGGGTTCTGTGGGCATGGCACATAGGTATGTGTGCCATGTCGACTCTTGTTTTAGTTCTGTACTTAGGCACTCAGCCTGCAAAGGCAGGGTGTGGGTGCCAGGGTACAGGGCCCCTGAGGGTGGCACAATCAGTGCTGCAGCCCCCAGGGGTCTTCTCTGGTCACCATGCCCTGGGTACCTCGGGTACCATTTACTAGGGGCTGACAGGGGGCCAGAGATGCCAATTGGGTTTTTTGTAACAGCATAGTTTTTAGGGAAGGAACACAGGCCCTGGGTACCTGTTGGCAGGGATCCAGGGCACACTCAGTCAAAGCACATCAGCAGTTCAGAAAAAAAGTGGGGCATACCAAGGCAAGAAAGATGGCATTTTTTCACAATAGATATGCCCCTACAGTATTTAAGTCCATTTTTAAGTGTTGTAAGTTCATAAGGCGTACATGGGCTGGAAACTCAACAACTATAGTTCCCCAGCACTGTGATGGCTTCACTGAAACCAGGAGTGTTTGGTACCAAACAACTCCTTGTAATAAATCCACTCTGATGCCAGTGTGCGATTCATTATATCATGTACTTAGAGGGAACCTCAGAGGTGCCCCCTAAAAAACCTTCCGACCCTGTTGTGGGCACAGGCTGGCCTAAGGCAGCCTGCCACACACAGAGATGTTTGTAGACACCTGGTTGGAGAGCCTCTGCTCTCTGGGACCAGAAACCATGCACATCCTGGGCAGAGGTGTCACACCTCCTCCCCAAGGATGTCCCAGTGCTCTAAGGGGAAGCTTCAAAGACCTGCTGCCTATGTAATGCTCCCCCCCCGCCTCATCTGCTAGCAGCAGATGGCAGCTCCCGGTATACACCACCTCTTTCAGCAGAAAAACATAGGAGAATACGAGGTGTGCCCACCTTTGCCAACTCCACCCCTAAGGTGGGAGGGGGCGAGTGAAGCACATCTTTCAATCCCTGCCATCTTGAAGATAGACTGACCCCTCCATTCAGGGTTAGGTCTATGCCTACTCTCACAGGAGGGTGGCATAATGGAGGGTGTAATCACACCAGGTAAGGTGCCCATTGGCCCTACCTGCTACTCCCCTAAAACGCCTCTAAATTTAGTAATTAGATGACTCCCCCACACCTAGAAACTAGATCTGCAACAACCCAAGAAGACATCCCTGCAGAGAAAACTGAAGACAATGACTGCCTTGACCCCGGCCCTACTGGCCTGTCTCCAGCTTCGACGAACATGCAACCAGTCTTACAGCCAGCAATTTCTGAAAACCCTTGAATGATTGCTGCCTTCGGAAAAGACTCCAATCTCCTGTGGACAGCGGACCTGTCCAGAAGAAATGTACTCCAAGGGTTCTGGATCCAGCTGGAACCGCGATACCTACCCACTCTGCACCTGACGCCCATGGCCAGAGTCCAAGTGACACAACTTCCCAATGAAGTCTGAGTTGCGATCCTGCCCTAGAGTCCAGCCTTTGCAGACCACTCCTGACCTCCATGACGATGCCTGCAGCCTGAATCCAGAGGCTCCCCCTTACCCGAATCGGCTCTGGTAAGAAGACTCAGACGTTGTAAGGCACCCCTGCACGGAATCCCCTGGGCCTTGCTGCGTTGAATAGACAGTGCTCCTGCAGCCCCCTACATCTTTACTTACCTCTGCTGTCGTCGGTCTCCCTCTTGCAACCTCCGGTGCAACGCCTACAGCCTGTTTGTCAAAAGAAGAAAGAAACTCCATTGAAAGCATTGGGCGCCCGACGCTGATTTTGCAGCCTGCTGGCCTTATGCCACGAGTGTATGCTTGGGAATGCTTTGTGGCCCCTCCTGTGATTGTACTAACCCCCACAGCGTGGTCCCTGCAACCAATTTACCTACCTGCAAGTAGTGTGGCTCTGAGCCTCCCCTGTCTACATTGAAATGCTTTGGGAAGAACTTCGATTTTGACTTCTGTATCCGGCCTCCCCTGTGCAGTTTTGGTACTAACCTGACCCTTGTCCACTGCTGACCTTTGGTCCAGTAGACTGGCGCTGTAAGTGCGATACCTGTTTAACCGCAATATTGTTTTCCCCGTAGGATAACATTGAAAGGTTCAGAAATTGTTCTAAGTGTCGACTTTTGAAAGTGGAAAGTATGTTTAGTTAAAAATGTACCTCCCTCATTGCGAAGGTCTTGGTCTTAAAATAAAATGCAAACAAAAGTTTATTTTTCTAAAATAGGTATTGATCTCCTTTTTGAGCCGTGTGTCCATTAGTGATCAATGTTGTGCAATAAATGTCTTACACTCCTCTGTGTTAGGCCTAAGGCTGCCCGCCCACACTACCACTAATAGCGAACTTTGAGTTTTACATTGCGCCCTGTACACTTTTGGGGAACCTCTGGACTGTGCGCCGTATAACCACCTAGTAGTATGCCATGTACAGAGACCGCTTCCTTCAAAGCACATAACTTGTAGAGCACCAACATACTAACTTGAAAACAACAAATCACAATGAAGTACATTACATTCAGAGCTAACTAGCCCAAAAAGTATAAGATGTTCATAAAAAATATCAAACAATAATAAAGTGCATACTTCATAATGGATCAGGCCAGCCCTGAACTCGAATGAAGTGTCTTCTGCAACCTCAGTGATGCAGCCACAAAACATGCACCAACATAGTGTATAAACATCTGTAAGTAACCTAAGGTGCATAAGAGCGGGCTAGCCCTGGACAAAATTTCAGCAGAGTAATAAAAAAGTTCTACGAGGGACATCATAAAAACCACAGAAAAACATAAAATGCATAAGGTCCTGTGTAGAGAAATTCACATGTGCAAGGCCCCAATGGACATTCCAGGTGTCAGTCCTAGAAAAAGCCGGCAATCAGTGACATTGATTAAACCAGATTCTGGTAAGAAGAAACCAATGGTGACTATTGGGCACGTTAATCAGATAGGGTTCAACAGCTGCTTCATTTAGCATGTCCTTGCACCAAGGGCTTCTCTCTCAGCTCTTCTCCATGATGGGAAACTATTCCATGTACAAAGAATATCCGCCTTCAGAATATTAAGTGGCAAGTCCAGCAAAGCTGGTCTGCCAGCGTAACAAAGGTGTTGTATGTTTGCCAGCCGTTTAATTTACCTCCACTCTTGAAACTGCATACAGTGAACGAGTATCTACCTGTTAGTGATTTGCAGATCTCCCCCATATGATGAGCCACCTAAGCAGGGGGCGCAAAGCAATAAGATCCGACAAGAATGGCAGCCCTAACTCCTCAGGAACCCTAAAGATGGAAATATATATTGGCACTGCCAAAAGAAGGGTACAGAATCCATTGTCCTCCACTTGTAGCTACCTTAGATCTATACATTTTCCAGATATCACTGCCAACTGTGGCCACATCAGCCTATTTAGTCTGGTAAATTTTAATCAAAGCACCTGGCGATTCTGGAGGAGGAGAAAACCACCCTAATAGAGTGGGACAGGGATAATCTTTTGGATTTTATCAAAGGGGCCCAGGTGGACCGTTCATCAAAAACCACACCTAAGTATGTGTAAGTCTGAACCCTGGTAGCTTGTGGCCCTGAACATGAAAGGCCCACAACCATCACCTGAGATTTACTATAGTTGGTAGAGAGGTCGAGCCTATACATAAACGTGACAAAACTATCAAGCAGTGTCTGAAGACCCTGGGCAGTTCTCACCAGCAAGACAGTGTTGTCCGCATATAACAGCGCGGGGATCTGACAGGCACCTGGGGATTTCCTTGCCCGGTAAGAGGAGATCACCTCTGATCAGTGGGTGCTCTCAGTGGTAGAGTAACGCTTCTGCCTTGAGTCCCACAGCCTACCCCCCAACATCTCACACCACTGGCATATCCTGAGCTGAGGCCACCTTTGACTCCTGGTCGAAGTAGTACTAGCACTCCTGGTGGAGGGTGCCATTACAACCAGTGCCTCCACACCAATGAGGCAACTCTTTATAATCTGATTCTGATCAATCCTTGACCTCTGACCTTTGAACAGGTTCATCCTCTCTCAACTCTTTTGCATGATCTGCAGGACATCATTACGCTGCTCTGCCAAGGTGACTTCATTGGATCTGAAAGATGTGTATTTTCACATCCTGACCCAATCAGCGAATCACCAATATCAGCGTTTTCTGGTAACACTGCCAATTCAAGGTTTTACTCCTAAGAGTCACTACTGCTACAAAAGTGTTAAGGTTGTGCATAGCAGTAGTAGCATGCACCTGGACAGAAATGCCACACAGGCCCAAATCACCAGACCAACCCAATTGTATCGGAAACAGCATAATTCTTACCAGCATCAAGCAGGCAGAGACAACCACAGAGGTCGCAGCAGTGGAGGTGCCAACAAAGGACCTACCCCACCTATTTATTTCCGTTACTAAACCTCCCAAGAGACCACCCATCTACAAGCCTGGCATAGCCAGTTGGATTGTCAAATGCATCCAAACTTGCCTCATTAAGCCAGAGAGTTCTTCATGTTCCTCCTAGGGTACACTACACTCATAAGACAAGGGATACATTGCCTTCTTAGGCAATATTCCCACAGCTGGCACCCGCAAAACAGCTACATGGTCAACACCACACATCTTTACCTATTGTGTGGATATACTCGCATGGCAACAGGCACTAGTTGGCCATGCAGTGCTATGGACACTATGTGTGGCATCTGCACCCTCCTAGCATTAGCCACCACTGAGGGGAGAATACTGCTTTTTGGTTTATGCTACACATGTGTATCTCCAGCCACACATGCTATGAATGGAAAATGCTACTTACCCTGTAGGTGTTCATTCACAGCATGCAATGCTGTAGCTACACATGAACCGTCCCTCCTCCCCAGGTACGTATTCAGGTGATCCTAAAATAACCTGTTCCTTCAAATATACTGTTCAGTAATGCACCATAGCTTTAATCGCACTCAATACAGCCTTACACCTATAAGTTGGAGTCTGTACCCAGGTGCAATCTACCCCGAGGGGAGGAATCACGCTGCATCTAATGACTCGAAGGTTCTTTGAACAAAAACAACTTGCACACGTCCGATCCTAACACTAAATGAAGGAATATGCTAAGCATGTGAATCTAACACTATACACTACGAACAGATGCTTACCGGGTGGGTAGCATTTTCCATATAAATATATATATGAGTAGGTGGGGCAATTTATTGTTTATTATTGCAATGGAGCATCTGCTGAAGAACACCTAGGATTACGGCTAAGTAACTTTTCCTTTTGTATCAATGATTGTGGATATTTTTTTATCCATATTAATAAGCTTTTCAATTATTACACGCACTGGTTGTTAAATGCCTTTTAGGTTATTACCTAGACAGGACTAAGGAACAGAAGATCTCTATATAGCTGTTAAATCCTTTATTTGTTTAATGTGAAATGTCAAACTGTCTCTAAACAGTAAATATTTTGATAGATGGTCTGATTGAGAAAGTGTTAAACATGGGAGCCAAGCTATTGTGTAACCTCTGATATCGAATCCCACTCTAGAAGAGCTTGTGTTGTAGTACCAGAACTCGGAATATGTCCTTTGTTGTGGAGGTTGAAGAATGATTTTTTGGGCTTCAGTATGGAGAACATTCCATACGTTGTATAAGCATGAGTCCTGATTCAGACTCTTTTACTGATTTACAATTTGGCAATCTTAAAGAATAGTTTAGTCTTGGCTACCAATATATTTTTTTTTTTGCCCTTGCGTATCAGGTTCTTCAAGATGTTCTGATCATGATGACAGAGAAGGAAAAATTGCTAATCTCGAAGAATAATCATGAGCTGTGTTCCAAGCAGGCTGCTCCCAGCCTTGCTTTTTCCAGAGCCCAGAGACTCTCTGGCACCCTCTCAGGACAATATGAGACAACAAAAGGGATGTTTTGCTAACACCAACAATTATTATTATTTTTTAAAAGACACGTTCGCGTGAAAGCAGCTCTTTTTAGGTCTTGCCTAGTCAGTGCTTTCGCTGTCTCTTCGGGACATGCTGTATTCAGGATATGGGCAGTCAAAACTACCAGCTCCTCTGGTTGGTTATTTGACCTGCCTTTTTAAATTCCTTTACTTTGGTTGGTAAATACTGTTCGTCTGTCCTGCCTTTGTGTGCTTATTTCCCTCCGAGCGGACCTCACCAATTGTTTTTTTTGGTTGGCCATCTGTTGCCCCCTCCCTCGCACCCCCTCGTCATTGCTGCCATCCTTCCCACGTGCCTGACTGTGATTTTAGTTATGCCTTTATCTTTGGGATTAGGGCTTGTTTTGCTTTATCTCGCTGTTTTATTGTTGCTTTCCCTGCCTTCTTGCTCACTCCTGTTCATTCCTACCTCCCCACACACTGTCTTCCTCAGCAAGCTCTCTAGCCTCCATTTCTTCGCTTCAGCATACCATAAATTGCACCCAACATAGTTTCGATGTTTTAATGCTACATAATTCAACTTATAATTCTTATTCCTTGTGTGCTCCCTTGTGGCTTTTCCATTATATCGCACTTGTGTATCATCGCACTAACAAATCAAATATATGTAAAACTTGGATTCCCAAACTTTTTCGAACCGCAGCTCCCTTTACTAATTGCCTATTTGTTAGGGCTCCCCGTTACAATACTAATTGAGTTAGCACATTTCTTCACAACCGTCCTTTGTAAATTGGTGATTACAATGCCTACTGGTCCCCATTATGCCACAGGAGACCAGATGTTTTTTTGTTTGCAGCCAGAGACTTTAAAGTACTCAATTTACTGACTTTGAAGAATGGAAAGCTAAGTCGGCCACTTGGGACTCGAATTTGGGACCTACAGATCACCATACATTTCAAGAATAAGCACTGAATTCAATAAACAACCCACCTCTGATACATTACCACTGTCTGACAGTATGTTCTAAAACACACACAGTTAAGATGAAATAAATACATTTTGGGCAAGCTATCAGTAGAGGTTGAAAAAATGCCGCAGAGAAAGTGTGTGCACTATGATCAAAGATGCAAATAAGTATCTATAGGTTGCACAGTGAAACACGTATGGAATATACAGGAAGGATATGATAAACAAGTGAGCCTTGACTGCTTTGTCATATTTGCATGTTTGACGTTTGAAATGTTCCTTGCAATGCTTTCTTATTAAATATAAATATATTCCAGAGTCATAAAGCACATTCTTGGAATACCCTGAATCTTTCTCTTTGTAGACCCAGTTTTTTAATATTATCACTGGCCTGTCGTTGACGCACTGCATAACATTTTAGCTCCTAACCTGGGCGTGTGCTCATACTGGCATCTAGTGGCTGTACATTGCAACACACATGCAAACTTTGAAAAATGTGGAGACTTTTAAAAGTTGACCCTCTGTTTTGCCTGCTTCGAGGAGGTGTATGTTTTTGGCTCAAATCCCTGCCTGCCGATGTTTATTACGTCTAACCCATATGTGGCTATATGGGACGCCCATGTGCTACCCTTTGTATGTTCAATGGTACAAAGTAGGGCACAATTCTAGTTTGCATAATGTTGGGCAACTTTTCTGTGAAAATCACGATTTATGTTGGAAAGTAAATCCCACCACAACACTTTGTGCTGGGTTTTCACCAATTTTGTTGCACTCTAACCCAGTGCAGTGTTAGTAAACCCGGGCCAGAGTCTTTAATTTGGTACTTGTCGATATTACTAGGAAGATTTGTGATCTTACTGCATGTTAATGCAAGATTACGAAAGGACTAAAACAGACCAAATGTTGCTGTATTGCGAGAAATCAGAATGCATCGAGGAAACCAAAGAGAAGGGGCTCTTGAAGCATGAACGAAAGTTGTTTGTGCCTGGGATTGAGCGTGCTAGATTTCTGTGGACATGTTCAGACTTTTAACCGCATCAATGCGGCGGCTTTTCTCGCTGTACGCGGCAATTTCAAAATTACCGCGTTACATGACGAGCTCAGCTCGTCATGAGCGCACGGCAGGTTACGCTCATGACGAGCTGAGCTCGTCATCAGCCCCGAAGGGGTTAAGATGGTCTAAAGCATCTATACCATTTATTTATGGTTCTTTCAGTGTGCTAAATCATAATTAAAAAAATGCACAAATGTCTCAAATTTCTGAGGCGACTGGAAATTTAGTTAATTGCACCTTACTGTTTTGTATCTAAATGTGCAGTGATATTCACAGCATCATATTTGAAACATGTCTTCAAATTTCTTGCGCCAAACAACCACATCACTTCTCTTCTATAGCCATCATAAATGGTGAGGTGTGGATGAGGGCCTCTTAGTAGCAGCAGCGGTGGCAGCAACTAGCCGAGACCAATTTTTCCTGCCCCATTACCGTGTGAGGATTGTAGAGGTTAGACAAGTAGAGCATAGGCGTTAGGGAGTACCTCTGTGACCTAAACATATGTTTAGTCAGGGCGTGGCTATTTTTGCTGCAGTGGGTACCAGGGCCAAGATGTGAGAAAAGACCAGTATGCTCTCCTCTAGCTGCAGTATATTTCACAGGCTGTATGCTAAGAATTTTTTCAGTGCCTCCCTGGGTTTAGCTCTGTGCAGTCTCTTCCTCTGAAAGGAGCCAGAGAAGAGTAATTGTCACAGAGAGCAAGACAGGTTTCCAGCAGACCTGAGGCTAGAATGAAGCGACTGCATATGTTGCATTCAATAGTTTTGTGCACAGGGCTCGTCATGAGGTAGAAAAGGAAAGATGACAGAGACAGAGCAGAAGGTGATTAATAAGGACAAACAGCAGAAGAAACGAAGAAAACGAAAAGTGGAGGGCAGCAATGGAGGTGGGTTATTAAGGGGAGGGAAAAAAATGATTTCTTTTGAGTTATATAGAGCGCAAACTTCACCCGTTAGGGTAGCAGAGTGCTTTACAGTAAACAACATTAGTATACAAAAAACTAAGGGGGAGGGGGGACTCGCTACATAAGGGATAAAGGGCAAGTATGTACAATCAATATGGTTTGCGAGGGATGCCTGGAGTTGCCGGGTGGATAGTGACTAGGTACTTCAGGGGATGCACTAGTCGGAGGTAGAGCAAGGTCTCTGGAAAATTAGAAGGCAAGATTTAGGCAAGGAATTTGCCCATTAGGAAGGTTTTCGATTTTTCTAAAAGAGCCATAGAAGGGATTCTTATAATGGCGGGCGAGAGTGAGTTACATATGCTTGGTGCGGCCCCAGAGAAGGCCCGATTGTAAGTTTTCTTTTTCCGCAAACGTGCAGGTTGGAGCAAGAGGTCTCTGGTGGACCGGAAGTTTCTGGTACCTCTGGATAACACGAGTTTCTGGGCAAGATATGCAGGGGAGTTTGAGTATAATGCCTTGTGCGTGATACATGCTAATTTGAGTTGGATTCTGGCCTCTAGAGGAAGCCAATTCAGAGCTTTCAGATGAGGTGAAATGTGGTCGAAATTCCTTGAGCCTGTTAGTAGTCTGGCGTCCGCATTGAGGTAGGCTTTTAAAGGGGCCAGGGAGATCTTGGGTATGACCGAGAGGGTAGAGGAGCCATAATCTAGTCTGGAGATGACTAGTACCTGGATAGCCATTTTTAGCTCGGGAGTGTCAAGGAAGTGTTTCAATTTCCTTAGGTAGGTCAGGTGGAATATGGCTGATTTGGCCATCGAGTTAATGTGGTCCTGCATGTTCAAGTTGCAGTCAAGGGTTCTTCCGAGGAATTTAGCCGAGTCCACAATGGTTGGAGAACAGTTTAAGGCTGTGATGGCCTTAATCCATATCTGAGTCTCATGGTTGGTTTTCTGAGGTGAGATTAGTAGGAATTTTGTCTTCTTTGCGTTGAGTTTGAGTTGGTTGGAGGAGAGCCAGAGAACAGCCAATTTCAGGGCCTCATTCAGGGAAAGAATCTCCTCGAGGGAGGAGATTTTGATGTAGATATGGGTGTTGTCAGCGTAAATGTGGTAGGAGATATTTGTGGTGTGTAGTACTTCGGCAAGCGGTTCTAGGTAAAGGTTGAAGAGGTTTGGGGACAGGGTTGATCCTTGGGAGACTCCAACAATGACCGGAGAGGGGGCGGACAGGTTGCCAATAATTAAGAATCTCTGTGGCCGGTTATTGAGGAAGGACCTGAACCATTCAAGAACAGCGCCATCCATTCCCATCCTGAGTTTGAGGTGTTCGAGTAGTATTCGTGGTTGACCATGTCGAAGGTCGAGGAAAGCTCAAGGAGCATTAGTAGGCAGGTTTTGCCTTGGTCAAGGGCTTGGAGGGCATCATCAACAATGTGGAGAATGGTGGTTTCCGTGCTGTGCCCGGGCCTGATGCCGAATTGGAAGTCATCTTTTAGATGGAAGTTGGCGATATGCTGGCTTAGCTGCTGTTGCACACACTTCTCTAGAACTTTGGCTAAGCGAGCGATGCTAGAAATAGGTCTAAAGTTGTCAGAGGAGGCAGGATTAAGCAACAGTTTATTTAAGATGGGGGGACTTGGCCGGCTTTCAGAAAGTCGGGTATCGATCCCTGAAGAAGGGAAGGGAGGCATTAATTATTGTCTTCCAGCTAGGAATGATGGATTGGGCGGTGGCAGCTAGGCAGTTAGAGGGGAGTGGGTCATTAAAGTGGTTGTTCAGGTTTATGGCGGAAAAGATTTCCGAGACGGAGTGTTTGTCATAGAGTTTGAAATCAGTCCAGTGCGCTTGTTTGTTGGGTGAGGTCTGTGGGGGCGCATGGAAGGAAGTAGCAGATCTGGAAGGGGTTGAGAGTAAGTGGTGGATCTGAGTTCATTCCCTAAGGTTGTGATTTTGTCAGCAAAAAAGGAGGAGAATTCCTCAGATGATATAAGTGACTTAGGGGTTTCTTTTGAAGTTTTGGCCAGTTTGTTGGATTGGTGTTTGACCAATTCGAAGAGCTTGTGGGGTCTGTTGTTGGCATTTGTAGGAATGTGGGATTCTGTTGCAGTAACCCCCCCACTTTTTGCCAGACTACTGATGCACTTTTCCTTGATGTGCCCTGCGTCCCTGCCAATCAGGTTCCCAGGGCCTGTGTTCTTCCCCCAAAAACGAACCCAATTGGGCACTGTAAGTGCAGGGCTGCCATTAAGTTTATATGGTGCTGGGAGTTTGTCATTACGAACTCCGCAGCACCATAATGGCTGCACTGAAGACTCGGAAGTTTGGTATCAAACTTCTCAGCACATTAAACGCACACTGATGCCAGTGTGGGATTTAATGTAAAATGCACGACAGATAGCATCTTAGAGATGCCCCCTGAAACTCAACCAGCTCCTAGTGACCTGACTGAGTGGCTACCGAGGCTGCCACCACCAGACATGTTTCTGGACCACTCGTTGAGAGCTTGCTGCTCTCGGGGGCCTGAAACAATGCATCTTGGGATGAGGTGCCAAGCCTCCTCCCCCATGATGGGCAGGGTTCACGAGGCAGAAGCTTCAAAGGCATACCTCCTTTGTGAGCCTCTCCAGACCAATTGCTGTACTCAGCAACTGGTCCCCACTGGTTCTACCCCCCACCTTGGGCGGGAGAACCAGCAGGAAAAACAATTGAGGAAGAGAAGTGTGCCCACCTATGCCAACTCCACCCCTAAGGTGGGGGAGGCGAGGAGAAGCACAACCTCGAGTCCCCGCCATCTTGAGGATGGGGGGGACCCAGCCCACCAGGGGCAGGCTCCTGCCCCCCTCCCACTGGAGAGTGGCAGAATAGGGGGTGTACCCACCCCAGGGAAGGGACCCATTGGTCCCTGCCCTTTACCTACCGGTAATGCCCCTAAATTTAGTATTTAGGGGCACCCTGAACCTTCCTTCATTAGATCCAGCAACCACAAGAAAAGAATGACGAGAAGCCGTGCAGAGCTAACACTGATTTGGCCCCAGCCCCACAGGCCTGTCTCCCCTGTCTGCCCTCGAACCTGCTCCTGCGAAACGCCGGGTGTGTCCTGCGGCCAGCAACCTCAAAAACCCAGGAGGAATTGCCTGCATTCACTTTCCAAGCTGTTTGTCCCGTGAACACCGGACGGGTTTGAACTGCAACTTGTGGTGCCAGCCAGGAATACAAATCCAGCCCACTCTGCACCTATCGAGCACGGCCCGTGTTTGAGTGCACACACACCACATGGAGGGCCCTCGGCGATCCTGACCCGAGATTTGGTGACCCCTGACCTGCCTCAAGCCCCCAGACGACGCCTGCAGCCTCAAACCAGAGGACCACCCCCTACCGCGAACAGAGCGGGTAGGAACATGCTACGTCCCAAGGCACCCCTGCTCCCGACGCCCCATGGCCTTGTATGCCCATCCCAGAAGTGCCTAGCCAACCCTCTACATCCCTACTTACCCCTTGAAGTGTTGGTCGCTCCAGGAAGATCCTCGTCCCCGTGCCTGCAGTGTTTCTTTATCCCAGAGAATCTCCATTGAAATCAACAGGGCACCCGACCTCAAAACAGTACCCTGCACCCGGCTGCCCTAATGCCGCTGAGGGTGCCCCTTTGGTGCTAACTTGGTCCCCAACTTACCCTGAGCTTAACCCTAGGAGCTTTGCTCCCACAACCCTGTGGCCTGCTTGCCAGCAGCCACCAACCGGAACTCCCCTATCCTTCATAGGATAACATTGGGTCTCAACACTCTGCACCCGGCCGCCCGAGTGCCGCTGAGGGTGCAACAACAGTGCATCACTGACCCTGGGAGACCCCTGAGTCTAACCCCAGGACCCTAACTCCAAAGACCGATTACCTACCTGGAAGCCGATAACCTCTTTTTCCTCATAGAATAACATTGAAACTTTTTCTCCCAAAAAGTTTTTAAGTGTCGACTTTTGAAAACTACAAATATTCCTTAAAAATCAGCCGAATAACAAAAACGCTTTTTCTCAAAGTATCGGTAACCTAACTTACCTGCTAAGTGAATTTCCTCCCATAGGATAACATTGGTGATTCTATGTGAAAAAGTTCCAAAGTGTCAACTTTTGAAAAGCAATAATATTCTTTAAAAATCGTACCTATAACCAAAACGCATTTACTCACCTGTTTCAGAAATGTCCCAGGGCTGAATCTAGGATCCAGTCCTGTGTTAGCAAAAGTAATCTGAAAATTACTTTAAAAGCCCATTCATTCGAATGTACTATACCTGCAATGTGTTGCAAACTGCTTACTTAAAACTGTAACCCAAACCAGTACAAGTTACACTGCTATTTTGAACTGTATTCTTACCAGTAATTTACTACTGAAAAGTATTTTTATGCTTACATGTACCAGGCTTGCTTGGTTCTAGAAATAAAACAACAGTATATTTGTCATACAAAACAATTGACCTAGAGTTCCGTTCTTGAGTGTGTGAATCCATTTGCTGACTGAGTATGTACATCAAAAGCTTTACACTGTCCTCTGATACTGCCTTACTGCTCGACCAAGCTACCACTTTAGAGAGTAAGGTTCTATCTAACTAGCCTCTGCCAAACCTCTGGGGACCATTGGACTCTATACACACTGTACCTCACTTTGGTGCAGTATATATAGAGCCAGTTTCTTATAGTGTTCCCCCCTTCCGATCTGAAGAATTCTTTTTTGACTTGAGGATGTTCCTGTTGTAGGCATTTCTGGCCTGGCGTAGAAGTTTTAAGTGTGCGGCTAAGGGGTGCTGTCTCCAGCTTCTTTCTGACTGCTGGAGGGGTCGCCTCTCATTGCTGAGGGACCCATTGAACCAGGGGTTTCTGTCTTTGGTTTGAGTTCTTTTTAATTTTAGAGGGGCAATGTCATCAAGAATGTTAGTTATAGTCCCAGAGTAATGGTCATTGAGGTCACTGACTGATGTGATATGGTGGGGGAGGTCAGATTTGCAGTGAGCTGCCAGTTCCCTGGGATCAAGGTTCTTGGTGTCTCTAGCCCAGCCTTTAGGAATCACCTGTTGCGATGCCAGGTAAAAGGAAAGTGATGACGTGGTGGTCAGACCAGTCACAAGGGTCAATGATTCCTTAGCGATAATCCAGTCTAGAGTGGCGCCTTTAGAGTGTGTGGCGAGTGAGCAGACTTTGGTAAGGGCTTGGTCGGCCAGGAAATCTTTGAAGGCATTGACATGAGAATTTTTAGAGTCGTTCCAATGCAGGATGAAGTCACTGAAGAAAATGTCTTTAGAGTTGGGGGAAACCTTGGCTGTGATGATTTCCATGAGGTGATCAGTGAAGGCGTCATTCATGCCTAGGGGTGGTAAAAAATGTGCAGACTGCACAGTTGGGTAGTGTTGCTGCATATGTAAAGTCTAAGGTGTTCACAGGCGCCTGGGGTGTCTGCCAGGAGTTCTGTAACAAGGAGGTTAGGGCGGTAAATGCAGGCAATACCTCCGCCTTTTTTGCTACATTGCCTATCCAGCCTTGCGATATTGTGATGTGGAGGGACTAGGAGGTCCAGGCATGGAGAAGAGGATTCGTTGAGCCATGATTCGGTCAGGATTACTAAGTCAAGGTTTTGACTCCGTATGAGATCTGCAATGTCGGTGGCATGCTTAACTACTGAACAGCATTAATTGGGAGGCCAAACAAAGGGGGGGGGGGGTCAGAGAGAATGTCGTGTGAACGGGCGGACAAGGGTACTGGTGCTAGGTTACTATCAACCACACTTCTGTTGCGGAGTGTAGCTGATCTATTGGGGTTGATTGCGACCAAGTGGATGGCATGGTGGCATAGGGGTTTCTAGGTTAGAGTTGTAGGACAGGAGGATGGCTCGAATTTCCTCTTCAGTGAGGTCTAGAGGACTAAGGGTGAACAGGGGGAGAGTTGTAGGAGAGGAGGCGAGCTAGAATTTCCTTCTCCGAGAGGTGGCATGGTTGCTTGCGAGGGTGAAGGTGTCTCCCTGATAGCGGCAATGAGAAAGGAGGAACGTGGAAGAGTATATGAGAATGGGCTTTGAAGTACAGAGAGTAATGAAAGAGGAGAGACAGCGCGAGAAAATGGATAAAAGACAGGAAAGAAGGAATGCAGAGAAAGATGGGAGAGTAGAGAAATGATGGAACAGGGAATGAAAAGAAGAAAAGATACATGATGGGAAAGGAGAAAAGAAGGAAGGATAAAAATAATAGAAAGATAGATAGAGAAGGGAAGGAGATTTGGGGAGAGATTGAAGGATTGGGCTTCAGCATAGAGAGAAAAGGGGGCGTTTATGGAGAGGATGAGCTTTGGAAGTGACATAGAAAAAGTAAGAACTAAATACACACGAAATGAAGAGAAAACCAGGGGAGTGAAACATAGCAAGTAGAGCAAAAGAGGAGGAAAAGAAGGAAGGAAGGCTAAGACAATAAGGAGAAACACAAGGAGATAGGGAGACAAAGCTGTGACAAACACAGAGGTCGGAGACCAGGACCGGAACAAGAAGAGTGAGAGAAGCTTAGCCAAGATATAGATTTGGTAAAGTAAGGGTGGAGTGAGTAAAAATAGGGAGATTTGGAGGAAGGTGGGATTTAGACTCAAGAGAAGAGACTGGATGAGGGAGAAGTGAAGGAGAGCGGTAAAGTGGGAGGGATAAAGAACAAAGAGAACACAAAAACTCAAAACTGAAGGAAGGAGATAAAGACAAACAAGAGAGACCGAGTTGAAATGGATAGGGGTGATGAGAGGTGGAAGGAGAGGAGCAAAGGTAGATGATTGGTAGAGTGGTAAGGTCACCAGATGCAGTGGCACCGGTGCCCAGGGGTGCAAGGAGCCCATTGCACATTTGTAATGGGTGTCTTTTAATTCCAACTCAGAGGCGAGGGGGTGCAATTTTTCTGGTTTGCATTAGAGCCCATTGCACCCTTGGTAACGCTACTGATTTTGATAGGTTGAAGTCTTTACATGCTTTCATATTAAGTTGTTGCTTTTCTTCAGTGCAGCAAGCCTTGGCTGCAGCACATTGTGCATCTGTATTGCTGCACAATGAGGAAAACAATTAGAGGGAACATTGACTCATGCGTAGTGTCCTTGTTTTCATTGACAATACATGCATGTTCTCCTTTGGTTTTTAGAATAGTGTTTAACTAATCTGCTCAATATTTGAGACAGCTTGACATTGTTAGATAATTTCCCCTGAAACAAAGTGCTACAGTACGGACTATTTTAAGCTTCTATACGTAGGCCATAATCTTTTCCAACGAGCAAGAAATAGGCACAAGTCTATGACTATGACGAAGATGTTAATACTAGCAGTCTATTTTTACAGGCTATTAACTTTACCTGTCTTCTACCCTCACTTTTATTGTGGTTTGTATCCGTCACATAAATGCTGTACTGCCTTAGGAAAATGAGATGTTACACGTTTTCTTTATATGTATTTACAACTTCTGGTTCCAACCGTTAACATCTAATTTGTAATCTTCTCTGTTCGGTTTAACTAGAAATAGATATGCTAAATGCCTCAGATGGCATAATAAAGTGATTGGTTCCAGATGTACTTGGACAAAGTCTGAGGTTTTTCTCCTAACATAACAATCATTTAAAAACTGAGACCTATGTAAAACAAATTAACATGCAGACTACAAAACAAGTGACATTCATAATGGTGAAGCGTGCCAGTGGATAGTATTTCTTGTGGAAATTAAAATCAAGCTATGACAATTGTAGGTAATCTATTCTTTGTTGTATTTCTCAGGTATTTATTTACTTAAGAATGTTTGCAACTGAAAGTGGATTTGAATTATTGCCTTGCAATCGATATTCATCTGAACAAAATGGTGCTAAAATTGTAGCAACAAAGGAATGGTGAGTTTAATGTCTTCTGTGACCGCTTTGTTTTTAAAGTTTTTGCAGGAAGTGCAACTTTGGACCAGCAACATGTTTTGTTGACATTGTGTTTTTACCCTAGCTAGCCACTTGGCACCCAGCCTCTTTTTATGGTATGTGGATTTTTTTCAGGTTTTAAATGCTCTGTTTGGCCGGCTTAGCTATTTTATTAAGGGAAACATTCATAGGAGCACTCAATCCTTTTGATAACAGTACATGGTTACTTGTACCTTAGATTAGGAATATGGATGAAAAGCAGTTAAAATAGTTGTGTCTTCTCTTACTGGAGTTTGCAACATTTCAGCTAGAGCACAGAACAGGCTCATGTCTTGAGAAAAATACACATTAGGCTTGTGTGCCCAAGATATGCAATATTGTGTGTGGGCAAAATTCAGCCATATGTCAACTATCTTTATTGTAATTTTATTGTATAGTGGGGGTAATGTGTGATGCCGGCTATGTAACCAACACATTCTCTTTACCTGGTACTGCTAATGCATGACCGAGCTTCAGTGGCATCTTTTTACTGTGCTCAAGACTTAACTACTTTTAGTTTGATGCCTCATTTTTTTACACCCAACCCCTCTGTTTCCAATGTGGAGAGGCTGAAGTACAATGGGGAATCTCTAATACACTCCAAAGTGCCCTTCGTTGTATTTGTGCCTCAACGGACCGCTGCAACTGTTCAAGGTTGACCATACCATAATTACCAGTACTATGTACGCTAGTCTCCTCTTTGTGTACAAGACTTTTAGGTATAAAAGTGATTTGTTTTGATTGCCACACATTCTTTGTATTCCAGTATATTAGATTGCAGCTAAATCATACAATAAATCCCTGAAACTAAGAGTGAAGGCGTCTTGTAGGAGTCTGGTAACAGTATACAATTCTCTCACGGTCCATGTGTAGCTATTCAGGCCTTTACAGGTCGTTACCATCTCCTCGTTTTGCTCATGGATCACTGCAATGTCTCTTTTGAACTTGCTGTAATTAAATAAACTTATTTTCTTCATGCTCCATTCTGAGGTCTTTGAAATGTTGCAGAAGTTGTCGTACTGTATGCCAAAAGCATATTCAGATCATGCAAAATCAAAGCAACAAGTTCCTAATTTGGTCAATCTGGCTTCTGCTCCATAATACATGCCAGTGTTATTAAAATTTACCCTTTCTAATAGAGAATTCTAGTACCAATTTCTCTCCTTTTGAATACTCTCTAGGTGTTAGACAAAATCTGTAAACCTTTCAGCAGTACCTGTGGGCGCTGGAAGGTGGAGCATAGCATAGATAGGCACCACTCCCTTGCATTGACATCAGTTCCTTTCTTTCCACTCCACCATACGCGGATCCCGCACTCTTTTTATATCTTTCATAGACCTTTCACCTCACATTCTTCAGTGTGCAAGGGATATCACCCCCAACAACTACGGGCTTTAAACCTTGTAGAGACTTGCAACAGATATCTGTGACAAATCCTACCCACCTGGTGTACTTGTGGTACCTGGGGTCGAGCCACCACTTGAACGCCTGCATCAACTGTATCTTGATGAATCTGAAGGCCATCAGGGAATGCAAGGCAAAACTGTATATCGCCAAGCATAAGACGTTTCCATGTTGGGTCTCTCCAAGTCGCATTCCCTGTCGAACATTTGTACCCAGTCTCGTTCCTGGATTCGTCAGAGATGCTTGAGAGACTAGAGGCTGAATCGAAGGCATCAGGTAAATCTAAAAAGAGACACAAGAAATCGAAGTTGGACACTGCTCCTTAGCACCACTCTTCTTGATCTCTCTCTCTCCTGAAGTCAGCTGACTTACAAAAACTATCCCCCATCTCGGGCAGACAGAACCCAGTTTCCAGGGCCAAATGCCATACCGCTTCAGATCAGAGAGATTCACTCCGCCATGCTCCAGCACTTTGGATGCCTACCGCTTCCCTCTTGTGTGCTTGCTGACCCCTAGGAGCAGAGAGACACTTTTTTAGACTACTGTTGACAGGTTTGCCTTCAGCGCCAGTGTGGTCTCTTTTTGCCTTTTGCTCTCATTCTTACTGCAACATTTCTGTGCCATTTCTCTCGCTCACTTAGCCTCTTTGGGTCATGTCTGTGCTGTTTTTCCTGCCCTTTCTTCCATTGATGCGACTTCCGGGCCATTTTTCTTTCGCTTTTTGCCTCCTTTTATTATTTTCTCACTCTTTTCTTATTCTCGCTCTAACTTTTCTGTGCTGTTTTCTTTCCTCTTTTTGCCTTTGTGCCATGTCTCATTTTTTTCTCACCCTCTCTGTGAATTTTGTAGGCCGTTTGTCTTGCTCTTTTGCTTTTTTCTGCCATTTCTCTCACTCCTTTTCTGAACTTGCCATCCCTCCTGCTCCTCTGCACCTCTTTCCCACTCTCTCTACGCCCCCTTTTCCCCCACTCCTTACCTTCTCCTTCACGCCTCTCTCCTTTGCTGTCGTTGTGCTTCTTCCAAGCCTTTTCTACAGTTCCCTGCGCTCCTCCCCCTCTCAGGACCTACTTAATGGTGACCGCAGTGCAGACGTGTGCAGGGCGCCCATTTGTTGCTGGACAGCACCCAGTGCCAGAAACACTGATCTGCGACTGCCCAGCCACTTTCCTTTATGCCTTGAACCTTAGATGCCACATCACCCTCTTTTGGCGTGGCGCACCTCACAACATGAAAGGAGCCTTCACCTGCTCCCTCTGCCGCTTCAACTGCACCACCATGTCGGCAACTGCAACCAAGAACATATCCATCACACCCACCTCACACATACTAAAAGACCTACCAATAAACACATGCTGACCCCACACACACCAATAGCATGCATTCTCCTCAATGCATGCTCACTCAGGAAGCATACCACAGAGATCTGGGAGCTGCTTGAAGACGCTGCCCCGGATCTCCTCTTCCACACAGAAAAATGGCTGGCCACAGCTTCAATGCCAGACATCGCCATCACCGCCAGATACAAGCTCTCCAGGCAAGGCTGCCAAAACAGGCACGGAGGAGGATTTGCCATAGTATACAAAGACAATTTCATCTGCACCACCTCTACTAAATACAGAACAAACCACATGGAGCCTCTAAACTTCAAATTATGAATCACAACACATAGAACTTCAACAAGTGTAAAACCAACTGCACCAACACTCTTGAAATGAAGCAACACAGCAGAAAACCAGAACACAGCCAGCTGGTACATAGAGGACCTCAAAATGACCAAGCAACACTTCAAACAACTGAAACAGAAATGGAGAGCCAGCAAAGCGGAACTGGAAAAAACTGCCTTCAAAGCCACCCAGAGAAGGTACCACCAGCCCATCCAAAAAACTAAGCCCTAGTCAAACAAATAAACACCAGCTTCAACAGCAACAGAGAAATATTTGCAATATTCAAAATCTTCACCACACAGAAACATCAACTCATCACCAGATCTGAAGAATGACCTCTCGAACTTCTTATGCAGCAAAATCACAATCATATACAGCAACTCATGCCTTCACCAAAGGAGAAATCCTATCAGTGAGGCTTTCACCCTCAATACTCAAAGCCTCCATCAGTACAAAGCTGCCAATTCATTAAAATGAAACCCTCAACTGACCGTACCACATTCACCAATTACCTATCGAAATCCCTCCTAATCTAGTATTGGATCTTTCATAGATTCATATGCTTGAATCATTACCCATCGTCGAAATGGGGGTCTGGGACTCCCACTTCGACGATGAGGAAAAGATTCAAACATGTGAATCTGTGAAAGATACCAATACTGGATAACTGAAGTTGCAGATAAGTAACTCGTTTTCTTCCTTACCCAGCCAAAGTCCTGTAAAAAAAATCAACAACTGCTCCTCCAACCACCTCCTAAACACCAGCTTCTCAACACCATACATTCAAGATCGGACCCAAACACAGTAGGAAAGCTGCCCTTATAGCAGCAACGGATGACAACTGGATGATCCTCGATGTGGGAGACCGCAGCTCTCATCCTTCTAAGGCTATCTGCAGCCTTTGACTCCGTCTCGACCGCATCCTAATTTAACGCCTCCGACGTACTAGAACTTATTTGCGGAATCCCACAGGGCATCTCGCTCAGCCCAGCGCACTTCAACCTCTACGTGACTCTCCTGGCTGATGTCATACGAACTCACATAATAAACATCCTCACTTATACCGATGACACGCAACTGATACTGTCACTCTCGGACAAAACACCCAACACCAGAAAAAATTTCACCACATGCATAACAGAAATAGCCAGCTGAATAAAATCCAGGGTGGTGGTCCTTCAGGAAAAACACCTCGCCATGAGACTCCACCTGGTGTCCCACAGACCTTGGGCACACCCCTGCGGCCGGCTCGCAAGAGAGACACCTTGAAATCATCATAAACATCAACTAGACATGACCACCCAAGCCGTTGCAGTGGTCTCAGCCTGCTTCAACACACTAAGAATGCTGAAAGAAATCTTCAAGTGGCTACCAGGCAACACCATGAAAACGATCAACAAAGCCTTCTTCAGACTAGACTTGGAAATACCCTGTACACAAGGATTATCAACCTGCTAAGAAGAAGATTGCAGACAGTCCAAAATGCAGCAGCCAGTCTAGTCCTCAATCTCCCCCGCCAGGTTCACATTGCACCACACCTCAGGGGACTCTACTGGCTCTCAATACACAAGCGCGCACACTTTACACTCCTCCGCCACAACTACAAATCTCTCTACAACACTGGCTTTGCCAACTCGAACAACCACATTAACTTTCACCTCACCAACCTTCTAAAGTCCACCGTTCTACATGTCTCTTACTAGCCCTTATCCCACGAATACACAAATGCAGAGCAGAGGCCTTCTCATAACTTCCCCTAAAGCCTGGAAAGACCTCCCACAACACTTCAAAGCCCCCTCCTCTCTTCTTAACTTTCGCAAGAAGCTAATGACCTGGTTCTTACCTAGGGTTGGCCTCTCACCTGCTACAGAGTGCCAGTTTACCCTCACTGTTGATTAGCACTCTGTGAAAACACCAATAACATTACACAGGTGGCAATAGGTATGGTTTGGTCTGTCTCCATTGAAAAATTCCTATTTTTTTATTTACTTATTTATTACATTTGCCAGAGCAGTACATCATGAAGGTTGTTGTTTGCAATGATACATGATATTGACATAGTTTGATATAGGCAGTTGTTCAATATAGTAGGTTTACTCATTACAGTAGGTACAATATGTATGTCTCACAAATCAAACAGTATGCATAACTTATAAGTCATATACATTCATATGACTGTAGGACGCTGGCTCTTTATCTAGTGGACCAGAACAAGCCAACAGCCTCATCGCACCCCACCTGCGTAATATCATCAACCTCTCCTTCGAAAAGGGCGACCTTCCCGGAGAGCTGGAAGCACGCCGAGATCAACGCCCTCCTGAAGACACCCAAGGCTGACCCGAGCGACCTCAAGAACTTCCGGCCCATCTCCCTGCTTCCGTTCCCAGCGAAAGTCATGGAAAAGATCGTAAACACCCAGCTCACCCGCTACCTAGAAGACAACAGCATCCTGGCCCCATCCCAGTCAGGCTTCCGCAGCAATCACAGCACCGAGACCGCCCTCATCATCGCCACAGATGACATCAGAATCCTACTCGACAACGGCGAGACAGCGGCCCTCATCCTCCTGGACATTTCTGCCGCCTTCGACACCGTCTGCCACTACACACTACGCACACGCCTCTACGACGCAGGAATCCGAGACAAGGCCCTGGACTGGACCACATCCTTCCTCACCGACTGAACCCAGAGAGTCCTCCTCCCCACGTTCCATTCCGGAACCACCAAAACCATCTGCGGCGTCCCCCAGGGATCCTCCCTCAGCCCGACGCTGTTCAACGTCTACATGGCCCCCCTCGCTCGCATCGCCAGACTACACGACCTCAACATAATTTCCTACGCCGACGCCGCCCAGCTGATACTCTCCCTCACCAAGGACCCCCTCACCGCCAAATCCAACCTACACCAGGGCATGAAGGCTGTCGCCGATTGGATGGAGGCAAGCAGGCTCAAGCTGAATACGGACAAGACTGAGATCCTCTGGCCTAACCCCTCAGTGTGGGACGACTCCTGGTAGCCAGCATCACTGGGAACCCCCCCCGGCACCAACCAATCACGCACGCAACCTTGGAGTCATCCTCGACTCCAAGCTCAGCATGACCAACCAAGTCAACGTAGTCTCCTCCTCCTGCTTCCACACCCTCCGCATGCTCCGCACGATCTACAGAGGGATCCTGACGGACACATGGAAAACCGTCACCCACGCTCTCGTCAGCAGCCGACATGACTACGGAAATGCCCTCTACGCCGGAGCCCCGTCCAAGCTCATGATTGATTGAAGGTACACGGTAAAGAATCCAGGCAAACCTCAATTGGCTTACAGAGGCACGAATTATGTCCTAAAGTCTTTCCTTTTTGGTAGTGCGAGCGGACATTTATCGACATTCAGAGAGGCACAAAATGAGACGCACTCTAGAATAAATCTGAGACCAATTTTATTTCTATATAAATGTTGATACCAAGAACTTTGAGAGCAAGTAAATACTTTTTTAAATATTGTATTTTGCAGGTAAGTAAAGGCATAGAGCATACATGTATAACGGTTGGCTTATAGGCATCTACTTCGGCTCTTAAGGTCGTAGGGGGCCAATGTCCATAGTACTATCAGCTCTTTCTTGTTACCTTCCCTGGAGCGTCCGGGTGCAAAGGTGCTGGTCATGTTGGTAGCTGTGCGCACTACTCTGGTAAAGAGGGGGGGGAGGCACCCAGAAACAGGCTGTAGAGGCGGACTTGGGGACAAATCCTATAACTCCCAAAGCTGTGCTCTGGCCACTAGTGTCCAGGAAACAAGGGAGCACAGTTGGTTTGTTGGTACCTGGCTGAGGGGGCTCGGTGCAGAGCAAAGAGGTCGGCTGCGCTCTGTGTGTCCTAGAGCCTTGCGGTCGTCAGTCTCGCTGGTTGAGGATGCAAAATCAGGACAGCTAGTCTACTCTCGAAGTGGGTCTCTGTGGTGCTGACGTCCCTCTACGGCTTGGACTCTCACGGTCTTGGCTTGCTGCAAGGGTTCCTGTACCCTCGGTATTGGTCCTTTGCGGCTCCCGTTGGTCCTGGTATCCTCTTACTTGGTATGGGTGGACATATCTGAACTTCAGGTTCACAGGTACCTCTTCCTGGGGGGCTGTGTTGTTGGGCAGGCTGGTGAACTGCAACTTATCCAGTATTGGGGTATCTTTCATAGATTCACATGCCTGAATCATTCCCCGTCGCCGAGGCGGGAGTCCCATGGTATATAAAAAAGCAGTGCCAACAGTAAATTACAGTAGTAGGCCCTATGAGAAGGCCTAAGGCCTAGATTGTAGTAGCCTATCTACCTCATTATACTAAAAAGACCAAAGTCTTTGCACCAGCCAATCAGCTCACAGCACCCTCTAGAACCCTCTCTGCAGAGCCAGTTCTCCTCAGATTTTCACCGGACGTCGTGTGGAAGGGAGTCTCCCTGAGTCTTGACTCAGTTTCTTCATCAAAGCTTCAGGATGTCTGACAAGAAGGCCTTGTTTAGACCTTGTAGAACATGTGAAAAGAAAAGGGTCCATGTTGATGACCAACATAAGGACTGCATTTATTGCCTTTATCCAAAACATGAGGCAAGAAATTGCAAGATCTTCCGCACCTTCCCTTCTAAAACTTTAAGGGATAGGGAGGCCAGAGTCCTTTTGTGGCTAAAATCCTCTTCTACGGATGACGAAGACAGAGCCTCTACCTCCAGTAAGGGAGCGAGATCTCAAAAGGATAATTCAAGTGAGGGGAGAAAACATGTTAAAACCTCCCACTCCACTTCAGGCTCTTCACAGAGATCTCCATCTAATATCTCTGGAGCCTCAGCCACCAATGAATCTTCTAAGAAAACCGTGAGTAAGAGTTCTTCTGTCTCCTCACCTGTGACTACCATTTCTATTTCTACTTCTTCATCTACGGCTATGATCTCCACTACAGCCATTACTTCTCCTATCCTGTCTACAATAATCTGTATTGTGGCTATAAAAACCTTCGTCGACGACAGCCTTGATGACGAAGAAGCACTCTTCGACGAAGAAGCCCCCGTCGACGAAGTCATCTACGTTACCATCGACGACTGTCTCGTCGACGAAGAAGCAAGGTCCAACCACGATGAACCCGTCGACGACGAGTCCGTTGACGGCAGCCCCTTCGACATCGAGCCCGTCGACGATTGTCCCGTCGACGCCGAGTCCAGTCCGTCGACGGCGGTCCCGTCTAATACATCGACGACGACTCCTTCGATGAACATATCGACGACGATATCACCGATGGCATCAAGACAAATAGATACTGCTTCAGTTAAGCCTTTCGCTGTGAAACAGGCTTTTTCTACCCCGTTTTCTTCAAAGACCTTTCAATTAGTATCATACCAGAGGCAGCAAGGATCTTACATTTCACCACTTATGCCATCTCATCTACTATGCTGATGACGATGAGGAGAGTTTTGAGGATGATGGCAACGAGGGAGCTTTTGGAATAGCTCACCATCCCTCAGAATTAAATATTAAATGCCAGGAGGATGATGGAGAAGAAGATGTTTATTCTGGGCATTATTATCAAGAGGACATTGTAGTCCCTCATCATTCAGAATACCGGAGGAGGCCTCAGGTTTCGGAGGCCAACCATTTACCACCAAGCCTCATCCAAGATTTACAGGCTATGCTGGCAAATTACAAACAATGTTTTCCGCCTCAACAGGTTGTGCCTCCAGCCCAACCTACTGTTCCAGTTCCTCAAACTGACGTTCCACCTCCCAGGTCTCCGGTCACAGAAAATCCCACAACCGGCCTTACCTACGCAGACCTCGGACACTTCTTCGGATGAAGAAGTAGAGGAAGGAGAGTTACCTAACAATCCACCGTTGGATCCATGGGACAACTACGTTATTCCCATGCTGTCTCCACCAACTCCACAACCTTCAGACTCACCGCCTGAAGACATAGGTGGTTTTCATAATCTCATGCAGCGAGCTCCATCTAAATTTCAGTTGCCGGTGACAGTGGAGCAGTCAGAATGTTTCCTCCATGATTTTAAAGAAGCTAGGAAGGTGTCAAGAGCCATTCCTATTATAGATTATATCTGGAAGGAAGGTGTCAAGGTGATGAAAAACCCTGCTTCAGTTCCAGCAGTGTTGCCCAGGATTGACAAAAAGTATCGTGCTCCTCTCACTAGTCCTGCATGCCTCATTGGACACCCGCGGCCGGATTCGGTCATATCACAGGCCGCGCAGCAAAGATCAAAAAACCCAGCCACCCCTATCACTACACCCCCGGATAAGGAGGGGCGTCGTTTGGACATTATTGGTAAGAAATTCTCCACCTTGGCTGCTGCCTCGATCAGAGCTGCAAATTCTTTAGCGATTATAGGGCGCTATGATCGCCAAATGTGGTCCGAGATGACTGGTTTCATTAATCTAATCCCAGAGGATAAAAGACAGGAGGCACGTAAGATCTTATTGGAGGGAGAACGTGCAGCGGTAGAAACCATCCACTGCGCTTTGGATATTGCTAATACGAACTTTAGACAGCTGGCAGGAGCTGCAGTTCTCAGACGACAGGGCTGGCTAAAGGCTACCACCTTTAGGCCCGAAGTCCAACTTAAGATCCTGGACATGGCTTATGATGGAAAAACATTGACGAGGCTCTCCTGGCAATCAAGACGGATACTGACACTGCAAGATCCCTAGGGTCATTGCAGTACAAGAGAGGATCGTTTAAAGGTGCTAGAGGACGTGGATACTCCTCTTGAGGAAACTACTACCAACAAGGCAGACAACATCAACCTCAGTACCGGCAAAGTTATCAGTCTTCTTATCGACAGTCCAGAACAGCTAGTTTCTCTCGCCAAGGTGGACGGAAGCGCACAAACAATCAAGGGCGAGACACTCACAGAAAACAGTGAGATCAGCCGGGCCCCAACCTCATTTCCTTCCCTCCCTGTGGGCACGTAGATATCTGCCTTTCAAGAACAGTGGCAGCGGATTACATCCGACCAGTGGGTGCTGGACTTAGTACAACATGGTCACACCCTGGAGTTTATCACCAAACCTCCAATAACTCCGCCCAGGGGTCCCCCTCTCCATCGTCTTCACTTATTGTTCAAGGAAGTTCATTCAATGCTCCTCAAGAATGCTATAGAAAAAGTTCCAGTACATCAGAGGCACACAGGCTTCTATTCCTGTTTTTTCCTCTTAAAAACAAATCAGGGGAATGGCGACCGATTCTAGACCTGCGCAAACTCAACAAATATCTCAAGAAGCAGGGCTTCCGCATGATCACTCATTCGGAAATTCTAAATTGCCTCAACGAGGGAGATTTTATGGTTTCCTTGGACATGGAAGACGCATACTTCCACATCCCAATCCACCCAAAACATCGGAAGGATCTCCGTTTCACTGTGGCTGGCGCCCATTATCAGTTCAAAGGTTCGAGGCATGTGGGCTGCTGAATTCATATCTATAGCATAGATCGCTGCCTAGTGTTGGGTCCGGATGATTGCACATTGTTGTCCTGGAAGAGTCTTCGAAGTATCACGAAATAGGTGGCTCCTCCCCTGGACTACAGTGCGCATGGGCATCGACTCCATCCCCAGATTGTTTTTTTCCGCCATTGGGTTCGGATGCATATTTGATCACTCAAGTTCGGATTCGATAAAAACTTTCTTTTCGGCCCGAAGGCCTTTCCTATATCATTGGTATTGTCTTGCGTTCGGTGCCCAGCTCTGTTCCGGCTCAGTTCCCGAGTCGGACATCCAGAGGAGTCGCGTGGCTCTTCGGTGCTCGAGGCCCAGTCAACGCAACAAGACTTATTCGACGACACATCATGGAACGGAGCCCTTTCAAGAGGTGCCCCGTGTGCAACTCCAAGTATCCCCACATCGACGTCCACCCGGTGTGCAACAAGTGCCTGTCGCCGGATCACGATGAAGCCAACTGTATGGCTTGTTCTCGTTTTCGCTCCAAGAAGACGATTCGACTTTGGCGCGACAGGAGGCCCAGCAGACGGCACCTGACCCGGTGAACATTTTCGATACGGAGGGAGAAGAAGCAGACGAGCAGGAAGTTCGTGAGCCGATTTCCATTCCAGCGGCAGAGATTGACTCCAACTAAGACGCAGACGTAGAAATGCTCGATACAGAAGACGTCGTCGACAAGGTAGGAGACGACGATGAGGCCTATGGGGCCACGGAAGATAGCTCAGGTGAAGAGCTCTGCCCCGTTCGGACATTAACTAAGGCTCAGGTCGAGGGATCTCCACATGGCCTTACCCAAGATCTTACACATAGATCCACGGTCTCGACTCCGGGCCCGGCTACGGACACTTCTGCGGAGCCGCCATTAGTCAAATCGAAACTGAAAGAGAAAGCTTCGGTCTCGAAAGACGCTTCTACGGAGCCGCCATTGGTCAAATCGAAACCGAAGGTACAAGCTTCGGTCTCGACAAAACCGAAAGTGATAGAGGCACCGTCGAAACAGAAAGCGCCTGTCGCCTTGGTCGGCTCCACGTCTTTGGACCTATCGATGCAGATGAAGCCAAAGAAGGTTGTCGAACAGGTGAAGTCGCTCAAGGGCGTCGAGCCGAAGGCTGGGGCACCAAAAGCGCTTGTCAAGGCCGTCGACCCGAAGACGTCAACGCCTAAGGCCGTCGACACTGTCAAAGGACTCGGAGCTCCAAAAGCTGTCGATCCTGCCCGTCGGACCGACAAGGCCAAGAGTACTGCTCCCCTCGAGTCCGCACATGGTAGTGGCTCAAGAGCACCTGTTCAGGCGACGAAACCGTCCGCATCCTTCACGAAGCAGGTGTCGGACTCGTTGCAGCGCATTAAGGACAAGGCTTCCGCGGTCGATCCGAAGGATACTTCCACCCCGAAGCCAGCCGCTAAACCGCAAAAGTCAACGGCACCGATTCAGTTCACGCTACCGCCAAAAGTGGCGCCAAAGGCGTCCGCGCCCAGGAAGGTCGTCGAGGCGTCCATGACGGTATCCACGGGGCCGAAGCCTACCCCTGCAGTTGTAGGCACAAAACATCGACAACCCCTACTGGAGGAGCAGTCGGAACAATTTATCGACGCCGACACCGGTAAACTTTCCATCTACAAGCGAAAGATCACTCCGGCACAGCCTATGGAGTCATACACGATTCCTTTGAAGAAGAAAAAGGATTCCACAGATTCCCCAGTTCTTGTTGAACTGCTTAATCCACGTGCTCAGGACACTGCTCCACTCTCGCCCACTTACTCGGATGTGGAGGCTGGGGAAGGTGCCTATGATGAATACAACTATCCTGCCGACACTGATCCTGAAGATCAGCATGACACATGGGCAGATGCTGCGGACCCAGGGGATCCACAAACTGCCCCGGACACTCAAGTGTATACTGTCAAAACCTCCCCTACTGAGGATTCTGCGGGATTTAATGCGCTTATTGAGAGGGCAGCCAAAAATCATGACGTCCAGCTTCATGCTGACCCTATTGAAGTAGACTTTCTGTTTGACACCTTTCCCACCTCTGAAAACACAGTTGAGACTCTGCCAATGCTGAAGGGTGTCTTGAAACATGCTGCAGACATTTTTAAAAAACCCACACGTGCCAGGGTTAAAAACCCCAGAATTGAAAAAAATACAAGCCGGCACCTGGCGACCCTACCTACATCAGCCAGTTGCCGTTGGACTCGCTAGTTGTTTCTAGTGCCCGGAAGAGGGCAAATTCACAAACTACTGGTGATGCTCCTCCCCCTGACAAGGAATCTAAAGTGCTGGAAGCATCAGGGAAGAGGGTGGCGGCTCAAGCGGCCAATATCTGGCGCATTTCTAACACGCAGGCACTCTTGGCCAGATATGACGGGGCACATTATGATGCACATTATGATACACTTGAAACCCTGTTACAACACTTGCCAGACGAATATAAGGAGGCAGCAGAGATGCTCATTCAGGAAGGGAAACTCATCTCAAATGCTTCTATTAAGTGGGCACTGGACGCTGCGGACACCGCAGCCAGGGCCATTAACACCAGTGTAATGTTGCGGCGTAAGGCTGGCTCAGAATCTCCGGGTTCAAACCGGAGATACAAACCACCATCCTGAATCAGCCTGTAAACCCTGATCACTTATTTGGACCTGAGGTGGACACCACCCTGGAAAAAATCAAAAAAGACACAGAGACTGCAAAGTCTATGGGGGCTCTCCAGTCCCAGCAGTTCAGGGGTAGTACTTTTCGTCGCTCAAGCAATAGAGGTGTTTCCAGAGGCCAGATGTCCCAGCAAACACAGTACACTAAGAGTGGTGCACAAACCTCATACAACAAACAGAGTAGAGGTGGCTATCGCGGAAACAGCGCCAAGGGCAGAGGTCGTGGAAACAACAGCTCCCGATCCTCCGCCGCGAACAAACAGTGACGCCTTGTCCATGCCCCCCGACCATACAACACCAGTCGGGGGGAGACTCCAACAGTTCCTGCCAGTCTGGAAATCCATCACCACAGACAGGTGGGTCAGAAAGCTTATCCAGTACGGTTATTGTCTGGAGTTGACATCCACTCCACCCAACATACCCCCAAAACACCGTCCTATGTCCACAGAGCATTTGCACTTATTGCAGCAAGAGGTACTCGTCATGCTGCAGAAAGGGGCAATCGAGGTCGTACCAGTGGAACAAAGAGGCACAGGAGTGTACTCCCTGTACTTCTTAATCCCAAAGAAAGACGGGTCCCTCAGACCCATTTTGGACCTCAGACCCCTAAACCTATACATTCTATCAGAACACTTTCATATGCTCACACTGCAGCAGGTTCTTCCGTTGCTCAATCAGGGGGATTTCCTCGCAACATTAGATCTAAGAGATGCATATTTTCACATTCCGCTACATCCGTCACACAGAAAATATCTCAGATTCACCATTCAGGATCAGCATTACCAATTCAAAGTCCTCCCTTTCGGAGTGACTACAGCGCCCAGGGTGTTCACAAAGTGCCTGGCGACAGTGGCTGCGCACCTCAGGAGACAAAACGTTCACGTCTACCCTTATTTGGACGACTGGCTTGTCCAAGCGAAGTCGGCCCAGCAGTGCGCTGCCAGCATGTCCCACACCATTCTCCTTCTTCACAATCTGGGATTCTCACTGAATTACCCAAAGTCGCACCTTCAGCCCGCCCATGTGCGACAGTATCTAGGCGCAACAATAAATACTCTGGCAGCCACAGCACAGCCAAATTCTGGAGGATCAACAGTATTCAATTGCTGATACAGAAATTCAGGCCGCAACACTCGCTCCCCGCACGAGTGTTCATGCAGTTGATAGGCATGATGGCCTCCTGCATCTTCATAGTCCCGCACGCAAGACTACATATGCGTCCGCTTCAAGAGTGCTTAGCACGTCAGTGGAATCAGGCTCACGGACAGTTAAAAGACCTAGTGTTGGTGACCGGTTGTGCATACAACTCTCTGCATTGGTGGAATCCACACAACCTTTGCAAGGGACGACCGTTCCAGGAGCCTGTGCCACAGATCATACTAACGACGGACGCATCTCTCCAGGGTTGGGGAGCTCATGTGCTCTTCTACACAGTGCAGGGACTATGGACAACGCAGCTAAAGAGGCTGCACATCAACCACCTAGAGCTGATGGCAATCTTCATGGCAATGAAGGCATTCAAGGTACATCTGTGCAACAAGGTCGTGGTGATCCGGACGGACAACATGACGGCCATGTACTACATTCGGAAGCAGGGAGGTACACACTCTCCACAGTTGTCTCATCTGGCTCAGAGCATGTGGAAGTGGGCCATACAGAGGAACATCTTCCTCTTGGCGGAACACCTCCCCGGCAAGGACAATCAGATGGCGGAGCTGCTCAGCAGGTACAGCCACCAAATGCACGAGTGGGAGATCATTACTCCACCCGTACTTCCAGCAGTGGGGTCATCCAGAGAACGACCTGTTCGCCACAAAGGAAACACAAAATGCCAAAGCTTTGCCGCCAGATTCCCGCACCCACAGTCGCAGGGCAATGCGATATGGATGAACTGGTCAGGCAAATTTGCGTACGCTTTTCCCCAGCACCTCTAATACCGCTGGTGGCACGAAAGCTAACGCAGCACTCGATGACGCTCATCCTGGTTGCTCCAACGTGGGCACGCCAACCATGGTACACCACGTTTCTAGACCTTTCCGTGGTACCGCATCAAAGGCTGCACCTCACACCCAGACTTTTGACGCAGAGCCATGGCGACATTCAGCACCCAGATCCGCAACAGCCCAACCTGGCGATCTGGCTCCTGAGGTCTTAGAGTTTGGCTACCTCAACTTGCCTCCTGACTGCATAGATATCATACGGGAGGCAAGAAAGCCCACCACCAGAGCATGCTACGCAGCCAAATGGAAGCGGTTTGTCATTTATTGCGTAGACCACAGCATTAACCCTCTTGACGCGTCCACGCACAACATCATTTGTTATCTATTACATCTTTACAAATGCAATCTGGCATATGCTTCCATTCGAATTCATTTATCCGCCTTGCGGCTTATCTGCAAAACAGGCAGCATCTCTCCCTTTTCAGAGTGCCTGCCATTAAAGCTTTTCTTGAGGGGCTCAAACGAGTCATTCCTCCCAGGACCCCGCCTGCTCCTGAATGGAATCTTAATGTGGTCCTCACCCTACTGATGGGTCACCTTTTGAGCCTCTACATTCTTGCGAAATTCAGTTCTTAACATGGAAAGTGGCTTTCTTAATAGCCATTACGTCACTGCGACGTGTTAGTGAGCTCCAGGCGCTCACTGTACAGGAGCCATTCATTCAAATTCACTCAAACAGGGTGGTGCTGCGCACTAACCCTAAATTTCTTCCAAAGGTGGTTTCACAGTTCCATGTCAATCAAACTATTCAACTGCCTGTGTTCTTCCAAAATCCTGAGTAGGTGGCAGAAAGAATGCTCCACACTCTTGACGTCAAAAGGGCTTTGATGTACTACATTGATAGGACCAAAGATTTTAGGAAGACAAAACAACTTTTTGTTGCCTTTTCCGCACAACACAAAGGCAACCCCATTTCCAAAGCAGGTATAGCCAGGTGGATCGTTAAGTGTATTCAAATTTGCTATCACAAGGCTAAGCGCACTTTAACGATCCCCCCAAGGGCCCACTCCACCCGCAAGTTGTGGGCCTCCATGGCTTTCCTTGGAAATATCCCTTTAGAAGACATTTGTAGAGCAGCCACACGGTCTACCCCACACACATTTACAAAACACTACTGTGTAGATGTGCACTCCAAGCAGCAGGCAGCTGTAGGGCAGGCTGTTCTAAAAACACTTTTTCAAACGTCAGCACCTGGCACAGGCGGCCGTTGCTAATGGAGGGACTGCTGTATATTCTATGCTATAGATATGAATTCAGCAGCCCACATGCCTCGAACTGAATATGCTACTTACCAGTATGCATCTGTTCTTGGCATGTAGGGCTGCTGACCTTCATATCGCCCACCCTCCTCCCCGGCGCCTGTAGCGGCTGCAGAATTTACACTTACTCTTAGCATGGTCATCGCTCACTCTGTTACACTCCATCTTCGCCACAATGGCTAAAAACAATCTGGGGATGGAGTCTATGCCCATGCGCACTGTAGTCCAGGGGAGGAGCCACCTATCTCGTGATACTTCGAAGACTCTTCCAGGACAACAATGTGCAATCATCCGGACCCAACACTAGGCGGCGATCTATGCTATAGATATGAATGTCAGCAGCCCTACATGCCAAGAACAGATGCATACTGGTAAGTAGCATATTCATTCCCCCATTTGGCCTCAAGTTGGCGCCAAGGATTTTTACAAAGTGCCTGGCCCCAGTAGCGGCAGCACTACACGCATCAGGGATCCAGGTTTTACCGTACTTGGACGACTGGCTAGTCAAAGGTCCATCAAAATGCAGGGTGCAGAGCGACATAACAGTGTGCCGCAATCTCTTTGCATCCCTAGGTCTCACTATCAACGATAATAAGTCTCAATTGGTTCCAAAAAGAATCCTTCTTTTCCTAGGAGCTTGTCTGGACACGATACAATGCAAAGCATTCTTGTCTCAAGAAGAGCAGCTTCGTCTACAGACATTGGTCATAAAAATTTAGAAAAGAAAGTCACTTTCTGTTCGCCTCTTTGCGTCACTTCTGGGAATGTGTTCCTCAGCCATAAATCTCATTCCGTTGGCATGTCTCAAAATGCGGCCTCTACAGGAGGAGCTACATCTCCAAGCGACAGGCTCATTCGAGGACATTATCGAAGTCACCCCACGTATAGTGGATGCTCTGCAATGGTGGACACAACTTCACAATCTAAAACAAGGACTCACGTTCTTACAAACTCCTCCAGACTTCGTCCTGACGACCGATGCGTCCATGGAGGGCTGGGGAGGCCATCTCCAAGACTTGCAGGTGCAAGGCAAATGGTCTCAGAAACACAAGAAATGCCACATCAACAGTCTAGAGTTGAGAGCCATCTTCCTATCTCTACAGGTATTCCTCCCCAGAATCGCGGGGTCTTCAGTCCTGGTCCGAACGGACAATACCACCAACATGTTTCTACGTAAACAGGCACGGAGGGACAAGGTCAGCAACACTATCGCTGCACGATATAACTCTCAAGGCGGAACATGTTAAAGGTCTGCACAATACCCTGGCAGACAAGCTAAGCAGATCCTTGTCGGATTGTCACGAGTTGGAGCTGGACAACACGCAGTTAAACAAGATATTTCAGACTTGGGGCAAACCAACGTTTGATTTATTTGCGACCAACCAGAACAAGAAAGGCCCGTATTACGCCAGCAGATACCCTCAACAGGGGTCAAGAGGAAATGCCCTGTCCATGCGATGGTCAGGGATCTATGCTTACGCCTTTCCTCCGATCCCTCTGATTCCACGAGTGTTGCGCAAGATGAAATTGGAGAGCTGCCGTTTCCTTCTAATTGCTCCCAGATGGCCTCATCAATATTGGTTTCAGGAGCTCACGTTGCTGTCACAGGATGGTGGAATTCTAAAAATCTGGTTAATTTCAGGGTGCCTACCTTAGGGTTGGTACTAGCATGAGAAGGGGGGCATGCAGATAGAGTAAGCCTTAAGGGGTCAGCACCCTGCTTCATTTAAATATGAGTGCTTATTTTAAAATCAAAGAAAGATCAAATCTAAGAAAGCAGTGTGACCATAAAAGCAGAGTCCATTTTGAGGTGAAGGAGCAAATGCTCAATTGAACGCTCTAGGGCAATGCTTTATGAAACATTAAGGTGCAAGTGTTACATTATATCATCTAATTTTATCAAATTTAGTGTGCCTGGCCTCCTTCTCCATATGGTGGAAGATATCATAATAGGGTAATAGTCCCAGCCTATATTTCAGGAAGTGTGCCTTGGACGGGGTGCTGTATATTTCTCTCAGGTAGCCTTGTGTAATTTTGAAGTGTTATCCACCCATGACTACGCTTGGACAGGCTCTGACTGTACCCAAGGGGAGCAGGGGCAAAACTGATTTACATATGGCTTGGTACAATCTGGGGTGTTGTGGTGAGCAAAGAAAAATGGTTTAAACCCAGATCTGTGACTGAGGGTGAATGTTTGATTTGTTCAGCATTTAGTCCAGCATCTGTTTTTTTTTGCTCATTGCCATATGACGCAAGCATCCTCTCCCATTCCTTCGACCAAAGGTATGAGATGTCATTCTCATGGTCTTGTAAATCCTCATTAGTTGGACCAACATGGTTGTTAGATTTCCCTTCTGACTCGTCACAATGGAAGGAATTGTCACGGCCACATCGCAGCCCTGCGGAGTTAGACTGTTGTTGTTGTAAGTCAACTTACTTCTACTCCAATGCATAAATATTCTCAGTTTGCTGTGATTTCACTAAGAAACCACAAATGAAGACTTCATTTAACGCATTCTAAATAAAATCACCGAGCTTGTATTCAGATTCCCAACATGTCGAGCGCTTTAATGCTTCAACACTTCACCCCAAACAAAGATGGCACACATGTAGGGTCACAGTGCATGACCTAGCAAGAAAAGAGTGGCGCAGCCTCTTGCGTTGGCGCCTGTGTAGTGTTACTGCCACGGTAACACTACTTTATTCCTAAGGTATAGAGCCATAGCACCTCAATTCCTCACATAGTGGGTAACAACTCTTGTGACATATCCAGAATTAGAGCCCCTGTTGAAAGATAACAACATGAGCCCAGTACAGGTTACACTTGTGGTGACCTCACCATTCCTAGTCCAGTGGCTCTCCTATTCCTTCACAATTCCCACTGTGCCATTGGTTAATTCATCAACACCTGTATGCTTTTCAGAAAGGAAGCGGGTGAGGGATGCACATACAAGCAGTGGAAGGGGATGTGGTCCTGCTTATGTTCTCTTGAATAAGTACTATTGACTATCTAGAAAATGTCTTAAGAGGTAGGCTTATATATGGTCTCTAGGTGGTAGGATGCCCACAAATTGTGAATAGAAAGAACCTACAGAATGAGAGGAGCAGAGTCACCATCAAGGTGTCTTAAAACGTATATGTGCCTTCGAAAGGTAGGTATTTGCTGCTGTTGTATGTGTTTGTGATGTTTAAATGTGAAGATATAATATCACTTAGAGGACATTATTTAACTTTGTTAGTTGAGGGAGACTAAGTGGAATGTTATGTAACAGGCTCTTGTGCCACGGATTCAAACGTTTACCACTGTTAAAATAAGAAGAATGCGCTTGTATTTAGGACTTTTCTTAATATATATTGCTCTTCTTATAGGAAACGGAATGACAAAATTGAGTGGCTGGTGGGTTGCATAGCTGAACTTTCAGAAGCAGAGGAAAACATGTTACTCCGTCATGGAGAAAATGATTTCAGTGTCATGTACTCCACAAGGAAGAACTGTGCTCAACTCTGGCTTGGCCCGGCAGCATTCATCAACCATGGTGGGTGATTTAACACTTGATGCACTGTTAGCGCTTTCCAATCTGTCCTCGACGTATTGCGATAGTACTTTGCAGTAGCATTATTTGCTAAATGTTAGATAATTGATCTGATGCGGAGTGCTGGCAATCACCTTCACTTCCAGATTTGTCGACTTATGTATGCCAACTTTCTTGCCACGTAAGGTGAAGAAGCTCATTAATGTTTGGTAATTATGATTTTTTTTTTATTCTCTCCGTAATAAACATTAACTTTCTACCCGCTGCCGCCAACTTTTGTGGCCAGGATGGTAATTGTTTTGCAGCTGTTTTTCAACAAGAAAACTGTCTTGTCATAGAGGGTCCCAAGTGTGAGTCAGTAGTGCACCACAACCATTGTGTGAAAAACTATTCTGATTTTTCCACCTTTTAGTAGGGGGCAGAGATCAGCATCGTCCAGCATCTCGCCTTTGTTAGATTGCTCCTAAGAATTTTGCTCTTACAGGAACGGGCTATTTAGGTTTTTGTCTATTTTTGATCATCTTAGTTAATACCTTCCTCCTACTGATTCATGCAATGCTTAGAGCATCACATTGGATGTGAAGGATTGTTCTCTGCTGCCGAACCAGAGACTGCTTTTTTTGTCTGTGAATCTTTCATCTGGTACGTTCTTAGTATTCTTTGCTGGAATAAGGTCATGGTCACAGAGAAATTCTTATCAAGAGGGAATCGGTAATGAGCACACACATTTATGAGCAACAAGATCAGTGATCGCTTTGACTCTTATTCTGTGTCCATCGATCTGCTGTTCGAGACGTGCATCTTTAAAGCACACACATTTTCAAATGTCTCACTGATGAAAAATTTTAAATCTCTCAGGGTTTGGAAGCCTGAGGCATTCGGTGATGTAGAACTCCTTGTGTGATTCTGAATGTGCCATAAACGAGTACTCTTCCCTGAAATTAATTGTTTAAAAAAAAGAAGAAAAAAATGCTTTCTTCTATTGTGTGCTATCCCTGTAATTGTGCTGCTAAAATTGATGGGGGAACCATGGCCTTTTAATCCATTGTTTTTTTTAAATCTTCCTGCTTGCTTATTGCTGATTTTAAATCTACCCGGGAAAGGGGGAGTGGTGCAAGGGGGTTCCCTGGGCCTTACTGACATTCCAGCATCCTCTTCGCTGGCATTCGAACAGGCACACCTGTTCTAGTGGCCTTGCTCACAATTTCTTTCTTTTTTGCCACCATTTTGAGTCTTCGAAACACTGCTCTGTTAGCCGGCTAGTCATTTTTCTCTCGGCCCTATATCAGGATGGCCACAGCAAGGGCACGCCAAAGGCAAGTTGAAGTGTGCCAAAGGCAAGCCCGTCTGCGCTCAAACAGGCTCAGGGGCCAAATACCTTGCCCCTCTTGGGTCTAATTTGAGGATATTTTCAGCTGAATAATTGAAAGCTCTCTCGGGTTAGTGCTTTGTTGCCTGTCGAGCTTCACTTGATTTATCTATGAGTGCTTTATCATGCACCTTTTGTAACTTCCCTAGATCCTCAAACTACCCAGGTGGGTAGCACAACAGGGTGTGTTCTTTTAGGACACTTGCGGGGGAATATGGAGAAGCCTGTTTTGCATTCTGAAGAGAGCAGTACGTTTCTCTTTTACAACCACAATGTGCACTCTCTTCCCAGACATCAGCAAGTTTTCTACTATTTTGTGGTGGACCATATGCCAGATGCCATGTTTCTGACAGAAAGGTTATTCCATTAGGAGGAGGGGCAGACCAAATAAATTGGGTGGGGCAATCGGCTTCGGTTTAAAAAAAATATATATATATATATATAAATGCAAAATTCAAGAATTGTCTCTTCCTCATTGTGAAGCCGCCCCCTAATTGGAAATGACTCTGAAATGTACTTTACCTGCCATTTTAATATATCGTCCCCTGGGTTATGCAGGAAATTGATGCACATGGTTCCCTAGTATTTTAGCCCCCCTCATACTAAAATCTGCTAATTTTATTCTAATAGGAGACCTGAATATTCACCTCGTAGATAGTTTCAGTTGCGCTGGGAAAACTCTGATCGAAGTCCTGAATACCCCCAACCTGACTCTTATCAATTCTACTCCAACTCATATAACAGGTCATCTTCTGAACCTGATCTTTTTTAACTTAAAAAATCTTGCACTACTACTACAGTGCCCCTAATATGGTCTGATCATCACGCCGTACCATTTAGTATGTCAACCACATTGGCTCTCTGCAGATCTCCTGGCAGGTTCAGAACCTGGTGGAGACTAGATACTTCATCCCTTAATTCCAAACTGAGGAGCACAATACCCAGGTGGCTGTGAGTGATCAGCCTATAATTGGCGCTTGGCTGCAGAACTCATTGGTTGAGGTTCTGCTTTCGTAACGTGTCCGGACTCCTCCTCCCTGGTTTACTGAGGCACTTTGTGCGGAGTACACTAGATGCAAGGGTTTCGAGAGTGCTTGGAGGTCTAAATATGAGGAAGAATCCAAACTTGAGTATAAAGATGAACTGAAACGCTATCACGCACTTCGTAGAACTGCCCGCATTACCTTTTATTCGAACCAAATACCTCCGCACAGAACTGGCCCAAAACACTGTGTTCGAAGCATATGAGCTGCAGATTCTACACTTTGCATTAGATCGCCACCTGGTGTTGGGTTCGGATGATTGCATGTTGTCGTTGTCTTGGAAGAAGTCTTTGTAGTTCCGAGATAAGGGACTCCTCCCTTGGACGATAGGGCGCATGGGCATCGGCTCCATCCTTAGATTGTTTTTTTCCACCACTGCGTTCGGATGTAATTTTTCCGCTCCGGCTCGAAATCTATCTTTAATAGTAGTTTGACACGAAAAAACTTTACAAAACAACTTCTGATATCAACAAACATCGACTCGACTTCATCAGCTCGATTCCGGTCGTCGACACGGGCCGTTGGGCCTATCCACGCCATGAGGCCTACAACTCATGTAAGGGACGCCATTCAAAAGATGCCCCGAGTGTGGAGCAAAGTTTCCACACAGTGACCATCACGAGGTCTGTAACCTGTGCTTATCGCTAGAACACGACGAGTCCAGCTGTACAGCCTGTGCATCCTTTCGATCTAAAAAGACTATTCGAGATCGGAGGGCCCGTCGACATGACATGCAGCGATCGAAACTGGTGGATATCTTCGACGAAGAAGTTCCACTCATCCCAGAAGAAGATTCAGACAATCTCCAAATCGTGTCCGGGGCAGATGACTCCAAGATGACTCCATACCATCGCGTCAACGCGTGAGTACTACTGCCCCTGCCCCATACCCAGCACATAAATCGAAGGCAAAGGTCAACACTCCGCCTCCGGGGCCCAGTCGCGACCGACAGAATACTTCGATAGCCCCACCATCGAGCCCGGCTCCGAAGAAAATACTCAAGCCTTCCGGTAGCTCCATACCGAGCAAACCGCACGTGCCGATCCCACTAGCTCCCTCGGCACCAAAACCGAAAGAAGTCCTGTTCCGAAACTGTCAACTTCGAAAGACAAAACGGCTCCAAAAACAATGAAGCCTGCTTCTGACGCTTCGAAGCCGACAAAACCAGCTTCCACTCCGAAGCCAATATCTTCGGTACCGAAACCTACAAGGCCTGTTTCTCTCAAGCCCACGAAACAGCCTTCGACTCCAAAGACAATACCTTCGGTGCCAAAATCTACGCCAAAGGAACCTATCACCGCTTCTAAGGCTAAAGACACAACAACCACGGCCGTAACCGAAAGAAATCTGCACCAGCAGTGGTTCCGCAAGGAGAAGACCTTTTCCAACCTGATCCTCTACAAAAGAAGATCTACATTGATCCAAAGACAGCTCATGTATCCACTACACCACACAGAAAGAGGAAGTCAGACACAGCACCTACACCTTCAGTGCCTGTCAAGAAGAAGGACTCTGCCACATCTCCTATGCACCCTTCTTCTCCTGTACTTCCTTCTCCTTCATCTCCTCTTCCTCCTAACATTTCACCCCAAATTTCTCCTCGAAATTCTCCTCCTCAATCTTCACCACATACACCTCAGAAAGATGATGAGAATAGCATGGGGGGAGGGGTAGACCCAGATAAGTCTTTTCCCTACCCAGGCGATGACCCAGACTGTGGGAGTACCCAAACACACAGGTTGTGCCAGATATTCCTGACCCACATACGTATCCATCCAAACCTTCTCCTCCAGAAGACAATATTGGGTTTGGACACTTACTTAATAGGGCTGCCATCTATCATGGAGGCACAATGCGTTCAGATGAGCCAGAGGAAGATTTCTTATTAGATACTTTTGAACAATCTCAAAGGTCTGTTCAAATACTACCTATGATTAAAGGGGTCATTAAACATGCTCGAGAGGTATTTAAAGATCCTGTACGTACTAGGATACTAAACCCAAGAATAGAAAAAAGTACAGGCCTGCTCCTGGGGATCCTGCCTACATTAAGGGATAGCTACCCTTAGATTCCCTGGTCGTGTCAAACGTTACAAAAAGGGCAAACTCACAAACATCAGGCGAAGCACCGCCCCCTGATAAAGAATCTAAAGTAATCGATGCTTCAGGCAAGAGAATAGCTGCCCAAGCTAGCAATGCATGGCGTATAGCTAACACACAAGCCCTCCTCACGAGATACGACTGGGCTCACTATGATCAGTTAGAAACACTCTTACAACATCTACCTGACCAATATAAAGCACAGGCAAACGACCTTATACAAGAAGGCAAGCTAATTTCAAATGCCTCAATCAAATGTGCACTTGATGTAGCAGACACTGCAGCTAGAGCTATAAACACTAGTGTCCTACTTAGACGTCATGCGTGGCTACGCATTTCCGGATTTAAGCAAAAAACTACTATCTTAAATCAGCCATTCAACCAACAACAACTGTTTGGACCAGAGGTAGACACAGCTCTTGAAAAAGGACACTGATACAACCAAATCTATGGGAGCTTTGCATACTACTGTAAAGCGCTCTGATACCCTCAGGGGTCTGGTTCGCGCTCTATAAAACACTAAATAAATAAATAAATCTACCCAAGCTCGCGGCTCCTTTCGTTGCTTCTTTTTTATAGAGGAGGCTCCAAATACGCTGGAACAGACAATTCAGCTTCCTTTAAATCTAATACACAAACATTCTCCAATAGAGGATATTTTAGAGGAGGCTATAGAGGCAACAACAATAAGGGTAGAGGACAAGGAAATAACAATAGTCGAATCTCCCCCACCACAAAACAGTGACTTTCTTCTGCTCCCCCAGCAGCATTCCACTCCTGTGGGGGGCAGACTAACACAGTTCCTACCTGTCTGGAATTCCATCACAACAGACAAGTGGGTAAGACAGATTATCTAGTATGGCTACTGCCTGGAACTTACAGCTACCCCTCCACACATACCACCCAGACAGCGTCCAATGTCTGCAGAACACCTTACACTGCTCAAACAAGAAGTTCTATCACTACTTCAGAAAGACGTAATAGAAATTGTTCCCTTACAACATCAAGGAACAGGGGTTTACTCGCTGTATTTCCTAATACCCAAAAAGGACGGGACACTAAGACCAATTCTCGACCTCAGGCCCCTCAATCGGTATATACACTCAGATCATTCGCATATGATCACTTTACTACAAGTGCTCCCATTGCTGAAACAAGTCGACTTCCTTACTACACTAGATCTAAAGGACGCCTACTTCCACATTCCTATACATCCTTCTCACAGGAAGTATCTAAGTTTTGTACTGGAAGGACAGCACTATCAGTTTAAAATCCTTCCATTCGGGGTCACAACTGAACCATGAGTGTTTACAAAGTGCCTAGCAGTAGTAGCAGCACATCTCAGAAGACAACACATCCATGACTTCCCATATCTAGACGATTGGCTCATAAAAGCCAATTCATTCAATCAATCAATGTGTCCAACAGACATCTCAAACAATTCAAACATTACACGACTTAGGGTTCACAATCAACTACACCAAGTCGCATCTTCAGCCTTTTCATGTACATCAGTACCTAGGGGCTACAATAAACATGTCTACAGCTCTAGCGTATCCCAGTCCAGCCAGGATACAGAGCATTCAAGCCTTAGTCACAAAATTTCAACAGCAACACTCTCTCCCAGTGTTCATGCGACTAATAGGCATGATGGCATCTTGTATTTTTATTGTACCGTATGCAAGACTGCAAATGCATTCGTTACAAGAATGTCTAGCACAACAGTGGAAAGAGGCTCAAGGATTACTTACAGACCTGGTGTTGGTAGACAGCTGCACACATCGCTCTCTGCAGTGGTGGAACACCAAAAACTTGGCAAAAGGGTGGCCGTTCCTCGATCCTGTTCCTCAAATAGTACTTACAACAGACGCATCGCTCACAGGATGGGGAGCCCATCTCCTACATCATACAACTCAGGGAAAATGGACCACTCAACAAAAAGTGCTCCACATCAATCACCTAGAGCTGCTAGCAATTTTCTTAGCGCTCAAGTCTTTCCAAGTACATGTACAGAACAAAGCTGTCTTGATCCGGACGGACAACATGACAGCCATGTACTATATACAAAAACACGGGGGGACACTCTGCAACTGTCCCAGCTTGCACAGAACATTTGGAGATGGGCCATTCCACAAAAGATATATCTACTAGCAGAACACCTTGCAGGAGTTCACAATCAGTCGAATGGGAACTACATCCACAAGTTCTTCTACCATTCTTTCACAAGTGGGGTCATCCAGACATAGATCTGTTCGCCACACACGAAAACGCAAAATGCCCAAACTTCGCCGCCAGGTTCCCACACCCGCTGTCCAAGGGCAATGCGATATGGATGAACTGATCAGGCAGATTTGCGTACGCTTTGCCGCCACTACCACTAATAGTGCACAAGCTACGACAACAGTCGCTCAAACTGATTTTAATAGCTCCCACATGGGCACGCCAACTGTGGTTCACAACACTACTACAACTATCCCTAGTTCCACCCCAAAAACTATGTCTGACCCCATCCATGCTAACGCAAAACCATGGAGACATCAGACATCCAGACCCAAACCAACTGAATCTGGCGATATGGCTCCTGAAGTCTTAGAGTTTGGTTACCTTAACCTGCCACCAGACTGTATGAATATCATTAAAGAAGCCAGAAGACCTACTACTAGAGCTTGCTATGCTGCTAAATGGAAAAGATTTGCCATTTACTGCACTAATAATCAAATTGATCCTTTAGATGCTTCCATCCAAAATATTATCTGTTACCTTCTCCATTTACAGAGATGTAATCTAGCATATTCATCTATACGCTTACATCTTGCAGCCATTGCGACATATCTACAAAAAAAAACAAAAAACAAAGGTGATGATGGACGGAGCGTTGACAATACAAACACTCACCCCCAGTCAACTGATCTGGGTTTAATCCATCACCGTTCTATAGCTCACTCCGCCACCCCACTTCAGATAATAATCCATCACCGTTCTTTAGCTCACTCCGCCACCCCAGTTCAGACATTAATCCATCACCGTTCTTTAGCTCACTCCGCCACCCCAGTATCTACAAAACAGACACCATCTGTCGTTTTTAGAGTACCAGCAATAAAAGCTTTTATGGAAGGATTAAAAAGAATTATTTCTCCTAGGTTACCACTCTTTCCAGTGTGGAACCTAAACATTGTTCTTACCAGGCTCATGTGACCCCCCTTTGAACCTTTACACAAATGTGAACTGCAATTTCTGACATGGAAAACCGCTTTCCTCATTGCTATTACCTCTCTTAGAAGAGTTAGTGAGATTCAAGCTTTCACTATACAAGAACCATTCTTACAATTACACCGTAACAAATTGGTTCTAAGAACTAATTCTAAATTCCTTCCTAAACTAATTACTCCCTTTCATCTAAACCAATCTGTAGAGTTACCAGTGTTTTTTCAAAACCCAGACTCTGCAGCAGAGAGAGCTCTGCACACACTAGATGCCAAAAGAGCTCTTCTCTATTGCATCAATAGGACCAAATCCTTTCGCAAAACAAAGCAACTATTTTTAGCTTTCTCTCCACCACATAAAGGCAACCCCATTTCTAAATCAGGAATTGCAAGGTGGATTGTTAAGTGTATACAAATATGCTATCACAAGGCAAAATGCACATTAACAGTTCCTCCTAGAGCGCACTTCACACACAAACTAGGAGCCTCCATGGCTTTCTTAGGGAAAATTCCCCTAGAAGACATCTGCAAGGCAGCAACATGGACTACAACACACCTTCACTAAACACTATTGTGTTGATATGCAAGCCAAGCAGCAAGCTGCAAGTAGGCCAAGCTATCCTCAAAACTCTTTTAAACTACTGCAACGGATACAGGTGACCACCGCTAGGGAGACACTGCTGCACAATCGATGCAAAGTGTAGAATCTGCAGCTCATATGCCTCAAACGGAAAAGGCTACTTACGAGTATGCATCTGTTCTTGGCATGTAGAGCTGCACATTTCTACACGCCCTCCCGCCTCCCCAGGACCTGCATCTGTTCCAGTTCTATCTTAATTAGATATACACGCATGGACATCCCTTTTTTCTTTCTACTAACTTCATCATTTCCCATCATGACGAAAAACAATCTAATGAAGGAGCCGATGCCCATGCGCACTATCGTCCAAGGGAGGAGTCCCCTATCTCGTGACTACAAAGACTTCTTCCAAGACAACACAACTTGCAATCATCCGAGCCCAACACCAGGTGGCGATCTAATGCAAAGTGTAGAAATCTACAGCTCTACATGCCAAGAACAGATGCATACTGGCAAGTAGCATTTTCCTTAGGGTAGTCCAAGAACTTTGACCCCTACAAAGTCCCCCTCCCTTACTTTCTCAAAGTGAAGTAGTGGACCTTTTTTTAAAAATAAAAGGTAGAGGGTATTCAACTTACACTTAAACTGAAGAGGCATGTTCGGTCTCTGCAGTGCCTCATGACGTTGTCTTAAGCTATGGAAGATCCCATCCGGTTAGTCACAACTCTCCCCTCTTCATCCCCTACCACTGCCAGTCAGAAACACAGCACATGGTGGTATACTGGATCTGCCATTACTCAGATCACTAATACGGTCCATAAAATCAGGCTCTCCCACAGACTTTCTCTCCATCCAAACTTCTTGCTTTGGATACTGACATTCTGCAGTTATTGCTGGACCTTCTGATGTCGTCTAGGTAGGGTGCATTCTAGAACCATGAAAACATGCCATAGGGTTATCCCCCTTGAAAAACCCTAACCTGGACTCCCTAAATTGGTCCAATTATAGACCTGTTTCTAGCATTGGTTGAGTGTATGAAAAAGTGTAGGAAAACAAGACCTGCCACCAGCTCACTAGTCAGAGCTGAATATCAGCTGGTGTTTTCAGTTCTGGAGCCTTGACTGGAGTTGCATGATGCTTCCTGGCGGGCCTGGAGAGCTAGTGCCAGGAGAATTTTTTTCCAGATTTACTCTGGCACGTGGGGATTTTAATGAAAGGAAGAATTGGCGTGATGATATAGTATCCACCAGAAAGAGATTTACTGAAAATGGCTCTTATTCATTATCACTTCAAATAATGTTTTATTGGACCACATTGATTTTCAATGTTACAATATGCATAGGATATCTTTATCGTGCCATTGAAAATAAATGTAACCAAACTACACATTTGGAACAAGTATTGATGTTAGATGTATTTCAATATATTTTGTATTATGTAGTGTGTTAATTTTTAATTCGAAATGTCTGTGACAGTCCAACTGGTGAATGAAAGTTATGGTTGACTTTGTGATTGATGGCAAAGTGAAGATCGCAACTTAGCTGGTGAATTTTATTACTTTTTAGTTTTAAAGCAAAGCCACTGACATCAACCTTAACTTACTTTCACCTTGATCCGGAGCCATCTGAGGTTGCTTGTGTTCCTACCTGGCAGTTTTGGATTGACTTTTCCCATGAGGAGCAGGATCAGTACTAAATAGCGCCTATTCTCTGGAAAGGAGAAGGGGAGGATTCATTTCGCCTCTTCTTCCCTGGCAATTGAACCTGGGGTTAGTGGGGCTTATTTTAAATCCATGGGTTTAAAATGTGGGGGATTTTCTTTTTTCCTTTTTCTAAAGCAGATGGTGGTAACGAAGGCATTATAGCCTTGTGCAACACCCAACTTGCCCTCCCCTTTTATCTTGGCAAGTCCTGCGCCCAGAGGACACGATTGACACAAAAATGTTATAGGTGAATTGCTTGAATACATCTTAGCCACTGCTAAATTAGTTGGGTCTGTAAAATCCAGTACATTGTTTTTCTGCCCACCATGCCGCTTTAGACAAAGACTAGTTTTATGCAAATTAGCCATGGACCTTCTCCAACAGGCATAGCTCATTCTATGGCACAGAGGCTGACACTGCTTAAGGCATTTCATTGATGGTTCAGTTCCACAGAGTATGGTGCACGGTCGGCACCTTGTGAAGGTTGGGTACACAGAAGGTTTGGCACATATCCTAAGCCCAGGCCCTTTGGTTAGCCTTTGCTGCTCACAGCTGTGCCAGGCACTGCAACCAACTGCAACTGGAGTTGACTGTCTGGAATCTTGGTGCATGGCCTTGCTGAAACCTGCGCTCTGTCAGTTGGTTATGTAACAGGTTTGCTTGTATTGTTTGGCTGCAGACAGGACCTGCATCCAAACCCCTCTCCACACTGAGCAGATGGGTGTGCATGGGAGGTGGATGCAGGAATGGCCTTGGGTCATGGGTAATCAAATTCTCTGCACAGTGGTAATTGGACAAAATAAAAAGGTATGGAGTAAATCTTCAAAGAAAATATATCCACCAGAAAAAAAGCTTTTTTAAAGGTTAAAAAAATAATTCTGGTCATTCAACATTAATTCATACTTTCAAAACAACACAGAAATTCCATTAAAAACAGTTGAAGCGAGTTATGGTTACTAAACAAAAGTGAAAACTCCCCAAAGTTGTCAACTTATTGTGATAGAAGCAAATAGTATCTTACTGCCCTCTATACAAACCATAACTCCTCTCATTTGCAAACCTCATGACCTCACAGTATTTTATACCAATACATAACAGGACATAGCAACATAATTAAATCACAATGAGACTTGGCCACATAGCTAGGCACTGCCCTGGAGTACTATGCCTAGACTAAAGCACCTCATTAAAATAAAAAATCTCAACAATTGGCCTAACCAATGATTGTCAAGACCTTAAGGCACAGAAGGGTGTTTTTGGCACTTGATAATTCTTGAGGTCGAGAACTGGAATGTCAGAGTTGAGAGGAATCTGAAAATGCCCTGACCATACAAGAACATGGAAGAAACCAAGGCACTGATGCCACTACAAATGGGCGCACAACTGAAAACAATTTGTATTGTATTGTATGGTATATAGCATTTATAGAGCGCAACAAACACCCTACGGGTGCCCTGGCGCTGAAGCTATGTGAACACAGACCAACGTGAAGCGAGAAGGACAGAACCTAAAATGGACAGGACTCAGAGACGACAGGATCAATTTCTGAGGAACAGCCACGTTTTGATCCTTTTCCTAAACAGGGATAAGGTACTACATTGTCTGATTTCAAGTGGCAGTTCATTTCAAAGTTTCGCGGTGGCAATACTAAAAGATCTTCAACGTGTAATATTTCAGTATATCTTCAGTGATAATAAAAATAAGCCAGAGGACTCATTGAGTGAGATTTCTGTGATTGTTAGTGTGAGCATTTGATAATATGTCCCTGAGGTAAAGGCTGCAAATTAATAAACTCTTGCATAGGGGGAGTGAGAGATGTTACCAATAAACATACGGTTAGTAGTAGGCTGCAAGGTAATAGCATGCAAACATTAATGCAAGGTTCCAAAAGCACCATTTGTATCCAGTGATGTTTCAAAGTATACAGGTCCCGCTAAGTATAGTAAGTAAGGAATCTGTGGCTAAAAAATCAACCAGATAAAGCATTACCGAAGGTAAGAAACGTGTTCCTCTGATAGAGACATGTCTATATACGTGTAGATTCCTTACTTTAGAATAGATACCAGCTACTTCCCTTGCTCATGAGACTACATCCTCTGATATTCCTCTGGCCAGAACATGAACAGACCTACTTTACGTGCCCCCGTGCATGCATACAGTTAGGAAATGCACACTCATGCCTTGTTCTGTGCATTATTCATATGATGCACCATCCGGAAACAATGCTGCTTTTCATGAGAATATTTATTTATCCAGTATTGGGGTATTTTTCATAGATTCACATGCCTGAATCATTCCCCGTCGCCGAGGCGGGAGTCCCACGGTAAATAAGAAAGCAGTGCAAAAAGCACATTATAGTAGTAGGCCCTAGACAAAGGCCTGAGGCCTAGGTTTTAGTAGCCTATCTACCTCAATATGATAAAAAGACCAAAGTCTTTGCACCAACCAATCAGCTTACAGCACCCTCTAGAACCCTCTCTGCAGAGCCAGTTCTCCTCAGATTTTCACTGCACGTCGTGTGGAAGGGAGTCTCCCTGAGTCTTGACTCAGTTTTTTCTTCAGAGCTTCAGGATATCTGACAAGAAGGCCTTGTATAGACCTTGTAGAACCTGCGAAAAGAAAAGGGTCCATGTTGATGACCAACATAAGGACTGTATTTATTGTCTCTACCCTAAACATGAGGCAAAAAATTGTAAAATCTGCCGCGCCTTCCCTTCTAAAACCTTAAGGGATCGGGAGGCCAGAGTCCTTTTGTGGCTGAAATCCTCTTCTACGGATGACGATGACAAGGCCTCTACCTCCAGCAAAAGGGCAAGGTCTAAAGAAGATGATTCAAGTGAGGGGAGAAAGCATGCTAAAACCTTCCACTCCACTTCAGGCTCTTCACAGAGATCTCCACATTCTGTCTCTGGAGCCTCAGCCACCAAAGATTCTTCAAAGAAAACTGTCTCCTTACCAGTGACTACTATCTCTACTTCGCCCTCTTCTTCTACGGCTATGATCTCCACCACAGCTATCACTTCTCCTATTGTTTCTACGAGAATATGTATTGTGACTAAGAAGGCTCTCGTAGACGACCCGTTGATGACGACTTCATCGTCAACGAAGCTTTCCTCGACTAAGAAGATCCCGTCGACGAAGTCATCGACGCCACCGTCGATGAGTCTCGTCGACGAAGAAGCGTATCCCGTCGACGACGAGTCCGTCGACGGTTGCCCCTTTGATGTCGAGCCCATCGATGACGGCCCTGTCGACGTTGAGTCCGTTGACGACAGTCCCGTCGACGGCAATTCCATCAACGACGATTCCTTCGTCGTCGACCTCGTCGATGATGATCCACCCGTCGACGACAACATCTTTACAGCTGGCAACTGCACCATTGTCACCGGTGCCATCAAGACCAATGGATTCAGCTTTTGGTTAAGCCTATCGCTATGAAACAGGCTTTTTCTACCCCACTTTCAACAAAGAATTTTCAACTGGTATCTTACCAGAGGCAACAGGGTTATTATATGTCACCGCTTATGCCCTCTCATCTTCTAGAATCTTATTCTGATGAGGAGGAAGAAGAATTTGATGATGACGATAATGAGGGAGCTTTTGGAGTAGCTCGCCATCCATCCAAACTCATTATTAAGTGGCAGGATGAGGATGAAGATGACACTTATTCAGGGCACTATTACCAGAAAGACATTGTAGTGCCTCATTCTATGGAACAGCAAAGACGGCCTAAAATTTCAGAGGTCACCCATTTACCGCCTAACCTTATTCAGGACTTACAGGCTATGCTTGCAGATTATAAACAGCGTTTTCCGCCGCAAATGCCTCAACCTGTTGCTCCGGTTCCTCCGCCTCAGGTCCTGCCACTTTCTCCGGTTTGTAGACGCTCCACAACCTGAGTTGCCTTCACATACCCCAGACACTTCTTCGGAGGAAGAAGTAGAGGAAGGAGAGTTACCTAACGTGCCTCCAGCGGATCCGTGGGAGGACTACGTTATCCCCATGCCATCACCCCAACGCCTCAACCTTCAGACTCGCCACCTGAAGATATAGGGGGATTCCACAATCTTATGCAGAGAGCAACACATAGATTTAAGCTCCCGGTGACGTTGGAGCAAACGGAATGTTTTCTTCACGATTTCAAGGAAGAAACTAGTAAGTTATCTAGAGCCATTCCGATTATTGACTACATCTGGCAAGAGGGCATCAAGGTGATGAAAAATCCCGCTTCTGTGCCTGCTGTGTTACCACAAATTGAAAAGAAATATCATGCCCCACTCTGTAGTCCTGCATGCCTCATTGGTCACCCGCGTCCAGATTCAGTTATTTCACCGGCCACACAACAAAGGTCAAAGAATCCAGCTACCCCTATTTCTACACCACTTGATAAGGAGGGGCGCCGTTTGGACCTTATTGGTAAAATATTCTCCACGATGGCTGCGGCTTCCATCAGGACGGCAAATTCCTTGGCGATTATAGGGCGCTATGATCGCCAAATGTGGTCCGAAATGGCTGGTTTCATAGATCCGATTCCGAAGGACAAGAGGCAAGAAGCGCGTAAGATTCTGATGGAAGGAGAACGCACAGCTGTGGAATCTATTGACTGTGCATTGGATGTTGCAAACACAAATTTTAGTCAGTTGGCAGGAGCTTATCGCCAGTCAGGTTCAACTGGTTTCTCTCGCCAAGGAGGAAGAAGGCGCACAAATAATCAAGGCCGAGACACTCAGAAAAAACAGTGAGGTCAGTTGGGCGTCAACCTCAGTTCCCTACCTTCCCGTGGGCGCGAAGATATCTGCCTTCCAACAACAATGGCAACAGATCACTACCGATCGGTGGGTGTTGGACCTAGTCCAGCATGGTCACACCCTGCAGTTTATCAACAAATCTCCAGCAACTCCGCCCAGGGGTCCCCCTCCCCCTCGTCTTCACTTATTGTTCAAGGAGGTTCATATAATGCTTCTCAAGAACGCTGTGGAGAAGTTTCCAATCCATCAGAGAAGGACAGGCTTCTATTCCCGTTTTTTCCTTATAAAGAAGAAATCAGGGGAATGGCGACCGATCCTAGATCTGCGCATTCTCAACAGATATCTCAAGAAGCAGGGTTTCCGAATGGTCACTCTTTCGGACATTCTCAACTGCCTCAACGAGGGAGATTATATGGCTTCCTTGGACATGGAAGATGCATACTTCCACATCCCAATCCACCCAAAACATCGAAAATATCTCCGTTTCACTGTGGCTGGCGCCCATTACCAGTTCAAAGTCCTTCCTTTTGGCCTCAAGTCGGCTCCAAGGATTTTTACAAAGTGCCTGGCTCCTGTAGCGGCAGCTCTTCGATCATCAAAAATCCAGGTTTTCCCGTACTTGGACGACTGGCTAGTCAAGGGTCCATCGAAGGCCAAAGTAAAGTCTGACATTGCAGTATGCCGCACTCTCTTTGCATCGCTAGGCCTCACGATCAACAAGAGCAAATCTCAATTGATTCCGAAACAGAATCTACTGTTCCTAGGAGCTTGTCTGGACACAGTAGGATGCAAGGCATTCTTGTCTCGAGAGCGACAACTCCGGCTACAAGCTTTGGCCATAAAACTATCAAGAAAAAGGTCACTTTCAGTTCGCCTATTCGCATCGGTCGTGGCTTGTCCTTACACTCCCTTCTTAAGATCAATGTTGTGAAAGAACAATCTTTGCTTCAACTTGGCATTTTGCAAAAATCATTCAAGAAAGGTTGATGACTTATAAGCAGGGCCACTGGAATAATGCATTTGGGGAGGACCAGATTTTGCGGCAGGGTTGACTAAATTATACAGCAAAAAAACGCAGTAAAGTGGCATTTTCTTTGATAGTATTACATCATTATTTTGTCTTTTTTACATGTTAACACTGGGCAAAAGCTTCATCCTTCTAATATCGGTTTAACAACCAAATCCGGCAACAATCAACTGAAAGGTGACCAGTAAACCTTCATGAAGGGTTTTCCACTGTGCAGCAACATCCGTCACAGCATTTTTAATAACTGTTCAGCCATTTGAGATAAAATATATTTTTTTGTTAAAATCTGTAGATTATGCCGTAGATGGTGGATTATGAGCCATATGCTGCAAGATAGTAATTATTTGGTAAAAGTTACAGAATTGCGAAATCTACTGTCCTTGTGTATAAGGAAGGGTACATCCGAGCAATTTCACTGTGAAGCCTCTTAAACTTTGAAATTAACATATCAATTAGTAGCTATTTCCATTATGACCTTTAGTTGCAGGTACGTCTCAACCAATTAAGGAAGGAAAGCAAGGAAGGGCAGTATTAGAATCATCCTGGTTATATTTTTTCTATTTTTCCTCTCTCATTGTAAGGTCGATCAGCCTTGTTTCCTTATACCAATTACAGCTAAGAAGCTACATCTTATGCATTCCCTCCACTGTACAAGCCCACCTGATAAGGGTCAGTAAATCACTACTGAGCACTTGATTATCTCCATGTCTGATGTGTTCTGTTTAAATTCCATCTCATATGAACACAGCAGATGTGAGTCATTTTGGAAAATAGGCATTGCAAGCCATTTTTGTAGGCATATTTCAGTCTGTAACAGACTGGCCCATAACAAGTTTTGCTACTCTGTTACACCCTCCTCTCCCCTCATCCACTCACAACCTCATTCCTCCTGTCCCGCCCATCCCCCACAACCACCACCTCCTCCTGCAGTTATCCCACATCTCCCCTCCCCCATGTACTCGACTGGCAATAGTGCTTCTCAACTTTGCTACTAAGTCACTGATCTTGATCAAACAGGGCACCGAAGCCTGCATAATGTTAAAACAGAAAGAATATTGAGGCTCTTTAGGTATATGTAGGACAGCTGCTGAAAATCCAGTTCAATGATTGCATTAATGTGAAATAAGACAGCAGAACGGAGTACGTCCTTCAATGTGCATTGTGTAATTGAACAGCTCTGAATAGTGGAAGCCAGACCCCTCCTGCGGCCTGCCAGTCAAGAAAGAGTGAAGCCTGCAGTACCAGTTTCAGTAGACAGCAGATCACATATTACGCTATCAAATCCAGTTGGTAGGTTCAACATGACTAGTGGTTGAAAACTCATGCTATCCTCTGTCTTTTCATGTTTGGGCAACGTGCATATGAATATGATTCCTGTGCCAGTACCAGGACAAAGAACCAAGGATACTTGGAAATCCTGCAAACAATGCTGGGCTTCAGTATATTCATGCAGTTTTGAACATTTTAGCATAATTATAGAAACTTTAATGTAGACATTCATGCACAGCTCCTCTCAGATGTTTAGAGTAATTTTCATCTACATAATTAATTGGACATATTTTCTCTTGTAAAGCAGTCAGTTTTTGTCACAAATGTCATAGCAACAGTTACATTTTAGATAGTCTTAAATTGCATATTTTTTGCCTGGACCATTTGGCTAAAGACTTATTTTTCTCTAGTAGGTAAATTTTTCAGTGCAGTAATCAAACAAACTCATTTGCTGAAAAGCTGTTATCTGAAAAGTGTTCTGTATGTCCGAGGTCTCCTGTGTATGAATTTTATTGGTATTTATTTTACCTTTTCTTTCTTGTTTAGATTGCCGGCCAAACTGCAAGGTAAGCTTTATACAGGAAACCTAACAGCTAATATATTCCAGTATATTTAGTTCCTGTTTTAATTATTTTTTTTATTTTTGCAGTTTGTTTCCACTGGCCGTGATACAGCATGTGTTAAAGCTCTACGAGATATTGAACCTGGAGAAGAAATTTCTTGCTATTACGGTGATGGTTTCTTCGGGGAAAATAATGAATATTGTGAATGCTACACATGCGAAAGGTATATATTAAATGTGTTTTTGGATTTTTAGTTGGGGGCTCAATCTTTAAATGTTGAACAGAAATCCCCTGCTGGGTGCGGGGACAGCAATATTAGGTCAGTGGTCTGTATCTTGACAATATAGTTAATAAATATAGACGCTTATTCCATTCTGCTTTTTGTGCTTCACTCAAGGATCCATAGATAACTAAGTTTTAATTGTGAACATTAATTTGTTCAGTCTGCAATCATTTTTTACTTTATCTCCACCTCATAAGCAACAAAGCCCCTTTTAATCCGTACCCAGTCAGTCGGAAAATGTGGACTCTAAACTAAGACATAAACATTTTTCTTATCATACAACTATCCCTGCGCTTTCATGAAAAAGCACTTACCGGTGGTTGGAGTGCCAGAATGGCCAACATTACACTAAGCATCTGGAATTTATGTTGATTGCTCTAAAGTTAAGGGTTGGGGAAGCCACTGTTTTCCTCCAACATGATTTCTTAGGCCTACTTTTGGAGAAAAAAATGCAGGGTGTTGTATCTCTTGGGATCTATGTATGCCTTCATCAAAAGAGTTGGAATCACTTGTTTTTTACTACTGTTGCAGCTCCCCTGGGCTTGCACAGCCAGTGATACAGGTCCAGTAGTCCAGTTATGCTTCTTACACTAACCCCCACCCCCATAGTGGGTCTGGAGCCAAGCCAGGACAATGCAGGATCTGTGCACTACAAAGACTATCATGTGAAATATGCCTACTTCAAAGGCAAAAATGGCCATAAGTATTGGACCTTTAACACCAGTCTGTTAGAACACTTCTTGATCAAGAAGATACTCTGCCAAGAGGAAGAGCTGGAGAGCTGTCAGGAAGAGTACTGTCCCTTTGCTGGGATTGCTTAGCTGCATTGGCCTGCATTTGTTGCTTCTGTCTTGGAGAGACTAGAGACTGGACTCTTGCTTTAGCATCCTGCTTGAGAAGATTCTCCAAGGCCTTATGTGAGCTTGCCTCCTGTTTGAAGTTTCAGGCCATCAAACACTTCCCTTGCAGCCACTGAACTCCTCTGCTGGGAGTTCTGACCTGCCATGTGGTGCCAGTTCTCCAGTATTACATTTTTCATAGATTCACATGCTTGGCTCTTCCCCGTCGCCATGGCGTGAGTCCCACAGTACTTTAATAAGCAGTACTGCAGACGTACATTAGGACTAATTGATAAAGAAAGTAAATTTCTAAACCAATCCATATCTTTATAATAGACCCAAACTTCAGCCAATCAGAGATGAGCCTTCAGACCCCATCTCCCTTGCAGAACCGCCATACCTCAGATTTATAAACGCACGCCGTGTGTGAGGGGGTCTCCCTGAGCTCTGCTCAGTTCTTTCATTTGGTGAACTTCTGACCCCGCTCTGTTTCCTCCTTGAGCAGTCTTGCTGTTGTCAGCTTAAGGCATTGTGTTATAACTTGCCCTTCACTACCTTTTCAAGAAGTCCGAAGGATCTAAGAAGACTGTTTAGACTTTGCAGGGCTTGTGGGTAGGCAAAGCTATTTTCATAAGATTCCCACAAAGACTGTCTTTACTGCTGTAAGTAAGTATTGCAGAAAACTCTGAAGGACAGAGAGGTCGGATTTTATTATGTCTACAAAAGAAGAAGTCCAGATCTGAATTGGGATCTGATGAAGAGGAACGCCCTAGTCGCTCCATATCAGAGCAAAAGTGTAAAAATGAGGGCTCTACCTCATTAAAAATGGACTCAAAAAAGATGAAGGCTGAAAAACCATTTATTTCAGAGAAGGAAGCCCACAAACAGCCATCAAAAAGTTCTGACCAAAAGAAGCCTTCCACTTTTTCTGGATATGAACTTGTTACACCTCCAAAAACTTCGTCAAAGAAAAAGACTCCATCGACGGACCTGTCCTCGAAAGACGTCCAAATCACCATCAACGGACATTCCTACCGCTGAGCCGACGACGGCAGTGGTGCCGGCCTTGTTGACGAGAACAGTGACGACGATCACCTCGTCGACAGTGACTTTGTTGATGATTTCATTCTACGGCATCGTTGTTCTAGTCTCCGATGAGGATTCCTGTTTTGACCACTATTACCATAAAACGACTATCTTTATCAACAATGTCATTAACACAAAAAAAATTCCACGGCTTGAATTTACCCAAAAGTCTACAGGCCTGTCATCTCTAAGTAAGATATCACCTCTACTTTCACCTCATCATCTGGTTGCAGAGGAGTCTGGGGATGAGAGCCTGTTTGGTCCAGCCTATATCCCGTCACAGTTGACAGTTAACCTTGGATACCTCGGAGTACATGGGATGGGACTATTCTTTCACGGCTCATCATCGGCCGCAACGTTACAATTCCTTATAGGAACATTACCCATTTGAAGCGTATGAAAAACAGCAAAATGTAAGGGGCAGTGCCATGTTAGTGCCCAATTCTATAGTCCTGGACCTCAGGCATATGTTAAACGATTATTACAAGCATTTCCCGGACACTCATGCTCCAGTTCCGCTCACTCCAGTGCACCAGGGAGTACAGGTTTTATTACCATTACCTGTGACTCCTCCCCCACCTGCAGCGCAGGAGGAAAGGTCAGCTCCTCGTAGTTTTTCCATAAGGGACTATTACATTGAAAGTGACCCCTATGATTAGCCAGAGGAAAGAGAGCTGGTTCAAGACCCAGGCATGGTCGGTCAGGAATGGGATGACTATATCGATCCTTCTTCACCGTTGACTTATCCAGCTAGTTCTCCAGGAGATATTGGAGGGTTCCATGAGTTGCTGGAAAGAGCATCGAAAAGATTTGATCTACCTCTTACTACGGCTCAAATGGAATGTTTCCTTTATGATTTTAAGGACTCTACTTGGAAAATGGTAAGATTCATACCTATATTCAGTTACTTCTGGGAAGAAGGGTTGAAACTCATGAGGAACCCAGCTTCGATTATGGCTGTGTTGCCAAGAATGGAAAAAAGAACAAAGCCACTTATTTGCCTCCTTCATGTTTAATTGGCCATCCTCAACCTCATTCGGTGATCATGCAGGCAGCGCAACAACGCTTCAGAAATCCAGCAGCCCCTTGTTCAGCTCCTCCTGACAGGGACGGAAAGCAGCTCCATAATATTGGCAGGTGATTCTGCTGCCATGGCGGCTACATACATTAAGGCCTCCAATGCCTTAGCTATTCTAGGGCGCTAAGACCTCCAGATGTGGTCGGATTTAGCACCTCTTCTAGATCATCTTCCTGAGGACAAGAAAAAAGGAGGCGAGAGGCATTCTGCAGGAGGGTGCCCATGCATTTTCTGAAGTAATCGATACAGTTATGGACTTGTCTTCCATTGCATTCAGACAGATGGCAGGGGCCGCTGTTCTCTTTAGACAGGGCTGGTTAAAGCTTACATCTGTTCGCCTGGAGATCCATTTGAAGATTCTCCATGCTCTTCGACGGGTAAAACTTACGGAAACCACGTGGATGATGTTTTGCCAGGATTCAAAGCGGATACAGAGAAGGCACGTTCTCTAGTTACACTTCAACAACGACATTATCAGTTCTTTTGTGGAGGAAGGGGACGAGGTCAGTTCCAGCAGAAGCCTTCCTTCCAGTCCTGCCGATATCCGTCCTATACCCAACAGGGCTATAGACCACAGTATGGTAGTCATCAACAGCGACAGTTTTGTGCATCCAGCATTCAGTACACTCAGCAATCGTCTCGACGCCGACCTTCAGCACAAGGAAAGCCACAAGACAACTCTATACGTCAGTGATGTTTTTCATCCACCAGCCACCTCCTTTCATCATCAGCCTCCGGGGATCCATCATCTGTCCGCATTTTTCCGTCAATGGAATACCATCACAAAAGACAAATGGGTGTTGGATATCATTCGTTGTGGTCACACCCTGAACTTTGTCCAAAAGCCTCCCCACCATCCACACTACAAGAGGAGCCATCAACCTCTTCCTCTCCTAAAACAAGAGATTTCAACTCTTTTGATGAAGGTAGCAATAGAAGGAGTTTCTTTCCGTCAACGTGGGAAAGGCGTTTACTCAAATTTCTTCCTTATAAAGAGGAAATGCAGAAAATGGAGACAAGTCATGGATCTCAGTCGACTAAACAAATACATCAAGAAACAACCGTTTTGATGCTGTTGTTGCAAGAGATTCTCTTGTTGATAAACAGAGGGGGCTTTCTGGTATCTCTCAAGCTATTAGATGGATATTTTCACACCCCAATTCACGTCAAACACCGTCTGTTCCTGAGGTTCGAGGTGACAGGGTGCCACTATCAATTCAGCGTTCTTTTTTTCAGCCTACGGTCGGCCCCCAGGGTATTCAGAAATTGCATGGCGCAAGTAGCGGCTTTTCTGAGAAGGTAGGGCTACCAGGTCTTTCCCCACCTGGACGACTGGCTTGTGAAAGGGTCCACGTTCTGCTCTGCAAGAGACTCTCCTTGGGTCTGTAATCAGCTTTTCAAGTCTCTGGGTTTACAGCTCAAGGTAAAAAAAATATTTTCTCATTCTAAGTCAAACTCAGTTATTCCTTGGTGCAGTCTTGTACACCAAGGTAGTAAAGGCGTATTCCACGCCGGACCGAAGGCACAAAATAATGCAGATGACCGCTCAACTGCGAGTAAAAAAGTCCACTGAAGTAAGAGTGTACAAGTCTATGCTGGTAATGCTATCATCATGCATCCCATTGATACCAAATTGCAGCTTGCATTTGAAATCTCTACAGGAGGAGCTGGATATTCAGTGGATTCAGGTTCAGAGGTCCTTCAATAATAGCATTGTCATCTTTAAGGCAATGAAAAAGGCCCTGTCATGGTGGGGAAAGGAATGCTATATTTCTCCTGGCCTATCTTTCGAGGCGACGTGGCCCAGCTACATTATGACAACGGATGCGCCTCTGCACTTTTGGGGAGCGCATCTTCCAAGATTTACAGATTCATGAAAAATGGTCTGTTTAGGATTCTCACATGCACATCAATCTCTTGGGGTTGATGGCAGGGTTTCTAGGGCTGCAGGCGTTCCTTCCAAGGATTCAAGGCTCTCCGGTTCTGGTAAGAACAGACAACACCACAACTATGTTCTACCTGGCCAAGCAAGGGGGTACCATGTTCCACACTCAAGCACAGGAAATCTGGAGGTGGTTGCTAGAGCACGAGATAACTCTGGAAGTAGAACATGTCCCGAGCGTAGACAACGAATGGGCAGCCAATGTCACAAATGGGAACTAAATCAGGAGCAGCTAGAACAAGTTTTCAAAGTGTGTGGAACTCTAAAGTTGGACCTTTTTGAATGTCTGACCAACATAAAGTGAAATCTTGGGGGAGAACGCTCTCCACATGCAGTGTACAGGAATTTTCACATATGCTTTTCCGTAGTTCCCACTCATCCCAAGGGTGATTCGCAAAATGAAGGTCATTTTGGTATTCGGAACTCCTAACATGGTCAGTATCTCTGCACATTCTCTTTCGGCCGCTGAGCAACCTGCTTTCTATGAACAACGGTCAGATTCAACACCTACAGATAAAGTCTTGAGTTTATCTGCATTGAACCTCATGACTATGAGTTCGGAGATTTAAAGATTCAGGTCGTTTCCAGCTTTAAAACATCCTGCAGTACCTTGGCAGTTAAACACAGTTCTCGCTCAATTCATAAAGCCACCCTTTGAGCCAATCCATAAGGCATAAATGAAATACATCTCCTGGAAAACTGCGCTCTTGTTGGCCCTCACATCGTCTCGGAAAGTCAGCGAAATTCAGGCTTTCACAGTTTCAGAACCGTTTCTTCAATTTAAAGAGGACATGGTGTTTTTGAGAATGAACACACACTTTATACCTAAAGTCTCTACTTCATTTAATCTAAATGAACCGATAATTCTGGCAACATACTTCAAAAACCCTTTATCTCGTACTGAAAGGGCTCTGCACTCTTTAGATGTGAAAAGTTGCTCACAATTCTACATTCATAGACAAAGAATTTCAGGAAGTCAGAGCAGCTTCTTATATCTGCGCATCCAAGAAAATGTTATGCTCTCTCTAGGAGCAGTATTGCTCGATGGATATCGTCAGCCATTGCTTTTTTGCCATGAAAAAGCTGGAAGACCTCTTTCCTCAAAGGTTACAGTGCACTCCACAAGAAAGATGGCAGCTTCTACAGCCCTGTTTGCTGGAGTATCCCTTCCAGAGATCTACTGGAGTATCCCTTCCAGAGATCTGTAGAGCGGCAACATGGTTGAATGTACATATATTCACCAAACTCTACTGCTTTGACTCCGCATGGAAGAATGGTGTGGCAGTTTGACAGGTGGTCCTGAGACCTCTGTTTCTTTAAGGTACAGACATTTCTATCATGTTGTTTTGTGTTTTTCTGTATCTGGCTGTGATAACTAAATAGGACATACTATGTATATATGTAATGTATGTATATATATATATATATATATATATATATATATAATTCCACAATCCTGCAGTGTGTGCGACCCGCCGGCAGCACCAACACGAACACAGGTACAGACCACAGCAAAGGAATTAACGGTTTGTAAAGTGCTTTATTCCATCGATGGGAACGGCAACATGACGCGTTTCGTCCCGGGAACCCGGACTTGATTACATGACAGTCCCAGAGATACAAGCGGTTAAATACTGTCGGTCACTCCCCCTGACACCTCCCATTGATGAACATGGACATAGTAAACATACTTGTTTCATGTAATGTCATAAAAAATCGGCTGACTTTCACTTTTACTACAATACCACAAATGTATAATAATAACATCATCTTTTCATAAGGATTCATGAAAAAGAAAATATGTGTATATATATGTTCGAGGCATATGGGCTGCAGATGGTACATTTATGAATAGATCGCCATCTGGTGTTGGGCTCGGATGATTGCACTTGTTTTTCTTCTGGAGAAGTCTTTGTCGTCATCGATGACTCCTCCTCTTGGTGTTAGTGCGCATGGGCATCGGCTCCATCCTTAGATTGTTTTTTTCCGCCATCGGGTTCGGATGAAGATCGAAGCGCTCCGGACCGACTTCGATAAAGAAGGTTATATTCGGCGCGTAACCCTTTCCAATTCGACGGTATTGTTATCGAACGCGACTTCACTTCCATCTCGACGCGTTTCGAAGAACGACGACTACGAGAAGACCAGCTCGACGTAGTCCAGCCCGGAGTCCATGGAAAGGACTCCATTCAAAAAATGTCCAACGTGTGATGCTAAGTTCCCACACAAGGACCTACACGAGGTGTGCAACCTCTGCTTGTCCCCTGAACACGAGTCCAGGGACTGTGAGGCCTGTGCAGCATTTCCCTCAAAATCGACGATTAGAAACCGTCGAGCCCGAAGACACGAGGTATCAAGAATGCAGTCACAAGCAATCCCGGAGCTGTTCGAGGACCAGCACCCAGAAGAGGAGGAAGAGGAGGTCGACGAAGCGGGGTCAGAAGCGGACGAGTCCGACGTCGAGGAAATCGACGTCCAGCAAACCGTGAGTGACGACGTCCCTTTACCAAAGAACAGACCCCGCACGGTGTCGACCCCGCCCTCGAGCCCGGTCAGACAACCGAAAAAAGTTTCCGACGCCCCGCCTTCGGGCCCGGCAACGAAACCGAAACCGAAACACTCGGTCTCCCATCATGGTGGTTCCGATAAACGACCCACATCGACACCGAAGCTCCATGTCAAGGAAAGCTCGAAGTCGAAACAGTCCATGTCGACACCGAAACACGTTTCGACGTCGAAAACACCCTCGACACCGAGGACATCCTCGACGCCGAAAACATCGGATCCGAATAAAATCTCGGTGCCGAAAATGCAAATGGACAGTCAGAAGAAAAAACACCTTTCGGACCCGAAAACTGCGGTACCGACACAGGAATATAAAACCGATCCTAAACAAAAGACTCTGTTTATTGATCCACAAACTGGCAAGGTAGTCACAGAACTACCTAAAAAGAGGAAGAATGAACAGTCGGACGAAAAAACTCCTCCGAAGAAGAGAACAATGGGGACAAATACAACTCCCCCCCCCATTCTCCACAACCTAGAGACACACCCTCTTCTCCTCTTCCTCACAATAGGCCAACTATTCCTCCCACATGACCATCTACACCTACAACAGATGTAGAAAGTGACACAGGGGAGGGAGAACATCCTGGGGATGATGAAGACACAATCCCAGAGAAGGCAGACCCATGGGAACAGTACAATGTAGGGTCAGATAACGATAACGACCCTGAATTGTATCCATCAAAACCTTCACCTCCTGATGATAATACTGGTTTTGCGCAACTCATTAATAGAGCAGCAAAATACCACAAGGTAGAGCTACATGCAGAACATCAAATAGAGGATTTCTTATTAGAAACACTACCTGCTGCACAAAGAACATCAGGAACACTACCAATGCTTAAGGGCCTTCTCAATCACACATCAGAGATATTCAAAGACCCGGTGAGGGCTAGGGTACTGAACCCAAGAATTGATAAGAAATATAGAGCAGCTCCAAAAGACCCAATATTCATTAAAGGACAAATTCCTCTAGACTCACTAGTGGTCACAAACGCTCGTAAGAGAGCAAACTCTTTATCTACAGGAGAAGCTCCACCTCCTGACAAAGTGTCTAAGCTAATAGATGCCTCTGGCAAGAGAGTAGCATCTCAAGCGGCAAACAGCTGGCGCATAGCTAATACACAAGCACTACTTGCAAGGTATGACAGAGCGCATTATGATGAATTAGAAAAACTCATCACACATCTCCCTAAAGAACATCAAAAGAGGGCAGATCAACTCATACAGGAAGGGAAGTTAATTACTAACACTTCAATCAAGTGCGCCCTAGACGCGGCAGACACTGCAGCAAGATCTATAAACACAAGCATTATGTTAAGGAGACATGCATGGCTTAGGGTTTCAGGGTTCAAACAAGAGGTACAAACATCATTACTGAACCAACCTTTTGATGAGAAAACACTTTTCGGCACAGGGACAGATGAGGCCTTAGAAAAGATGAAAAAGGATACGGAAACGGCTAAATCAATGGGAGCATTGCAACAGCCGACACAAAGAGGTTCCTTTCGTAGGTCCACCTATAGAGGAGGATCCACAAATACAGGTACAAGCCAGCAACAAACCTCTTTTACTCCTACATCACCCAGAGGTAATTCTAGAGGTGGTTACAGAGGTAACAACAACAAGGGTAGAGGTCGCGGAAACAACAACAACCGCAACTCTCCAACCCCAAAGCAGTGACTTCATACAGCTCCCCCCAGACCATATAACACCGGTCGGGGGACGCCTATCACAGTTCCTACCTGTCTGGGAAAACATCACATCAGACAGGTGGGTGAGACAAATTATCCAACATGGTTATTGCCTAGAACTCACAGCTACCCCACCAAACATCCCCCCCAAACAGCGTCCAATGAAACAAGATCACCTGACACTGTTAAAACAAGAAGTACATGCCATAGAGAAGGTTCCACAGCACCAACAAGGAACAGGAGTATACTCCCTATACTTCCTAATTCCCAAAAAGGACGGGTCTCTAAGGCCAATACTGGACCTAAGACCTCTCAACGCATACATAAATTCGGAACATTTCCACATGGTCACGCTCCAACAAGTACTTCCTTTACTGAAGAAAGGGGACTTTCTTTCTACACTGGATCTAAAAGACGCTTACTTTCATATCCCGATTCACAAAGCCCACAGGAAATACCTCAGGTTTGTAGTAGAAGGACAACATTATCAGTTCAAGGTCCTTCCGTTTGGTGTCACAACGGCACCAAGGGTGTTCACAAAATGCCTAGCAGTGGTGGCAGCTCACCTAAGAAGACAAGAAATACATGTCTTCCCCTACTTGGACGACTGGCTAATAAAAGCCAAGTCACAAGAGGAATGTCTTCAGAACACACAAAAGACAATTCAGCTGCTACACCAGCTAGGGTTCACGGTGAACTACACAAAGTCACACCTGCAACCAAGCAAGGTTCAACAATATCTGGGGGCTACTATAGACACAGAAAAAGCCAAAGTATACCCCAATCCAGTCAGGATCCAAACAATGCTTACAATCATTCAAAGATTCCAACCACAACACTCACTAACAGCAAGGGTGTTCATGCAGCTATTAGGGATGATGTCATCCTGCATACTGCTAATACCATATGCCAAACTACAAATGCGTCCGCTACAAGAATGTTTAGCGACACAGTGGAATCAGGCTCAAGGACAGATTACAGATCTGGTGTTGGTAGACGACCGCACACACCGCTCTCTGAAGTGGTGGAACACAACAAACATTGCAAAGGGGCGGTCGTTCCTAGAACCAATTCCACAGGTGACAATAACAGCGGACGCATCGCTCACGGGATGGGGAGCACATATGGAGAAATACACAGTACAAGGAAGGTGGAGTGTGCAGGAAAGAAGACAGCACATCAATCATCTAGAACTACTAGCAGTGTTTCTAGCATTGAAAGCCTTCCAAATACATGTTACCAACAAAGCAGTCCTGATCAGAACAGACAACATGACAGCAATGTATTATATTCAAAAACAGGGGGGGACGCACTCTCTCCAACTATCCAGACTAGCACAGGAAATTTGGAGATGGGCCATTCCTCAAAACATCTATCTGTTAGCCGAACACCTACCAGGAGTCCAAAACCAGATAGCAGACATCTTAAGCAGACAGTCGGAACAAATACACGAATGGGAACTGCACCAACAAATACTGCAGCCATTCTTCCAAAGATGGGGACAACCAGAGATAGACCTCTTTGCCACTCATCAGAACGCAAAATGCCAAAGCTTCGCGTCCAGGTACCCACACCACCTGTCGCAGGGCAATGCGTTATGGATAAATTGGTCCAACAAATTTGCATACGCTTTTCCCCCTCTCCCACTAATCCCATTAGTGGTCAGAAAGCTGCAACAACACTCAATGACCATGATACTAGTAGCACCCACGTGGGCACGACAACCGTGGTTCACCACGCTCCTGCAACTCTCACTAGTGCCACACCAAAAGTTAAGAATTCTACCCATGCACCTTACACAGAACCATGGAGAAATAATGCACCCAGATCCCACACAACTGAACCTAGCGATTTGGCTCCTGAAATCCTAGAATTTGGGTACTTAGATCTACCCCCAAATTGCATGGAGATAATTAAACAAGCGAGACGTCCCACCACCAGAGCATGCTATGCAGCTAAGTGGAAGAGGTTTGCTATACACTGTACAACTAATAATATCAACCCTCTGGACGTATCAACAAGGGAGATTATTTGCTACTTACTACACTTACAGCAATGTAATCTCGCGTACACATCTATCAGAGTACATCTAGCAGCTATAGCAGCGTACCTACAAAACAGGCAGCATATATCCCTGTTCAGAGTGCCAGCGATAAAAGCCTTTATGGAAGGCCTTAAAAGAGTCATTCCACCAAGATTACCACCTTCCCCGGTCTGGAACCTCAACGTAGTACTCACCAGACTAATGGGACCACCTTTCGAACCTATGCATAGGTGCGAGATACAATTCCTTACATGGAAGGTGGCTTTCCTTATAGCCATTACCTCACTCAGGAGAGTAAGTGAATTACAGGCATTGACAATACAAGAACCATTCCTACAGTTGCACCAGAATAAAGTGGTTCTTAGAACAAACCCAAAATTCTTGCCTAAAGTAATTTCAGCATTCCACATCAACCAGCCGGTGGAACTACCAGTCTTTTTTCCAAAGCCACAGACAGTAGCAGAAAGGGCCCTACATACACTAGATGTCAAAAGAGCCATTTTGTACTACATAGAAAGGACACAAAACTTCAGGAAAACTAAACAACTATTTGTAGCATTTTCCCCAACACATAAGGGCAATCCTATCTCTAAAGCGGGCATCGCTAGATGGATTGTAAGATGTATACAAATATGTTACATTAAAGCAAAGAGAACATTAACTGTCCCTCCTAGAGCTCATTCTACACGAAAGCTAGGAGCATCTATGGCATTCTTAGGGAACATTCCCCTAGATGACATATGTAGAGCAGCAACTTGGTCTACACCACATACATTCACAAAGCACTACTGTGTTGATGTGCAGGCTACACAACAAGCCAGAGTGGGCCAAGCTGTATTAAAAACTCTATTTCAAACAGTTGCGACAGACACTGGTGACCACCGCTAGGGAGGTAACTGCTGTACAATCTATTCATAAATGTACCATCTGCAGCCCATATGCCTCGAACGGAATATGCTACTTACCAGTATGCATCTGTTCTTGGCATAGAGGGCTGCAGAGTGGTACATGCCCTCCCTGCCTCCCCGGAAACCTGTGTCTGTCCCAACATTATCTTATTTAGATACACTTACATGGGCATATCTTTATGTATTCTACTACACTACTCCATCTAACCCTACTATGGCAAAACAATCTAAGGATGGAGCCGATGCCCATGCGCACTAACACCAAGAGGAGGAGTCATCGATGACGACAAAGACTTCTCCAGAAGAAAAACAAGTGCAATCATCCGAGCCCAACACCAGATGGCGATCTATTCATAAATGTACCACTCTGCAGCCCTCTATGCCAAGAACAGATGCATACTGGTAAGTAGCATATTCCATACACATAATCACAGTGTGTATAATATCAGAATCATCTCCACAAGATATCAGTAGAGATGGATCACAATGAATTATAAGCCCTAAGTAGGTACAAATGTACACAATATAAATAAATATATATATATATATATATATATAGTATGATAAACATCTAGTCATTATGAATACAATGATAAAAAGTGATAAAAATGAAGGGCAAGTGCCCAAATATTGCAACCGATAAATACAATCAACAGAAAAATATTGAACTGTTATTATTGTCCAATGAGGTCAGAGGGGACACGGTTCAGTAAAAGAAAATAAAACCACATAATTTCATAAAAGGTGCAGAAAAATTAGTGCAAAAATATTAGCCCATACATGGACTAGAGCAAGATAATTTCAAAGAATTGCAAATTATCAGCAGCCAATAACATCATAAAGTGTAAAGTGCAAAAGTGCAATAAAGTGCAAAAACCGGCTAATATATCTTAATCAGCACAAAAGTACATGCATATTACATATTGAGGAAATAGTCCTGTACAAGGATTCTAAGAGAATTCAAAAGTAGAAGGAAAATAGATTACCCCTAACGTCTATTCCAAAATCAATAAAGCATTCCAACAAGTTGGTTATCATAATATAAATATCTATTGAAATCTTTATACATAGATAAATATCAGTGGATAGGCCCATTAAGTTAACGTCATATCATCCTCAGCACAATATAAAAATAGGTAAAACCATGAATATAGGTAAAACCATTAAAAGACTGTGCTTATTATGAAAAAAGCTAAAGTTCCTTAAAGTTAATGGTGATAAAAACCAGACATAGGGGATATATAATATAATAACATGATTCATAAAAAATTATGCAGATCTTCCCCCATATTCAGACCATTAGGAATTTTGCTATTAAGAAGAACTATGTAGTGGCTTTCCAGTTGTCTCAATTTCTTTTCTCTGTCTCCACCTCTTTTGGACAGAGGAACGGCGTCAATTACAAAATATTGTAAGTCATTTAAATTGTTGTTATGTACTAATTTAAAATGACGCGCCACTGGGTAACTTGGGTCAGAATTTACTATGGCCCGCAGATGTTGTAAAATGCGGTTAAACACTTGTAGCTTAGTGCTACCAACGTATTGCAACTCACATGTGCATTTTAATACATAAACCGCATGATCAGTCTTGCAGGTATATAAATTGCTAATCTTGATGGCAGTTTTTGTGAGTCCTTCATGGTATTCAGTGGTGTTGGTTCCAAATTTACATGCCCTGCAAGAGCTGCATTTGCGAAACCCAGTTTTATTGGATAGCCAGTTAGGTTTAATGTTAATCTCCGGGCTAGTTTTGACCAGAGCATCCCTCATGGAGGGTGCTCTACGGAAAGTAATGCCCGGCATATCTTCTAATAGGGGACCTAATGTAATATCCGTTTTAAGGATAGGCCAATTAGATTTCAGAATCTGTCTGATTTTCCTTTCTTGATTATTAAAAGTGGTAATTAAACGAATGGTAGTAGTTTTCTCAATTTCAGTAGGCACCAACTCTATTATGTTACCGGGGGTAACCCCCGAAATAACTACAGAATCAACCTGATTCGACATCACTTTTTTAAGGGAACTAGTAAGAGCATCTTTGTTGTAGCCCCTACGCAAAAACCTTTTAAAGGAATCTTCAAGACACTTATTGAGATCTGTCTCATTATTACATATCCGCCCAATTCTTAAGAATTCCCCATAAGGGATACTTTTAATAAGATGGCGAGGATGATTCCTTTGGTCATGTAAAATCGAATTTCCTGCCGTGGATTTTCTATGCATCCTAGTCATGATATTGTTGTCCACAATATAAACCTCTACATCTAAAAAGTCAACTCTCACATTATTAATGTTAGCAGTAAATTCAAGATTCAATGAATTTGTGTTGATGTTTTTCACAAACTCTTCAGCAGAAGCCTTACAGCCATGCCAGATTATAAAGACATAGTCAATGAAACGCCACATGTTAACAATACCTGTCTCAGAGTCTCCCAAGCAATCACGGAGCCCAACAAGAACATGCCTCTCCCACCAGCCCACGTGTAAACACGCGTAACTGGGGGAGAAGCATGCTCCCATCGCCACACCCCGCAATTGCTGGTAGACTTCGTTGTTAAACATAAAGTAATTATTTTTGAGACATAAATCAATCATTGTGATCAGCATTTTGCTGTGTTCGTAATACTTAACCCCTTCCATGCTCATGACGAGCTCAGCTCGTCATGCAGTACACTGCTCGTGTGCTCATGACGAGCTCAGCTCGTCATGAACAATGGGATTTAAGGGAGTTCAGCACCAAGAGTGAATTGCTGTAGCATTCAAGGTGTTAATGGCCCTTTTCGACAAAAAATATACCATCGCTTTTAAACCATCACTGTGATTGATTGAAGTGTAAAGAGAGGTAATATCCATTACAAGAAACATATAGTTTGACTTCCAACTAACATTTTTCAATTTATTTAAAAAAATCTCCAGTGTCTCTTAAGTAAGTTGGAATAGCCTCCATAAAGTCATGAAGAAAATAATCCACATATTTAGATACTGGCTCTAATAGTCCCTTCTGGGCAGAGATAATGGGACGCCCAGGTATAGGCAAAGTACCTTTGTGGATTTTAGGTAATAAGTATAACGTTGGGGTAATAGGATAGTCTTTCTTTGAAAACTCTAACTCTTTTTTACTTATTAAACCATCTCTTTTCCATTGTGCTAAGTTTGTGTGCACAAGTAGTTTTGCTTTATTGAGCTCATTAAAGGAGGCTTTTCTGTAACAGTTAGGATCACTCAATTGTTTCTCAGCTTCCTTAATATACATATCACGTAGCCATAAAACGACGTTCCCGCCTTTATCTGCTTTATTGACTATGATGTTGCCATGAGAAGTGATCTTACGGATTAGGGTAGAGTACTGTTTATCTCTGTAACTTCTATGTTTATCCTTCATGGTAACAGTTCGATTCAAATTTTTCAGGTCCTCAATCACACGATCATTGAAAATGTCAATAGCCTCCCTAGGCATCACAGGGACAAATGTGGACCTAGGACAGAAAGGACTGTTACCAGCACCGCCACTCTTTATTCCCATAGATCTAAAAACTTCCTGCGTGTTGGTTATGGATTCTACATCATCATTTACAAGGGAGTGTGCCGTTTTCAGAGCCGTGGTATCTGATATGGTCAAAGTCTTACTCGCTTGTGTTTCTTTCAGAATGGCAGTGGCTAAATCACTCTTTTTGTTAAGAGTAAGATATTTCAAAAGTTTCAATTTACGGATAAACTTAAAAGTATCAATCCTGGTTTGTACATATTTAAATCCATTCTTCGGACAGAAAGAGAGTCCCAAAGCAAGAAGCTGGGTCTCAGCAGTATTTAAATCTAGTTCCGTTAGGTTAATCACCGTATTTTCAGCATTAGTATTTTTTAAAGGATTTGAGTCATTTTTTTTTTTGTTTTTTCAGTTTTATCTTTTTCTTTTTCATTATCTGCTTGTGCAATATCGTCATATATATATATGTGTGTGTGTATATAATTTATCTTAATTTTTTTCCGAATAGTTACTACTTGATAATTAGGCAGTTCTATGCTGTTTTTTTCATAAAAACGTGTGCCTCAAAAGAAAGTGTCTTCACTTAATTGCTTTCATTTGAACATTATTACTGCTAACTACTCTGATTTGAGCATGTGAATCTACAAAAGATTTATTACTGGAGAAAAAACAAGTTGCTTACCTGTACACTGGTTCTCCAGTATTGAAATCTTTCATAGATACACGTGTGGACCGCCCTCCTCCCCATTTAGGCTTGCCACATGATAACTCATATGACTATTCACTTAGTCACATTTCTGCTCGAAATCTGAGGTATGGTGGGTCGGCTGGGGAGATGGGGTCTGAGGCTTGTCTCTGGCTGAAGTTTGGGTCTATTATAAAGCTATGGATTAGTTTAGCAATTTACTTTCTTTATCAATGATTCTTAACATACTTCTATACCACTGCTTATTTAAGTACCGTGGGACCCCCACCAGTACCACGGGGAAGATCCAAGCATTTGAATCTATGAAGTATTTTAATACTGGAGAACCACAATGTACAGGTAACTAACTTGTTTTTTACAGTTCTGGGCCCTTGGAGGTGGCTTGCCTACTTCAAGACTGAATATCCACGCATCGCCCCTTCAGCACAGTTTCTCCTGCCGCAAGCTTGCCATGTAGTTGAAAACCAACACATTGTCGCAGTTCTGCTAAAAAGATCGACACAGCGCCTGCCAGCGACTGAAAGAGCCGCCGCAACCCAAGTATAGAGCACCGTGTCTCCGATGTCCAAGACCCCCGCTCTGACTCCGGCCGTGCTGTGCAGATGAAGGAATCAGCGCATCACCTGCTCGCAGCTGGAAGATTCGGTGCAGCACCTGTTTCTCCATCGCCGCATCGACTCCAGCGCGACTGGATTTTCCACGCATCGCACCTATGCGCCAAGTCTTTGACGTTGCCCTGCAGTAAGGAACTGAAGCAGTGTGGCCAAAATTCGACGCATCACTTCCCCTCGCAGAAATGAATCAACACATCACCTCCCCTGACAGCAAGGAATCAAAGCATTACCTTCTCTACACCATAGCAAGCAATTGACGCCACCGCCTCTGGCAGTAAGGAATCGATGAATTGCTTTGTTTTCAGCGCCTCATCTCCCCTGCGCCTAGTTTCATCTTTTGATTTTACTGAACTGTTGTGTCCATTTTTAGTGTTTTCACTGTGTTACTGTGTTTGTTGGGAGAATTACTTTACACATTGTCTCCGAGATATGCCTCACTGCTTGTGCCAAGCTACCAAGGGGTTGAGTAGGGGTTATCTTACGTGTGTTACACTGACTAGAATAAGGCATTCTACTTGGACAGGGTGCAAGCCACTGCCAACTAGAGACCCCTATTTCTAACATCGGTGGTCAGCGGTGAGGATAAGCCTCGTGTCTGTACTTGACAAACAGTGATTTATGTACATCTGAAAGAAACAGGTTAGTATTAGATTCCTTACCTTAGAATATCCCCAGGCGTCAGTCTGGATCCGGAAACTTTTGCGTAGCAGTACCCCTGCGCGTCGGTAGGCGTCGTCTGCAGGCGTCCCCTGCGGCTCCGCGTCGTCGGCGTCGTGCGCCGTGATGACGTCGCTGGAGTATATAGACGCCGCCTCCGCGCGCTGACGTCAGTTCTTCTTTTTTCCGCGCCAGTTAGCGCAGATCCGAAGAGCAGTACTCCGGTCTTTTGACCAAGTGTTTGTAAAACTAATTCTTTCTACGGTGCCGGTAGGATGCCTGGGTTTAAGAGCTGCGACGAGTGCGACCGCATGATGTCGGTCACCGACCACCATCGACTCTGCCTCCGGTGTCTGGGCGCGGACCACGACGTGGAGTCCTGCGTCGACTGTCGGGCCTTGACTGGAAAAGCTAGGCGGGAGCGGTCCCGCAAGCTTCTCGAGCTCCGGGTGTCGGCCCCGCGTCGAGAGCGGTCCCGGTCCGGTCGGAGGTCGAGGGAGCGGTCGAGGGAACGATCGCGGAGCCGCCATGGGCGCTCCGGGAGTCGCCACCATTCCTCCGGCTCGTCAGGTAAGCACAAGAAGTCGGGGCGTCGCCATCGCACCCCCGACTCCCCCCGACGCCCGCGTGATGCGGCCGGGGGCTCGGGTGGCCCCGCGGCCCCGCGTGGGTCGCCGACGCCGTCTACCCCATACCCGTCGGTCCCTGGGGAAGGCGCGTGGCGTGAGGAGATCGAGGCCTTCCTCATTGCTATGAGGGCGAGGTCTCCTCCGGCGGGACCTTCGGCGCCTGCGGGCCCGTCGGTCCCGTCTGGGGGCCCGAGCGGTTCGGGTGCTCCTGCCCCGGCGCCGCCGGTGGCTCCGGCCCCGGCGCCGCTGGTTCCCTCTGGTTCGTCGCCGGCTGGTCTCCCGGCCTCTCCGGCGTCGGTTCCTGTGGGCCAACCCGTGGTACCGCCCCCGCGTGGTGCAGCGACTCCGCCGTCGGCTCCGGCCGGCGTCGGGGCACCGGCGCCACCCCCCTTTCCTCCCCGACTCCGGATGCGGAGTCGGACCGGCGTCGGCCGACGCCGGATCCGACGCCGATGGGGCCCGTTGACCCCGATGTCTATATCGTCGACCCAGAATATGGGTATGATGAAGATGAGTATGGAGAGGGTTGGGAGGGGTCTGAGGACCCTCTATCCCGTGCCTGCCAGTATGATGTGGACTGGGTAGGTGATCTGGGTGATGCCAGTGGCCTGGACGAGTCGCCCAACCCTGGGTTTGTCTCTCCGTCCCCTGTGGCGTCTGAGGCAGGTGCTGCCTATTCGGTGGTCCTGATGAGGGCTGCCAAGGCCTTGCACCTTGAGCTCCCCGTCGCGAAGGTCAAACCGAACATTCTGACCGAAGTGTTTAAACCGCAGTCATGCCCCCAGGAGCCTCTGCTGCCGTTTAATGAGGCCCTGTCGGATGTCCTTTTGGGCACCTGGTCCAGGCCCGCTTCTGGTGCGCCGGTTGACCGGAATGTCGCAAGGCGTCACCGTCCATGCTCGGACGACCCTGCCTTTTTATCCACCCATCCCTCCCCGGAGAGTCTGGTGATCCAGGCCTCCACTTCGCAGTCCGCATTTCCGTCGGCTCCGCCCGATAGGGAATCAAAGCGGTATGACCAATTTGGTAAAAAGGTCTTTTCCTCTTTGAGCGCTGGACTGCGGTCTTGTAATACCGCGTGCCTCTTGGGCCGCTACACCCACTCCCTGTGGGATACGGTCGAGGAGTGTCTGCCGCAATGTCCCCAGGAGGTGCGGGACAAGCTCACCCGGGCCTTAGTTGAAGGCCGGGATGCGGCGTGGTACTCGATCCGTTGTGGTCTCGACACGACCGACTCGCTGGGACGGGCGATGTCCACAACGGTGGCGATTCGTCGCCATGCTTGGCTGAGATCTGCCAACTTCTCGCCAGACGTCCAAAATTCACTCATGGACATGCCATTTGATGGCAGTCGCCTGTTTGGTGACAAAGCGGACCACGCGCTGGAGCGCTTCAAGGACTCCAGGGTCACGGCCAAGTCCTTGGGTCTTTCGACCCAGCGCCAGCAGCCGGGTTCGTTTCGGCCCTTTCGTGGCCAAGGGAGGGGAGGTCCCACACGTGCTGCCAGCCACGCGACGCAGAACGCTCCCCAGCGCGGTGGCGGCCGTGGTTTCCGCCGTGGTGGCGGTAGAGGCCAGCGGCGTGGTCAGTCCACGCCTCCCTCCGCTGCTGCATCCAAGCCTTCCTAGTCCGAGCTTTCGGGCTCACGTGACGCCAGTGGGTGGCAGGGTTCGCCATCACCACTCCCGCTGGCGCGCGATAACATCGGACAGGTGGGTGCTGCAGCTTGTCCGAAGGGGCTATGCCCTCCCCTTCGAGTCCACTCCTCCAGCCATGCCACCGCAGAACCACCGTGTGTCGGGGGACCACTTGACACTTCTGCAGGAGGAAGTTACGGCCCTCTTGGCCAAGGGGGCCATCGAGCGCGTTCCTGGGCCAGAAGTAGGGTGTGGTTGCTACTCCCACTACTTTCTGGTACCCAAGAAGGACAAGGGAGGCCTGCGTCCTATCTTGGATCTACGGAACGTCAACGGCTTCCTCCGGAAGGAGAAGTTCAAGATGTTGACTTTGGCTCAGGTCTTGGCTGCTCTAGACCCACAAGACTGGATGGTAGCGTTGGACTTGCAGGATGCGTATTTTCACATCCCCGTCCTGCCGGCCCACCGGCGTTACCTGCGGTTCACGGTAGGCCACGAGCACTTTCAGTTTATCGTGCTCCCATTCGGCCTTACCAGCGCCCCACGGGTGTTCACGAAAGTGATGGCGGTGGTCGCAGCTCATCTGCGCCGGTTAGGGGTTTCGGTCTTCCCCTACCTCGACGACTGGCTGTTGAAGGCGGGCTCGCCCCAGACAGTCGTCCACCACCTTCAGATGACGGCAGACCTCCTGCACGAGCTGGGGTTTTCCATCAATGTGCCGAAATCACACCTGTGTCCCTCTCAAAAGCTCCTTTTCATCGGAGCGGTTCTCGACTCGGCGCAGTTTCGGGTTTATCCTCCGGAACGGCGGGTCCGGGATATTCAGGCTCTGATTCCCATCTTTCAGCCGTTATCCCGGGTTTCGGTCAGGTTGACGCTGCGGCTTCTGGGGCTGATGACCTCCTGCATCCTTCTGGTGCATCACGCCAGATGGCGGATGCGGGCTCTGCAGTGGGACCTGAAGTTTCAGTGGGCCCAGCATCAGGGCAACCTATCCGACCATGTCCTGATCTCGGAGGGCACTGCGAGACAGTTGCAGTGGTGGCTTACGGACCGCGATTGGGTCAGGGGCAGATCCCTCTCCCTTCCCCAACCGGAGCACGTGGTTGTGACGGACGCGTCCCTCCAAGGCTGGGGTGGCCACTTGGGAGAGGCGGAGATCAGAGGCCTCTGGTCTCCGGCGGAGTCCCGGCTCCATATCAACATGTTGGAGCTGCGGGCGATTCGCCTAGCACTGAAGGCATTCCTCCCCTTTGTCAACGGGAGTGTAGTGCAGGTGTTCACGGACAACACCACCGCCATGTGGTACTGCAACAAACAGGGCGGTGTGGGGTCGTGGACCCTTTGCCAGGAGGCTCTGCGCCTCTGGCAATGGCTGGTACGTCAGGGCGTGACTCTGACGGTTCAACACCTGGCAGGTTCTCTGAACGCCAGGGCGGACGAACTCAGCCGTCGGTGCTCGGTGGATCACGAATGGCGTCTGAACTCGGATGTGGCGAGAGGCCTCTTTCAGCAATGGGGAGAGCCTTGGTTAGATCTATTCGCCACAGAAGAGAACGCGCAATGTCATCAGTTCTGCGCGTTGGAGTTTCCAAGACGGCACTCGCTCGGCGACGCCTTTCGGCGCGAGTGGAGTTGCGGTCTGTTGTACGCCTTTCCGCCTATACCACTTCTGCCCAGAGTGCTGAAGAAGATCAGGCGCGACCGGGCCCAAGTTATCCTTGTGGCTCCGGACTGGGCTCGAAGGTACTGGTATCCCGAGCTACTCAGCATGACAGTCGGTCCCTCGATCCGCCTGCCCCTTCAGGAGGACCTTCTGTCGCAGCAGCAGGGGACGGTCCTCCACCCGAACCTGTCCAGTCTCCACCTCCATGCGTGGAGATTGAGCGGCGACAGTTGAGGCCATTTGACTTGCCTCCTGAAGTCTGTGATGTCATTCTGGCAGCCAGGCGTCCCTCCACAAAGTCGGTATACGCCTGCCGGTGGAACAGATTTGTGGCATGGTGCACAGCAAAGGCTGTGGATCCCCTTTCTGCCCCTCTGTCTGAGGTTCTCCTCTTCCTCCTTTCCCTTGCCCAGCAGGGCTCTGCTCTGGGCACTATCAAGGGCTATCTTTCTGCCCTTTCCGCCTTCTTGAGGCTACCTGATCAGCCATCTTTGTTCAAGTCCCCTATTGTGTTAAGATTCTTGAAGGGCATCACGCACATGTATCCTCCAACTCCGTTCGTGATGCCTCAGTGGGACTTGAACCTGGTTTTGACTTTCCTGATGTGCGCTCCCTTTGAGCCCCTTCATTCCTGTCCTCTCCGTCTTCTCACCTTAAAGACGGCCTTCCTGGTAGCCATCACCTCTGCCAGGAGAGTGAGTGAGCTCCAGGCTCTTTCTATTCAACCTCCTTTCTTGTCTGTTCATCCTGATAAGGTGGTTCTTCGGACTAGACCTTCTTTCCTGCCCAAGGTAGTCTCTGCTTTTCACATTGGGCAGTCCATCACCTTGCCCTCCTTCTTCCCGCCTCCGCATCCTTCAAAGGATGAAGAGCGGCTCCATCGTCTGGACCCAAAACGTGCGCTTTCATTCTATATGGATCGCACACGCCAGTTCCGGGTGGATGACCAACTGTTTGTTGGCTACGTGGGTGAGAAGAAGGGAAGGGCGGTACAGAAACGGACCATCTCTCGGTGGGTCGTCCTGTGCATCAAAGCATGCTACTCTTTGGCTCGGAAGGAGCCTCCTGTTGGGCTGAGGGCCCATTCCACTCGGGCCACGGCGGCTACTACTGCCCTGGGCCGGGGAGTCCCTTTGCAGGACATTTGCCAGGCGGCCACGTGGGCCTCGCTGCACACCTTTGCGAGGCACTACTGCCTGGACAGTCAAGTCCGGAGGGATGGCTTCTTTGGCCGTTCGGTCCTCCAGGACTTTCTGGTGTAGGTTGTATTGGTTCGCAGACCCACCACCGGGGTTGGTATTGCTGGGGTATCTATTCTAAGGTAAGGAATCTAATACTAACCTGTTTCTTTCAGATGAACAAGTTACTTACCTTCGGTAACGATATATCTGTAAGAAACAGTAGTTAGTATTAGATTCCTTACCGCCCCACCCATCCTCCCCGTTCTGCGAACTGATACCTAGGGTTAAGGACATCCCTTTCAGGGCCCTAGTTTTCAAATGGCACCAGTGTTGGTTCTCACATGGCTCTGCGTGTTCTGGCGCGGAAAAGCTGTGTGCAAAGAACTGACGTCAGCGCGCGGAGGCGGCGTCTATATACTCCAGCGACGTCATCACGGCGCACGACGCCGACGACGCGGAGCCGCAGGGGACGCCTGCAGACGACGCCTACCGACGCGCAGGGGTACTGCTACGCAAAAGTTTCCGGATCCAGACTGACGCCTGGGGATATTCTAAGGTAAGGAATCTAATACTAACTACTGTTTCTTACAGATATATCGTTACCGAAGGTAAGTAACTTGTTCACTACTACCAGAGTGCAGACCATTACGCAACCACATACTGTTATTTTTCCCCTTCTTGAGCTTGGATACTTTTTGAACTTCCTACTGCAAGCATGTCTCAGTTTAGAGTCATCAGTTGCCCCTGTAGATTTAATCTTTGTAGAGGACAGGTTAGAATCCTGCAATGTGCAGCAGCTTAAGCAAATCTGCAGGGACTTCAAGGTTCAGCTCAAAGGCCTCACCAGAAAGGAGAAGCTACAAAATTCGCTGAGGGCCTGGGTAGCTGCAAGAAATGCCAGTGGGCAATCTGAGGATCCTGTTGAGGAGAGGGAGGAGCAAACCTTGCATGTACTGATGGTTCAGGATTTGCCCGAGGGAAGGCACCCTCCAGGGCAAGTAGCAGTGTATCATCTTGAGGTCTGAAAATTGCAAAAAACACAGTTGATGGACAGAATGTAGAACAATGTCATACATTCACCCCAGTACAAGGATCTGGGCCTAAATTCATCGTTTTTTTGCACTCCACACCACCCTGGGTTAGACACTGGCTATATGCAAATCAGCTCTGACCCTGTGCCTCATGGGAACAGTCCAGTCCGAACTGCCAAGCCATGTCTTTCCCAGACCGGAATCAAGCATCCAAGGACCAGTTTCTGGCTATCAGCCTTTATCAGCCTGGATAGCTTGACTCCAGTGGTGTGGAGAGCCTGGGACTCACGTCTGAGCATACCCAGCCCACTCGGGGTGAAGATTGCAAAACACACAGTTGATGGACAGAATGTAGAACAATGTCATACATTCACCCCAGTACAAGGATCTGGGCCTAAATCCATCGTTTATTTGCACTCCACACCACCCTGGGTTAGACACTGGCTATATGCAAATCAGCTCTGACCCTGTGCCTCATGGGAACAGTCCAGTCCGAACTGCCAAGCCATGTCTTTCCCAGACCGGAATCAAGCATCCAAGGACCGGTTTCTGGCTATCAGCCTTCATCAGCCTGGATAGCTTGACTCCAGTGGTGTGGAGAGCCTGGGACTCACGTCTGAGCATACCCAGCCCACTCGGGGTGAAAATTGCAAAAAACACAGTTGATGGACAGAATGTAGAACAATGTCATACATTCACCCCAGTACAAGGATCTGGGCCTAAATCCATTGTTTGTTTGCACTCCACACCACCCTGGGTTAGACACTGGCTATATGCAAATCAGCTCTGACCCTGTGCCTCATGGGAACAGTCCAGTCCGAACTGCCAAGCCATGTCTTTCCCAGACCGGAATCAAGCATCCAAGGACCGGTTTCTGGCTATCAGCCTTCATCAGCCTGGACCGGTTTCTGGCTATCAGCCTTCATCAGTCTGGAGGTCTGTCCCCAGAGGAGCTGGAGGACAGAAGTGATGCCGGGAGGCATTAGATCTAGCTAGAAACGCTCAAAATGCAGCATCAGGAGAAGCTCCATTTGGAGTTGGCCAGGCTCAAAATAAAAGACACAAGGATGGTTTTGGATCAGGAAGGGAATTTAAAGGAGCTGGATTTAAAGTCCAAGTCCAGCACGGATGGTAGCAGTGTTTCTTCAGCGCAGTCAGAGGGGATGGTACACGTACCCAAGGATGTAGTGAAGGATTATGTTGTGGGGGATGACATTGACCAGTAGTTTAGGGGTTATGACGTCGCAGTGAGGTCACACAGGGTCCCTTAGCGAGATTGGGGGCAGGTCTGTAGAACCGCTTCACAGTAGAGTGGAGGGACACCTTGTTGACCTTACCCAGGGAGGATCTGATGAAGTATCCTGAGATGAAGGAAGCTTTGGTCAGTTGGTGTGGTCTCACCCCAGAGAGTTACAGGGTAAAGTTTAGGAAGAGTACTAAACTTGGTTCACAAACATGGATTTAGTATGTGGATTTCTACTGCACAGCCCCGGATGGTTGGGTGAAGGGCAGTGAGGTAACAGATTATCAGGGGCTCTACAATTTGATTGCATGGGAGTACTTGGCAAGTCATTGATTCCCTCGGGCTGCGGCAGCACTTGATTGACCGCAAGCTGACTGACCCTAGGGAGCTTACAAAGGAGGCGGACCGCTGGCTCAGCACCAGGGTCCAAAAGAAGTTGTACATGGGAGACGCAAGGGTGGGCAGGATACACAATGGAAGAGTAGGGAGGACAAGAGTAGTAAGCAGAACTTCTTTAAAGGGTACCAACCTAGTTCTCAGGGTAAAGATTCCAGTGTCCCAGGTGATAAGAAGCCATGAAACTCTTTAAGGAAGCCTGGATAGAGGGATCCCAGGAAGTGTTGTGCATGTGATCAGGAGGGTCACATGAGACGGGACCCCAAGTGTCCCATGCTGGCACAGCCCGCCACCGGTGGGCAGTCACAGGTGATGGCTAGTGTAGTGCTTGGGAAGGATCTGGTCCTAGGAGGGTGTGGGATCCCAGCTTAGATTACTCTGGTCTCACTAGGGGACAGTGAGATGTTCCAGAGAAACCTAATGCCTGATAACTCTAAGGAGTACAGGCAGTGGCTGACCATCGATGGACAGAGGGGTAAGAGGCTCTGAGAGACACAGGATCCAGTGGGACTACTGTCAGGTGTCACCTGGTGTCTGAAGAGCAAGTAGTTCCTCATGAACTTCACCAAGTTATGGCAGTTGACAATAGTGAGGGCTTCTGTAAAATGGCTCAGGTTTCATTTGAGTGGGTGGGTGGGGGTGGGTCTCAGGTTCCTTGCGAGTAGCTGTGAGCCAATCCATGCCTTTGGGAATATACTGCTTGGAGGGAGGTGGAGTTCAAGTTGCACATGGAGATTTTGGGATTGCCTGAGTGTGCGGGCATGACCACACGGTCCATAGCAGCTCGAGCTAATCAAGAAGACCTGGAGCCTGAAACATTGGCCAAAGTGTCCGCCGGGAAGAGAAAGGGCAGGGGGCTCGGGGAACCCGCTCTTGAAATGCCCATGGTCGGGTAGAACGGTGAACCGGAGTGGGATGCCCCAGTACCTTCAGGGGAAGAGGTAGCTCAACTGGAAGACTTGCCTGAGCTGACCCATTGGCTGCAGGAAGTGGGTCCCATTAGGTAAGCGATGTCTGCAGAGCAGATGCCTTGCCCTACTCTCATGCATTTTAGGCAGCAGGCTGAGGAGCAGGCAGCTGGCAAAGATGCCAAGTCACATCTGATTTACTGGTAGAATGGGCTTCTCTTTAGTGAGCCTAAGGTTGCTGAGCCTGGGGCAGCCCGTATGCTGATGGTACCCTTGCACTTCAGAACCTTCCTACTGGGTTTTGCTCATGATGTGCCTTTGGCAAGAAATTTGGGGCAGGGCAAGACCTTTGACAGGCTTGTCACTCAATTTTACTGGCCCCAAATGTGAAGGCAGTTCGATACATTTTGCAAGTCTTGACAAAAATGCCAGGCCAGTGGCAAAAGTGGGGGAGAAGTGTAAAGCTCCCCTCCAACCATTCCTTGTCATGAGCACCCCTTTCGAGCGGGTGGGCATTGATATTGTGGGGCCTCTGGATCCCAAGACCGCCATGGGCAACACACTCATCCTGGTCTTGGTGGACCATGCCACCCGATACCCGTAAACTACCCCCCTCAGGATAGTGAGTGTGCCAGTCGTGGCCCGGGCACTCATGGGGATCTTTATATGTGTGGGTTTCCCCAAGGAGGTGGCATCTGACCAGGGTACCAATTTCATGTTGCTGTACATGAAAGCCACCCTCAAAGTAATGGGTTGGTTGAGAGATACAACCGTACCCTGAAAGGCATGATTGGGGGTCTGTCAGACCCCGTGAAGTGGGATGTCCTCCTGCCATGCCTTCTCTGCCTACAGGGAGGTACTGCAGAAAGGGGTTGACTTTAGCCCCTTTGAGCTGTTTGCTGTACTGGCACCCTGCCAGAGGACCTCTGTTTGCTCTAGAAGGGCTGGGAGGAAGCTCCAAGGAAGCCACCCCAGGATGTATTTAGCTACATTCTGGCCTTCCGAAACCAGACCGCTCGCTTCAGGAAACTAGCACCGGCGAACCTGGAAGCAAGCCAGGAGGACATGAAATGCTGGTATGACCAGAATACCCCTCTGGTTGAGTTTCTAACGTTCAGACTGTCATGCGCTTCCTTGGCATGATGGCCTCATGTATCGCCATTGTCCCCGATGCAAGCTTAAACATGCATCAACTACAAGAGTGCCTGAAAGTACAATGTTCATTAGAATAGGGTCGCACGTAAGATCTAGTGTTGGTGTGGGCCAGCACCCATCACTGTATGCAGTGGTGGGACAGCTACAATCTGTTGCAGGGCCAGCCCTATGTAGACCCAGTTCCACAAGAGACTGTCACAACAGCTGTTGCTGGGGTGGCTTCTGCAGGACATGACCATTCCTGGCAGGTGACCTCATCAACAGGGCTTCTGTATGAATTACTTAGAGTTGCTGACCATTTAGCTAGTCCTTGAGGCCTTTTTTCTACCAGGGCCAATGCAAGGGAGTCCTCACCAGGACAGACAACATGACAGCCATGTTCTACCTCCTGAAACAAGGGAGCACGTATTCTGAGCAGCTGTCCTTGCTAGGGAAAAACATTTCACTGGGGCACTCCACCATAGCATACACCCGAAGTGGAGGACCTTCTGAGAGTGGACAACGAATATGCAGACCTGTAACAGGTCCACAAGTGGGAAGTCCACCCACAAGTCCTACTACCATGCTTCCGTTGTTCGCAAATACTTACGTCATTGGGTGTTCACTCACGTAGACTCTTTTTTTGCAATTTCTGAAAACACCAAATGCCAAAGCTTCACCTCCAGGTACCCACAGTCAATGGCATTACACTGTGAATGAACTGGTCCATGTTATTTGCCTACGCTTTTAACCACTCCCACTCCTTCCATATGTGGTCCTCAAGCTTCGACAAACATTCCTCACCCTCATCCTACTGGCTGTCCTGTGGGCCAAACAACCCTAGTTCACCACCCTCTTCGATGTATCTGTAGTTTCCCATGAGAAAATGTCCAACTGGCTGATATTGTTAAGGAGAACCATGGCATGGTCAGGCATACTAACACCAGGCAGATCAGTCTTGCAGTTTCCCACAAACTACCTCCAGAATGTATGTCCATCCTAAAATGGGTCTATTATGCAACCAAGTGGAAAAGGTTTGTCTACTATTGCCTTTCCACACTGGTCCAAGACAAAGGGCCTGATTTAGATCTTGGCGGACAGGTTACTCCGTCACAACGGTGGTGATTAGCCCGTCCGCCAAAATATAAATCCCTACGGATATAATGGGATTTATATTTCGGCGGATGGGATATCCGTCACCGTTGTGACGGAGTAACCCATTCGCCAAGATGTAAATCACCTACTTCATTTAAAATGTCAGGCCTTGTCTACCTTCTGTCTGTTTCCATTTGGTTGCAATGTCAGCTTACTTACAAAACAGGGAACACTCTTTGTTATTAAGAGTCCCGGTCATCAAATCCTTTATGGAAGGACTCAAATGAGTTATTCCACCCAGGGTGCTCCTGGCCCCTGTGTGAAACCTCAACATAGTCCTCACTCGACTTATGGGCCTTCCTTTTGAGTCCCTCCACTACTGCCCCCCCCCTCTCATGGAAGGTTGCTTTCTTTGTTGCCATTTCATATTTAAGGCATTTTAGCGAGCTTCAAACTGTTACCTTAGAAGAACCTTTCTTCAAGTACACCACAACAAGTCCTCCTTAGGACTTACCTAAAGTTCCTGCCTAAGGTGGTATCTCCCTTGCATCTTAGTTAGACCATTGAGCTTCCGGTGTTCTTCCCACAGCCACACTCGTTAGCAGAGAGGGCCCTCCGCAGACTAGATGTCAAGCAGGCCTCATGTACTACATTGACAGGATAAAGCCATTTCGCAAAGCTGGACAACTCTTTGTGGCATTCACTAAACCACACAAAGACAGTGCTTTCTCTAAATAGGGCATAGCCAAATGACTTGTAAAAGGAATTCAAACTTGCTACACTAAAGCCAAATGGCAATTACTGGCACCTCCCGTGCCCCATCCAACCCTCACAAAAGAAGCCTCTGTGGCATTCCTTTGCAAAATCTCTATAGCTGACCCATTTTAAAACAGCTACTTGGTCCACGCCTCATACATTCACCATTAATATCTAGTGTATGCTTTTTCAATCTTCTGTAACATCCTTCGGCAAGCCACCACTTAGGGGAGAATTGCTCTACAGTCTATGCAGAGCATGTGTATCTACAGCTACACATACCACAAATGAAATATGTTACTTAACGCAGTAAACATCGGTTAGTGGCATGTTGTGCTGTAGATTTACATGTGCCCACCTTCCTCCTAGGAAGCCGCACGTTGTACCAGATTTCTTTTTTCTCTTTCGCATGGTCATCTTATTTTTTTATGCTCCATTTTCATCCTCACCCGTTTTCCGTAAATCATGAGAACGAAGCAGATGCCCATATGCATTACCAGTCATAGGAGGAGTCCCTATACCTCTTGACGTAAAAGACTTATTCAAAGTGAAACAAGTTACACGCATCGGAGGCCAACACTAGATGGCAGGAATATGCAGAGCATGTGAATCTACAGCACTACATGCACCAAACATATGCTAACAAGGTAAGTAACACATTCCGTTTGCAGTCAAGTTTCTTCAGATTCTCAAATGTGCCTGTGCCTTTCAATGATGTGCAATCCCATGATGCAGAAAGTTAAATCTCTGACCAGTGCGGCTAGGCGTTGCCCATTGAATAAGAAATTAAAAACCTTTTGTCCATTCATGAAGTGTAGACCGCAAAAGATGAAACCTTGCCACCAAATGGGAAATGTTCTGGAGAAACAAGGCTGTGTGTCCTGACTTAAAACTTGACAGGATAGGTTGGTGATGCATGGATAGCATCATGGCGCACCCTCAAGGGGAAGCTTGTGCTGCAGGTTACTTTGAAAGATTTTAAAGTTGAGCTTTCTGCTCATACTTGTGACACAAAGGCAGTTTTCTAAATGTTTGGGAAGGAAAGCACAGCGACCCTCAACATTTATTTATTTTTATTTCTGTTGTATTGTGTGACTTGAGTAGAATGGTGGAGCATTAAACATCTTTTAAAATAGATGAGCTAGTAAAGTCAGATTTTGTTTTGAAAAATCCTTTCATGTCCATTCTTGCTTGAGTGGGGAAGATCTGGCGGTGTACTCTGATGTAGGACCTGTGGTGCTAACCATCTACAAAAGTGGCTGAAGAGCTATCAGTCTTACCAGTGTGATTAACTTTACTTCATGGATTGTATATAAAGCCCACTACACAACACAACATTTTCTGATTCAGGTTTTACCAGTTCATCCAATTTAATGGTGTATTATTTTTCTAATGGCCTTAATTAACTGTGCAATAGATTCTGATTAGATGTGTGTCTCTCTTGTGCTTTTTCTTTGTGTATTCTTCCTTCAACACATACATCTATCATCTTTACAGACGTGGAACCGGTGCTTTCAAATCTAGAGCTGGGAGACCTGTACCTGCCCCTGTTATAAATAGCAAATATGGTCTGCGAGAGACCGATAAACGCTTGAACAGGCTAAAACAGCTAGGGGATGGCAGCAAAAACTGTGACAGTCAGTCTGTTGATTCCAATACTGATGCCGACACTACTCAGGAAAAAACTAACAAAACCAGATGTGAGTAAAGTACCTGTGGGTTATTGCATTTTGTCTTACTTACCCATTTACAGCAGTTATTTAATACTGTCTACTGTGTTGATGAATAACCTATTCCACCAGAGGAAAACAACTCTTATCTATCAGAAGCATTACCCGAAAGCTGTAGGTTTAGACTGCCAAAAGGTTTGACCACTTCTTCACAACTTTGTACCACCTAAGTATTTGTTCAGTTATATGCTATACAACACAAGACATTCTTGCTCCTTCGTCTTTTTTTAGACTGCCAAATTTCTTGATATAAGTCTTCGATCCCTGCAAAACCTTTGTTGTTTTAAATCCGTTTACTTTCTGTCAGCAAATTGTTTGAGTGCTGGTCCTGCATTTGCCTTTTACCATACCCACTTTTCTCACCCGAGTAACTTTATTTGATCCTGTTAATTCATTTAATCTCTAACTCTTAAGTTTAAATGTCTAAAATTCATACTATACAGTCCGACTCAGTAACCAATTCATCTCTGTTCCTGCATCCCTCACAAAATACTAACTTCCTGTGAATTTTGGTTTCCAACACCTCATCAATTAGCCATCTTTTCATTCATCGGAAGTGATGTTGTGTTGCACATATAAGCGCCACCCCAGCGTGCTGACATCATTTCCTTCCTTTCTCTTCCAACTTTCCAAATCAGGAGAGCTACTTTGGCAATTTGTTAACCACCTTTTTCTACTTTTTGTTGACTCTTTTTTAATTTAACTGGGTGCTAGGAACATGTATCCCAATTAAGCCACAGGGTTCGAACTGTGTGGAGAATTGCACAGACAGAGGTCTATCTCTGACCCCACAGTTGGTTTGTCTATAGTGCCAGGAGTCGCGTCAAGACCCCAAGACCTGTTTCAACGGTAAGTCTATGAATCCGAGGTGGTTCGTAAGTGGGCGTGAAGCTTCTGGCAGCACGACAGAAGAAGGCTCCACGCTGATTCTGGTCCCATGGGAGACCACGAGTCCCATTCCCACAGACGATCATCTTCAATGTCCAAGACTTTTTTTCTCCAACTCAGGTAAGTCCAAGAAGATGTCGTCAAAGTGTTGTTCGGCTTCCCCCCTGAAGCCGGAACGACACCCGCCCAACTTAGAATTTTCTACCACACCAGGCACTCCATGTTTGGGCCACCAATTCCCTCTGGCGTGAATTTGGGCCCCCTGGAGTCGAGAGGTCCCCTGCTGGGATACCACTGGTGGGTTAGCACTTGACCCCAGCTGAGCTCTCTGGATCCACCCCCTATGCGGAGCAACACCGTCACGTGTGTCTCCTTCCTCCTCTGCTCCCTCCCTTTTGGCGCCAACTTGGATGCCTCCGACGCCACTCAATGATGAGCCCATCAATATCCAACTCCGTACCAGTGCCTTTTGACGTCAGTGCCGACACCATCCAGGCCCTACCTACCCCTGGGCTTTCCGCCCTTAGATCAGCCCTTCCCTCCTGAAGGTGGAGATGAGGAGGAAGGGTTTGGTCCCTGTGAGAAAGTCCCCTCTTTCTACATGGTTGCCCCCATTTTTTTTTTACTGAATTCCGATGTTCTTTGACTGGGTGTGCCCTGGGCTCCTGCTAACCAGGTACCCAGGGCCTATGTTCTTTCCCTAAAACTGCATTGAAGCTTAAACCCAATTGTCATTTCTGGCCAAAGGTCAGCCCCTGATAAATAGTACCACAGGTACAGAGTGCACTGTGACTAGGGAAGGCCTCTAAGGGCTGCAGCACTAATTGTGCCACCCTTAGCGGTCCTTTACCTTCACACTCACACACTGCCTTTAGTAGGTTGCGTGTTTTGGTTCAGAACAAAGTGAAGAGTCGACATGGCACACATCCCTGTGTGCCATGCCTATAACCCACTGCCCTGGCATAGATCAGTCACCCATCTAGCTCGGTGCACTATACCAGTGGTGAGGGTACAGGTGCATGAGCCCTGAACCCGTACTGTGTCTAAGTCCATTCTTAGACATTGAAAGTGCAGTGTGGCCATTAAGGGTATATGGTGCTGGGAGTTTGTCAAAACGAACTCCACAGCACCATAATGGCTACACTGAAAACTGAGAAGTTTGGTATCAAACATCTCGGCACATTAAACCCACATTTATGCCAGTGTGGGATTTTTTTTTGATAATCAAATTTTATTGACGTTTTAAACACAAATAAGTTCATTGATAGTAGGTCACACAGTCCAATTAGAAACCCCTGTCCCTCCCAAATGACAACACAGATCGTATCAGTCTTTTCAGAATAAAGAACTAGCACCCCCGTAGCACATTGAGTTAACAAGTTAGGTCCAATCAAGATGGTAACAAGCCGAACCATTTGCCCCACACCTTGCCAAACATCTCCGGGCATCCCCGAGCCTCAAATAGGGCCTCCTCCCACACCCCGCACCAGTCCACCCCCTCCTCCATTTCCGTAGTGTCGGTGCCTCAGCCTGGGACAATTTAGCTGCGATGTCTCGTTTCGCCACCGCCAGTGCTGTTCCCAGGAAGCGCTTATCGGCCCAGGAGCCATCCAGGCCATCGAACACTCCCAGTAACAAGTGTCTCGGGTCATGGGAAACCACCCAACCCCAAGCCCGCGTAAGCTCCAATTCCACCCCTCTCCAGAATGGAACTAGGGCCGGACAGAGCTGGGGTGTCAGCACACCGGGTACAGGCCGGGGAGGTTCTCACACCAGCTCGAAAGAGGCGGGCTGGTGTGAGATACGCCGTGTGGAGGAAGTAAAGCTGGACCAGGCGTAGTTTTGAAGAAGTGGTTAGGGATTTGGGAGCCATCAGGGCATCCCGCCAGTCTGCTTCGTCCAAAGGGCCCACCCAACCCTCACATCACTCTCTAAGGATGTGGGGCAGTTATTAATCAGGGCTCGGTATATTCGGGACACCCCCCCCCCCTCTCCCCAGGCTACCCAACATGACTTGAGCCTCCAGAGGACTAAATTCTAGAAGAGAGGAGGGTGCTGGGAGGTGTATGTGGAGGGCGTGGGGGAGTTGCAAGTATTTATAGAACTGGGAATGTAGGAGAGCATGTCTTTGCTGTCGGTCAGAGAAGGAACGTATGTGGTCCCCTACCCACATGTCTCCCAGCAGGGAAATCCCCACCAGGTCCCAATGTCGGAAACCCTCCAGGGATGAGGTCTCCCCCCAACCAGGTGCCCCACCATAGGGGCGTTTGTCTAGTCAGTTTCCGATTCCAGTGCACCATGCGAAGGACAGCGCACCAAGCCATAAGGACCGATCTGGTGATTAAGGGCATAGAGTGTGGCACCAGGGAACCGTATAGGAAGCCCTGTATCTGCGCAAAGTCTAGGACAGTGAGCTTCACCCGTAGCTCGGACCAGCCGCCCGCAAACCAATTGTGAATCACAATGAGTTTTGTAGCTAGGTAGTAAAAGTAGAGGTTGGTGACTCCCATGCCACCGTCAAAGGGGGGGACCCGGCAATGGGACAGGGACAGTCGTGATCGCCCACTCCCCCACAGAAACCAGATTAGCGTGCTATCCAGTTCCTTGAACCAGCTAGTCGAGAGGTGAATCGATGTGTTCTGCAAAATATATAGAAAGCGGGGAAGGATCATCATTTTGAAATGGGCGCTCCGGCCTAATGGATTAAGGGGAAGGGACTGCCAGTTCCTAAGATCGGTTTTCACCCGGGCAACTAGGGGAGCAACGTTGAGGCCCCATTTTAGCTCAGGCAGGAGGGTCACCCATACACCCAGATACTTGAATGCCTGCCTCCGGAGGGGGATCACCGCCTTCCAATCGAAGCATGCCCGTGAGGGGTGAAGGGGGACCAGTGTGGATTTCACTGGGTTGAGACGGATACCCGAGACTTGCTCAAAAGCAGAAAGGGCCCTCAGAGACCTAGGGCCGGAGTGCTCCGGGTCGGCCAAATAAAGCAGAACATCGTCTGCATATAGAACAATTTTGCCCACCTGGCTCTGATCCCACTTCCAGCCCTGGATGAGGGGGTCTTGCCGTATTAGTGCCGCCAGGGGCTCCATCGCCAGCGCGAATAGGAGTGGTGAGAGGGGGCAGCCCTGGCGTGTGCCTCTCCGAATTGGAAATGGTTCGGAGGACGAGCCGTTAACGAGCACACGGGCTCTAGGGCTGTTGTAAAGAACTTGGACCAGGCGGAGGAAGGGAAGGCCGAAACCCATCCTCTCCAGAACATCTCGCAAGTATCCCCAATCCACTGTACCAAAGGCCTTCTCGAACTCAACAAGGAGAAGGGCCAGGTATGGGGAGAGGCGATGTCGATGAGCCAGTGCGAGGTGGAGACGGCGGATACAGTGACGGGTACTCCTGGCCGGCATGAACGCGCATTGGTCGGGGTGGACCAGATCCTGCAGGAGGGGCCGGAGTTCTTGGGCTATTGCAGTGGCAAAGATTTTAATTTCGGTGTTTATCAGGGAGCTAGGACGGTAATCGGAGCAATCCAGGGAAGGGGGTTGTGTCTTCGGGATGACCACGATGGTCGCCACATCAGATTCAGATGGGAAGGACCCGTCGTCGACCACCTGACGGAAGAGCTCTGTCAGATGGGGGACCAGATCGTCGCGGAACGCTGAGTAATATTCCTGGGGAAATTCATCAGGCCCTGGCGTCTTGCCGGAATGTAGCCGGGAGATGGCTCCGTGAATTTCTTCCGGAGTGATAGAGCCGTCTAGGGTATCCGCCGTCTCTCTGGGGAGACACAGAAGGCGCATTTCGGAGTTCGTCAGCGAAGGAGGCTCCGGGGGGCGTGCGGTATAGAGGCCCTCATAATACTGTGTGAAGGTTTGCGCAATGGCCGAAGATGTCACATGGTGTGTCCCATGGACCGTTCGGATCTCAGGGATGATGCTATGGGCTCTAGGGTAGGATACCAGATTGTGGAGCAGTTTACCGTTCTTGTCGCCCCAGCCGTAGATGCGGGCCTCAGAGGAGCGCCAGAGCATTTTGGCTGGCTCCAGGCAAAGCCGCCGAATCTCGTCCCGGACCAGCGCGAGCCGTCTGGAGGAGTCGGCAGCGTCATTAGGCAGTTGAGCTTGTTCCAAGCGAACGGCCCTAGACTCCATCTGCGCCAGTTGGGAGGTCTGGGCCGCGCGCTTGGCGTGCACGAGCCCCCTGACGACTCCGCGGAGCACTGCTTTGCCCGCCTCCCAGAGTGTTCCCTGCGAAGGGACCGACCCTACTTTGGCTGAGAAGTAGTGCCGGTGCTCCTGACCGAGGGAGTCCACCAATTCGGGGTCCTGCAGAAACCACGCATTTAGGCGCCAGGTTGTCTTGGGGCCTGTGGACGGAGACCCAATGTGGATCGAGATGGGGGAGTGATTGGGAATTCCCCTGGGAAGATTCTCTGCCCCTGACACCAACTGGCAGTCCGTGGCGGGCATCAGTATTAAGTCTATGCGAGAATGGATGCGGTGGGCGGCTGATGTGTGAGTGTATTGTTCCCTTCGGGGGTTCCACACTCTCCATACATCGCAAAAACCCATTGCTGAGGTCCATCCTACCAAGCTCTTCGCAGAGGCAAGCCGCTGCGCAGAGGGAGGGCCCGACACATCCCTGGAGGGTTGGAGGACCGCGTTGAAGTCACCCCCGACGACAGTGAGGCCCTGGGGAAGGGAGGAAACTACTTGCGTGAGGCGCCGGAGAGTGGATGATAAGAGTGCCGGGGGACATAGGTGCAGAGGAGATTCAAGGGGTTACCCTCAATCAGTCCCGACACGGCCACATACGTTCCCTGGGAGTCAGTGACGGCGTCAATTACGGTGAAGGGAAGCCCTTGCTTCAGAAGAATGGCCACCCCCCAGGAGCCTCTGGTAAAACCGGAGTGCCAGACCCGGTCGAACCCGTACCTGGCAAGGAATTGGCACTTGGGACGCCGGAAGGTGTGTCTCCTGGAGGAGAAGGGCATCGGGCATGTGGCGGCGGGCTGCACGCAGCACCGTGGTTCGTTTGATGCGATCAAGGAGGCCGTTCACGTTCTAGGAGAGAATGTGGAGGGGTTTGTCATAGGCACGGGACATGTTCGGAAGTGGGATCTGGCATGTAGCAAGTGGGCAAAGAGGAGCCCTCCCCGTCAGGGGGAAGGATCCGGCCAGATCCTGGGCTCAGGGGCCTAGTTAAGGAAGAAAGGGGTGTGTGTGACAGCCGAAGAGGATAGTAGGACGTGTGACTACTCATAAGAACAAAACAAGACAGCCCGTAGGCGGCCAACAGCAACCAATTCCCGAGAGACAAGGGTCTCTCCCCCCTCCCTCGCCCCCCAATTCCCCCCACCCTATACTTCAAAACGGGAAGCATCTGTCGCCCTAAAATAAGTCACTAATACCTCGCAAGGAGGCAAACAGCTAAACTAAAACGGTTAGCAACCACTAAATCGGGTCATGGCTGAGTCGGACCCCCTCCATGTGTTCGGATAAAATGTTAACAGCAAATTAGGGGAAGAAGAAATAGACAAGTATCTGCGGACTAAGGTATTTGTACTCTGAATTACCACGCTATAGATAACCCAACAAACCAGTCTGACAAGCTCCGAATGAGTCTGTGCATGAAGTCAGAGGCATGTGTATCAGTGGAAAGTTCCAAATTGGAGCCGCGGGCTACGTTGGCAGTGCTGATCATGGCCCGGTGTCCACGTCTGATCCGCGGATCACAGGGCTTCCGGACAGGTCGGAGCACACAGAGGGCATCTTAGATATGCTCCCTGAAAACTAACCTACCAGTAGTGTCCAGGTTGAGTGGCTGCTTTCAGCTGCCATCACCAGACATGTTTCTGGACACCTGGGTCGAGAGCCTGCTGTTCTCGGGGGCCTGAAACAATGCACATCCTGGGACGAGGTGCTAAGCCTCCTCCCCCAGGATAGGCAGGGTCCACAAAGGGGAAACTTCAAAGGCTTGCCGCCTTTGTGAGCATCCCCAGGCCACTTGCTACTACAGCAACTGGTTCCCACTGGTTCTGACCCCCACTTTGGGCGGGAGAACCAGCGGGAAAAACAAGTGAGTAAGGGAAGTGTGCCCACCTCTGCCAACTCCAACCCTCAGGTGGGGGAGGCGAGGTGAAGCACAACTCTCAGTTACCCCCATGTTGCAGATGGGGGGACCCAGCCACCCAGAGAAAGGTTTATGTTTGAGGCATATGAGCTGTAGATCGCATACTTTTGCATAGATCGCCATCTGGTGTTGGGTACGGATGTTTGTACTTTGTTATTGTAGAAGTCTTTGTAGTCATGAGATAGGTGACTCCTCCTTTGGTTAGTAGTGCGCATGGGCATCGACTCCATCTCCAGATAGTTTTTTCCGCCATCGGGTTCGGATGTAATTTGCTGTGCTCAGGGTCATTGTTGTTTCGATTCCCCTTCAACGCGCAAAGCTCTCACCGCTCAACGGTATTGTTTCGATCGCGATCTCTCGACGCGCATCTGCTTCCCAAACAGAGTTTCGAGTCCGGTCGTCGACGTGGGCCGTTAGGCCGATAGGCGCCATCAATCAGCATATAGGAAGGACTCCATTTAAAAAATGCTACTGTGGGGCTAAATTCCTACACCAGATCTCCTCGAGGTCTGCAACGTTTGGCTCTCTCCAGAACACGAGAGTCAACACAGCCAAGCCTGTGATTCTTTCAGGTCCAAGAAGACTAAACGTGATCGTCTGGCTCAACGTCACGAAATGTCTAGATGAACAGTCTCTGCGCCGGAAGACATCTCTGACATTATTAACTGCTACAATAAATGAAAAAGGGGGTGGTGATGGACGGAGAATCTGAACCAATCAAACACTCACACCCAGTCAAAAGATCTGGGGATGATCCATCACTGTTCTTTAGCCCACTCTGCCACCCCAGTTCAGACATGGCTATATGCAAATCAGTCTGACCCTGTGCCTCATGGGAACAGTCCAGCCCGAACTGCTAAGACATGCCTTCCCTGGACCGGAAACAAGCTTCCGAGGACCGGTTTCTGGCATTACAGCCGTCTTCAGCCCGGCTTGCTTGAATCCTGTGGCAAAGTGAGCAAGGGACTCACGTCTGAGCATAACCTGCCACAGTTATGGCGGCCAAAGCGGTACAAAAGGGGGTGGTGATGGACGGAGCATCTGAACCAATCAAACACTCACACCCAGTCAAAAGATCTGGGTTTGATCCATCACCGTTCTTTAGCCCACTCTGCCACCCCAGTTCAGACATGGCTATATGCAAATCAGTCTGACCCTGTGCCTCATGGGAACAGTCCAGCCCAAACCATGCCTTCCCTGGACCAGAAACAAGCTTCCGAGGACAGGTTACTGGCATTACAGCCGTCTTCAGCCCGGCTTGCTTGAATCCAGTGGCAAAGTGAGCAAGAGACTCACGTCTGAGCATACTCTGCCACACTTATGGTGGCCAAAGCGGTACAAAAGGGGGTGGTGATGTACGGCGCATCTAAACCAATCAAACACTCAGACCCAGTCAAAAGATCTGGGTTAGATCCATCACCGTTCTTTAGCCCACTCTGCCACCACAGTTCAGGCATGGCTATATTCAAATCAGTCTGACCCTGTGCCTCATGGGAACAGTCCAGCCCGAATTGCCAAGACATGCCTTCCCTGGACCGGAAACAAGCTTCCGAGGACCGCTTTCTGGCATTACAGCCCTCTTCAGTCCGGCTTGCTTGAATCCAGTGGCAAAGTGAGCAAGGGACTCACGTCTGAGCATACCCTGCCACACTTATGGCGGCCAAAGCGGTACAAAAGGGGGTTGTGATGGACGGAGCATCTGAACCAATCAAACACTCACACCCAGTCAAAAGATCTGGGTTTGATCCATCACCGTTCTTTAGCCCACTCTGCCACCCCAGTTCAGACATGGCTATATGCAAATCAGTCTGACCCTGTGCCTCATGGGAACAGTCCAGCCCTAACTGCCAAGCCATGCCTTCCCTGGACCGGAAACAAGCTTACGAGGACCGGTTCTGGCATTACAGCCGTCTTCAGCCCGGCTTGCTTGAAACCAGTGGCAAAGTGAGCAAGGGACTCACGTCTGAGCATACCCTGCCACACTTATGGCGGCCAAAGCGGTACAAAAGGGGGTGGTAATGGACGGAGCATCTGAACCAATCAAACACTCACACCCAGTCAAAAGATCTGGGTTTGATCCATCACCGTTCTTTAGCCCACTCTGCCACCCCAGTTCAGACATGGCTATATGCAAATCAGTCTGACCCTGTGCCTCATGGGAACAGTCCAGCCCGAACTGCCAAGCCATGCCTTCCCTGGACCGGAAACAAACTTCCGAGGACCGGTTACTGGCATTACAGCCGTCTTCAGCCCGGCTTGTTTGAATCCAGTGGCAAAGTGAGCAAGGGACTCACGTCTGAGCATACCCTGCCACACTTATGGCGGCCAAAGCGGTACAAAAGGGGGTGGTGATGGACGGAGCATCTGAACCAATCAAACACTCACACCCAGTCAAAAGATCTGGGTTTGATCCTTCACCGTTCTTTAGCCCACTCTGCCACCCCAGTTCAGACATGGCTATATGCAAATCAGTCTGACCCTGTGCCTCATGGGAACAGTCCAGCCCGAACCATGCCTTCCCTGGACCGGAAACAAGCTTCCGAGGACCGGTTACTGGCATTACAGCCGTCTTCACCCGGCTTGCTTGAATCCAGTGGCAAAGTGAGCAAGGGACTCACGTCTGAGCATACCCTGCCACACTTATGGCGGCCAAAGCAGTACAAAAGGAGGTGGTGATGGACGGAGCATCTGAACCAATCAAACACTCACACCCAGTCAAAAGATCTGGGTTTGATCCATCACCGTTCTTTAGCCCACTCTGCCACCCCAGTTCAGACATGGCTATATGCAAATCAGTCTGACCCTGTGCCTCATGGGAACAGTACAGCCCGAACTGCCAAGCCATGTCTTACCTGGACCGGAAACAAGCTTCCGAGGACCGGTTTCTGGCATTACAGCCGTCTTCAGCCCGGCTTGCTTGAATCCAGTGGCAAAGTGAGCAAGGGACTCGCGTCTGAGCATACCCTGCCACACTTATGGCGGCCAAAGCGGTACAAAAGGGGGTGGTGATGGACGGAGCATCTGAACCAATCAAACACTCACACCCAGTCAAAAGATCTGGGTTTGATCCATCACCGTTCTTTAGCCCACTCTGCCACCCCAGTTCAGACATGGCTATATGCAAATCAGTCTGACCCTGTGCCTCATGGGAACAGTCCAGCCCGAACTGCCAAGCCATGCCTTCCCTGGACCGGAAACAAGCTTCCGAGGACCGGTTACTGGCATTACAGCCGTCTTCAGCCCGGCTTGCTTGAATCCAGTTGTAAAGTGAGCAAGGGACTCACGTCTGAGCATACCCTGCCACACTTATGGCGGCCAAAGCGGTACAAAAGGGGGTGGTGATGGACGGAGCATCTGAACCAATCAAACACTCACACCCAGTCAAAAGATCTGGGTTTGATCCATCACCGTTCTTTAGCCCACTCTGCCACCCCAGTTCAGACATGGCTATATGCAAATCAGTCTGACCCTGTGCCTCATGGGAACAGTCCAGCCCGAACTACCAAGCCATGCCTTCCCTGGACCGGAAACAAGCTTCTGAGGACCGGTTTCTGGCATTACAGCCGTCTTCAGCCCGGCTTGCTGGAATCCATTGGCAAAGTGAGCAAGGGACTCACGTCTGAGCATACCCTGCCACACTTCTGGCGGCCAAAGCGGTACAAAAGGGGGTGGTGATGGAGGGAGCATCTGAACCAATCAAACACTCACACCCAGTCAAAAGATCTGGGTTTGATCCATCACCGTTCTTTAGCCCACTCTGCCAACCCAGTTCAGACATGGCTATATGCAAATCAGTCTGACCCTGTGCCTCATGGGAACAGTCCAGCCCGAACTGCCGAGCCATGCCTTCCCTGGACCGGAAACAAGCTTCCAAAGACCGGTACCCTCAACTCCCCCAACACTAAACAGTGACTTCCCTCCACTAGCCCTCCCCCAAACACCCCCCCCAAACACCCCACTCCGGTCGGGGGAAGACTATCAGAGTTCCTACCTGTCTGGAATTACATCACCACAGACAAGTGGGTAAGACAAATTATCCAGTATGGTTACTGGCTGGAACTTACTTCTACCCCCACATATCTCCCAAACAATGTCCATTGTCCACAGAACATCAAATGCTTGTCAGGCAGGAGGTTCTCTCTCTCTTGCAAAAACATGCAATAGAACCAGTTCCCCTACACCAGCAAGGTATGCCTGTATACACAATCCGACCACTTCCACATGGTCACGCTACAACAGGTCCTCCCACTGCTCCAACAAGGCGATTTCCTTGCCACACTAGATGTCAAGGACGCCTACCTCCACATTCCTATTCACCCGGCTCACAGGAAATACCTACGTTTCATGGTAGACGGACAACATTATCAATTCAAAGTCCTTTCATTCGGGGTCACAGCACCCAGAGTCATCACAAAATGTCTTGCAGTAGTAGCAGCCCACTTAAGAAGACAACACATTCATGTGTTTCCTTACCTAGATGACGGGCTCATAAAAGCCAAGTCACACAGCAGTTAGGTACAACAAACACACAACACAATCGAGCTGCTGCACAACTTAGGATTCACAATAAACCTCACCAAGTCACATCTCCAACCGTCCCACACCCAACAGTATCTAGGTGCAACTATAGATACTTCCAAAGCCCTAGCATACCCCAATCCAGCCAGGATGCAAGCCTTCATAACAAAATTTCAATCGCATCACTCACTACCAGCTCGAGTGTTCATGCAGTTAATAGGGATGATGGCCTCTTGCATCTTAATTGTCCCTTACCCAAGACTCCAAATGCTTTGGTTACAACAATGTCTAGCACAACAGTGGAACCAATCTAAAGGTCATCTTGCAGATCTGGTGTTGGTGGACAGCCGCACATATTGCTCTGTGCAATGGTGGAGCACACAAAATCTTTCCGAAAGGGCGGCCGTTCTAGACCCGGTTCCACAAATAGAACTAACAGCGGACGCATCGCTCAACGGCTGGGAAGCTCACCTCATGAACCACACCATTCAAGGTATGTGGACCACTCAACAAAAACTCCTCCACATCAGTCACCTGGAGTTACTGGCCATATTTCTTGCCCTAAAGTCTTTTCAGAAACATCTCCTAGGCAAAACTGTCCTCATTCGGATGGACAATATGACAGCAATGTACTATATACAAAAACAGGAGGGGACATACTCTCTGTAGCTTTCACGCCTAGCACAAAGCATTTGGAGATGGGCCATTCCTCATAAGACATACCTCTTATCAGAGCATCTACCTGGGATACACAATCAAATTGCGGATCTGCTCAGTCGTCTACAACAGCAGATTCAGGAATGGGAACTTCATCCGCAAGTTTTTCTTCCGTTTTTTCAAATGTTCAAATGTCATCAGGAGCAACTCACAAAGGTGGCCATCTCTTGGATCCTATCTTTTCTAGTATTCCTTTGTCCCACTGTCCTCCTGCCCTACCCTTGCACTGGTCGGACCATTTTTTAGTTAATTTCAGCATACCAAATCCCACGGTTAACAGGCTATCCAGCCCGCAGCCACTTCTTTGGAATAGAAATTGGAAGAAGCTGGACATTAACTACCTCATTTCCATCTTAGACCCCGCCCCCGTTGGTGAGATATTTGACTCAGAAGATATTGAGATAGTAGCCAAAAAGACTAACGACTGGCTGTTAGGAGCCTTAGACACATGTCTGCCCCAAGCTCACAAAAAACTTAAAGCCCATAACCCTCCAGCACCATGGTACAATGAATCATTGAAGATCTTAAAATCCAAATGCAAGCGTTTGGAACGCTTATGGAGGAAAGAATACTCCAGTATAGATGGAACCACCTACAGAATGGAGCTTAAACTTTATCATAAAGCTTGTACCATGGCTAGAGCAATCTATGTGGCAAAGACCATTGCCGAAGCTACAGACAAATCTAAAACATTGTTCAACTTAGTAAAGGATTTGGCTGGTGCAAATTCCTCAGCCAAACCTCCTCCGCTGAACGAAGTACAATGTGAAGAGCTAGCATTGTTCTTTACAAATAAAATAGAGACTATCTACTACAATATAGTCACGCAACAACAGACTCAGGCAAAGACACACTCAGATCCTGATTCTAGTGAGTTGAACATCTCCCACTCGATAGACCTGCCTTTCGAGCCTTTGTCGTTCTGGCCGGAATTAAAAATTCAAGACCTTCAAGCCATCTTAGGGACACTAAAGTCGGGCTCCCCGATCGACCCCCTCCCTATCTCGGTATTAAAACTTCTTGACATTTCACAACTTTCCGTGATATGTCAGACCCTAAATTTATCCCTATCCTCAGCGAAGGTTCCATCTATGTGGAAACACGCAATGGTCTCGCCACTGTTAAAAAAAACTTCAGCAGACCCCAAAATCTTGGCCAATTTCCGTCCGATATCACTGCTACCTGCTTTCTCCAAGATCCTGGAGACACATGTCCACGGTCATCTTGCCAAATACTCGGAGAAAAACAACTTACTACATCCTTCACAATCAGGTTTCCGCCCTAGCTTCTCGACCGAGACCACATTGCTCGGGGTGACAGAAAATCTTCGCCTTTTGGTCGACAGAGGGGAGTCTGCTGCGCTGATCCTTTTGGATCTCAGCGCAGCATTTGACACCATCTACCACTCTATTTTGTTAAATTCTCTATCAACCATGGGTATTAGGGGAACTGCCTTGGATTGGATTGCATCGTTCCTTACTCTCAGGACCTTCCAGATTGCTTCCAATACCTCGACCTCAAAAAACCATTTTTCCCCCTATGGTGTCCCCCAGGGATCAGTTGTGAGTCCCCTGCTTTTTAATCTGTATGTAACCCCTCTCGCCCAGATTGCGGAGGAAATAGGTCTAAATATGTATACTTACGCAGACGACTCTCAGATCATTTTTTCACTTTCAAAAGGTGAACAGGACGCACCGTCTTGCCTTCAAATTGGCCTCAGAAAGATTGCAACTTGGAAGAGTAATAACCTACTCAAGTTGAATGGCAACAAGACAGAGGTCTTAGTCGTAGGTCCAGATCACTACTTGTGGAACCCCAGGCACTGGCCCTCTGAAATGGGCCTTTTACCTACCCCGTCAAATCAAGTACGTAATCTAGGTATCATCATTGACAATAAATTAACCATGGAGCCACAAGTCAACAATGTCACTGCCATCTGCTTTACCATTCTGAGATGGCTTAGGAAAATCATCTGGATGTTGCCAGAAGACACGCAGAAGTCAGTGGTCAATGCCCTGATCACCTCCCGATTAGATTACGGGAACGTCCTGTACCTGGGAGCAACACAAGCAGTCAAGAGACGCCTCCAACTCGTCCAAAATGCCGCGGCTAGATTACTTTGCAAGTGTCCCAGAAGGGAAAGAATATCTGGACATATCAAGGCGCTCCACTGGCTAAAAATCGAAAACCGCGTGAAATTCAAGACTCTGAGCCTTATGCACAGAATCAAATGGGGGAATGCCCCCAGATATCTACAATCCCTTGTGCAGGTCTATATGCCGGCTCGTAGTCTTAGGTCGGCATCTCAAGGCCTCTTTTGCGTACCGAAAGTGCGCAGAGCTATGATCGGAGGAAGGTTTTTCTCACTGCTGGGCCCCAAACTATGGAACACTCTCCCATTGAACTTACGTCTGGAAACTCGCTACGACCACTTTCGTAGAGCAACTAAAACGTGGCTTTTTAATCAGTAAATTGCTCCAGCCTCCCAGAGTTTTACATTCTGCTCTGTAACTTAGTGTCTCTCAGCGCCGGGAAACCCTTCTTGGGTAGCTGTCGCGCTTTAGAAAACTAATAAATAAATAAATAAATGTTGGGCCACCCAGACATAGATCTGTTTGCTACACATTTAAACACAAAATGCCCAAACTTCGCCTCCAGGTAGCCACACCCATTGTCCAAAGGCAATGCAATATGGATGAACTGGTCAGGCAGATTTGCATACGCTTTTCCACCTCTCCTGCTCATTCCGTTACTGGTGCGCACACTCAAACAACAGTGTCTAACAACGATCCTGGTTGCTCCAACATGGGCCTGACAACCATGGTTCACGACACTGCTGGAACTCTCAGTAGTTTCGGCACCAAAACCTACGCCTTTCCCCAAAGCTTCTTACACAGAACCATGGAGAGATAAGACATCCAGAACCAGCCTAACTGTACCTAGCGATCTGGCTCCTGAAGTCTTAGAGTTTGGCTACCATCAAAGCATTTATGGAAGGCCTTAAAAGGATAATTCCTCCCAGAATTCCACCCTCTGTGGTATGGAATCTAAACATTGTCCTTACGAGGCTCATGGGACCCCCATTTGAACCTTTACGTAAATGTGAGTTGCAATTCCTCACATGGAAAGTGGCAGTTCGAGACATATGAGCTGCAGATCGTACACTTTTGCAATAGATCGCCACCTGGTGTTGTGCTCGGATGATTGCAGGTTGTTGTCTTCTTGGAAGAAGTCTTTGTAGTCACGAGATAGGTGACTCCTCCCTTGGACAATACAGCGCATGGTCATCGACTCCATCCTCAGATTGTTTTTTTCCACCACTGGGTTCGGATGAAAGTTTCCCGCTCCGGCTAGAAAAGACTTTTTCGACGCGGGACGTTGGGCCTATCTGCGCCGTACGGCCTACGTCTCATGGACAGAACTCCATTCAAGAGATGCCCGGTAGATTCGAGCAAAATTCCCTCATAGCGACCATCACGAGGTCTGCAACATCTGTCTATCGCCGGAACATTCTTCCGATCGAAGAAGACCATTCGGGATCGGAGGGCACGTCGACACGAGATGAGGAGAACGGCCCCAGCACCGGAGGCCATCTTCGAGGAGGAGATCGTCGAAGAAGACATCTCCGAGGGCGAGGACATCTCCGAGGACGAGGCTCCACTCGCCGCCGAGGAAGACTCGCCTGATCTCCAGATCATATCAGAGGCAGAGGACTCAGATGACTCGATTCCATCTTGCCAACCCGTGAGTACTCTTGCCCCTGCACAACAGACACTACCCAAGCCTAAGGCAACGGTCAGCACCCCGCCCATAGGGCCCAGTCGAGACCGAAATATTCCCTCAAACGCCCCGCCTTCGGGCTCGGCTCCGAGGAAAATGACTACGCCTTCCAGTGCCTCGCCACCGACAAAACCACACGTGCCAATTCCACCTCTTTCATCGGCACCGTAGCATACACATCCTTCGACACCGAAGGATTCTTCAACACCGAAGCCAAAACGCCCTTCGGTGCCTAAAGACAAAGATCCTTCGGCACCCAAACCAAAAGATGCACCGGTGCCGAAGCCGTAAACTGTACCGGAGCCGCAAAAAGCTACGGATCCAAAACCTTCCGGTTCCAAAAATAAAGATGGAAAGCCAGCGTCCGAAGCCTCAAGGCCAACGAGACCTGTCTCCATTCCAAAAACTCCAACCTCGGTACCAAAGACTCTACGGCCTGATTCAGAGACACCTAAACCCTCTAACAAGCCTACCAAGCCAAAACCACCTTCGGCACCGAAAAATTTGCCACGGGACTCCGTAACGCCTCCTACAGCAAAAAACACAAAACAACCCCTATCGGCACAGAAAAAATCGACGCCGAAGAAGGTTGTAGAGGAAGAAGAACTGTTTAGACCAGATCCTAAACAAAAGAAAGTCCATATCAACCCAAAAACTGGACATGTGGAAGCTATTCCTCACAAGAAGAGACCAGCAGACACACCACTTCTACCTGTGGTTCCTGCCAAAAAGAAAGATTGTGCAACTTCTCCAATGCACCCTTCCTCTTCTTCACCTTCTTCCTCTCCTATCCCTCCTTACATTTCACCTGCAGTTTCTCCTGTTCAATCTCCTGCATCATCACACCACACTGATGAGGAGTATGATCTAGGTGGAGGGAATGACATACCAGAGCCACATGCATACCCTGTAGATGAAGATATCAATCCAGATACATATCCTAGAGATGACGATTTATATGACTTCCCACCACACAATGTGCCCGACATTCCTGATCCTCAGTCCTACTCAACAAAACCTTCCCCTCCAGAAGATAGTATTGGGTTTAATCATCTCTTAAATAGAGCTGCCCTTTACCACGGGGTTTCAATGCACTCTGATGCTATTGATGAGGATTTTTTACTTGATACATTTGAGCAGTCACAAAGGTCTACGCAAATACTACCCATGATCAAAGGAGTCACTAAACATGCTCCGAAAGTATTTAAAGACCCTGTACGTTGTAGAGTGTTAAATCCAAGAATAGAAAAGAAATATAGACCAGCACCATCTGATCCAATCTATATTAAGGGACATCTGCCACTAGACTCTTTAGTAGGGTCCAATGCACGGAAAAGGGCTAATTCCCAGACTTCTGGTGACACGCCCCCACCTGACAAGGAATCCAAAGTTATTGATGCATCAGGGAAACGGATTCCTGCGCAGGCTACAAATATATGGTGCATAGCAAATACACAAGCCCTGCTCTCACGCAATGACAGGGCTCACTATGATCAATTAGAAAAACTGCTAGAGCACCTCCCAGATCAATACAAAGATCAGGCAACAGAGCTCATATAAGAAGGCAAATTAATATCTAATGCCTCAATTAAATGTGCACTAGATGTAGCTGACACAGCATCCAGAGCAGTCAATACTAGTGTTATACTCAGTCGACACTACACTGGAAAAAATGAAAAAAGACACAGACACAGCTAAGTATATGGGTGCATTACAATCCACACAGACTAGAAGTTCTTTTCGCCGCTCCTTTTATAGAGGAGGCTCTAAGCAAACCGGCGCAGATACATCATCTTTCAAAACGCACACACAGACCTCCTCCAACAAAGGCTACTTTAGAGGAGGATACAGAGGCAATAATAATAAGGGAAGAGGTAGAGGTAACAACAACAACCGCTCCTCTTCCACTCCCAAACAGTGATTCCCTCTGCTTGCCCTACAGCATTCCACTCCTGTGGGGGGCAGATTATCACAGTTCCTACCTGTCTGGAATTCCATCACAACAGACAGGTGGGTGAGACAAACTATCCAACATGGCTACTGCCTAGAACTCACAGCAACCCCCCCAAACATACCACCCAGGCAGCGTCCAATGTCTACAGACCATATGACTCTGCTTCAACAGGAAGTTCTAGCACTTCTACAAAAATATGCTATTCAATTAGTTCCTTTAGAAGAACAGAGAACAGGAGTTTACTCCCTGTACTTTCTAATCCCCAAGAAGGACGGGACACTAAGGCCAATTGATGACCTCAGGCCCCTCAACCATTACATACAATCAGATCATTTTCACATGATCACTCTGCAACAAGTACTCCCACTACTACAACAAGGCGATTTTCTTTCACCACTAGACCTAAAGGACGCCTACTTTCACATTCCTATGCATCCTGCTCACAGGAAGTATTTAAGGTTTGTCATACAAGGACAGCACTATCAATTCAAAGTCCTTCCATTCGGGGTCACAACAGCACCACGAGTGTTCACAAAGTGCTTAGCAGTAGTAGCAGCACATCTCAGAAGACAGCAGATACATGTCTTCCCTTACCTCGACGATTGACTCATAAAAGCAAAATCATTCAGTCAATGTGTCCAACACACAAAGCAAACAATTCAAACATTGCACGACTTAGGGTTTACCATAAACTACACCAAGTCGCACCTAGAGCCTTCGCACGTTCATCAGTAGCTAGGGGCTACCCTAAACACATATACAGCTCTAACATATCCCAGTCCAGCCAGGATACAGAGTATTCAGACCTTAGTCTCCATTTTTCAACACCAGCAGTCTCTCCAAGCCAGAGTGTTCATGAGACTAATAGGCATGATGGCGTCTTGCATCTTCATAGTTCCACATGGAAGACTGTAAATGCGCCCATTACAAGAATGTCTAGCACGACAGTGGAATCAGGCTCGAGGTCAGCTCACAGACCTGGTGTTGGTAGACGACCGTACATATCGCTCTCTGCAATGGTGGAACACCAAAAACTTGACAAGAGGACGGCCGTTCCTAGAGCCTGTTCCACAGATAGTGCTCACAACAGACGCATCCCTCACAGGATGGGGAGCCCATCTCTTACACTATACCACACAAGGCCAATGGAACAACCAACAATTTTTTTTCCATATCAACCATCTAGAGCTGCTAGCAATCTTCCTAGCACTCAAAACGTTTCAACTGCAAGTACAAAACAAAGCTGTCTTAATCCGGACGGACAATATGACAGCCATGTACTATATACAAAAACAAGGGGGGGGGGACACACTCTCTACAACTGTCCCAGCTCGCGCAGAACATTTGGAGATGGGCCATTCCTCAAAACATACACCTGACAGTAAAACACCTTCCAGGAATTCACAATCAGAAAGCAGATCTGTTGAGTCGACAGTCGCAACAGATTCACGAATGGGAAATACATCCACAAGTTCTTCAACCATTCTTCCAAATGTGGGGGCATCCACAGATGGATCTGTTTGCCACCAACGAAAATGCAAAATGCCCAACCTTCGCCGCCAGGTTTCCACACCCATGGTCGGAAGGGAAGGCGATATGGATGAACTGGTCAGGCAGATTTGCGTACGCTTTTTCGACTCTCCCACTCATTCCACTAGTAGTGCGCAAACTCAGACAACAGTCTCTCAAGCTAATGCTAGTAGCTTCCACATGGGCACGTCAGCCGTGGTTCACCACACTACTAGATCTCTCACTGGTTCCACATCAAAAGTTAAAGCTCACGCCCTCCCTGTTAACACAGAACCATGGAGAAATAAGACACCCAGAACCAAGCCAACTGAATTTGGCGATCTGGCTCCTGAAGTCTTAGAGTTTGGTTACTTAAACCTGCCACCAGACTGTATGAACATAATTAAAGAAGCTAGAAGACCCACTACCACAGCGTGTTATGCCGCTAAGTGGAAAAGATTTGCAATATATTGTAACAATAATCACATTGATCCACTGGATGCTTCCATCCAAAATATCATTTGTTACCTTTTACACCTACAAAGGTCCAATTTAGCTTATTCTTCCATACGCCTGCATCTGGCAGCAATTGCAGCCTATTTACAGAATAGGCAACATTTATCTCTCTTCAGAGTACCTGCAATCAAAGCATTCATGGAAGGATTAAAATGAATAATCCCACCTAGGTTACCACCTGGTCCGCTATGGAACCTAAACATTGTCCTTACAAGACTTATGGGACCCCCTTTCGAGCCTTTACACAAGTGTGAATTGCAATTCCTAACATGGAAAACTGCTTTCCTTGTTGCCATCACCTCTCTCAGAAGAGTAAGTGAAATACAAGCATTCACAATACAAGAACCATTTTTTCAAATACATCCTAATAAAGTGGTTTTTAGGCCTAATCCAAAATTTCTGCCAAAGGTTATCACTCCTTTTCATCTTAACCAATCAGTAGAGCTACCTGTGTTTTTCCAAAACCCAGACTCTGTTGCAGAAAGGGCTTTACACACCTTAGATGTTAGAAGAGCTCTGTTATACTACACAGATAGGACTAAATCCTTTAGAAAGACAAAACAATTATTTGTATCTTTCTCTCCCCCACACAAAGGCAACCCCATCTCTAAGGGGGCAATCGCCAGTTGGATTGTAAAGTGTATGCAAATATGCTATCAAAAAGCTAAACGTACACTGACAGTTCCTCCTAGAGCACACTCCACTCGCAAACTAGGAGCCTCTATGGCTTCCTTAGGAAATACACCACTAGAGGACATATGCAAGGCAGCAACATGGTCTACACTACACACCTTCACTAAACACTATTGTGTTGATGTGCAAGTCAAACAGCAAGCTGCAGTGGGCCAAGCTGTCCTTAGAACACTGTTTCAAAATACTGCAACGGATACAAGCGACTACCGCTAGGGAAGACACTGCTGCACAAACGATGCAAAAGTGTATGATCTGCAGCTCATATGCCTCGAATGGAAAATGCTACTTACCAGTATGCATCTGTTCTTGGCATGTAGAACTGCAGATTCGTACACGCCCTCCCGCCTCCCCGGGACTTGTATCCGTTCCAGTTCTCATCTTATTTAGATGCACACGCATGGACATCCTTTCTCTTTACTTCTACTAACTCCATCGTTTCCCATCATGGCGTAAAACAATCTGAGGATGGAGTCGATGACCATGCGCAGTATTGTCCAAGGCAGGAGTCACCTATCTCGTGACTACAAAGACTTCTTCCAAGAAAACAACAACCTGCAATCATCCGAGCCCAACACCAGGTGGCGATCTATTGCAAAAGTGTACGAATCTGCAGCTCTACATGCCAAGAACAGATGCATACTGGTAAGTAGCATTTTCCTTTCTTGTGGCCATCACATCTCTCAGAAGAGTTAGTAAACTCCAGGCATTAACCATACAAGAACCATTTTTGCAAATACATCACAACAAAGTGGTTCTTAGGACAAACCCTAAATTCTTAGCCAAAGTAGTTTCAGCTTTCCACCTTAACCAGTCTGACGCTGGACGTCAAAAGAGCTATTCTCTACTACATTGAAAGGACAAAAAGTTTCAGAAAACAAAACAACTTTTCGTAGCTTTCTCACCACCACATAAGTGCAATCCTATATCAAAAGCTGGAATTGCCAGGTGGATTGTTAAATGCATTCACATATGCTACCAAGAAGCAAAGCGTTTGTTATCCATTCCCCCTAAAGTGCATTCCACACGCAAAATAGGGGCATCTATGGCATTCTTAGGAAACATCCCCATAGATGACATTCGCAAAGCCGCAACATGGTCTACACCGCACACTTTCACGAAACACTACTGTGTAGATGTGCAAGCAAAACAACAAGCTAGTGTGGGCCAGGCTGTACTAAGAACACTTTTTCAAACTATTGCAACACATACAGGTAGCCACTGCTAACGGGGTAATTGCTGTTTAGTCTATGCAAAAGTATGCGATCTACAGCTCATATGCCTCAAACAGAAAATGCTACTTACCAGTATGCATCTGTTCTTGACATGTAGAGCTGTAGATCCGCATACGCCCACCCGCCTCGCCGGACACCTGTATGTGTTGCTGTACTATCTTACTTAGATACATTACACATGGACATCTTTTCTAATTCTCTCTAACTTCATCATCACCCTTTATAACAAAAACAATCTGGAGGTGGAGTCAATGCCCATGCGCGATACTCACCAGAGGAGTCGCCTATCTCATGACTACAAAGACTTCTACAATAACAAAGTGCAAACATCCGAGCCCCACACCAGATGGCGATCTATGCAAAAGTATGCAGATCTACAGCTCTACATGCCACGAACAGATGCATACTGGTAAGTAGCATTTTCCTTCCCCATCCCACTGGAGGGTGGCATAATAGGGGTTGTACCCACCCTAGTGAAGGGACCCATTTGTTCCAACCTTTTACCTACCTGTAGCACCCTTAAATCTAGTATTTAGGGGCACCCCCTGAACCTTGCTTCCGCAGACAAGAACCAATTACAAAAAAAAAGGAAAAAGAAGGACAGAACAGTCTAGCCGAAACTAACAAGAGGAAGACTCCCACCGAATTGGCCCTAGCCCTACCGGCCTGTCTCCACCTTGAACCTGCTCCTGCAGAATCCCGGTGTGTCCTGGAGACAGCAACCTTGAAAACCCTGGAGGACCTGCCTTCCTTTAACCACAAAGACTGTGTCTCCCTTGAACACCGGATTTGTTAATCATCAACCTCTAGCCCCGGCCGGAAACCCCAAATCTGCACCACTCTGCACCCGCCGTCCACGGCCCGAGCTCAAGTGGGCACATACCACGAGGAGGTCACCCCGGCGATCCTGACCCGAGATCCGGCGACCCCTGACCTGCCTCACGCCTCCAGACAACGCCTGCACCCTCAAACTGGAAAGCCCTCCCAACCGCGACCAGGAGCTGGTAAGAAGATCCAACCCTAAAAGGAACCCCTGCACCCGATGCCCCACGGCCTTGGGTGGCCCAACCGACGGTGCCTAGCCAATGCCCAACATCCCAACTTACCTCTCAAAGTGGTGGTCGCACCCAGAAGACCTTTGTCCCGGTGCCTGCAGTGCTTTTGCAAACCGGAGACTCCCTATTGAAAGCTACAGGGCACCCAATGCCAAAACAGCACTCTGCGTGGGGCCGCCCCAGTGCCTCGGAGGGTGCATCTTTTTTGCTGGCCTAAACCCCCATTAACCCTGAGCTTAAGTCCAGAAGCTTTGCTCCCACAACATAGTGGACTGCAGCCACCAACCGGAGGCCCCCTATCCCCCATTGTGCCTCATCACTCTGCACCCGGCCACCCTGGGTGTAACAAGAGTGCATCCTTGAACCTGGGGGGCCCCTGAGTCTTACCCCAGAATACCAACTCCCATAACAAAAGTCTTACCTTTGAACCTTTAACACTGTTTTCCTCCATAGGATTAACACTGACTGTTTTTCTATGAAAAGTTTGTAAGTGTGGAGTTGGAAAAACTACGGAATCCTTTTAAAATTGTACCGAATAACGAAAACGCTTTTACTTACCTGTTTTCAGGAAATGTCCCAGTGCAGTATCCAGGTATACTGCACTGTGTAAGAAAAGTAATCTATAGAGTAACTTACCTGTAATTTTACTCCAAAGCCTATACAAAGTATATGTACTGTATTTTCAAAGCATTGCATTTCTCAGTAACAGTACTGTAAATCAAAACAAAGTGCATGTACATTTACAATCCAAACTGTGTTACAAGTGTATATTTACTGCAAAGTATTTCACTTACCTGTGCCAGACTTGCTTGGTTCTAGAAAATAAAATAACTAAAAGAATATTTTTATACAAAAACAATTGGTCTGAAGTTCAGTCTTTGAGTGTGAAATCATTTGCTGATTGAGTGTGTACAACAAATGCTTAACACTGTCCTCTGCCTTATTGCTCGACCACACTACCGCAAATAGAGAGTAAGGTGCTATCTGACGTTACCTCTGCCTAGCTTTGGGGTTCCACTGGACTCTGTGCACACTATACCTCAGTTTGGTATAGGATATACAGAGCCAGCTTCCTACAGTCCCCTATATAGGGCCCTGAGCCAGCGGAAAACTGTTGTGAGGAGCTGAGTGATGCCAGTGACCTTGACACCTCACCGGATTCTGGCATGCTGCATCTTCCGGGTCCTGTGTCGAAGGCAGGTGCATCCGTCGCCACCGTGATATGCAGGGCGTCAGAGGTACTTAACCTTCAGCCTCTTGCTGTCAAGGTCAAGACTGACATCTTGATAGAGGTGCTTCACCCAGGAGGCTGTTCGGCTCAACCGCTGCTCCCCTTTAACGAAAACCTCACTGACATTATCCATGGGGCTTGGGTTAAACGTTGCACAGGGGCTCCTGTACAGCCACCTGCTCAGTACTTTTGTAGACGGGGTCACAGATACCAAAGAGGATGCAGGAGCCAGACCCAATTAACCTCTTTAGTGCATCCTCCATTCAGTACAGCTATCCCGTTGCTGGAAAGATCAGACACCACCTGTCTCAATGTACTGTGATAACCTCCAAGTGGGTGCTTCAGATTGGTTGGCAGGGCTAGACCCCTCCTCCTTTGCCATCATCCCAAAAACAGCTGACCGAGTACCAATCCTAGCTCTGTCAGGAAGTACAGGCTCTTCTGGCCAAAGGAGCCAATTAGAGGATGCCCGCACCTGAAGTAAGGAGTGGTTGTTATTCCCTCTACTTTCCCGGGGGTCCAAATGGATGAATGCCCTATCCTATATTAGATCTACGCAGTCTCAACAACTTACTGAAAAAAGAGAAATTCAAGATGCTCACATTGGTTCAGGTTGTATCTGTGTAGGATCCTGGAGACAGGATGGGAGTGCTGAACCTTCAGGACGCTTCTTTCTACATCCCTGTCCTGCTGGTCTACAGGTATTGCCTACAGTTCACGGTGAGCCATAAACATTTCCAGTTCACTGTGTTCCATTTCGGCCTCACCAGTCCCCCTCAGGTGTTCACAATGGTGATGGTGGTGATCGCAGCCCGTCTTTAGAGGTCAGGGGTTCCAAGTCTTTTCCTACTTCGACTGGCTGTGGAATGCGGGCTAACCCTAGGCAGTTGTCAGTCATCTACAGACCACCGCACTTGCTGTGTTCACTATTAACATGCCAAAGCCACACCTAACCCCCTTTCATACACTCCCTTTCAACTGAGCCATTCTGCACACCGTGTGGTTCCACGCTTATAGTTCTGGAGAGACGAGTCCAGGATATGAAGGTTATGGTTCTGACATTTTAGCCTCTATCCTGGATTTTGGGGAGTTAGACTCTCAGGCTCCTGTGTCTCATGGCCTCTTGTATCCTGCTGGTAAAGCATGCCAGATGGCAGATGCGGGCTCTGCAGTAGGACCTGAAACCCCAGTGGGTGCAGCATCAGGTAAATCTCTCTGACCTGGTCCAGATATTGGAGGGGACTGCACAAGATCTGCAGTGGTGACTGATGAATCGCGATTGGCCCATCGGCAGACCCCTCTCCCTTGCCCACCTAGAGATGACAGTTGTGACCGATATATCACTTCTGGATTTGAGCAGCCACCTGGGAGAGTGTATAGATCAGAAGTCTGGTCTTATGCAGAGCCCCAGCTCCATATCAGTCTTCTGGAGCTGAAGGCAATTCATTTGGCATTAAAAACCTTCCTTCCCTCCATCCTGGTTCAGTTGTTCATGGACAGCACCACCTCCATGTGGTATTGCAACAAAGATGGTGGGTTGGGGTCATGGACCCAGTGCCAGGAGGTCGAGCTTCTCTGGACTTGCCTGGAGTGCCAGTACATCTCCCTGGTCGTGCTGCACCTGGCCAGCTGTCCGTGCTTTGCAGAACAGGCATGGCAACTACATCTGGAGGTGGCACAAGGCCTCTTCTGCATCTGGGGTGAACCTTGGCTCAATCTTTTCACCTCCGCCAAAAATGCTCAAAGTCAGCACTTCTGAGCATTGGAGTTTCCAAAGCAGTTCTTGCTTGGAAAAGCATTTCATCTTGAGTGAAATCCAAGACTCCTGTTCGCCTTTCCATCGATGCCATTCCTGCCCCAAGTTCTTAAGAAGTTCAGGACAGATCGAGACCAAATCAGTATAGTCTTCGGTTTGGGCACGAAGAGTTTGGTATCCCGACCTCATGAGCATCAGTCCTCCAATCTGGCTACCCCTTTGGGAGGATCATTTATCACAGCAACAAGGCAGGGTCTTGCACCCGAACCTGTGGACTGTCCACCTTCATGCATGGAGAATGAGCAGCGACAGGTGAGAGTTTTTGATCTTCCACCTGAGATCTCTGATTTCATCCTGCAGCCAGGCGTCTCTCTACTAAGACTGTATACCCCTCCCGTTTGTAGCTTGGTGTTCCTGACGCTGGTGAATCCCCCTTTCTGCACGATTGACAGAGGTGTTGATGCTTTTGTCTCATGCCCGGAAAAACCTTGCCCTCGGCATTGTTAAGCGCTGCTTGTCAGCAATTTTAGCTTTCCTGTGGCTGCCTGCAAGATCAACCCACAGTGTTCAAGTCACCTGTTGTGACTCGTTTAATGAAAGTTTGCAACACTTGTTGCCTCCTGCCTTTTTTCTGATATCCCAATGGGGTTTAATTCCTGGTCATCATGTTTCTCAAGTGTTCCCCCTACACAGGTGTTCTCTGTAGCTTTTAACTAACAAAACTGTCTTACTGGTAGCCACTACATGGGCCAGAAGGGTCAGTGATCTTCAAGTTCTAATTTCACCCTCCTCCGAACACCACCATTTTCCCTGACAAACTGGTTCTTCATACATGGGCCTCTTTTCTGCTGGTTGTCACTTAATTTCGTGTTGGCCAGAGCATCACTTTGCTTACTTTATTTTGCGCCCCCTCTTCCCTCGAACGAGGAAGAGAGACTCCATTGAGAGCTCTTTCGTTAAATGTTTATTGCACTAAAGATCCTCGTGGACAATCAACTGTTCATCTGGCTCAATGAAGTGAAAAAAAGGAAGGCTGTTCAGAAGCAGACCGTTTTTCGATGGATTGTACTCTTCATTAAGATCTGCTGTGCATTAGCTAAGAAGCTGTCTCCAGAAGGCTTGCAGGCCCATTGTGCCAGGGCTTAGGTTTAACTACTGCATTGGCATGCCAGGTACCTGTCCTGGAAATCTGCCAAGCCGCTACATGATTGTTCCTCCACAAGTTCATGAAGCACTAATGCTTGGGCAGTCGGTTCATGTAGATAGCTGTTTTGCCTGTTCGGTCCTCCAGGATTTTCTTGTTTGAGCTAATTCGCAGACCCACAACACAGTCTCCATCTCAGATTGTTTTCTGCTGCTAGCAGATTCAGATCTGTTTCTTTTTTTCTGCTGCTATCAGGTTCAGATCTGTTTCAAGTGCTCTGTTAAAGCCATATTTCGATACCATCGGATGGGGAAACATGGGCTTTCACTGTGCCATTGAGTACACCAACCTACACTGACTGACTGAAACAGGTTCAGTTTGAATATTGTGGTGCCAGGTCATATGAGAATGTAATTTGTAGTGAGCTTATGGAAAAAACAGTAGCAAGTTTCCCTACCTGAGACAATTTGGAGTCTGTAATCTGTCTACAATGGGAACAAAACGATGATTAGCAGTAGCAACTTTGGAAATTCCAGTTGATTATTTAAAAACTTGGGCATTTTAGCTGTGGGATAGTGCCCCTATTTGACATGGTCAGCCCCACTTTTTTCCTGGTATTTGATGCAATTTTGACTGAAGTGCACTGGGTTCCTTCTAACCGGGTTGCCAGTGCTTCTTCCCTAAAAACAAGGTTACCATCCAGTTGTACCCCAATCGGCAAGACCTTGAGCACCTCAGTAAGTCCCTACTCAACAGTACCCCTAGTACCTAGGGCATGGGTACTAAAGAGGGTCCCTAAGAGCTGCACCGTGTCTTGTGCCACCCTACGGAACTTACCCCCAAACCCATGCAGACTGCCATTGAATGCTACGTGATATGGTGCAAACAAATGTGAAAACACGCCATGACACACACCCTGTGTTCCATGGCTGTAGGCACTGCATGCAATATATGTAAGTCACCCCTACAGCAGGCCTTATAGCCCTAACGCAGGGTGCATTATATTTCATGTGAAGACATATCTGCATGAGCAGATATACCTCTGTGCTGTCTAGTTCAATTACTACAAGAAAGCCATCTTAACTATGTACTGAGCACTGGTCATTACGAGTTCCCCAGCTACATGATAACTTTACTGAAACCTATGGTGTTTAGTATCAAACACCTTGTCTTAATAAATTCATACTGAGGCTAGTAGTGGATGTATTAAGAAAAGCACCCAGAGTGCACCTTCGAGGTGCCCCCTGAAAACCTACTAGCCTCTTAGTGTGCTGGCTGACTGGTATCATCCAGCATGCTACCACAGACATGTTTCTGACCCCCGGCAGGTGAGAGCCCACACTCCGTGAGGCCCAAAACAATACCTGCTCCGGAGGAAGGTGTTCACACATTCTCCAGCAGGATGGCTAATGATTTAGCATATCAAGGCCGGGGACTTCAAAGCCCCTGCTGCCTTTGATATGTGAGCCTGGCTTCCCTCAGACCTGAGAGATGCCACCCCCTGACCTGAGGCCCATTTGGAACCAGGACAAGTGGGAAATCAGCTATGAGGTAGGCGTGTTGCACCACCAAGCTAGTCACACCCCCGTTGGTGGGCTGCCTCATGTGCTCCACGAAAGAAGATTCCACCTTCTTGATTTTGGTGGAATTAGGAATTCTGCAACAGGATAATGCTCACTCCCCCAAATTAAGTGGTCATATAGGGGGTATAGTGACCCAAAGGGTAAGTAGCCCATTGGCTACTACCCTTTACTTCCCTTAACGCCCCTACATTCAGTATTTAGTTGGCCGTTTGACACCAGGAACACAGATTCACCTGACTAAAGAAGAACAAAGAAGAGCCAAAGAAGTGTGAACTGTGGACTACTTGTGGACTTTGACGCCAAACCATGAGTGCCTGCTCATGTCCTGACATTTACGACAACCCCACTCTTCCTGCAGCTATGCATCCTCCAAAAGCCTTGGCGGTCTGCCAGCACTTCACCAACTAAGCAGCATCTCCCTTGATGTGGAGGAGCCACTACCCTACAATCTGCAGTCACTGATGGCAATGTTCGGTTCACCGTCCTACTGACCACCGGGTCCACAAACGCAGCAGCCACCCAGGAGGTCACGCTGACCCTGCTGTCCTGTTTTTTCCCCCTCGGCATCTGCAGGTCAGACCAAGAGCAGTGAGAGGCTTTGATGCATGGGACCAGCTGGCCCTTTTCACCTGAGATCTCCAGCCCGGGTCCCTGAACACTGACTGTTCCCCCCTGCTCCCACTACCCTAACAAACTGAGCCCCCCTTTGGTCGCTCCCGGATTTGTCCATAAGTCCTCCTCTGCAACCTGTTTCTACTTTGTCAACAGTGTAGCACACAAGGCTACCAGCCCATCTAGCACCTCTGCACCCGGACACTCCAGGGCAGATAAACCCGAACTTCTGATGAATCTTGTGCACTTGACCCCTTGGCACCTTTCGTCCGAAAGGGAACCCCTGAAATATGATCGCAAACAGCTGTATGCAGTATGTGCTGCTTTCTCCACAGGAAAGCATTACAGTGTAAAAACGCATTTGTGTGACATTTTTGCTTCACTAAAAATTGATGACTTGAAAAGTGCCTACCTGATTACGAAGTTCTTGATGTTAAAAATACATGTTATTTTCTAAATTGGTCTCGAGTTTCTGCTTGATGTGTGTTTCTCATTTGTTGACTGTATACAAAAATGCTTAATACTACCATCTGATAACCCTAAACTGCTTGCCCACACTACCACAAAAGAGCATTTAGGATTATTAATTTAAACCCTGTTAGCCAATAAGGGTTGTCTGGACTTGCAGCACAGTGACTCCTTTTGATACTCTGCATCAAAATCCAGCTTCCTACAATGGCCACTTGAAGCTTGTGCTAAAAAGATTAATACCCAATGTTTGCTTTAAAATGGATAAACTGGATAAATCCCATTGGCTTTGAACAGTTGTAACATTATACTAAGGCCATAGTCTGGAATATGCATCCTTACTTACTTGCGGCCTCCGAACATTGCATAAAAAGAATTATGTTTTTACTGAGAGCAGACAAATTGCCAAATATGGCAGTATTAGGCTCTTGAAGTGGTATGCCCTACAATCAACAAGTATGTTTGTTTTCAACAATGGAAAACAGGATTTGTCTCCTGTTCTTCTTACACGTTCTTACAAAATATCGTGCAAAATATTTAGATCCTTGTTTTCAGCATTGTAATGTGCCCAAAGCTTGTGACATCTTATTCTTGGGTTTCCCACAAAGGAAAGATTATGTTACTGTATATTGAAATTCTTAAATTGTTTTCTTGAAAGAATGTTTTAAATTGAATTTTATCACACTATTGTACTTTTTATATTTGCACAAAAATCTGTTTTACTGGATATTTGTTATAGTTCTATATGGTTGTCACCTAATGGGTACTAAATCAATAAAGTTGAAGCTACAAGAAGATTATTCCGCACCAGAGGGACAGGAGTTGAGTGTCCGAGTCAGTGCACTAGCCAAAGATGTTGAAGGATTCGAGTCAGCCAACATTTTTAGGGTACTGTGTAATCCAGAGGGTGAACTGGAGTAGAGCCCAGGTTCTCCAGTGCTCCCGGCAGAGCCTGCTTGTCAGTCCAAGACTACACTGCTCTGCATTGAAAACAACCTTTGACTTTGGATTGAACATGACACCACGATGTCGCTGAACAGACCTTGATGTCATAATTGGCTTCAAAGCTCACAAAATGATTGATTTCCACAAATGGGCAACAACCCTGATGCCCCAAACAGATATTATAACTTACCATCTAACTCGATTGTGTCAGGCCATATTGTTGCCCATGCACAACACACTTTACAGCTGTTCCATAAAAAGGAAGGCTTGCAATTTTAAGTATTTTTAAAAAGAAAGCAGAGAAAGGCTACTGTTATAGCACCACCCCCCACACTCCCACAGCAATGTCCTCCTCTGTATACTCATATTCGGAGAGAGATCTCTCAATACTTACTGTACCACATCAAGACCAAGGGGGCAGTAGAACAATGGAAAGACTAGTGGCAGAATTATCGAGTGGATGTGCAGGGCAGCCAAGCTGTCATGCAATTATTATAATGTCTTCACAACAGTACAAAATCCCACTGCACATTAAAGAAGAAGAGAATAATTTCTGAATAGGAAAAAGTCTATAAAACCAAAAAGAGCAATCTGCATTTATCTATGTTAAAGACAATACTTAAGTGTTCATTTGATAACTTAGATTACAACTTAGTTAAAGTCGTAGTCGTTACACCACGGATAAAAAAGAAATTCTAGCCTGCACTCGACTATCGTATTTTTATTAAGGAGCAGGTGGCCCCAGGCCCGCTGGTTGTGGACACAGCACGTAAAAGTGCTTTCACAGTACTTAATTTGTAAAATTATCTGAAAAATTATTTCTTTAAGGATTTCAGGGCTCTCCTCCTGCAGAATATTGCCCCTGCTATGCAGCCAATGACAGTAACAACACAACTACTAACCATTACACTCCTACAAGTGTGACAGTCAGACGATTTCAGGTCCCCAAAGCTAATGGCTTGGGCGGCAGGTAACAGTCATTTTTAATGTATATTGAATTAATAATGAACTGGTTTTGTGGTAATCTCTAAATGAGCCAGACACCACCACCTCGGGGCAGACTGTAACATGCGCCAGTGTTGACAATTAAGTGCCAGTGCTGAGCACTATTGCCTTTTCACTGGCTTCTTCCAGAGAGGGCTCCTCACAGTTCCTGCGGCCTAAGTCCTCCGGCCCTCTTTTCCGCAGTCTGCGGTTAGACCCTCCACCAGCTCTACACCCTCCCCGGGATCCCTCAGGTTCCCCGCTCATCCGTGGATTCCCCACCATTCCGGGGCTGGCCACTCCCCCCTATAGCTCTACTTTGGGACAGATGGCTCAGTTTGCAGCCGTCGCCCACGGATGAATTGCTTTCTCCCCACGGCGCTCTATGGAGGCCAGTGCCGCCTTCGTTCGGGCTATTTCCACGGCCGCTGGCATTTTGCGGATGGGCGAGCCTGTCACCCCTTTCCCTACAGATAATCTCTTGGAGGTTCTCCACCAGGGCTCTGGTGGACGGTAGTTATTCCTTCCTTTTGAAGCGTTGCTCCACAATTCTCTACTGTGGGCTTGGGAGCGTCCTGCCACGGGTGATCTGGTGCCTCAGCCGCTCCTGCATCGCCACCGTCCTGCTCCGCACGACCCAGTCTGCCTTTCCTTCCACCCTTCTACTCAAGGCTCTCTTCTGCAGACAGCTTTTCCGTCCTTGCCTGTGGTGTTGTTTCCTCCATCTCGGGAGGCCTGGTGTTGGATTCACGGGGGCATAACATCTTTGCTTCATCGAGTGCTGCCTGGCGGGAGTTCAACACTCTTTGTGTATTGACCAGGGCTACTTCCAGCCTGTGGGATTCTGTGGAGTCCCTTCTTTCCCAGGTTTGCCATGAGGGTGTCCGCACTGATCTACGGCACCATGTGTTGGACGGATGGGAACTGGCCGCGTTTATTCTCCGTGCGGCCTTGGATGTGGCCTATGCTCTCGGCTGTGCTATGGCCAGTTCTGTGGCACTCCGTCGCCATGCTTGGCTGCAGGATGCTGTTTTTCCTGAGAACATTAGGGAGCGTCTGGTTGACCTGCCCTTTGATGGGGTCCTACTGTTTAACACTCATGCGGACTCTGCCATTCAGCGTCCCCTTGCGGGGCTCCATCCTCCTCCCCCTCCCTAGACTGGCTTGTTCATGCGATATGGAAAAAGACTGCATCTAAGGAGCCCACTTTTTGCGAGAACCCGAATCAAATGTACAGGGCACTCAAGTTCCGTGTGTGTGTAAGATGTTCCCCAGGACAGGTCATTCATTGCTTTTACACTTCAGTTCTTTGTGGGCGTGGATTCATGATGAGAAAAGGACACCCACTTCAGTGCAAGGCGACCTGATACTAAAAAGGCGATGCTCACTGGCCGTCTCGCACCTGACAATGTAGCAATATGAGATCACCAAATATAATTATTTGCCGAGGATCACACAGTGTATTAAAGTGTGGATGGCTGGAGGAGAGCCTTGGTCACCTAGTAACATATGAACTAATAACACCACCAGATCAAATTTGCCATGTATGTCCAGAGAGCATAATTATGTTCACAAACAACTTAATTCCAGTAGGTCCCATATTTTGGAGACTAAACTCGCCTCTCCGGGGTCGCGTGCAATCCGGTCACAGCGTCATTCAGTCCTGCCTGGCATTATGGATATGGATTCACTGGTACTGGGTAAAGCTAACCACACCCTCCCTATGCAGTATCTTATTGGGAAATTTCTGAGAATGCAGAATGGTTGCGGTGTGAAAAACTGCACTCCTTTTTTTTTTTTTTTAATATATATAGCGCAAACTCAACCCGAATACATTGAAGGCTTTACATGATGAGCACCAGTTGAGTAATACAAGGGCACATTCCTTTTTCGTACGCACAGGGAGAAGGAGAATAAGTGATTTGCCCAGAATCCCAGGAAGGATTTTTAACCGATGGCAAGGGCTCGAACTTTGTTCCCCAGCTTCAAAGTCGACAACTCTAACCATTAGGCCACAACCTTTCCACACTTGTCTGATGTGTAAGACACGCCCAGGAAATCTTGAAATGTTCTCTGGCTCACTGAGGAAGGTGAACGAGGCAGACTTCAGTTCAAGCGTTGAAGTATTTTACTGGTCAGTCCTTCTGTTTTATATTTACCAAACCACACACATCGAAACCCAGGCTGGAGCCCATTATTATAATGTTTCAACAATATTGCTGCATGATGTGATATTATCAGTTCAAAATTCTTCTCCGTTCTTGTTGTCACATTTGATTTGATACTAAGGTTTCTACAGTGCGAATACTGGAGCGCTGGCCTGGTTTGGTTGCACCATGCCTGCCTCATCAGTAGTAGCATGCTAGGCTGAGTTTTGGCTCCAAACAACCCGGCATGGTGTGGCCTGTTGAGATGCGGTGATACGTGCAGCACCTGCACGCTTCTGTGATGTTTCTACTGTGTCGCGCTTTTTGCTCCCACAAGGTCATCTCATATCACGACTGGGTGAAGTGGAGCAAAGATAAGAAAATGGAAACGATGATGGTTGGAACTAAATATTGTGATCTCATAGTTAGGAATTGTAGGGCTAATGTGATATCATCACATAATTCTGCACTCTTTCATTTTATAATACAATCTCACTCTTACTAGCAGTTGAGACCACATAGACATATTTATGTATGTAGTGTGTGTAGTAAATTTCTTATTTGCACACAACAAATGCACATACCTTTGCTTTGTGTCTCTGAAGTAGCAAGAAAGTGGGCGGCGTATGCAAGAGTTTCTGTTGGAACCTTTTTGGGGTTCCAACGCAAGACCAGAATCAAGCCTCAGGTTGCAGCCCTTCGGCACCACTTTGAGCCAGCCCAGAGAGGCAGCTGGGGAGCACAACCTGCAAGTCAACAACAGCCAACACTTTTGCTTCTCATTATGAAGCTGTCAATGGTGACTTTGTGACAGCTGAACCGAACAAGCTAATTAGCAAAGCTAACTCTGCCCTCTTTTGAAAATACAGTTTTGTGTTGTCAGCATTGGTGGTGAATCAGAGGGGGCCATTCGTCGCTTGGAGGCACACGTTGAAAGGCGGAGTTGGTAGAGATCTGCTTTGAGATATTCAACTTGTAACAAAGAAGTGAAAGTTGTTGGTGTTCTTAGCTTCAGCCTCCAGATTTGGTGCATCAATGTCAAACATGACTGCTCTAAGATGGCGGCTTCTTTCGAGTAGGGCATGGCCATTTAAGTCAACAATAGAAATGACATGGTTTTTAGATGAAGTTTTGTGTTGTACCATTGTTCTGCTCTGCTCATCACACTAAAATGTGCTGTCAAGCTGTCTGCTCGCTGGTCCTCCACCAAGGGCAAGGACTTCTAGTGTAAGATCAAGGACATTTGGGTTGATTAAGGGGATGTGGTCTTGCAGCAAGCAGGGCAATGGGTAACCTAATGGTCTTTCCCACCTGCCATCAATATCTATATAAATAGGTATCAGTGGGCAAAATAAAGGTACAGTTCCCAGTACTCCCCACCTCCAGCATTGCTTGAGGGGACACACAATGTGCAATGTAACTTCATGACAGGGTCCAGGGACATTTACTGGCTTCATTCATGACGTGATGTAAAACATTTTATAAGTATGTACAGTTGAAGTTATGATCGTTATTGTTTGAAACTGGGAATCTAAAGGGAATTTCTATTAGCCACTTGAACAGAATTGCGTGATTACAGGTAAATGTTGATTAGAAGAACATACAGGGTTTAGAGCGCACCCGCTATTTAATATTTGTTGACTTTTGTGTTATATTCATTCGCCTGCTTCTTATTCATGTCCCAGCTTGTCAGTCTTGTGTTTCTCGCCTATGGAAAATTGCCTTTTCACCAGCACTTTTGATTGGCTTGCTTCTGTGCCTCCAGTGCATTCTTTTGAAGCACTACTTTTTTCTTTTCGGGTAATCACTCTATGAGCATGCCTGTTTTATCCAGCTGTCTCCAACATGTACTTCTCTCCCACCACACTCAGTGTTGCTATCTTGTCTGTGTGTGTCTCCCCACCCTCTCCATGCTGCGCTTGCCCTCCTGTACTCTCCTCATTGCGCTTTCACCCATGTACTTCTCCCCGTCCACTCCATGTTGCTTTCTTGCCAATTGCTTCTCCTTCCTCCCTCTGCCCTCTGTGTTGCTTTCCCTACTCACATCCTCCTTTCTCATCCGTTGCTTCTCGTCCTTACCCCGTAGTCCCCCATTGCCTGCTCATGCATGTGCTTATCCCTCAATCACTCCATGTTGCTCTCTCTTCAGTTTTTTCCTCCTCACCACACGTGCACTCGGTGTTCTGTCCCCCTGCAGTGCCATGTTTTGCCTCAATGCCGTGTTTCTCCCTCTCTCCCCCGTGTTGCTTCCATACACCCACATTTAAAAAAACATTTTTATTTTTTTTTTATTTTTTTTTGGGTGTGGGAGGTATAGGTTAGATTGACCGGCGAGTGATCTGAGATACCCCTCGGCCGTATCTCTATGTCAGTCAAATAAGGGAGACTGTCCGCGGAAACAAAAAAGTAGTCCATACGTGAGAGACTATTATGTGCCCCCGACTGAAAAGTATATCCACGTTCCCCAGGGGGTCTGTGTCTCCATCCGTCTACCAGCCCCAACAAAAAAAACATTTTTAGATTTTTTTTTTCTTTTTTGTTACTGATCCAACTAGGATCAGTAACTAAACTGAAAACAAGCACCCACATATTTTTAGGTTGCGCTTGGGCAGCACATGCGCTGCTCTCAGAGGCATGCTGTATTCAAGTATGGACTTGAAGCTCCCCCACTCTCTGTCCATATATTACATTGGCTTGCATTATTGTCCTTTGTAAATGCTGGCTTCTGATTCGTTGATAGGCTTGTTAGTCCCTCCTTAGTACCACCATGTGTAGCCTCCCATGAGGACTGGCCTATTACTTCTGTTGTTTGCACGGTATGTCTTATTTAGTCTGTAGTTACCAACAACAGGGGCAGCCCCAAGACCTGAACCTGGGGCAAAATAAATCTATTTACTCTGTAAGCACGATTTTCTTTAATGAGTTTCTCCTACTGCAGACATGAAATGTTTTCCTGCACCATTCAGCGCGTCATGCATCCTTTCACTTTCCAAGCAGCCCGGTACATTGGCGGTTACTTCTTTGAAATTTAAATAGGTCTCGCATTTATAAGAGTATGAGCTATTGGCATTGTAAGTGGCAATGCCTTTTATTTATGCGTTAATTATCAAAACAGATTAAAAAAAGGTATTGTCATTTACAATGCAAATTGCTTAAACTCTTGCAAATGCGAGACCTAATGCATTGCAAATGCTTGTTTTGTTATTTTTATGCCTGGACAGTCTCTTCCTGTGTTTCGATCTTGACTTATTATTTAACTTCAATTACTGTGAGTACCTATGGAAGCACTGTATGACCGTTGCTTGCTCCAGTCACATAAGCAGTGTAGATTGTTGGTGCAGGATCTCAGCACAGAATCTTGCGGTGGATAGGATGGGAACCAGAAAATTTGTATGGAGTGGTGGCTGACTAACACAGCTGACACTTGGAGGGCTTTTACCCTCTAGGCCTCATAAACAAAATTGTGTTGGAAGATGTCTGTAAGTGGAACATATGAAGTCTTTCGAGAATCTAAGTGCAGACTTGGGGCTACATAAAGAACCTTCGGTTATTCCAGTCCCTCAAAAATGCACCATGCTGAGCTAATAGCCCATTACCCAGTTTATCCCTTTAGAAGGCAGATTGGTGAAGGACAAATTGGTTGTGAACGGCATTACCCTTCTTTACATGACTCTGGCATGTAATGCCTTATAATGGTTTATTTTGCTTCAATAACAGTGGGGAAAAGTTGACGAAGAGGAGTGGAGGAAAGCATTTGACTCCCTGGTAATTTGGGAGTTAATTTTTTTTACATATGTTCGTAAAGTACATTGTACCCAGGAACCTTTTGTTAAAGGATTAAAAGTCTGTCCATTCACGGTCTTTGGTGTCGTACACAAGTCAGGAACTTTTTCAATGACGTCTAGGCTGTGAAGTGATACAGGAGTTCTAGTTGAAGGTTACCCACACCCTGCACCCGGTTTTAGAAAGGTGACTTGAACTGACCCCTACATTGGTTCTTCTGGGCCTTTTGGAAAAATTAGGGTACACCAGAAGGGATCATTCTTTGGTAGAGATCTAGTTCTAGTAGGGATTGAGTTCCTCCTTACTAAAAAACTGATACTCAGTAGCTGCACCCTCCACTGAGGAATGGTTACTTTGGATGTCATGTATATGGGCTCACTATTAGGGAAAATAGTTGTATGGCAACTCACATGTTAAAATATGGGACCTTAATGGAGCCATTTCCACAGGTCCATGTGAGGCTTCTCATTCGTTCGATTGTTGATTGATACAATGGCATCTGTGTTTCTGCTAGCTAATGTGGATGGTTATGTGAACCTGGATTGAATTGCAACTCCCTATTGTAGGTCACTCAGCACTATAATCTGATGCTTTCTCCACCAAGAAATGCCAATAAAATTGTCCATTAAAAAAGACTTAGTTTCTAAATAAATGAAGTACTCGGAAATCAACATTTTTTGCTTTTTTTTCTGCACTCTTTAAATCTGTAGACCTAGCACATATATACCATTCAGTTTTACTGCTCCACAATTGATAAATTGAAATAAAGGTTTGGAAAGTCCTCCGGTTTATCTGGAATGATACAAGAGACTAGAAATTCTTAACAAAATTTCCTCAATAAAGTCCTGTTAGATATGAATTGGCCAAACAATCTGTTTTCAGGGCAACTGTATCTGGGACATTACGATGTTATCAGTAAGCGACAAAGTCTTTGGCAAGCAAGCAAAAGCACATTTGTGAATTATCTCAATCTGATGGCTACTTCTAACCGCAGATTCCTCACCTTTTGAATTTGTCAGACTGGATCTGAAACTGTTTCTTATAACAGTTTCGCTATTCCAGTGGCTGTTCCCTTAGGACCCTGCAGCAGATGCTTCTAGAAGTGGCAACGCGGGCCCTCATTTAGATGCTATCGATGCACGTTGACATCAGTCCTTTCTTTCCGAGCCTTTTGATTCGGAGCTAGAGCTCCACTGTGAACTTTTTGTCAGTCTTCACTGTCTTGCGGTTTCTACAACAGTGTGCACTAGGGAAAATATCCCTTACAATGACTCCAGGTTTTAAACAGTGCCATACCTGCAGAAAGCAAATGTAAGTCACGGATTAGCATATGGTCGCTCTCTTGTTCCTAGGCTCCATACATGACTCAAGTCCTGCAACACGGTGTCCTTGATTAACAACTCAATCCTGTCCCGGTCCCTGTCCTCTTATAAGTTTATTGTGAAGTCCAGCAAGTCCCGGTACAAGCACAATAAATCTAAGAGGGAACCCTCCTCTCTCTGCCGCTCCAGGGAGAGATTGCGCAGTCTGTCGGACTCTAACCCCTTTCTCAGTTGGAGTCGATGTGGCCCAAATGTTCTGGGCCGTTTTTTATTCCACAGCAAGGTAAGGCCTTCGAAGTGGCAATGCAGCTACTTTTTTGGATTATTCCACTACTCCCTGGAGCTCCTTAAAGCCTTCATGGATCTTCTGGGGGCCCCAGTCGGACTTCTACAGCAGGCAGTCCCCAGCACAGACTGCCTGCAAGCAGGTCTTTACCGATGCCAGATGTGCTTCAAAACGTATGCCAAAGACCATGTCTGTTTCAGCCTCACCGTAGGTGGTTAGGATCCATTCTAGTGCCAGTTTTGGATCCGAAGCGGAGTGTGGCTAGGTCTTAACTGATGTCCTGCTACGAGAACACCAAAGCCTCGTAAAAGGGCCTGGTATTGCCACAGAGAACATCCCCTAACTCCACAACCAAAAAAACCGATGAAAAGAATTCCGTTTGTATCCAAGTTCAGCCCCAGCAGTAACCAGGTGGCAAAAATCATTAAGAGAAATTGGACGATACTACGCCCATTTGAACCGTTTAAGGAACAACCACTTTTTTCTTATCAACGAGCAGACAACATAGCTTCACACCTGGTACACGCCATCACCTGGCCAGAGAAATATACAGACAAACACACGATCACCGCTGCATGGGGGCTCCCACCGGTGGTTGGACATTATAAATGCCAGAATTTCTCCGTTTGTGACCTTACTACAAAAACCAAGGGTTTCACCAACAATAACAGAACATACAAACTAAAACATCACACAAACTGTAGATCACAGAATGTCGTCTATACTATCAAATGTCCGTGCAATCTACTGTACGGGCAAACCACCCAGATGGTAAAGAACAGAATCATTCAACATAAGAGTCGCATCAATTGCAAAATATTGACTGCCCCCTTGGTCTCACACTACCTGGACAAGAACCACCTGGAAACTGATATCACCTGGCAGGTGATAGAACAAGTCACGCTACCATCAAGAGGCGGATACATCAAGAGTCTCCTGAACAGATGTGAATGCAAATGGATGACATTATACAACTCAGTTAATGATGGACTGAACACCATAGACGAGTGAAATAGCACCATTGCTGTCTAAATGCTACCATGTCTCCATTGATTCCTTACCTGACACACCTTCCCCTACTGACTCTTCCACCCCGAACCCCAGACGCTCCCCTCTCTTGTGTTCCTTTCTCATTACATGTCTCTATTCTTTCCTTTCCTACATTCATGCCTTTCAATGGTCAACTAATTATGATGCTGACATCATACATGCCTTATCTCACTCCCATGATAACTATGGACCAACTTGACTCCGATTCATTCTGCGTGAATCACTTTGTAACCTGCCCTGTAACATGGCAATTGCATTTTTCTACCCACTGAGTTTGAATCATGTTGTCTTCATTTATATTAAACAGATGGTGTAAGATTCTCGATATTATCACCACATCATAAGTTAATTTGCCTATGTGTCATGCACCCGATACGATCGAGTTTACTCTAGTTGACCTGGACTTTTTTACTCACTCCAAGTCTTCCATTTTGGATCCGGAAATGGTATATGTTTAATTATCATTATGATACCATGATCGGTTTAGCTTCACCACTCGAGCTAACCTCAGTCTTTTCTCCACACCACAGACCACCTTTTCCCAACCTCCGACCTGCCTTCCCCTACCACCGGACCTATCAGAATCGCCTGCCCCTCCTCACCCCACCCCTTAGCTTTTCTACGTCACACTGCCACTCCCACCTTCCCCGCCTTAGACTTCTCGCTTCTCAGGCGTCCCCTTGACAACGCCCGATTCATCCGGACACTTCCACGTTTGACCTCGCTACTGAAGGTACGTTCCCGATTCCGCCGCTGCTTTACTGCCCACTCGATCCAATTGGCCCCTTTGTTAATCATGGTTTATGCCCCCTCTCCCTACAGATTAATTCTTCCCCGATTGAACACGGAGCCCTTCGGGAGTTCACGCTCGGCTCTTCGCCTCCTAAGGCACGTCCTCGACTCCCCTTCCCCTGTCTCGCTCCACTAACTCCCCGAACCTGGTCGCCAATATTTTCTCTCATCCCCATCCAGATTTGCTCATTCCCAACCGATCCCCGTTCCCCTGAAGTCCAGATCGCGCTCACCGGGACCGATTTACTTTCTTTGACGACTCATCTCACAGGTTAGCTCAACTCTCTGCTTTTCCGAACCGCCCCCCTCATGGGCCATTCGCAGTCACCCATGTTCCCTCTCTCTGATCACAGGCCCGGTCCCTCCCCTGATGTCACGATAATCATATCTGCTACCCACCATCACCACTGGATTGCTCCACTCCATCAGGTACTTCCTCCACGACATCGCGCCATTCACTTGCCAGCGCATAGTGCCCCGGGCACACTCCATGAACCCCAGCATACCAACTCACGTATATGATCCCCGTGGCATGCCAATCCTCTTAGATGCCAACTAACTGCGTTATGACCCCATTAAACATGGCCTCTTTCAATACCATCATTTGGCTCGTTCGCCCTGCCCTTGACCCTTCCGGTGATTCCTCCCATCCCGCATTGCCTTCACCTGCCACATGCCAGTCCCCTTCCCGATATTGCCTCTGCACACTTCTCTTCCCTTCCCCCTCCGCCGCGCCGGACCGATGACACAACAGTCACTACTGACTTATGGCTCCGGCTTCATTAGGGCTGCCCCCATGTACTTCTCCCATGGCCGGGTACCAGCCCACAGACCACACACTCACCTAGCGCCAGCGCTACATGCGTTTTTTCCTCTTCATCCCCCTTACTACCCTCTCTCTTCCCCCCTTGTACAGCACCGTTTCTACACCAACCCTGTCCTGATGATGATCCCAATTAACGAGGATCGAAACGCCATCGACCACCCAGCGCAATAAGAGGCGCAGCTTACAATGTGGTTGAATCTAAATTAGAGCCCGAATTCTGAAAATTCATCTGGAGCCACATTGTTCTTTTATTCACTGTATATATCCTTAGCACCAGTCACCACGCGCCGTTTATGCTGATCACATTGTCACTTGCGTCGCCACTTTGTTCACCACTTGCACAACTTGAGCACCAAGTACAATTAGGGTTGTATTATTTGTTTTTACTACAGTGCTGCTACAACTGTAATTTGCCTTATTTTCGTCTTGATAAACATGATGCCTTGAGCACTTTGCAAGTATTCAAAGAGTCTCCTTATTTCCTTGCTAATAATCTCTATGACATATCATATCTAATTGTCTTTTAAATAATACCTGTTGGGATACTGTTGTTTATTCTTAGTTTTGGATCCGAAGCAGAGTGTGGCTAGGTCTTAACTGATGTCCTTCTACGAGAACACCAAAGCCCGCCCTTAGTATGAGAAGACTCCCCTTCATTACCCTTGCCTTAACATAAATATCATAGATGGCTATAGGCTATCTTTGGTGCTGATTTTGATTCTATACAGAGTGTTGTTCCCCAAAATGAAGGAATCAGGAAGAAGGCGAACACTTTGCTCTCCCCCTCACTACACTAAAGCTGGCTTCTATCTATACCTACTACATGTTAGTGACCTTGACACCTACACTGAGACGGAGTTGGGCTTGCCATTAGGTGCCCCTACTGAAGAGAATTTGTGGTAGTAGTTTAGAGTCATTGGAGTGCTAGAGTTGGAATAGCCCTCTGTGTAGACTGAGACCAATTTGCTCACACATTTTGCAGCCTGTTTCTTCAACTTCTAAACCATTGCAGCAATGAAGGAACCCTTGATGATGGCTTGGTCCAAGCTGTGTTCAGTGGCACATGTGAGTCTACCTATTACTAGGAGACATAGACATATACCAGGTGACCCAGCCTTTCTAATACAGCATCAACGCCGGAAAGGTTAGTGGTTCAAAAGTCTGCCAGTAAGGTAAACCTAATGCTTTCCCTGCTGCTCTGCCAAATAGGGAGACATATTTACGCACTTGTAAAGATTCTTCTGTGTTAGTTTGGCTCTGAGGTCAGCCAGTGGTGCTTATTTCTGTGGCAGGTCATGCATCCTGTCTGTGACATGGTGAGTGAGATCTTGCCTGCCTTGTTCATACAGTTTCGGAATTTGCTCACCTGGATGGTTTACAATGAGCAGGATGTGGCCAACTAAATTTTATGGGATTGTTTGAACGCCATGGTCTGTGTTAGCCGTGCTATGGGCACCAGAGTTATAGACTAGTACCATGCATGGATATGTTCCATAGGTTTTTCTGGAGCTTTGATAGGCATTATTAATGGATTTGCCGTGTGATGACTTCAAGCTCTTTGGAGAGAAAGCGGACTCTGTCTTGGAGCATTTCAAAGATAACTGTGCAGTTAGTTGCTCGCTCTCAAGGTTTCCTGCCCCCGGCGACCAATGTTAGCAATAGTAAAATATATTCAGAGACTTATCTCTGTGCCTTGTCTATTACCAGTGGCAATACGCTGAACCTCTTCTTCAGCCTGCTCACCCTTTTACTGCTACAGAAGACAGATTGGTTTGCAGAGGCTGTTCAATCAGCAAGGACAGCAGTCTTCTTCGTTGCCTCCTGCAACAGCAGCCAAGCAGCTTTAATTCACCCTCCAGTGGTAATCTGTGGCTGATGGGTGGAGGGGATGCACAATCTACTTCTATCGGGCTGGCTGGTGCGCAATTGCCTCCGACTGGAGGGTCTTAGAGTTGCCCACAAAATGGTTACAGCTTCCCGTTTCGTTCTGTGCCTTTCCTATTCCTCCTGTTTTATGCTCTGGTTTTGGTGGTTCATACTGCTTTTCTCACAACTAATGCAGACACTACTTCCCAGATGCAAAAGAGAGAGATCTCTTGAGGTAGAGGAGATCATGGGATGCTACTGCAAGAGGTTCTGGTGCTCAAGATGGATGTGGACTGCGACTGATCCTAGATCTTCAATTTTTAAATACCTTCCTTTGAAAGGACACATTCAGAATGGTAACTCTGGCCCAGATCCTTTCTGCTTCAGACCTGGGTGTGTGCATGATATGCTGTGACAAACAGAACGCTTATTTTAATGTGCAATCCTGCAGTCACAAGACTTCCTTCCTCTTTGTTGCGAGTGCAGAACACTCCCAGTATACTGTCCTGCTTTACGGCCTCACCTCGGGCCCTCAGGTGTTCACAAAGGGGATGGCAATGGTCGTGGTTCATGTTCGCAGGTCAGAAATTCACATATTCCTGTATCTAAACAACTGACTGTTAAAAACAGGCTTGCAACAGTTAATCGATGATTACCTGCAGAAGGCAGAGTTCTCTATCAACTGGCGAAGTGTCACTTTCATCTGGTGCAGAGGATTGCCTATAAAGGGGCCATACTGGACATGGTGGTTTTCAAAGTCTTTCTGCCCTCAGCGATTCCAGGACATTCAAGATATGGTCCCAATGTTATAGGCTTTTTCCTGGATTCTGGCCCACGGTATTTGAGGTTTCTTGGTCTCCTGCATCCCACTGGTGCCTTATGCCTATGGCACATATGGGCTCAGCAGATGAGCCTTCAGTAGGCTCTACTGTGGAGTGGGGCTTTGGGTCTCACAGACAACATCCGTGCGTCGGACATAGAGCCCCAGGGCAGTTAATTGTTGATCTAGGATGACAGTTAGACTTGCAGCAGACCGTTCTCTCTACACCATCCAGAACTCGCAGTAGTGATAAGTGCATCATCTCTGGGCTGGGGAGGCCATCTGGATGAGGTTTGCATTCCGACTGTCCTTCCTGGATTCCGTGAGGGGCATTCAGGAGGAGCTGTGACTGTAGATTTGGCTAGATCATCAGGCAAGCTCCCTGACTTTCAACCATTTGGCAAGCTTATTCAGTGCCAGGCCGGAAGAGCTCAGCAGGCAGCTGGATACAAGCATTATCTACTCCTGGTAATAGTTCAATGCATCTTTACCCATGGGCGGGGAGTGCCTTGTGTTTTTTTACTCTACCAGAGAGAATGTTAATTGTTGCCCCTTGTCAGCCTAAGGGCTCTCTGGTAGACAAGTCCCCAGATTCGTGCGAATCCAGTCTCCTTCACACATTTTCACCCGTGCTGCTGCTTCCCAGAGTACTGAAGAAGGTCAGGAGGAGGCAGGTTCTGTTCCTGGTTTAAGAGTCTGGTACTGCGATCTGCTGAGTCTCCACAACCTACACCTCCATGCCTCGAGATTGAGCGAAATCAGTGGCGTTGACCTTCCTGCAAAAGTGATGGGTGTGATTCTGGTTACTCTCCGGCCATCCACATATTATGATAAGGTGTGCCGCCTGGTACAAGGACCGTCCGTTCAATCCACTTTAATCCAAGCATTCCGATGTACTTCTATTTGTTTTGCCTTTGGTGTAGGCACTATTAAAGATTTAAAGATCCTGCATTTACCTTATTAGTCAGCACATTATGCTCAAATCATCCGTTACAATGCATTTGTTATTAAAGGGCCTTTATTATGCTGCTGTTGGACATTAATTTGTCCTTACATTTTTATTGTGCATGCCTCTTGAACCCTTGCATATTTGTTCTTTGTTTTTATTCTGATTGCAGTGACTTTCACACATCTGGTCAGTGAGGTACAAGTGTTGTCAGTACAACTTCCTCATACCTTTTTCTTTACTAACTTCTTAGTACTTTGGACTCAAACATGCTTTCTTATCATTACCACATCCTTCTAAAGAGGAAGAGTGGCTTCACTTTGTCGACCCCAAGATAGCCCTTAGCTTCTGTTTCCATCGAACTGAGAATTTGCCTGTATGGCAAAAAGAAGAGCAGTTGAAGAACTGACCCTTTGAAGATAGATTTTCCTCTGTATCAAGACGTGTTATTCCTTGGCCAACAAGAAACCTCCTAATTGCTTTCTTGCTCATTCCACCAGAGCCAAAACTGCCATTACGCCTTTGGCTAAGAATGTTCCGGGCGGCTCTGTCTCTAAACGTTCACCAATCACTATTGTATTGATTGTTGTGTCCGTAAGAAGGGTCATTTTGCCCGCTCAGGCTTGCAGGGCTTTCTTGTGTAAAGTCCACTCCTCGCACCCACAACCTTGACTGGGGACTGCATTGGTATCTAATCTGAAGGTGCAGAATGTGTAGTTAGAAGTATCCATCAGAAGAAAAAAATGGCTTACCTTCGACAATGTTCCCTCTAATAGTACATTTCTCGATGATGGTGCCATCATGCCCGATCAATCAAAAGGGCCCATTGTAGTTTATGCATACTGGACAGCTATCAATTTGTGAGTTGTTTACATTGGGTGTGTGGAAGTTGTTGTTGTAAAACTAATAACACACAAAAGGGGATGGAAGAATATTTGAAAATAGTCGTAACCACTGGCAGTCAGTCACTCGAGGTAGCATTCCAGCCCATCATTTATGACTACTGTGAACCTCTGTACAAAGGTCTGCCTTTTGCAATCAGTACTCACCCTGCTACTCATGTGAACATTTTGGCCCAACTGTTAGGCGAGGCACACTCCAGAAGGAAACAAAACAACCCTTGACAAGTTTTAGCCCTGTTTCACCTGCTCAGTGAGGTATTGCTTGGATCCTGCAAACATCGACCAAGGGGTTGATGTCTGGGTATATCCTTTGTCACTTAGGCATTAGAGCAAGCACACAAAAGGTGATGGGAGGAATGCTTGCAAATAGTCTGGGCCACTGGCAGTCGATCTGTTTAGCATTCCAACCCATCGTTTGCACCCATGTGCCACACTAAACAAAGGCCTGGTTCATGGACATCAGTACTGACACAACTCCCCATGGGAAGAGTGCATCTCAACCTGCCACGTGAGGTCTTTTCATGACCGTATGCATGGGTGTCACCTGTTTGTGGGCCCACATTATCATTTCCAGAGACGAGACTGCTGCAGAGTCTGATTGGCACACCTACTGGCATGCAGGAGCTGATGCAGGAAAAGTTTCAGGATTCATCTGTGCCATGGGGAAATTCAAAAGGTGAGGAATCTGTAGTTAGTGTTCACCAAAAAGCGCATGACCAGAGTTAAGTATTCTTTCTTCTGCTGTATTTACAAAGTGACAATCTGGAGCTCTGTTCATATATTTACCAGACTTTCCTTCTACGATTCATGCTTAAAGACTGTTGCCCAAATGGGACATGCCTTGGTGAGAAATCTTTTCTGAGGGATGTTTCTAACTGCAGATTCTGCACCTTTTGAATTTCCCCAAGCACCAAACTGAATCCAGAAACTTTTCAAGCAAATGTTCCCACATGCTAAGTAGCACCATTGCACTCCACAGCAGACTAGTCTAATCTCCGATAGTGACTGTGCAGAACTGTGCGTAGGTGCAGCTGCACGCTGATGTCATTTTTATTTTTTCATACCCTTCAACTGGATCCAGCGCTCTGCTGCCAAACTTTGTGCTTCTTTACCGATTTCCAAAACTTTTTATTTCTTTTGGGTGATGATGTGCTACGGATGTCTTCTTTGAAGATCGCAGGCTTCAAGCTGGGCCGCTCCTGCAGGAAGCAATTGCCAGTCATTGACCCTCATGCCATCTGGCTTTGACATGTCTAAGCCAATCATGACTCAAACTGAAGCTAAAAATGCTCTCTGATGACAAGAAACAGGGCTGATCTCTTTCCTGCTTCAATTCCCGGTCCTGGTCCAGGTCTTCTTCGTCCTCGGATAAGTTTAGAACCAAGGACTAACCTTGGTGCAAACAACCGGTACCCCCGCTTATCTTGCTGATTAGGTGAACACCTCCATCAGAGTGGAGACAAAAGTGCAAAAAGAAAAACGTGTCTTTCGGCTTAGGTCACGCAGTAGCAGTACCGTATATATACATTCATAAAACCTAACTGAATATGGTCTCTTAACTGGTGGGGACGAGTGAAGCAGCCCTTGAAATCATGCATGCCTACATATTGTTTGGGAAAGCATTCTTTTTCAGAATTCTTATTGTTTGCACTTTTTTGTTTAATGCACATTAGTATGATATTGTGGCATCTTTCAGTATTCCGTGGTATGATGTTACAAACTTTTTATTTGCAGATTTATTTTTGTGGCAGTGCATGGTTAGTAGACCAAGTATGTAATTTGTGAGTTTTTTTTACTAATGAGTTTTGAGCGTGGTTCCAATTTGCTTAAATATCTCTGTGGTTGGTACTGGTGCTAATTGCCCAGCAAATGTATATGTTTTCCAGATAGGTGATGGTACTGTTGGATGCTGTAATAACCAGGTAATGGCACATTCAGGGTTTGATAAGTGTATTTTCAGAATTCGGTGTTAATGTGTGGTGTAGTAAGATGGTGTATGGTACATCTTGATGGGCATTGGTGTTATTAAGCACGTTGATACTCAACTATAACAATGTCTGGGCTACGTGCTAAGTTCTGTCTAATATATTCTCTTCTTATATTATTGTTGGTTGTTGGGACGCACTGCTGTCATGTAATGCATATTATGGCTGTTTTAGATGCGTCTGCTATTTTTGGTTCTAGGTGTACTGTTGACTTGCCTGCCAGTCTTGACACGAAATATGTTCATTACATTATTATTTAACTTTGTAAGTTAGGGAAAGTAAAGACATAAGTTTAAGTTTAAAGAATTTGTAAAGCGCGACATACACCTGAGCGGTTTCTTGGCGCTGAGATAGCAGACAGCCTACATGGCGGAATCAACCGCTAGGGCATAAGCTGAGGCAGGGGACGAAGGGTTTAAGACAGAAAGGCCTGGGTGAACAAAAATGTTTTCAAGGATTTGCGAAAAATGGAGTACTGGGTGAGGGACCTGAGGTGGAAGGGAAGGGAATTCCAAAACACAGGGGCGAGGGTAGAAAATTTAGAGCCGCCCTGTTTTTTTTTCCTATAACGAGGGGCTACTAAAAGATGTTGGGCCGAGGAACGAAGGTCTCTGCCGGGAACGTAGGTTTTAATGGCTGAAGATATAAAGATAGGGGCCAGGCCAGTCCTGGCCTGAAAAGCCATGCAGCCTAGTTTGAACAAGGCGCGTTCCCGGACAGGGAGCCAGTGAAGGGTCTTCAAAAGGGGAGAGGTATGGTGGAATTTGGGGAGACCGAAGGCCAGGCGGGCCGCCTGGTTCTGAACCAGTTGTAGCTTGCGCAAGCTGTACTGAGGGATGCCATTGAACAGGACGTTCCCGTAGTCCAGGCGGGACAGGACCAGTGCGGACATAATCAGTTTGAGTGCAGAAAAGGAAAAAAAGCGAGAAATAGAGCGGATAGTACGGAGAGTGAGAAAGCAGGAAGAAACCACTGAACCTATCTGGGAGTGAATAGTGAGTTTGTCATTGAGCTTGATACCTAAGGTCTTAACAGAGGAGACTGGGGTGGGGGGAGAGCCAAAGGAAGGGGGCCAAAATAAAGAGTTCCAGGGACTGGAGCAACCACCCGTAACCACAAGTTCCGTCTTATCGGGATTGAGCTTCAGGTGGTTGAAATTCATCCAGTCCCTGATGAAGGATAGAATAGCTTGAAAATTGGAAATAGAGTCAGAGGAAGAGGACAGGTTCAAGATGAGCTGGAGGTCATCGGCATAGTTATATACCGTGACCTCCAGCTGCTGAAGAGCAAAGATAAGAGGAGAGATGTAGAGATTAAATAATAAAGGAGACAGAGAAGAACCCTGGGGCACCCCGCACTGGATCTGACAGGGGGTAGCTGAAAACTCCCCAAGACGAACCGCCTGGGTCCGGTCCCTCAGGAAGGATGAGAGCCAGATGAGGGCCGAGCCTCCAATGCCCGCCGCCCTGACACAGGAAAGTAAGATGGAGTGGTCCACCGTGTCAAAAGCGGCGGACAAGTCAAGGAGGACCAGCGCCTGAGGTTGACCTATGTCCATACCTTCTCTGAGGGTGTCCAGCACCGACACCACCACTGACTCTGTCGAGTGCTTAGGTCGAAACCCAGCCTGGCAAGGGGCCAACACCCCATTTTCCTCGACAAAGGAGCTGAGCGCAGAAGTGACGTGTCGCTCCAGCACCTTACCTAAAAAGGGTAGCAAGGAGATGGGGCGGTAGTTAGCCAAAGCAGAGGGATCGGCTCCTGTTTTTTTTAAAATGGGACCAATAGAGGCGGATTTTAGTGACTGGGTCACAACCCCCTGGGCCAAAGAATCATTAAGGAACCTAAGAGGAGGCAGGGTACAAACAGAATAGATCTGCCGTAAGATGTGTGCAGGGCAGATATCTGCGGGGGAACCGGATTTGATTTTTGGGAGAAGAGAGAGAAAAATTTCCTCAGTAAGAGGAGGAAAAGAATTGAGAGAGGCTGGGACAGGGGGTGGCTGGGGGTCTACGAAGAGGGGAGAAGGGGGGGGGGGGAGATGTTAGATTTGATTGTCGCGATTTTATCCACGAAGTAGAAGTTCGACGAGTCGCAAAGTTTCTGAGAGGGAAGGGGCTTTAGTGAGGTCCTGTCAGAAAAAGCCAGGTCATGGGTGATGGAGAAAATCTCCTTGGGTTGATTCTCAGCCGCCAGAATTTTAGCCGAGAAGTAAGCTTTCTTAGTCTCTATGATGTTTTTTTTGTAGGTCCCTAGGAGGAGGACGTAGCGGGACTTGGAGGTGGGACAATAGTCCAGTCTCCATCTGCGTTCTGCCTGTCGAACCATAAGCTTCTGCTCTTTCAATTCTTTGCTGAACCACCGATTGGCGTCTTTAGGGCGCCTAATCGAGGTGCGCCGAAGAGGGGCCAAGCTGTCACTTCCATTCATAAGCCAGGAGTCAATGGCCTTAGCTTGCGCTGCAGACGCCAAGCCCGACAGAGAGGGAGAGGAGGCCAGAAGTGAAGAAGTAAGGTCCGACAAGTTAACCTTGCCCCAGTTGCGAGCCCATGAGTTTTTAGTATGAACAGGTATCTTGGTCGGACAAAGGCTAAGAGAAAAGGAGATTAAAAAGTGATCAGACCAAGTGCATGGAGTAACAGTGAGTGAAGAAAGGGGACAGTTGAGAGACCAAACTTGGTCTAAAATGTGGCCATGGATATGGGTGGGGGTGTGGACTAGGGAAGTGAAATTAAGTGACAGAAGGGTTTCGGAAAATTCCTTGGATGAGGCGCATTCCTTAGGGTCCAAAGGCCAATAGTTAAAGTCCCCAAGGACCAACACTGAAGCATAATTAACAGCCAGAGTGCCAAGTAATTCTTGAAAGGCGGGGAGAAAAGACGGAGTGGGTTGGGGTGGACGATAAACCAGCACAACGGCTAGGTGAGGGGAGAAAGAGGTAGAGCGGACCACAAGGTGGTCAATTCCTCCCAGGGGGGGTGAGGGAAGAATCTGGAACTGAAAATCAGTGCGGGCAATAAGAGCAACGCCTCCACCCGTTTTCCCGGCAGGGCGGTCAGCACGGATAGAGTAATAGGTCGAAGGAAGGGCAGCCAATAGAGACGGAAGAGAGGACTCACAGAACCATGTCTCAGTTAAGAGTAGGAGATCGGGTTTATCCATGTCTAAAAGTATGAATAGTTCCTGGTGATGTCTAATGGCTGACCTAGTGTTTAATAGAATAATGGACAGTGGGGGGGAACGGGGGTCAGGGATGGGCAATGAGTGGAGAGCTGGAGGCGAAACAATAGGAAGAGGGCAGCCTTGTGGACAGGCACGACAGGGAGAATGACAGCCCATGTTGATGGTCCGTTGAATAATGCGGGGGTCGAGGGGCCAATGGCCTCGTAGGAGAGTAAGATCAGCTGAAGAATATCGGGTAAGAGGACCAGGGGTAATGGCCCCTTGCCCCGGCCGGCCGCGGACGGGCGCAGACGGGCTTAACTCTGGCGCGACTCCGGCGCGCCTACGTCTCGCCCGCTGCGCTCGTCCGCTGCGCTGACGCATAGTGGTCGTTTAAGTAGCCGTGTGACTAGGGGGGTGTGGCTAAGATGGGACAGGCCGACAACCCAACCCAAGATGGCGCCCGCAGTCGCGGATGACTGGCTTCAGGCGGACTATGAAGGTAAGTGTGGCGGCTCGTAGTCAGCGGGCCACTGGGGGGAGGTTAAAAGCGATGTCCTTACTTACAGTCAGCAGGACGGATGAGGCAAGAAATAGAAATAAAATTGCTCGTAATCAGCATAAGAGACCAGGGTTTAAGTTAAAATATCAGCGCTCCAGCAGATGCGCGCGAGCCCTCTGCCACCGGGCTGCGAGCTATCGCTGGAGAGGAGGGGAGGAGGGTCCTAAGTAGCCGTGTGACTAGGGGGGTGTGGCTAAGATGGGACAGGCCGACAACCCAACCCAAGATGGCGCCCGCAGTCGCGGATGACTGGCTTCAGGCGGACCATGAAGGCAAGTGTGGCGGCTCGCAGTCAGCGGGCCACTGGGGGGAGGTCAAAAGCGATGTCCTTACTTACAGTCAGCAGGACGGATGAGGCAAGAAACAGAAATAAAATTGCTCGCAATCAGCACAAGAGACCAGGGTCCAAGTCAAAACATCAGCGCTCCAGCAGATGCGCGCGAGCCCCCTGCCACCGGGCTGCGAGACATCCCTATTGGTAACATCAATCTACTGTGCAAGAGATACCCCAGACTCCTGATCTCTCTGGTGCTTTGTTAAGAGGATCAGCACAAGGTCAAATTGAAGGAGGAAACAAAATATAAACCAAAATCCAGAAAGGCACACAACACTTCCTGCCTTCAGAAGATTTGTTTGTAAGCACCATTGCTGCCTTGCATGGTTCCTGATAGAATTCCATGCATACAACTTGGAGTACTATATTGGAGCCCCATACTACATCAAATATTTTCCACCTAGTCCACCACACCCACACTCTCAAACATACATACATGCATGTATTAGCCTACATTGATATGGACTACATAAAATATATATATATATTGAAAGTTCTCACTAGTAGAAGAGTGCTATGAAATCGCCAATAAAAATCTCTGCTTCAAACATTACAACAGTTAAGTTATAGTATTGTTTATCTAATTAGGACTGTATATTTCAGATTTACGCTGTTTTTGATTTTGTAATTGTTTCATGTGCATCTAAGCGTAGGGGGGCAAGGGGAATAAGATGCACGTGTATGGATCCAGGAAATGTACCAAAGCAGAATCAGTATTAAATGATCTTTTATATGAATGCGGGGACTTTTGTGTTTGTACATTTATAATCATATAAACTCTGGATAAATATGAGGAACTTCTGAAATGGTGCACAGCTGGTAATGCTGCAAGCTTTGACCTGCCACAAACCTCACTGTAGTTCTCATAAAGGGTTTATACTTTTACAAATACTTTTGTGATTCACTAAGAAGGATGTACTTTTGGCTCCAGGACATCCAAATATTGAATGCTTTCTTGCCTTTTATTCTGATATACTTGTATGTAGTTTGCAAATGGTTATGCTGTCAGACAAAGGCTAATGGGTTGGGCTTTCATTAGCTTTGTACATTATTACCTGAGTAAATGTGGTGTGAAGTTGTAGCACAATACTACTAGTTAACTGAATTAACTTCCACTTCTACCACATTTGCCCTCACAATGGATGAGGTGTAAAGATGGTTAGGCTGTAACCTTAGTGTGTTCCATTACACGTCCCCCTACATAACAACATAAAACGCTTAGCTGCCATTCTTGTTCTTTCAACTCTTCAGTAGATTATGGCACCTCATTTTACCTCAAACAAATCACTACATCTTGCAGGTCAACATAATTACCTAATGCCATAATATATAATTGATCTTTCAAATCTCTCAGTATCAGTCTACCGTATTTCAAAGTGTGAGGTGATCTGATGATAGTGGCACTGTATAATTGTCTGCTAGAGGTAAGCCTTAGCATCAGTGATGTTTTCCATGTGCAGAGCTCTGGAACATTCTTTGATTTATAATTTGCTTTAACTGTGTTTGTGTGCACATTTTCGCTGTGTTTTGTAGGATGCAGGAGGCTGCCTTATTTCAGAATCTTGTCAACATTCGAAAAAAAATGTAGTGTTTCACAGAAAGTGTAATGTTCATATATAATCAAGCGGTGATATTTGCCTAAAATTATTGTTTTTGTGTACGTTTCAGCATCAAACAGAAAAGCTTCAAATGCAATAAAGAGCAATAGCAGGAGTAGAACATTAAGAAGACAATCTCTTTCAAGTATTCCAGTTTCCTCTAACTCTACCTCATCTAAACTAACTCGTACACACAATTCCAGGTTACCAAAGAGACAGAAAAAGCCTGTAAAACATTTACTCTCAAAAATAAAATTAAGAAATCAGCGTAAAAGGACAGACCAGCGGCTTTCCTCCAAAAAGCTTGAAATGAGAAATGTGGTTCTTAAGCAGCCTAAAGTAGTGTTGTACAAAAACTTAACGATTAAAAGAAACAAAAAGGAGGGACCAGTGAATAGGGCTGAATCAAGTGGGTGCCTAACGAGACATGCAGCAAAAGAACATAAACTGACCTCTGTGCAAAGTGCTCATGAACTTGGTCAGACATCAGCATATATGACTCGAAGATCCTTGAGAACTAGAATTAACTCAGAGGCCTCGGACATTAAGCTTGAACAAAATGTGTCAGACAGTCCTAAAAATGGTTGTGTGAAGGGAATTCAGGCTAACAGCTTTGAGCAGCAGCCTCATTTTATGCTAAAAAGTGAACCCATTACTGAAACCTCGAAGACCGAGGAAGTCATTGATAAGAAAAATGATACATTAACATGTAAAAAGAAGTCTAGACGAGGAAAAGCTTTAAAGCCAGCAAAAAATTTACGAGGATTTAATCCTATTCTTGATTCATCTGTCAAAGAAGAAATAGTGCCAGATTCAGTAAATTCCCATTTGGAACCTGGTGAGGTAAGTGAGACTGGTTTTACTGCAGATTTCCAAGGCTACAGTGCATCATCAGGCGGTTGCTCTGTCATTGCAACTGACATACCTAAATCAAAACGCCACTTCAGAACTGGAAAAAGTAAAAAGAAAAGGCGAATCACAAGATATGATGCACAACTTATTCTTGAAGACAGCACAGGTATTCCTAAACTGACCCTTCGAAGGCGCCATGATAGCAACAGCAGCAAGACAAATGACCAAGAAAATGATGGAATTAATTCCTCAAAGATCAGCATTAAATTAAGTAAAGACCATGAAAGTGATAATAACTTGTATGTTGCAAAACTAAATAATGGTTTTAACTCAGGATCTGGAACCAGTTCTACAAAATTAAAGATTCAACTCAAAAGAGAAGAGGAAAACTGTGGAAGCTTCTCTGATGAGATTCATGAAAATGGAGTTTGCTGTAGTGATACTCTTTCTCTGTTGGAATCAACTATGGAAGTAGATGACTATGAGCAATATGAAGATGATAGTACAGGTGAGTCGTCATCTGAAGAAGAAGACAATGAGGAGGAAGAAGATGATAGCTATGATGATGAGTTTGAAGATGATTTCATTCCTCTTCCTCCAGCTAAGCGTTTGAGACTTATTGTAGGCAAAGACTCTATTGACATTGATATCTCTTCTAGACGAAGAGAAGATCAGTCATTGAGGCTGAATGCATAAACCATCTTTCTTAATGTAATTACAATACCCATTTTTACAACACAAAATTCCATTCAGTTATTCCTAAATTTAATACCTTGTGTAAATTGTATTGACAGCACTTCTGTATTGTTCATTAACAAGATGATATTGTAGAAAGTGTACAGCAAATTGACTCTTCGTAAGTCTGATTTGTGCAGATTTTTATTGTACTTTTTAAACCGCCTTCTTATGTGCAATTCTGAGTTTGACAAAAAGAGGTAATCAAGCCCATCTGTGTAAAATAAAACAAATGTACAGAGATATTAGATATTTCATGCAGGACAATGAAATTACAATTATGTGACCAGCTAATTGTTTTTAACACATAAACAGCATTAATGTGTTCTTTAATACCCGTTGACATAAATTCCAACACAAAAAATCATAGTAGCAGCATTTATCAATTTTTATAATATATGTTAGTATCACCAGCAATGAAGTTACAGCTTTTGAATTTATTTGCTAGATGTTAGCCCACTGCCCTCGCTCTCTCTTTGCTCTGCATTTGTTGTTTTACACTGTATGCTGTCCCAGATGTACTGTTTGTGGCCTTTGTTTGTAGCTACTCGTTGGTTAAAAGTCGGATTTCTTATTTTCTTTTTTTCTTTTTATATAAACTGAAAAGGGGGTGAAAGATTGCCTACTTTTTAGTACATTATATGTACAAAGGTAGCAGTATGCAGAATAAACGTTTGGATATGGTGTATTTATTGCTTGTTATATAAATTAAAAACACCTTGTATTTAAATACTTTTCAATACTTTTTAGAGAAATTGTTCTTTTCAAGAATGATTGGTGCTTATTTTTTCACTAAATGCTGTGAAACAAAATGTGACAACAGAGGCGAGTTTTGTCTACTGACTTGCAACTGTCCTAAATTTTGGTTCATCTGAATATTTCTTTTGCACTTGTAAAATGCTACAAAGGACCTTAAATGAATTCACTTATGATAGTTCTATTAAAAATGTGGAGTTCACAGCTTTTGTTCTGTGGTAACCTTAAAATATGTTTTACTTTGCAATCCCTTGTATAGGATGGAATACAATGTATATTTTGTAAATATTTGTGTGTTGTGCAGAAAATTCTTTTGTCATAAATATTGAGCTAACGTATCTGAAGGGTTTTTAAGTTAATAAAAAATACACTCAACCCAATAAAATAGGATATTGTAAAACCTAGTTTTTAACAATAATCGTTGGCAATTATTTGCTTGTCTGGTTTGTGTTTCACACATTAAATTCTTATTAAAAGATGTTTTAAACCCAATAACTTAAAAAGAGTTTATTAACAAATAAAGAGGAAATTGCAGCAGACGATTAAGGTACACTATGATCCATTGATGGTTCTCTTTAAGAGCAGAGGACCTTGGGATTTATTAACATGTAGCATTGTAATACATAAATAATACTCAGAAATTGTTACGAGCGGAGTAAAAGAGGCTGAAACATTCACTAATTATGTACAATAATATATTACTGGCAAATTTCACTTTCTGATTTTCTCCTAGTAATGGACTGTCACACCGGAGTAATCCTTGCTTTTGCTCTAACTAGACAAAACCAAAATTTCAAAATGTCTTATCTGTTTTCTTTCTGCAACTCTACTTTTAGAACAAGTGGTAATTTTATGAAGTTTATAGTTTTCACCTTTGATAACTTCATAGATTATAAGGGAAACCTAAGCATCCTAGCTGTTACATGTGTTTTTGACGCATATTGTAGAACCCTAAAGAGGTACTTTTTGATTTGAGAGGTTGGAATATCTGAACAGGTGTACCTGTCAATTATGCTGAATTTTCATTCTATGAGATATAAACTCTTCATATTAAAGGAAAAAGACAAATCCAGATCAATTGTGCAGTATTGGTGCAGACCTGGAAATCCGTCAAAACATGAGGCAAAGGGTGGGCTTATCCCAGGCTGTGTTAACTCAAGCAGTGGTCTCTGAATTGTCCCCAGACCATTTAGGTTCATGATTAGTAAGCACATGAATATTGCATTGAAGCAATATACTTCCCCGCCACTCTTCATAGATGATGGCATGTAGTCGTCATCATCAAATACCTTATTCGACCCATTGTTGGCCACAAAAGGTACATACATATATCACATTAAAATGCATAAATATAAAAAATTATGAATTAAATTGATCTTAATAAGAACACATCTGTCACAAAGATTTTTCCACATAAAAAGTGCATGGATTATAGCTTAACCAATGATGGCCCGAGCCAGGCACTTTCTCAATTTAATTGAACGCTCAAAACAACTCAGCTTGTATGCCATGAGCAATGACACTATATAAAACAGCTTGTGTACAGTGCCTAATATTTGCCTCCTTCATAATTGGCGACAAAACACTTTTACTAATACAGGAATAAAATTTGCAAAAGAACATACATTGTCTGTACGAAGCTTTGATCATACAGTCAGGTACTTGGGTGACCAGAGTGTGCGACCGGCTCTGGGAAGGCAACCTTGAAATGTATTGTGTTCAGCCTTCTACCAAGTTAACAGATATCTGTGATAACATTTTGTTACTCACATGTACGGTTCCATACCAAACACACTTTTGTTGTTTCTATGATATAAGACTATGTATTTGGAGCCCTCAATATAATCCATATTATTTCTTCACATAATTACAAAACGGGCTTTTAAAATCTGTCTAACAAATTATGAAACTGTCTCAGACTTGCTAAATAATTGAAGGGAAATTATAAAAGAGCTTCAATGCTACTCTCGAGCTTTCTTGTCACACATTCTCTAGCTGCTTCTATTTGTGGTCAAATAAAACCCCTAAATATGGGAATGTTGTCAAGGGCTGAATTTTAGGATCATTTACCCAATATGATCTGTTCTTCTTTTTCTTGGGACCCTAACACAGGTCTTTTATTGGTTAACCTACAGTCCTAAAACCTTCTAAACAGCGTGAAATGGTTTAACAATTTTTGCAGTCCATTAGGGGTTCTGGCGATAATGACCTTTAAGGTCATTGACACACAGCATACTCAAGAAAGGTGCTTATATGCAACCCTTCTGAACTTCCCTATGTATGTTAAACGGACTTGATGTTTCCCCATTCATTCCATAACTCACACTTGCCATTCCCTCTGCTTGGAGCTTCCAGAGAAAGCACGCAATATTAGACTCCACGCCAAACTCTGTCATAATGTCCCACAATTTCGAGCGATCGAAAAATTCCAGTTTGAGCGAATATCAATGAATGCTAAATAAATACTCCCCTCCTTAGCTGTTACATATTTAGTGATAACGAGGTAGAAGTTTAGACATAGTTCTACAGTGCAGAGATAAGGCATCTTATGCCAAACTTCAAGACGCTTGAGTAGAATTCTCCCCGTAATTCTTGCAGTAGAATTAATAAGAGATATAGGCTTGTAATGCTTAGGGTCACATTTACATCCCTTTATGAAAATGGGGACAATCGTAGCCTGAGACCATGATTTTGGTGGACCTATCTTAGTGCAAGCATTTAAAACATTGACCAAAAGTGGTGCCCATTGAGTTGTTTTTCCCTTCAATAAGTTTGCAGGGACTCCATCAGGCCCTGGGGATTCATCCTTGGGCATTTGAGCCTCTTGTTATTCAACCCTGAGCCGCTCATGTGACCTTATGTCTTTATCACTGGCCATGTCATCTGAATCAACGTGTATGGGCACACTATGAACCTTGGTGAAATGATCTAGCCACATATCATACAGAATCAAAATTTGCCTAGCGGATGTAACGGTAGGTTTCAATTCTATTAAGGACACGGAGGCGATGATTATTACACTTTTCTTTCTTCACTATTTATTACATATAAAAAACACAGCATCCTCAGAAAAGCGTATAGCCAATGCTTAGACATCAAACACAGTAAAGCATTAATCATAAACATCGTATGTAATTCGACAAAAAACTCCAACTCCCATGAGTCTATTATATCAGTCCATTATGAGTCCTTCCACAATGTCCATGAAGGCTAGATATGCAGTCTCTCTTCTGTCTTCCCCCTCTTTCTTCGCGCGCATTACCCTCACTCTTCATTGGTCTTGTTTGGAACCGTCATTTCCTAACAGAAAAATACGACAGCGTAAGCGTTGTAAAACAAATCACACTTACAGCCATGTACTAAAAACATACATTATGGAAATTTAACATAGTACAGAGTCAGATTGTAAACCCGATTACTTACTGCCACCATACGGGTGGGTTCTCACTCGACGCAGTTCTGGGAGGGATAATCCTCACCTCCGTGTTCTTAATAGAATTGAAACTTACCGTTACATCCGCTAGGCAAATTTCGATTCTATGGCAGGACCGGAGGCTCAGATTATGCTAGTTCAAAGCTTACTCACCACCAACTGAGCAATATCCACCACTGGTTTAAAGTAAAAGCTCCTAAACGTGGAATCCGAGGACCAATCTGCTGCCCGCATTAGATCCTCCAGACAAGCTCCTACTGAAAACAACTTAGAGGCCATAGCCCCCCTGGCTGAATGGGCTCCAAAACACTTAGTATCAATGCCTGCTTCTTGCATAACCCATCGTGCCCACCTGCCAATGGTGGGGGAGGAGACTGCTTTGTGTGGTTTTCGCAAGGCAATTAACAATTGTCTTTTGCCCGGAGGATGAATAGTCATATCTTCATATGCCTTCAGGCATTGAACCACACACAATTTGGGGACATCCACAAAAGCCGGGTACGAGATAGTTCTTGATGCGGACTTCGTGCGACGCCCCACGATAAAAGTAACACCGACTGGGGAGAAAGTCCTCACTGAAACATCCAAGGCCCGGACATCCGACACTCTACAACAAGATACCAAACACAAAAGCATAGCCAATTTGGCTGAAAGCTCCTTCAAGGATAAATACGCATTATGTTGCCAAGACAAGAAAAGGTTCAGAACCACATTGACATCCCAGAGGACAGAATACAGAGGTTCTGGAGGTAACGACAGACGAATACCTCGTAAGAGCCTACAGACAAAAGGGTGTTCTCCCACCGGTGTCCCCTCCACCGGGTGATGGCCAGCTGAAATCGCTGAACGCATTGCGTTAATTGTTCTGTAGGCTAGGCCCTTGGTCGCCAATTCCGCCCAAAAATTCAGATTGGGAACAACTGCTGCGACCAGAGGATCCAAGTCCTGTCGAAGACACCAACGCATCCACTTAGTCCAAGCGGATCTGTAGCGCTTCGCCGTACTGTTTGCCCAAGCTCTGGACAAAAGGCCCTCAGCTGATCTCAAAAGGCACAGGAGCGACCAGCGTCGCCGGAAAGCGTCCATGCCGTGAGGCGGAGAGAACCGTGAATGATGAGCTGATGCGACTCCCGATCCGGATTGAGCAGGAGATGAGGAAATCGGGGGAGTAGGATTAGAGAATCCCAAGAAAGTTCTAGAAGAACTGGAAACCAGACTTGGGGTCTCCAGAGCGGTGTGACCATCACCAGCTCCACATTCTGCCGGCGAACCTGGGCAGCCGTCTGCATCACCATCGAGAAGGGGGAAACACAAAAGGCCTCTCCTGACTCCAAATGCGTCCGTGGCTTTTCAGCCGAGGATCCGGCTTCCAACTGAAAAACCACACGAGTTGATGATGTAAGCGGGACACAAACAGGTCCACTGAAAAAGGACCTCAGAGATCGTTCAGCCACTGGAAAACCTGAACATCCAACATCCATTGACTGGAGTCCCGCAGATATTTGGAGTGCCAACCCGCCACCTGATTGGCCTGTCCCGGCAAGTATTCCGCCGTCAAGGACACATGATGAGCTAGACAGTAATCCCAGAACTCATTCGCTAGATCCGCCAGAGACCGTGGGCCTCCCAGGTGGTTGACATATCGAACCGCTGAGACATTGTCCATCTTTAACAGCACACATGTCCGCTGAATCTCTCGTCCAGCAGCGTACTGCGAAAGACCCTGCCAGAAGTTCCAAACCGTTGATGTGCAACTTCTGTTCTTTGGATGACCAGGTGCCGCCTGTGGAGAACTCCCCGCAGCGAGCACCCCAACCCGACCTGCTGGCGTCGCACTCTATTACCAGATGCAGGACTGACCCGAAAATCGCCCGACCATTCCAGGCTTCCATGTGGGATAGCCACCACGACATTTCCTCCTTCACCTCTTCCGAGAGGGGCACCAACTGATCGTAGGACATACCCCTCCGGAAATGCTGTGCATTGAGACGTTGGAGCGCTCTTTGATGAAGGGGGCCCGGGAAGATTGCCTGGGTGGAGGAGGAAAGAAGTCCCACCACCCTGGTAAACTGCCTCAAAGAAGTCCGGTCCTTCGTAATTGTCTGTTGCAAGAGGTGTCGGATCTTGGCCATCTTTCGCGACGGAAGACTGAGAGGCCCCTATGGAGTTTATGACAAACCCCAGAAAGGTAACCCTCTGGCACGGTACCAGGACCGACTTGTCGCTGTTGATGATAAACCCTAGCCCCTGTAAAAGGGCGACTGTCTGCTGAAGTTGGGAGCTCAATTTCTCTGGACACTGGGCCATCAACAGGATGTCGTCCAAATAGACAATCATCCGAATACCCCGTCCGCGCAGGTACTCCACCGCTGGGTGCAACACTTTCGTGAAGCACCATGGGGCTGAGGAAAGCCCGAATGGAAGGGCAGTGAATTCGAACACTCGATCCCTCCAGCAATACTGCAGAAAACGGCGGTGGGGAGGATGAATGGGAACCGCAAGGTAAGCGTCCTTTAGGTCCAGCCGTACCATCCAGTCTCGAGGAAGGAGTACATCTCGGAGGAGGTGTATCCCTTCCATCTTGAAATGCCGGTAAATCAACCACCCGTTGAAGTCTTTGAGATTGATCACCGGTCGCCACCCCTCATCGGTCTTGTCCACCAGAAAAATGTTGCTGAGGATACCCGAGGGGTGCCGGGTTGATTGATGAATGGCCCCTTTGCGAAGCAACTCTGAGACCTGCCCGTCTATCAACTGCGCATCGGACTCTGAAAAAACTATCGGGCGCGGGGCACCTACCTGAATGGGCTGATTGTAAAAGTCTATATGAAACCCGCGCACGGTCTGTAAGACCCATGCGTCTGCAGTAAGAGATGCCCACTCCTTGTAAAAGGCCGCTAGTCGACCGCCAATGCGCACTTGATCTGCCGGGATGACACTCAATGTTCGAATTGTTGGGTCCCGAGTTCTTCCGATACTCTCTACCACCGAATCGTTGCTATCTTGTGGGATAGAAATTGGTCAAGTTGGCTGGGGTTTGATATTGGCCTCGCCCAGAGCCTTGCCCTCTATTGTTGGCATTCTGACCGCCATGGCCAGTCGCGCGGCCCCTACTGCGTTCGGCCCCTTGGGAAAAACGTTGTTGAAAAACCCTTTTTATGCTGGACTGGGCTTTGTCCAGGGAAGTAAAGGTTGACATAAACTTCCCTAGCTTCTTTATGAAAGGTTCCCCAAAAAGACCTCCTTGGGCCACAGCGCCCGCCTTTGAAGAGGCCAAGTCCCCCAATTTTGGGTCCAGCTTGATCAAAAACGATCTCCGGTGCTCTGTTGATAGGGCGCAATTGGTGTTACCTAGGAAGATTATCACCTTCTGTGCCCAGTTCGACAGGAGGTCGTGAGAAATGGCGGCTCCTGTAACCTTCGCCTCTTCTGCCTTGTCGAGGATCTTGGTAATAGGTCCGACCGCGTCCAGTAGTTTGTCCTGGCATGACCGCCAGGAGCGGTCAATGCCTTTGCGCGGGTCTTTCATGAACTTCGCCAGGAAGGTGGCCATTTTCGCATCTAGTTTGGGTGTCAAGGCCACCTTACCTTCCAGCGTGGGCCTCGGACACTCCCCCCGCAGGCATCCCCTAGCCTCCTTCTCCAAGGGTTTGCGTAGGCGACTCGCCACAAACTTCGCCACTTAGTCACCCGTTCGCGGATGGATGATCTCATCCGGATCCAGCATGCCGAACTGTCCCGAGGTAACTCAGCTGCTGAGCTCGAGGGCTGCCAAGAGCGCACCGAATCGTCATCCATGTCAGGGGAGTCCCCACCAGGAGATGGGGGAGCCGTACCTGAAGCCACTGAGGGCTATGGGGCTGAAAGCGGTGCAGCGGGGGCGGCAGTCGCCTTGGCTAAGAAAGGCGCCTCTATCCACCCCCTGTCCCCCTTCAGGCATCCCCTCCCTGCAGGACTTCTTCGGGGCAGGGGGACCGTCCCATGAGGGACCTGGGCGACCTGTAGGTGCTCCTGACTGGGCTTGCGCAAGTTTAGCGCACTCTTAGACAATGCGAGCTGAAAGACGCTCCTCCATGGGCAACCACTACCTCCGTAACGCAACGAATGGAGCTGTCAACAGCCTGGTAGAAGTCCTCATCACTTAAGTAGGACTGGGGTTCCTCCTCATAATAGGCGTCTTGCTCCATGACAGGCCGTGAACAAAAGGGACCCAAGCACCCCTCTGAATTCTACCCAACCAACGTGGAAGTCAACAAATATGGGCAGACCCAAGGACTGCAACTCTTTTTGGGTCGATAACGTGGCAATGAAGGCTGCACCAAACCCCCAAAGCGCGCTGACCCTCTTGCTAAGGACCGGGTCCAACCGCCCCACTGCGTGCTACCACACACTCCTCCTGACAGCTCACAGTGCAATACTGCCCGCAGGCAATTAGCGCGGTCAAACCGCTATACAGACCCCACCCCCCAACGGGCGTTAAAAATAAATTTTGGGGCATATACAGACCCGGAGACCGGGTGTTCAGTGAGGCGGCAAGGGCAAGTCCCCGGCTCGGCGGACTCCTCAGCGCGGCTCCTCTCTATGAGGAGAAACCGCGCTGCGGAGCAACAAGACGTCGGAGCGCCCTCTAGCGGTTGTTTACCCCCAAAACAGATGGCAATAGACATAAATTCGCAATCACAGGGAGAGCAAAGAAAAAATCACTTAACTGGCTGCGTGAGCAGCGAAGAGAGAGGGGGAAGACCGAAGAGAGACTGCATATCTAGCCTTCATGGACATTGTGGAAGGACTACGTTATGGACTGATATAATAGACTCATGGGAGTTGGAGTTTTTTGTCGAATGACATACAATGTTTGTGATTAATGCTTTACTGTGTTTGATGTCTTAGCATTGGTTATACGCTTTTCTGAGGCTGCTGTGTTTTTTGTATGTAATAAATAGCGAAGGAAGAAAAGCATAATCTGAGCCTCCGGTCCTGCCATAGAATTATAGCAGCCATGCTCAAGTTTGGAGCTAACTAAAATCTGAATGATTCGCCACCTTCCGGAATACTGAGGAATCTTTCATTGTGCTAGCGGCTAATAGTAAATTATACACCTCATTTCTAATTTCATTTTTCTTGGTATCTATGGCTTTCTTAAAGGCTGTCCAACAATCCCTGACTTGTTCCCTGTTCCAGGGTATCATTCTTAGGGCCTTTGTGACATTTGGAGCAGTTGGAGTCAAACAACCTATGCACTGTAGTCTTACTACTTCATATAGGGACAAGCTGCAGCTCCTTAGCAGATTAATATACTTCAGCATATATCCTCATATCAGTAGCTGGGGCATCCTCATCTAGGTTGGTGAGAAACTCAGCATTTATTTAGCAAGATAACACTGTGCAACACTGTGCAATAGTCTAGACTTGTCCACAAGCTCCCAGCTCTGCAGGACCCCTTTGTCCCTTATTGCGACTATCCGTTCAAACACCTTGTTTCTACTGTATGGTGGGAGAACCAGTGCCATAAGAAATAGGAACCAAGTTTTGATTGCTAAATAAATTTTCTATGACATATTCATGGAAAAGTATGAAATCAATTAGACTATTATGATCTCCCCCCACATAAGTAGGAGTCAAAACTGGTGTCACTGTAAATTGATGAAGGGCAAAATCTAAGCAATATTTTTGGACTCATTAAATGCCTCCCCATAAGGAGTGTGAACTTAGTGCAAAAGTGCCTGGGCACTGTGATTCATTATTCTACACACAATATTGCCTGAAATGCTACAGTCAGTCATACCATCTTAAGTCGACAAAAATAGCTATAAAAGTGTATGAGAAAATACACAAATAAAAACCATAATAAAAAGAGAAAAGGATTAAAAACTAAATGCATATAGTATTTAAAAAAGTAAAACACTCAGGACTCAATGAGCATCTTATGTAACTGATCACCATGTAACATACTCAGGGGCAACTTAACTGCTGTAAAACGGAAATAGCTTGTTTATATGATCTAATATTTGCTTCACGTATAAGAAAGAGGAGCTAGAAAACTTTTCCGGTGGGGTGTGTACAAACTGCAAAACAGCATAAATTGGACTGTGCTTTTGCTTCGAAACCGTAAATCTGATAGAGCCGCAGATGCCTTAACTTAGAATATCCTCAGGAGTGAGACTGGATCCGGATTTTTTTGCAGCAGCACCTCTGCGTGCTGGGGACGACAGCACACGACCCCGCCCTGACGCCCTCGTACGTGACGTAAGCGAGGTCCTATAAGTCCCTCCCGGCGCGCTGATGTCAGTTTCCTTCTTTTCGCGTGCAACGCGGATCTGGAGTGAGCTCCTCTGGCCTGTTTTCAGGCCTCATTTTCGACGCTTCGCGTCGGGAACAGTGTGTGATGCCTTCGGGCTTTAAATCTTGTAATGCCTGTTTGCGCCAAGTGTCCGGAACAGACGCGCATCTTTTGTATGTGGTGTCTGGGCGAGCACCATGACTCCACGGACTGTGAAGCCTGCCAACGTCTGAAACTGAAGTCTCTGCGGGAGTGCCGTATGAATCTTCTCTCGCCACGACTGTCCCGGTCGGAGATGTCTCGCCCCATCCGGCCTCGTCGTCGACTGCAGATCCCCCTACTGCCCGGTTCCGCCATCGATTGCCCTCTGGGGGCCGGGGCCATCGTTCTCCACTTGGTAAGTCAAGGCGCTTGTCGCCTAGGTCATCAACCTCACCTTCTATTGTCAGGGGCTCTGTTTCCTGGAACTTTCCGGATGTGCGCGCCCGATGGTCACCCCCCTCTATCCGCCCTTTCCGGGTGTGGGGGCGACTTAAGCCCAAATGGAGGCCTATGCTACGGCATTGCAGGCCTCCATTGGGTCCTCTCCCATTCCTGGTGCGTCCTCTGGACCTCCGCTTCTTGTGGGATCTCCGGCAGGTTTGCCCCCGGTGCCAATTGAGCCCTTGCCTCCCAGGAACGTCGGAGATGTGGTGTCGTTAGGGCGCGGCCCGGCTGGGTCCCCCTCTGCGCTCCACGTGGGGTCGTTAAGGCGCGGCCCACTTGGGTCCATCTCTTCGGCCCATGGCGCCTCTGCCAGGCGGGGCTCCCTGTGGCAGGTGGTTGCCTGTGCTCATAGCCCTGACTTGAGCACACCCTAGCCTTCCGGGCAGGCGGCAACCTGACCGGGGTCGGCATCAGAGGCTCAGCTCCGCCTCCGCTCCTTTCTCCGGAATTGGAGCCTGCTCTGGATGAGGGGGCGCCGGAAGATTGCCTCACCGGCCCCGGCGACCTCTTCTTCAGAGAGGGAGCTTGTCATAGTTTCGGCGCCGGACGACACCAACTCGACGCCAGAGGCTGCCGAGTCGACGTATGACAAGGTACAATCGACGCTGACACTGGTTGTTTTGACACCGAGTTCTGGATTCTTCTATAGAGGCCTCTGGAGAGGGTTTGGTGCCGCTCTCCCGCTTGGCGCCACCGGAACTAGTGTTACCAGTGCCCCCATGGAATTTGTGGAGCCTCCTCAGGAGCTCCCCGATCCGGCAGGCTGTTCGCCTCCCCAGGAACCCCATCAGGATCCTCATTCTTCCATTGTGCTTTCTTCCATGGGGCATTGGGTGCACCCTCAATGTCTTGGGAGGGTCGACCGACAACTCTCCCACACTGATGAGCTGTTTCCCCATCCACGACCCCACTTTCCCCCCTTGTCGGTGGACCCCTTGCTTGAGGTCCTCCACCATGGGTCCGGCAATATGGAGCCGCTTTTGCCTTTTGAGGCTTCCCTTTATGATGCCCTATTGGGTACCTGGGTCTGACCTGCTTTAGGTGATCCGGTGGCTCGTTCAGTTATCACCGCCCAGCTCCACATGATCCGGTCTGTCTTTTTGTGCACCCTGATGCGCAGGGGTTTGTGTTGCAGACTGCCTTTCCTTCTCCACCCCCTCTAAAGCTTCCTCCCTCTCAGGAGTCCAGGTGGCTCAAATCATGGGGTAGGAACGTCTTTGCATCCACTAGTGCCGCCCTTCGGTCCTTAAATACCGTGTGTGTCTTGGCTCCGGCTACATCTGTCCCTGTGGGACTCTGCAGAGTGCTTGCTTACTGCCCCCTCCGAAGGTGCTCGCGTTGATCTCCTTTACTCCATTCGGGATGGCCACAACCTTGCCGAATTCACAATCCGTTCAGCCTTAGATACTGCGTATTCTTTGGGCAGAGCCATGGCGAGTTCTGATGCCTTAAGGCAGTGGTTGCCAAACTTTTTTGACCTGTGGCTACCTTGACCTAACCGGCAGTTGGCCGTGGCTCCCCACCAATTTTTTACCGGTGGGTGGGTGGGGGGTATATACTTCCTGTTGTCTTCCTTAAAGTAATTGGGACGCAATTAAGGTATTATAATGGTTGGAATGCTTGAATTATTAATCTCATCTTTCACTTCACTCATCTATCCATCCTTTTGTCCATAAAACCCCCTTTCACTCACTCATCAATCCTTCCATCCACCCTTTCACTCATCCATCCATTCACCATTTCACCTATCAATTCATCTATCCACCCATTCTCTTGCCCATCATCTACCCTTTCATCCATCCTTTCACACAGCCATCCACCAATTTACTCGCCCATCAGCTGCCCTTTCACTCATCCATCCATCCATCCTTTCACACACCCATCCACCCTTTTACCCATCCATTCACCCTTCCACCCATACATCCATCTATTTACCTTTTCTCTCACCCATACTTCCATCATTCGCTCATCCATCCATCCTTTCATTATCTATCCATTCCCCCTTTTATTCATCCATTCATCCTTTCAGTAATCCATCCAGCCATTCAGACATTCCTTCACTTATTTATTCACCCACCTTTTCACATTATGAGCTGAGCCTTTGTCTGCAGAGTTGCAGGCAGAAGAGGCCCATCAAGAACGAACTACAGCAAGGGGTGGGGTGGTGGAGAGTTCACTATGCCCCTGCACATAGGCAGACTGAAAACTTAGAAGTCATGAGTCACACATGATGCACAGTGCCAGGATGTGAGGTGACTGTAACATGGTGTTGTTTCCAGGGCTTTAAGTGGTGTAAAAAAAAATGGGGGGTCTCTTTAAAGGAGGTGTTGGATGTAATTAAGAGCGTAGTTTAAAACACCTAGGCTAAAAATCTGCTCTTAGCATAGTGTTGCGCCCGACTGGTATTATGTTATTTCTGTCATTGCATCCAGATATATAATACAGCAAGTATCATTACACCAACAACAAGCCAGGACTATTGGCTTTGTCAATGTTTGCTAGTTCCTTAAAATATAAAAGCAGCAACCATGGCTTTGTTGAATATAATATTGAAAATGCTTTAGTTCTAAAATGACGAGACAGAGAAAGAACGATAACCTGTTCTTTTTATTAACTTGTTTCACAGGCTTCTTTAAATGAAGTGTTCTCTAACGTTGCAGCTTGGGCGTTTTACTTTTTATGTAACAGAATGCCCTGCTGTACACTGAGGCAGGAGGAGGCCACCACATGCTTTAACACCCCAGACTGCCCCATTGTCATTATGTGTGTGGCAATCAGCAGCATACTGAATGACAATGGGTGGGAGGGGCTGCTCTTGTGCTCCAGGAAGAGTGCGAGGCGGCTCCATCAGCGGGGGTGAGGCCTCTCACAGGGGAGCAGCGCTGCTTCCTGTGATGGCCAAAATTACAGACCAAAGGCGTACGGACGGTCCGTGAAATTTACGGACGGTTGGTCACCCTAGACTGTGCGCGGTGCCCCTGGCACCTCATTACAGCGTACCGGGGTGCCGCAGCGCACAGTTTGGGAACCACAGCCTTAAGGCGTCACGCTTGGTTGCGAGATAGTGTCTTCCCTGAAAATATCCGGGAACGTCTGGTTGATTTACCCTTTGATAAGGTTTTGCTCTTTGATGCTCACGCCGAGTCGGCGGTTCACTGGCTGCTGGTGGGCTTTTATCCTCCCACTTAAGTCTTTTTAGGCCTGTCTTCTGTGATACTTTTTCATTTCGCATCCTTTAGATGCGTTCTGTGTTTAACATGGGCAGTGAGCCTTTAGATGCGCTCTGTGTTTAACATAAGCAGTGAGCACTGGGTCTTCCTTTTTATGTGGTTAAGGGTGCATACCCTTTTATTAGCATCTCTGCATTGCTCAGGTTCTGGCTTGCCATTGGGCTCTTGCCAGAGGCACTTTTGGCTTCCTTTAATAACCTAGTCTGTTAGGCACTGGTTGCATCTCTTCGAGTTCATTCCCAGCTTGGGTTAATGCACTCTTAGTGCGCCATTTAGCGGAGAGTGATCCTTCTTCCTCTCTCTCTCGCTCTCTCTCTCTTCTGGGGATCCTACCGTTCTACCTGTCATTTTTATACTGGTTGGTGTGGCTCCATTCTGGCATGTTGTCAGATATGCTCTATCCTGTGACTTCTGCTCTTCGAGCTGCTTGGGTTGCTGTTGGACTGTTCTGCCACAATTTTTTCCCCATTATCTGTCGCCCTGTTGCCGGATCACAAGCCTGGAGCTTTCTGTTGTCCTGTCGCAGACCCGCCTCCCTTTTGGGGTACGGCTTTGGTATCTATTCTAAGTTAAGGAATCTGCGGCTAGATGTCTTTATAAGCTGTTCGAGTTACGATGTACCTGGTGGAGACATTGTCTAGCCGCAGATTCAATGTCCACCCAGCCTCCCCGTTCTGCGAGGACCTTATCTGGTGGTGTTCTCCACTGGCCTCTTCAGTTGCCATTGGGGTTTATCTTCAGTGGGTTCAGGTTGTTGCACTCCCCTGGGTGCTTTCATATACAGTTAACCTCTGCTGAGGGACTTCTTTTCTGTTGTAGGGTGCCTTTAATTCACGGGAAGGTTAGTTTTCCTCTCAAGTTCCCTTCCCTTCAGTCTGCTCTACTGCCTTGGGATCCTGGTCTCCTCGTGGTCATCCTCTTTGAGGGTTGGTTGTGCTCTGTTTCCTACCTCTGTTGTTAGAGGGGAAAGACCAGTCTTCTCTTTCTTTCCTAGAGTGAACTGTTGTTCTTTCTGTGTTCCGTTCTTAGTGGGCGGCACAGTTCCACATGGCACTATCAGTCTATTTCTGTCTGTTGTGATGTTCTTCACTTGTTGCACTCGGAAAGGGGCCTCCGCTTGGCGTGCGGGGCTCTTTCTCACAGCTTTTTCACTTGTATGTGTAGGAGGTGTCTATTCTGTCTTTAGGATGGTGTCTTCCACCATCCCCCTTCTTTATTCACGGAATTTTCATTCCTTGCACACTGTTCCCATACTTTCACAGTTTTTAGTTGGTGGCTCTGCGTTGTGCCGCAGAAAAGTTTCACTGGAGAAAACTGACGTCAGCAGCATAGATGTGCTGCTGCAAAAATGTTCCAGATCCAGTCTCACGCCTGGGGATACTCGAAGCTAAGGAATCTGCGGCTAGACAACATCTCTATCAGTCCATCGTTACCGAAGGTAAGTAACTCGTACTACAAGAACACCTTGGAAAATTTAAAAGGAAGGATCCCTTTATTGGAAAGTCCCAAAAAAGTGGACGGTGTTAAATCTAGTAAGGCGGAATCCGTGCAGAATCTTAGTTCAATAAAGCTCAGGAGCAGAGAGCAAATTTGGTAGCCAACAAAGACTGCCAAGCTAAAGTTTCTGCATCTCCTCCATAATATTCCTATGGCAAAAGTTAAGAAAAAAGCTTCTAACTTGGTCTTTTGAGTTATTTACAATACACTCTGACTTGGAGTACATCGCTGGGAACCCTAGTGTAGTGAATCTTTGATGTACGCCCGCCACGCGATGGCAAACACATTATCCAGAGCTAAACAGTCAAGGATTATTGATTTTGTACGTTTTGCTTCAGAATTCTCCTACACCCTGAGCCAAAAATGTATGGAACTTAATATAATAAAATGTTTCATATAGCCCAGTCCAACCTCATAATGACACATGAAGATGGGCAATTGTGAAAAGGCCAACAACCTGCGTAATTAGCGGTTTTCCACCTTCTGTAGCTGTTTAACATTTGCATACCCCAGCACCATGGGTTCCTATTGCAACACATTTACTCTTAAAGTTATGGACCAGCTCACTCACTGGTTAATGGTCCAGTCTTGATGCAAATCAACAGGGTCTATGTGTATGTGTTCTGCCAAGAATCCCCATACTGGGTGATCCAACCCCTGTTACCTGAAGGAAAAGATTGCAGGTCCCGTCTGGACACCACTCTTAGAGTTATCAGCTGGCTGCTGGACTGATGCATCAGTATGTAGAGACCTGGCTGATGACAGCAAAGGGCTCCTCTGCTAGCACCAGGTTTATAACAAAAAGCATCCTTGCCTTGGACCGAGATCTTGACAAGGCTGCCATTGTTTGTGTTATTGATAAGTCGTCATATGTACGAAAAAAACAAGTACATTTGCACATTCCTATGTAGAAACCTTGTACATGGTGTGAAGGTAGCATGATAGTGGTCTTGTGAAGTTGATTCTGTAAGCAAGTATAGTTTTCAAGAAACTAAACCAGACTGTAAAGAATACAAATTTGTGTCAGAAGCCATTGTATAAAAGTGAAAGTAACTTTAGGAAAGATTTGTGTATATGTAAAATGGCAGGGTTTCCTTCCAGACCTAACTGGGACACTTGACACCCACTCTTAGGACATATGTTGAATAAGAAGCTATACAAAATGGTTAAAACCATATAGCAAAAAATGCAGTAGCATATGCGAAGGAAATTTTGAAAATCCTAGTTTAAAATTATAGAATAAAACGTTTAAAAGGCAATCCTGTAATTTAGAAGCACAAAGAAAGCCAACTTAAAAAATATAAAAGTGTCGATTTTAAAATCAATTTAGGATGTTGAAAACAGGCCGAATAAAAGTGCCCATCAAACAGAATAGCCAGATGTTTGTGTTCCAAGTGATAAACGAAACATAACTGTTCACAGCATCCGCAGACGATGTTGATCCCAGAGGCACACCTCAAAGCAAGTTTACAGAACCAATCTGTTTCCATCAACCCCCACGACAGCCGCTGAGGGAGCCAAAATAGCCATTCGTGGTTCCGCCGAACCAAAGCCTCTTGGGGCGAATAATCCCAGGGAGAATGCGGCCAGGAGCAATGGATTACACAGTGGACGTCTATACATATGGGCTTTTAAGGGGGCCATTAGTACATTTATGTCCAAAAGCTCAAACAGTTGCTAACTCGAGCATCGATCCAACTCACACTCAAAGGGCAGACAGCGAAACAAAGCTGCATGCAGTGAAGCCACACATGCCGAAATGATAATCCATACTCATTCAGTTCTCAAAGCAAGGGTGCCCCAGACTAATGCACTATGCTGTCATGGCACAGTAGCACATGAGGTAGTGACAGCTCCATTTAATCGCGAAATGAGACATTGCCGAACAAAAATATGAACGCAACTGTGCCGGCAATCAGAAATAGGATCAGTGAATACTTCCAAAGATGCTCCAGAGGACAGAGTAAATAAAAGAAAAAGTGTGCTATTCCCTTTGTAATAGGCATGTTAAAAATACGATGCACCACCTCTCCAAAATGTCATGGGAAATTAGTGCGGAGTAGCGCCTGTATCTCTGAAGAGGACCTTGCCACCTGAAAATCAAATGTCTCCTTAGGAGAAGTTAAGGCCACATATTTTTGAAACCGTAAGGCTTTAAGTTTGCTCAGGGTGTCAAAATGCACGGTGGTAAGATTAATTGAAGGTCAGAGCATCGCCTTCTTAACTGTACATGCTGGGGAAAACAGTACTTGTGTACAAGTAACAACAAAGAAACCTGCACCAGATAGGGAACCCCCAGCTTCATTCTGCATCAACCTTGTCCGTTCAACATCAGGTAACTCCCATTAGAAAGTAATCTCAAAGTCCGACGTATCACGGCTCACTGGGAACCTTTCAAGTAGCAGGATAGGCTCCCCACAGAAGCATTGAGCCTCCTCTCTATTAATAGACGCACATTCAGAAAGAGAGGATCCTGGATGAGTGGGATGTAGAATCAAGGTGCAAAGCTCCATTGGCTAAGGAAATGGAGAGGTGTTGAGTCCTTGTACATGGTAGCAATCTTTTCATGGAAGAAAGTTGCAAGATTAGTGTAGAGTTTAAGAGCTGAAGAGATGACATATGACAGGCTGAAAAAAATAAAGTTCTGAGAAAATCTCTTTGGGGAAGTTGGTGGCAGCTTCTTTTTTTGCTGTCATATAAGACGCAGAGGCAGAATGGCTGGCATAATGATACGAATTATGGACGCTTTGTAGGTCAACATCTCAGTGTTCTTATATGTGACTCCAGCGTTTCTAGATATAGAGCGGCATTACATGAATAACTGTAGAAAAAGTTTAGCTTCTCTCAAGATAACCCACTGACAGTCATCTGCTGTTTGAAGCCCAAAAACCTAAAGTCTAGAAAAGAAAACATGTTTAGCATATTTATATCGTGGTGTCGGGACATGTTTAAGTGATGCTCAGGTTTTGCTGCCAGCATCACATGATGTAAGCTTTTACACCCAGTATTACGCTAGCACTGAATTAGCACATTTAAACCAGTTCACAATTTTTGATGTGGGCCCTGATTAGAAGTCACATTCTGACTGACCAAGGTTGGTCTGAAAATTATATTAGGTAAATAAAGAAAAACGACAGCTTTTTTCAAAACAAACAAGTCATTGAAGGTCAAGCCTGAAAAAGTCGACAGATTAACACCTCCTCTCACTTTGCTGACAAACCTAAGAGAGAGCCTGCAGGTATTTTTTATGCACATACCATGACAATCCTCAATTTGTGATTGTAAGAAATTTGGATTATTGGCTGAGGGGAGTCAAAGCCTTCCTCAAGCAACAGCCACAGTCTTTTACAGGGTGGAACACACACGTCACTAAATTAACCTGTTTTAAACCTTCTGCTGGCTTGACGCAAAACAGTCAGGCTTAACTTCGAGGCAACGTGTAAAGTATTTATGAGGCACACAGTCATTAATACAGTCACACCAATTTAGAAAAATTGAATTAATTGTAATAAATAAAATGATACCAGAACAGCAAAATTCCAAACAGTAGAACTTGAGATATGTAATTTTAAAATTTAGATAGATATACCTCCTAAAAGCACAAAGCACCCCTCACAGGCATCTGGTCATGCTAGACTGGGGGAAAGTCACAAGTTCAGGCCAACAGTGATGGAGCATGGGCTGGATACAGGGACCTGGTTAGTCCCACAGAAAAAGTTATCTACTCAAAGACTAGCATGAAGAGTTTCATTCACAGTGGAGGAGACCGTGAGGAGCAGGGATAGCGTTGTGTATGGTCGTCTCTGTAGCCTGAAGAGTAGGCTTGGCCTCACGGACAGTTGTCACTGTAGCACAAAGATCTGGTCAAGCGCTGCAGATTGTCATTTCTGGAGCTTTGCATTGGCTATCAACTTGGGGTCTCAGTGATGTAACACAAAGTACAGATCTCGTGTTGCTGGTGGTTGCGGGCTGTCATAACACAAAGAGTCTGGTTCACTGGAGCTGCATGTGTACAGTCATCATAGGCAGAAGAGTATAGGCGCAAATGTGCCCAATGGCAGTTACATAGAACCCAAAACTTCAGGATTTCACCTGTCTGCACAGGAGGAGCCCAACTGATGCCAACCAAGGGTCCAGGACATATGAAGGTGCCTCTCGGGGAGCAGGAACTCACTCCAGCTAAAGCCAGCAGGGCTCAGGCAAGTACTGTTGCAAGTCTAGAGCTGCATGTCAGCTGGTGAGTTGCAGAGAGGCTTCTGAATCTTGTTGTGTCCTTGTACCTCAGACAGAAGGCCAGCCAATTGACCCTTGAAGTTACTCAGGTTAGCCTGGGATGAAGGTAAGCAGGTCCAATCTTCCTTCTCCTACAGTAAGGCAGTCCTCAAGAAGCAACGCAGTGCTCTGGTAGCAGCTGGTTGATCCTCATGCGGGGGAAGGGTGACAAAGCAGTCCTTCCTCTGTAATGTACACAGGTCAAAGAGTGTACAGAAAAGTGGCTCAGGAGCTCAAGTATTTATACCTGATGCCAGCCTTTGAAGTGTGGGGGCTCACTACACTGCCCCATATCTTGTTATTCCCCACAGTTCTTCTCTTCCCCTCTCAAAGCTCAAAGAAGTCTACGGTGGCAAAATACAGGGCAGGTCTTGTGTCAGATTCCTTTCTGTGTGCAGGAGACAAAGTAGTTTGAAATGTAAGTGGGGCTGGGGACAGCCCCTCCCGTTATCCTGCCAGGATGACCCATCGGGGCCACACTTAAGCCCCCTCTGTGTTCCTGTCTGGAAGCAATACATATACCCCAACAGTGGAGCCATTCCCATTCATGTAACCAAAGATACTGGCAGAAGGCACAAATGGTTTAGACAAGGAAATGCCAACTTTCTAGATGTGAACAAGTACTCAGAAGTCCGCTGCACTTCAAAGTAGGGAAAAGTTACTCAGTAAAGGTAATCTGAGAAAGTTTGGTCTTTTAGGGTGATCAGGATGAAACCCCTACTGTCCAGGAGGGGTAAATAATATAGATCAAAGAAAACCTTACAGGCGTAAGGTGGATAACCTGAGCACTCCTGTGTGCTGAGATGAGCGATAGTGGTCAAAAAATGTAATCCAGACTGGTAATTCAAATGTTCAAAGTTTTATTCACTTTGTGACACAATGCAAATTGGTTTTTAATCCAAAGAAATATGCATGTTGAAAGAAAATTTGCGCAATGGGGGACATGGATTAACGCTAACTATGATGAGGGGGACATGGATTAACGCTAACTATGATGAGGGGGACATGGATTAACGCTAACTATGATGAGGGGGACATGGATTAACGCTAACTATGATGAGGGCACATGGATTAACACTAACTATGATGACACCATGAAATGATTTTTATGCACTTGAAAATCCATTGCGCACATTTTCTTTCAACATGCATATTTCTTTGGATTAAAAAACAATTTGCATCGTGTCACAAAGTGAATAAAACTTTGAACATTTGAATTACCAGTTTGGATTACATTTTTTGACCACTATCGCTCATCTCAGCACACAGGAGTGCTCAGGTTATCCACCTTACGCCTGTAAGGTTTTCTTTGAACTTTCTAGATGTAACATTTTCAGAATTGAGATTTAAAAACTGACTTCACTATTGAAGAGAGTTTTAGATTACAATTCATTTGAGCGTAAACAGCATATCTCTATCTGCTCCCAATCCAAAAGTATCACTTATTAAATGTAATAAGGTAACCCAGTGTTAGTCAACAGGACAGATAGGCGTTACCAAGCTGAAAAACAATTTTAGTTTTTCATTGCAAGGAAATGTAAAACTTGAGTACACATGTCCTACTTTTTACATAAAATGCACCCTGCCCTTTGAGCCTCGCTAGAGCGCATTTAGGGGTGACATAGGTAATAAAAGGATGGTTTGTGCATGGAAAAAGGTTATTTTGGCGGGTCGAAATGGCAGTTTAAAACTGCACTACAGACTGCAGTGGCAGGCCTGAGACGTGTTTTAAGAGGCTACTTTAGTGGGTGGCACAATGAATGCTGCAGGCCAACTATTAATTTACAGGCCCAGGGTACATGTAGTACAAGTTAGTAGGGAGTTCTATGTAAATTAAACAAGCCAATTATGTGTATGCTAATTATGTTCCAAGGAGAGAGCACATGCATTTTACCACTCGTTAGCAGGGAAAAGGTGCAGAGTCCTAATCCAAAGAAAAATGGGTTCAGCAACAGAAGTCAAAAATCTGGAGGAGACCCTGCAGAAATGGCCATGTCCAACATGGATAAAAGAATTTGAAAAGATTTCCATACAGGTTCTCCTGAGGAACAGCATGATTTATGTCCCAGAAGTTGTACACCCCAGATCGGGTATTTGTAGCGTTCTTAAGAGAGCTGCTCAAATATGAATATCTTTAATTAATTTTCCAGTGCTAAATAGTGTTTGCAGCAGGGCATCAATGTGTTCAAGACTGCTGATGCAGCAAAAATTGTGACCCTCCCCCCCTCTCGAATAGTTCGTGAGATTTCAGCATTTACATCAAAACCTGATGTACATTTTGGCAAATGGAATAGAAAGCTCCCATGTTGACCTCACAGCGTGAAACGGATCAGTGAACCATACTCCCACACTGGTTCACCCTGCACGCGCTGATTGAACAGTTCGGTGCTGTTGGTAAGACATGGTGACAGCAAGTTAATGGAGATCACCCAGCTCCTTTACTCAATTTGTTACGCTCATCAACAGACGAAGGACATTGAAGAGCAAATGCAATACTTACCCAAAAAAATGGAAAATGGCATCATTTGTTATGAAGGAGAGTAAACCGATAACTAGCAGCGCTGTCATTTCTCTTTAGATTCTACAGACACAGCAGCAGTGGATTAGCTGCAAACGCGGGGGAGCAATCCTAGTTGCAAGTCAGGCCTTAGTTTGAGCCATCGGTTTCCAGTGCTCTGCACCGGCACGCAAGTCAACACCAGCACTAAAGAAAGTCCACCACATGGTGGTGCTGTCTGTCTAATTTTGAGATGAACTGAGTACTAGTGTTTAATCATTCATTATGCATTCTAATGTTAATAATACCTGCTGCCCACTCCGTTCTTAGAGCTGTGAGTGTTCTGGAATAGTTTGAATTGTTACACTTATAGGAGCCTGATTGTTAGTAGTTATGTTGGTATTGTCATTGGCAACACTGACTGGGGCAATCAGTGGTACAAGCCTCAGTGTCCTTTTAAAAAGGGCTCTGGCACTTGATGGCGTGCGGGATTACCAGCTCAATTTACCATACTCACCTGGGCCCTTAAACATACACACTTTGAACAGGTAATCCTGCTTTACTTTTCCTGCCTATCAGGATTTTATTCACTTTAGGACTTATACCTGTACACCTTGACTTACCAATCCTTGTCACCTGTACTTAAAGTCCTAAGGGATCAAGGGTGTTAGAATAATAAGTAGAATAGAACATTTACCTTCATAAAATAACCACAGACTCAGGAAAAGTTTTGAACACTTTATCTATATAAAATCCTATTAGCCAGAGTCCATACAAGTGCAGTTAAAGCCTTTTCAAGTAAGAAAATAATAATCAAAGCAATGATCTGTAAGAATATTACGACATTTCTTTTAGACATTGATACCTGGGAAGGGTGAGAGAAGGGAAACAGTACAATGACATACCACACAATTATATTTGCCTAGAATGGTGTGACGACCAACCCTGGCCACGGGCTGGGGCAAAGACAGGGCTCCCGACTGCCAATGGGACAGGATAGGTGCAGATTAAGATCAGGACCAATGCGGATCAGGACAGGACAGATGCGGTTCAAGACAGGACCTCTGCTAAGTAAAACGCCAGCGTCACACCCCTCTCTCTCTCTCTGCAGCTAACACTCAGACCCCCACTGGGTCATCGAATCTTCTCCCTCAGCAATTCCCGATTCTTCTGACAGAGTGCTCAACTAGCACCTCTGCTCTCGATCTCCTTCAGCATACGTTGGGTCAGTGACAGGTCTGTGACAAGTCGGACAATCTAAGTGACTAAGCCTACCTTAGCTTTACCATTTCCAGGGCAATGTACCACCCCCCCCCCCCCCCAGTGCTGCAAATTTGTGTATTACCTTGATTTGATTGGTCAGAAAAGTGCGAAGAGGTCATCACACCATACCAGTATGAGATCATTTCCATTTAATAACGTGGATCAATGTTCCCGCCAAGAATTTACTTTCCCATGATTTTATTCCACCCAGCAATATTTGTTTCCAAATAATATACAAAGTATAACAAAATATATAGTCTCTTCCTTTTGAAAGTTAACTGGGTCGAGTTCCCAGGCGCATCGCAGGCAAGACTGTCATTGGCATTAGTTCAATGCCACTGCTCGAGGACTCTTGGTACTTTGGCTCATGCGCAGTGTGGTATTAATATGGCGTTACAAATCATTCTTCAGTCCCAAATACGAGCTGATAATAAAGTCAAAGAGAAACACATTAGAATGCGAAAATAAATGAATGCACTGTATACAACTTATTTCTACTCTAACCTCATTACTTTATTTTAACTATAGCATTAATGGTTAGGCAGAATGAACACGGTTTAGTTAGAGCAGGAGCATGTGCTTTAGTATGTGAGACATGAAGCAGCCATCTTTAATACTAGTGCGCAGCTGCAAGAGTTCCCACCAAAAGCAGAGGTACGTCATACCATGTAGATGTGGCAGACGCATGCGCTGAAGAGTTCCCGCGTTTTCGGCGGCCATTTTTAGACACTCTAGCTACTGTTCGTAAAGCACATAGGAAAGCTTCCCCTAGATGCTAGAAATGTTGTCTGGTTCAATTATTAGTAATACAAAACATGTTGAGTAATAAGTTATACGTTATTTTGAGAGGATTGAATCCAAGCAACTTTTTCACGTATGAAACCTTGCTCCATCAATCCCCTCTTTGATGGTATTTTATACCATCACTAATTACAGAACCAGATGCCAACTTTAACATTTTCCCAATTCTATTTCTTCAATTACTCTAGAATGTCTTCTTTCATTATTCTTTTGGAAACCTTTCATTTTCTTATATAAATTCCCTTTAATTTCTCCGAGCTCAATTTCATCAAGATTCCTCTTCTTTCCTTTTCCGTTTACTGCATACATCTTTCTGTTTCTGCAGCATTTACACCAAATTATTATCCCTAAAATTAGTAGGGCTATTCCCATTATTGGCATCAGTATTCTACCTACTATACTTTTCCCTACGTTAGAAAACCAACTACCTACAGAGGAGAGAAAATTAGTTAGTCTCTTCCATGCACTATCAACTTCCAGTGGTTTTAATTCTTCTTCCAAATGTGTAATATTTGTAGCATACTTTGTAATTTCGATACTTTTGTCAGGTATGTAGGTACAACAGCGTTGCGCCTTCAGCATTCTACAGACTCCACCCTCTTTTGCCAATAATATATCAAGAGAAAGTCGGTTTTGTAAAACCATTGATCTTACCGCAACTAATTTGGTATTAACCATCAGAAAACCTCCAGCAGTGTCTGTCGATATATGATCCACTACTGTTGACAATTTGCAAATTCTTTGAGTATTCAAAGCCACTCCCACTGAAGGTATCAATGCACTAAATATCTCCTACAATTTCTGAAAAACTAGCTCTTTTATTTCTTGTTAGTCCATTATTTTCATAATTGTTTCCAGTGATTATTTTTACATGGTACACCTTCGGGAATACTATTCCAAAATAACAACTCCCATACCAATGATCAGGCAATTTAAAATACGCCCTGTTCCCACAAATATAATACATTCCAGGAAACACTGGTTCAGTTCCATCTTTAAACCCCCAATTACCAGGAAACTGTGTTCACATTCACTGGAACCAATGAAAATATTATTATAATAATCTGTTTTCTTTCTGTGGAGACAGGTTTTCCCTTTCTTTTCAAAATCCAGTAACATAGCAGCATGAGTCTTGCCAGTTGCAGTAAATTCATTACTTTCAGCCCATTTAGGAATCTGGCGTTTCGGTCCAGAGGCTTTTCTATGGAAATCATGTCTCCTTTTCTCAACTAAATTCAAAAATACCTTCTCTTCTTCATGTACCTTGCATGTTAAATTATCTTTGTGTGCTTCAGCTATATCTATTTCTTTCATAGTTAGAAAGTATTCACCCATAAACTGTGTTGACTCTCTAGTACTAAGGACAGGGTTCATATTTCTACGTAAAGGAACTTTAGAAAAAACTACATCAAAATTAGAATAATAATACTGTAACTTTCCAGTTTTGTAAAATAGACTAGCTAAAATACTACATAAGATACCATATGTCAGGGGTAAGTGTTGATAGGTTACCCCTTCTGCTACCGATGTGGGTAATTTCATGCACACATAACAATCGCTGACTTCAATAGTTTCTACATAATGTACTAACAGGTTAGCAAATACATTTAAATTTGTCTTGTTTTTAGCTTTACTATAATGTAATTCTATCTCACCTGGTGCTTCTAATTCAGGACCCTTGAATGTATTATTCAGTCTTTTCAATCGTGGACTTCTCCTTTTTGGCTTCTCAGTGGAAGGTCCAGACTGACGTGTTACTTCGTTTACTTATTCAGGTTCTTCATTTATTGTTTTAAGGCGAAATTTTAATCTTTTGACAAAGCCAGGCCACGTATCACCCTTTCTGAGTCTTTTAGCTGGCACTGTGTTTTGCTTTTCTTCAGATGCTCTTTTATTTTCATTCATTTGTGGCACATTTTGTTCTTTGTCTTCTTCTGAATTCCTCTATCTGACCTTGTCCAGGGCTTATTTTTTCTGTCGTTTCTGCCTGGATGGATCTTTCTATACTAATCTGATCTTGTTCAGGAGTTTGCTGAATTTGATTTTGACTTTTACTTTGTTCACCTTCTTCTTTCTGAACACATTTTTCTATACCTGTCTGGTCCTGCTCAGGTCTTGTAATTACCTGATTTTCCTCTGCCTGGGCCTTTGCTCTAATACCTGTCTGTCCCTCCTCAGACTCGGGAGTTCTGGTGAGTGTTTTGTATGTCTGAGTACATTGATTTTCCTATTCTGGTCCTCCTCAGTATTACTATTGGCTTTGATTTCTGTAATCTGAGTGTGTTCTTCTATTCCTCACTATCACTCTATCTAGATAGGTTTGACTTCTGCTTCTTACAATACCTTCAGGTATGTCGACTACTGGAATCCATTCATCCTGACTGGTGCTCAGTTGTTCCTCATCAGCTATTTCAGGATCGATTTCGTGGGCCACTTCAGCTGTACAACCTTCAGCTCCTACTTCATCAGGTTCTGTCACCCTTTAGTGTGACTGGCGTGAATCCAGTTTGGAATTTCTCTGCACTTCACAGCTGTGGTGGTAACCAATATTACTTAGTGTGGTTTTCCCCACCGTGGTGCTAGGCAAGATTCTCGGGTGTGTTCTTTTATTACCACCCAGTCACCTGGATTCAGGTCATGTGCTGCAGTCGATTATCTGGCCACAGCGTCTTCCCCAACCTGGTGAGAGATAGACCGCACTTGGTCAGCCAGCTCTATGCAGTACTCCAATACCAAATCATCAGTTATGTTTATCAGCTTGTGTCCTGGTACCCACGCCTGCCTCATTGCCCTTCCCATGAGTATCTCATGGGGACTCAAGCCTGTATTATTGTCTGGAATGCTTCTGAGTCCCATCAGAACAAGAGGTAAAGCATCAGGCCACTCCAATCAGGTAGATTCATACATCTTTCCCAATCTCGATTTGACTGTCTTCCCCAACCTGGTGAGAGATAGACCGCACTTGGTCAGCCAGCTCTATGCAGTACTCCAATACCAAATCATCAGCTATGTTTATCAGCTTGTGTCCTGGTACCCACGCCTGCCTCATTGCCCTTCCCATGAGTATCTCATGGGGACTCAAGCCTGTATTATTGTCTGGAATGCTTCTGAGTCCCATCAGAACAAGAGGTAAAGCATCAGGCCACTCCAATCAGGTAGATTCATACATCTTTCCCAATCTCGATTTGACTGTGTCATTCAGTTGTTCTCCCACTCCAGAAGCCTCTGGGCGGTATGCACAGTGCAGCTTTTGCTCAATTTTAAATGCTTCACAGATGAGACAAATTATTTCATTATTAAAATGAGACCCTCGGTCTGATTCAATCGTTACTGGAAAACCGAACCTAGGAATGAGCTCTCTCAATAAGAGTTTGTCTACAGTTAAGCTATCATTTCTTCGGGTGGGGTAGGCCTCTACCCATTTTGAAAACAGGCAGACAATGACAAGGACATATTTTAATCCTCAACACGCAGGTAACTGGATGAAATCAATCTGTAATCTTATTAATGGGCATTCTGCTTTTCCAATTTTTCCTGGGCAAACTATTGTTTTTCTACCAGGGTTCATGTGTTGACAACTTAAGCATCTCTGGCAAAGACTCTGCTACATTTCTGAACTTCGTATTAAACCAAGTTTGCCTGAACAGTCTTATCATCGCGTCTCTACCTATGTGTCTGTCCCCGTGGTACATCCTAGCCATAGGAGCAAGCATACAGTCTGGTAACACAGGTCTACCATCTAAGTAAACAATGACACCATCTTCAGCCCTTCTCTGACAACCTATTTTTCCCAGTCTTCCTTTTCGTGCTGCTTCATTTTGTAAATCTCTCACTTCCTCTCATGTCCTTACACCTTCTAGCAGCATAAGTTGGCAGCTGTTTCCACATACATCAATTTTCTTGTTTACCGCCATTTTGTACTTGGCACAATGTTTTTTTTTGTTTATCCTCATTTTGCAAAGCTTATGTATAAGGAGTTTCGGGAGACCTTTGTTTCAACGTTTTGTACCGTCACTGCCCCATAATCCTTATCTGATCGGGGAGTATCCCTTTTTGGGTTTCGTTTCCAAGCAGGTTTCATGTAATTATTTTTGGGATTCATCTTACTAATGACATAGGATTGAGAAAACTGTCCAAAAAACCAGAAAAACTTTTGTTTATGTTAATAGTGCTAGCTAGGAGAGAGATCTGCTTAAATTGGATCAAACCAATCCCTCCCACACACACAAATTGGCTAAACTCTATTATAAAAACTTGGCACAATGTTGGGCCACTTGGTTAGCATAATGGTTACCAGCTGTCACTTTGTCGTTTCCAGATTGGTGAGCACCACACTTGACCACGGCCACTTCTTTTAGCAATTGAATTGCTTCCAGCAATTCCTTTACAAACTGTCCATTTTTAATAGGGGTTCCTGAAGAAGTCAAGAACTCCCGTTGCATCCAGAGTTGCCAAAGTCATGTATAACCCCATAACCATACTGACTATCAGTGTATATGGTTACTTTCCAATTTTTCCCAAATGTGCAAGCTTTTATTAAAGCAATCAATTCAGCTACTTGTGCAGACTTGACTCTTTATAAATAGGATGCTTCGACTATACCACCTAATGTGCACACAGCATAATCAGCATTCAATCCTCCTTCCTCATGTCGCATACATGAGCTATCCACAAATAGCTCACAATCTGGTGACAATCACATAGAGATGCTGCAACATGCACCTCCAGACAACAAGTGGCATCAGATTTCACGCGAAACATACAGACCAGGTCAGTCTTTTATTGGTTCTTCCTGTATGGCTGGGCGTGGGTTAGTGCTGTACTCTGTGAGGTCGAAACAGTCATGTTCGACTTCTTCTTTTACCTCTTCAAATTGAGAATTAGGTAACAATGTTGCTGGATTCAGGACAGTACATCTGGCAATGGTCACATTTTCTGCACCTAGAGTGACTCGCTCATACTTAGTCAGCCGACTAGGAGTTAGGTACTGAGTACTTTTTCTTGTCAATAGAATCACAACTGCATGTGGAACATACACAGTTACAGGAAGTCCCATTATAATGGATTCACTTTGTTCTAAACTCATGCATGTTGCAGCTACCGCTTTTAGACATCTTGGCAACGCAGATGTCACTGGATCCAGTGTAGCAGAAAAGTATGCCACAGGACGTCGCATTAGGCCATGCGTTTGGGTTAGGACTGAAAGTGCACAATTATCTTGTGCAGCACAGAATAGTGCAAATTCCTTTGAATAATCAGGCATCCCTAATGCCGGAGCTGAGCACAGACAGTTTCATAATTTTAGGAAAGCAGTCGTGCTCTCCTCATCCCATTCTACTGGATCTGTTGCTCTTTTCTTTGTCATTTCGATCAATGGCTTGGCTAGGACTGCAAATCCCACAATCCACTGTCTACAGTATCCTACGACTCCAAGAAACATCCTGATTTCTTTTTGTGTCTGGGGCAAATTCATGTTTCTAATTATTTTGATTCTTTCTGAAGTCACTCTTCTGACACCTCTCTCTATCTGGTGTCCCAGATATTTCACTGATGTCGTACAAAATTGTAGTTTCTCAGGTGACACTTTATTTCCTCCTTCAGCCAAATGATTCAGTAATGCAATTGTGTCAACAATGCAGTCATTTCAAGTTTTAGACGCGACCAGCAGGTCGTCTATATACTGCACCAGAACGAAATGTCCGGGCAGTACCAAAGATTCAAGGCATTTTTTCAAAATCTGATTAAAAATCGATGGACTTTCAGTGCACCCTTGAGGAACACGATTCCAGACATAGACATGCTCATCAAACTTAAATGAAAATAAAAATGTACTGTCTGGATGCAAAATGCATGACATAAATCAATCACAGTGAACCATCCGGCACCCCACGGTATCTGATACAAAATCACTGTGGGGTTTGGCACTACTGGGCAACATGGAACAACAATTTGTTTATTTTGCGAAGGTCTTGCATGACCCTATATTTCCCGCTCGGTTCTTTTTGCCAATTATAGGTGAATTACATGGACTGCTCATTATTTCCTTTAGAATGCCCTGCTCAACCAAACACTCAATTTCTGCTGCAACACCTGCTTTTATTTCGGGGCTCATTTTGTACTGTTGGGTATTTGGATAAACTGCACCTTCCTTCACTGTCACTTTTATTGGATCGACATTTGCCATTAATCCTACATCTTTCCTGGTAAAATCCCACATGTCAGGGTTTACAGTATTTTGCAGCTCTTCTGGTAAATCTTTTAGGGTCATCTTTTTAATTTCAGTTTCTTGCTTGGCTAACATGATTTTGTAAATGCCATCTTCATCTGGTGTCTGAATCTCAACACCACTTGGGGTGCAAAAGATTGTGCAGTTCATTTTGCACAATAAATCCCTACCTAGTAAGTTTACTGGTCTAGAGTCACATACGACAAACTTGTGCATTTCTTTAAAATTGCCAATTCGTACTTCCATTGGTTCTGTAACAGGGATCCTAATTTGTTTATTAGAAATGCCTACTACTTGAATCGCTTCTCCCGCGAGGGGTAGGTTTGGGATGTCTTCTGTTCTCAAAGTAGAACGGGTAGCACCAGTGTCCAACAAAAAGGTAACATCATTTCCTTCTACCTTTGCCTCAATGTAAGGCCCTGATTGATCTACCGGCAAGGATGCGCCAAGTACGCATTCCTCCCCCCCCCCCCCCTCTCAGGCACTGTCAGTAACTATCTTCTTCGAAAAATGTGGCTGGCAAAAGAAACTGTGGTGTTACTGCGTTTTTCTTACTACTTCCCTCCCAATTTGTGGTATCCACACTGTATTTGGCTTGACTCCCAAAATCTGGCATATGGGCAAGGGGTAACTGGTTTTGTATTACCTGTTGCTGTTGTTTCCTTGATACCTCATTCCGCGTCTGTGGATTTAAAATTTCATTTTGGACATTATTACTTTGTACAGCCTTACACTTGTTCTTCCAATGCCCCAATTTTCCGCACCCGTGACAGAGAAACTTTTTCTTTGCCACTTCTCTGCTCATTCTTCCCTTAGGATTGCCCCCACTTCCATCTCCTTGTCCTCCGGAATTATTTTTCTGCTGTCTTTACTGAAGTTCCTGATGCTCTGCTAATTTTACTTGTGCCCACATTACTTTTTCTTCTAAATTCTTTCGTATATTTTCAATTTCATCCCCACAATATTTTGCGTACTTGAGGATTTCATCAACAGGCATTGCTTGCCAACATATTTTATGGTCTTTAATCATTTGCGAAATTTCTGGCCTCAAACCTGACACAAAACGATAAATAAAGTGTGTCATGTCTTTGGTATCAATATTCTCCAACCCACTGTACTGCTTAAATACCTGTAAAAGGGGTTCATAATATGCATGCACTGATTCATCTTTGTTTTGGGTAGTTCTGTCTATCCTTGTCCACTCTGTTTCTTTTGGGGGTACCTTTCCTTTCAAATATGTTATTACTTGATGGTATTTTTTCATAACGTCATCTGACGGGGCTCCTGTCTTTGGGTCTCTAGGATACTCATCATAAGGCCAATCTACTGTAATCTTACATTCAGTCCTTAAATCTGCATGAACATCAAAGTCAAATAAACCATCTAAATTTTTTAACAATTCCTTTGAAACTTTTACAAATCTTTCAACTTGCCCGTACCATTCTACGGGTTTCTCTCTAAGTTTTGGGAAGTCATTTGTGAATGACAAAATACCCTTCTCCTGATACTTCTCTTATTGGGCACAACCTTTCTACCTTCTCTGGTTCTTTCATTAAGTACTCTGATGCAGTTCGATTTGCCTGAGCTTCCTCCCTTTTGTTTGTCCATTTAGCTTCCCATCTGTCTGTCTCCCCATTTTTGCAACAACAACAATAATTCCTTTATTTGCAATTTTCATCCTGACACATTCATGTTTTCTAAGTCTTTGTCAGAAAATTCAGCTCGGTAAGGTTTCTGTAATACTTTAGATTTACCTATTTCAATTCCCGTGTCAGAAGAAAAAATTCATTAATGTGTCATGAAACATTTTTGTACATAACAATTCTTCTTCTCTGAATGTATTCAAGCTTTCCAATCCCACATTTTCAGCAATCATTTCTTCTAGTCCAATACTTTCGGCTGGGATTTTGGCTTTTCTACTTCTCTAGACCACCTTTCTATTTCTTCTGGGGACACTACAGTGGTGCTTCTCGTTCCTGTGAACGTTTCCATCTTACTTCTCTAGAGCCCTCTGCAGTGCATTTCCCAATCGAACCACTCACAGGTTCTCTTATAGGCAAATCCATCAGGGAAATCACTGACTCACATTTGCTTACTTGGTCATCAATTATTATATTTTCTTTTCTGGGTTGTACTATAGGTGTATTTAGAACAGGAGTTTTAGGACAGGGTTGTTTATCTCCGTACAATGGAACAACAGGGCCTATAGTTACCGGTATCGTTAGGGATTCAGGACTCACATTCAGTTGGGTGAATTTCTGAATTAACTCACTTTTCTGCTTACTTATTGCTTCTCTCTCCTTTTCCTGTAATACTTTTTCTAATGAGGTGTCAATTGCAATCTGCTGAATCTAAGGTGGTTTCAAGAACGGGGCACTAGGGTTAATTATATTTGTTTCTTCATGATAAGCTGGCTGATTTATCATTAACAAATCCTCAAGGTAATCATCTTCTGAATCCCCACTAGTCATTACATTTTTCGTTTTCTCTGTACTGAAAGTGTGAATCAGAAACATCACACTTTCCACGTAATTCCTTTTATGAAAATGTGGGCGTCAGGAGAGTAAACGGATTGTTTGCTGATGGTGGGAGCACATATATCAAACCAAGCCACGTCATTCACAGGAAGGCAATCTGGCCTATCACGTTGCTCGATGCCTCAAGAAAAACGTGAAGGCTGGGTGAAAAAAAAATCTTTTTTCTCATTAACACCATATGGGCTTCGACCGAGTATGGGTACCACTGAGTACGCCCTAAATCTGTCTCTGAATTTAGGTAAATATGTAAAGGCCAGGAGGGAGCCATACACATGACCTTTATGGACCTCTCATGTGTCTTTCATCTAGTGGACTGAGATACCCTATGTGTTATCATGGGGCAAGCAGGGGTTGAGCCGGCCTTATTGCATGTTTTAAAAAGCCTCCACTGTGACACCGATATGCGGGTACGTTATACCCAAAATGGAGATCGGGGTGTCAAACAGGATTGCATATTGGCTCCTTTCTTATTCTTATCTTATATTAACACTATCAATGCTAAGGCAATTCACCCCTGGTGCTGAACTTCTTTGAATCCCATTGTTCATGACGAGCTCACGAGCAGTGTACTGCATGACGAGCTGAGCTCGTCATGAGCATGGAAGGGGTTAATGCCCTGGATACCTTTTTAACCACTTGTGCACCTGACGTCCTCAAAATTGGTTCATGTCTAAACCCCGTACTTTTGTTTTTGGACGACACAGTTTTAAAAACTGGTAGAGCAAACAAATTACAAGACCTTTTAAATGGTTTTAATAATTTTAAGGAAATCGCAGCGGTACCCCATGGAAATCGCGGTGGTACCCCACAAAGACCATCACATTGTACCAACATACAGAGGGCAAGGCTGTGCGCCACAATCGATTATGTGTTTATTTCCTCTTTATTGGTAGACTGCCTGGTGAAAGCTTAGGTTATACAAACGTTCTTAGGTGACCATAACCCCATTGCTACCACCTTAAGAGTTGCTTCCAGGCCAAACTTTGAGAAACAATGTGGGGCTAGTAATTTAGTGCCTGCAACTGATAATTTAAGAGTGGTCTGGAGAGGTGTTAATAGCAATGATCCATTCTCCAGAATGATAAAAGCACACCTAACACTTATCGATAGGTGTCTGACTCCAGGCGATCATAACCCTGAGGTAGTTGACTCATTTGTCCAACTGTGTGGGGGCATCAAGCAAATGGTATCTAAACCAACAATCGAGCGCAATCGGGCCCACGCTGGTTTGATAGTGCTTGTTCTAGAGCCAATAGAGATCTTAGTAAGGATCTTGTGATGGAACTAAGGGATCAGACGCTTATAAAATTATTGAGGTACCAATATAAGCTCATCACAAAACAACGGATAGACGTTGTCTTAAAAGAGAGATGGGACAACATTGCATGTGCTGCCAAACTCAACAATGGGAATGGCGTTTGGCTAGCAGTGAAGGACATGAGATCAGCGGGCCTCACATTAACTTCTATAAGCTGTACAATTTCTAGTGAGGCATGGGTATCCCATTTCTCCAAGATCTATCAGGCTACAACAGGGAATGAGGATCCACATGACTATCAAAGACTATCTAAGTTTGAGATAACTGTATCTGAAGTTGAGGAAGCCATACAGCAGAGTCTGGGTAATAAAGCGCCCGGTCCCGACGGGCTACCAATAGACCTTATAAAACATGAACCAAAATTCTGGGCACCCCTTTTACTTAATGTTTTTAATAATCTAACTGCTGCTTCAATTCCTTGCACATGGTCTACTAGTATTATAGTCCCTATTTTTAAAAAAGGTGACCGTACCAACCCGAGTTGTTACAGACCAATCCCCCTGATTGATAATACACTAAAAATCATTGGGAGAATCCTGTTTAATAGGATTAGGACCTGGGCTGAGGACGAACATATCCTAAATTCCTGCTAACTAGGTTTCAGAAGTAAATTAGGCACTGTTGAACAGTGCCTAAACCTCAATTTAATTATTGGTAAATATAGTGTGGCACGGAAATCTCCTATTTATTTGGCGTTCATGGATTTAACATCCGCCTTTGATTTTGTAAACAGGTCACATCTTTGGTCTATTCTTTTAAAATACGGGTTGGACGAAGTTTTAGTTCACTTTTTAGCGTATCTACACAGGGACTTAAAGTCCCGGGTGCGGATTGGTAAAAACGGGGAGGTGTCAGATGACATTATTATTGGCAGAAAGGTCAGGCAGGGGTGCGTATTGCCCCCACTAGTATTTATTCAATACAACAATGATTTGCACAATTCCCTGTCCAAGCTCACCAATGGTAGCATTCTCCCCGCTCTATTATATGCAGATGATGCGGTCCTAATGGGCCGCACCCCAAATGCATTACGCACTTTAATAAAGGGCTTTGTTGATTTTATAGCTGTTTTAGATCTTCGTACTAATTGTAATAAATCTTTTTTATTGGCAAGTGGCCCAAAGAAGCACCTTATTAAATAATTTGCCATAGGAAATGAACGTTTACAAAGCACCTGCACTTTCCATACTTGGGTTTGGTATTTGCAGCTAACGGTCTGTGGACGACTCCTGTGTCTCACAGCAGAGTTAAATTCGCTAAAGCTATTAACTCAGTATTTTCACTACCCCAACCTAAAAAAGTTGAGGCAGTAATACTTATCACAACATTTTTTAAACGACAATGCATCCCGGTTGCAACTTATGGGGCAGAGGTTTGGGGTTATTCAGGCTACAAGGGTATCCAAAGCGAGGAAAATAGATTCTGCAGGAAATTGCTGGGCGCCCCGATCACTGCATCAAAGTACATCTGTCATGGGGAGTTAAATTTGACATATATTGAGGATTTCATCAGAGCCTGGCCATCCATTTTTTGGCTTAAAGTATGGCAGAACCCAGCAGCCACAGTAACAAGAAGTATCATTTCTGATTGCCTCAATTGCGATAAGGGGATGGATATGCCATGGCTTTCTGTGGTACGAGAAAGTCTGTCTAGTGTAAATCTCGTCATAAACAACTAAGGAGTGACTAAGTGAAAAAGAATTAAAGCAAATTTTTATGTTATATTTATTGGTTTTGTTCCCCTTCAAAAACAGTGAACCAGGTCAGAAAATACCCCCACGGGGCAACCAATGCCCCTGTGTGATTAAAAGAAAAGGGAAAGACAAGTCTTTCTCTTTTAAAAGGACCCTCACTCACCACTAGTTGGTGACATGCTTCATCATAGGGTCCCCGCTGGGGTGGCCGAATGCCTCCCCAGCGTGCTGCAACGCCTGAAATACAGCGGAGCCGGATGGTGATGTGTGCAACAGTGCTCAAACTAAAATGTGAGGTTAACTGTGAGTGCAAAGTTAAAAAATACAAGGTTGGAGGATGTAATGCCCAGCATAAGTCAGCATTCTAGTGCTGCACTCTGTATCTACACTTAAAACCCACCCACCACTGATGTCACTGGTCAGGTGACGCAGCACTAATAAAAGAGGCCGAGCCCACGTGCTCTGGGCCAGTTGCACCAGACCTCTAGTGTGTCCTGCTTCTGTGTGTGAGTGCTTGCCAGCATGAGGGCCTAGCGCCCATCACAGCCCTTTACATTGGCGACGAAGCGGTAACGCTAGCCACGCGTGCCGCGGCTGACGAACATCGGGGGGAAAGGAAAGGGGAGCTGCCAGCAGCAAAGGCACACCCCCTGTGAAGGAAGCCGGCCGCCGAGAGGCCCACGAGGCGTGTGACGAGCCCCGGGGCCAGAGAAGGGAAGGAGGTGACCGGCAGCTGACCCCGCACCTCTCCAGCCTGCTGAATGCCGCCCTGCCATGGCGGTGCCCCCAAGAGGATAAGCGGACCGGCCAGAGCCCACCTGTACCGGCCGCAAGTGAGCCTGAACAAAAGTGCGGACCAACCGGAGTCCACCCGCGTCGGCCGCGACTGTGCCCATCTGTGCAGGAACCTCCACGGAGCCCACCCGCGTGGAAGGTAAAGGCCCGTCGGCCAAAGGTGAGCCCAAGCGCGCCAGAGACTGTCCCCTTAATGAAGCAGGACCAGCGGAGCCCACCCGCGGCCTGCCTGCAGCGTCCCCCGCCGCGTGTGTGAAGTGCGGTGGCGAGGGAAGAAACCGTACTCGAGAGCGCCCGCAGCGTGAGGGAAGCTGCGGGGCGCCGACTAAGAAGCGGAGCCCACCCGCGATTGTGAGGAGCAGTGCTGTCACCCCCACCCGCGCAGCGTGTGGCGTGAGGCTGCGGCGGGGTGGGGAAGCGAGAAAACCAGCGCCCGGCCCGCAGCCGGTAAAAGAAACTCCAGCCTGCAGCGCCGTGAGCAGATCACTAGAGTGCCCGAACCAACACCTTTCTACCGCCACGCAGCACGAGGAAGAGGAGTCTGCTGCGGCGGGGGAGGGGGGGACAAGTGAAGAAAACTGTGAGGCCCCAGAGTAGTGTGCGCCCCGGAGGACAATGCCAACACCCCTTCCCCGCCGCGCCGTGTGTGAATGGTGAGGCTGCGGCGGCGGAGTAATGAAGGAAAAGGAAGCCTGAATGCAGCCATGAGGAGCAGATGAGCGCACAGGAGGTGTCCGTAGCATGAGTGGCGCTACATGGGGCTAATCGGAGCCATACACACACACACACCCCCTTTGTGCAGCCCGGGAGGAAAAACGAGTGAGGGGCTGCCCAGCGCGCAAATGTTTGCAGCAGCACCCAACCAAGGACACACAAGGCACTTACTCCGCTAAAGAGAAGCATTCTGCAGCCTGGTGGGGTCCAGTTGCCACAAGGTGAGCGATAGCGATCGGTAGAGGTGCTCTTTTCACGAGGGCAGTGAGCACGGACATTGCAGCACATAGAGAGCCACTGAAGCCGGGAAACGAGCACCATGGGGGACAACAGCTGAGAACAATAAGCTCCACTGCCATCTAATGGCCATCCCTGGTACTGCAGCAGGGTAAAACACAGACAAGCACAAGGCGTCTCTACAGACGCACAGCAGCGCACAAAGAAAAGAGAAGCAGGAGGAGGCTGCAAAGTCTGCACCAAGCGTACTGGAGGAGTGCGCAGGAAAGCGTCAAGAAGTAACACTGCACAAGCAAAGAGGCTACGAAGGGCAGAAACCTGCCCGCCGTCATGTCCAAGGAAGTTCACAGAGAATCATGCAACAAAAGGCAAGACGCAAAAGGAATGGTGCGCAGATGTACCCCGGACGCGGAAAGTACATGTCGGCGCATGGAACGGAGGAAGACACTGAGGAAAAGTATGCAACAAGCATCCGAAGAAACAGAAGCGCAAAGAACTCCCCAGGAGCTGCGCAAGAGAAAAGATGACAGTAGTCAAGCGCAAGAAAGCACCAGGAGTGCCCAAAGTGCTCAAAGAAGAGAGCGAAGAAAAAAGGTCAGCACTGCGACACCAGAAATGCAGGAACTCTCCAGAAGGCGCAAGGAACACGCCAGGAAACAGCGCAGGAACGTGGCAGAAATGCAGGAACACGCCACGAAGCGCAAGAATGCGACAGGAGTGCAAGAACTCCACACCCGCATGACAGGACCGCGCAGCACTGCGCCGGAACGTGCCAGGAGAGCCAGGAATCAGGAGCACCAGAGTGACGCTACAGCGACGCGCCAACGCCGAAACACCGTGACGGTGAAGAGCGACCACGAAGAAGATAGCACAGCATGACGACTCATGCCGAAGGTGAAAGCGACCACCCAGTCTGGTCGCCAAGGAAAGAAAACAAGCAACTGTGAAGATAGCGACAACCGGTCCAGTCACTGGAAGATAAGATCAGTATCTGAGAACCATGCCCAGACCAGAGAGAAACAGGTGGAGTGCACGCTACCATGAGAAGACTGGCTGGAAAGACCAAGGCAGTACAGTGACCGGATCACGTCGCAAGAAGGAACAGGGAGAAGAAGGGTGCGACGCCATAAAGAAAAGGATATGGACCCACGAAATTCAACCCTGTAATTATTGAAAGCGACAGAAAGAGGAAGTGAAGGTCTCGACGCTAACCCTGGGAAGTGAGTGACAAGAAGACAGTGTCCTAGGACTAGGACAAGACCAGGATGACACGTGCAGAGTGCGCGCGCTGCATGGGGAAGCCTGGCCAGAGAAGATGAAGAAAAGGGGACCAGGGTACGTCGCGAGAAGAGGAGAAGAGAAGAAGAAAGATCGGAGTGGCACGCCGCCACCGAGGAAAGGAAGAAAGAAGAAGTCAGAGTGGCACGTCAGCCACTTCAAGAAGAGGGAAGAAAGAACAGAGTGGCCACCGCCACTAAGAAGAAAAGTAGAAGGGAGAATTCGGAATGGCACGCTGCCACTGCAAGAAGAAGCCGCCCCTGCGGAAAGAAGCAAGGTGACAGGCACTGGATCACCTGAGTGCAATGGAAGACAAGCCTGACAAGAGCACCGGCAGCGCAGAACAAGGACAACCACCTACGAGCCATCCATCCACATGGCGATCGCAGGAGAGAGCAAGCTAGACTGTTGGCGACATCTACCTCTGGGGTTTGAGTGGAAGATTGGATGGCGAGACTACTCAGGACTCCAGAAGTTGAGGACCTGACCACCTCGCACCAGCCCGTGGCAAACCAGAATCAGAGGCCTCAAGGGACTCTGGTGGCAGCAAGTCCCGCACGGGAGACAGGTCTACAGATGCACGTCTGCAGGACCCAAGAGGATGAAAGCCTCGCGAGCAATGAAGAGAGTCGACAACTCAACCTTCAGGTGGAACTAGGACACAACGGTGAGGCTCGTGGAGCGCCCTGCTCACGGCCCGAAGGCTATGGTGGAGCAACACGACCGAAAACACCAGTCCAGTGGAAGCCTGGCATTGAGGTCCTCCCGGACATCTGGTGAGAGAAGAATACCGGCGAGAGGGGCATCCTAGTGAGAGGGATGCGTGCACCTACTCTATTCACCTGCCAAGAGTCAACACTAAAGCCTGCCCGGAAAACATCACGAAACCAGAAGACTGTTGACACCTATGTCATCCATCTATCTCTCATCACCAACAGAGCGAAGCAAATGCAGGGCTGAGAACAGCGGACAGACAGCACAGACAAAGAATGAACCCGCCGAACAACTGCGAACTGTGCCACCGAGAGCTGTTAGTCCTGAATGCAAGAACTATATTTCCTGCGGCTTGCAAGCAGCCAAAGAGACTTGTTTGAAAGCGAAAAGTCCAATGATACATTTCTATGTTTTCTTTCCCCCACAGGTTGTGGACTTTTTGTGTTTGGTTTAATTTTTTTAACCAATTTGGGGAGGGATGTAATGCCCATCATAAGTCAACACTTAACACCCACCCACCACTGATGTCACTGGTCAGGTGACGCAGCACTAATAAAAGAGGCCGGGCCCACGTGGTCTGGGCCAGTTGCACCAGACCTCTAGTGTGTCCTGCGTCTGTGTGTGAGTGCTTGCCAGCATGAGGGCCTAGGGCCCATCACAGCCCTTTACAGAGCCTATACAATTTTTTTTAATAAAGGCCAACCTGTATTAGGGTAAAAACAAAGTGGGCGGACAGACTAGGTTCGGTATTAGGAAACCTGTGTCCTTAAATAAAACAATTGGTCAACATGTTTCTGCTGTTCTTTCTGCTATTTCGCTCAGCATTCGTCAGGACCTAAGTAAAGTAGAAGATGGTCCTCCGGTGGTATGCGCGCGCTAAGGCGCACCCTCCCTTGAGGCTCTTTGTGTGAAAAAGTAAATTATTTTGTGTTACTCACGGTTAATACCCGTGACAGCTCACTGAGAATCACAGGAGCAAAAAACCTATAGAGAAGGGACGAAACACAGACAAAACACAATAACATATACTGCCACACACTGACACAAAGTTAACTTTCTTATTATTGCCAGCTAGTCCATAGCAACATGGCATACTCATTGTCAAGTGTTCTCTGAGCCATTGTTCTTTCATATTTACCAGTAGTAAAAACCTCTAATCGTGTCTCAGAACATCCAGGATTAGATGATTTCCCCTTTATTTTGATTTACAATTAATCGCCCAGGGGTCACTAAAAGCGCTAAGTTCAAGCCACTTTGTGTTAACGTAGGCAAGGTGTAGTGGGAACATTCCCTACTAAGCACGACATTTATGCTGCCTACAGTGTTGATTAAAATCAATGTAGCAATAGTGATTCGTCTTAGATCGTAATGTGCCTCCTATTGGAGCTAGGAAAACCAGAAGAAATCCCTCTAGAGGATTATGTGGCGTTGTAAACAAATCAAACACAGGCACTCATGTTATGAGAGAAAAATGCTCTTCCCTTGGCTCAGGACAGCGCAGGATATCTTCACGCGGTGTCAATCTTAAAAAAGGGGAAAAGCAATATTATCCATCAAGCGGCAAGTATTCCTGGAAGAAACCGCTTGTATGAGTCTACGGCAAAGTCGTAACTTACTTGAGCACACGCGACTCCCCGCCTGGTTCCTACACTCTGGGTAGTTGTCCGCCCGGAAGTGAGGTAAGCCAGCCGTGATCGCGTTTTTCAATCGCTCTCCGGTAGTCCCGATCACGTGTACAACGTGATCGTGCGTCGGTGTAGTCGGACTAATTCCCTTAAAGGGAAAGTATCTGAATTACCGCTCCTGAGACAGGGTTCAAAACCACAGTGAGATCTGACCTAATGTGAATAGTTAATTGGTGTTATGAACCCTAAGTCAGCTCAGAATATTATATGAATTTTGATAGTAATTTCAAAACTCAAATGTTGTGGAGGATTCAAGATTCGTAAATCATAGTGATCACCCATCACACTGTTGGAATCGTCGTTATTGTGTAGACGACTGGTTTAATGACCGTCAAGGCTGTCCCATATCCAGCGCGATCGGGCATCTAAAGATACGGCCACCTTCATTTAAAGGGGAAGTGTCTGAATTGTCAATCCAAACCTGGGTTTGAATCCCCGGTGGTGATTCTAGTGGGCAAGCAGTAAAATTATTCACACCCGAGATGCCCAAAGGGTAAATAACTATTAAATATTATATGCCTCTAGTCAGATCCAACTATTATATGAATGCAACCAATAATATCAGGAACCCAATGTTATAGGTCTGACATAGAGCTAGTAGTTGTGTACGTATACTCAACTTATTTCAAAATAATGACGTCTCATCTGAAAACCAACATGCCCCCAAGTTGTTCGTAGTTGTTTTCTCCAGCTTTTCGGGACACTTCTCTGTACTTATCCAGGGCATTGTGTAAATTCTGTAAAACAGTCTTTTCTTGACAAAGAAATCAGAATAATGGCATAACCCACAATTAATGCCATCTAGTTAATAGCGCCTGACTGTGCCCCATGGAATATCATTGTTCAGCCCGTTTTTATTAGTGGCCAAACGATAAATCCAGCGTTGTTCTTTTTCAAACAACACTGCCTCAGAGCCTGTTTCTAGATGTTCCAGAATTGTCCAATGTAAATCATTAGGAGTGTGGTTTTTCTCTAGGAAGTGTACAGTCAGCTTGGTTGTTGCTCTATGACAACGGATATTGCTGCGATGTTCGCATATCCTTCTCTTAATGCGTCTCGTAGTCATGCCTATGTACTGAAGGCTGCATTGACACGTTATTAAATAAACAACATTGGTGGTGTTGCAGTTTGTGTGACTGCGCTGTTCCCATCGTTTGCCATCAGTCAGGTTCAGTGATTTTGTGTGGGTTGTAAGATGACAAATATTACAATTCCCACAGGGGAAATGCCCAGTGACTGCGGATAAACCCCATGCATTCAAGACATTGGCTTCCCGTTTTCCAGTTGTCATATCCCTTGGGCGTGTGTGCACCAGAGAATCTTTTAGGCTCGTAGCTCTCTTATATGAAAACAGAGGCTTATCCCATTTGTTTTTATGACTAGTGAGTATTCTCCAATTCTTTGAAATGCATTTGCTAACTGCGTTTGACAAGGGGTTATATGTGGTCACACATGTCAAGGGGATCTCATTGTTGTCAGTCTTGGGATGGTCATCCAAGAGTATGTCCCTTTGCTGATTTCTGGCTCTTTTCTGACTTTTATCAATTATACCTTTGGGATACCCTCTGTGTGCCAGCTTCGTTGTCAATTCACCTGCCTGTTGTTTGTAATCAGACTGTTTACTACACTTTCGGCGTATCCAGAGATACTGCCCGTACAGGAGATTCTCCCGCAAGGCTCGAGGATGGTAACTTGTAAAATGAAGTAAGTTGTTCTTCGCAGTTGGCTTATAGAAGGTTTTTGTCTCCAAAAGGTCACCCTTCTTGCTGATAGTGACGTCCAAGAAGGTGATATTGTCCACTGCATGCTCATGTGTGAATTTCAGATGTCTATCACATGTGTTCACCCAGGCAAAGAAATTAAATAATAAATTCTCCTCGCCCTTCCAAATCATGAGCACGTGATCTATATAGCGTTGCCATAAGAGGATATTAGCTGCGTATGGATTAGTCGGGTTCAGTATGTTGTTACACTCGAAATTGAACACATAAAGGCCTGCCACCGAAGGGGCAAATGTGCTGCCCATCGAGGTGCCTGTTGCTTGGAGGTAGATTTTACCCTCATATTCAAAATAGTTACGTTTTAAAGCACAGTCCACCACAAACGAACGGGTTGTCACAAAATTCCACGGTGCTCTATCCAGAGCCTCTTTTAAAACCTTGATGGTTTCATCCTGTGGGATGCAGGTGTACGGGCTTTCTATGTCCATAGTGACAAGAAAGCATGGATCTTCGGGCATTGTGAACGTTCTGAGTAGGGAAAGAAGACTCTTTGTGTCCTTCAAATAAGTGCTTGTAGATTGAATGATGGGTCTAAGAAAGAAATCGCAATACTTTGAGAGGGGTTCCAGAAAGGAACCTATACCTGAGACGATAGGTCGCCCGGGAGGTGGTAGCACCTTCTTGTGTGTTTTGGGTAATATGTAAAAATACGGTACTCTCCCCTCAGATGTTGTGAGGAAATCTGCCTCTTTTTTGGAAATTAACCCATCTCTCTCTGCAGTCGATATAAGTTCACAAATCTCATCCTTCAGATCATTAGTTGGATCCACCCTTAAAGGGACGTAGATGATGGTGTTATTCAGTAGGCGCTTACATTCTATATCATAGTCTGCCTTATTCTGAATCACCACACCGCCCCCCTTATCCGCACTTTTTATGATTATTCCTTTGTTTAACTTCAAAGTTTGTATGGCCTGGAATTCATCAGCGGTTAAGTTCTTGAAGGGTACCGGTTCATGTAATAGTTCCACTTCCTGGAAAACCGCCTGCTCGAAAGCAAGAATTTCAGGTGTAACTGTGTGTGATGGAGGTGTGAAAGAGGATTTGAGTTTGAAATCAGTGTCACTTTTAGTCATTTCAATTGAGTCATTCTCCCTATTTTCATAAAAACTCTTCAATCGTAGTTTTCTGAAAAACTGGCTTAGTTCACACTGCAGTTTAAACCGATCTAAGCGCGGGGTGGGTATAAAGTCCAGCCCTTTTTCCAGGACATCAGTCTCTGCAGTACTTAGATTGTAGGAAGAAAGATTGGTGACTAGGGTCTCGCGCTGCTGGGACCCGCCCTCTGGTCCCCTGACTTGCTCCGGGTGAAGTCCCCGACTGCCTCCGATTGTTCCCAATGAACTTGGGTATTGCCCTTTTGTCTCCCCCTGCCCCGCCTGCCTCTGTCTAAAAAAGGATGCGGGTATGCTTGTTGGTTAAACTGTGGGTGTGGAACAAAATGTGGGTTCCAACCCATCATTGGGGGGAATGGCGATTGAAAAGGGTTTTGGTGGTATGGCCCCATCCCTTGTTGGGGGTATGGTGTTTGCCAGCCCTGAAAAGGATACTGGTGTTGTTGTTGCTGTCCTCGTCCTCTCCCACGACCCCTGCCTCTTCCTCTATAAATCTCGAACACCTCTTTTTAAACCCAAGTGATTTCGGTAGTGTAACTAAAAAATCGCTTCAAGGGATGTTGTATGAAAAGTATAACATGTTAAGACATGATGAAGAGTTGTCTAAATCACCAGTAGCAATGTATATGTCAATAGAGAATATGCCATCCAACTTGCCATCAGGTTACCTCTTGAGGAATATTGATCGATGGGAAAGAGGATTATTGTTTCGCCTAAGAGCAGACACCATGAAATACATGCTCTGTTTTCCGTTAGGGTATCATACTAAACTTGATCAAATGACGTGCCCATGTGATAACCATAGTAAACAAACTATGGCACACTTTTTATTCTTTTGTAATTTTTACCAAATGTACACAAAACTGTTTTTAATTCTGTTTTTTAAGGAAACTGCCATTATTGACCATAAAATAGCTTACACTAAAATTCTTAGATTAGAAGATGCTTTGGTCATCCAAGTAAGTTCCTTTTTGAAATCAGCTGTTCGTGCATGCATTTCCATGGGCAAATAATGATGGTTGAATCTTAGCATGTTCCCGTAAAATATGGTTATAAGTGAGTGGCAATAATTAATTTATGTGCATATTCCACGTCATTTTCCTTCCTTTTTATACGTATTCTATTTGTATGTATTTTATAGATTCTAAGTATTTTGTACAACTGATTTATTTGACCTGTGCTTTTATGGATACCATCTATGAATCCGAATAAAGATCTATTGAATTGAATTGAAATAATTTTAAGCAGGGGCTGAAGCTGAAGGCGCTAACCATACTAAATCCTACGATATGACCTGTGGCTCAATAAATACCAGGTCGAAAAATGATTTTGTTGGGGAGACTCATATTTTAAAGACAAAACCTTTTAGTTATAGTTATCTGGGTATCCTATTCAATGACAATGTGAAGTGATAAAGATTAACCCGAAGGTCTCAGTCCATGGTGATGTTGTGTGATTCAATTTTTAGGTTAGCCAAGAAAGTATGACACAAGCCCCAAGAGAAATGATCGTCCTTTATGAAAGTAAAAGCCTTGCTGCTGGCACATACGGGTCTAGCATTTGGGTGCACATGGCAGCTAGACCCCTACAGGTGGCGGAGAATACATTTTTAAATATGCTAATAGGAACTCCAAAATCTACCCCAAGCCTTATAACACACAATGAATTGGGTGTAATCTTTCTAGAAGAAAGGGTAGGCCTGGCCCCTATTTTACTATGGATCAAAATTTGGTACACTTCTGAATTGGCTTTTTCATGCAGAATAGTAGAGGACTGTCTAGTCACTAGTGCAATGCAACTGGACCGCCGTGCCAAAATAGCTTTCAAGAGCTGGGTTTGAGTAGTAGTCTTTTTGAAAATCCTGGTAATATTAATGCACACTGTAAGGTCAAGAAAAAGTTATTTATAAATAAAGAGGATGTTAGGATCATGAAAGCACTCGATTTGGTAACTATTCAATCACACGTCCCGCCTTCAACCACCCAAGACATGGAGTCGTGCTTACCATGGATAAAGGCATCGGAACTTAGATTTTATTTTGCACAGTTAAGAGTGAACACCATTCATTACCTAGTGGCCTTCTCTATTGCTAGCACCTGATTTGCATCATTACCATGTTGTTTATGTGATGGGAGGTCACTTCAGTCAACGAAGCACATTATGCTATTTTGCACCTTGTATACCTCTTTTAGAAAACGGTTCCTATGCCCTATAATTGGGGAGGATCTTTGAATACTCATTTTGAGGGTTTGCACTATTGCACTATTTACAGCATCTTAAGTCTTCTCCGAAATGCTTTGCAGTTTTGAATTTTATCACTCAAGTTCTGAGATTAAGGGTATGCTCCGTGTTTTCGATTTTGATGCAGGTTCCCCTTGATTGCTTGGTATAGATTTCGTTGGCATTAAAGGATTCCTATAGGCTATGTGAAATGTGGGTACGATCAACATTTTAGGGCCATTTGTATTAATTTAACTTATCATTTTAAGAAGGGCAAAATAGTTTAACGTAAATGTGATTTTTTTTAATGATTTTGTTGAAGTGTGAAATCTTTGTATGTGCTTTTATTTTGTTTTCATGGTCAATATTGATTGAATGAAGATAAAGATGATGATGATGAAGAAGAAGACAATTGGGTGCTGAAGGCAAGACCTTTTCAGTAATGCCAGATCGGCATCACAGGGTCAGACAACTGATGTACTTGTTGGGTTTTTATAGTCATCCTTCACAATTTATTTCTGATCATCATACAAAACAAATCATTCAAGGGAATAATATTCAAACAGAAATAGGTGGCTCTTAAAGCAAAGCAAGTGCTAGAGTTTCAGAGCACAATTTCCATTTAGAAGACGCCTGTGTTGGATGGTCATGACCTTATTGGAAATTATTGGCATTCTGTAATCACTTTGTATCACATTCATATGAGGATACTTGAGTAATGGTTTATGGGTTATTGTTCTTGGTCTTTCACACAAATTTGTTACCATTCTATGATGTTTGACCATTTGCAAAGTGCGTATGTCCACAGTAGATAGATCCAGTCTCCATTGTGGTCATTATAAAGGTTATCCCCCAAAAAGGTTATGGACTCACAAGGAGTTGAAAGTTCTTTATCGCCCAAAGTAGGCTCATCTACGTATCAAAGCTTTAGAGCTGCAGGAATTACGGCTTTCACCAAGGGCTCTTCAGATTCACGCCATAGGCACATTTGTTCAGATCTCCACAGAAAAAAACATTCCAATGTTTTACTTGAACAAACTAAAAGGGAAACATTCCTATCTACTGTTAACATTGTGTCAGTGTATATGGTAACTGGCTATACATAAACAAGGTGACAATGTCCCATCTTTTGGCAGGAAAGGGGGAAATTCAGGCACGTGTGGCAGACAGACTTGAACCACAGCCACAATTACTGTGCAATATACTTTTTTATCAATTGTTCATGGACCCAGCCTTTGCCTTTCCACCAATTCCACCTGTTCTCTAGGTGCACGTTTGCCAGAAACACAATGATACTCTTAGCTCCTACATGGACACGTCACCTAATGTGCATATCTGTGGCACCACACATGGAATTGCTGCCTCTGCCGCATAAACCCCTGTTTTATTCAGACATACAGATGCCAGGTTATTCTGCAAAACAAAAACACATCACTACTTTGTTTTTCATGTGATGCATCTATTAGAGACCATCTTTTAGCACTATCAGCATACTTGAAGTGGGAACAAACAGTGTGAAGAACATGAATCCAACCAGAAGCATAACTCAAAAATGTTGCAGCCCCCTTGCAGAATTCGATGAAGGGCCCTTGAGTCTCCCATATCTCAGAGCATAAAGTCAACGAGCATTACGATTAATGTCCAGCAGGTCTTGTGCCATATATATGCGCAATTTCATTTTAAACTTGTTTCACTGGGTGGGTGGAAATGGAGGTGCATTCAAGGGAATTTGGTTAACTGCTCCACTGGGACATACACTTAATATATTAGAATGCCTTCACTTTGTAATTCTTTACATTCAATTTGTAATTTGGCCAGATTAAGATACAATTCAACTGTTCTTTGACAGAGAAAAAATACTTTCATTTAATATATACAGTAAACAGTGATGGGGTCCCTGGACAGCCAACATGTGTTTTGCCTCTGGTGGCTTGCAAGCCTGGGGCCTTTTCAAGGCTTGGGAAAAGTTATTAAATCTCACAACCATCGTCAGTTACCAATTCTTAGGTGTGATTGGCCTATTTGGTAAACCTTAACTAAGAATGGTCAAAGTGAAGACCGCTCCAGTAGATAAAGCGTCCTTACTTGCTGGTATATCCAAACCCTCAGATCTGGGGTTTGACAATCCGAAGTGCAGGCTTGTTTAATGGGTCTGATGTTTCAAAATATTCCAGTTGCATTTAAATCACCAGTGAGATGAAAAAGTGGCTTTAAGTCTGGTTGCCTGTCATCATCAATCTTTTTGTTGGCTTTACTGTGCTGAGCTATTATTTTTCCTTGCTTACAGTTCGTTCAATACAATAACCCTTTGCAGTAATATGGGGACTTTAACGCACAAGCCAGACAGCTTTTAAAAACAAAGATGAGATGCTAAAGGCAGCCATAAGGCTTTATGGTGGAGCACATAGTTTTGACAACAAATGTTTGTCTCTGTTTAATATCTGACCATTTTCCACTGCCTGTGCCTGTCAGTACCTGAACCGTGCCCAGCACCAGGAACCTCCACCCTTTCGTCGCTACCATGCTGCCACCCTCCGCACCCTCAACCACGGCCGCTGCTCCGCACGCTGCTGCCTCGTCACATCTCACAGAACAGAGGGAGAATTCTCCTGCGTTTCCTGCAAGTTTTCATGCTTCTGCACACAGCCAGTGGCAGCAGACACAATGAAGAGGTGGTGAGGCGGGTGGAGGTGGTGCGGGGGAGCACATGGAAGGGAGCTCGCGTGGTAACTCATTTAAAAAAAAAAAACACTTGCCTGAACCCAGTTGTTCAATACAGCCCGGTTGGAGAAACCTAAGTGCGCATGTGTGTTTGACTGGCCTGAGACAGCTGGCAAACACACATTCTCACTTATAAGTGTCCGAACCAGTCCTCCTACCCCCTCCCATGGCCCTGCCCGCCCCTTCTTGCACACGCTAGCTCAGAGCCAGCAAATGAAAAATGAAAGATTATAGTATATCGTTTTATATTCCACCTGCTGGATCTAGCCAGTAGGGCGACGTTCCTCCGCCATTGTGGAGGAACCGCCTCTGCACACAGCCAATCCTCACCGCACCAAAAGCACCCAGCGCTTCACTCTTTCACACTCACATAGTCCTGCAACTACCCACTCAACACTCCGCACTCGCATGCATGCTCAACACCCGCTCACTCACCAATCGGGCCACAGAGATTTGGGACTTGCTGCATGACAATGCCCCTGACCTTCATCTCCTCACAGAAACTTAGCTGAGTTCTGCATTAGCACCTGACATCGCCACAGCCCTCCCCAGCTATAAGATTGCCAGACAAGACAGACTTCATAAGCCAGAGGCGGGATCATCATCACCCATAAGAAAATCCTCAGTTGTTCCACATCAGCTGGCACGTCATCACCCGACATAGAACACTGTTGCTCAAGCTCCATGTTACATGTAGCTTCACCCTAAGTGGCACTCTTATCTACAGAGTACCAGGACTGTGCACCAACTTCACCAACACCCTAACAAACTTTGTCACAGAACCTTTCCTGAATGTTAGCATTACCTCATACTCTCAGACCTGAACTTCCACCTGGAAGAGCTCACTAACACCAACTCAAGAGCACTCATTGAAGACCACTGAAGCCTTAGCCTCACCCAATGAGTAGAGGGGCCCCACATTGCCAGACACCTCTTGGACCCTATTTTCACCAACTACAGCAACATCTGAGTCAATGAGCACACACCAATCCCCTGGCAAGACCAGACCCATGTCCAGTTCAGCATCCCCATCCCAGTCCAACGCACACACACCACTGCCAACTAGCCCACTGAAACTGGAACAGCATTACTGACAAGGACTGTAAAACTGCTCTCAACAACCACTGACCCAAACACAGCAACAGCCTCCTCAAAACCATAATAAATTTCCACAATTGGATCACCTCCAGCGCTGACTCCCTGGCATCCCTCAAATGCAGCAATAGAACAAGATAAAGACCAGATAGAATATCAGTTTTTTAGTATTCTTTAACAAGGATTCATGATTTTACGGGATCCCAAAGAAAACAAAGGTTTTCTTTACCTGGAGCGTCCCTCCAAATATTGAAAATATTGTATTGCTTGCCCGAAGGGAAATATGTAAAAATTGGGTAAAACCCACTCCAAATAAAATAGAATGACTGGCTTCAATAAAAGATATTAATTGGTTAGATAGGGCACGTAAATATAAGAGAAAGGAGTTCTGGCTTCCCTATCAGAACTGGGAATTATCCTTCATATAATAGTTCAATGGTTAGGCCTCTGTACCATATTGCTTGGTTACCCTGGAGGTGGCTTTTGAGACGGGTAGAAAAAAAATGAGCCACTTACAGTTGGGTAAAGAAAGCAGGTGATGATGATCCACCCCGGGTCTAAAAACAAAAGATCACCGGATGGTGCTATCTCGAGGGAGACTAAGGTGTTTGGATTATTATCTTTTGTTAACTTGGGCAATGAGGACAAAAAAAAAGAACAAGATAAAGACCCCAGGACAGTTGGTAAAATGAGGAACCCAGCAGGATTAAATACCACTGCAAACAACTGGAGCATAAATGGAGAATGAGCTAGGACAATGCAAACAGGAGCATGTTCAAATCCGCCCTACGATGCAACCCATCAAACACGCCAGTCTGGCAGACTGCACCAAGGCCAGCACCAACAGAACCAAAGCAATCTTCGCCATTGTGAAAGATGTAATATTGTCATTGGCCACCTCCAACTCAGGCACTCCCTTAAGGGCCTTATTAACAGTCTATCTCAATTCCTCAGCAAAAAAATCACTGCCATTTACAGCAAATTTAGCCCAAACCCTAATTTGACATACCTCATCATACGTCTACTGCTCCTATCCAAAGAACCGATTCTAAGTACATGGCCCATTATCACTCCAGTAGAAACTGCCGCCAACATGAAGTCCATCTATGCAGGAGCCCCACCATGCCTACTCCAGAGAACTGCAAACCATCAGCACCATGCTCACACCCATTCTCAATGCCTCCACCTCTTCTGCAATCTTCCCAGATACCTGGAAACACATAACGTCTCCCGCATTGCTGAAGAAATCCTCCACTAAACCATCATCTCTCGCGAACTATAGACCGGTCTCCCTGATACTATTCCCGGCCAAGGTATTAGAGAAAATCATGAATAGACACCTCACCAAATACCTTAATGACCACCAACTACTTGACACCACTCAGTAGTGTTTTGGACAACCGCAACATGGAAACTGCCCTCATTGCTGCTATGGATGACATCCACATTACTCTGGACAAGGGAGAAATGGCGGCTCTCATTCACCTGGATCACTATGAACCATTTAACACAGTCTCTTACCCGATCCTCATCCAATGCCTACAGGATATCAGAATCCAGGGACGCGCACTCGGGACCATGGAGCCAGCATTGCAGGGATGATTATTTTTGTGCAGAAAGGGAAACTTTCTTGCACAAGAACAATCACAAAAGGCGTTTTCCTCTATGTGCACTGCAGATACCTTGCCAACTTATGGCGAGCAAAGCGGTACAAAAGGGGGTGGAGATGGACGGTTGGCAGGGTATGCTCAGACGTGAGTCCCTTGCTCACTTGGCCACTGGATTCAAGATAGCCTGGCTGATGAGGATTATGAATCCGAAACCGGTCCCAGGAAGCTTGTTTCCGGTCCAGGGAAGGCATGGCTTGGCAGTTCGGACTGGACTGTTCCCATGAGGCACAGGGTCAGACTGATTTGCATATGGCCATGTCTGAACTGGGGTGGCAGAGTGGGCTAAAGAACGGTGATGGATTAAACCCAGATCTGTTGACTGGGTGGGAGTGTTTGATTGGTTCAGATGCTCCGTCCATCACCACCCCCTTTTGTACCACCTAAATATGGAGCAGGGTCCTGCCCCAGGGAACATCACAAAAAGTGATGTTCCGGCAGCAAAAGGGGACTCTAAATGAGGCCCTAAATCTCTAAAGATGAACACTGACAAGTCAGAAATCATGATCTTCAGGAAAAGCACATCATTGTGGGACTTTACCTGGTGGCCAACAGAACTAGGACAAACACCCCCGCCAACCATACCTCTGGATCATCATCGACAGCAGACTCGACATGACCACACAAGTCAAGGCTGTCACCGTCTCATGCTTCCATACCCTGAAGGTGCTGAGGAAGATTTTCAAATGGGTCCCAATCAATGCCTGGAAAACCGTAATGCAAGCCCTGGTGACAAGTAAGCTGGACTATGCGAACACACTTTATTCTGGGATCAACATATAAGTCCCCAGAAGCCTGCAGACCATTCAGAATTTGGTGGCCAGAATCACCCTCAACCATCTCACTGCACTCACACATTCACATCACACCACACCTGAAGAAGCTCCACTGGCTCCCCATTCACAACCGAGCACAATTCAAACTCCTCACACACACTTTCAAGGCACTACATAACACTGGACTAGCACACCTCAACAATTGCCTCTGCTTTCACAAACTTTCCAGACACCTCCGCTCCGTTGGACTCCTATCTTCACAACCTCCATGCATACAGAAATCAGATCTGGCAGTCGAGTTAATAGATGTGCAGATTGACAATCAGGAGAGTTCAAAAAGGGACAAGCTTTAGTCATTAGGCTTCAAAATCGCTACATATGTACTAATATGCTAATGTCATTTGAGTGCATTTGATCAGTGATATATTATATGTGGCTTCTTACAGCACTAAAACCCTTGAGCCATCCAATTGCAAGAATAGTTTTTGTTTACATAAATGTGGAAATATACCAGGTTCAGCTTCAGTTTTTACAAAACACTAAGCAAGAGATTTACGAAGATATTATGCAGCAAAGTGTAGCTAGACAACATACTGCGCTGCGTCACATGGAGAGGGCAGGATCACGCAATATCTATTAAGATAAGTGTGGCTCACTGGTTAGAAGCGGCAGACCCTGAAGCAGAGATCGGCCCGGGACCAGGGTTCAATTCCTGACGCGGCAGGGTCTTGGGTCAATGTCCGCGGACTCGATAATTCTCGCCGAGGTGCCTATGCTAACCCATGGGTCCCACTCTGCAACTCTGGGCAATAGCTTGCTTAATCTCCACAACGGCCCCATCAGCGCCGGGGATGCCTGGCTTCACCTTGGAGGTGCCCAGGAGGGACCATCTCACAGCGAAAGCCAGGACGGGTTCCCCAGCGGTATACAGCGCCAGGACACTCCGAGATGGAGTAACAGTGCACTTTACAAATATACTTACTTTACTTTACATTCTTTATCTCTGCCTGCACTGGTGCACTCAGTGCAGCCTAGTGCCAACGCAGACATTCTTGCAAAATGGTGCAAGGGTGCAAGCGTTGCAGGCAAGCTTTGTATGCTCAATATTCGAATGCCGGTACAGTAACAAGCAGCTTCCAAGCCACATTAATGCTTCTATACTTAAATTACTAAAATGAATGTGGGTGGTAAGTGCGTGCACTTCACGAGTAATTATAGGTGATTGTTGAATGTAATCATGGACAGCTTATCCTTAAAAACCCTCAGACACCAGTTAATTGGCAAACTCTGTAAATCTATTACTTCTTTGCTATAGTCTTCTTTTATGAACAGCATTAGTGTGTGCTCCTGGCTTGGTTACCACTATTTAAACCATTGTAAAATGATAAGATCCATGACATGGGTTCCGACCAGTAAATTAGGGCCAATTGTACTAACATTAGTAATAGAAATTACCAAGTTGCGATTTTTTGTGAATTGCTATTTGGTAATCGATATTACTACTGTACTAAAGTTAATTATGGAAACTCATCTCCTAATTAGCAATTCGTAGTGGGTCACAAAGAGACCTACCTCATGAATATTATTGAGGTAGGTTGACATTTGTGGCCCACTAGGTTGCCTGTTGGGGTCAGCAGACAACTTTGTCTGTGATTACTTTTACATAAAGCAATCTATTTTTTTTTCTTAAAAGAAAACAGGATATTTAAAGTAACATTTACGTTTAATTTTTGTCTGCGGGACCCCTGCCTGCTCGTAAAAAATATGTTTTTAAACATTTTGAAAGGGAAAGGTGTTCCTTGGGGAGGGACTCTTTCCCATTTGCGGTTAGGTTATCACCAACTTTGAGTTGGTGATAAAGTAAGAATGCTTTGCGACCGCATTTGAGATGCAAAACATTAGTGTATACCATTTAGATTCCCTATGTGGAAGGGACACCTTGATCACTCCCCTTCTATACAGCAATTCTGTTTTTGGCTGAAAATCCACATTGCGATTCAGAAACTTGTTAAACGTTACTTGTTTAATGCGCAGATTCTCTATATGCGAAACCGGATGATGGGGTCATCAATGCTGTAAAATGGAACATTCATAGATGCAATACTGAAGGAGCCAGTATTCACCATGAAACTCAAACAACTATTTTTCGAAGAAAGAACATTTCTGCTTGCAACCCAACCGATCTTCAAAGGAGTTAAATGCAGCCCCATCAAATGCAAGTGTAGGTAAGCATTGGTTGGACCAGCAACATATTTTTTCCAAAGATAGTTGGCAAACAAACTATATTACGATATTTTCATACTTTGGAAGAAAGCTCTGCAACAACTTAAAAAATAGCGAAGACCTGCACCATGCACATGTTTGAATTAAAGCTTTCCTTCTATAATTATTATGGATAATGGAACTTAACTAATGTCTCGCGACTTGCTGATTGTGGAATAGTGCATCATCGCACTTCACTTTACAACCCGCAGGAAAATGGTCATAGCGAGAGAGCTAATCATGTGGTCAAGGGCATTATCCAGATGGCATGTGTTAGTGTAGGTATTGCTCAGAACATGGTTGATGAAATTGTATGGGCTTATTGTACCACTAAATTGATTCAAGGTGATAAGTCTCCTTTTGAACTCATGCGAGGTAGGGTTCCAGGCACGAAATTGGCTCCTGCTTGGATGAAGGAGTGGGTTTCAAGTGGTGGTGTGATGGGTACTGCACCCATTGGTGCATCCCAAGGTAACAGATTTCACATTTCAAAAGGTGATCTTGTCAAAGTCAAACAGGGTAGGTTTAGCAAAGGTCATACTAAATTCGAGGACCTTTTGCAGTCAGGCGTGTCTTTCAACATTTTGTGGTTTTGGAAAATGGGGAGAATTGGAACCTTCGTCGTGTGGCTTTACACCAAAAGGCCACACATCCTTTTGAGTTTGCCAACCTTAATCGTGATTTTGATGACAGGCGGAGGTGTAATGGGTACATTTTGACTGACGTTTCCAGTTCTGCACTGGATCCTTCTGTTAGCAGTCAAAGGGAAGGGGGTGGTGGTGGTGCCAGTGCTTCTGGTGGAGAAAACTCACACAGGTCTTAAAGGACCAGATGTTTAAGGAGTCGCAGACCACCTGCCTAATTAAATAACTTAATTTGTTAAACATTTCCTTCTGTATCCACCATTATTGCATTTTTGTGTTTCCTTTTCTTTTTTCCGTTCTTTTTATTGCTGTTAAGAAGATTGAAGGTATTTTTGTTTACATAAAGGAGGAAGATGTGTTATACATAAAAGTTACTTAGTCACATGTTGTATTACCCATCGCTCAACCCTTCCTTTGTGTACTTGTTTCCCAAACCCTTCTAGAATTCCCTTGATGTATTCTAAGGTTGTTCTCCCTAGGGATTCCAATTATGTCAGTTACTCTTCTGGTCAGCTGGGGAAGTGTTCGTTATGCTGCTGGCTCAATAAAGTCATCTGTTCCTACCTGAAGAAGTGTCTGAGCAACATGATTTAATCACAACAGACTGCTATTGGAAGGAGTGGCAAGATTTGTTCTCAGTACCCGCATCAACAAGCAACTTGCAGTTGACAGATGGTTAACTTGTCTTACAGCAAAAGACCTGATTCTAAAATAAGTTTAGGCTTCTCATTGATTTCACTGGATGAGGTGGACCAGACCAAGATGGCAGTCAGATGTCAGATAGAAAAGATTGCAAATGCAGGTTTTTTTGATTCCAAAGCAGTTCAGTTTCGTCATAACCTTTACTGCATTATAGCATAGCCAGAGAGACACAGCAGGTATACAGTGATTGAAAGAGTGAATAAGTGTTGGCCCCTGTTGGTTCAAGGAGTTGATTAACTGGGCATCATGTGCATAATTCATGAAGCTGCCACCACATATTGGATGGGCCACCCAATAAAACCTCGGGAGCCAGGGTTTCCAAAAATCTACAAGGTAAATGCTAGCAAGAGGATCATTTATAATATTATTTGGCCATAGATTAATTTGGTTGTAAAAAGGAATTTATCATGAGGTCTGCATAAGTTATTAATCAATTAAAATGGTAGGAAAAGGCGAAACAAGCTTACACAAGGCAGTTCTAACAAAACACTCATATTTTTTGTATGTGAATAAATCAGAATTGTAGGGTACATTCAGAAGCGAAGCCCCAGCAAACAATAACCATGTACACTAAATCAGCAATCCGTAAAAACCTTGTAGATTAATGCATGTCAAGTTCACTACCTTGATGAAGGGAATCAGTCAGTTGTCCATATCCATCAATCCAGAGATCCAAGCATTAGCATGTGAAAAGTGAAAGGTCAATGTTTCGCTCTCTTACGTCACAAGTGTGTGAGATCATCCTCAGGACCATGAAAAGTAAAGGAATATCACAATGGCCCACAATAATGAATACCGAATAACGCAATTATAAACAAAAGAAACAATTATTAGTAAAAAAGAAACCATTACTAATATAAAAGTACGCCTGTTGGTAAATACAAGTGCCCGTGCAATGAAGTGGAATGCACATGTGTAGCACTGCAAGCAAAAAGTGAAGTGTAAAAAGATGTTGGAATGTGAGTATTCATATAGAGATTGTAGACAGAGGATACTAGCATTTCATCAATAGGGATCTACTGTTAATAAACATACCAGCCAGCTAATATTTTGTCAGTTTAACTGTCAGTAATACGCTGCAAATGTGAATAAAAGCAAAATAATAGAATTAAGATGCATTGAGGAAAACATCAAAACATAGAAATCACTTACCAAAATTAACCAATCGGGTTGGGACTTATTTGATAAGAAGTCATGCTTAGCACTGAGTGGTTACTAAAAGCAGCTAGGAGGGCAGGAATAACGTGTCAACAACATAGGCCATTTCTCAAGAATTGTAAGCAATTAAAGAAAATGGAACCAGGCAAGTCATCTTACCTCCACTGAAAAATCTGGTATGAGCTTGAAGCTGTTACTTGGCGTATTGGTAAATGGACAGGAGACCAGCATGTAATTGCCTATATAAGCGTATAGATTGCGTCAAAGTTGGTGCACTGCAGCTAGACCTACAGCAATCGTGGCCATATTAGGTAGGTGTAAGAGTATAAACTTAGTTGGAGCGGACTTCCTGCTCCTTTAGAATAAAAGGCTTGCTTGACATGAAAGATTGCAAAAAAAGGCTCTGTTGAATTTTAAATAAACTTTCAGATAGTAAGTGTGTCTGGAAATATTATGAATTCTTGTGGGTTCTCAAAGTCAGTGTATGTCAACTAGACCGTCAGTAATGGGGGCCACAATGGGTGCACATATAGAAAGGGATATAGTGAATATGAATGAAGTGGACGTATTGGTGTATGATAGGAATTAACAAGTATATCAATGTGTAAAACGATACAGACCACTCAATTAGACAATTGTAGAAAGATATGGTGTTGAATTACAGAAGTGAAGAAGAAAAAAGTTTTAACTTGTTGCATCAACGTGTTAGGCTGGCAGTGATCTAAAGTTGATTATCCATAACTTGAGGTTATATAGATGCTTAAAAAATATATTACATGACTTAAACTATACCTTAAGATGTCTTGGCATATTTCAGGATCCTAATGGCACATTTGGATACCTGAAGAGGGCATTGACTAATTATAAATGTCTCAAATCAATCATGATTAATAATGAGATATATCAATTAAACAAATTCCATGTTTCATGTAGTGCAAGTGAATACCATTCAAATTCAAATTTAAATTCAAAATCCGCTTTATTCGTTTTTCGTTTTTTAATTACAAAAACATAAAAGCACGAGATAAGTAAATACTACACTTATTTCAAAACACTCAATTTGAGATCGTTAAAAAAAGAGAATCCAGACAAAGTTTTATCAAATTCATTACTTCACAGTCACCAGAATAAAATTATTTCACAGTCTGAGTCTCAGTTATTAAGAACAATAGAAAGAATTAAAATCATTTTTTTTTTTTTATTGAGAGTCGTTTTCTGTACTTGATTACAGCTTTTAGAAATAGAGCAATGTTTCTTGTATGGCATTCATTGTCTAAAAGCTGCAATGCAAGATAGGCAGGGCGGCATTGCCTCAAGCCCCACATTTTTAAAATAGGTAGGATCCATCTTTTTTTTTTTTTATTCCAATAATATTTACAAAATAAAACAACTAGGATTGTCGATTGAGATGAAGATCCATCACAAGGGCAAAGTGCTAAGTTTTTTGACCAGTCATTTATTATAGGAAACGATACTAATCGATAAAAAAGATGTAGTCTGAAGCGTGTGAGGACAAATCTATTGTACCCAGTGATACAGTAAGTTAAGTACGATTGCATTGCAGTAGAGGAAAGGATCATCTGATTTGTTTGTACTGTTGGTTTAAGAGCATCACTGGCGTACCTATTTTCTTCCAAGTGAGACATACATTGTTTTTTTAAATCTTTCCTGTAGATTGTACACATCTGTGACGGATTATGAAAAAATTCTGGCTGTCCTAGGTCCTTCACGAAGTCTTTAATATACTTCAGCCACATAATAGCTAAGGCTTGCTTTAGGTTAAGAGTGTCTCTTAAGACCTTTTGATTAAAAGTCATTTTTGGTGGCGTCCAGATTCGATGCCACAAAAAAACTGGTTGCACCCTTATTATATCTGTAACCCCAGCTCAGTGTGGCAAATATAGGTTGACGTTGAGCGAGGTACAGCCAATAAGTAACGAAGAAACGAAGTAACGAAGAAAAGCATTTTCCACTCTCTGTATTTCAGATACATTGCAATATCCCCAGATCTCAGCCCCGTATATTACTGCGCTGACACACTTGGCTTGGTAGATCTTAATCAGTTCCATTGGGGGCCTTTTGCCTTACTTCTGAGTAAAATTTACAAGGGATGTTGTAGTTCTCATAAACAGCAGTTTTTTTTGCCCTTATAGCCTGTTGCCATGTGCCCTTATTGTCTACAAGAATGCCTAAGTATGATAAAAATAGTCCTTTGTTTTCTACCAATCCTCCCACAATTCATTATGTAAGTTTTGGTGACATTAATCTTTAGATCAAGGCTTTTCATATACTCATTGTATTTATTAAGGGCCCGTTGTAACTCCAGTGGTGTTTGGGCCATTATTACTGCATCATCTACATAGAGTTGGGCGGGTATAGATCAGGTGTGTACCTGCGTAAGGTCCTGACACCCCTCGAACATAACTTGTTCAAGACCTTTGTTACACAGGGTAAACAGGAGGGGTGCCAGAACACAACCCTGTCTAACCCCCCTTTCCACTGGGAATGGGGCTGTATATGCCCCATTCGGTCCATACCGTACCCTAGCTCTTGCATTCAAATAAAGTTATCTTACAATTTGGATTAAGGGAAGGTCGACTCCCATTACTTCGAGAATCTTCCACAATTTATTGTGGCATACGCATGCAGTGGAATGATCTACGAATACTAGGTACGGTTTTCCTTTTTTCACTTTTGTATATTTTTCCATTAAGATTGTTAAGTTGAGGTTCTGTTCTATTGTTCCTAGGCCTTCCCTAAAGCCAAATTGCAAGTCCGATATTACGTTATTATCTTCGGCCCATTGCTGAAGACGGTTTAGAATAATGCTGTCTGCCACTTTTCCCACAGAATCCAGCGATTAAATTGGCCGATAGCAAGTTCAATTATGTCTAGCAAATTTTTTAAAGATTGGTAGCATTAGTGACTCAGATTATTAGAGGACCCCATAGCTCTAGATTTTGTTTAAATATGTCTACGGGTACCCCGTTTGGGCCCGGGGCCTTTCCGCCTTTGCTAGCTTTCAGAGCAGATTGGACTTCTTCTAATGTAAAGTCTAAATTGATTGGAAAGTCTTGTGTTAGGGTGCTAGTGGGAGCAGGACAGACAATTAGATCACTAACCTCCTTTTAATTACTATACATTTTAGAGAAATGATCGACCCATTGTTCTTCGTCATTTGCAATTTCTAACGTTGGAGTCTCCTCAGATTTCAAGAACGGAGAATTGACCACGCGCCAAAGGGTGATACTATCCTATCTGTACTCGCCTTGTGTAAATCGGCTCAAATATTCCTTTCTACTTCTCTTTTTCGTGTTTTCACTGCTTGATTATATGCCTTCCTACACTGCCTTATTTCCACTCCGTCCCTTTCCTTTTTATGTAGTGCATGCTTTAAACTGGTGTAGGCTTTTGTACATTTACTATCAAACCACACATTTTTCTTATTTTTTCCCTTTTTCAATTCCCTTTTCAGTGTGTTCCTGATTATATCTGTTATATGTACATAGGGCCCAGTATTTCTTTATATGGTATAGTCTCATCGAGACATCTCAAAATCTGTTCCAGACTATTCTCTACCACTGCTTTAGTAATTACAAGTGGTTCTACCTGGGCCCATTTTAGTGAATAACCGTTTAGTTTATTTATTACCAAATCCTGTAACTGTTGAATTTGTTGAATTCCCTTTGAATGGGATCCCCGTATTTTGGTAGAAACGGATATGTCCACACTAAGGGGAAAATGATCACTTAAAACATTCTTATGTGTTTTAAAGCTTAAAACCCTGGAGGCAAATCTGTTTGAAATTATTATAAAATAAATAATTGTACTCAGCCCTCTCCCATGAAACGTCTGAGTAAATAGAGTAGGTTGCGAGCTCAGTGCATTTGCAAAACTCATGTTCAGAAAGAATAGAATCTCATTTAGAGCATTGCCCTGTAAACTGTGCGAGTAATGAGGAAGGTTACACTCTTTTTCATCTATTATTTCCACATAATACATCATCACTGTATGGGCACAGGGCGGTATTAAAGTCACCCCCCAAACAAATAATACATTGTCCCTGCTATCATTCTGAATGTTCTGCATAGCATTTTTTCTACACAGTTTTAAAATATCTACTACACATTCCATCTGAGCATTATTATAAAAGTTAACCAGAATAACAGTATCTCCCTTATCTATTTTCATAATCACATTTTGATAGTTGGGTTCTGAAATGGTATGCGATATTTTGTTAACCCTTAACAAGTTTGATACATATATACACAGACCATCCTTTGGCCTCCCACTTGGTGATGGTGTAGCTGATGTATTAAAAGTCTTGTATCTTTCTATATGCATTTCTTCCAGAGACCATGTTTCTTGTAAGCAAAAGATATGAAATTTACTCACAAACTTAAGCCATGATTGGTTTTCTAGTTTGGGCTGTAGACCAGCTATGTTCCAGTAAAGTATCCTAATACTATTTTTATTACTTCATAACTGGATTTAGTTATCTATGTTTGCAACTGTGGGTGACTTAGATGAAGACAGCTTATTTCTTTCTGCATTTGGTACAGGCTCCAGCACTTCACTACTATTAATATGATTTACTCTATGTGCTACACTCTGACACTGTGAGCTTACTCCTTCGGATAAGGCAGCACTGTGGTAAATCACATTGATCTTATCTATTTCTAGCGTATTCTCGAGAGAAGGGGTTTAAGAGGTATCTTCTTCCGGTAGGTTCAGAAAGCTGGTGTTAAAATCAATGAAAAAGTAAAACAGTTTCAGAAAGAATCTACATAACAACTGATGTAACTAAGTCTTACATCAAATATAATATAAATGAGCATCATTTTGGGCAAAGGTTTTAAAGACTTACATTGTTAATGCACAACATGACGTGAGCCCAAATTTATAGCATTACAAAATTACATTGGTAATGAGCATTGTGATGTGGGCAACATATCCTAACTGTGAGTCTCACCATATACTAAGGCAATCAATGCAAGTCAGATAACTAGGGGGGAAAAGGAGGATCATTCATAATATCCACATTTTTGTATCAGATCTCAAGAAAATCAAGGCTCTCAGTATCCACATTTTTGTATCAGATCCCAAGAAAATCAAGGCTCTCAGTATCCACATTTTTGTATCACAGAAGACCGAGGTTAATTTCAGTAAGAATCATCTGTCATCAACAGATTCTTATAAGGATAGAACCATTAACTATCATCACCTTATGGAATTGAACCTCCAAAGTGTCCAAATAGTCCTGGTTGGCCTCAGAAATAAGGGTGGTTAATGATCAAATAAATGATTGTTAAATTGTAGCTAGAACAGGCCATTCTACAGCAATGTTTAAACCATTAGTTACGTTGTTGATTTTCCATATCCATCTGCTTCACAGAGCTTGAGTAACCACTCTGTGTTATTATTCCTAAGAGTGGGTTTGATAACATCTATAACCCACCATTTCATGTCTCTAGGTGAGAGATTTAACCTTCAACGAGGGTAGCATGTGCTATTTTGCATCTGATTCATGACTGGTGCTGAAGAAGGTATCTGCGTATTTGCTGAGTTGTCTTCCTAAGATATGGTAAGTCACAAGGACATTTTATACAAGAAATCACATTTGAGGTTATCGTAATTTTAAAACTGTTTTAATGTGAATTGAGATCTATTCACAGTAAATACTTTAAGCACAGTGCATGTATCACAAGCCATGTGTCACCCACAGCGAAATGAATCTACAACTGGTGGTAAATGTAAGCTCTGTTGCAAGGAAGATTTAGGTGGCTCCATATATATTTTCACAAGTCTGTCTTGGAGATTTGTGCTATGTTTAATCTCAAACATTGGTTTCTGATTTAAGAAGATGTCATTAATTAATAAATTCCAATGTTCATAAATAGCTTTCTTGATTTAGTTGGAAAGGGTACCAAAGGTGGACACACAAACTCGTCGGGTTTTTCTTGGATTGGGTTTTGTGTAAAGTGTTGAGTATAGCTTGTTATTATTAATTTTAATAGTTATATCCAAAAAGTTTAGCTTAATCCAATTATGTTCGAGTGTGAAGTTAAGATTAGGGTTCAAACAGTTCAGCCATTCATGAAATGTTCTTAATTAATCAATGTCACCATGCCAGATTAAGAAGTAGGGGCTGCTCATCTGTTAGCATGGAGGACCCTTCGCCCCACCCTTTAAAATGCCCAAAAGCCCCTGCTAGATTTAACAAAAATGGTAATACCGAGGGGCAGGACGGGGACGGCTTGCACAGTGATAGAGCAGAGAAGAGGGTGGACTGCCTTCAGCACTTTTCAAAGTGCGCATGTCTTTTTGGACGGCTGTCTTACGACAGCCAACCAGACATGCGCACATTGAAAGCTCTAACCCGGCTGTCTTAAGGCATCTGAATTAGAGCAAGTGCAGGACCCAGTGTCCTATGGAGGGGCAAGAGAGGCTGCTTCCTCCAATCCTGGTGCTGCTCTCACACTGGTGAGAGAGCGCCAGGATTGGTTAATGCAGTTGGTTGGGGCCTGCCTGAACATCAGACTTCAGCAGGAGGAGGACTTGCTGCAAGGAGGATGCCGTGTCATACGTGGAAGGTAAGTGTTTTATATATTTTTATTTGTAGTGCGTGTGCCATAGTGCACTACCCACCACCCATTTGCCCCCCCACCACTCTCCATAGATGCCAGTCCCTACTGTTAAGAAGACGTCATCAATGAATCTGATCCATTTGATTATGTTTACCAAAAAAGGGTTGGTTTAGGCAAAAAGGAATTTATTTTCTGAGTTAGCCACATAAATATTAACTACACATGGAGCAAAAACAGCAACCTTCCTCGCTCCATTGGTTTACTCATAAAAGTGACCTTAAAATATGAAGTCATTTTGGTATAATGCAAGTTCTGAACATTGCAGAATGAAGGAAGCCGGGACTTGGCGTGGATGACTTCTGGTGTGTAATAGGCCACAAATCAATGATAGTGCCTCAGTTTGACAAATATTAGTGGAAACCTCCATTGTCACAAAACCTTACTTACTAGTGTCACAAACGAAAGAAGGGTTCCGGTTAACAAAAGATTTGATGAAAAATCAATGTGCTATTATTATTATAGCTTTATTGTATGATTACTTCAAACCATAACAAAGATGTAACAAATAGCAAGTTACAAATTCTTGTACTAAGTACTTGTACTAAGTAAAAGACAATATAAAAAAACTTTCTACACAATTCTTGTTTCAGTTCATTTGACGACAACACTAAAAGCAGATTTAGGCAAGGCTGCTAGTATCTAAATCTGGGCATGTTGCGCACTGTGCTGCTGACTGCTACTGGGTGGGGCTGTGTCCAACCATTGGGGTCCGATTTCCGGCTATCTGTCCTCTAGCAATGTCCGTTCCAGATGAATGAGTTTGCCGAATTTGGCCATGTCTGTCTCTGTTTCCAGGGAGAATAGAAGATTTGTTAACCTTGGTGATGGATTGTATGCCATGATGTAAGAATACTGGCCTCAGGAGCATGTGATAGGTGTTGTATAGAGCCGGACTGCAGCATAGTAGGTGGGACAGCGAATGACTTTCTGTACTCGCATGCTCTTCATCAAATTATGTATTGGATTGATTTCCAGCCAGAATTCAGCTCTCTTATTGAAAAGACCACCAGTCTTGCCCATGGTATTAGTTTTAAGCCACTTTTGCCCAGTGCTTGGTGGAGATGCAGTTGACTAGACTGGGTTGAGTAGAATATTATTAGGGAGGCAACATACTGAGCAAGTGGTTTGAATATAGAATTTCAACCTGATACAATGGGACTTACAATGGGACTTACAGGAATTTTACCTAAATTCCTGTGGATTTTAGGTCAAATGTATAAGGCAGGCACTATAAAGATTAATTTATTGAAAAACAAAAATTCTTTATGACTCAGCAATCCTCCATTGAGTCCACATTTAGTTAAAGATGCAACGGATGCTCTGAGTTCAGTGGTGGGATCCTTTGATAATCTCTAATAGTGATTAGCAGTGTTCTATTGTTTGTACACTTCCTTGTTATTTTGTATCCCATACATTATAACAATTTCTCTGCCTTTATCAGCAGGTTTGATGATTATGTCTTGAGTGAATTGTAAATTCTGAAGGGCAAGCTGTTGGTCTTCAGTAAAATTATGTCTACAAAACTGTTGCTTTTTTAGCAAAGCATCAATCTCAGTCAAAACTGAATTTTTAAACGTTAAGATGTCTTTACTAACCATCAAATTACTAGGGTAAAAAGTAGATGCCTCCTTCAACCCTGTTGTGTCAAAAAGAGAGACTGTTTAATTTGCTGCAATGAAATATTTTAATCAAATTGATCTAAAAAAATCTCTATTCTTGTCTACCATTTTATTTATTTAATGATTTTTGCAGACATCTGGATTCATTTCTTTTGACAACCAAGTTAATCTATGTCCAAATAATATTATAAATGATCCCCTTGATAGCATTTACAATATAGATTCATTTATGAAGCTGAGCCCAAATAATTGTGTTAGTTATATCACGGTAGAATGTGTTATTAAACAGCGTAGGGCTCACTGTTGACCCCTGAGGAACTCCCTGCTGCAATGTCTTGAACTCTGACATACATAGTGGGAGATACACATCCTGACACCTACCCTTTAGGTACGATTTGCACCACATATCATTTCCTGAAGCTTACAACTATACGTCTTAAAATCTAGTGAGACATTTTAAATATATTTTAGCCGCTTAGACTATTGCAATGGTCTGCTGCTCTCTGTTAATGAAACATCAATTAACAGATTACAAGTGTTGCAAAATACGGCGGCCCGTCTGGTCCTGAACATGCCGCCTAGATCTGCTTCCCGACCTCTTCTCCTAAAATTACATTGGCTCCCAATACGCCAACGAATAAAGTTTAAGATATGCTGCACCGTTCACAAGGCACTACACAATCTTAACCCCAGCTATCTATCCGAAAAGTTTTTTCCCTACCATCCGTCGAGAGCCTTGCGTTCTAGCACTAAATCTTTGTTGATAGTTCCTAGAATTAGGAGAGCAAGACAGGGGGGCAAGTCTCTTTCATAACTCGGCCCTAAGTATTGGAATGACCTCCCTCTGCCACTAAGAGAATGCTCAAACCATCTCGCTTTTAGAAAATTGCTTAAAACCACCCTTTTTGTTCCTAAATATTTTAACAGTTCCTCCTGGAATAATATGCACCCACCCAAGCGCAGAGATACTCTTCGAGTCGATTCAAGCGCTATACAAACCCACTACAATACAATACTATACAATACAATATTTCAAAGCTAGTACCTTCTCGGTTATATACCACACACCATTATCAGTAAGGAAGTATATTTCCACAAGCAGAGAAGATGTGTGCTACAAGCAATTGAAACTCAATACTTCCGAAGTCATTCATGCCCATAGAAGGAGTGGAGGGATTTTTTTTACAATTACATTTCTATACTTGAGGAAAATTAGATTTTATCTGAGAGGAAGAAGAACATTTAACTTTGTTGTCTAGACCTTTTTGAGTTAAAAATGTACAAGATTGATTAAAAAAATCATAGCCAGGAAGGACAAAGAGAAATTTTTTCTCATATTATAGAAGACCTAAATTGTTACTTTTTTTCTAACTGTTTGCGATTGATTCAATTTCTTCCACAGGAAACAGCGCCTATGTCTCAGCATTATTGAAACATGCCCTTACATGTATATTTGGAAACTTACATGATAAATCAATCAGGAACCAAATCATTATGCACTGCAGTAACCCTAGTATACAAGGGTTTGTAGGGCGACAGAGTGGCAAGTTACGCAAATTAGAAATATGTTGAATTTCTTGTTACTTTGTTTTATTGTCAATTTTTAATTCAATATTCATAATGTGACTGTTTTAAGTGTTATACTTTGGATTTAAAAATGTTATTATTAGTAAAATTATGTTTTTAGTAGTAGGCTGCAAATTATAGTCAATTTGTTTTTCATTGTTAATTATTTAAGTACTTGTTAATTATGTAAAAAGTAAATAGTAATATGTATGTGTACATATTACTACTGGCAGTCACTAGTGGGTAGTTATAGTTAGGACCTAGTTTCCACAGAAAAGTGTTTTTTATTTTGCTTATAACTTTGGCACCATTTAACAAATGTTCATGAACTTTTTGAAACTTCTTTGCCACCTACTCATTTCACCTACTGTATGGAAAGTTTCGGGGGCGATTCGTCAAGCGAGGGCTGAGAAAAAAGGGCTTCCCAGAACGCATTTTCCCCATGCAATTTGCTACAGAGATTTAGACCTCTCTACAGACTGAATTGCTGAACGGAATCACACCAAAGTTGGCAGAAAGCTAGATCTAGCTTCAGAAAGATATATGTTTGTTATTTGATGTAAATCCGTTTAGTAGTTTTGGAGTTCTTAAAGAAAAAAGATTTATGTCTATTTAGAGATACCGAAAATCAACGGATCCGACAGATCTCAAAATGAGATCTGATTGGCTTCCATCACTTCAACCAGGAAGTGGTGGCAGCCATCTTGGGACTTGGACTCAAACGAGCCTGAAGAAAAAATGCAAAATAAGCCATAAGGTGGCAGGATAGGAATACCCTGACCCCTTGGCCTGGTAGTGGGGTCCCATAGGGACCCCACCTGGGGCCAAAAATGATTTTTTTTTAATTTTGCAGCAGATCCATTGGTTTGTATGTCCTCCCAGGCTTATTTTGACCCCAGGGACCCCATCCCCTGGGGCCTGGCCATATATGAAAAGGGGAGGGGGCATGCAGTCCCCATCCCTGGGCCCCTTTTGATCCAGAGGAACCCATCCCACAGGGCCAGGCTGAAATCAGAAAGGGGAGGGGGCTATAAGGCCCATTCTCCCAGATTCATTAATGCCCCTAGGGACCCCATCCCCCAGGGCCAGGTACTGCTAGGTCCTGGGACACCCACCCCGTTACATTGCGGTTTCCCTGCCCGCACTGCAGCGAGCAGAGAAACCTGTATTTGCTGTTGCTTGGTGAGTACAATTTCAAAGCCCCATCCAAGCAAGAACAAACCCAAAGACAGACTCCATCTGGTGGGAGCATGAAAAATGCTCTCACCTGCTGGGAGTGGACGTCAGATCTATGTCCAGCCTGCATCACCCCTGATGCGGGCCAGGAAACAGATCTGAATATTGCTCCTGCCCACAGTGAGCATAATTTTTAGCTGATCCCTGCAAGTGGGAGCAATGCCGGCTCCTGCTGGATGTGAAGAGCCAGCTGGGGCCACAGGGGCCTTAGGGCTCCCCCCCATGGTCCCCAGCCAGGGCACTCACCCTTTGTTGGCCAGGTCTTTGGGTCCCCAAGGCCAAAAGTGGCCCAGGGAGAGGGGCTGGGTGCCCCCACACTCCTATTAACTTCAGCCAGGCCGAAATCACCCCAGAAGGGGGGCTGCATCCCTACCACATTGTATTAAGGCTAGGCCCTAGAGAATAGGGACCTAGAGGCCAAAATCAGCCCAGGGAGGGGGGCTGTGTTCCCCCTCATTATTTTTAGCCGGGCCCCGGGGGTGAAATTGGCCTGGGGAAGGGGGCTACGTGCCCCCGTCCCACATAAATATAATGGTAGGCCCCGGGGATGGGTCCCCCGGCCCAAATATGGCCCAGAGAAGAGGGCCATGTACCCAGTCCCCTAAAAAAAATGTGCTGGGCCCTGGGGAATGGGGTCCGAGGCCAAAATTTGCCAAAGGAGGAGGACATGTATCCCATTCCACCATAAATTGTGCTGGGCGCGAGGGATGGGGCCCTTAGGGCTGAAATCGGCTCTAGGAGAGGGTGCTGCACGCCCACCATCCCCCTTTAGAATATGGCTGGGCTCTGGGAGACGGGGTCCTTGGGGCCAAAGTGTCAAGAAGAAGGGGGCCAGTGGCCCCTTCCCCTAAAAAATGCACTGGGCCCCAGAGGATGGGGTCACTGAGGCTGAAAGCAGCCCAGGTTGTAAGCCTGCAGGTTGGCTGCCTTTGGGGGGTTGCCTACAGGGTCCGGCTGCAGGCCAGGCAGTGTGGGCAAAACCCCTCTGCAAACGGCCAAAGGCTGTGCTTGGTGTGGGGTTGGCTGGATGCAGAGGGACAGGCGCAGGGCAGGGACTGGCCCCAGGCCAGGTGCTTCAGCAAACTCCGCCGCGCACGGCCAAAGACCATGCGCGGTGGCAGTCAGATTAACGTATGGTAATTAAATATTACTTCATGTTAAAAAAAAACAAAATTCACCGACAAAACAAGAGGTTACAGGGATGTTATCATTCGGTAATAGGATTTAAAAATCCTTAGAAATTTACTAAAAAAAACAAAGGTTAAAGGGACGTTATAGTTAGGTTCAGATTTTACACACACAAAACCCATAGAGATTCAGCAGTTATAGTTATACTGATTTCAAGAAATTATAATTCGTGCCCTAGGGTAACTATAACTTGTGCCCTAGCCATGCACTGCTAATTATCCCACATATTACATCAGTCATGACTTCTTCTATGACATCATTGATAATATTACTGCCCCATTTGCAATAAAATAAATCATGAGCACACTGCGCATGGCGTGAGCTCGAATTATAGTTACCTTAGGGCATGAGTTATAGTTTCTTGAGATAAGTTTAAGTATTACTGCTGAATTTCAATGGTTTTGTGAGTGCAAAATATGAACCTAACTAATATGACCCTGTAACCTTTTTTTTAAATGAATATATATTGTGTATGTGCTTTTTTGTAGTAAATGTAAAATATTACAAATATAAATTAATATAAAATGATTCTTTTGTTACACTATATATATATATATATATACATATATATATATATATATATATATATGTATATATATATATATAAAAATGTGTGTATGTGTTCATATAAATAAGTATTTATGTATAGTATTAAATATTAGCATAATTTATTTAACTTACATTATATCTATTTTATATATTATAACATTTAACATTTACTAATTTAGACTATGTAGATTACGAATTCAAATTTTTTGTATGTTTTTGGATGATATTACTGTTCACAAAAATGTTTTCTGATATTTTTGTACTTACCATTATAAAAATAGGGACATGATATCGTGGTAGCCGAAATTTTTTACACAATATTTTTTACCACAATATTGTGCAATTGTTCTGTGTACTGTATACACATTCAATCATTTGGGGGATTTGTGCTATTGCATATGATTGTATTTTTGTAGCTTCCAGATCAGCAGGATGTTTTAACCAACATTGTGTCAAGAAACTTTCCTAAAATTCCAGCATAAGACAACCAGGGGGCATATTATCAAGAACGGGCGTTACATTATCGCCGCTTTTATTGGCAGGAAACTGCCGATAAAGCGGCGATAATGTGCTTGATAATATGCTCTATGAATTCCAATCGAAGCCCATGTTAGATGTCTTTACATCTAACATGGGCTTCGATTGGAATTCATAGAGCATATTATCAAGCACATTATCGCCGCTTTATCGGCAGTTTCCTGCCGATAAAAGCGGCGATAATGTAACGCCCGTTCTTGATAATATGCCCCCCGGTGTATTCCAACTGCAACAGTTCCTTGGTAATGCTGGTAGATAAAAGAATCTAAAGGTGTAAGACACACAAAACCAGAGTGTGTGTAGGAATAGCACCACTGTGTTTTTTTTTTTTTTTTTGTAGAGTTTTATATAGCGCGAACTAGACCCGAACCGAATCAGGTATCAGAGCGCTTTACATAGCACAAGTTACGTTTTACATGAGGACACACACTTGAATTTTTTTTTAGGCACGGGGAGATTAAGTGATTTGCCCAGAATCACAGGAGGTTTTAGCGTCGTTACCGAGACTCGAACCCAGATCCCCAGGTCCGAGGTCGAGCGCCTTTTTGTGTAGTCCTGTTTAGTAGAGAGCCCAAATTACTAATTCAAGTAAAAATGACCCCTTTGGTAAACCTGTACCTAGCATAAACCTCCTCATCTGTTTGTGAAAATAGAGTCACCTTCTGATGAAAAATGCTTTCTCTTCTATGACTCCGTCTCTGTTAAGTTCCAAGAATTCACATCCTCCTCCCTACAAGAATTCACATCCTCCTCCCTACAACAGAGCGCAGCCATTGTGAAAGATTACAATGCATTTTGGGCCACCTTTCTTGCTTTGCACCTGTTTAATGCCTGCATCCAATTGATGATATTGTACACGTTCAAAATTCAGTGTTTTAGCAAACTTCCCATTTGTGAATACTTTGTACCTTGGTATAGCGATTCTCTATTTGGTAAATTTAGCAATTTGTTTTTTCTATCACCTGCTTAGCTACGGGTTCCAATCCTACAAAGTGCCAGTTGCGCTTAAGGAGACAATCTTACATAGCAAAGGAATCGCTAAATCTTCGTTGCGGTCTACTATTTTAAGAAATGCACCATTAGCTTTACTTTAAAAATCAAAAACAACCTATTTAGCGATTGCTAACCATTTTGTGACTGATTAGCGACTAGCTATTTTTCTATACATCAGTTCCTTGATTTCCTAATGTATTAAAATGCACTTTGAAGTTTTAGCATTAAGCATTCTGTTATCTGAATAGCTGTTTTTGCTGCACAGTTTCCTATAACTTACTTTCCGGTCTTTTCCTCTGGACTCAGCTTCAAAAAATTATTCTTGATTTCAAGAAGTGGTTATTTTGTAGATCCCAGTTTGTTAATGGTCTTTCTTCCTCTGTAAATGTCTGAGTACAATTTGAAGAATTTTTATCTTCCTTCTTTTATCTCTAATGATTTGAATTTGAGCATAAATCTCTGCCCATAGCTACATTTGTTTGTTTATATAACCTGTTGATCAAAATTAGTATTCTTCTTCGATTTATATACCTGTTTGCAGCTATACCTTTTTTCCCTCCCTACTGTGTGCAAGGTGGAATCTTTATGGTCACAATTTGTCTGGCAATATAGAAAACCTCCTTCATTGTTTTGGGCACTTTCAGTCAACCGAATTATTGAGCCTCATTTGTCAACAGAATCACCCAGATCACCTCTATCAGTTTCATATTACAGCCATTACATAGATTATAACCAGATCTCTCAACATCTACAGGTTTCTAAGAGCCTGTGTATTTCATAAACACAAGGTTCAAGACTTGTGCTGTATTTTCTAGAACATTGCAACACCTTGCACATAGATCTAATATTCCATTCACTCCTAAATATCCAGCTTTGTGGCACATTCCAAATCTAGCTAACTGGTTGCATAATTCATACTTTGCTAATTGCGTCTACACTCCTGTAGTGGGTGTAGGGCAACTATATGAAGAAGGTGCCCTTCTCACCTTTGAACAGATGAGATAAATCCACAGTTCTGCTCCTCATACCAGAGCTCAACCCCAACTTTCTATTTGTATATAAGCTAAAAGCTTGATCTTTCTGAGACGAGGTTTTCTAGTAAAATTGATTAGTAAGTTTATGATTCCTTAAGGAGATGAGTATTTGCCTTGTATGGGTAAGCAAGAGGAACTATTTACAACATAATATATTTTAATCTACTTACCTTTCTAGAAAGCATGTCTAAACACCGTGCAGCGAAAACATTGTTGACATTATAATGGAGTATTAGGAAAGGACATTAAACAGCAATTCCTCTGCTCTGATATCTTTCCCTTGCCCAAGTTTTCATTCAAATGCTTAAGTTATAGTGGCTTTGGGGTAAGATGGGGCATGGGTATCAGACACTAGCTTTGCTTCTCAAGAAAACCAGATGCAGAACAAGTATATTCGAATGGCTGGCTTGACCAGTATTTTTGTAGCACTTCCCAGGTTAAAAGCCTTCCATCCAATCAAATGTTTAAAATCTAAGAAAAGTTGTGTCCGACAAAGATCTCAGCCCATACATTTCTTGCTATTACTTGTTTTGAAATAGCCCAGACATTGTTGATTAATCAGAGTAGCCATGGTCTGCCACTTATTTCCATAGTAATGTTTTCTAAACTAAAGCATGTTCTCAATTATCATGACTCCTGATGTCCTTTCCTCTCAGTATGGTCTAGTTAATTCTACCCAACCTCTAAGCAACTAAAGTGAAATAAAAGATGTTTTCCACCTCCTCTACTGAAACCTTCAAGCAGAAATGCAGCATTCTTCTCCATACATTTATCATGTTCAGCCCCACCTTGTGGGCTGATGTGGGGAGTCTGGTCACTCCCCACATCGCACATTACCTGGGCCATGTGGGCCAGGGGACGTAACATCCGGCAAACAATTAGTAGGTGCTTACATGCAGTAGTATGTGAAATTAATTACAGATATGCCAATTTTACTATCGAATTTCCATAAAAGCTATTCTGTTGTGCTGGAAAATAATTAGCGAATTTGCTGGATGCAAAAACCGGTATTTGTAGGTGTTGCTTGAATATGTACACCTTAAAAAGACAAGAAGCGTTTGGCAAAACAGGAACAGTTCATTTAATTAAACATTGTGGCAGGGAGATCAGTTACAGGCATAGGGAATCAAAAATTATTTTCTAATGGATAATGGATAATGGATATGGGTCTCGAAATTGCGTGGACACAATGTGGCCAGTGGGTAATCTGTCCAGATGTCCGGCATGGGGAGTGGATGATCACTGCATGTGTGGTATTCTGATTGGCTATATGTTCCTAACGTATGCGGCATCTGACTTTATAGGGTTTTAAGAGCATGCGTACCCCTCTGGCCATGTGCGATTTATTGGGGTCAATCTCCCTTCACCATGTAAGTTTCACTGCACCTATCTGTGGGATTGATCTAAGGTTTCCTTTCCTTGTGTTTGTCTGCTGGCTACATGTCACTCCACTTGTGATCTGTCAATCAAAACCTTGGGCCTAGGTCTCAGTGCTGGCCTGAATACATATTTGCTGGTAGGGGTTGATGTGGATTTCATAGCGTCCAAATTCGTTAATAAAGACACAATCTCATTCACAAAAATCAATGAACCGGTTTTCATATCAGCATCGATTTTTTTCCATATTAACATAGGTCTGAAAATGCAAACCAGCCAAATGGATTTAAATGTTGGGTCCTACCACACTACAGGCACCCACCACATCATTAGTCAATACATCGATTCTAGTACATCAAGGGTCACCACATTATGGACAACTGCAATGAACAATAAGAATATATATTACACAGTGGTGGACACCACTGTATATTTACAGTTAGGTCGATATTTCCATAAGAAAAGCATTTTTTTTATTTTACAAATAAGTTTGGAACCGTTTGATGAATCTTCACAAAACCTTCTAAAAAGATAGTCCGCCTACTTCAACTCTTTCATGGTAAGTTTCGTGCGGATCCATTAAGTGGGGCCAAAAGAGGGGAGGCTCCCAGAAATCTGATTTACCATGTTAATTCCCATAGGAAACTTTGCAAACCAACACAGAAAAAAACAGCTAAATGGAATTACACCAAATTTGGCAAAAAGTTTGCATTTTCCTTAGTTTGCTTTTTGTGATTTGGAGTAGTTTAGCTGTTTTCCAGAAATTATAAGGTGATCGCATTCAGACCCCAAGGGTCATGTGAGGAGGGGAGCGGGGTCAAATGGACCCTCCCTTGAATGGCAGGCACAAAATTAACACCATATTGTGTCAGCCACTACTGGACTCATGGGCATGGTGCTCATTGAAATGCATAGTAGTGAACGCTAGTTTAGAGGGTCACAAATTGGAGGCAATATAAAGTGTGGTAACAAATATTAGTCACAATATAAATTATTTGTTGGTGCGGTTATACTAATTTTAGGAATTCTGGTCAGTTCTCGAGATGATTTTATTCAGTAGATAAGGCTGACCATGTGCTATGATTTGATGATTCATGTTTGAGTGAAAACCTTTTTTTCCCCCTAACATTTTATGGAAGGTGCTCCAAAAGGTAAAATGAAAGCTAATTTTCTGTAAATTCACAATATCTTCTTCAGTCCTGTGAGACAAAAGTCAGATATTATGAGTAATACATGTACTTCCAACAGTAGAAGCAGCCTGTCAGTTGACTTCTAGTGTTCTACTGTAGCTTCAACACAGTGTTCTAATGAACAACTGGAATGCTAACATTCGGTATTTATGACAGAAGTGCTGTACACTTGAATTCAATCTTTAGTGAATCAAAGCAGTAAAACTCTTTCCTACAGAGGATAATGGAGTAAATGAATGGTTTCTTCTTGTCATAGAGAGTATGAGTAGCACTATAGAAAGCTAAAATGAGGACACATTTTCTGTGAGTTTTCAAATATCTTCCACACCCATTTCAGTAAAGCACTCTAACATGTATAATGAAATATCCATCCATCACCAGCAATAGTATGTCAGTTAACTCCCTGTTAATCAACTATTTTGTCAGCACGGAGTTTGAATGAACAACTATCGACTGCTAGAAAAAATTATTCAAGACACAAGTGATGTACCCCTTAACACCATTTTGCGGGAACAGGAGCTCTATATTTAAAGCAGTTCCTGAGGAGCAGGCTTGAGTAATTGAGCACTAAGATGTTAATGCAGAGATGAAACCAGTGGGTTAGAAATGTTAGTGGAGGTATGGGTTTTTAATAATTTGAAGCATAATGTATTTTAAATAGACTAAAATTTGTCAAAGAGAGAGACCTGTGCATTAGTACAGCACCGCCTTACCATATGTTTACTCTCCCTACAAATTTTTCCAGTCCCTTAGCATCTTTCTACTTTTAAAATAGTAAACTTTTTGTATTTTTACCACATGGTGCATGCCACACAGTGCACCCAGTGTGGCAGTCATCCCACGGCGGCGGCATGACTGCTGCCTGTAATCCTCAGTCAAAGCATGCCATGACCGTTGCCACACCAGCCCAGCTGCACAATCATAATTGGGCAGGCAGGAATGCCGGTGGCTTGGCGGTCTACCTGGGACCACATGGCAATGGTCCTACCGGAAGACCACTGGTCCTACCGGCAGACCAATGGTCCTACCGGAAGACCTTATATCTAGGAAGTTAGCTGTATGGTTTAATCCAGCAATGGGTTCTAAAATCAGGAGAGTTTCTTTAAACCAGGGGCCTCCAACCTTTTCTGTAATAGGAGCTACTTCTGGTCAATGAGAGCCATCATGAACTACTGATATTATTTGTGTGGTAACAGTGACCACATCAGATAAGATTGCATTAGCGGCTATCATAAGCATGTTTATTACCAGCAGTGATCACCTCAGTGCATCAGGCATGGTTGCCAGCAGTAATGTGAAAAATGTTTTAAAACTGTGAAATGCCTCTACCTGGATAATACATAACAGCTATAACTGCAATGCTTGGTATCACTTTAATAATAATATTGGTAATAATTCCTCGCACCACATGATTTATCACTCTAATATCAGCTTTAAACATATTTTAGAAATTCATCCATTTTTTTCCGAACATCAGGTTATCAGTTCTGAAAAAACACACATTTGTTTCTCGAATACACACTTTTTCAATTTTGGTATACATATATTAATTCAAACACGCAAAAGCTTTTAATTTAGCAGGTTGTGCTGCCTACAGGAAAGCTACTTTCAAATAAGTGGTGCGCTACGAGTAGCTCATGAGCTACTTGTTGGAGAAGCCTACTTCAAAGAGTAGCATAAAGAGAAGAAAGGATTGTAGTTAAAAATACACTTAGGCAGTCTGTTGTAATTTTTAATATACTCTTGAGAAGGTGCAACTAAATACCTTATGGTAGCCTCAGAACACTCAGCTGTGTGATTGCATAGATGTAGTGTCTTGCAAGTTATCAATGACGGAACCCTTTTGGCTCCTGATGAACTCCGGAGAGCTATGTTATGTTCTGTTATGTTAATTGCCGTTTATATAGCGCTAAAATCACCAATGGTCTCTAAGAGCTTATGAAGGAACATTAATCAACACCAGGGCTACACATCCCGATGCCCAGTCGATCAGGGTGCAGCTTGTCCAAAGGCCTATATAAACAAGAAGGTCTTTAGTTTCCTCCTAAATGGAAGTAGGGTGGCTCACCTGTGCAAGCTCCCTGGTAGCTTGTTCCAAAGCTGGGGAATCACAACTGAAAAATCCTCGGTCCCCCATGGTGGCTTTGTCAAATGGTGGGCAGGACTAGAAGCTTGCCTTCGATGATCGGGGGCATCGCCCTGGCACAATGCGCTTCAAACGGTCCTTGATGTAATCATGTGCCATTCCATGCCGGGCTTTATGTGCAATACACAGACCCTTGAACCTAGCCCTCTACTTGATTGGAAGCCAATGCAGTTGTTGCAACAAAGGTGTGGCGTGTGATCTTCTGGGGAGTTTGGAAATCAGTCTTGTTGCATCATTCATAACCATCTGAAGCTTCCCTGAAAGTTTATCAGGTAGCCCAATATATAATGCTTTACATAGTCCAGTTGTGACACAATTAGTGCCGACACTACCGTGCGCATGGTGGAGAATGACAGGAGGGGTACAAGTTTCCGGAGTTGTCTCATGAGGCCCACACACAATGCCCCACCATGGCAGTCACCTGGTTATCCAGCATTTACTTGGTGTCCAGCTTAACACCTTCACAACTGGGACCGGTATCGGGGTAGTGCCTAGCTCTTGTGGCCAAAAGGAATTGGACCAGGGGTCGCCCCCTGTGGTAATAGCTAGTTCCTCAGTCTTGTCAGGATTTACTTTCAATGAGTTGGTAGTCATCCAGTTCATCGTATACAAAAGAATGTTCTGTGCGCTAGACTGTGCCTGTGTGGAACTGTCGAGCTACAAGATTAGTTGCATATCGTAAGCCATGACGCAATGAATAGAGTGTATTGCAGTGAAGGCTGCTTTACAATGTTAAGTTCGCAGTTACACGCAGACGAACCAAGACGTGTATTACTAAGCTCCTTGTGTGGTGCAGTCATTGGCTGGTACACAGGCTGGGAAGGCGCTACAAATGGCAACGAGATAAGGACTAAGTAACTCGAAGATTGACAGTGCTCTCTCAGAGAGTTTGCTGTGGTCCAAGCAAACTGCTCGTGCGTTCCATGTGTGCCATCGTTGAAGTACAGTATCTATCTGAATGCATGTGGAGTCAAAGCGCAGTACCAGCCACTGTGAATCAGTTGAAAACAAAATATTTGCAGAGAATCTGCACGGCTTTGTTTGAGAACCAGAGATCAACCTGGTGTTAACCAGTACAAAGTGACAACCAAGTCCAAACTAATGCTATGATTATAAGTGCTGTAAGGCAGCGATCAGCCAGGTGTAAGCAAGTACATAGAGATGTCAGAAGCAAAGTGGACGAGATGCAAGAAACAGTTGTCTGCTTACCAGAAGTAATTAAAGAGAGTCTTCATTTCACAGTACTGGGCACAGCAGCCCAGGGAGAAGTGCCTTGGGTTTTGTTCAGGGAGCTGTCCATACCTGAAGAGGTGAGCCATCAAAGCTGCTAAGTGAAAGTCGGTGAGGAGTCCAGAATATTCGCAGGTTGCTGTTCTGCTCGAGACTATGAAGAACATCACGTTTCCAGTTATCACCAAGGATGATCCAGTAGCCAGTATGTAACAGCGTCTCAGAGAGGATGAGCTAGAAGCAGTGGCCAAAAGACCGCCATTCCCAACTCACTATGGGGCATATTACCAACGGCACTATCGCCGCTTTAGCCTTATGATCAAGCTGTCGCTAACTACTGTTAGCGACAGTTACCATGCGTTAGCAACTGAAAAAAATATCGCAATGCACGGAAGCGATAAATATCGCTAATGATATGTGAGGTAGGCGTACCCTCGCTAAATTTCACTAAAAATTTCACTAAAACGCTATAGCACTATTACCAACTATCCCCTGGACATGCTTAGCGACAAAAAAATTCCCGCTAAGGCCCCTTAGCTGGAGATAAATAAGAACTGCTAAAACCAGTTCTAAAAAAGCAAAACTGGAGATAAAAAAACCATATAAAAGGAGACCTAGCCCAGCCCAGCCCCACCACAAAGCTGAGGACTTGCAGACGCCATGGAGGCAGTAATCATACAGCTTGGAGTCCCACAAAGGCCATAGCCCCCACCACCACCACAACCACCACCGCCTCCTGGACCACCACCAAGGCAGCGCCAAAGACGACGGCGGCCAATGCGCACACGACTTGTCCTTGGAGATCTACAACCACAGGATTTCATAGCCCACTACAGGCTCAAACGGACAGCTATTGACTATATACTGAACCACATAGGCCACAGGCTCACACCACCAACCCAGCGGATAACCAATATCCCCCCCGCAAACAAAGCTACTGGCTGGGCTGCATTTCCTTGCCTCAGGGACATTTCAACCCACAACATCCAGAGTGGGTGGAGTCTCACAGGCAGCCTTTTCAAGATTCCTCCCAATTGTGTTGGATGGCATAATCAGCCTGATACCCCAGGAACTACACTTCCCCAACACCGTGCGTGAACAGCTCCTGGTCAAGCAGGGTTTCCACGCCATATCTGGATTCCCACAAGTACTGGGTGCAATAGACTGCACACATATCCGATTAGTGCCACCTGCGGACAGTGCACACATATATAGAAACCGAAAGCACACTCACTCAATGTATGTGCATGCAATAGTGGACCACCGTGGAATGTTCACAAATGTCATTGCAAAGTTTCCAGGGAGTGTGCATGATTCGTATATTTTCCAGGAGTCAGTCATCAACCAGCGCTTCCAGGATGGAACATATGGGAATGAAGTCCTAGTTGGTAAGTAGTAATCCAACATACCACTTGCATCTGCAGCACATACATGCAAAACAGGAATGTTCCAATATCAATGTCACAATATCACATACAAGATGTCAAAGAACATCACCCCACACCAGACACATTAACACTATGAACTGTAGGCACTGGAGCCAGATACATAGACCAAAATCACTGCAAGTTGTACACCCCTGTCCCCCTCCCCAAAGTTGCAAGATGTGTGAAACATGCATGTGTGACGGTGAAACATCACTCAGAAACAAACTTGCAACACAACTCCCACTGTGCATGTCCTGTGCTGGATAGGCATGATGAATACCACAGGAGAGACTGACATGTTGCCATTTAGTGTGCAAGTGTAGTACTGCTCCATGTCACTTACCGTCAGTGACCCAGTAGCACACTACAGTGTGTGCAAAATTGCTAAGGCTGTATGGAGGACGCCGACACATGCGAGGCAGATGCAGACTACTTGGTACACCTCTAGGTATATGGAGACTGACCCTCAAATATGGAGCTGATACAGGACTGTTCCCTCATTACATTGTTATTGTCCCTATTCACAACATAACACAGTAATACTGCCACCTCCGGCAGTATATACTTGAAAAACAAGAGACGTCAGTGGATAATGCAGCACGGGCATGCACAAAAACAAAAGGTTCATAACTCATATTATTTCTTGCATTCTAACATAGGTGTCGCATCAACCACGGTTTCCAATTAACTATGGAAAGTACTGACTCGTGGAAGAATGTTTGTTGACACTTACAGGTGATGGAGGAGAAAGGAAACTCCCCAGTGGACCCCAGTTGTACTTGGGTTTAGACGTCACCGGCAGTTCTTCAGCATAAGTTGACAGGGTCCCTACAGTAATCCAAGTCTTCCAGCCAGCACTCTATACCTGGCTTTGCCCTACTATCCCATGTAAATAAGATGTGCCGTATATCCAGTCTGAGAGCAAATCTGACCAACCTGGCCACCGTCCCCTTAATGTGCAGAGTATGATGAAGTAGCCAAACCAGAGGCGTACACGGCAACTGCAAACCCATCGTGGTGTGCAAGTATCTCAATACTACCTCCCAGTATTGATGACCAGGATTACAGCCCCAGGATAAAGTAATAAAGACTGCCCCAGATTGTTCACAGCACTTGCAAAGATCATTTCCCCTGAGACCCATTCTATGGAGCTCAACGGGTGGGTGGCATGTTTGGTGCACAAATTGTAAATTAATGATCAGAAAGTTGCCATTGGGGGTAAGGCAGCTCGTCAGCTGGCACACTTTGCCGTTGCTAGCGCCTCCGGGCTCGTAAGTCCCCCCGCTGCCTCCCTTGCTGCCCCGCCCCCTGGATCCCATTGGCTGTCCTCGCCTCCCGCCTCCCAGCTGACCCCTCCTCCCCTTATTTTGCAGCCGCTGGGCTGTGGAGACAGCAACCCTTGACCCTTGGGTAGGTCGGTTACCCACTGCTGCAGCTCCGCCTGCCCTGTCCGCTCTTCCAGCTTTGCCCCTTCCCCAGATCGACGCTGATTCACCTGCGTCATTGCTGCTAGGCCCCCTTGACTGCCTGTGTCCCTTGCCTTCTGTGTCCCCGTGTGCCTGCCCTCATCCCTTCTTATTTTGTACCCCGTGTGAGTGTTGACTGGTATTAATTTTCATACAAATTTGCTCCTTTTCTGTCGCGCAGCGGACGCACCGCTGTTGTGCCGAAAGCGCTACAAAGGTAAGCCTGTCTGCGCCCGTCCGTGCATGGACCGGGCTCAGCGCCAGGACCCCTGGCCCTCAACGACACCAGCCACCGGTCTGAACTATGACGACGCCACCCTCCATGCACTCAAAGACGGCTGGAACCCCACCTGCCACCAAGCCAGCCCAAAACGCACAAACGGACCCTTCACCTGCCAAGCCTGCAAGTTCACCTGCCTCTGGACCAGCACCGCATCCGCCAGGCCAGGCACCAGCAACAACCACCTCAAGTGCATCCTGCTCAACACCCGCTCCGTCCACAGGCACACTGTTGAACTCTGGAACCTCCTCGACACAACATCACCAGATGTTGCCTTGCTCACAGAAAACTGGATGAACGCCTCCTCAGCCCCCGACATCGCCATAGCCATTCTGGATGGCTACAAGATCACTCCGAGGGACCGCATCAACCAAACCTGAGGAGCCATCGCCATCGTTCACAGAAACACCATCCGCATCACGACCAACTCTGAAGACACCCTCACTGCTGCCGAGCACCTTCACTTCCAGATACACACCGACCCCAACACCACCCTCAGAGGCACTCTCATCTACAGACCCCTGGGACCACGCACACAATTCAGCAAACCCATCGCAGACTTTGTCAGCCCGCACGCCCTCACCCCCGCAGACTACATCCTCCTTGGGGACCTCAACTTCCACCTGGAGAACAACAATGACAAAAACACCACCACCACCCTGCTGGACAACCTCACCAACCTCGGACTCAAGCAACTGGTGAACACCCCCACCCACTACGCCTGCCACACGCTTGACCCTGTCTTCTCCTCCAGCAAGCACATCTCCTTCAGCCACTCCACTGTACTACACTGTACAGATCACAGCTGCGTCCACTTCTACTTCAGGAGAACCACGACCCACCACCACCTGCAACAGGTTCCCCATAGAAGCTTGAGCAAGATCACCGCTGACCAGCTCACCACCTCCCTTTGCCAGAACCCTCCCACCAACACGACAGACCCCAACGAAGCTGCCCGCAACCTCACACAGTGGCTCAACAACTGGGCAAATGACCTTGCACTGCTGAAGTAGCCTCCCAGCAGACCCGGCAGCAACAAAGACTCGTTGTTCACCAACAAACTCAAAAACTCAAAGAAAACCTGCAGCACCCTCGAGAAAGCCTGGCGCCATGACCAGTCAACATGAAACATGACAGCCCTCATGAACGCCTTCCACGAACAACACCAGCTGATCCGAAACACCAAAAGGACAACATTCAGAGAACGACTGGACAACAACACCCACAACAGCAAGGAACTCTTCAGCTTTGTCAAAGAGCTCTCCAACCACAGCGCCTGCAACAACGACATCACACCCTCGCAAGACCTCTGCGACTCACTAGCCTCGTTCTTCCACCCCAAGATCGCCGACATACACAACAGCTCCAGCGCACAGACCACGCAGCAAACCACCGAACCAGCGCCACCCACCACCACCCTCTGCACCTGGACCTCGATCAGCTCCGAAGACACCACCTGCATGATGAACACCATCCACTCCGGCTCTCCAACCGACCCCTGTCAACAACACATCTTTAACAAAGCCGACTCCATCATCGCACCCCAACTCCGGGACATCATTAACAGCTCCTTCGCATCCGCCACCTTCCCGGAGAGCTGGAAACATGCCGAGCTCAGCGCCCTCCTGAAGAAACCCATCGCGGAGCCCACGGACCTCAAGAACTTCCGCCCCATCTTGTCCTCCCTTTTCCTGCCAAAGTCATCGAGAAGACTGTCAACAAACAACTCTCCGCCTTCCTCGAGACTAAAGGATCCCTCGACCCCTCGCAGTCCCGTTTCCAAGCTAACCACAGCACAGACACCACCCTCATCGCAGCTACAGATGACATCAGGTCTCTGCTCGACAACGGGGAAACAGCTGCCCCCAAACTCCTGGACCTCTCAGCAGCCTTCGCCACCGTATACCACAGCACACTGATACTGTGCCTCAGCAACACCGGAATCCAAGTGATTGGAGTGGATCACCTTGTTCCTCGCCGGAATAACCCAGAGAGTCCGCCTCCCCCCTTACGACGCGTGGCCAGCGAAGTCATCGGCGGCGTTCATCAAGGATCCTCACTCAACCCCACCCTCTTCAACGTCTATATGAGCCCCCTCACAGCCATCGCACGCCAACACAACCTAAACATCATCTCCTATGCTGATGACACCCAGCTGATCCTCTCCCTCACCAACGACCACGCCACTGCCAGAGCCAGCCACCAGGAAGGAAGGAAAGACATTGCGGAATGGATGAAGCTCAGCCGTCTGAAACTGAACACAGACAAGATGGAAGTCCACATCCTGGGACCATCCCCCTCTGCCTGGGATGACTCCTGGTGGCCCCCTGCACTGGGCACCGCCCCCAAGCCCACGGACCATGCACGCAACCTGGGCTTCATCCTGGACTCCTCCCTCACGATGACTAAGCAAGTCAACGCCGTCTTGTCATCCTGTTTCAACACCCTGCGCATGCTCCAAAATATCTTCCGGTGGATCCCCACCGAAACCATGAAGATGGTCACCCAGGCCCTCGTCACCAGCCGACTGTACTACGGGAACACCCTCCACGCTGGAACCACAGGCAAACTCCTGACAAAACTCCAGCCAATACCGAACGCTTCTGCCCAACTCATCTTGGACATCCCCCTTCACAGCCATATCTCTGCCCATCTGTGAGACCTGTACTGGCTACCCGTCAGCAAGAGGAGCAGGTTCAGACTCCTCACCCACGTACACAAGGCTCTCCACCACATGGGCCCCAAATACCTCAACATCCGTCTCACATTATACACAACCACCCGCCAGCTCCAATCTGCCAGCCTGGCCTTTGCCACCGTCCCACGAAATTGCAGAGCCACCGCCGGAGGAAGATGCTCCTCCTACCTGGCAGCCAAGACATTGAACTCCCTCACCTCCCACCTACGGCTGACACAGGACCATCTCTCCTTCAGGAAACAACTCAAGACCTGGCTCTTGGAGCAGTAGCGGCTCCCCCTCCTCCCAGCGCATTGAGACCCTAACGGGTGAGTAGCACGCTCTACAAATTTGTTTGATTGACTTTCACCCACTCCTCCTCAGATACAGGCTGATACAATACGGTATTCCATTTGTGTAAGCCTTTGTCTGGCCCCTGCCCGTCTCCTCCAGCACCGCCTTGTAAAGGTAGGTAATTATTTACTTCATTGAGGGAAAGACTAGGAGCAACTGCAGGGCCTGTAGTGTTGCTGGTTCTGAGGCGAGGTCTGGGTATTGATCATGTATAGGCCGCTGTAGGCAAAAGCAGGAATAGTGAAAAAGGGGAGAGGGCGTATGGATATAGCCTAAGTCATTGTCTGTCATGTAGTGCCCTTCAGGATATAAGTCCTCCATCTGCACAATGCAAACCTCCCGGAGAGACCGCATAGGACCCTTATCCTGTGTAACGGACAGTGCTGCGTGACATGGCAGGGGGAGTGCAGGTGCATATAATGGTACTTTGTTATTCCGCTTAGCAATCGCGTGACAAGCTGCTATAGTGGTGTCTATTGTGTTCATTTCTGTTTTTTGTGTATGTCTGTTCACATGTGTAAGTACGCTCCCTAGTGGGGTAGGACATGCATCCCCATCTACTACGGCTACATGAGGCGTAAAGGCATGTGGTTGTACAAAGTAGTATGCATACTGTGTTTGGCCACAAAGGTAGTAGACATACAAATGTAGAGAATTTGAAACCACCCGTCTCATATGGCAATGTCAGTGTTTGCACCATTGCCAGTACCTACTGTGAGTACATGTTGTTTTTGTGTGTAGACATCATCGCTGCCCTGGCATTGTCAGTGAACCATGGTGCCAACTCATTGTGTGCCAATGTGAAGCAGGTGTATACTCGTCTGTAGGCAATGTCAATGTCTGGAACCAACATGCTTTCACAATCATGTAAACCGCAACCAAATGTGCTTGTCATAATTCATCCCACTGCCTGTGGGTCACTGTTTGATTGGTTTTGCATGGTGTTACAAGTAGACATGGCATGTGAAAAGGGTTACTATGTTGGTAGGACCATGGAAATGGCCACGAGCAAAAACAATTCCATGGTAGTCATGTCAGTGAAGAATGCAACCTGGAAGTGGAGTGCTTGTTGTGTGTGAGCAATGTCCAATTTGCTTCGCGTGCTGCACCATGAGCACGTCACACAATAATGGTACCCCTGTATTGCCAAATCCTACAAAGTGTATGTACAGATAATCTGGGATGAGGAACATTTTGCAAAGTGTCCCTCAATGTAGATTAATGAATACCTACAGCCAATTAAGTCATGTGAGATCCTGGCCCAGTGGTGTTGAAACTCAGGAAGCATGCTGTGTAATTTCCATCAATGATGTTGAGTGTGGATACACATCCTCAACATCTATGCATGGCACTCTATCACATTTGGCATGTGCAATAAAGTCTCGAAGACATTGCTAGACCATCCCTCCTTGTCGCACATGATCCTAACTTGTAAACCCATAGCCTCCAGGTACAGCATTGAGGATGTCAGGGGTGGAATAATTAACAAGCAACGTCTTGGCAATGTGCATCTCACTTCGCCTTGTGTCCCTTGTGTATGGTGTGGCATACAGAATCATGGAAGCTAATGCGTAGAATATTCAGCTTGCGGAAGGACAGGTCTCTAGCCAGTTGTGTGACCGTAATCAAGTGTGTCATGTCATTGTTGCTGTGTCCACCATATAAAGTTTACTTGCCTACATTTCACCAATGCTGACATACATGTACAAACGTTGCAGCCCTGCTCTTTAGTTCATTGGCTGTGTACCCAATGCTCTGATGGTGTGTATGACTTACATGTTTCTTAAGAATTGGCCCGGGCTGTGCGTAGACATGTGCCAAGGTGATGGCCCGAGCTGTGCATAATGCCAACTTTAAGGTGTTGCCTGCATTGTGGTCAGTGTGGTGATGGCCATGGTCAGCCTAATGTCAGAGATGTGATATGGCAGCCGGTGCGTGGTTTATGTGCCGATGGGGAAGGCTGTGTGAGCGCTGAGCTCCGCGCCCAATCCCCCGTAGTAATCCTAGGATTGATGCCTCCTGACCCCCCAACCAGAGCCACAGGAGCGGGGGCGGCCTGGCGCAGAGGGGCATCGAGACTTGCCCAGAGAGGAGCGAGTGGGGGCCAGCTGCCACCCACATTCATATGGCGCCGGGCCAAAGTCTCGGTTATGGCTGTGCCCAGCTGTGACGCCGCTAAATGGGAGTGCGGACCTGCGGCTTTGCTCCCGGTTGCCTGGGAAGCGCTGGCACCCTCTCATGACAGGAGGGGGGGGGGGGCAGTGTGATGCTGCCGACAGCAGGGACGGCGCCTCGATAGCGAAAATAGGAGCGCCCACACCCTGGGGTATGTGTGCAGCTACTCCGGCCTCTGTAAATAGAGGTGGGCCCTGAACTGGATCACAGCTCGGCGACTGCTGACTGTGGAGCCTTGATCGCACGTCTGTTGCGCAGCCCCAGCAAGGAGGGCACCGAGAGAGGACGGGGGCTCCGAGAGACACCCTCCCGCACTGACAGTGACTGGACCCCCGGCACAGCAGAGATACGGACAGTGCCTGAGGTGGCTGGTGCGGCTGGCCGCAAGCTGGGGATGCGCTGGTGAAGGGAGAGGCAGGTGGGTGCCCTAAAGAGTGGAGCAAGCGCACTGCGGCCTACACTGCTCGGCCCTCCATGTGATATACCCCGCGGACGTTGCTGAGGCTCCCCCGGTGAGTGCAGTGGGGCGCATCTGAAGCCTGCTACTGACGGCCCCTGCCATGAAACTGCAGATCACGACTGTAGAGGCTGAGCAGGTGGGGTTTGAACTTCTTGTAGGGCGAAGCGAGCTGGGCTGTAGACTTGCGCCTGGGTGAGAGCCCCTCTGCCCCAACGTAACTCAGTTAAAGCTGCGCAGGTTGGAGGGTGACGGACCCTCGAGAAGCTGCAGACCCTACCCCCACCACTAGCAATATTCGAGCTTTGTGAACGCACTGTGGATTGAGGGAGGGATAGGCTGGTGATGGCACTGGACTGCCCTGTGGATTGGTGGGCGGACTGAGCGCAAATTGCAAAAGGGCGCAAAGGAGGCAGAGCCAGCGACGGCCGCGGATAGAGGTGTGGGAAGTTTCTTGAGGAAGTTAGACCTCCCAGTGGTGGCGGGCTGCTGCAATCTGCACTGCAGAGAGGTTGTGTGCACACCCGGAACAGCCCACTGAGCGAGGGACTACCGGTGGTAGAGCTGTGGAGCGGGCCCCACAGCTGTGGACGCAAGCGTAGGGGCCAGTGCAGAGTGACCTTGCTCCTGAGGAGGCCTGAATGGCTCAATAAGACACACGGGAGGTGCAGCTTAACAGGACTGCGCAGTGGGTGTGAGTAGACGGGGGCGCAGGATTGTAGTACATCACCAGCTGCAACCATGGCCAAGCCCCGAGGTTGGAAGGAGGGGGACCCACCGCCGTCGGACGCAGAATCCCTACCAGTGGGAGACAGGATTGAACAGGAAGTGCTGCAGAATGCCGGTATTCTGCAGCAATTTGACAAGATCCTGGTGGCCATCACGGACACTCGCACTGCTCTTCAGCAGGACATTGCACAAGTTGCGACTGGATTAGGCCTACTGCGTGCAGACCACTCAAAAATCGCAGACCCAGTAAAACAGACTGAAGCTACACTTCAGGAGGTTGGCCGAGCGCAGACGGCACTATCTGCATCAATGGAAGGGCTGTTGGACCGTCTCTCAGTATTGGAGCGGCGAGCTGAGGAAGCGGAAGGTTGAAACATGAGCAATAACATCCGCATGGTGGGCCTGCCTGATAAAATTGAGGGGTCAGACATGGAGGCGTATTTTGAGACTTGGCTCCGGTCTGTTGTGGCCCCTGAGGGACTTTCAATTTTTACACTCTGGAACCGGCGCATCGTGTCCCGTCTAAACCGCCGGCACAGGGCCGCCCTCCAAGACCGGAGGTGGCGCGGTTGCTGCACTTTCAAGATCGTGACCTGCTTCTCCGGAAAGCCCGCTGCGATGGCCCCTTCCAAGTGGACAACAGCTACGTCACTCTCTCTCCAGACTACTCGTCTGACACGCAGCGGCATCGTATGTCCTCCCAAGCTGTGAAGAAAGAACTGCAGGTGGAAGGGATTCAATAATCTCTATTTTTCCCAGCAAATTTACGCATAGCATTGGACGGTAAGACCCACTTTCATGATACACCCGAGGAGGCCTGGGAATGGTTGGAGTCCCATAAAGCAGGGAAGGATGGCCAGGAGGGGGAGGCGCCTGAGCTGGTCGGCGACTCGCAGCCTTGCAGATCGCAACGACTACGGCGCCGCAGGCGCGGTCTGCGGAAACCATTGGCTTCGCACACCGCCATGGAACGCAAGGCAGCCATGGCTGCGGTTGTGGCGATCTCTGTGAAATTGCTAAAGACTGCGTCTGAAGAGTTTTGGCATGGAAGTGGAAAGGAACACTCGGCGGGTGGATCCTCTGTATCGGACAACCAGGGACTGCCATTGTTCACCCCTGGGACAGCTGACGGATTGTTGGATGAGTAGCTATTGGAGTGTCTGTGGAGATGGGACTTTGGTTTTGAGTAATAATGTTGACGTGTTGGTATTAGTTGTTTGAAGATGGCAGAGATGATTCACATGGGGCGGTGAGTGCCTGTTTTGTCAGCAAATGGGGGTGAAGTGGGGGCGGGGAATGGTGATGGGCCCAGGGAGGTCCTGGGAGGCAGGATGATTTGGGGGAATCAGGGGGCAGCATTGGATGTTGTGTTTTTTTGATTATTAGCAGATTGTGACCTAGGCCCTATCCAACCCCCATCGGATGGTAATGGTTGGTTTGCCTTGATTTAGAATGAGGTGTGCATTTGTGCCAGTTTGGATGGAATTCACTATGTTGGTGCCTGTTCATGGGGGGTGGGAGGTTCAGTGGGGGTGTGGGTTGTTTGGGGTTTAGGATTTGTTTGGTTGGGGGACATTGTCTGCTGATGCGCCTATTGGTCAAATTGGTATTATTAAGTATTGTGTTTTGGTTTATTGATGACAATGCTTGCCATCGGGGGGAGGCTTTATTTAGGGTGCGGGTGGGCGTAGAGTAGCATTGGAGACGCAGATGAGGCCGCCGGAGTAGGGAGGCCTGGCTACTCCAGACTTCAAGTTGTACTATCTAGCTGCGCAGTTCCAGATCCTCACTCCGGCGATAGCGCTGGAGTTCAGAGGCCCGGAGAGGGAGACTGCGCCTAATGTACTGCGACATGTGTTGTCGTTTGTGATACTACTGCAGAGACTGAGGATTGCTGATTTATCCATGGTGGAGAATTGCCTTCGATACTGTTGAAAACAATTCCATTGCAGGATTGGAGTGCTGAGGCCTCATGCACCCGAGATACCACTGGGCATGTGCACAGCGCTGCCACATTGGGGTGATTGGTCTGGTCTGGCGGAGTGAGAGGAACTGGGCCTGCAGATGGTGGGTAACTTGTACGCAGACGGAGCACTGCTTCCCTACAGTGTGCAGCAAGAAGCCTTTGGCCTTCCCCAAGGCCACTTTCTGATGCACGCAGCCTTGAGTGCCGCTCAGCAAAAACATTGGGGTGCTGGTCTTTTGGAACCCCCGCTGAGCAGAGTATGTCAAAATGTAGTGATGGCAGCAGGCACATACAAGGCAATTACCAGCCTCTATAAACGGATGTCAGGGGATGGGCTTACCCCGCAACAAAGATTGAGGGAGCAATGGGCGGAGGACCTTGGGAGGGACATCCCGGAGACGGCCTGGTCACAGATCATTCGAGGGCGTGGAAGGGTACTAGGAATGCTAGGTTCCAGTTGATCCATTTCTCTGTGTTACATAGGGCATACCTCACACCTGCTAAAATTAATCAATATTTCCGATCCTAAACGGCGATATGCCCCCGATGGCGAGCTGAGGGAGCTGACCTCAACCACATGCTCTGGGATTGCCCAGGGCTGGGCACGTACTGGGAGGAGGTGACCGGGGTGCTCTGTGAGGTGACTGGACGGCAGATTGATATGGACAAGGGGACGTGTCTGCTGCACTGGTTCCCACACACTATAAAAAAATGACATGACTAGTAAGTTGGTGGATTTAGGCATCATTCCCGCCAAGAGGGAAATAACGTCACATTGGAAGGCAGCGGCTGGCCCCAGCTTTGTTAGGTGGAAGGCAGCGATACTCAAATGGGCGGGGAGTGAGAGCTCCATCAGAATGCAGCAGGCACATAGGTCCCATAATGGAAAAGTGCTTGAAGCTTCACGTGCATGGGAGGCCATGGTGGCGGAGCTCTGGATAATAGACAGGGAGGAGGATACCAGTTCTGTGTCCTCAGTGGGGGTGGAACATGCATGAGTGGCTCCATTCGGATAGAGAGGGACTAGCACAGTGAGAGGCTCCCGCAACATAGGAGGTTATAGAGAACACGACTATAGAGCGTACGATGACTCATTGGTACATAACACACATTAGTAGTGATTTTGCAACACTTAGATTTTACACTACAGCACCAGCGGCCGGGGTGGGGGGATGGGAGTTGATGGTCAATGTGCGGGCCCAACGATGGGGCGTTGTTTAAGAATTATGAACCTGTATTCATGCACGATTGTGGTTCATTGATGGGCTGGGCATGATAGCATCAAAACTGACGGGGGTTCATATGCTTTATTACTTATTGCATACTTGTCCAGTCTTATCTTAACTTGGAAAGTTGATTGCCTTAATTTATAATGGCCCCTTAGTTTTGTTTAGTATGTATTTAAGATTAATAAAAAGTCATAATACAAAATGATTTAAAACATGAGAGATGTGATATTGCAACATTGATTATGTCTGCTGAGCACTCATGTCATTTGATTTTGAGTCCAAGACAGGAAGGAGCACACAGTACAGGTAGTGGATGGTGTTGCACATGCTGAAGTTGATGTTGTTGGTGAACCTAACAAGGCCGCAATGGTCCATGCATGTAATGGGTAGCTAACTGGTGATTTGGTTCAGACCATGACCGTGAAAAGCATGTGTTGTGTTCTGCAGCAGGCTTGCTGAATGCTGCCGCACAGTAGGTCAAGTGTGTGTTGTGTGTAATCATGCCACCTACATAGCTAAGGTAAATTACAGTGCAGTAGGTGGATCACTGTCAGTGGCAGATGGGAAAAGAGCCACACATGCAACTCATCTGCACACTAAAATGATGTTGGATGGAGTCACAACAGTGAGCCATTATCACATGCTAACATGCACTACAGCATTCTGCTGAAACACATGGGCAACTTGATAAACAACTTGACATCCATCCCAACACACACATCCATGCTCATCAACAACACATCCAGCACAACCAATGACTAATTCCGCTTTCCCTTGTATGTCACAGGGGACCAAGGATATGCACTGGGAGCATGGATGATGACATCAGTACGAAACCCCACCACCCCTGGCCAGAGGCAGTACAATGCCGCACACATACGCACACGGTCCATTGTTGAGCGGACATTTGGTGTCTTGAAGTCCAGGTTCCGGTGGTTGGATATCTCAGGTGGCAGCCTGCTGTACAGACCCGAAATGGTGAACAAAATTATCCTGGCATGTTGTGTGTTGCACAACATATGTGTGCGTACCAAAGCACCATGGATCCAAGTGCCAGAACCACCTGATGAAGATGAGGAAGAAGAAGAGGCTGGTGCTGTACACCCCACACCAAATGCTGCTGGACTTTCACGGAGGAACCGCATCATCAACAATTATTTTGACTGAGTCAGTCACGTGGTGTCTGTTAAATAAAGTTGTCCAAAAAAATACCATGTTTATCTGTTACTGTCTAGCATGGGCACTGTACCCATTAAACAGTTACGTGTCCCAACGAGTGGTCAGAGAAAACAAATATCCATGGAGGTTGAGAATGTGTACGCAGTACAGTAATGCCCTACAATGTGTCAAATGTATGACACCCTACTTGTCAAGGTGCTACGTAGGCTACACTATGTCAAATGGTTGTGTCACATGCTTCAAATACTAGCAAACTAGGGTGCTGTTTGTGATGAGGATGACATTCCTATTCTGACTACATTTCCCCAATCCATGTATAATGGATTGGGTATGTTGTGTGAATCACACAAATTAGGAGTGTGTGAAATGGTGTACATGATGCCAATAGTCATTGCAACATCCCAATACACAATGGTGCCAATCATCCAGACACTTGTCCAAAACATGTCCGTCGTAGCAGCGGTAAACTGACCCTAAAAATGTGAACAATGTTCCTGATTATCAGCCAATTTCATTTCCTATGGAAGCACGCACAAGATGTGCCGGATAAATAACCAGGGTCTGTATACGATACATATCCTGCATATTACCAAGCTCATTGTTGCTGTATAATGTCAAGTACATATCTGCACAGATGGCCATACTGTCAATGAGGTTCCTGAACATATGCCTCAAAGATGCATGTGTGGAAAGGGTTAAGAGCTGCAAATGGGGCATGTAATGGCCAGAAATGTTGCTATGGGTCGTGGAAAGTGGCGCCATATGAACAGGGGAAAGGGCCTATAAATTAGACCACTTTAAAAGTTATGGAACAAATTTGAGTAACACGTTGATGTTGCTTCTAATGTGGGTACAACATGTATCTGTCTGGCACAAGACATCACCCCGGAAACAACTACCACCTACAGATCCACAAGGCCAAACATCACTATGCTGACCAGCTACTTTGCAGAACCAATGGACCACAACCATCACCAAGACATGCATAACAGCAACATCCTAAAAAATACACATGGCTGGGTGAAGACACCTCCTACAGCTGGACAGACAAGTATATGTGGATACACAATGACCCCTGGCTCATTCATAGATACCAGTTAGACACATCTGTCATTGCATTTCAACCACTACGTGACATCGTAACATCAACATCTGACATTACACATGCAGGTGCACACACCTCGAAGTTTACAGAAAGTGATGGCCCTATGTCACGTGTCCACCATGGGTGAGTAGTACATGTAAGATGAGGCTATCATCACTTATGGACCACTTGTGAGCAATGGCAACATGACGTGGCATGTGTGGTGGCTAAGTGTACAAATAGTACAGACGGGCTTGGCACTGCCTGGAGCTACCTTCCTACTTGTACCTACACATGTAGAATGCAGAACTGCTGCCCATGTTGGTGAGTGGTGGCCCAATTACACACCAGCTGCAGCCCTTCCCCCAATTTAATGTTGATGAAAGACATGCTCATTGCACCTCAGAGCCACAGACTCATGATTCACAGACTACACACATAACAGTGTGAGGGCAGGGAATGCTCAGTGTATGCAGGAGTGGAACTAATATTGAATCATACTGTGGGTACCCTTTCAAATGTTTGATGCCAATATGGAGGTCAACCAGTGGTATGTAGCTGTGCATGGCATACTAGACATGAGGACAGTAGTACTTGCCTTGCTGCATCCAAACATGGACCAGGGGGCGTTCTCCTATCACATTTAGCAAATTAATGCTCACTGGCATGTCCCAATAGATGACCTTACCTGATGGCCCATTTACATTGTGACAATGTCATAGCATTGCATTGGTGCAATGGTGGCACCACATGTTTACACATATCTACATTATTTGCCACCATCTCTGGATCTGTCTCAACATGTACACTGCTCGTATTGACATTGTTGTACATTCCTAAGGTATCAGTCTCCGGACCCTAAAAAGCAAGTTACTACCTTTGCAACATTTGACCAAAACACATATGCAACAGAAAAAAATAATTTGTTTACAGTATATACCCGTGGTGAGCATATAGGGCTAGTGCAGAGGGTGCCCATTGGATGGCCAGACAGAGACTATTGATGTTATCAGGTCCAAGGGAAGAGGCATAGTTCACTCCACAGGCTGGTTGAAGTGGCAAGGAATGGGGTCATATGACAGTCCATGGGGGGGTCCAAGGATGTTCCAGGGGACAGTGAAAGTGAGTGCAAGAAGTTCATGGGTGGCACGATTCAGAGTGCAGCAAAACCAAAGAAACTGGGGCTTTGGCACAGAGGGATACTACCGCTTCCTCCTCAGCAGAATTTCGCTGTCATCCTCATCTCCATCATCATCGGTGTCATGTGCCTCACAGGTGTCAGTGGGTGTTGTGGCAGCAGCCATGTGAGGCACTGACACCCCTGGTGTTGGAGCTGAGGATGTGGAGGCCGCTGCAGCATCCATCTGCCCCAAACCTTGTGGCAGCAAGAAGGCAACAAGAAGGTGCAGGGCTTTGTAAATCCCAGTGACCTGGCGCATGTGTTCAGCCCTGGCAGCCAAATGTTGGGCCTGCATCCGCTCCATGCTCTCCAGGATCTTTCTGATGTTGTCCAGATCCTTGCTGACATTGCTGGAACCACCCTGAGCAGACAAAGCATGTTGCCTCTGGATCATGACTCCAGCAATGTCAGCCATGGACTGCTGGAGAGCATGGAAGGGGCTGTGGGTGTCAGTAATACACCCCCGTAGGCCTGCTATTCCGGCTGCCATTAGCTGGAAGCCCACCTCCACCCTATCCCCCAACCATTCCTGGAGCTCTATGATCCGCTGTTGGAATGCACGTGTTGTTGGATCTGGCCCCAGGGAACTGGCTGGGGTGGTGGATGCCTGCTACTCGTTGGTGTGAGCAGGGGGTGGGCTCTGCCGAGGGCTACTGGGTTGCCCTGCACCGGAGGCTGGGGAGGCAATGTCATTGAGCAGGAGTTGCAGGTCGTCGATGTCGATGGTAGCATAGACGTCCGTGTCATCAGTGGGTGCCAGGCCAGGTTGCTCTTCAGGAGGTGCTGTCTCGCCCTCTGCAATGTGACATGGGAGATGAATTACATCACTGTTTGTCACCAACAATCATGCATTTGTTCATTACACCTTGATACAGCAGGACATTGTCTGATCATACTTGTTTAGAGGAAAGGACTTGTGGTTGACAAATGGCGAATGATCTGAGGAGATTTCACATGAGAAGTAGTAGTGGTACATGGTGGTCTCACAGTGCCCTATTTTTAATAACAGTGAAACCAAAGAAGGCTTGGGTCTATGTACTAGCTGGCCTAGACCACTCTAATTTAGAACAACAAAACAGATGGCCAGATAGATTATTTAAAAAACCTTCTCATGCCCCACTTAGCCGCAAAAATCCTAAGCGGGCACACTTTTCATTTAGTAATTTTTACTAATTCCATAATTTTTTAGGAAAACATTTACATATGTCCGAGCATCGAAAATATTTAAATAGCAAATTTCACATGAAATACGATATTACAAACACACATTTTACAAACAGTATAAATGAGACATATTTACAATCACACCGTATACATGAAAAGAAAAACAGGAAAAAGAGAAAGATGCCTCTATTCATTCAATGCATGGGGCACCAGTCCTGATACAAAAACAACAAACAAGGGGCTGTTCGATTCTTTTTGGTGGCCTGCTTGTTTGACTGTGCTGGAAACATATAAATCCAAGGGTCAATTCTCAGGTAAACAATGTCTTAATTTAAAGTCCTGAAACGCCCTTCCTGAATCCCGTTCCAACACAGCGTCAACGCGTTTGGAACCCGGATGTATTTTAAGGGTTCTCCTCAGGACATGGACTGGAAACTGGCCTGTACTGTGGGACATACAAATAAATACATGATCGGTGTGAGAACTACTGATCCATTTATTTTCTGACTCACACTCCCTTCAACTTAAGCAGAATGTACCTGATGTAAAGTCTTGATGGAGCGACTGTGTTACTTCTCGCAGGGGCACTGAGATTCTGCAGGTGTACAAAATATAGAAAATACCCAAAGTCGCTACAAAATTATATTCAGAGACTCGGCTGGCATCAAAACATACGCGTAATTAAATATCCTACCTCGCGGTAGTTTTTGGGTCTGTCCTCGATCTATTGAAGTTTTTTGGTGGTGCCCGGTGCTGTGAACAACGATTAAACAACGATTTAGTTGCCCTTACTAACGATGTATATCTAACATTCAACTCTGCTGCGAGGCGTTTTTTCACACATACCTTACAGCTTCTAAAGGGAGTCTATCCGGATTGAATCACAGTTGTCAAGGGGATGTTCATTATAGATCCTATCCACCGGATCTGTAAACGTGACATAAAGAAGACATTTCAAAGGCTTGTCTTCACAACTGCCTCAACTTGTAAACTAGGTTTTTAGTCTTTAGCTTACTTCTGCTCCGTATGTTTCCACTCGATACAACTCGCAGCAGAGTTGAATGTTAGATATACATCGTTAGTTACATCGTGGATTCCCTCCAGAAGCAAGCCCAATGATCTGCCACACCCAACGCAAGCAACCTCCAACCGACCCATGTGCCAACACACCACAAGCCCAAACACAGGCCCCACAGCCAACACAGCCACTGATGGAGAGTAGCCACAGAAGACCACAGATAATGACCGGCCAGGCCAAAGGGAACCCAAAGGGATAACCACCCAACAACAAAGGCACAGCATGAAGGAGGCACACCTCCAGAGGCTGCAAAAATGCCAAACAGAGCACCTGCACATATACATCAGAAAGAGGTACACGACAGACCAATAGTAGAACCATATACTCTGACAATGAACAAAGGCAGAAAATACCTGCCCCAGGAGGAATTAACTCCAGGTCCATCTGGACAACAAGGGGCTCACATGCTCAACCTACAAACTGCCAAAGGGCCATACGGCCACACACAGAGCTTGCAGGGAGGACAGAGCCCGACCTTAGTTGAAGCCAAACACCACGTAATCCTAAACACACCCCGGATTCCAATGCGGACACACCCCGTGTCGGACAGCAATCCAGGTAAAATTACCACATGACTGGCATGGGACCCGAGATGCGAAGGGCTACCGAACCCAGATAAAAACTCACACACAGTAGGAGGACAGGCCAACGCAAGGAGGTCCAGACACACCACAGCCACCCCATAAGCAGACCAGACACCCCGAGACAGATGTGAAACAATAAGGGACCTCCGGCAATCAGCAGCAAGGCCCCACTGCCAAACACAATGGAGGGAGCCAAACCCACCCCGACCAAACTGGATGCATCCCCACAAAGGAGGCTCGAGCCAGTCCAACCTGCAGCAGGATCCACAAATCCTGTGCAATTGGGGGGAAAGCACACAGATGGCATTACACACCACCATCACACAGTGTGACCGGAACATCAACATCCTCAGGAGGAGCAATGGCAGAAAGAGGCCAGGCCAAACGAAGCAACCATGGGATATACAGAAGGCATAGGCAGCAATCAAAGACTAGACCAGTGCGAACCTGCGCCACCAGAGGCACAAGACATGTACAATAGCACCGGGTATCAATGAAAGCACCACGTGACCCCACAACCGCCCTGCATGAAGCCTCACGCATGCTGAAAGCAAGTGCAGGGATGAGACGCAGCATTGGTCCAAGAGTGAGTGGCTGGTATCTATCAAAATTACATCAGCCAATGGAATGAGGCGCAGCACCACCAGTACACTACCTCCTGTGCATGTGTGCCACCCCCGGTGGCAGCCCTTAGTGACGGTACATATCTTTATGAGGCAAGACCTTGAGGATAGGCCACAGCATTGGGCATCCTTTGCACCACATCTGATGCACATGGTTCGCGCCACAGCTGCCGCACAAAATGTTATGCTGATGCAGACTTTAAGAGGCGCAAGGAACTTGTAAATCAGCACCATGGTGTATGGTTTGTGGTGTTCTGTTCTCCCCTATTGTGTGTTGCCTTTCAACGTCTGCATGCTGGTATTTCACGTAACACGCAATGCATGACATGTAGAGGCAAAACAAAGATATTGACCAGTAACGTCTATTAAAATGCATTTGGAAGTGATTCATTGAACGTCCTGGCATACTTTTCAACATTACCATGATGAAACAGCATTGGAGCATTCAGTTTTGACATTGGTCCCATATGAAATCTGTGCATGATCACGTCCCCTGACCCCTATATCTTGTGTACACTTTTTTTCTAATAAATATTCTTGTTATTATTGTTTACACCTATTAATCTGATTATTGTTCTTGTTTTTATTTTTAATATTGTCCTTATTTTCTCCTAAGTTTTTATGTATTTTTTACATTTTTTTGCAGCAAATCCATGAATTGATTAATTTATAAATCCTAAATTAATATTTTGTCGCTTTGCGACCTTAAGCGAGTATTTTTTCGTCGCTAATCATAAAAACGGGCCGCATTCCCATCACATTTGTATATGTGTACCATAGCGACGTTTTATGTCCCGATTTTCGCCGCTAACGCTAAAAATATTGTCGCAAAGTCGGAATTTTTTGCAGCAAACACAGGAAGTGGTGTATTACTGCTTCCTGTCACATGGGTGTGGTTTTTACTTTCACTTTCACTTTTTAGCACATTGCTGGTGCATGTGCTGAGAGGAGGAGGTGTATGGTGGTTGCTGTGTTGGAAGTTGGTTTTGGAGAGTGGTGCTGCGTGCTGTGTCCTGTCTGAAGTGTCTGTTTTTTGTATTTGTTGTATTTTAAACAGTTTGTGTGTCTACTGTCCTCTGTTTTGTCTGAAGTGTCTGTTAGTTGTATTTGTTGTATTTTAAACAGTTTGTATGTCTACTGTCCTCTGTTTTGTAGAGTTTGTTTTGGGGTTAGTTAGTATTTTTATATAGATAGTAAGTTAAGTGGGTTATTATTTATTAGTTTTAAGTGGGTACGGGGGTCAGGGAGATACCTGGTGTTGGGAGGTCAGGGAGGAGGCATTGGGGGGGGTTTTATGGTTGATAAAATTTTATCTTCCATCTATGTTGGAGGCGGGGGGCGGATCCTGCAGGGGTATGCTGTGGGGGTACAGAATGTGCGCTGGGAGCGGGTGAAGCTCCAAATGGTGCACTACTTTAAAATTTCGCGCACCGTGCACCAGTGGAAGCACCGCTGGCAGGACATGACTGCGCGGGAGGCCGACCTCCTGGATTACACCGGCATGATGACAGGCATGCAGGGTGGTAAGTACAAAAGCCATTATTTCACTTAAATGTTCAAATGTTATGTAAGTGAGTTACGTGTGTGACATGTGTGTATGACATGTACATGCTGACTCGTTACTGTGATACTGTGTCAAAGTGTTGATGACAATGTCATTTGCCTATGTGATTTGCACATGATTCACATCAGTTAAGATTAATTCGAACTTACACTTCCAGGCGAATTTTTGCTGATTTACAAGCCCCTTGGGCTTCTTTAGCGGCGCAGTTGCATTACTTATGTGACATAGCGGCAGCGCTAAAGATGCGCCATGGAGGAGGAGCTACGCGCGCATCCGAGATGGCCGCGTGAGCACAGGGCTCCCGAGTCCCTCGTTGCCCTCCGCATATATCCTGAAAGATATCCTGACTTTGACCACGGGTTCTTGAAGATAAACCTCTGCTGACACCTTAGGTGTCTTCAAAATTTTATTTGGACTTCGGGAACCGCAGATACGCCAATCTGAGTTTTGGAGGCCCGCCCCATGGTGACACCGGGAGCTGGCACACCGAGACGCCGGGGAGTAATCGAACAACAGCGGCCTGAGGGGCTACCCGTGTTGCCCTAAGTTGACTTTCGGTTTCGTTTCTGGGCCTCTGCCTCCTCTGATTGCGTGATTGCCTCGCGCCCCCCATCGGGGTCCAGCCTAGCTCTGCTTCCTGATTCTACGCCAACTGTTCTGAGGGCCGGGGTGTTGGGCTGAGCTCTTGCTTTTGCCCCTTCTGCCCACCTTCGTTATTTGCAGTGGTCTGGTGGTGAGCGGCCATTTTCACCAGGTCTCGCAGGCCCCTTCGGGGCTCACCGTTCAACATGACCACCAGGCCTGACAACGAGAAGCGGAAGACTAAAATGCCTCTACGCGGGGGACCGATTCAAACCAACGTCATGGATCGCTATACCCAACCTAAGGGGTCCCCCGGAGGCGCCAGTCGAGCTTTTCAGGGCCCCACTGACGATCCGACTGCGTTGACTGAATTGACTTTGCAGGATGTCATGGGCGCCATTGCCGACATGCAGGCTTCCATTGGTCAGCAATATGAGGCTCTCGCTCTCAAAATAGACACTGTAGCGGTTGATGTTACTTTGATCAGAGCTGATTTGTCGAAGAACAATGAAAGGGTCAAGTCTCTGGACCTGAAGACTTCTTGCCTCACGACCGATGTCTCTGATCTGCAGACGGAAGTTGGACGCTTGCGCTCCTCCAACGATCTCATGGTCCATCGCCTGGAGGATTTTGAAAATAGGGCCCGGCGCAACAACATACGTCTTATTGGGGTTCCTGAAACCTCTGGTGCCTTGGCAACTGATCTTCTCGTGGAAGACATCGTCTTGAATCACCTGGCCCCCACAGGCCTGAGTAAATTCTTTTCCGTGGAGCGTGCCCATCGAGTGCCGGGCGGAAAGCCGAAGTCGGGCGCCACACCGAGACCTATCATCGCCAGGATCTTCAATTTTCGGGACAGAGACACTATTCTACAGGCCTCGAGAGTAAGTGGCCCCGTAAAGTTCGAGAACACGACGGTGAGTTTCTACCCGGACTTCACGCAGCTTGTTCAGAGACAAAGGATGGGGTTTCAGGGAGTGAAGCGAAGGCTGAGAGACTTGGGCCTGAAATATGCAATGCTGTTTCCAACCAGGCTGCTTGTCGAATACGACGACCGGACTTTCTTCTTTGATCGTCCTGATGGAGTTAGTGACTGGCTGGATACCCTCCCCGAACAGACTGATTCAACCGGGCATCCGGGTGGAGCCGAGGGCGGCGTATCGGAACAAGAGTGACATTATGATTCCTGATTTTTGAACATTCACGTATTATTCGGCTGGGTTCGATATTTTTTCTAATACTGTGTCCTATTGCTGTATACCCGAGGGTGGCGGGGGGAGTGGGACTCTTTCCTCCTCAGAGGTTTCTTTTCGTAGACTAGTTTAATGATAGGGCGACAGGCACACTGCAAGTTGGGGTGGCTTTTGAGTCTAACGCAGGGGTGCAGGGTGGGGGGAGTTGTAACGGGTTCTCATTGGGGGGTTGTGGGGGTTCTTGGGTGTTTGCGGGTTTCTTTCAAGGCAACGTATCGTATTTCTTCTTGATTAGGTCATTGTGTTCATTGTGGGATGGATTCTGCACTTCTTTCTGGGATGGGGGTTAGTGGGTTGAAACTAATGTGTTGAAATGTCAATGGGTTGGGGGATAGGATAAAACGGGGTGTGGTGTTACAGCTATTGCGGCGCCTCTCCCCCCTCGATATTGTGTTGTTGCAGGAAACGCATCTGGTTGGGAACACGTGCCATGCCATGAATCGGCGAGGGTATCGTCTGGTGGCACATTCTGGCTTCACTTCTGGTTCTATTGGTGTGGGTATCCTCGTCAGGTTCTCCCTCCCCTTGGCAATAGATGATGTGATTCTTGACGATAGGGGGCACTCTGCTGCTCTCACTGGTAGATGGGAGGGGAGGACGGTCTCATTTGTCACTGTCTATATGCCGCCAGGTCTACAGACCTCGACTTTTGCGGATCTTGGGCGTGTAGTACTGGGGCTCCCTGAGGGTATCTTGGTGATAGGCGGAGACTTCAATTCAGTCGTCTCCGGTAACATAGATCGCTACCCCCCCAGGGATCTCCCCAAGTCGCAATCCTGGTTGAGTGGGTTCCTGGAGACACTGGGTCTGGTGGACTGTTGGAGGCTGCTGCACCCGGATCAGGCGCAATACACCTTTCACTCTGGAGCCCATGGCAGTCTGTCCAGACTCGACTATATCCTGTTGCCGGCGGCGCTGTCCTCCTCCATTGGGGAGGTGAGGCACCTCGCCCGGGGCATATCCGACCACTCCCCAGTCTGGCTTAGCATGGATACTACTATGAGTAATGAGGGACGGATTGCCCCTATAAACCCCTGGTTTCTTCGCAATCCCAAGACCCGTACCGAATTGGTGAAATCCCTCGATCATTATTTTGTAGAAAATGTGGGGTCTGTGTCATCTGCTGTATCATTGTGGGAGGCATTTAAAACTGTGATACGTGGGCAGGCTTTATCTCTGATTGCTACCGACAAGAAAAGTAAGCGTGAAGAGGTGGTCCGTTTGGAGGCGGAGATAACCGCACTGGAGAGTGACTTGGAGCGCGGAGTGTCCCGTGCCAAACTTCACTCCCTCAGCCTCAAACAATTAGATTATAGGGCCCTGGTTACTGATGCTGCGAAGGTCATGAGCAGGGAACAGCAGGGCAGACTATATGATGTTGGGGATAAGGCGGGTAAATTGATCGCATGGCTGGACAAGAAAGAAAGGGCGAGTCGTGCAGTCCCTGTGATTGAGAACCTGGACGGAGTGTGCGTGACTGACCCGGCTGCAATTGTTGAATGCTTTGCAGAGCACTTCCGAATTGTGTATGCTCCGGTCTCTGACAGGCCGGAGGCTGACTCTCATTTGTTGCTGCGCGATATTACTTTGCCCTGCCTGTCTGCGGCTGACAGAGACCTGATGGACGCGGTGCTGTCGGCTGATGAGGTGGCTGCCGCCATTCGTTCAGTCCGCCCTGGCAAGGCCATGTGTCCTAATGGTCTGCCCATTGAACTGTATCAATTGTGTCCGGATACACTGGCCCCGTATCTTCGTAACATGTTTCTAGAGTCCCGCGACTCTGGCTCCCTCCCACGTGACCAGCGTCTTGCTACTATTGTAGTGATTCACAAGGAAGGGAAGCCACGGGATCGCTGTTCATCTTATGGACCAATCTCGCTTCTAAACGCTGAACCGAAAATTCTGGCCAAGTTATTAGCTACCCGCCTGACGAACGTCATCAGCGACCTGGTCCATCCGGATCAGTCCGGTTTTATCCCGCACCGTAACACGGCGCTCAACCTGCGTCGCTTGCACGGTGTTCTTGCGAGGGCGGCGTCTTTTCATGAGCCGGCCATCTTGACTTCCTTGGATGTTACGATGGCCTTCGATACTCTTGAGTGGCCTTATCTTTGGGCCGCTCTTGAGAAATTCGGCTTCGGCCCTGGGTTTATCGGCTGGGTGAAACTTTTGTATGCGGAGCCACTGGCGCAGGTGGTTGTGAACGGTCGGGTCTCAGCGTCTTTTGTCCTCGGGAGGGGCACGCGACAGGGCTGCCCGTTGTCACCACTGCTGTTCGCGCTCGCCCTTGAGCCGCTGGCAGCCTGGCTGCGCTGGGAGCCCTCCCTTAAGGGGATCAAGTTGTCCCCGGACTTTGAGGATCGCGTCTCGCTCTACGCGGATGATATTTTATTGTACCTTACGTCCCCTCGAAAATCTCTTAATGTTTTGTTTGATGTGCTTACTTCGTTTGGGAAAAACTCGGGCCTTGTGATCAACTGGGCTAAATCCTGTGTATACGTGCTCTCGGGCGGTCCCCCTCCCTTGCCTCACAGATGCCCCATTCGGGTCTCTCCGACGGGCTTTAAGTACTTGGGGATTTTTATATCTTTGGACCCTGTGGCTCGCTACGAACAGAATCTGCTTCCTCCCCTTCAAAGACTGAGACTTGATGTTGTGCGCTGGCGCGGGTTGCCGCTATCACCGCTCGGGCGCGCAGCCCTTTTTAAAATGGTGGCCCTGCCGAGTTTTTTGTACGCGCTTCAGAATACGTTCGATATTATTCCGGCGAGCTACTTTAGAGAGGTTGAGAGCCTGCAGAGACGGTTAATCTGGGATGGACGTTCGCGTATTGCCCTCGCTAAACTCACTCTTCCCTGGTATGATGGGGGTATAGCTCTGCCGGATATTAGGCGTTACTATTGGGCCTCGCAGCTGAGTGCTATTAATCATGCGACATATGCCCCTGCTCCTAACCCGGCGTTCGAGATGGATAAATATTTGCTACCGGGTGGGGACTACAGGAGGGCGCTCTACTCCAAGGCGGCGGGCAAGGATTTTTCTGGACCCACCAAGATTGCTGTGCGCGTGTGGCATGCTGCGAATGCGTCTGTGGGATGGGAAGATCGATTGACTCTTGCGACCCCCTTGTATGCTTCTGAAAAGTTGGGATGTCGCTGTAAAACGAAAGGGTTTGAAGCTGCGTGGGCGATCTCTGGGTCAAGGGCAAAATCAAGACCTTTGCGGCACTAAAGACAGAATATGAATTGAGTGACAGGGAATTCTTCCGATATGCACAGATTCACCATGCCTTGAGCTCGGTTCTCCCCGCGGGTACTGTCATCCCCGAGTCCTCCCCCTCGAAGATAGGGTTCTTGACGGCCACGTCCCCGACAGTACCATTTCCCTGATATATAAGAAGTTGATCAACACCCGGGTGGATCTGTCGGTGCGTTTTAGGGAGGTCTGGACCGGCGATGGTTTGGAGCTGGACGACGAGGATTGGCAAGCTGCATTATCCTCGCCTAAGGAAGTCGCGATTCCTGCCCGTCTCCGTCTTGTTCAGCTCAAAATCTTACATCGTGTATATGTCACTGGTCCGCACTTGATTCGTATGGGTTATTCCTCAGACGGGTTATGTAAGCGTGGATGTGGGATGCTTGGAACCTTCCTCCATATACTTTGGGAGTGTCCGGAGGTGGTGCGGTTCTGGAATAGTGTGCATGCAGTGATGGGTAGGGTCACGGGGTGGTGCTGCAGCCCAAGGCCAGACGATGTCTGTTGAATGTGTGGGTGCCGAATGATTATAGTGTGGCCCAGACGCAGTGGGCGACCCTTGGGAATATGATTGCCAAAAGGGATGTGGTGCAGTTGTGGGGTTCCCAGCGACCGCCCACGGTTTCGGTGTGGAAGGAGAATATGGACTGGTGTATGTTCAGAGAGAAGACTGTGTATGTGGCGCGGGGCAAACCTAGAAAATGGAATAGTATATGGAGCCAATGGAACGCATACCGTGGAAATATATGTGCGCCTCCATTCGTGGAAAACCCCGAAGTCCCTCTGTCCCCCTGATCCGGCATTCCATATATTGTGTGCTTTCTGTTATCCTTAATTCGTTTTCCCGCTGGCCCCATCCCCATCCCCACAATATGTGCTATTGATCTGTTGTATAATACTGTGCCTAGATGTCCTCCCATGTGAAGGCATGTCCATATACACTGTCTCCTTTTTTTTTTTGCCTTGTACGTTGTTTTTTCATCTTTCAATAAAAATTTATAAAAAAAAAAAAGAAAAGATGCGCCATGGTGCAGGGTATGTAAAATTTCACACTTCTGGGAGATGTGTCACATTGTAAAGCTCTGCACCTTTAGGGGGCGTTCTGGCGCAGGGGAGGGCATTCATACACAGGGAACACCTCTGTAAAGTGACAGAGTGAAATCTATCAAGTTTCCCCTCATTCACTTTCATGCCAATGCTGCGTCTTAACTCTGGGCCTGCTTGAAGCAGGCATGAGGATTGACGCAGCATTGACAAGATAGGGCCAACCAGAGCATTGCTGGAGCAGCGCCGCACATGCTACACAACTCCTGCAATGCACTGCCTTTACAGCACAGATGCCTGACGCATCTGTGCCATTTTAGCAGCATGGTGCGCAGCATGGGAAATGCAGCTCACCATGTGAGTTGGGCCATGGTGCACATTTACTCTTGCCTCCCTGCTGATTTTGTGGAATGCACAATTACCTGTAATACTGTCCCTTTGTGTGCTACAGTAGAGTAGGTGTGTGAGTAGTCAATGCAAATGTCCCTATTTGTATAGCTCCATGAAGTGACAGTTGGAGTGATTAGCCACGTTATCATTGAGGTGTGAACACATATTTGCAGTGTGAAGACCAGATATGGGACTGAGGTTGCCTGTGTGTCACTTGCATTAACATTACTATGTGATAGTGAATGACCACATGCCAGTAAGGGTGGCAAGGCACAGAGAATGTTAGCATGTATGAGCCCATTACAGGTGTAGTCAGTCAAAGAGATGTGAGCAGCGACTGTGTGCAGGATGGTGTGTGTGTGTCCAGTATGTGTAACTGTACATATCTGAGCAGAGCCAGTGTGTGTGTGTGACCTATGTGCAGGACAGTACACAGTGTGACAGATGCTCAAATCCATGAGCAGCAGGACTGTATCTACACGCCCCTGTACATGGGTCATGTGTAGATATATCCTTGCCAGGTGATAATACAATGCGGGAGTTTGACAGCTCCAGAGTGTTTTACATCCCAAAGGACTGCGTATCAGCCTCTTACTAAATGCATAGTTACCATCATACGCAGTACAACTTACACATGATGCCTGTGTGGACATGGTGCTTAGAAATTGCATTACACAACTGTTATGTGCATGTATGACTGCGGTAATGTTATGTTTGTCCACCACTGCATTAGCAAGCCCATGTATGCATGCCAATCAAAGTGCACAGAATCCTTTGTACAATGTGTCAATCCCCTACAAAGTGATGTTGTATTTACTGTGACTGAAATGTTGTTCCTCATGTTTATGTAACGTTTCTGGATGCCATGCAATGACACATATTTATTTTTGTTCACCCACAGATGGTCGGCAACCCATCACGCAGGGTGACGTGGATCGTTTCAGGGACCCAAAAGCCACTGGTAGTATTTGTAATAGAAATTGCCATGTTGTGATGTCATGGATGTCATTAACTAATGCTACACATGGTGGTTTTGCAATACTGGTGTGTTCCGCATGTCACTCGGCCACAAGGTGCAGAGGATATTTATGTTATTATTCAGACAATATGTATAAGAGTGTGGTTAGACGCATATCTATCTAAGTTGTGACTTTGTCCATGAAGGGACAATGCAACAGCTCTGATTTCCTGTGCAGGACATCCAGCACAGATTATAGCTAACTAGTCAATGATCCAGGGGTCCTGCAGCCATTACACTACTGGATTTTCACACAGGGCTACATATTATCAAGACCAGCCAGAAGATGTATCCACGCTTCATCTGCAGTACACTGCCACTGAAGCGGAGATTGAGGTTTAGCTAATATGCCCTAATACATTCCCATAGCAGGCTAGGTTAAGGTCATGTCATGTCTAAGGTATGAATAGATCACATATCATCAATGCAAGGTTTCAAGGACCTTTTACAGTGTAATTCAGATGAAACTGTGCCAAAGAGGTTCCAGGCAATGTCACCCATCATATTGGGAACAGGCAAGTTTACCAACTTTCACAGAAGAGTTTGTGTTGATAGATGGATAATGGGTGAGGGGGCAGTTCATTACACCACCAAGGGGCAAGATAAGTTACCTAGCATAGCCATATTGAGAGGGACTAACACAAGGCTGGCTCATGAGAGGGACTAACACAAGGCAAGGCTTTCTACCAGGATCTAAGTGGTCTATTTTGGCCATACCAGTTCTTCTCCTTTATGAGGTATTTAGGACCAGGGTTAGACAGGATGTCATGTATGCAACTCTGATTGTTGAACTGCCTTTTCTGCTGTATGATGAGCCTGTGGTGTATTTTCTATGTAGGTGTGGAAGGGGTTCTAGGCGGAAGGTCGGGAGTCAGTGTGGCTGCCAGAATCTGCAGGGTCTGCTGTTTTACAAACATTTTTCCATATAGTAATGAAATCTAAGGATTGCTGTAATCTGGCTGGCTGATGGGCAGGCCCTGCAGCAAAGGATTCCTTGCTTCAATAGAATGGCATTTGAAGATATTCCATAATTTACACATGAACCCATAGCAGATGACAATTACCTGGCTGACGAGCTTTGTCCGGGACAGGGCATGTTGTTTTGTTAGTCGTAGGTCTCAGATCGCATGTTTGCAAGGGGGACAGGAGCACAGTTCCAGCTGCCACCTTTCATGTGACCAAGATACCTCATGCCTGCCAAACTGAATGATGTCCGTTTTACTGCTGTTTAGTTTGAGTTTGTTGCTGCTCTTCTAGTTACTCATGTAAATCATGCTGTTTGTACAACGGAGACAGAGTAGTCTGTCCTACACATACTCAGTTACTGGTTATTGTCAGCATACAATACGCTTTGAAGAGCCGTACAATTTCCCGACGTTGGCCAGCAGGGTCAAGTATAGATTGAACAGCATAGGACTTAGGATAGATCCTTAACCCCATGACCAGGACAGCTTTGTGATTTCTCAAGTGCATATTGTCAATCCCTTTATAGCGGGTTTTGCAGCAGTTTTCTGCCGATGTACGCGGCAATATTGTGGCGAACTTTTTTGATATTATTGCCACCAGTTGTTGGTAGGGGTGTCCCTGTCTTCTTCCAGTGCATGTAGGCTGAGCTTAAATTCAGTTGCCATTGACATTTACATACAGCCACACTGGCACCCATGTACAAGAGTGCCAGTCTTGTCAGTGACTACATGAACTGTACACATTTTCAGGTAGACACACATGTCTGCACATGTGCATCGTACAGCAGTAGCAGCAGTGTGTCACAGGGTCAGATGAGGGTGGTGCTGGGCATGGAGGGGTAATGCCACAATACTAATGTTAATTGGACTACTTGCACACACTCAGGGAGCACAATGGTGACAGGTTATCACAGTCTCATTTAGCGTCTAATTTGTCAGTACATCACACCTGCCATGTACTGTCATGTCACTATCCATGGCCTGTATTTTTGAATGAAGGGCTTGTCAATTATGTGGTCAGGTCAGTTAGAGACGTTACAGGATGTCACATGTGTGTTGCCTCCCATGTGGTATGTGATTTGTGCCAAATAATATGATGATAGGCAAATGACCCAGTGTCCTTGGTTGTGAATTGACATTTCCATTTTTTCTCAGACAACATGAATGCAGAGGAGAGCCACGCTTTCAATGTGGCAAAGGAACGGTGGCTTCATATCCGCCGGGTAAAGAAGGGCTACCGGAACATGGCCAAGAAATACACGTCTGATAGGAAGGCTGGGAGATGGCACACTATGACAGAGGCTGTTGGCCAGAAGGACAAAAATACCACCTCCAGGGCTGCTGGCAAGGCTGGCTGAGTTAAAACATCAAAGACACAGTTCTCACCAGAGATTGTGGATGTGCAGACCACTCAAAATCCCATCCCAACTACGAGCAGTGCAGCAGCCATTCCGAGTACCAGCAGCCAGGGGCCGGTTCAAGCTGCGCCGAGCCAGGGACCAGCCCAGACCACAACACCCCAGGATCTCGGGACACCCACCACAACGCCTCCAATTGGTGAGACACTACTGAAGATCCTGAATGAGCAGCACCGGAACAATAACTTGCTCCTAGACATGAAAATGAATTGGTGACCCTGAACCGGCAGATGAACGAAATAGCTGTCGAACTGGGTATTCCCTGAACATTGACTTCTTCTGCCCCACACCCCTCTTCTGCCTTCCCTCATTGTTATTTGTTATTAGATTATAGATAGTTGTTTTATAGTATTTAGATGTAGAGTAGTTTTAGATTAGGTATAGTTAGTTTAGTATAGTGAGATATTTTTATGAGAGGTTAAGATAGTGTTGGGGCTAAGTTTCTTTTCTCTTTGGGTGGGGGGGTTGATGTCCTTTTTTAGTTTGTGTAGTAGTGTATAGTTAGTATTACATGTGTAGTTTAGTTTAATATGTGTGTAGGGATATTTGATATAGTGTTAGTTTTAGTAATTAGTGTAGTTTTAGATAGGTAATATTTTATAAAATAAATACTTTTGAATGTATTACTACTTGCAATGGTGTCAGGTAGGTTGCAGAGTGTGGGTCTTGACACATTGTATGCTTCTCAGGCCATCAGTGGAGTGATCCCTATATGTGTGACTATGGATGCAACCTGTTACTGGGATGCATGTATAGTGTTAAGTAAACCTTAGCTGTGGTATCTGTTGACTTGCATGGTTGACATGTTACATTGGATTTATTGTGTATGGGCGAATTCAGCTGATTTGCGTTCTGCTATTTTGCACTAAATGGCAAGACAGTCCGCAAGTTTGCAAATTTGCCGGCGTACTTGCGGATTTTGTTGCCATTTGCACAAATATGTGACCACATGTGCCTGTCACTTTGCTAGCGCACCATATGCAATGAGGTTCCTTGAGTGAACTGCCCATTATAGTGGGGAAGGCCGGGAAGATGTTTCATACTGCTAGTGTGTGGTGGAGGGGGCCAAACGGGCAGAGCTTCTATGGGAGTTCACATGCATCTTGTTGAGAAAGGGTCAGAGACCAAGCAGAGCAGCAGGTGAGGAGAATGCAGGCTCCTTGTCACAGGAGCTTCACGGGGATGGCGCTTGGGAAAGTCATGGATGCTAATATACGTTTGGCTATGGACCCCAGAATCCTTCAGATGTCCAAGATTGCTCTGCTGCGCATGTTGGTACATAGCTATTCAGATCCTGCTCAGTGTGTTCATGCGCATGCAGCTGCTGCTGCTGGACAATGTCCCATCTCATACTTAACTGCCCCATATAGGACTATGCTGGCGCTGGGCAGTAGGGTGCAGTGGCATGCAGGTGCTGCACACCTGGTACATGCACATACCTGTGCCAAGGGGGACACGTGTTTATTGGTGCTGTAGAGGTAGTTATGACTTTACATTTTGACTGCACTGACGGTGGTACCACCTACACAGATATGGAGCATCCAGGCACAAGACTTCATGGTGCAAGAGCATGATGGTGCTGTGCGTTACGGGTATATATGTACTGGGGGCAGGGGGTTACTTGGCACAATGTGTGCTCACACCCAGAAGGCTCCCAGGCAATTGAGCACAAAATATTTTCACACTGGGAGGGCTCCGGGGCAGTTCTGCAGCACGGGGCTCACAACCACAGGTCTCCCAGGCAGTTTAGCTGCGTCACCCTCTGGTTCCTCAAAGCACCCTCTGGTTCACACCTGCCACCATTTGGTTCTTCACACCACCCTCTGGTTCACCACTGCCACCCTCTGGTTCACCACTGCCACACTCTGGTTCATCACTGCCACCCTCAAGCTCACCACCCACGCAGATACATTCCTCAACACTGCCAGACACCTCCAATTCCAGATCCACACCGACCCCAACACCACCCTCAGAGGTACACTCATCTACAGCCCCCCCGGACCACATTGTCAATTCAGCTAATCCCTCGCCAACCTCGCCTGCAACCATGCACTCACCTCCACAGACTACATCCTCCTCGTGGAGCTGACATTCCAGCTCAGGAAAAAGAACAACACCAACTCCAGCACCCTGTCGGCCACACTGGCCAACCTCAGCCTCAGCCAACTCGTCACCCCATCCACCCACCCATCCACCCACGCCGCTGGTCACACACTGGACACCACCTTCTACACAGGCACCCACGTTGCTTTAGAACACACCACCTGTTTCCACTGGACTGTACCCTGCTGCATCCATTTCCCCTTAAATGTACAGTCCACAGACCACCGCACACAACGGGTACCTCACCACTGCTGGAAGAGAGTGACTGTAGACCAGCTGATCACCACTCTTACCCACAGGCCACACAACAACTCCACCAACTCCAACACTGCAGGCCGCCACCTCAGGCAGTGTATGTACAACTGTGACAACACACTTGTGCCACTCAAGGAACCCTGTAAAACCCACACCTGCAAGCCAGCCACCGCGTTCACCAATGTGCTGGTGCGCCTCCAGAGTTGGATGCCAGAAACTGGAGTGGATATTGCTCACCATATGCACTCCAGTCAACCACGCAGACCACAAGGATGCCATACACATACATCACCACCTCTTGTGATTGGCCAAGGGGTACTCCTTCAAAGCCCAGCTGGATGACAATGCACACGGGAGCAAGGGGCTCTTCTGCATCGTAAGGGAACTCTCCAACTCCAGTGCCAACACCAACAACATGACTCCCTCAGAAGAACTGTGCAACTCACTAGCCATCTTCTTCCACTGCTAGCTCGCTGATATCCATGACAGCTTCAACACCACACCCACCCAAACTATGCCAGGGCCCACCGCCCCTGTGTACACCAGCAGCGCATGCCACCTGACCTCCTGGTCCAATGTCAACAGCAACGAGATTCACAAGGTTATGTACTCCATCCACTCACGCTCCCCGTCACACCTATGCCCACACCACGTATATAACATGGCAGATGCTGCCATCTGATCCGACTACAGAACAGCAACATTTCCATGGAGCTTGGAACACGACAAAATCTACACCCTCCTCAAGTAGCCGAAGCCAGGCCACAAGGACCTCAAGTGCTTCCAGCATATCTCCCTGCTCCTGTTCCCAGGGTGGATCACTGGGAATTGCTCAACATGCAACTGGCCCGCCACCTGGTAGACAACAACATCCTGTACCCATCCCAAGCCTGATTCATACAAGTCGACAGCACCCTGCCAGAACTCATGTCCGCCACTGACGACATCATGAGCCAACTGTGCAACAGCCAAACTTCTGCCCTCATCCTCCTGGTGATGTGTCCCTTTGCCAGCATGCCCAGGGCTCTCCAGGACTTATTGTACAGTACATGAGGGTATGCAATGTAATGACTTGCATGGTACATGAGTGCCACTGTGCCCATCCACCCACTTCCACCCGTCCCTGTTTGACACTCACCCTGGTGTTGTTGTGTGACTTCCAGAACAGCAGTATCCTGGCCTGCGACTCCTACCACAGTCTCCTCACTGATGACGTTGGCCCCCTGCTCCTCCAGCTCATCCAGCTCCTCCTGTGGAGTTGGTCCACCGCCTCCCGTCGCACTTGCTGCCCTTAGGTTGGCTCCCAGTTTCTTTTTAGTTTTGCTCTTCGTATCGTGCCACCGGCTCTTGCACTCGTCCACTGTCCTCTTTCGCTCCCCATGGCATTGACCTTAGTCATGATGTCCTGCCATATTTCCCTTTTCCTCGCCATGGTGACGGTGAAACTCACAAAGAGTTCCTGCTGGTGTCGCGTCACCTCTTAAACCAGTACCTGGTTCTCCTCCGGAGTGAACTTTGGGTTCCTCTTCCTCTTGGCCTTTCCCTGGGTCTCAGCCTGGCCTTCCTGGGTGTTGTTTCTGCCCTCTGCACTAGTCCCTGGCTGCTCACCATCATTTGCAGTATTGTCCATGGTTAGCAACAATTTTCGGTTTAGCGGGCATTTTTCGTCCCGCTAACGCGTTATATGATAGCCTCGGACCTATTGGTTTAGCGATAATCATCGCTGATAGGCCCAACGTGCTTTTTTTCACGTTATTGTGCGACGGGTTAGCGTCGTCATGCTAGTTCTCTCGCATGATTTTATCGCATTTCTGGGGAAATATCACCGCTTAGCGGAGTATTGGTAATACCTCGCTACAGCGGCGATATTTCCAGGCGATGTTTGGCAATAAAGTTTTTCCCGCTAAATATCGTTAGCGATATTTATCGCCTGTTATTGGTAATATCCCCCTAAGTTCCTCATTGGTCTATAATGCTGCAGCTTTCTTGAAACCACCATGATCATTCAATATCGCCAAAAGCAAAATATTGGCGATTGATAAGATGGAGCAAGGTTTCGTGGAAAAGAGACTTGCTCGGATGCAATCCACACCTTTAACTTACTAACGAAGTGCTGAGAATAACTAATACGCACCACATTAACAGGCAGGTTAGTAAAGCTTGCATATGTGTGTACTAATGCGGATAACAATGAAGACGAACGAATATCGCCTCAAATTGGGGAACTGCTGTGCGCATGCGTCAACTGCATCTACGTAGTATGACGTATTAATGCTTGGAGGGAAATTCTGGTGCATGAGCAGAAGACACTAAAATGGAGTCTTGAAGGCTCGCGTGCATGGTATCTGCTTACTTGAAACAAAAACAAGCTATTTTATTAATGCTAATGCAGTAAAAGTATTAATAAGTAAAGGGGAATCGAGTAGAGATGAGTGGTATCTGAATTTTATCACTAGTGCGTATTTGGGCCTCTCTTTTATAACTGGATTAAGTTGAGTAATGCGAAGTCTGCGCATGCCCACTGAATGAAGCCATGAAGGCCATGACCGTGCTATTGAAAGGGAGCCAAGAATGAGTGTTACACCATGAGAACGGATGGTGAAGAGTTCAATGATGAAGACTCGTATTCAGAATGATATTGAATTGTTTCAAAGTTAACTAAAAGACGTATGAGAACTAAATTTATGAATAAAAATTAAGGGGATGGGTTTACGAACAATAGTTGAACTGATTTTAATGACATGCAAGCATGGTGTGACAGAACTTCCCCCTTGCCTGACAAATCATATTTCGTATTTTTACGATATTGAGACTTTAGTGGGTGGAACATTCAGAACGAAAGGTATAACTAAGATAGCTTTAGTTGGTTAGTCAGATGGAGACTTGCCGAATGCAGAGAGCGGAGACCTGAGAACGCTGGGGAGAGAAGCTGATGCTGTGAGATGCTGATGAAGAACTGATTGCAGAACCTGAAGCAGAAATTTCTATCCTAATTTAATTGGGTTAGATTTGAAGATCGCAGAAGAATCTTGAGGAGGAAGAGAGTGTCAAAGAGGGGTGCGGCGCAAACGTCGGTATTCTAGAGAGGTCATCTATCCTGTCCTGATTCCTGTCCTGAAGCCTTTGTCTCCTGACCTATCCCGGGGGACCCTTACCAGCCCTTTGGCCAGGGGATTAATCTTTTACACCATCCTTGGTAAATATTATTTTCTGTTGTTTGTAAATGTTCTGATCTTTTCTCTCTGTCCTCTCCATTTCCGACATCAGTTGATTGCACGAGTCAGAGTTAAATGTATTGTGTTTATTAATTGCATTTTTTCTCTCCTATGAATGATGGTGACTGCACTGTATTGAGACTGTTCACATGCATCAAAATTTTAGATAAAGATTTGAAAACTACTTGAGTCTATGGTGATTTTACTTAAAGTATCAAAACGTTAGCTTATGTTAATTATCACCATCAACTAGTGTAACTGGTCCATCGACCAGAGGAAAGAACTTGTTGATCTGTGAAGGCTTAGTTAAAGAAATGAGCAGAGGTACTAAATAAACAAATCAAAAACAGTTTGCGAAAATTAAACGGACACCCCCTTAACCGACCAGCGGTTTTTACCACTTGTGAGTTTATGGGCCCAAGTGAGTATATGGTAGTGGAGTATCTGTTGTTGGTGAACCACTGGATCAGTTTTCTGGTAGCAGAGCTATGGTTATTATTGACTAGTTTGGTGATAAGTATTGATTATTAAAAATTGATTTATGTTTAACAAAAGAGCTAGTGTCTTGTTTTATGTTGTCTAGAAGCACAGGTACAGAGGTTGCCTGGGCATCCCGGGAATGGAATAGCAGGTGGTGACAGAAGCCATACTGCAGGAGGTTACTCGTCTGTTGTTATAACACTGAGAAGCTACGGAGGACTGGCAGTGTTGTAGTAGGGATTATATTGTGTAAAAGAAAAGTGCGATTGATAGCAAAAGGGGTTTGCTGGTGAAACTTTGGTCTCATTTCCCAATACGGATGACACTGGAGAAGTAACAAGTTCTTCTGAGCTTGAATGAAGGGCAAACAGGGGTTTTACTCGAAGTGAAAGGAATTCTGTAATAAGTTATAATCTATCCTGTACAACTGACAGAGTAGCAAATGTTTTTATGTTGTAACTAACAAATTTTTATTAAGAAAAGTTATAGAAATACGTTTTTGTATCACCTTGTAAAGGTAGGGTCAGTCACAGGAGTTGAACTGACGTAACAAAGAGCCGCACTGGAATTAGTTGGAACAGCGGGCGTGAGAAAGAAGCAGATTGTAAAGGGAGGGTCAGTAGTGAAGAGCAATACTGATGTCACAAAAGGCATCGCTAGTATTGGTTAGACAAACAGCACAAGCCTGAGGTTTGATTGGTTGCTAGATAGAAGCTTTGTTAGGATTGGTTAAAAAAAATTGTATGTTGGATTCTGATTTGATATTTGGTGTGAGTCGCGCTGAAATGATACGAGACATAGGTAAAAGAACTCGAGGATTTACGGAAGCCGCTTTCATATATCGTTCGTCTAGAAGGTATGGAGAAAAGAGGAAGATGTCGTTAATAAAGAAAATTAAGAATTTCTTTAAGAAATACAAGCCTGTGTTGACTAGAGAGGTAATAGTTATTCCGCAGCCAAAGATGCCTGCTTCATTTCTGATGATGGAAAGAGGATATCATACTTGTGCATGGGTGTCCGCAGGGGGGGGCAAGGAGGGGCGCTTGCCCCCCCCATGCAGCGACCCTCCTTGCCCCCTCTGCGGACGCCCATGAAAAACGTGACTTCAAGACGGGGTTCTAACTCTTTCCTCTCCTTTCTTTTATTTGCTTCCCTGTGATATGGATCCAAAAAAGAAAGACGCTTTTGCTGGAAATGTCATATTTTTCTGACATTTTAATTCCAAAGTGCAGCATTGGGAATAAAATGCTACAAATATATAAATAACTAAATAAGACAGAGTGGTAGCAGACTGGCCAAACTGATTTTATTCACACTGAAACACAGTAGCGCCACTTTTACAGAGTTTGCCAGTGAAGCGCTATTTTTGTTTTCTTGTCTTTGTTTTCCCTGGACTTGGAACTAGTGCACCAATCCTGGAGGTACAACAATTTGTGGATTGGAAAACGAAATGTGTGCTGCGGCTCTGCGTCCAAGGATGTGGTCTTACCATACTGCTTACGTTTTGTAAGGATATAAGCAATGGCAATTGAAATGGGTCCATTCAGGCCCCTGTAGTCGTGTCCTTAACTTTTCAGGAAAAAGCACTCACTGATTTCTGAATAGTGAGTGCAAAAGCATTAAGGTAACCATGTTGTTACTGCTTACATTTCCCATGGTTTGCATTCCCTGTAATTATTTGCTTTTTCCAGGATGTTGTTACTTTTTTTTTTTGCTCTTGTCTAGTGCGTAATTTAAATTGAGCCGTATCCAGGTATTTATAGCGGGCAACAATTGGGTTGTAGTTGAAGACAGTGGGAGTTTTTCCCAGGGGGGCAGTACGGTGTTCAGTGGGGGAGAGGATGTGGCAGAGCTGCTGAATTTGGAACTGGGAACCAGGTTTAGCCTTAGTAATCAGCCCACCAGGCCACTCTCCTGCGAGAGCACAATCACATGCTAGACCTTAGAAGGCTTCGCAACACCTTTAAAGTCCTGGTGTCTTCGCACCAGCAGGTGGACCCTAGCATGACAAGTGTAGGTTAACCATGACGGCTTGTCCACCACTATCCATACTGAAGTTCATCTCCAGTCTTGCGGGCAGGTCTATGAAGCAGCACACCCTAGAGCAACAGTGACCCTGTCACTGAGATCACAGGACCCTTGAGAAGGGCCAGCTCTAGGGCGGTGCAACCAGTGTGACCGCACCGGGTGCTGACTTTAGGTGGAGGCATCATGTTTGCAAATATATTATGGTTTTAAAAACGCTTGCTGCCTCCTTCCTGACCTCCAGCAATTTTCGGCAACAATAAAAATGTCATGATGACTCTGGTGATTAATGTTCTTCCTAGAGAGATCAGAATTTTGTCTAGTGGAAGTTTTGACTCATGGAAAGGTAGCTCAGAGGGTTAATGTACCGGCTGCAAAGAACATGCGCCGTGCAGATCACAAAGTGCACATAATGTAAATAGGTCAATGGGCTACTGCTTTTGTCAGAGAGATCCTTTTATTACTTACAGTATATAAGTTAAAATTCTAACTTAGTACAGTGAGCTATTAACTGTCATCTAAGAGCTGCATACAAACTGCAAGGTATACATTAGAGTGTTATGTTCCCCAAGGTCTTTGATTATCCTAATGTCCCAAAAAGTGTTCTTTTGGACAGAAATCAATTCTGATTATTAAGGAGAACCCCGAACCATGGTATTACGTTTTAAATTCTGGGTATTGTGTTTCTCCAGACCAATCACTATAAAACTATACGGGCTACTAGTATGGTTGTCATGTGACTCCTACACCTTGTAGTCCTTAGTCTTATGTAACATTTTCTATACATTGATTTACACACATATTGATTGTCTCTGTGTAATGTATGTGATGTAAAGTGCTCTGACACCCTACAATTGTATGAGTGGCGCTGTAAATCAAATTAAATGCATCTGAGAGAGAGTGGTCATGGAAACTTGGGGGGCACAGTAAAAGGGTGGTAGTGAGGGAATCCATGGCATAGGTGGTCATTGGGGGGCACTAACAAACATTAATGCACAGGACATCTCCAGTGCTATGGCTGGCCCTGCCCTTGAGGCCAGTCTGCCTCACCCATAGGTACCTCCATTGGTCTTGTTTCAGCAGTAGTAGCTGCAACTCACCAGGCATTGGCAATGCAGGATTTGCATGCACACCAAACTTAGAGAGTCATTAAGATGTCGGGCGGATTGCCTCCGCCAGGGTGGCGGTGGCCACCGCCACCCTGGTGGAGGCAATCCGCCCGACAACCACTCTCGTTTTCCTCTCCGTCAGATTAGGATGGCGGAGGGGACAGCGGCGGATGGAAAAACCGTCCGCCGCTTTACCGCCACGGTAGCAAAGACCGCGGTGGTAATAGATTAATATGGTGGCGGTGTCCAATGGACACCGCCAGCCATATTACAATGGCAAAATGTAGGGGCCTTTCCGCGGCAGCAATGCTGCCACGGAAAGGCAGGCGGAGATTGCTACAGGGGCCCCCTGCAGGGCCCCCAGGTTGCCACCAATGTCGGGGGGGGCACATGGGGGGTACCTATGGTACCCCACATTTAAATTTACTGCGCGGTGCCTGCCGCTTTGCATATGTAAATGTGTCAACTTATTTTTTGCATTGTGGCAGGCGGTGCAGAGAGCACCGCCCGCCACAATGTAAAACATATAGGATGTGCCCGCCACTGTGGCGGGCACATCCTAATACCCCCAATGTGACCCCCGCCCCTATGGCGGGCGGTCCCGATCTCTGTTAGGATGACGGGCGGACAAAGTCCGCCCGCCATCCTAATCACCCCCTAAGTTCGCAAACTTACAGTCACCCGGCTTCATTCACAAGCACTTTTAACATGTGCTGCCTGCTGTGGGGCCACTGGAATTAATTATGCAGCTAAGGATGACAACATTATGCCGTAATGTTGACTAAATTATGCATTAAAAAAAGGCTGCAGCGTAATGCAGTATATTTTCAGATATTTTATTATTTTGACGTGTGTACACATGCTAACAGTCTCTGGAAAGATTTTTCCTTATTAGTACCAGTGTAACATACAAACGCAGCAGTGAGAAAGGTGATCAGTCAACCTTTACAATAGGCCATCCACTCCGCAGCAACACAAGTCACATTTTATATTAACTTTTGATATGTTTGAGCTACAAAAAAGGTATTAGTTTAAATGGTCAGATCATGCAGCAGATCTTGCATTATGAGGCAAATATGGCAGAGCCATAATTTTAGAGAAACCGTTTGCAAACTAGGATATTTTGCCATTCATGTTTGAACTGCTGTTGTGGAAAAAGGGAGTAGTGCTGATGACAGAAACTCCATGGCTCAGAGACAAATGGCTTGTGTTTCCACATTTTATCGTATTTGGTACATCCCTAACATACACTGTGCATACAGTATATTTAATCTGGTGCTTTAATCATAGACTGTTTTAAAGTATTCTGATAAAAATCGAATCGTGCTGAAGACAGCCTTGATTGGTGTTGGATCGAGGACCCGAAAGTCTGCACACCTAGCAGACAGAAATAAAGCACCTTGTCAGAAAGTTTAGCGTTTTCCCTACAGGTGGTGTTCGTTGGCCTGTGGCAGGGTCAGTCACATGTCCTGGATTCCTGGCATTTAATTGAGTCTATCCCAGTTCTGCGCCCCAGTGTTTCTTGTGCCCCACCTGTCACACATCATGTCGGAGGATGGTGATGATGTTAACATTTTGCCCTCCCCCCCCTGGAAAAATGTCTGCGGACGCCCATGTACTTGTGTATGGTTGGAGAATTGAATAGAGTATACCAAAGGTCATGGTGTTCTAGCTTTCCCCAAACATGGTACGTTTAATGGGGAAATTCTTCAATATTTGAGAATCAGAATGAATGATCTAGAGCCAAGTTCTAGGTTAACTCTGTATGAGGCTTTGGAAGAATGGGAAACTGAGGCATTTGAATGAGATAAATTCAGAAGTGGAAAGAGATTTGTAGGATTTTTACCTAGATATCCATATGAGTCACGTGAGGATCAGATGAAGCAATGGAGAAAAGTTATGGTATCAGAAGGTTTATATCCAGTGTTAATGGCTGAAGAGCAGTCCAGAAGCAAGTGTAAGGAAAAGACGAAACACATGAATGTGTCAGGATATGGTGAACCAGATGATGAATTGTTGGAGGATATTGTACCAAGAAGAACCTAGTAGGGTTCCCAAAGTGTACTGGTGATAGGTTTGCCCTTAATTCCACAAATTTTGCATGATACATCAGCTAATAGGGTGTTGCAGGAATGAGAGAGAAGCCTTAAATAAAACTAGAGAAGGATTAGTTCAGAAAATAAGCCAATTCAATTTAAATGCCGAAGCCTTGACAGTACCAGTGACTATTGGCCCTGTTATCCCATTATATGGAGAAAAAAATGTGCCCGAAACCTCAAGCTCATTCCTTTGAGTAATCCCAGAAAGGAAGTAGTGATTTCCGATGATCAGACCAGTGATTCAGTCATTTCATGAATGTATCTCCCAATAATATGTAGTGTAGTTCCTATTATCCCAATAGGCTCTGCGCATTGGAATAATACCTCCAATAGTATAGACCTAGACCAGACGTTAACTAGGTCTTCTACTGTCGATATTAGACTTAAAGTTTTGGGTTTGCCAGCTAGCTCAGAGTTCACTAGAAACTTTCTCGAATAGGCAAGGAGGAGTTGAACCTCCCTGGATAGACAAGAAGGGATTTAGTTTCTGACAACCATAGAACATGACAACTTTGCTCTCCCCTAATCAAGAGTGTATCTCTAGAGTCGTGTGAAAACAAAAGACAACTTATTTTACTCAGTCAGTACGTGCATTCTTAGTTTCACCAGATTGTAGAGAAAAGGAAGAAACGGGCGTGTTCAATAAAAGATGTTATTTATTGATCAGTCTCTTTTCTCGTACAAGAGAAATGGATCGATATTATCGCAATACTTATGGTTAAGTAAAGTGCATACAATAAAAGCAGAATTATAAAATAATACTGTAAAAACATTGATATGGTTTCTAAGCCATACGCTATTTAAAATGAACAGAATATATACATACACATATACATTTAACTAATAGTACTCAACTGGTGCTTCTAACTACGCCTACCCCAGTGTACCTGACCTAAGCCTAATACGTGGGCGGGGATAGAAAGTAGCAGTTTAAGTTAAGTTTGTTTTGCCAAGTGACTGACTCAAGAATTCTCTGCAAGGGGTGATTCAGCTCTGTACCTGAGATCTAGGATGGTTGAGGGATAGTATCTCTCGTCTGAGGTCTCGATATTCCAAGCTGCCTGCGAGGGCTGCTCGGAAGCGCCGGAGCTGGATTTCTCGGCAGGAGAAAGCAGCGTCTCGTTCTCAGCGCATCAGGAAGGCGGGACAGCGCCAGTGGGCTTCGCTCTCTGCTGGGCTTCGGCAAGTCTCGCTGCTCCGATCTCGTCACCACCGCGTGTGTTTGCTTAAGGCAATATCGGTAATATTTATACCTGTAAGGTGCCGAGATTGACGTAAGGATGGACATAGATACGTCAATAAGGATGTCATACGAGCTGGTCGTTAGCACATTCTTTTACTGAAGTTCTCGGTGAAATCAAAACAATGGCCGCAGGGTTTTTCCCAGGTTGTCATAGGTTTGATTTGTTTTGAGAACTCCGTATGCCTTATCAGGGGCTGGAGGAATATTGCTTTTGCCTAATTAGATGGCAAGCGTTATGACCTAATCAGATAACGCGCTCCTGTGCCGTGGTCTGGCGTAATCAGATAACGGTTTCTGCATCATGGGATGGCTGCTAGTTAACTTGTTAACCAGAATAGGGTCAGGAATAGGGGGATCAATACAGAACCTATAGGAATACATCACACCCACTCCACGCTAACTATGGCCATGTTTACGAATCTAGGCATAGTAAAACATACTGTAGAGTATCGTGTATACCTTACCACCCCAAAATACATATAATGCATTTCGAAATTATGTAATGTACGGGAAAATAAAATAAAATAGCCATATGTACTATATGCACTTAAGCAGTAGACTAATGCTAAATTAATCACGCATGTATACATTATTAGTAATCGAATATGAGAAGTACACATGAAATGGCTCTTAATACAGAAGAAAAGTTCGAGACCACTTCATCACAGTTCAAGAAGAAAATTTTTTTTTGAACATACCAGCGGGCAGCTAATGTCTATGAAGGTTCTAAAAACAGAAATTAGTTCTCTAAGAATAGTTCTTACTTTAAGCAGAAGAAAAGTGTCCCGTAAAATTTAAAAAAAAATATTTTGGGGCTGCTAAAAAAATTGCTGTCCGTGGACTGGAGGAAAAGTTGATCTTGCTACTTTATTATTAAAGTTGAAGGCCAAATTCAAGGTGTCGGGAACGCCGTGTGCTAGCTTGTTCAAGAGTCATTATTTCTGCTCTGGTGAGAACATCATATCATTGAGACTGCTGAAAAAGCTGTCAACAGCTTCCTGTGAGAGTTCCACTAACTCGGAAAAGGATGTAACCATGCATTCATGTGCATGATTGTCTCCATTGACGTTTTGAGTAGTACTGCTGACAGAAGGTTGTACCTGATCGATGCTGCTTTCATCTTGATCTTCACTACCCCTTAATCGTAGTGGTGAAGTTTCCACGAATGCCGTCATCAGGATTGGCAGCCGTTGAGGGCAGCACAATGCATGAGCCTTTACCGGACCCAACAATGTTTCTGCATCCATTGGCGCATCCGATTGTAGCGTCAGACAGGTGTCCAACACGCATTCTTCTCCGCACAGCATGCACCTTAATACAGGTAAAACACATCTTTGCCAAATCGGCCGAAATGAAAGAAACCAAGTCATGTTCAGGTCTCTAAGCCGGGTTAGTCCCAGGATTTTTGATATCCGGTCCCGGTATCCAATGGCTCGGATTGTTTCTTCCCTTGTCGCGGGTGTTTTGTCTGTGACATGGTTTGCCATAACGAAATATAAGGACTAAGAATAGGATTCCTGCAATTATTTCATATATTTTGTGAGGTTTGCTAACTCTGGTGTCTGCAGTTTCCACCTGAATGTATTCATTCGTGTCCACTGTCTCCAGATGATTCATAAGGACTTTGCGTGCTATGCTCACTTCTGCTGCGCTGTCTAGCATTGTCTGAGCCCACTCTCCGTTTTTCAGCTGTGTCCTCAGTATTCTCGGCATTGTTGAATACTTTAATACTGGCTACCTTCTTTTTTGGAAACTGTAATTTTTTATTTGGATGAGCAGGTTCCTTGTCTTTGGACTTGACGTGCCCTTCCCTGGGTTCCGATCGTCCTCTTCTTTCCGATTTCTGCGAGGAAGTCTGAAAAGATTGAGAGGGACGTGTATCAAAATCTTGATATCTATCCGGTTTCTTTATGTTATCCCTATTTCTAAGGTTGTATTTTTTCACAGAGGGCTCCCTTTGGGGAGACTTGGGTCCTTGGTCCGGAGATCTTTCTCTCCGCCGAGGAGACCTTCCTCTGGACTGGAATCTTTTTTCTTTTGAATTGGATTGTTTGTTTCCATCCCAGTTCTTCTTTTGACTGTTTAGATTATTTTTAATAAATATTTTTTCAGGACTTTCAATTAGTTGGGGCTTTACTGGTATTCCACCCAAACTATCTCTACCTAGTTCTTCATAGGATTTTTCTATAATTCTGGCAATTTCAGCTGGTTGGTCAGCTATATCTGTCTCTTTTAACCTCTGGCGGATCGCCACATTCGCTGCTTCTCCTTTTATGTTGGCTAGTAATATTGCCGAGACCTGCTTGAAGTCTTTTAGTAATTTCATACCGAGAGTTAAAGCGGGTTCTGGACCGTATTCGTCTTGAATTTGTTTTAGCACATCTGGTATTACCGACATGGATGGTACACCATGTGTTTTTGTGTAAATGGAAGCAAAGACTGTACCCCAAGTGTCACAGTCCTCCACGTGTGGTGCGATTCCCATTGGAAGACAGATAGTCAGAATCCTGTGTTTATCCACAGGGGTGGTGTCTGGAAACACCGCCTCTATTTGGGTGATTTTTTGTGCTAACCAGAATGGTATTTGTTCCCGTTTAGCTGGTACTTTACCTAGGCAGGACTGTATGTTCTGTGGTGTAATTTTATTTGTGTTCCCCTGATGTGGGGTCAGCTGTGGAATTTTAACTACAGGTTGGATGGTTGAAGTCCGCATTACATATTGGACTAGTTGTCTATATATTTTAATTAGTTGTTTTAGTTGTACTAAAACATCTGCTGCAGACATTCTTTCGATGTCTGGATGTGGTGTGTATCCGGCTAGGACCAGCCACGTTGCTCCTGGTCTACCTAGTGGACCGAGCCTGGTGATGTGATTATTATGTTTTAGGGCGCCATTAAACAAGAGCAGGTGCTCTTGGAATTTGAGTGGTACTTCCACTTCCTCGAAAGGAGTGTAGGTATCCGGAGGTTCCTCTATTTTATAATAGTGGAACTCCTTTGTTACAGCATTTGCTGCTGGAAAGTTTATCCATGAAAAGAATACCTCTGTCTGCCGATATTCGTGTGCCTCAATTACGAATATGACTGTACCACCTCTTGGTGTCAGTCCATTGTCTATAAGTTTTAACGTTATAGATCTTCTTATGTTGACCGGGATGAGTTTTATATCCGGGTCTGCTTCTTGCATAGTATTATCAGCATCTATTAGTTCAGCTGCTAATCTAGCTCTCTCTCTTTCATCATCACTTTCTGGCATTTTACTGTCAGGAAGGTTATTCTGTTTGTTTGCAGATCAGGTTTCTTATGGAAACAAAGATTAGATGCACAATATTTTGGAACAGTGTATCCTTCAACGTTGATTGAACCAAGAACCATACATAGGAGTTCCCTCCTGCGAGGTTTGGCGGATTTTACCTCTCACCCACTCCAGACGTCTTTGGAGTATTATGGGAAAAAGGGGTCTGAGTGAAATAGCACGACTGAGTTACTCTAATGTCTTGCGTTAGTTTTATCGCCTATCCAAACACGTTGGGCGCCATGTAGTGTAGTTCCTATTATCCCAATAGGCTCTGCGCATTGGAATAATACCTCCAATAGTATAGACCTAGACCAGACGTTAACTAGGTCTTCTACTGTCGATATTAGACTTAAAGTTTTGGGTTTGCCAGCTAGCTCAGAGTTCACTAGAAACTTTCTCGAATAGGCAAGGAGGAGTTGAACCTCCCTGGATAGACAAGAAGGGATTTAGTTTCTGACAACCATAGAACATGACAACTTTGCTCTCCCCTAATCAAGAGTGTATCTCTAGAGTCGTGTGAAAACAAAAGACAACTTATTTTACTCAGTCAGTACGTGCATTCTTAGTTTCACCAGATTGTAGAGAAAAGGAAGAGACGGGCGTGTTCAATAAAAGATGTTATTTATTGATCAGTCTCTTTTCTCGAGAAATGGATCGATATTATCGCAATACTTATGGTTAAGTAAAGTGCATACAATAAAAGCAGAATTATAAAATAATACTGTAAAAACATTGATATGGTTTCTAAGCCATACGCTATTTAAAATGAACAGAATATATACATACACATATACATTTAACTAATAGTACTCAACTGGTGCTTCTAACTACGCCTACCCCAGTGTACCTGACCTAAGCCTAATAAGTGGGCGGGGATAGAAAGTAGCAGTTTAAGTTAAGTTTGTTTTGCCAAGTGACTGACTCAAGAATTCTCTGCAAGGGGTGATTCAGCTCTGTACCTGAGATCTAGGATGGTTGAGGGATAGTATCTCTCGTCTGAGGTCTCGATATTCCAAGCTGCCTGCGAGGGCTGCTCGGAAGCGCCGGAGCTGGATTTCTCGGCAGGAGAAAGCAGCGTCTCGTTCTCAGCGCGTCAGGAAGGCGGGGCAGCGCCAGTGGGCTTCGCTCTCTGCTGGGCTTCGGCAAGTCTCGCTGCTCCGATCTCGTCACCACCGCGTGTGTTTGCTTAAGGCAATATCGGTAATATTTATACCTGTAAGGTGCCAAGATTGACGTAAGGATGGACATAGATACGTCAATAAGGATGTCATACGAGCTGGTCGTTAGCACATTCTTTTACTGAAGTTCTCGGTGAAATCAAAACAATGGCCGCAGGGTTTTTCCCAGGTTGTCATAGGTTTGATTTGTTTTGAGAACTCCGTATGCCTTATCAGGGGCTGGAGGAATATTGCTTTTGCCTAATTAGATGGCAAGCGTTATGACCTAATCAGATAACGCGCTCCTGTGCCGTGGTCTGGCGTAATCAGATAACGGTTTCTGCATCATGGGATGGCTGCTAGTTAACTTGTTAACCAGAATAGGGTCAGGAATAGGGGGATCGATACAGAACCTATAGGAATACATCACAAATAGACCTTTAGCAAAAACCCCAAAAGAGTTTCACCCGTAATTTTGAAAGAAAAGGGATCTATAGTCCCTAGAAGAACAGGAGGTTCAACAACGGTTACTCCTGAAGATTTAGAGAGATGGGCACAGGGAATAGAAAAACAAAGCTCACAATCAAAAATTCTAGCTATCAGAAGATTAAAAGTGGATTTGGAAGAAATGATAGCTGGTAATGTAAGTACAGAAAGAGTAAACATCTACGATGATGAAGAGTTGTTATTCCTATGCAAGAGCATAACCAGAAGAGCAGCAAAGGTATTTCTTGAGAAATTATCAGAAGTAGCCTCAGAGATTGGAATAGACAGGGAAATCGAAATTATTGTAAAAACCATATTGAGTGGAGTTTACTGAAAAGTATTTAGTATGAATGCTTCTGATAAAAGTTTACAGATAAAAGTATTGATTAATATTTTGCAAAAGTGGGAAGACATTGACAAATGGAGGATTAGGTGGCCAAGAAAGAAAGAGCAAGTACAAGCAAAAGAAGTGTCATCTGCATTTCCAGTGAGAGAAACAGATACGGGTGAGGGGATATACCCAATGCGAGAAGTACCTGGTGGTGGATATGTTCATGTTCCTTGGAGTAGACAGGCTATTTTGTCATTTACAAATGATTTTCCTAGGTTGAGAGAAAAACCAGTTGAATGGTACAAACAGGTGGAAAGATTTGTGAACGTTTCAAAGGTTTTCTTGAAGGATTTAGATGGTTTATTCGATATTGTGGTACCAGCTGATTTATGGACAGAATGTAACATTACAGTTGATTGGCCAAATGAGGAATATCCGTGGGATTCCGAAACAGGAGCGCCATCAGAGGAGGTGATGAAAAAGTATCACCAAGTAATTACTTTCTTGAAAGGGAAGATCCCTCCAAAAGAGATTAATTGGGTTAAGATAGATAGAACAACATAGGAGCCAAAAGAGTCCGTATACGCGTACTATGAAAATGTTGTTACAGGTCTTCAAGCTGTATAGTGGATTTGAGCACATTTGTGATAAGGATATGGGACATTTTGTGTATCGGTTTGTGTATGGTCTGAAATAAGCATGGGCGGATTTTGCGGATCCACGATTCACGAATTTGCGGATTCACGGATCGTGGATCCGCAAAATCCGCGGGGCTTCCTCGAGTGTGTGGGCGGGGCCAAACGGACGGGGCTTCCATGCGAGCGCGCATGCCGCTTGTGTGTATAAAAGGTCAGAGACCGATCAGAGCAGCAGATTAAGAGACAGAAGCTCGGGCGGGGCCAAACGGACGGGGCTTCCATGCGAGCGCACATGGCGCTTGTGTGTATAAAAGGTCAGAGACCGATCAGAGCAGCAGATTAAGAGACAGACTCGTGCTCGACACACCTGCCCAGCCTCCACAACGCTCACGATTATTTTTGGGCTGATGAATGAGTCACTGAATTTAAGCTTCAACTAGGGCACATGCGTTATTGATATCTGCAAGTGTTTCCTGTTGAGGTTTATTTTTTGTGCCAGGACCGTCGTGCCAGAATTTGAACCCTGCCCTTCATATTTATTCAAGAAGACACCACCGTTTTTCCCCATGTAAATAATTTACGATGGCGCCGGCAAGCTGCCAGCGCCATCCTGCAAAAGTTACTTAATTAGCTTCAACAGGAAGCTCCAACTGATAAAATAAAGCAGGCGCTCGAGCCCCTGCTTTATCTTATCTGTTAGAGCTTCCTGTTGAAGCTAATTAAGTAACCATTTGAGGATGGCGCTGGCAGCTTGCCGGCGCCATCGTAAATTAGGCATTAGGCTTGAACTTTTGACCGCAAAATCCGCTCCGATCGCGGATTGCGGATTTTCGGTGAATTCGCGAGAGTTCGCGGACCGCGGATTCACCGAAAATCCGCAAAATCCGCGATCGGAGCGGATTTTGCGCTCATGCTTAGTCTGAAACCAGAGATTAGTAAGATGATTCAACAGCACATGTTGTGCTGGCAAAGCAAGACAATAGACAAAATATTGAAATATGCAAAGTATTGTGATGACGACATTGAGGCAAAACATAGAAAGTTAAAATAGAAAATTATGTGAGCACAGGTGATATTGGCACAGCAGCAGGAACCAAAATTAATTTCCCAGACTGATAATGAGATGAAAGATCAGAATCAAGGTGAACAAGTGTCGAGTGGTGGTAAAGGACGAGGACGAATGAATAGAGAGGAGGCAGGGAAGAAATTTCCTTGTCATGCGTGCGGAAAACATTCAATGAACGAGTGTAAAAATGTCCAGAATAATAATGTGCCAAATCAAATTTTTTATCCGCAGATACAGAATGAAGTGGTTGTGAAACAGCAACAACAGCAGCAGGTAGTTACTCCACAGTATCAGGTGCCACAACCTCCTTTGCCAAACCATGTGAACATTCAAAAATACAGTGCGAGTGCCGGATTTCACGGAGAAAGTGGTAAGAATAACCCTGTGATTTCACAGTATTTTTTGCAGAATGATGATGAATCGGACTATGTGCAATGACGATGCCTGAGAGGGGAGGAAGAGGAGTGCGTGCTTGGGGTATCCTTGCCAGTAGATCAGACAGGCCCATTTATTGATGGGAAAGTTTAAGGTAGTGACATCACTTTTCTACTGGACACTGGTGCTACCCGGTCTACTGTAAGAACAGCAGACATCCAAAACCTACCCCTCTCAGGAGAAACTATGCAAGTTGTAGGTGTGTCAAATAAACAGATTAGAAACCCAGTTACAAGACCAATGGAAGTGCATATTGGACATTTTAAAGATATGCATTGGTTTGTGGTGTGTGATTTAAGTCCAGTGAATTTGTTAGGAAGAGACTTACTGTGCAAGATGAACTGCACAATCTATTGTACTCCTGATGGTGTTGCTTTCCAAACACCTAATGAGGATGTTGTTTACAAGATGATGGTAGCTAAGCTTGTACAGAAGTGGATGAAATGTTTTCATTAGCAACTGAAAGTGAATTACCAGAAGAATTGAGAGACCCTGTAAATCCAGAGGTGTGGGATTTTACAGGAAAGGATGTAGGGCTAATGGTAAATGTAGACCCCTTGAAAAAAGTGGTAAAAGAAGGTGCAGTTTATCCAAACACCCGACAGTACAAAATGAGTCCAGAAGTAAAAGCAGGAGTTGCTCCAGTAATTGAGCAAATGATTAAACACTGAATTTTGAAGGAAATAATTCGCCAATCATTGGACTCAAAAAGCCAAGTGGAAAGTACAGGATAGTGCAGGATTTGCAAAAAATGAACAAAATTGTAATGCCTTGTTGCCCAGTGGTGCCAAATCCAGCAGTGATTCTTTATCAAATACCCTGGAATGCAGGTTGGTTTACAGTGATGGATTTGTGTCAGGCAATCTTTTCCATTCCTTTACACCCAGAAAGTCAGTATATTTTCGCTTTTCAGTTTGAAGATCGTGTTTTGGCATGGTGCCAGGTTGCTCAAGGGTACACAGAGAGTCCCTCAATTTTCAATCAAATCCTGAAAAAGTGTCTAGAGTCATTAGTAATGCCTGGGAAATCAGTTCTGGTTCAGTACATTGATGACCTATTGGTGGCATCAAAGACACGAGAAGATTGTGTCACGGACACAATTGCATGACTGAACCATTTGGCCGAAGGAGGACACAAGGTGTCTCCAGAGAAATTGCAGTTTTGCCAACAAGAAGTTATTTAGGGCATAACATAGAAAGAGGAGTTAGAAAAGTGACACCGGAAAGAATTAAAATAATCAAACAGATGCAATTACCTCAGACACAGAAAGAGATGAGAATGTTTCTGGTAGTGGTTGGGTATTGTAGGCAGTGTATAAAAGTGGATAAATAGCTTCTCCCTGCTAGAGAAACCATTGAAACAATTGCCTCTGAAAAGAGCAAAATACCCAATTGATCGAAATGACGAATGTTTGGAAGTATTTGTGAAATTGCGAAATTGTCTGTGTGAGGCCCCTGCCTTAGGCATGCCTGATTATTCAAAAGAATTTTCACTGTTTTGTTGAGAAAGAGAAAATTGTGCGCTTTCAGTTTTAACACAGAAACATGGATTGAGCCAACGTCCAGTGGCGTATTTCTCTGCCAACTTGGATCCAGTGGCTTCAGCCTTACCTGGCTGCTTAAAAGCAGTAGCTGCTACTTGTATGAATCTGAAGCAAAGTGAGTCAATTGTGATGGGACATCCTGTAAAGGTATATGTTCCACACTCAGTTGAGATTCTTTTGACAAGAACGTTAACACAGCACCTTACTCCTATTCGGATGACTAAGTATCAAAGAGTGATTTTGGGAGCTGAGAATGTGACAGTGATAAGATGTACAATAATGAATCCTGCCACATTATTGCCAGATCCATGTTGTGAGGAAGTGAAAGATGAAATCGATCATGATTGTTTGGGTGTGACTGAATTATGTACTAAGCCCCGTTAGATATAAAAGAAACACCCTTGAAGAAATCTGATCATGAATTGTTCGCGGATGTGTCATGTCTGAGAACGGAAGAAGGAGGGCTAAGTGCAGCATATGCTGTATGTAAAATTTCAGGAGTCATTGAAGTATCCTGTTTACCAGGAGTCAAGTCTGCACAAGTAGCCGAATTGGTGGCCTTAACAAAGGAAAAATTGGAGAATAACAATATTTACGGATAGTCAATATGGTTTCGGGGTTGTGCATGACTTTGGCCAGCTCTCGGTGCATAGGGGATATCTGACCTTTTCAGCATCTCCTATCAGAAATAGTAAAAATGTAAAATATTTCTTGGAAGCATTACACTTGCCAAAAGAAATAGCAGTGGTCAAATGTGCTGCAAACCAGTCAGGAAATGACTATGTGACGGCGGGCAATAGATATGCTGACCAAATTGCTCAATACTGTGCGAAAAATACAATGGCAATTAACAGAAAAGTGGCAACAAGTGAAACCAGCTGCCAACTTATGTTTTTCTCAGTTCCAAAAACATGGGATGAGGACAGTTGCAGGAAGAAGCTGAGGAAAAGGAAACCTGGATTAAGTCAGGTTGTACAAAAAGGACAGAAGATGAAGTGTGGGTATACTTAGATGGCAGACCAGTCATGCCAGATTTCTTACTCTCTCAAATGGCAAGAGTATACCATCACACAACACATATTGGCAGGGACTCAATGATCAGACTATTAAGACAGAGTTGCCAAAGATGCTTGATCTGTCAGCAGCAAAACCCAGGTAGAAAGACAGTGGTTAGCTGGGGACAAATTGGAAAGGCAGAATACCATTCACCAGGCTGCAATTAGACTTCATTGAGTTGCCTCCATGCAACGGATTGAAGTATGTACTTGTCATAGTGTGTCTGTTCTCGAGATGGGTAGAGCCATAACCCACAATAAGAAATGACAGTCTCACAGTTGCTAAATTATTGTTGAGGGAGTTGATACCTCGTTTTGGTTGTCCAGTTACTTTAGAATCAGATAGAGGACCTAATTTTAATAATGAGATAATTTGATTAACCTGTGCTGCATTTGGTATTGAACAAGAACTGTACTGTGTTTATCGCCAGAGGTTTCTGGGATAGTTGAACAGCTTAGCGGCACAATCAAGTCTAGGTTAGGGAAGGTGTGTGCATCCACAGTGCTAAAATGGCCGGGTGTGTTGCATCTTGTATTGATGGGTTTCAGAAGCATTCCTGAAAGGAAAACAGGCTTGAGCCCTCATGAAGTGCTCATGGGAAGGGCAATGAGACAAGCATTTATTCCTGGAAATAAATTGATGAATATAACTGATGATCTGGTATTGGACTATTGCAAAAGGATTGGCTGAAATGGTGCGTTCTGTCTCTCAGGTTAGAGAAGAGGCAGTTGCAAGGCAGCCAAACCAGGTGCATGATTTGAATCTTGGAGACTGGTATTAGTGAAGAAACACGCATGAAAATCGTGTCTAGCACCCAGGTGGGATAAACCACGTCAAGTCATACTTGTCACTACAACAGCAGTGAAGTATGCAGGTTTACCCAATTGGATTCATGCTACACATACCAGAAGAATTCTGAGCAGATCTGAAGTACAAGAGATGCAACTGACCAAATCAGATGGGACACCAGAAGCTGAAAGTTGTGACGTCAAAGAATCTAAGGTGACAGATTCTGAAAGACAAATGGATGATGAACAACCAAGTACAAGTCAAGAAGACTGGATAGCAGTAATTGAAATACCGGAAGTTGTTATCAAAACAAGAAGAAGAAATAATTTAGAGAGACAGGAAAGTAGAAAGGAAAAGACAATGAAAAAAGAACATCCTCAGGGAAAATAAACAAAGCTATCGAGAATCCTGAGCGGTACAGGAAAGAGAAGAAGAACAAGTTCAGGCGGAAGAAGAGCAAATTGAAATAAGACCTGAACAGGATCAGATAGGGGTAGAAGAACATGTTCAGAAAGAATGAAAATAAACTATAGAAATACCTGAACAGGACCAGATAGATGTGGAGGAACAAGTACAATAACAAGTGGAAGAAGAACAAAATACAGAAAATACAGAGCAACGACAATTAGTAAGGGAAGAAGAACAAGAACAGATTGTGCCTAGACATATTGAAAATAAAAGAACTTTAGAAAACGACAAAGAAGGTGAAAGTGCAGTTCAGGTCAAAAGAGTTAGAAAAGGAGATAATTGGCCAGGTGGAGTGAAAAGATTAAGATACTACCTTAGAAAATCAGGGGAGAAACCAGATCAAGTAAATGAAGTTTCAAGTCAAACTATGTCCAAACAGCCAGCAATAGAATTCATGCGAAGAAGCCCAAGATTGAGGAACCTGAATAGAAAATATAGGGGCACATTAGCAAGGGCGTGCTTTAAATATCGCAAATTGCGCTTAGCGCATATTTTTTTATCGCCGTCTATCGCTAGATCCTATCGTGGAGATAGTGCGTTATTACCAACTTTTATCTCCAATGTGATAAAAGATCCAGCAATAGCGGCGAAATCCACCAAAAACACAAGTAAAACAGCAATAAAACTTTTATCGCTAACGTAAAGCTTGCTAATAAGCAGGGGGGAATGTATGATGATACAACGCATGCTTTTACAACGCATGCCTTTACAACGCAAAAGTTTTTACAGCGAATGTTTTAACAACGCATACCATTACAACGCAAAATATATACAATGCATTAAAAGTGCCATTACAACGCAAAACAATACTACGCATACCATTACAACGCAAAAAAATATATTTTTAAATAATAGTGTAGGGGTTAAAATGACTATTCTTACTCCAGGGGGGGTGTAATAATAGGGTAAGTGCTGGATAGTGTAGGGGTTAAAATTACTATTCTTACTCCAGTGGGGGTGTAATAGGAGGGTATGTGTTGGATAGTGTAGGGGTTAAAATTACTATTCTTACTCCGGGAGGGGGGGTGTAATAGTAGGGTAAGTGTTGGATAGTGTAGGGGTTAAAAGTACTATTCTTACTCCAGGGGGGTGTAATAGTAGGGTAAGTGTTGGATAGTGTAGGGGTTAAAATTACTATTCTTACTCCAGGGGAGGTGTAATAGTAGGGTAAGTGTTGGATAATGTAGGGGTTAAAATTACTATTCTTACTCCAGGGGGGTATAATAGTAGGGTACGTGTTGGATAGTGTAGGGGTTAAAATTACTATTCATACTCCAAGGGGGTGTAATAGTAGGGTAAGTGTTGAATAGTGTAGGGGTTAAAATTACTATTCTAACTCCAGTGGGGGTGTAATAGTAGAGTAAGATAAAATTAAATTACAATTAAAAATAATGAAAACAATAAAATTATTGTAGAAAATTAAATTAAAATTAAATTAATATTATTTAGATAAAATACTTACCCATACTTACGTAGTAATGGCATGCATTGTAATAGCATCTGCGCTGTAATGGCATGCGTTGTAATAGCATGCGTTGTAATGGATCTTGCGTTGTAAAAGTTTTGTTGTAATGGTAGTGCGTTGTGAAAGTTGCGTTGTAATGGTTGTTCCCCCAGGGGGGATTCAACCTTAGAATCCACCTCCCATTGAGGATAATGGCTAAGTCAGGATTTTAGCAGTGAAAAAATTACTGCGATTACCCGGGTTAGCGCAATTTTTATCAATGCTAACCGGGGCCGGGGCCTCATTGCTCATAGGCGTTAGGTTTGTTAGTGGCTGTTTCCGTGGTCTTTTGGTCGGGAACGCCTCCTTTACATGTCATTAGCGAAAAATATCGCTGACATGGTAAGCGGTCCCCAAAACGGTCGCTTTCGCCAGAAAGCTGTCGCTAACAGCTGTTAGTGACAGCTTGCTGATAGGGCGATTAAAATATCGCCGCTTTAGCAGCAAAAAGTGCTGCTAAAGCGCCCTTGCTAATATGCCCCTCAGGGCCCCTATGTTATTCTAGAAGAATTTGAGAATTTAGATTTACGTGAAGAATCAGGGGAAGTTCATGTTGCACAGATTGATGACATCAGATTAAGACCACCTTAGAAATAAAAGAGAGTGAATTGTGAATAAAGAAAGAAAAGAGAAAAGAAATGTTCTCAGATTAAAATGGTAGAAGTTGGAGTCGCTGCACAACCGAAATGAAGTATTAAACGAAAATGTCTTAGGTTTTGCTTATGTAGTATTCTATTAGTAGTACTAGTGTGGTTATTTTTAACAGTGGCAGTACCTTTATTAATGGAAACAAGTAACAAAAACAATACAACTACTAATGAGAAAGTAGATAGAATAAAGGGAACTAAAATAGAAATAGGGGTAGAGATGAGATAAACTATCATCATAATGAATCAGCCAATGATTTGTCTTTAAATGTGTTTACTAGTGATTGTTATGTCTGTATGAAGTTACCCTTATCTGTGTCAGAAGGGGTGACCTATCACAATATACCTTTAACATATGGTGTATCATGTAGTGTTTTATCAAATTTATTTTATGTAACAGGGAAACTCCAGTATTTTTATTCAAACTTAGATGTAGTATTTTCTGAATTACCTATTAGAAAGAATATGAATCCAGAACTTAATAGTAAAGATGCACCGTTTATGGGTGAATTTTTCCTAACAATGAGTTCAATAGATATAACACAAGCACACAAGGATAACCTAACATGCATATAACATGAAGAAGAAAAATAGTTTTTGAATTTAGTAGATAAAAGAAGACAGGATTTAACAAAGAAAGCTGCTGAACAGAAATCTCATGTACCTTCAGGGGGTGAGAAAGAGGGAATGTATGCAAAGGGCGATGCTCATGCTGCAATTTACCTAGACTTTGTGAAAAGCGGAAAATTCTGCCTTCATAGGTTAAAAACAGATTATAATAGCATTTTCATTGGTTCCATTGAATGTGAATACAACTTCCTAATTTTAGGAGAATGGGGACTAAAAGGGGGAACTGATCCTGTATTTCCAGGAGTTTATTATGTGTACGGAAATAATGCTTATTATAGATTACCTGCTAGGTGGTATGGAAGCTGTTACTTTGGAATAGTATTTCCAAAATATTACCATGTGAACAGAATCAATGGAATCAATGAAATATCTAATGGACTACTACGAAAAAGAAGTGCTATTTCTTCTGAAATTGTAGGAGATATATTTAGTGCATTGATATCCTCAGTTGGAGTCATTCTAAATTCACGTAAAATTTGCAAATTGTCAACAATAGTTGATCATCTTTCTACAGACACAGCTGGAGATTTCTTGATGATTAATACAGAAATGGTTGTGATAAGGTCTACGGTTTTACAAAATTGTCTTGCTCTTGATATCTTATTGGCAAAAGAGGGCGGAGTTTGTAGTATGTTGCAAATTCAACACTGCTGCACATATATTCCTGATAAAAGTCAGAAAATTAAAGGGTATATGGAAAATAACTGGAGGTTGACGGTGTATGGGGAAGACTAACAAAGAGCATTACATCAATAGGGAAATGGTTTACTGATTTTGGGAAAAGTTTTCTAGGTCAACTAATATTACCAGTAGTTGGGATGACAATAGTATTGATAATGATGATGACATGCAAGTGTTGTAGAGGCAAGGGAAAACGAAGAATACATTTAGAAAAAGAAGGGAAAGGAAGGAAACGAAAGAGAGAATACAAATAAATTCAGCTGGAAAAAACAAAAGGAAAGCTATACAAAAGGAAGAAAGATTTGAAAGGAGAAGGAGAAACTAACAAAGATCAGAGAGAAGGAAAAGCAGCTGATATATGCTAAAGTTGGCATCTGGTTGGGATGGGTAATTTTGTGATGGCTCAAAAATGCCATCAGAGAGAGGATTGATGGAGGAAGGTTTCATGCAAAAGAGACTTGCTCGGATGCAATTCATTCATTTAACTTACTAACGAAGTTAGTAACAAAGTGTCGTGAATAACTAATAAGCACCACATTAACACGCGAGTTAAGGAAGCTTGCGTATGTGCATACTAATACGGATAACAAAGTTATGGATATTGCAATTTGTCCTTCCCCATCATACTGTAAAGCGCTCTGCTATCCCTCTGGATTTTGTTCGCGCTATATGAAACTTTATAGATAAATAAATGAAGATGGACTAACACCCCTTTAAATGGGGAACTGTTGTGCGCATGCGTCAACTGCATCTACGCAGTATGACGTATTAATGCTTGGAAGGAAATTCTGGCGCATGAGCAGAAGACACTAAAACGGAGTCTTGAAGACTCACGCGCATGGCATCTGCTTACTTGAAATGAAAACAAGCTATTTTACTAATGCTAATGCTGGAAAAGTATTAATAAGTAAAGGGGAATAGAGTAGAGATGGGTGGTATACAGTGCAACCACTTTATTTCTGAAATTAATATTGTCTTTCTGACTTTATCACTAGTGTGTATTTGGGCCTCTCTCGTATAACTGGATTAAGCTGAGTGATGCGAAGTCCGCGCATGCCCACTGAGTGAAGCCATGAAGGCCATGGCTATGCTATTGAAAGGGATCCAAGAACCAGTGTTACACCATGAGAACGGATGGTGAAGATTTCAACGATGAAGACTCGTATTCAGAATGATATTAAATTGTTTCAAAGTGAACTAAAAAAAGACATATGAGAACAAAAAATTAAGGGGATGGGTTTGCGAACAATAGTGGAACTGATTTTAATTACATGTAAGCATGGTGTGACGGAGCTTCCCCCTTGTGTGACCAATCATATTTCGTATTTTTACGATATTGAGACTTTAGTGGGTGGAACATTCAGAATAAAAGGTATAACTAAGATAGCTTTAGTTAGTTAGCCAGATGGAGACTTGCCGAATGCAGAGAGCTGAGACCTGAGAATGCTGGGGAGAGAAGCTGATGCTGTGAGATGCTGATGAAGAACTGATTGCAGAACATGAACAGAAATTTCTATCCTAATTTAATTGGGTTAGATTTGAAGATCGCGGAAGAATCTTGATGAGGAAGAGAGTGTCAGAGAGGGGTGCGGCGCAAAACGTCGGTATTCTAGAGAGGTCATCTATCCTGTCCTGATTCCTGTCCTGAAGCCTTTGTCTCCTGATCTATCCCGGGGGACCCTTACCAGCCCTTTGGCCAGGGGATTAATCTTTTACACCATCCTTGGTAAATAATATTTTCTGTTGTGAATAACTAATACGCACCACATTAACAGGCAGGTTAGTAAAGCTTGCATATGTGTGTACTAATGCGGATAACAATGAAGACGGATGACTACCACCTCAAATGGGGAACTGCTGTGCGCATGCGTCAACTGCAGCTACGTAGTATGACGTATTAATGCTTGGAGGGAAATTCTGGTGCATGAGCAGAAGACCCTAAAATGGAGTCATGAAGGCTCGCGTGCATGGCATCTGCTTACTTGAAACAAAAACAAGCTATTTTACTAATGCTAATGAGGTCAAAGTATTAATAAGTAAAGGGGAATCGAGTAGAGATGAGTGGTATCTTAATTTTATCACTAGTGCGCATTTGGGCTCTCTTGTATAACTGGATTAAGTTGAGTAATGCGAAGTCTGCGCATGCCCACTGAGTGAAGCCATGAAGGCCATGACCTTGCTATTGAAAGGGAGCCAAGAACGAGTGTTACACCATGAGAACGGATGGTGAAGAGTTCAATGATGAAGACTCGTATTCAGAATGTTATTGAATTGTTTCAAAGTGAACTAAAAGACGTATGAGAACTAAATTTATGAATAAAAATTAAGGGGATGGGTTTGCGAACAAAAGTTGAACTGATTTTAATGACATGTAAGCATAGTGTGACAGAACTTCCCCCTTGCCTGACAAATCATATTTCATATTTTTACGATATTGAGACTTTAGTGGGTGGAACATTCAGAACGAAAGGTATAACTAAGATAGCTTTAGTTGGTTAGTCAGATGGAGACTTGCTGAATGCAGAGAGCTGAGACCTGAGAATGCTGGGAAGAGAAGCTGATGCTGTGAGATGCTGATGAAGAACTGATTGCAGAACCTTAAGCAGAAATTTCTATCCTAATTTAATTGGGTTAGATTTGAAGATTGCTGAAGAATCTCGAGGAGGAAGAGAGTGTCAGAGAGGAGTGCAGCGCAAACGTCAGTATTCTAGCGAGCTCATCCATCCTGTACTGATTCCTGTCCTGAAGCCTTTGTCTCCTGACCTATCCCGGGGAACCCTTACCAGCCCTTTGACCAGGGAGTTGGTCTTTCATACCATCCTAGGTAAATATTATTTTCTGTTATTTGCAAATGTTCTGATCTTTTCTCTCTGTCCTCTCCCTTTCCGACTTACATTAGTTGATTGCACGAGTCAGAGATAAATGTATTTTGTTCATTAAGTGAATTAAGTGACACGGTTCACATGCATCAACATTTTAGATAAAGATTTGAAAACTTCTTGAGTGTGGTGATTTTACTCAAAGTATAGAAAAGTTAACTTATGTTTATTATCACCATCAACTAGTTCAACTAATGGTCAATCGACCAGAGGAAAGAACTTGTTGATCCGTGAAGGGTTAGTTAAAGAAATGGGCAAAGGTACTAAATTTTTATTTATTTATTTATTTGATAGTTTTATAGAGTGCGAACCAGACCCCTGAGGGTATCAGAGCGCTTTACAGGATTGAGAGAGAGGAATATAAAGCGTAAGGATGGGAGGGATCACATTGGGAAAGCTAGGGATACATTGTACGGGAGGAGCATGCAGTCTAAAGTCCAAGCTACATGTGGGATAAAATGAAAGCAGGAAGATAAAAAATACAAGGGGGCTGCATTATACAGGATGTGCACACCGTCAAAGGTCCAAGCTACATGTTGGATAAAAATTAAAGCAGTTAAAAATTAAAGCAGGTAGGTATAATATACACGCAGTCTCAGCTCTTGGGGGGATGCCGTGGATAATGCCGAGGTGGAGGGTGGAACAGTCGATGAGGAGATTGAAAAGTATTCATTAGATGAGGTATTTTCCCATTAAGAACATTTTGGTCTCCTTCTTAAAGTGTGCCAAGGACGGAAGTCTTCTGATGGAGGGTGGGAGAGAGTTCCAGATTCTTGGTGCGGTCCCAGAAAAGGTTTGTGAAAATTAAACGGACACCCCCTTAACCGACAAGCGTTTTTTACCACTTGTGAGTTCATGGGCCCAGGTGAGTATATGGTAGTGGAGTATCTGTTGTTGGTGAACTGGTGGAATAAATGGACTACGTGGATAGAGATATTTGAAGATTTCATTGATGCACCTGAAGTGACTGACGACAAAAAGCTGGTCAAATACCTAAAAGATCTTGCTGGTAATGGGGTAAAGGAAATCATAAAGAAAATACCAGATTAAAGAAACCCTGAATCTTGAATCTCATGTTCAATCCAATTTCAAAAGGTGAATATGAAAGATATTTTTTCAGTTAAAAGTGATAAAAAGTTGGTGAAACAATCGATGAATTTGTAGAGAGACTTGACACACTCATCAAACACTGTGAGTTCAATTGATTTAATGATGAAGAGGTCATAAGTCTCAGGATCATTGATGGATGCGTGTCCGATTCATTCATGCTGACAGAAACTCTTCATCTGGAGCAAGTGTTAATGGCTGCCAGAGCTGAAGAGTGTGCCGATTGACAAGCTGCTGACACAGAGGCTGAAGGTGCCCGAATGAATCAGTCATGAGTGTAAAAAGCAAGCCAAAGTAAAGGACTGTGAAGTCCACATATCAAAAGAAGTTATGTTTTAGATGGTGATTTTCGTTTCCACACAGTGACAAATGTCCTACCATTGGACAGATATGTAAGGGCTGTTGGAAGGAGAACCATTTTGTGAGGGTGTGCAAAGCTAGGGGAAAAACAAGTGTGTCATGGCACGAAAACAAAATGGCCTCCGAAACGTTCCAGAAGCAATGTTTAACGTGTATCCACAAGACCTAGCGCTGGCATGAAAAATCTATACTGAATGAAGTTGATTGTCATCTAAATCATTGTCAAACAGTTCATCCATGTCAGTTTCAAGTGAAAGTGAACGTGGAGAAGACGATTGTGCCATTTTCAGAAGAGCGTGCACATGTCGGACTGGCCGCATATGAAGAAAAATATCAGTCAAAGAAAAATCGACATGCCAAAGCTCCAAAGTCATCCAAATATTGTCTAAAAATGTCACTGAACGTGAATTGTTGTTCAACACCTTTCATCATTGATAGTGGTGCATCGATAAACAATATGCCTGGGGAGAAATATAATTAATTGTATCTCTTACCACAACTTATGCTGTTGAAAAACCAACGTGTATACATGGGCTGCATCAACACCCTTAAAAATTCAATGTTGATTCATAGCTGGTGTTGAAACACTAGAAAACGACGGTGTACATACCCATCCATGTGCTTCAAGGGACAGCATCAAGTGCAGTCCACTCAGCTTGATCACAGCTGCTGATACAGGACTGATTTACGTGAACTACAGCTTGAAAGCTCACCATCAAATAGTAAGTCAGTTCTATCAATTGTTTCATGGTTTGGGAAAGCTTAAGCGTATGAAAGTAAAGTTGTAAGGGCCTACCTATCCGCGCCTGCCTAGATTCGACAAGAAAACTACAATTCCCATGATGCCATCGTCATGGAAGTGCTTAGGCGGGGCGGCGCAGGAGAGGGTGCGCGTAATTCTGAACACTTCCTGGTTTACCGGCCGGACAGAGGACGTACTGTCGGCCGTTCCTGTTGTGCCTCCATTGCCCTACGGGATCGTGGGGATTCTATGTCCTGATCGAAGTCGACAACTCTGTGAGTACCCGTCGACCCTTCGTGGGCGGAACGCGGTAGTGTTGCTACGCGTTACCTTGTCATGTTTGTAGGAGTTCTGAATTCATTCCGGATTGGAGTGTTGCCTTTCATTCGGAGCAGAGCGCGGTAGTGGGGTTAACTACGTGCCGCTGTTCCTTGACTCCTTGTTTGTTGTGTTGCTATTGGCAGTACCGGAGTGCGGTGGTGGTCGCAACCACGCATTACCGGCCTGCTGGGTTAAAGACTGTGTTTTTCTTCCCAGAACGTGGTGGTGGTCGCAACCACACGTTACTGGGTTTTTACTTTCCACAAGTGTTCTCTTCCCGGAGCACGGTGGTGGTCGCAGCTACGTGTGACCGGTGGACATATGCAAAGACTAGGATTATGCTCAGGTCGAGCTAGAGAATTCTTTAGGGTTATCAAATTTCTTTTCTTCCTTTTGCTTTGCTTCATTCTACGGAGATCTTTGGTGGTCGCAACCAGGCTTCACAGTCTCTTTCGTTGGTGAAACGCTGGTACAGAGACTCTTATTGCCTTACGTCTCTGATGGAAGAAGTCATTCCTGTTATTTACTTATTTTCTACTTGAAGGATTGGGGATGATTTAGGATCAGTATTATTGTTCCAGTATACATTTGTGATTGCTTATTGAACCTGGAAGACGATCTTGGGTGTATGCTTGTCTGTCCAGAAAGACCTTTGTGTGACAGGTATTACTCCTCTATTAGCGAGACATTATGAGAGTAGTCTATATGTATGCATTGTTCTTATACTGCCCTTTTGTTGTTTCAGGTCTCCTGGTCCCAGAGGGTCTCCCCCCCTTCATTTATTTTTCCCTCATCTGATGGTTCGAACACCCTGTATGATATACACTCAGGGTGTTGGTAACGTCTGGAGGTGGACCCTTACTAGCATCAATCAGATTCTGCGGAGCGCCATCCTGACAAAAGTTGCATATTAATGAGGACATAGGCAGATTGCTTTGCATTTACAAGACGCTGTTGAAAAATAACTTGAATCGTTACTGATCCAGCATAGGCTGTATAAATATTTAAGTCTAGTTTTCAATTCATGTGTTACTTATTTAACATCTAACTGCACAGAGCCCCTTACTGCGGGGCAGATTTCAGCATTTCCCTCACCAGAGAGGCAAATGGTCCTCTGATGGATTTTTCTCCGACAATAGGAGGGGTGGGAATTAGGATGTCCAAAACACAATGTTAGCCACCAATGAGGGCCATTAAATGGTGACTAACTCACAAGTTTGAGATAAAGTTCAAATATACCACTCTTGGACCATACTGTAAAAATAAAGTATTACAATGGGGAGACCCAATCTCCTAAAGAAATTAAGTCTAACTAGAATGATACAAACTAGAAGCTCTGCTACTGAAACACAGAATAGAAGAAGCAGAACTAGAGATTCTAAAAACATTTGCTGATTCTCCCTACAACACATTCAGATAAAAGAGTAACTCAATACAATTTCAAATAAACATTATCAGGACACCATAATAGACTCAGGCAATTTAGAAAGTTAGTTATTGTATTAATGTTCAAACCTTCATACAGATAGCAATTTCTTAAGCATTTCAATCAAGAATATTAAAGCATGAAGTGCAAGACTACACATTTCATAAGAGGTTTAAAACAAACATAAGATACAAAGTTATAGACTTCTACCACCATTAAAGGCAGAAGTATAGTTCTGTCCCTTTAAACAACATCTAAATCTTTAAAGCAAAGGGGTAAAGAAATTAATTTTAAAGTCCTCTAAGGGTGAGTCCATAAACATTGCCATAAAGGAAATATGAAGCAAAAATCAATGGGTTCAGCAAACAAGGATTCCAGGTCAACTGCACGATTGCAGCAGCATCAGCAAAAAGGCAGTCCAAGATTGAAATTTAAATTATGTTTATAAAATCATAGGAAAAGAGTTCTGTTCTCATCCAAAGAAAGGAAAAAATTATAGTTGGTGGATGTGTGTCCCAAAAAAAAAGAAAATTGTGTTGCGTTGCCAAAAAGCTGGTTAATTTAGTTACTCCTGCATTATTTTCCAAGCACGTCATGTGAACAACTTGACTTTCCTGGCCTTACAGGTTTGCCGACTGTAAGAAATATAGAATGTCGTAGTCTATGGCATCGTTTTTGAGTTGACTTCCCACAGAGCCATCTCACATTGAATTTGCGAGAATGTCCTTTGTATGTAGAATGAAATATGCACTTCAACACTTGCCAGGAATGCTAATGAATTATTTTGCTTGCTTAGAGAAAATTGCAACTCAAGAAAGAACACATTTAAATCTTAAAATGCTTACATCAGCTTTAAATGAATTAAAATTAATTGAAATCAAATATAATACATCAAATCATCACTCTGTAATAAAAAGAATAAATAATAACATTAATAACATTATCACTTGCTCCAGATGAAGAGTTTCTGTCAGCGCAAATGAATCGGACAAGCATCCATCAATGATCCTGAGACTTATGACCTCTTCATGATTAAATCAATAATCCTAATAAAAGAAGATTAAATGTTTCACCAATATATTACTACACCAAATGGATTAGCTTTAGCTATGGCCTACTGCCACAACTTTACCAACCATACATGTAAACTAGTCTCAAAAAACATTTAACTAAAATTGTTTCTACAGTTTTGTAATCTTTAAGGTCTCTACTATCACCTTTAAATTTCCTAACTACTTTTGTTGCATAATTGCACCAAAATCTAATTATAATGCACTTGCAATGAAAAGCAATAGAACTGTAAGGCCTCATCATTAGATGTATTAGTTTCCTTCAGTACATGAATAGTAAAACATCATTCCATGAGTAATCTTGTTATGACAATCTATTAATAAGCAGTATAACTATTTAGAAATGTATTTTCTCCTTTTCTAACTCTTTCAAGCATGCTTTTACAGTGCTTTTATTTGAGTTGTCTCTATTAATGTATCACTTTGTTTATTTTGTGCAATGTGCACCTTCAGGATTTTATGCTTAAAATTGGATAAAGTGTCATGTAATGTGGTTCTGAAAATGTTTAGCTTCATCATTACTTAAGCATGATATCATCGAGTGTTCAACTGGTCTAACATCATCGATGGCTCCCATAGTGGTAGTGCCCAAAAAGGATAGAAAAGGAGCAGTACGCATATGTGCTGACATGAGTCCTACAAAGAAGGCCTTTGAATTAGAATAACATCCAGGTCCACACACTGCTGACATGATAACGCAACTAAATGGTGCAAAGGTCTTCTCTCCCCTTGATTTAAATAAAGGTTGACATCAGTTGGAACTCAAAGAAGACTGCAGGTACATTACAACCTTTTCTACAGATGTCAGTCTGTTTCGATACAATAGACTACATTTTGGAGTGTAATCTGCTACAGAACTGTTTCAAACCATCATTCGACATATCTTACAGCCTCTCATGAATGCGTTCAATTACAGCGGTGACATATTGTTTTTCAGAGCTATGCAAGAAGAACACGAGAAAGCTCTTACACAAGTATATTGTTTACTTCCCGAAGCTGGTTTGACTTTCAAGGCAGACAAATGTGAGTTTCATAAGAGAAAGATAAAATTATATGGCCATATCTTTTTTGATGGTGGTATGACACCAGATCCTGCTAAAGTACAAGCGCTGTCAAATGCTGATCCCCCACAAGATGTTTCCATCATGCATTAATTTCTTGGCATGGCCAGCTACAGTACTAGATATATACGAGACTTTGTCACTGTAAGTGCTCCATTAAGAGAGTTGACAAAAAATTATATTTCATTTCAATGATAACATGAATGTGAGAACAGTTTAAAAAAATCAAACAAGCCATTGAGAATGCTACTGAAATGGCTTATTTCAATCAATGAATCAATGAATCGATTAATCAATGCATTTGTAAAGCGCACTACATACCCATGAGGGTCTCAAGGCGCTGGGGGGGGGGAGGGATGCTGCTACTGTTCGAAGAGCCAGGTCTTGAGGAGTCTCCTGAAGGTTAGAAGGTCTTCGGTCTGCCGTAGGCAGATGGGGAGGGTGTTCCACGTCATGGCGGCAAGGTGGGAGAATGATCTGCCGCCGGCGGTCACTCTTCTGATTCGTGAGATGGTGGCGAGGGCGTGGTCTCCGGAGCGGAGCTGACGGGTGGGGGTGTAGAGGCTGAGTCATCTGTTGAGGTAAGCTGCTCCGGTGTTGTGGAGTGCCTTGCGTGCGTGGGTGAGGAGCTTGAAGGTTATCTCCTGTTGATGGGAAGCCAGTGCAGGTCTTTCAGGTGGGGTGTAAGTTGGCTGCGGCGGGGTATGTCCAGGATCAGGCGAGAGTAGGCGTTCTAGATGCGTTGGAGTCGTTTCAGGAGTTTCACCGGGGCTCCTGCGTAGAGTGCGTTGCCATAGTCCAGTCTGCTGCTGACGAGGGCCTGGGTGACCATCCTTCTAGTTTCGGTGGGGATCCACTTGAAGATCCAGCGAAGCATGCGGAGGGTGGTGAAGCAGGAGGAGGAGACGGCGTTGACCTGCTTTGTCATGGAGAGGGTGGAGTCGAGGATGACCCCTAGGTTTCATGCATGGTTGGTGGGTGTAGGGGGTGCTCGTAGTGCCGTCGGCCACCAGGAGTCGTCCCAGGCCGAGAGGGTGGAGCCGAGGATGAGGACCTCCATCTTGTCCGAGTTCAGCTTTAGTCGGCTGTTCCTCATCCAGTAGGTGACGGCCTTCATTCCTCCTTTGTGGAGGTTGGTTTTGGCTGTGTGGGGGTCCTTGGTGAGCGAGAGGATCAGCTGGGTGTCGTCGGCATAGGAGATGATGTTTAGGTCATGCTGTCGGACGACGTGGGCGAGTGGTGCCATGTAGACATTGAACAACGTTGAGCTGAGAGATGAGCCTTGGGGTACGCCGCAGATGATCTCGGTGGCTTCGGAGCAGAAGGGGGGAGGCGGACGCTTTGGGTTCTCCCGGAGAGGAAGGAGGTGGTCCAGTCCAGGTCCTTCTCTTGGATTCCAGCGTCGTGGAGGCGTGCTCTTAGTGTGCGATGGAAGACTGTGTCGAAAGCAGCTGACAGGTCCAGGAGGATAAGGACTGCGGTTTCTCCGTTGTCTAGCATGATCCTGATATCGTCGGTGGCGTCGATGAGGGCAGTTTCGGTGCTGTGGTTGCTGCGGAACCCTGACTGGGATAGGTCCAGGATGTTGTTCTTTTCAGGGAAGCTGGTCACTTGTTTGTTGACGGCCTTTTTGATGACCTTCGCCGGGAACAGGAGCAGGGAGATGAGTCTGAAGTTCTTGAGGTCCTTGGGGTCTGCCTTGGGTTTCTTTAGTAAGGCGTTGATCTCTGTGTGCTTCCAGCTCTCCGGGAAGTCGCTGTCTCGAAGGAGATGTTGATGGTTTTCCGGAGGTGGGGTGCGATGGTGCTGCTGGCTTTGTTGAAAATGTGGTGTGGGCAGGGTTCTTCCGGTGATCCGGAGTGGACTGTGTTCATTATCTTGATGGTGTCGTCGTCGTTGATGTTGGTCCAGGTGAGCAGGCGGTTGGGGCGGGTGGTGGTTGAGGGGGCAGGGATGTCGGCTGTTGCCGGGGTGGTGACGGCATCGAAGCTGTCGTGGATGTCTGCGATCTTGCGATGGAAGAAGGTGGCCAGCGAGTCGCACAGGTTTTGTGACGGTGGGATGTCGTTGGTGTTGGAGCTGGGGTTGGAGAGTTCCTTCACGATGCTGAAGAGCTCTTTGCTGTTGTGTGCGTTGTAGTCTAGGCGGTCTCTGAAGGCAGTCCTTTTGGCGGATCTGATGAGTTGGTGGTGTCCGCGGGTGGCCTTCCTGTGGGCTGTGTAGCTTTCCGGTGTTCTTTCGTGGGTCCAGTTTTTTTCTAGTTTTCTGCAGGTTCGCTTGGAGGCCTGGAGGTCTTCGGTGAACCAGCTGGCTCTCTTGCGGGTGTGAGTGTTGTTTTTTTTTTGAGCGGGGCGAGGGTGTTGGCGCAGTCATTGATCCATTGTTTGAGGTTGCGGGCTGCGGCGTTGGGGTCGGTTGGGTCTGTGGGTGGGCTCTGGGCATTAGCTGGTCCTCGTGATCTTGCCCCAGCTGCGGCGAGGCATCTGTTGGGTGTGGTGGTGTGTGGTGGGTTTCCGGAAGGTGTAGTGGATGCAGCAGTGATCGGTCCAGTGGAGTTCGGTGGTGCAGTCGAAGAAGACGTGGGTGCTCGCTGAGGAGATGGGGTCAAGCTTGTGGTCGGTGGAGTGCGTGGGTGCTGTGACGAGTTGTCTGAGTCCGAGGTTGCCGAGGTTGTCGATCAGGGTGGAGGCGAGGGCGTGTGTGCTGACGAGGTCGGTGATGGAGTCGCTGAACTGCGGTCGGGGTCCGGGGGCTCTGTAGATGAGGGTGTCTCTGAGGGTGGTGTTGGGGTCGGTGTGGATCTGGAAGTGCAGTTGTTCGGCGGTGCAGAGGGTGTCGTCGGGCTGGTGTCGAGATTTTGAGAGTGTTTCTATGGACGATGGCAATTCCTCCCCCTATTCCGTTGGTGCGATTCTTGCGGGTGATCTTGTAGCCTTCCAGGATGGCTATGGCGATGTCAGGTGCAGAGGAGGGGGTCAGCCATGTCTCCGTCAGGAAGGCGACGTCTGGGGCGTTGGTGTCGAGTAGGTCCCAGAGTTTGACGGCATGTTTGCAGGCGGAGCGGGTGTTGAGCAGGATACATCTGAGGAAGTTGGTTTCCATATTGGGTGGGTTGGCGGGCCGGATGCTGGTGAAGCTGCAGTTCCGGCAGGAGAAGGGTCCTTGCGTGCGTTTCGGGGTGGCCTGGCATCAGGTGCAAGATCGTCCGGTGTTGAGTGCGTGGAGAGTGCTGGGGTCGTAGTGGAGGCGGGCATCGTGGTGTGTGCGGGGGCTAGGGTTCCTGGCACTGGGAGCGGTCCAGGCACGGACGGATTGGCCTTAGGTGCGCCTATGGCGCACCAGCGGCACTGCCGCGCAGCGCTTGGCATATATGGGGAGGTGGTAGGGAGGAGCAGCTGGGAGGCGGGAGGCGGGAGCAGCGAATGGGCAGTGGGCAGTCAGGGGTGCAGGGCCGCAGGTGGCACAGCAGCTGGGGAAACGAGTGGCACAGAAAGCAAAAACAGGGCACAAAAGAGGGGGAAAACAGGGGCACAGAAGGGAAAAATGGGGCACAAAAGAGGGGGAAAACAGTGGCACAGACGGAAAAACGGGGCGCAAAAGAGGGGGAAAACAGTGGCACAGAAGGCAAAAACGGGGCACAAAAGAGGGGGAAATCAGTGGCACAGAAGGCAAAAACAGGGCACAAAAACAGAGGATGAGCACACTTACGAGCGAGTCCTCAGCAGCGGCAGCTGGGGTAAGGGCACACAAGCGGAGCTGTGTGGAGGGGGAGCGACCTACCAGGAGGGTCAGGGGTCACTCTCCTCACCACACAGCGTCCGGCATATATAGGGAGGAGGGCGGGAGGAGCAGCTGGGAGGCGGGAGTTGGGACCAGCGAATGGGCAGTGGGCAGTCAGGGGGAGGCGGGGCTGCAGGGGGCACAGCTGCAGGGGAAATGAGTGGCACAGAAATCAAAAAGGGGCACAAAAGAGGGGGAAAACAGTGGCACAGAAGGCATAAACTGGGCACAAAAGAGGGGGAAAACAGTGGCACAGAAGGCAAGAAAGGGGCACAAAAACAGAGGATGAGCACACTTACGAGCGAGTCCTCAGCAGCTGCAGCTGGGGCAGGGCACACAGGGTGAGTGACCTACCAGGGGTCAGAGTTTGTCATTGACGCTACCCCTGTTGGGTTAAGTGCTATACTTGCACAGGACAGTGGACACCTGAATGCTCGAAGGCATGTTGTGGCGTATGCAAGTAGGAGTTTGTCCCAACCAGGTCGACATGTTTCAGAAGCCATCCCCTTGGCTTTCTTCCTCAGGACCAAAAAACAATCCCTGTTACACCTCAGTGGGTGATAGAATAAATGTACATGTGCCTGATAGTCACAAACACTGTCCTTTGTTTTCTGTTATGGGAGTACAAAAATATACCACTTGTACATCTTAAGAACTTTATCATTATCGCTCCATGAGCTCACACGAGCGGTGTAGGGTGCCTTCAAATAGACAATGCTGGAAGGAGCGCAATCGCCAAAGGAAGTACCTCATCATGGCTCATCGGAACTTTAGATAACGATTAAATTCTGATGAAGCATGACACTGAATCAGGTTTCAGTGTGTGAAGGGTATTTTACAATTTTTTTGAAACATTGCCCTTCCACAAATTGAGAGAAGGAGCTCTGATCCTTTTGCACCATTTTTCACGTATGACTAAACACTTCAAATAAAAATAAAAATAGCAGCACACTCATGGGTGCATATATATTCACATAATACACGGTAGAATCCCTATGTTGGATAACAGTATCAAGAGGAGTACGATTCTACCTTTTTCCTCTTCACTCTCTCCTTTGATTTTTTGATTTTTCCTAGTGGTCACCCGTCAGCACAGCATTGGCTCTGCTACAATTTTCTCCAGCCACCAGGTGCCCCACACCCCAAGTGAGTTTTTGCACAAGGAGAAGGATACCAAATGAGACGACAGGGCACAATTCAGAAAGCAAATAAAGGGGGGAGGGGAGAAAGGACGCAAAAGGGAAAAGTGGACAAAGCCAGGAAGGCACACATTTGCCAGAGAGTTTGGGGGCCACAGCTAAGAAGATATTCCAAGGGAAAGTACACAGGAAAACAATACCCTGCGCAATTTAATACACCAGGCCTGCCACAGGAGGCAGCTCAGCCCTACTTGCAAAAGCCTGCTGGAGTGCTACAGCAGCCCCAGATGCATACCCACGCTGCGGTGTCCCCTCTACCCACTTTCAGTGAATCAGCTGACCCTGCAACTGCAGCCCCGTGCTGGAAAGCATGGATTGGTCGCCACAACCACTACTTTAAAGAAACAAGGGAGACCCACAGAACCGTAAAGAGGTCCTTGTTGAAATATTATGGAGGTGGGGAAATATATGACCTGTTTGAGATGCTTCCAGACACGGGGACAATGACGACTACAAGGCAGCTGTCGCAGCCCTCAATCAGCATTTCGATCCCCAGCTCAACCCCGACTTCGAGCAATTCAAGCTGCGACAGGCAAAACAGTCTGACATCGAGTCCGTGGATATGTTCTATGCACGCCTGGGGCACCTGGCGAGCACTTGCAAATTCACCTATCAGAGGGAAGAGGGCAGCGCTCAAGTGATTCAAGGGTACCGCTCAGTGATGCTCTGAAAGCTGATTCTTCTACAACCAGGCATCTCACTGGACAAGATACTGGTTCTTGCCAGGTCCCATGAACTGTCGGACGCCTGAGCGGAAGAAATGGAGGCAACCCTAAACAGAGGAGCCACGGTGTCTCATGTCCCTAGATACCCTCCCATCAAAGAGGAAAGATTCCAAGCGGTCCAACAACGCCCTCACCCCGTGCGTGTTGCATCCAGGACTCAAGGGAGATGCGCTTGCGGCAACTGCGGAGGAGACCATCATCCTGCGGGGCCCTGTTTCACCAAAGGGAAGACCTGCCCACGGTGCACGAAATCAAACTACTTTGGAAAAGTGTGCCGGAGCAGCAGATCTCTGCCGTCATTCACCAAACAACGTGGGGCCACGTCACAAGTCCGTCAACTGTCAATCCTCAGGTCCAAGAGGAGGGCAACACACAAGGGCGTCAGTTCAGCCTGGACAAAGATGATGATGATGTCTTTGTCATATCCTTTGTGTGTCGGTCGGACACACACAAAAGGCCTCCTTCCATGTGGCCCGTCAAAGTGGCAGGGTCGACTATCCGGGCGCTGATGGAAACTGGGGCATCCGTGAACAACATGGACTCTGAGCAATATGAACAGCTCTCTCCTTGACCCCCACTTGCTCCCATGAATGCCAGGATACACACATCTGGTGGAACACCCCCCACCCCCGAAAGGGGTAATCAAAACAGAAGTGTGCTGCGACAAACGCACGACCAAAGCCCGGTTCCACATCACCGAAGGGAAGAAAGGAACGCTGCTGAGATGTCACACCACAGAAAACCTTGGCCTGGTCTTTTTCACAAATCAGGTGCATGCCTCACACGCTGACACCATACTGCACAACTTCTCAAAACTGTTCGAAGGCTTAGGCAAACTCAAAGGCAAACAGTTCAAACTGCAGATCGAAATCTCCATGAGACCGACTGCATTGAGACACCGAAGAGTGCTGTTTCACCTGCGTCTGCAGGTAGACGCCGAACTGAAGAAGCTGGAAGAGCTCAACGTCATCGAGAAGGCGTCAGACCCTACCCCGTGGGTATTCACCCATGGTCACAGCAAAGAAGCTAAAACAGCCCAGCGCCATCAGACACTGTGTGGACATGCGCCTCCCCAATCAAGCGGTCAAGCGGGAGTTTCATCTCACGCCCACAATGGATGACATCGTGGCAGACCTCAATGAAGCCATGTGGTTCTCATAGCTCGACCTCAATGCTGGATACCATCAGCTTGAACTCGAACCGGAGAGTCGCTTCATTACCACTTTCTCCACCCACGTGGGGCTACGCCGGTACAAGAGGCTGAGTTTTGGGGTATTGTGGTCAGCAGAGGTCTTCCAAAACGCCATCCGGGAGACCATGTCTGGCCTACAAGGCATCATTAATCTGAGCGATGATATCCTGGTGTTTTCACACACCCTGGAAGACCACCATGTATGTCTATGTGCCCCCCTGCAACGGCTGGAGGACTGCGGCCTAACGCCACACAAGGCCAATGTTCAGTCTGTGGACTTCTTCTGCTACACTTTCTCCAAGGAGGAGGGTGGACCCCAAGAAAGCTACCACCATCCGGTCTGCTCACACCCCTACCTCGCCTACAGAGGTTCGTAGCTTCCAAGGAATGGCCACGTTCTGTGGCTGGTTCATTCAGAATCTGGCCTCACTGTCTGAGCAGCTATGGGTCCTTTCATGCAGCGGTTGCCCGTGGGAATGGACCGCTGAAGCCAACGCTGCATTCCAAGCCATCATGCAGCCCTCATGGACAAAACAGTCATGGTCTACTTCCATTCAGGAAGGCGCACCGAGTTGGTGGTCAATGCCAGCCCAGTAGGGCTTGGAGCAGTCCTCCTCCAGGTACGTGGGTGCCTGTCTCATACGCCTGCCACACACTGTCTGACACTGAATCGAGATATTCCCAGATTGTGAGGGAAGCCCTGGCAATGAGGTGGGCATGCCAGCATTTTTATCTATATCTCTATGGGCAGGAATTTCAAATAGTGACCGAACATAAACCATTGATCTCCCTGTTTGCAGGGACGTCAAGATTAGCCCCTCCCCGGATAGAGAGGTGGGCAGTACAGCTTTAGGGATATAGATTCAAGGTGATTCCGTCCAGGGGCCCATAACCCAGCTGATTACCTTTTGAGACACCCGGGAGAGACAGCCACGCAGCACTCCCAGTGAGACGAAACACACGCTGAAGCCCTGGTGCGAATGATCACTCGAGCAGCACGCCCCAAAGCTATAACACTTGAAGAGATCAGGGGTGCCACTGCCTCTGACGAGATGCTACCAAGGGTAAAAGAAGCCCTCCTCTCCAGAGGGTGGGCTCACTTTTTAGATGGTGTGCAGGCGCTCAATATGAAAGACTAGTTAGCGCGACAGCAGCTCTGGAGAATCCGCAGCAAACTCAGCGAGGGTGAGCATGGTGTTGTGTTACGAGGCCATGTGATTGTAGTTCCGAAGAAACTGCAAGACCAAGTCCTCAGTCTTGCACACGTGGGTCACTAGGGCATGGCAAAGACCAAGGCACATCTACGGTGCAAGGTATGGTTCCCCGGCATGGACATCGCTGTGGAGCAGAAGATCCGAGGCTGCCACTCGTGAACCATTACTGGAGGTGACCCTGCCCCAGCGCCAATAATCACGCAGGAACCCAGTGAAGTCCCATTGACTTTGGCAGCTTTCTAGAAGGGCGCCACACTCTGGTTATAATGGACTCCTACTCGAAAATTCCAGTTTTGGATTTGGTTACGTCCACAGCATTCATTCAAGTACAAATGGCCCTTGACAGGACATTTGCACTTTTAGGCCTCCCGGAGGAACTCAGATCAGACAATGGACCCCCCTTTCAAGGGCGAGAGTTTCAGAAGTATCTGGAAAAGAAAGTCATCAGGCACCAAAAGATCACGCCCCAGTAGCCACAAGTGAATGGGGAGGTCGAGCGTTTCATGCGGACGCTCAATCGAATACTGCACATTGCTGTGGAACAGGGAGAAGACGCAGAGAAAGCCCTGCATCAGTTCTTAGACGCCTATTGGCTAACACCTTACAGCACTACTCACTGCGCACCATCTCAACTCCTTTTTAGGAGAGCCCCATGAGACAGCATTCCAACAGACCCTGGTTGGAGGCCCCCTGAGAGGGATGGCGCGGCAATTCAGGCCCGGAGAGAAACAATAAAAAAAAGGCAAGCCTCACCAGTGGTGTTAAAACACCGTCCATCACAGTGGGAGACTACGTGGTAGACAGAGACAGACACCCTGGCTGGACGTTTTAGACATCCTATGAACTGGGTGTGTGGAGAGTCACTCATGTCGGAGGTACCATGATCAGTGACGGAGCAAGGATTCGCATGTGAAGCGACTTGCTCATATTCATGAACCTTGAATAACCCTAACTATGTAATCAACATGTTTGTCTTACTAATTTGTCCCTTTTTCTTCATTACTGGGTATCCGAGAGAAGCTTGCTTATGTGTTTTCTAATCCTAATACGCTTGCAAATAAAATGGCTGCTGCTCATGCGTCTGTCATACCCACGTGACATGACGTACTCGTAGCTTTGGAGGAAATCTGTTGCTTCTGCGCACTAGAGATAATATGGCTGCTTTGTGTTCTCACATGACAGAAGCTTGCACTGCTGCTTTTGCCAAGCTGTTCGTTCTGCTTAATCCTAATGCTATAGTTTATTATAAAGTAATGGGTATAGTGTAGAGATTCATGGTATACAGTGTATTCATTTTATTCTGTGTTCTAAAATTGTTTCCTTTACTTTTCATGTATCGTAATCTTTGGGCCTGGGAGGTGCTATTTACTCCATTTTGGAAATCCTTTCTGCGCATGACAGTCTGCAGCGAGAGGATGAACTCTGTGTTATTGAACTCAAGCCAGATGGCAGCCACAGCCAAGATGTGCCTGGGAACTCACGTCTAACCCCACTAAGAAGAAGTCAAAAGACTACAAGGTATTTGTCACTAGAACGTTCATTGTTATATGAAATGAAGATATCCTGAGAACCTGAATTTGATGGGCGTGAACATAAATTTAAATAGGAGACTGCAAAAGTCTAAAATGTAGGTGGTGTGATGACCTCTCCTCTTCCTTTGCCCAATCGAAATTGGGGATTCTTACACTTGCAACATTTGGGGGGTGGTACTGATAGAGCAAGATTTCGCATCGCGACTTGCTCGATTCATGAACCTCGAAACCGTTGTAACCTCGTAACGAATTGTACGTTTTACTAATATCTTTTATTTCCGACATATATGTATGATAGAGAAGCTTGCTTATGTGTTTTATTAATACGAATAACTTTTGTAATTCTAAAATGGCCGCTGCTTGACTTTCCTCTTCTGCGCATGCGTCAGTCACACTCACGTGACTTCGTGTAGAGATAGTTTTTTGGAGGGAAAGGGTGCGCATGTGTAATAAGCAATAAGATGACTATGCTTTGATAACGTGGTGAAGCCTTGTGCTGCTGCTCTTGTGACATTGTTCGTTGCACTTACCATTAATGCATAGTATATTTTTATAATGATGAAACCTGAAATGTGAAATCATGACATGTAATACATTCATTCATTTCTATGTTTTAATTTGTTTTCGCTTACTTTTCATGTATCACGGGAAATGGGGGTCCAAATGGGTCATGAGCCATTTTGAAGGTCCTTTCTGCGCATGCTCCAGATGCAAGGCCAGAGACAAACTTGGACCGTGGAACTCAGCCAGCTGGCAGCCACAGTCGAGATGCTCCTGAGAGAATTACCTCTGACCCAGGAGGATGGAGCCAATGTCCCTATATTGTTACAAATGTATAAGTTTTCATTGTATTCCGTGCGACTTCTCGTGGGAACCCCAATCTTGCTAGGCGGCACCCAAAAATGTAAATTAGGCCTTAGAATAGTCTGTTCTGATTGGTGTGTTAACCAAATCCTACTTTAGGACCAATCCAAATTGAGGATTCTGACACTTTGCAACATTTGGGGGGTGGTACCCTGTCCCAAAACAGTATATCTAGCCTAGGTTTAGCTAGAGAAATTGTCCGACTTGTCTGAATAGCTGACCTGTCACTGACCCAACGCACTCAATAGGTGACTTGATACAGAGGTGCTGCGGAGCTCTCTGTCCGGAATTTGACCATAGACTCTGAAGGTTTTACTGAACCTTAAGTGCTGGCGGAGCACTTTTGCTGGGGAATTCGCTGACCCAATCGGGGTCCTGACTGATAGCTGCAGAGAGGGTGGAGCGCAGGCGTTGCTTCCGAACTGCGGGTGCTGGTCGTATCCTGGTGGTCCTGTCCTGATCCGAATCTGGGTTTCCTGTCCTGTCCTGGGGTGTCCATTCTGCACCTGCTGTCCCACTGAGGGTTATCCTTCCTTGAGGGTTTTCCTGTCCTTAAACTGACCCGTGGCCAGGGTTGGTTTTCACACCAGTCTAGGTAAATATCGCTCTGAGTTCTTAAACTGCACCTTTCTATTTTTCTGTCTTTGCTTTAATAATGACATACCTTTGCACGTGATTAATTTTCCATGCTTTCTCCTGCAACCATTGCATTTCATAAAATCGTTTGCATTTTTATTTCATAGCGTGTTCCTATGTTACCCTACCTTTTAGAAATCATTTTTGTATTGCAGTTTGCAACTTCCTGTTATGATCTTGGGTTTTTCTCTCGTAAAACTGACTAAAGTAACTCAGATTTATAGCGTGTTCACTTTCCCCTTATCTTAGTTTTCCTCTCACTTAGCGGGTTCCCTGTCGCACTAGTATTCTATTTATAAAGCTGTATGACTGCCCTTTATTTGAATTTAAGATAAAGCTTTCAAAATTTCCAGTTGTCCGTGGTCATTTCATGAAAAGTAAAGTCATATGTTGAATAGTATATTTTGCTGCCTTTTCCTTTTACAGCTAGCTCCCTGACCCATCGTTGTCATAGGTACCCATAACGGTGGATGGTAAGTTGGGTACACTGGAAATAATCGAAAGGGAACTCACAATTATTGGTAGTAGATTGTGTGGTCATCTGATCATAGTATATGATAAAGTAAAGTATATGGGCCCGAAGCCAGAAGTGGCGAAATTATTGGTCGGGTGACCCGCGATCTCTAGCAGTAATTTTCTGGTAGCAGAGTGATGGTTAGGGACTAGTTAAAGGATAGGTAGGACTAGTTAGTCTAGCCAAGTCAGATGCTGCTATAAGAGTAGGCGCTTCAAGGGAAATTGATCACTCACTTGAAAATCGTTTACTTTGAAAAATTATGAAATGTTTTAAAATTATTGTTCTTGTTATTATACTGTTATATGTATTAATCCATTCGTACGTAAAACGTCTTGCATGTTGTTAAGAATCCCCGGGGAATTGAATAGCGAGTGGTGAATAGAATCCACTTGCTTTGAGGTCACTGGCCCAAGGAAAGTTGGTGCAGGTTAGGCAGAACTGGAAGCACTAACTAGGGTTTTTCTGAATGTATGATGGAATAAATGTTAGTGACGAGGTTCATTGGCAAAATTCCTACTGTGGCATAACCTAGTGAGGGTCGCACTGGAAGAGTAGCAGGTTCATCGGAGCTCGAGTGAAAGCAAAGGGGTTCGCTAGGGAAACTTTAGGCTCGGATATATCCCGGAAAGGTGGATGAGTCTAGGGGAGTAACAGGTTCTCCAATGCTAGTGTGAAGGGTAGGCAGAAGAGATCTACTCGTAGTGAGTGAAAAGTAAATGGAAGTAGTTTACTTGCAGTAAAGCAAATCTTTCTTGTCTAGACACTTGAGCACAGTGGCGAATGTGTATTCGTTGTAAAATAACCAAGCACTAAGCACTTTAGAAAGAAAGAAAGTTTCCGTTACCTTGTGAAGGAGGGAGTCAGTTGCGAAGCGGCTCTGACGTCACTCTGTGCCGCGCTGGGATTGGTAGACGCAGCGGGCTGGTAGCGGAGCTGGAATTGTAAAGGAGGGGCGAGCGCCGGAGCGTGGGAACTGTCTCGCGAAAGGGCCGCGCACCCATTGGTCGAGATTATTTGAACTTGTGCATTTCATTGGTCGCACGAAAATAATAGACGCACTTGGATTGGAAGTGATTTTGTAAACAAAATCACTCGCAAAATCGTATGTGGCATTCGTATAGACCGCATACCAGACCTGATCCACGTTATATGGGATTTGAGAACGATCAGTGGAAAGGAGTTAAAAACGACATTATGTACGGAACTAAGAGAAAAGTATCTCTTGTAAATAAGGTGAAGAATTATTTCAAAAAGGACAAGCCGATTAAAACTAGAGAAGGTGTTGTCATACCGCAACCCAACACTCCCGCATCTTTCATGATGTTCGATAAAGGGTACAACACATGTGTATGGTTGGAGAATTGGGTGAAATACACGAAAGATGACGGAGTATTGGCTTTTCCGTTAGATGGAACATTTAATAGTAGGATTCTATTCAATCTGAGAACCCGCATGAATGACTTACATCCCAGACCTAGGTTAACGCAGTATGAAGCACTAGAAGAATGGGAAATTGAGGCTTTTGAAAGGGATAAGCCCCGAATGGATAAAGGGTTAACTAAATTTTATCCAAAATTGAAGCAAGAAGCCCGAGCTAAAAAGATGAAACAGTGGAGGCAGAACATGATAGTGGAAGGACTGTTTCCCATGATGCCAGCAGATGATCCTTCTGGGGGACAGGAACGGTTGGAAAAATCTAAACATTGGGTACCCCTCGGAGAGTCGGATGATGAATTATTAGATGACCTATGTACAAGAAGTCCGCCCCCTTATAATGAAGGACATCGACCTTCCAGTGCAGGAGATATTTCCCGAAGACTTCCTCCTCAGGAAGAAGTTAGGTCCGCAAGTGTAGGAGGGGGTTACCACATACCTCCCTATACCGAGAGTCTAGGACCAGTAGATACCAGAAACATTTACCCCAGGATGTCAGCTAGTGGGGAGACAGGATATTCCCGTGAAGGAGATTTTTGTTCTCGACCTCCCTACGGAGGCGAGATGAGACCCTCAAGTTCAGGAATGCCATTATTACAGTCACAGTATGAGGAAGAAAGAAGATCCCTAGGTACAGGAAGTTTATTCCCGAGACCAAATTATGGTGAAGGACCTAGTGAGACTCATTCCACTGCCCCAAGTTATGCTCCCACACTAACCCCGCAGGTGTTACTTGACAAATCCATAGAGAGATTACTGGAAGAAAAGGAGCGGGAGGTTCTAGCAAAACAGAGGGCTGAGATCATTCAGAAAATGACCCAGTTAAATACCAGTCCTGAAGCATTGACAATCCCAGTAACAATCGGACCCGTAGTTTCATTATACGGGGATCGGCATGAAAGTCCAAAACCTCCAGTCATTACTCCCGTTATACCACAGCCCAGACCAGAACCCTTAATTGTAGATGAACAGACGAGTGAGTGTGAGTCTGAAGTCTCACTGTTGGATCTGCCCATTAGAAATACAGGGAAAAGAATGCAGAAAAGACATAATCCTTTCAATGCGAGGGAGATTCAAATGGAATCAACTTCGGGTACTAGAAGTGTCACTTTGGTCACACCTGAGGAAATCGAAAGATGGAGTCAAGAATTAGAGAAACAAACTTTGCAAACGAAACCTTTAGACCTCTACAAACTGAGAGTAGAAATAGAAGAATTGATGGCAGGAAACGTGGGATTAGACAGATTAAATACCTACTCTGAAGAAGAGCTGTTGTTTATGTGCAAAAGTCTTACCCGCAATGTCCGAGTACTTCATGAAAAATTGACCGATACTGCTGCTAGTATGGGAATAGACATTTCAAAATCGAAACCCTTGCAGAAACCCTACCGAGCAGAATTTTCAGACAAAGATTTGGAAAACCTGAATGTGTCAGGGAAAAAGGCACAGGTCAAGGAACTATTGACAGTATTGCAGAAATGGGGAGACGTGGAAAAATGGAAAGCCAGATGGGCTAGGAAGAAAGATGAGGCCAGGTCTAGGCAGGTAACTCCCGAATTCGCTCTAAGAGAAGCTGAAAAGCCAGAACAGTTATGCCCTATGCGTGAAGTACCAGGGGGAAAATATGTACATGTCCCATGGTCCCGTCAGGATATTGTGTCCTTCACAAATGACTTCCCAAAATTACGAGAAAAACCGGTCGACTGGTACCGGCAGGTAGAGAGATTCGTGAAAGTGCAGAAATGCCTATGGAAAGACCTGGATGGGTTCTTCGACATAGTGGTCCCTGTAGATCTGTGGACTGAGTGTAAAATAGCCATTGCCTGGCCTAGTGAGGAATACCCGAGAGATGACAAAACCGGGGAACCATCGAAGGAAGTGATGAGGAAGTATGAACAAGTAATTCAGCATTTGAAAATAAAAGTACCTGCAAAGGAAACTGATTGGACCAAGATAGATAGAACCACGCAGGAAAGGGATGAGACAGTGCACTCCTTTTATGAAAGGCTGTTGCAGGTATTTAAAACATACAGTGGTATAGATAACATCGAGATGAAGGACATGACCCATTTCATTTACAGGTTTGTAAACGGTTTAAGACCCGAAATTTGTCAGTGGATAAAGGATAATAAAATCTGTTGGCATACCAAAAAGATAGATGAGGTCCTACGGTACGCAAAGTACTGTGAGGACGAAATGGCAGAAAAGAAAAAGGCCCTGAAGGAGAAGGTGATGTGGGCTCAAGTGAAGCTCGCAGAACAGCAAGAAAAGCAACTGAGTAAATTAAATAAAGTTACTCAGAACCAAGGTCCTGGGGGAGGGAATGGAGGAAAGCCCCAACCTAAAATGAGTAGGGAGGAAGCCAAAAAGAAATTTCCCTGCCATCAGTGCGGAGAAATTGGACATTGGCGAGACGAGTGTCCATATTTACAAAATGATAATGCCCAAACACCTGATTTAATTCCACAGACGCAGAATGAAAAGCAAAGAAAGACCCAGCAGCAGGTAAAAACGATTCAAGTGTCACGAGCGCCAAAGCCTATATTTAAAGGGAAGTCACCACAGGGTGATGATGTAGAAGTCTGGGGAGGCAATGAGGATAGAAATACAGCAACTTCGCAGTATTTGTTGAACGACACTTTTTTCTGTGATGACCAGTACTGACGGGGCCTGAGAGGGGAGGACGAGGAGTGCGTACTTGGCGCCTCTTTGCCGGTAGACCAGTCAGGGCCATACATTGAAGGAAAGGTTGATGGAAATGATGTCACCTTTCTATTGGACACTGGTGCTACCCGTTCTACTGTGAGAACAGTGGACGTTCCAAACCTACCCCTCTCGGGAGAAGCAATCCAAGTAGTAGGAGTATCTGATCAATTAATTAGTACACCTGTTACCGAACCCATGGAGATCTCAATTGGAAACTTTAAGCAAATGCACAGATTTGTTGTCTGTGATACCAGTCCGGTAAATTTACTGGGACGTGATTTGCTGTGCAAAATGAATTGTACCATCTTTTGCACACCAAAGGGCGTCGAAATTCAAACGCCAGATGAAGACGGTATCTACAAGCTAATGCTAATTAGACCTGACTCAGAAATAAAACGAATGACTATACAGGACTTGCCTGAAGAACTCCAGCAGACAGTGAAGTCAGAAGTGTGGGACTTTACTGGAAAGGATGTGGGATTAATGAAAAATATAGATCCAATACAGATAACAATGAAAGAAAATGCAGTTTACCCTAACACTAAGCCTTACAAAATGAGTGCCGAAGTGAGAGCAGGTGTTGCTATTGAAATACAGAAATTGCTAGAAGCAAACATCATACAGGAAGTAATGAGTAGCCCGTGTAATTCCCCCATTATGGGCATTAAGAAGCCTAGTGGCAAGTATTGAGTAGTGCAGGACCTGAGAAAGGTAAACAAAATTATGGTTCCTTGCTGTCCCATTGTCCCAAACCCAGCAGTCATCCTGTATCAGATTCCCTGGGATGCTGAATGGTTCACTGTGATAGACCTATGTCATGCTTTCTTTTCGATCCCATTGCATCCAGATAGCAAATTTCTTTTCTCATTTGCTTTCAACAGTAACGTATATGTCTGGAACAGGGTCCCCCAGGGGTACACAGAAAGCCCCTCTATCTTTAATCAGATCTTGAAAAAATGCCTGGAAACTTTAGTCTTACCTGGAAAATCTGTTTTGGTACAGTACATTGACGACCTATTGGTGGCGTCTAAAAGCCATAGGGATTGCGTGGTTGACACCATTGCCCTACTGAATCACCTGAGTGAAAAGGGACATAAAGTGGCCCCTGAAAAATTACAGTTATGTTCGAAATCAGTGAAATATCTGGGACACCAGATAGAAAAAGGTATCAGAAAAGTCACCTCGGAGAGAGTCAGAATAATTCAAAATATGCAGTTACCTCGTACTCAGAAAGAAATCAGAATGTTCCTCGGAGTTGTAGGTTATTGCAGGCAATGGATTGTGGGATTTGCAGTTCTTGCAAAGCCTTTGATACAAATGACAAAGAAAGGAGCAAAGGACCCAGTTGAATGGAATGACGAGAGCCTAACAGCTTTCACACAGTTGCGAAATTGCCTGTGTACAGCCCCTGCTCTGGGAATGCCTGACTACTCCAAGGAGTTTGGCTTATTCTGTGACACTCGTGACAATTGTGCATTGTCAGTCCTGACTCAAGAGCATGGGTTGACCAGAAGGCCTGTGGCATATTTTTCTGCCACTTTGGATCCAGTGGCTGCTGGATTACCTGGATGTCTGAAAGCAGTAGCTGCAACTTGCACCAGTTTAGAACAAAGTGAGTCTATCATTATGGGACATCCTGTAACTGTATATGTTCCACATGCAGTTGTGATACTATTGACTCGTACAAAAACTCAGTATCTCACCCCTAGTCGGCTGACTAAATATGAGAGGATTCTCATGGGGGCTGCAAATATAGTTATTACCCGATGTAACATTTTAAACCCTGCCACTCTACTCCCTGACTCAATGGTAATGGAAGATAAGGGAGATAATGAGCATGACTGCATTGACCTGACAGAGTTCAGTACCAAACCTCGCCCAGACATCAAAGAAACTCCTTTGCCTGTACATGATGTGGAATGGTTCGTGGATGGTTCATGCCTAAGACATGAACTAGGAGGACTAAGTGCTGCCTACGCTGTGGTCACGTTAGGCAAAATTGAAGAAGCATCTTATCTATTTGGAGTAAAGTCTGCACAAGTAGCCGAATTGTTCGCCCTGATAAGAGCTTGCAAATTGGGAAAAGATAAAAAAGTAACAGTGTATACTGATAGTCAGTACTGTTACGGGGTTGTGCATGACTTTGGCCAATTATGGCTACAAAGAGAATTCCTGACTTCTTCAGGTACCCCCATTCGGAATGGAAAAGTTGTCCAAGACCTTTTAGAGGCAATCCAATTACCAAAGGAATTGGCAGTGGTCAAATGTGTTGCTCATAAGAAGGGCCTTGACCCTGTATCTTTGGGAAATGATTTCGCTGATCGGGTGGCAAAACAATGTGCTATGGATCGACTGAGAATAAATCCCAATCGGGGTGGGGTTGGAAACAGCTGCCAACTTAGAATGTTTGAAGAAGTGCCTACTTGGGATGAAGTGAGAGAATGGCAGCATGTGACGCCCTGGGAAGAGAAAGAGAAATGGAAAGAACAAGGTTGTAAACCGAGACGTGAGGATGGTGTCATGGTGGGCCCAAATGGTATGCCTGTGTTACCAAGACACCTGCTTGCCCCAATGGCTCGATTGATACATGAGGGATCACACATTGGGAGGGACGCCATGGTTCTGGTATTTCAACAGACTTGGTACAACAAGAAATTCAGGAAGGTAGCAGAGTCCCTTTGCCAGAGGTGCTTGACATGTCAGCAGTTCAACGCTGGCAAGAAAACAGAAGTTGAACTGATGAAAATTGGGAGATCAGGGGGTCCCTTTGTGAGAATACAAATTGATTTCATTACCATGCCACGATGTGAGGGAAAAAGATATGTCCTTGTCATTGTCTGCTTATTTTCAAAATGGGTGGAAGCTTACCCTGCCACACAGAATGACGCCATAACAGTAGCTAAGCTCCTACTAAAAGAGTTGATACCTAGATTCGGGGTTCCAGTCTTTATTGACTCAGATAGAGGCGGACATTTTCAGAATGAAATTTTGGCCCAGCTTTGTAAAGCATTTGGGATCACACAAAAGCTGCACTGTGCATATCATCCAGAGGCTTCTGGAGTGGTAGAACAGATAAACGGTACTATAAAAAATAGATTGGCAAAAATATGTGATTCTACTGGCTTGAACTGGATAAATGCCCTGCCTCTTGTTCTGATGGGACTCAGAAGCATTCCAGATCGAAGAACAGGCCTGAGCCCCCATGAGATATTGATGGGAAGAGTGATGAGACAAGCATGGGTACCAGGATACAAACTGTTAAGCATTTCTGATGATTTGGTACTTGAATACTGCAAGCAACTGGGTGACCAAGTGCGTTCTATCTCTCGCCAGATTGGGGCAGACGCCGTCGCCAACCCGACTACTCCAGTTCACAAATTGGTTCCTGGTGACTGGGTTAAGATAAAGAAGCATACTCGTTCAAGTTGCCTTGAGCCAAGGTGGGGGAAAAAGCGCCAAGTAATCCTGGTAACGACGACAGCAGTGAAGTGTGCAGGCGTTCCCAAGTGGATCCATGCCAGCCATACCAAGAAGGTGATACCAGACGAGGAACCTGGAGCTGAAGGTTGTCCAGCTGAGGGGTCTACAGACGTTGGTCCTGAAGTAGCTGATAACAGACGGCCGAGCACCAGTCCCGTTGAGAGTCCTTTAGGCGTTGGTCCAGAGGTAGTCGATGACGTACGGCCAAGCACCAGTACTGCCGAGGATCCCACAGACGTTGGTCCGAAAGTAGCTGATGACGAGCTGCAGAGGATTTGGCCAGAAGATTGGATACCCATAATCGATCTTACTGGAGATCCACTGAGAACAAGAGAGCGAATAAGGGAAGACAGAGAGTGGAATAGAGAGGTCGAGCAAGGCACAGGCGAAGACCCTCAGATCATTGAGATTCACATCAAATCTGAGGACGGAGAAGAAGGTCAGACAGGGACAGAACAAGTGATCGATACTCCTCCACGGACTCCTGATATCGAAAAGGGACAGACTAGACATAGTGTAATAGTTCGAGCAGAAGAAAATCAAGGGATCGAAGTGCTCGAGCAGGATCAGACAGAACTAGGAGAACATGTTCAGGACATAGAAACAGAGACATTTGAAAGCGAAACGCAAAATATACCTGAACCAGGCCAGCTTAGTAACCAGGCAGAAGAAATAGATACAAGACCTGGGACTAGTCAGACAGAAAGGGAGAAGACAGAAATTGAAGTGCCACAAACAAGTGAAAATAAAAGGACATTAGAAGAAAGCCAAATAACAGTGCCAGCTAAAAGACTCAAGAAAAAGAAGCACATTGAGCCAAGGTATATTAAGAGACTAAGATTAAGAATAAAAACAGTCCAAGAGAAACTTGCAGACATAAGAAAAAGTCCACGAATTGCAGAAATACCTGAAGATAACTCCAAGAGAAGGAGTGAAAGAATAAAAAGACAAAACGAAAAATACAAGGATCAAGAGTGGACCTACTTAATATTGGAAAACTTTGAGGATCTTGATATTACTGACGAAAGCGACGGAGAACGGATTACTGATTACTCTGCAGAGGAAGAGGAAGAACCTCCGTGAAATTGGTCAGCAATAAAAATACCTGGGAAAAGCTGCAAAGAGGGGTTAAAATTTCCTTCTGAGCCAAAATGTCTGATTCAAACGTGAGTGGTAGACCTAGCCGCAGTTGTTGCAAAACATGCTGCAAAGTGTGTATATGTAGTATAGTCATAGTAATATTAATTTGGATAGGATTAACAGTTTTCATTCCCTTTATGGTTAGCAAAAATACTAATATTGACCCTACTGAGATTACCGACACTGAAGAACTGACAACACGAGGTGTAGAAAGACGTGAGAAAGCACTCAGACAGACAAAACGAGACTTAGAAGCATCAGATGAGGAAGGACTACATTACCACGGAGTTAGAAACAAGACACATTTAAATGTTTTCGCAAATTTGTTAGTGCATTACGTAGAAACTATGGAAATAGAAGATTGTTATGTCTGCATGAAGCTACCTACTTCTGTGGCTGAAGGCGTGACATATCATCACCTACCTCTGACCTATGGAATCTCCTGTAGTATTTTAGCAAGCTTATTTTACAAAAGAGGACCGTTACAGTACTATTACTCTAACAATGACGTGATCTTTTCTGAACTTCCTATTCGTGGAAACTTGAATCCTGTACATACCAAAAGTGACGTTACACGTTATATGGGAGAATATTTTCTGACTATAGGTACTATAGACTTAAATGAAGCACACAGAGATAACTTGACCTGTACATTACATGAACAAGAAAATATATTTTTAAACATGGCAGAGAAAAGAAGGGAAAGTTTCCAAAGGAAGGCAAATGACAAAGGGCAGAAAACACCTAAATGGGCTGAAAACATGGAAAGCACCTCAAATGGCGGGGCAAGGCCTGCTTTGTTGCTGGATTTCGAGAAGAAAGGGAAACTCTGTCTTCATCGCGAGAAGACTAGTTATTATAATAACATTTTCATTGGTTCCAGTCAATGTGAGCACAATTATAAGGTAATTGGAGGTTGGGGATTCAAAAATGGGTCAGAGCCTGTGTTTCCTGGAATTTATTATATATGTGGAGACAAGGCTTATTTCAAATTGCCGGATCACTGGTATGGAAGCTGCTACTTTGGCATTGTTTTCCCGAGAATATACCAAGTGAATGAAATTGCTGGAAGCAGTGAAAACACTAATGGCTTAGTGCGTAGCAAAAGAGAAAGCGTAGGTGAAATAATGGGTAGTATTTTTAGTGCACTGATACCTGGAGTGGGAGTGGTTCTGAACACTCACAGAATTTGCAAATTGTCCACAATAGTGGATGTGTTGTCTACTGACACAGCTCATGGATTTCTGCTGGTCAATACCGAAATGGTTGCGATCAGATCAATGGTTTTGCAGAACAGACTTGCTCTTGACACCTTATTAGCAAAAGAGGGCGGGGTCTGCCGGATGTTGAAGGCGCAACATTGTTGCACTTACATTCCGGACAAAAGCGTACAGCTCAAAAGATATGTGAAAAACATTACTAATTTGGAAAAGGAACTCAAACCACTCGAGGTTGACAGTGCCTGGAAGAGACTGGTTGATGGTCTCTCCAATGTAGGTCATTGGTTTGCTAGTTTAGGTAAAAGCTTATTGTTAAAGGTACTGATGCCAATTGGAGTGATAGGTCTTATCCTATTTCTCATATTCGTCTGTTGCAAATGTCGAAAGCATACTAAGAAATACCAAGTGAATGCAAGAGGAGTGAAACGGAGTGCGGATGAGCTTGAATTGGAAGAAATGAATAATCAGATTGTTAAAAAGGTGAAAAATTCTCACCCTACCAAAACTGAGAAAGAGAAGCTGAATCGCTTGTTGGAAGAGATAGAAATGTACAAGGTGTGAAAGAAAGTTGGCATCTGGTTCCATTTTTTGTGATGATAGTAAATATCATCAAAGAGGGGATTGATAGAGCAAGATTTCGCATCGCGACTTGCTCGATTCATGGACCTCGAAACCGTTGTAACCTCGTAACGAATTGTACGTTTTACTAATATCTTTTATTTCCGACATAGATGTATGATAGAGAAGCTTGCTTATGTGTTTTATTAATACGAATAACTTTTGTAATTCTAAAATGGCCGCTGCTTGACTTTCCTCTTCTGCGCATGCGTCAGTCACACTCACGTGACTTCGTGTAGAGATAGTTTTTTGGAGGGAAAGGGTGCGCATGCGTAATAAGCAATACGATGACTATGCTTTGATAACGTGGTGAAGCCTTGTGCTGCTGCTCTTGTGACATTGTTTGTTGCACTTACCATTAATGCATAGTATATTTTTATAATGATGAAACCTGAAATGTGAAATCATGACATGTAATACATTCATTCATTTCTATGTTTTAATTTGTTTTCGCTTACTTTTCATGTATCACGGGAAATGGGGGTCCAAATGGGTCATGAGCCATTTTGAAGGTCCTTTCTGCGCATGCTCCAGATGCAAGGCCAGAGACAAACTTGGACCGTGGAACTCAGCCAGCTGGCAGCCACAGTTGAGATGCTCCTGAGAGAATTACCTCTGACCCAGGAGGATGGAGCCAATGTCCCTATATTGTTACAAATGTATAAGTTTTCATTGTATTCCGTGCGACTTCTCGTGGGAACCCCAATCTTGCTAGGCGGCACCCAAAATTGTAAATTAGGCCTTAGAATAGTCTGTTCTGATTGGTGTGTTAACTAAATCCTACTTTAGGACCAATCCAAATTGAGGATTCTGACACTTTGCAACATTTGGGGGGTGGTACCCTGTCCCAAAACAGTATATCTAGCCTAGGTTTAGCTAGAGAAATTGTCCGACTTGTCTGAATAGCTGACCTGTCACTGACCCAACGCACTCAATAGGTGACTTGATACAGAGGTGCTGCGGAGCTCTCTGTCCGGAATTTGACCATAGACTCTGAAGGTTTTACTGAACCTTAAGTGCTGGCGGAGCACTTTTGCTGGGGAATTCGCTGACCCAATCGGGGTCCTGACTGATAGCTGCAGAGAGGGTGGAGCGCAGGCGTTGCTTCCGAACTGCGGGTGCTGGTCGTATCCTGGTGGTCCTGTCCTGATCCGAATCTGGGTTTCCTGTCCTGTCCTGGGGTGTCCATTCTGCACCTGCTGTCCCACTGAGGGTTATCCTTCCTTGAGGGTTTTCCTGTCCTTAAACTGACCCGTGGCCAGGGTTGGTTTTCACACCAGTCTAGGTAAATATCGCTCTGAGTTCTTAAACTGCACCTTTCTATTTTTCTGTCTTTGCTTTAATAAAGACATACCTTTGCACGTGAATAATTTTCCATGCTTTCTCCTGCAACCATTGCATTTCATAAAATCGTTTGCATTTTTATTTCATAGCGTGTTCCTATGTTACCCTACCTTTTAGAAATCATTTTTGTATTGCAGTTTGCAACTTCCTGTTATGATCTTGGGTTTTTCTCTCGTAAAACTGACTAAAGTAACTCAGATTTATAGCGTGTTCACTTTCCCCTTATCTTAGTTTTCCTCTCACTTAGCGGGTTCCCTGTCGCACTAGTATTCTATTTATAAAGCTGTATGACTGCCCTTTATTTGAATTTAAGATAAAGCTTTCAAAATTTCCAGTTGTCCGTGGTCATTTCATGAAAAGTAAAGTCATATGTTGAATAGTATATTTTGCTGCCTTTTCCTTTTACAGCTAGCTCCCTGACCCATCGTTGTCATAGGTACCCATAACGGTGGATGGTAAGTTGGGTACACTGGAAATAATCGAAAGGGAACTCACAATTATTGGTAGTAGATTGTGTGGTCATCTGATCATAGTATATGATAAAGTAAAGTATATGGGCCCGAAGCCAGAGGTGGCGAAATTATTGGTCGGGTGACCCGCGATCTCTAGCAGTAATTTTCTGGTAGCAGAGTGATGGTTAGGGACTAGTTAAAGGATAGGTAGGACTAGTTAGTCTAGCCAAGTCAGATGCTGCTATAAGAGTAGGCGCTTCAAGGGAAATTGATCACTCACTTGAAAATCGTTTACTTTGAAAAATTATGAAATGTTTTAAAATTATTGTTCTTGTTATTATACTGTTATATGTATTAATCCATTCGTACGTAAAACGTCTTGCATCTTGTTAAGAATCCCCGGGGAATTGAATAGCGAGTGGTGAATAGAATCCACTTGCTTTGAGGTCACTGGCCCAAGGAAAGTTGGTGCAGGTTAGGCAGAACTGGAAGCACTAACTAGGGTTTTTCTGAATGTATGATGGAATATATGTTAGTGACGAGGTTCATTGGCAAAATTCCTACTGTGGCATAACCTAGTGAGGGTCGCACTGGAAGAGTAGCAGGTTCATCGGAGCTCGAGTGAAAGCAAAGGGGTTCGCTAGGGAAACTTTAGGCTCGGATATATCCCGGAAAGGTGGATGAGTCTAGGGGAGTAACAGGTTCTCCAATGCTAGTGTGAAGGGTAGGTAGAAGAGATCTACTCGTAGTGAGTGAAAAGTAAATGGAAGTAGTTTACTTGCAGTAAAGCAAATCTTTCTTGTCTAGACACTTGAGCACAGTGGCGAATGTGTATTCGTTGTAAAATAACCAAGCACTAAGCACTTTAGAAAGAAAGAAAGTTTCCGTTACCTTGTGAAGGAGGGAGTCAGTTGCGAAGCGGCTCTGATGTCACTCCGTGCCGCGCTGGGATTGGTAGACGCAGCGGGCTGGTAGCGGAGCTGGAATTGTAAAGGAGGGGCGAGCGCCGGAGCGTGGGAACTGTCTCGCGAAAGGGCCGCGCACCCATTGGTCGAGATTATTTGAACTTGTGCATTTCATTGGTCGCACGAAAATAATAGACGCACTTGGATTGGAAGTGATTTTGTAATCACTCGCAAAATCGTATGTGGCATTCGTATAGACCGCATACCAGACCTGATCCACGTTATATGGGATTTGAGAACGATCAGTGGAAAGGAGTTAAAAACGACATTATGTACGGAACTAAGAGAAAAGTATCTCTTGTAAATAAGGTGAAGAATTATTTCAAAAAGGACAAGCCGATTAAAACTAGAGAAGGTGTTGTCATACCGCAACCCAACACTCCCGCATCTTTCATGATGTTCGATAAAGGGTACAACACATGTGTATGGTTGGAGAATTGGGTGAAATACACGAAAGATGACGGAGTATTGGCTTTTCCGTTAGATGGAACATTTAATAGTAGGATTCTATTCAATCTGAGAACCCGCATGAATGACTTACATCCCAGACCTAGGTTAACGCAGTATGAAGCACTAGAAGAATGGGAAATTGAGGCTTTTGAAAGGGATAAGCCCCGAATGGATAAAGGGTTAACTAAATTTTATCCAAAATTGAAGCAAGAAGCCCGAGCTAAAAAGATGAAACAGTGGAGGCAGAACATGATAGTGGAAGGACTGTTTCCCATGATGCCAGCAGATGATCCTTCTGGGGGACAGAAACGGTTGGAAAAATCTAAACATTGGGTACCCCTCGGAGAGTCGGATGATGAATTATTAGATGACCTATGTACAAGAAGTCCGCCCCCTTATAATGAAGGACATCGACCTTCCAGTGCAGGAGATATTTCCCGAAGACTTCCTCCTCAGGAAGAAGTTAGGTCCGCAAGTGTAGGAGGGGGTTACCACATACCTCCCTATACCGAGAGTCTAGGACCAGTAGATACCAGAAACATTTACCCCAGGATGTCAGCTAGTGGGGAGACAGGATATTCCCGTGAAGGAGATTTTTGTTCTCGACCTCCCTACGGAGGCGAGATGAGACCCTCAAGTTCAGGAATGCCATTATTACAGTCACAGTATGAGGAAGAAAGAAGATCCCTAGGTACAGGAAGTTTATTCCCGAGACCAAATTATGGTGAAGGACCTAGTGAGACTCATCCCACTGCCCTAAGTTATGCTCCCACACTAACCCCGCAGGTGTTACATGACAAATCCATAGAGAGATTACTGGAAGAAAAGGAGCGGGAGGTTCTAGCAAAACAGAGGGCTGAGATCATTCAGAAAATGACCCAGTTAAATACCAGTCCTGAAGCATTGACAATCCCAGTAACAATCGGACCCGTAGTTTCATTATACGGGGATCGGCATGAAAGTCCAAAACCTCCAGTCATTACTCCCGTTATACCACAGCCCAGACCAGAACCCTTAATTGTAGATGAACAGACGAGTGAGTGTGAGTCTGAAGTCTCACTGTTGGATCTGCCCATTAGAAATACAGGGAAAAGAATGCAGAAAAGACATAATCCTTTCAATGCGAGGGAGATTCAAATGGAATCAACTTCGGGTACTAGAAGTGTCACTTTGGTCACACCTGAGGAAATCGAAAGATGGAGTCAAGAATTAGAGAAACAAACTTTGCAAACGAAACCTTTAGACCTCTACAAACTGAGAGTAGAAATAGAAGAATTGATGGCAGGAAATGTGGGATTAGACAGATTAAATACCTACTCTGAAGAAGAGCTGTTGTTTATGTGCAAAAGTCTTACCCGCAATGTCCGAGTACTTCATGAAAAATTGACCGATACTGCTGCTAGTATGGGAATAGACATTTCAAAATCGAAACCCTTGCAGAAACCCTACCGAGCAGAATTTTCAGACAAAGATTTGGAAAACCTGAATGTGTCAGGGAAAAAGGCACAGGTCAAGGAACTATTGACAGTATTGCAGAAATGGGGAGACGTGGAAAAATGGAAAGCCAGATGGGCTAGGAAGAAAGATGAGGCCAGGTCTAGGCAGGTAACTCCCGAATTCGCTCTAAGAGAAGCTGAAAAGCCAGAACAGTTATGCCCTATGCGTGAAGTACCAGGGGGAAAATATGTACATGTCCCATGGTCCCGTCAGGATATTGTGTCCTTCACAAATGACTTCCCAAAATTACGAGAAAAACCGGTCGACTGGTACCGGCAGGTAGAGAGATTCGTGAAAGTGCAGAAATGCCTATGGAAAGACCTGGATGGGTTCTTCGACATAGTGGTCCCTGTAGATCTGTGGACTGAGTGTAAAATAGCCATTGCCTGGCCTAGTGAGGAATACCCGAGAGATGACAAAACCGGGGAACCATCGAAGGAAGTGATGAGGAAGTATGAACAAGTAATTCAGCATTTGAAAATAAAAGTACCTGCAAAGGAAACTGATTGGACCAAGATAGATAGAACCACGCAGGAAAGGGATGAGACAGTGCACTCCTTTTATGAAAGGCTGTTGCAGGTATTTAAAACATACAGTGGTATAGATAACATCGAGATGAAGGACATGACCCATTTCATTTACAGGTTTGTAAACGGTTTAAGACCCGAAATTTGTCAGTGGATAAAGGATAATAAAATCTGTTGGCATACCAAAAAGATAGATGAGGTCCTACGGTACGCAAAGTACTGTGAGGACGAAATGGCAGAAAAGAAAAAGGCCCTGAAGGAGAAGGTGATGTGGGCTCAAGTGAAGCTCGCAGAACAGCAAGAAAAGCAACTGAGTAAATTAAATAAAGTTACTCAGAACCAAGGTCCTGGGGGAGGGAATGGAGGAAAGCCCCAACCTAAAATGAGTAGGGAGGAAGCCAAAAAGAAATTTCCCTGCCATCAGTGCGGAGAAATTGGACATTGGCGAGACGAGTGTCCATATTTACAAAATGATAATGCCCAAACACCTGATTTAATTCCACAGACGCAGAATGAAAAGCAAAGAAAGACCCAGCAGCAGGTAAAAACGATTCAAGTGTCACGAGCGCCAAAGCCTATATTTAAAGGGAAGTCACCACAGGGTGATGATGTAGAAGTCTGGGGAGGCAATGAGGATAGAAATACAGCAACTTCGCAGTATTTGTTGAACGACACTTTTTTCTGTGATGACCAGTACTGACGGGGCCTGAGAGGGGAGGACGAGGAGTGCGTACTTGGCGCCTTTTTGCCGGTAGACCAGTCAGGGCCATACATTGAAGGAAAGGTTGATGGAAATGATGTCACCTTTCTATTGGACACTGGTGCTAACCGTTCTACTGTGAGAACAGTGGACGTTCCAAACCTACCCCTCTCGGGAGAAGCAATCCAAGTAGTAGGAGTATCTGATCAATTAATTAGTACACCTGTTACCGAACCCATGGAGATCTCAATTGGAAACTTTAAGCAAATGCACAGATTTGTTGTCTGTGATACCAGTCCGGTAAATTTACTGGGACGTGATTTGCTGTGCAAAATGAATTGTACCATCTTTTGCACACCAAAGGGCGTCGAAATTCAAACGCCAGATGAAGACGGTATCTACAAGCTAATGCTAATTAGACCTGACTCAGAAATAAAACTAATGACTATACAGGACTTGCCTGAAGAACTCCAGCAGACAGTGAAGTCAGAAGTGTGGGACTTTACTGGAAATGATGTGGGATTAATGAAAAATATAGATCCAATACAGATAACAATGAAAGAAAATGCAGTTTACCCTAACACTAAGCCTTACAAAATGAGTGCCGAAGTGAGAGCAGGTGTTGCTATTGAAATACAGAAATTGCTAGAAGCAAACATCATACAGGAAGTAATGAGTAGCCCGTGTAATTCCCCCATTATGGGCATTAAGAAGCCTAGTGGCAAGTATCGAGTAGTGCAGGACCTGAGAAAGGTAAACAAAATTATGGTTCCTTGCTGTCCCATTGTCCCAAACCCAGCAGTCATCCTGTATCAGATTCCCTGGGATGCTGAATGGTTCACTGTGATAGACCTATGTCATGCTTTCTTTTCGATCCCATTGCATCCAGATAGCAAATTTCTTTTCTCATTTGCTTTCAACAGTAACGTATATGTCTGGAACAGGGTCCCCCAGGGGTACACAGAAAGCCCCTCTATCTTTAATCAGATCTTGAAAAAATGCCTGGAAACTTTAGTCTTACCTGGAAAATCTGTTTTGGTACAGTACATTGACGACCTATTGGTGGCGTCTAAAAGCCATAGGGATTGCGTGGTTGACACCATTGCCCTACTGAATCACCTGAGTGAAAAGGGACATAAAGTGGCCCCTGAAAAATTACAGTTATGTTCGAAATCAGTGAAATATCTGGGACACCAGATAGAAAAAGGTATCAGAAAAGTCACCTCGGAGAGAGTCAGAATAATTCAAAATATGCAGTTACCTCGTACTCAGAAAGAAATCAGAATGTTCCTCGGAGTTGTAGGTTATTGCAGGCAATGGATTGTGGGATTTGCAGTTCTTGCAAAGCCTTTGATACAAATGACAAAGAAAGGAGCAAAGGACCCAGTTGAATGGAATGACGAGAGCCTAACAGCTTTCACACAGTTGCGAAATTGCCTGTGTACAGCCCCTGCTCTGGGAATGCCTGACTACTCCAAGGAGTTTGGCTTATTCTGTGACACTCGTGACAATTGTGCATTGTCAGTCCTGACTCAAGAGCATGGGTTGACCAGAAGGCCTGTGGCATATTTTTCTGCCACTTTGGATCCAGTGGCTGCTGGATTACCTGGATGTCTGAAAGCAGTAGCTGCAACTTGCACCAGTTTAGAACAAAGTGAGTCTATCATTATGGGACATCCTGTAACTGTATATGTTCCACATGCAGTTGTGATACTATTGACTCGTACAAAAACTCAGTATCTCACCCCTAGTCGGCTGACTAAATATGAGAGGATTCTCATGGGGGCTGCAAATATAGTTATTACCCGATGTAACATTTTAAACCCTGCCACTCTACTCCCTGACTCAATGGTAATGGAAGATAAGGGAGATAATGAGCATGACTGCATTGACCTGACAGAGTTCAGTACCAAACCTCGCCCAGACATCAAAGAAACTCCTTTGCCTGTACATGATGTGGAATGGTTCGTGGATGGTTCATGCCTAAGACATGAACTAGGAGGACTAAGTGCTGCCTACGCTGTGGTCACGTTAGGCAAAATTGAAGAAGCATCTTATCTATTTGGAGTAAAGTCTGCACAAGTAGCCGAATTGTTCGCCCTGATAAGAGCTTGCAAATTGGGAAAAGACAAAAAAGTAACAGTGTATACTGATAGTCAGTACTGTTACGGGGTTGTGCATGACTTTGGCCAATTATGGCTACAAAGAGAATTCCTGACTTCTTCAGGTACCCCCATTCGGAATGGAAAAGTTGTCCAAGACCTTTTAGAGGCAATCCAATTACCAAAGGAATTGGCAGTGGTCAAATGTGTTGCTCATAAGAAGGGCCTTGACCCTGTATCTTTGGGAAATGATTTCGCTGATCGGGTGGCAAAACAATGTGCTATGGATCGACTGAGAATAAATGCCAATCGGGGTGGGGTTGGAAACAGCTGCCAACTTAGAATGTTTGAAGAAGTGCCTACTTGGGATGAAGTGAGAGAATGGCAGCATGTGACGCCCTGGGAAGAGAAAGAGAAATGGAAAGAACAAGGTTGTAAACCGAGACGTGAGGATGGTGTCATGGTGGGCCCAAATGGTATGCCTGTGTTACCAAGACACCTGCTTGCCCCAATGGCTCGATTGATACATGAGGGATCACACATTGGGAGGGACGCCATGGTTCTGGTATTTCAACAGACTTGGTACAACAAGAAATTCAGGAAGGTAGCAGAGTCCCTTTGCCAGAGGTGCTTGACATGTCAGCAGTTCAACGCTGGCAAGAAAACAGAAGTTGAACTGATGAAAATTGGGAGATCAGGGGGTCCCTTTGTGAGAATACAAATTGATTTCATTACCATGCCACGATGTGAGGGAAAAAGATATGTCCTTGTCATTGTCTGCTTATTTTCAAAATGGGTGGAAGCTTACCCTGCCACACAGAATGACGCCATAACAGTAGCTAAGCTCCTACTAAAAGAGTTGATACCTAGATTCGGGGTTCCAGTCTTTATTGACTCAGATAGAGGCGGACATTTTCAGAATGAAATTTTGGCCCAGCTTTGTAAAGCATTTGGGATCACACAAAAGCTGCACTGTGCATATCATCCAGAGGCTTCTGGAGTGGTAGAACAGATAAACGGTACTATAAAAAATAGATTGGCAAAAATATGTGATTCTACTGGCTTGAACTGGATAAATGCCCTGCCTCTTGTTCTGATGGGACTCAGAAGCATTCCAGATCGAAGAACAGGCCTGAGCCCCCATGAGATATTGATGGGAAGAGTGATGAGACAAGCATGGGTACCAGGATACAAACTGTTAAGCATTTCTGATGATTTGGTACTTGAATACTGCAAGCAACTGGGTGACCAAGTGCGTTCTATCTCTCGCCAGATTGGGGCAGACGCCGTCGCCAACCCGACTACTCCAGTTCACAAATTGGTTCCTGGTGACTGGGTTAAGATAAAGAAGCATACTCGTTCAAGTTGCCTTGAGCCAAGGTGGGGGAAAAAGCGCCAAGTAATCCTGGTAACGACGACAGCAGTGAAGTGTGCAGGCGTTCCCAAGTGGATCCATGCCAGCCATACCAAGAAGGTGATACCAGACGAGGAACCTGGAGCTGAAGGTTGTCCAGCTGAGGGGTCTACAGACGTTGGTCCTGAAGTAGCTGATAACAGACGGCCGAGCACCAGTCCCGTTGAGGGTCCTTTAGGCGTTGGTCCAGAGGTAGTCGATGACGTACGGCCAAGCACCAGTACTGCCGAGGATCCCACAGACGTTGGTCCGAAAGTAGCTGATGACGAGCTGCAGAGGATTTGGCCAGAAGATTGGATACCCATAATCGATCTTACTGGAGATCCACTGAGAACAAGAGAGCGAATAAGGGAAGACAGAGAGTGGAATAGAGAGGTCGAGCAAGGCACAGGCGAAGACCCTCAGATCATTGAGATTCACATCAAATCTGAGGACGGAGAAGAAGGTCAGACAGGGACAGAACAAGTGATCGATACTCCTCCACGGACTCCTGATATCGAAAAGGGACAGACTAGACATAGTGTAATAGTTCGAGCAGAAGAAAATCAAGGGATCGAAGTGCTCGAGCAGGATCAGACAGAACTAGGAGAACATGTTCAGGACATAGAAACAGAGACATTTGAAAGCGAAACGCAAAATATACCTGAACCAGGCCAGCTTAGTAACCAGGCAGAAGAAATAGATACAAGACCTGGGACTAGTCAGACAGAAAGGGAGAAGACAGAAATTGAAGTGCCACAAACAAGTGTAAATAAAAGGACATTAGAAGAAAGCCAAATAACAGTGCCAGCTAAAAGACTCAAGAAAAAGAAGCACATTGAGCCAAGGTATATTAAGAGACTAAGATTAAGAATAAAAACAGTCCAAGAGAAACTTGCAGACATAAGAAAAAGTCCACGAATTGCAGAAATACCTGAAGATAACTCCAAGAGAAGGAGTGAAAGAATAAAAAGACAAAACGAAAAATACAAGGATCAAGAGTGGACCTACTTAATATTGGAAAACTTTGAGGATCTTGATATTACTGACGAAAGCGACGGAGAACGGATTACTGATTACTCTGCAGAGGAAGAGGAAGAACCTCCGTGAAATTGGTCAGCAATAAAAATACCTGGGAAAAGCTGCAAAGAGGGGTTAAAATTTCCTTCTGAGCCAAAATGTCTGATTCAAACGTGAGTGGTAGACCTAGCCGCAGTTGTTGCAAAACATGCTGCAAAGTGTGTATATGTAGTATAGTCATAGTAATATTAATTTGGATAGGATTAACAGTTTTCATTCCCTTTATGGTTAGCAAAAATACTAATATTGACCCTACTGAGATTACCGACACTGAAGAACTGACAACACGAAGTGTAGAAAGACGTGAGAAAGCACTCAGACAGACAAAACGAGACTTAGAAGCATCAGATGAGGAAGGACTACATTACCACGGAGTTAGAAACAAGACACATTTAAATGTTTTCGCAAATTTGTTAGTGCATTACGTAGAAACTATGGAAATAGAAGATTGTTATGTCTGCATGAAGCTACCTACTTCTGTGGCTGAAGGCGTGACATATCATCACCTACCTCTGACCTATGGAATCTCCTGTAGTATTTTAGCAAGCTTATTTTACAAAAGAGGACCGTTACAGTACTATTACTCTAACAATGACGTGATCTTTTCTGAACTTCCTATTCGTGGAAACTTGAATCCTGTACATACCAAAAGTGACGTTACACGTTATATGGGAGAATATTTTCTGACTATAGGTACTATAGACTTAAATGAAGCACACAGAGATAACTTGACCTGTACATTACATGAACAAGAAAATATATTTTTAAACATGGCAGAGAAAAGAAGGGAAAGTTTCCAAAGGAAGGCAAATGACAAAGGGCAGAAAACACCTAAATGGGCTGAAAACATGGAAAGCACCTCAAATGGCGGGGCAAGGCCTGCTTTGTTGCTGGATTTCGAGAAGAAAGGGAAACTCTGTCTTCATCGCGAGAAGACTAGTTATTATAATAACATTTTCATTGGTTCCAGTCAATGTGAGCACAATTATAAGGTAATTGGAGGTTGGGGATTCAAAAATGGGTCAGAGCCTGTGTTTCCTGGAATTTATTATATATGTGGAGACAAGGCTTATTTCAAATTGCCGGATCACTGGTATGGAAGCTGCTACTTTGGCATTGTTTTCCCGAGAATATACCATGTGAATGAAATTGCTGGAAGCAGTGAAAACACTAATGGCTTAGTGCGTAGCAAAAGAGAAAGCGTAGGTGAAATAATGGGTAGTATTTTTAGTGCACTGATACCTGGAGTGGGAGTGGTTCTGAACACTCACAGAATTTGCAAATTGTCCACAATAGTGGATGTGTTGTCTACTGACACAGCTCATGGATTTCTGCTGGTCAATACCGAAATGGTTGCGATCAGATCAATGGTTTTGCAGAACAGACTTGCTCTTGACACCTTATTAGCAAAAGAGGGCGGGGTCTGCCGGATGTTGAAGGCGCAACATTGTTGCACTTACATTCCGGACAAAAGCGTACAGCTCAAAAGATATGTGAAAAACATTACTAATTTGGAAAAGGAACTCAAACCACTCGAGGTTGACAGTGCCTGGAAGAGACTGGTTGATGGTCTCTCCAATGTAGGTCATTGGTTTGCTAGTTTAGGTAAAAGCTTATTGTTAAAGGTACTGATGCCAATTGGAGTGATAGGTCTTATCCTATTTCTCATATTCGTCTGTTGCAAATGTCGAAAGCATACTAAGAAATACCAAGTGAATGCAAGAGGAGTGAAACGGAGTGCGAATGAGCTTGAATTGGAAGAAATGAATAATCAGATTTATAAAAAGGTGAAAAATTCTCACCCTACCAAAACTGAGAAAGAGAAGCTGAATCGCTTGTTGGAAGAGATAGAAATGTACAAGGTGTGAAAGAAAGTTGGCATCTGGTTCCATTTTTTGTGATGATAGTAAATATCATCAAAGAGGGGATTGATAGAGCAAGATTTCGCATCGCGACTTGCTCGATTCATGGACCTCGAAACCGTTGTAACCTCGTAACGAATTGTACGTTTTACTAATATCTTTTATTTCCGACATAGATGTATGGTAGAGAAGCTTGCTTATGTGTTTTATTAATACGAATAACTTTTGTAATTCTAAAATGGCCGCTGCTTGACTTTCCTCTTCTGCGCATGCGTCAGTCACACTCACGTGACTTCGTGTACAGATAGTTTTTTGGAGGGAAAGGGTGCGCATGCGTAATAAGCAATACGATGACTATGCTTTGATAACGTGGTGAAGCCTTGTGCTGCTGCTCTTGTGACATTGTTTGTTGCACTTACCATTAATGCATAGTATATTTTTATAATGATGAAACCTGAAATGTGAAATCATGACATGTAATACATTCATTCATTTCTATGTTTTAATTTGTTTTCGCTTACTTTTCATGTGTCACGGGAAATGGGGGTCCAAATGGGTCATGAGCCATTTTGAAGGTCCTTTCTGCGCATGCTCCAGATGCAAGGCCAGAGACAAACTTGGACCGTGGAACTCAGCCAGCTGGCAGCCACAGTTGAGATGCTCCTGAGAGAATTACCTCTGACCCAGGAGGATGGAGCCAATGTCCCTATATTGTTACAAATGTATAAGTTTTCATTGTATTCCGTGCGACTTCTCGTGGGAACCCCAATCTTGCTAGGCGGCACCCAAAAATGTAAATTAGGCCTTAGAATAGTCTGTTCTGATTGGTGTGTTAACTAAATCCTACTTTAGGACCAATCCAAATTGAGGATTCTGACACTTTGCAACATTTGGGGGGTGGTACCCTGTCCCAAAACAGTATATCTAGCCTAGGTTTAGCTAGAGAAATTGTCCGACTTGTCTGAATAGCTGACCTGTCACTGACCCAACGCACTCAATAGGTGACTTGATACAGAGGTGCTGCGGAGCTCTCTGTCCGGAATTTGACCATAGACTCTGAAGGTTTTACTGAACCTTAAGTGCTGGCGGAGCACTTTTGCTGGGGAATTCGCTGACCCAATCGGGGTCCTGACTGATAGCTGCAGAGAGGGTGGAGCGCAGGCGTTGCTTCCGAACTGCGGGTGCTGGTCGTATCCTGGTGGTCCTGTCCTGATCCGAATCTGGGTTTCCTGTCCTGTCCTGGGGTGTCCATTCTGCACCTGCTGTCCCACTGAGGGTTATCCTTCCTTGAGGGTTTTCCTGTCCTTAAACTGACCCGTGGCCAGGGTTGGTTTTCACACCAGTCTAGGTAAATATCGCTCTGAGTTCTTAAACTGCACCTTTCTATTTTTCTGTCTTTGCTTTAATAAAGACATACCTTTGCACGTGAATAATTTTCCATGCTTTCTCCTGCAACCATTGCATTTCATAAAATCGTTTGCATTTTTATTTCATAGCGTGTTCCTATGTTACCCTACCTTTTAGAAATCATTTTTGTATTGCAGTTTGCAACTTCCTGTTATGATCTTGGGTTTTTCTCTCGTAAAACTGACTAAAGTAACTCAGATTTATAGCGTGTTCACTTTCCCCTTATCTTAGTTTTCCTCTCACTTAGCGGGTTCCCTGTCGCACTAGTATTCTATTTATAAAGCTGTATGACTGCCCTTTATTTGAATTTAAGATAAAGCTTTCAAAATTTCCAGTTGTCCGTGGTCATTTCATGAAAAGTAAAGTCATATGTTGAATAGTATATTTTGCTGCCTTTTCCTTTTACAGCTAGCTCCCTGACCCATCGTTGTCATAGGTACCCATAACGGTGGATGGTAAGTTGGGTACACTGGAAATAATCGAAAGGGAACTCACAATTATTGGTAGTAGATTGTGTGGTCATCTGATCAAAGTATATGATAAAGTAAAGTATATGGGCCCGAAGCCAGAAGTGGCGAAATTATTGGTCGGGTGACCCGCGATCTCTAGCAGTACAATGACCTGGAAAATAGTATAACTAGCCTAGGTTTAGATAGAGAAATTGTCCGACTTTTCCGAATAGCTGACCTGTCACTGACCCCACGCACTCAATAGGTGATTTAGAGCAGAGGACTGCGGAGCACTCTGTCTGACAGACTCTCTGACCCAATCGGGGTTCTGGGAAGGTGAAGTGCTGGCGAAGCACTTTGCTGGTACATGCTATAACCCAGTCGGGGTTTTGGCTGATTCCTTGCAGAGAGGGAGTAGCGCAGGCGTTGCAACTGAACTGCGGGTGCTGGTCTTAAATCCTGATGGTCCTGTCCTGATCCGAATCTGGTCTACCCTGTCCTGTTTCCATACTGCACCTGCTGGCCTACTGGCAACTGCATTCTTTGGGGTTCTTCTGTCCTTTAACTGACCCGTGGCCAGGGTTTGCAAAGCTTTGATTGAATATGTTCCTTTTCTTACCCTTCCTTGGTAAATAAAAATTTGTGTTTTCCTGTTTATTAGCGTGTTCCATTTTTCCTTACCCTCCCTTTAGTTAAATGCTAAACGTCTAATGATTGAATAAATTGCGTCCTTTTCTCTACCCTCCCTTGAAAGTAATTAAGCTTGATTATTCCATTTACTAGTTTGTTCCTTTTTCTTACCTGCCCTATAGTCATATGCTCAAATTGTTTTCGTAATTGCATATTATGTTCTCTCTCTTTACCTACCCTTGATAATTGCTTAAACTGTGTTGGTTTAGTATGTTTCTTTTCTTTACCCTCCTTTAGTTAATGTTGGAAAGTCTGTTTCTCAAAATAGCATGTTCCTTGTTTTCCTTCCCTTTAATTAAATTTTTGCTAAATGGTTGGCATAATATTTCTTTTGCATAGCTATACACGGTTTCTAATGTTGGTTATTGATAGCCTGATTACTTTTAACCTATGGCTTATGACCTTTGATGATGAATAGATAAAGATTTTACCCCTTCCCCGAGTCTGTGGTTATTATATGAGTACAAATGTTAAGGTATTTTTGACTGTTTACCTATCTTAACAACCAACTCCCTGATCCATTGTGGTCATAGGTACCAGTGACAAGGATTGGTAAGTCAATGGTATAGGAATCAGTAGTATTAAAATAGACTGGTAGTAGAGTGTAGGTTACCCGATTGAGTAAATAGTGATGAATTGAATTAGGGGCCCAGGTGAGTATTGGTAAAACTATAGTCGGGTGACCTGCGCGCTTTATCACCAGTTCCAGCTCCCGGAGCCAGAAGTACGGTCTCCGGCCGTACCCTGCCCCAGTCAACGTTTCTAAGACTTTATGTGTTTTGGGTTAGAGTGTGGTCTCAAATTAATAATATTTTTTCCACTAGTTACCCTTATCATAAATCTCATATTTTTCTGGGTAGTCTCGCCCCTATATGGACTCATCGCCCTTTTAGTATAAAAATAATAGATTTACTTATTGCAGTAGCTTTCCAACAAATCACTAAAGCTTGGAAAGATCTCACTAAACTCTCATATCAGGCATGGTGGTATGCTATATGTTATAATCATAGACTAGATACAACTTTTGTTTATCCACCTGCTCTCGCTCCAAAACGAAAGCAATTATGGGATCCAGTGACCTCATTTTTTGATTTATGTGCTATCCAGTCTCTGCCTCAAAATCCTTTCCAACAAGAAGTTGCTAAACCTCCATGAGCTTCCTTAATTGTTCTACCAATATCTTATTCATATACTCTTTCTCATTCTTTTAATTATCATATGTTAATAACTGTTTCATATTTCATTATGGCTGGTTGTGACTACAGTTTATTTCCCTTTGAGTGATTATCTATTTATTTTACTGTGTACTCTTTTATCATATATGCATTTTTAATGTGCATCGTTTTCTTACATGACTAACAATAAAAATATATTTGAACTGAAATAAAGAAAAAAAAAGACTTTATGTGTGCATCTCCATAATAAAGAAAAAGTTTGTAATGTTAATGGGAGCTAAAGAAAAGGAGGGATGTAGAGAACCATCCGGACCTCTCTATACATTGTATCTAGTGCATGCACTCCTCAGGGCGGGCTCGTCCCGAGGAGATAAATAAACAGCGAGAAGACCGCTCGTGGTCTTCCTGCCAACGGAGCAGTAACCTGTGTGGGCCACCATTACTGGCGTGCGTGCAGTACATCATAAGGCCTCCTGCGCCCCGATACAGTGAGTCAGCACACCTATATCCCTAGGTCTTTGACCTCGAAGCATCTTCTCTCTAATTAAAGGTAAGAGCGCCCAGAAGTTTGTGTCGTGCACTGGACAAATATCCTTTTACATTACATTACCGGCACACAGGCTAGAGTAACTTAAAGACGCGTTTTCCACTACGTAGTGGGTCTTTCTTGCCGATCGAAGCTGACATATTTTGCCTTGCCCTTTTCGGTCCTTAACACCATCACTGCTTTTGATCAACAACAGGATCGGGAAATAGGGATTTATGGATTGTATTAGAGTATTCGTTAGGAATTTGATTAATGGTATGGATTGTATACTTTTTTGTGACTGTGTAATAAATGTTCGGATCTTACTTTCTCCTAAGAGAGAAAATAGTGTACTTGAACATTTTGCTGCTATATTTTCGGGATAAATAATTATTTTGGTCGGATTGAACACAAAGATTCATATTTCCACAATTTCATAAAATTTGGAAATCTGACTCTTAATCATCTTAAAAATAATATTTGAAAGAATATTGTGAAATTGTAGGTATCTTGTATTATTGCACTGTTCAAGATCGTGTCTTAGGTAGGCCAGCTACCAGTATGTCGAAGAGACGGCACCTGCTTTAAATGTACACAGTGGCCAGGGCCCTGGGCTGACAGCCATTGTGATGTCATCCTCTGGGTGATGTCACAGCCAGGAACTCTGGGCCATAGCAACCAAGATTAAACCAGAACCTGCAGTGTGCCGACTCGCCAGAGCAGGTCAGGTGAGAGGCAGCAGGGCTCGCACAGAGAGGAAGATGGAGGACTCCAAAAGCTTCCCCTCAGCGGACCTCACTGTGGCACTGCCCGCCAACATGGAGGCCGGCACTCCTGGGTCTCCTCCTCCCGAGATACCAGGTAGGACAGGGCCTCAGTGCAGCTCAAAATGTAATGACTCCATAATGATATAGAATGAAGCTTCGAAAAGTACCCATAGCTACACTACACTCAGATGCCTAGTTGTTCTCTGTGCTTCATTCAAAGTACGTAAGTTTTGACATTTCTGACGGTGATTTCTCAGTTTTAGGGGCAATCGTGACAGCTGATGATTTTAGAAAGGAGTGGAGGAAAAGAAAGTGGCAAAGAGACATTATAGAATAAGCCATAGTGGTAAAACATGTGAATGACGTTGGCTGGACAGTTGAAGAGGTGGAGAGTGACAAGCACGGGACCCAAGAAAGTGGAGGGAAAAGGATGTACGGGCAAGGCAGTAGAGGGTGACAAACGTATAGAGTGGTAGAGTGTGTGAGAGCTGGAGGTGAGGAGTAGCAAGTTGTTTGAAGGATGGAATCTGGAGAAAAGTGGAAGTGGTGAAAGGTGTTGTTTGAAGGATGGAATGTGGAGAAAAGTGGAAGTGGTGAAAGGTGATCCAAAAAGTGGCAAGTGTAACATTCGGTTCAGTGGAGATAAATGAAAAATGGGCGAGCAAGAATTGATTAAAGGTAGTAAATGGACAAGAAGTGGAGCGTGGAGAAATGAGGACGGAGAATAGGACACAGTGAGGAAAGTTTATTAGCATTGTGGAGGGAGTATAAAGAATGCCATTGGCCTTCTAGAGACCATCAGGGGTGCCACATTGCAAACATTGACAGTGCTACTCGTATTTGCCCCAGTATCATTGAATTCCACCAACTGAGGTCTGTCCTGAAAGCCCTCATGAATAGTGGCATCAGATTCTGTCCTCGCGTGGCCTTCTGGGTCTTCACAAGAGGTGACTGGCATCAACACAGAAACAGACTGCGGAGGAAGTGCCACTCCATTTCTCTTATGTGCAGTATCTAACTCGGTGGGATAACGCATGTAATGGAGATTAAAAAAAAGTTGTATGGGCACATGGCTGGGTACACCCATTGCACGTGAGCACTAGTGCAAAAGACGACTGCGCGCCTAATCAGTTATCCAGTACCAGGCTTTCAGAACCAGAAGTTGTATCACAATACTTATGAACATAATGTGAAAAAGTCTCACGGGGGGGGGGGGGTGCATTAATCTTAATAGTCTCTGCAACATTCATCAGCATGTACCTGAATGTTCTGACTCCAACCCAGCACTGTAACAGTGTTGGATGGACGGGCACTGAGATGAGTAGCATACTTTAAGAAGGCATCCCTCAGGTGAAACTTGCCTTGTTCATCTCCTCTGTCTCCAGCATCAAATGCGCGGTTCTACAGAGGTCAGCTCACTGCCCCCTCTCAAATACATGTTTGACCCCTTCCACCTTGGACATTCTGTAGATGTTGATTATGTCAAATTTCTCGTCGGGCTACAGGCAGGCAAGGGTGGTTGAGAACAAGTTGTCATTTGTCCAACAGTGTCAGCTCTTCCCCTTGGAAGTGTGGGGCAAACTACAACCAGAATTTGTGCCTCCATTATTGATGTTTTCTGGAGAGACAGAACATGCCATGCCTTAATTTTCACGTTTCGATTTTTCGATTCCTTTTAGATGTAGATCAGATTTCTGTTTTCCATGGTCTGCAAGTGGTTTCCTGCAGTGAATATGGGACAGATGGAGATGAAGGTAAGATCATCTGCATTTCTTCATGTATCTATTCTAAACTCCTAAATGTTACGATCATGACATTGTGGGGCATATTTACAAAGAAATGGTGCAGCGGGGCACAGTGTCATTTAAAAAAGCGCAGGAATACGGCGTATTTACAAGAATAAGGCACACCCCTGTGTTTTCTTCTGTGCCGTCGCTAAAAAAGCTGCCTAGTGCCAGCGCAGGCACCCTTGCACCATGGTGCAAGCGATCCTACGTTGAAGGGATGCTTATGTTTGTGCAGGAAGAGATATCGTTCTGCACAACAAAAAACAAATTAATGGCGTTTTGCCTCTTCTATGTGTACTGCAGAATGCAGCAGACATAGAAAGAGCAAAAATGTGTAGAAATAAAAGTGATTCTCCTCATTGCACCGCTTTAGCGCTTCCTTTTCAAAAGTATTTTTTGGCGCTACCTCAGATCTACAGATCCTAGTAAATCTGATGCAGTGTCAAAAAGCAATGGGTGTTGCATGGACACGCCCACAGCAACACCCATTGCACGCCCCTTTGCTACAGACAACTGTGGCGAGGAGGACTATATTTACAAGGTAAAGTAAAGTAGCTTAGAAGGTGCCTTGTAAATATGGAGCATGGCATTGTGCCACCAGAGCGCCGGAAAAAGTGATGCTCTGGTGGGGCAATGCCCTTGTAAATATGCCTCTGTGGGCCTGATTTACCAATTTCTCACACAGCGCAGAGCAGCAGCTGCAAATGCTGTGCTGTATGAGAAGGCGAGAGCAGGAGAGCACCAAATTCACTTGAATATGGCACTCTCCTCCCTTTTCCCTAGCTGCTGTGCGCCGCTGAAACACCTTTTCGCCATAGTGCAAGGGTGTCTCCATGAGTCAAGCATAGGTTTTGTACTGGAAGGGTACCCTTCCAGTACAAAATAATATGCTTAGATTAATAATAAAAAAAAAATCCACTACATATGTGTGCTGTGCAGTGCAGCACACATGCAAAGTCGGAAAATAAAGGAGAAAAAAAGCATTTCTGCTTCGTGGAGCCTGGTTTAAGGGTGCACTATTTTCTGACGCTAAACCCCGTCTACTTTATTTAGTAAATTGGGATTAGCATCAGAAACCCTGGGTGGTTGCATGGAACGCCCATGCACCACCCATGGTATGCCCCCTTGGAGCCAAGTAATAAAAAGCAGCGCTATGCTCTACTTTGTGTTTCTTTAACGTTATTTCCAGCGCTAAACAAATGTAGCGCTGGAAAGAAAATCAGACACAAATATTTTGCACCAATTTGCATCACTTTTGTGACAAAAACATGGCATAAAATCTTAGATCTGCCCTCCTGTATCATAGTTTTGTTCAGACTTTGTAGGCCTTGAAGCTGTTCCTCAACTTTTTCTATTAGGTATTTGTCTTCTGAACCAGTCACTATGGTTTCTATCTCCCAAGATATTTGTAAGTTCTTGCCAACTTTAAGGCAGTGTACCAGAGCATCATGTGGTGTGAGCTTTTCTGCAAGGTTTCTAAATCGTCCTTCAAGAGGTGGAGGTCCTCTGAATGATTCATCATCATTCTCCTGTGCAGCAGGTGTCTGTAATGCTGCCTGGGAGAGGTATATAGAGGACACTACCTTCTCTTCACCACTGTTCTCTATCCTCACTGAGGGTGGTTGCCCCAGTGAGACAGTCTCAATTCAGCTGATAGAAGTGGATCTGATAAAAGCGCCTGTCGGTGAGACGGCACGGGGTTTATTATCGTGGTGTGTGAATGGGCATTGACAAGTGTGCCTCACCTGAGGGCTGAGAGATGATAGTGTGAGCAGGCAATCAGGAATGGCTGGGGAAGAGCCAGGGTCCCTGTGGTAGAATGGAAGTGAACCCAATCCTACAATGTCATACACCGTATGTATTACTAGGAAGCAATCCAGAACCAGGAAGCACGTGTACGCCTAGATGGATTTTCTGGAAATGGAAATAATTGGTTAGACGGCACACAACTATATGCAGTAGTATAGAAGACACCAAACACAAACATGGCCTATTTGCCCAATTATGCAACCAGGAGAACTGTCCTCCCAAGATAGCGGGGGTTATTCATGTGTAATGGCTGTGCACAAAGGCAGAATGAAGTCTAGGCAGGCTTATGATGGTAATACGCATAACTGTAAGGTTTTGGTCCCTGTGATCTGGAGAATGTATGTAGATTGGAAGGGGGTGAAGGTGGTTATTTGTGGGGGTAAAGCAGCTTGAACCCCTTCCCAAATGTGCAGGTGGCAAGGTTGGCTGAGTGGTCAAGTGTAGTGATATTGATTTACGACCCCTCAATGTCTGCTGAGAGATCACTCTCAATTCTCTTAATGGGGCCAGAGTAAAAGGCAGGAAAGCAACAATAATTAACCCTCCAGAATCTCACAGATCAAAACCAATAGCTAATCAGACTCTCTATTGTATAAAGTCCCTTCTGTGTTGAATGCCCCGCCCACCCCCTCTCCCTCTGAATGAGCAATTGGCTTTCTCCGATGATCTGTTTAGCACAAAGTGTACAGCTTTAGGTTAATACAGTTTGGCTGTAGCAGAAACAAGGTGCATTGTAGAAATGCAGGCTGCTAATCACTGTTGGCACAGCAGGCATACTCCAGGGATTTGAAAATGAACCGAGTGCCTTTCAGACAACCCACACCATTCCCGAAAGGATTCTGCCTCTCCCTGGGCAATCTTTAGGCATTTGGCTGCAGCACAAGGATAGGCCATAGGCCTACAGGAGGATTGAGGGGGGGGGGGCATTTTTTCTCCCAGAAAGATCAGTTAACTTCTTCCAAAGCAGTAACAATCTTACAAACAGACTGTCAGGCGTAATGGGCAATCCTTTGGCAAATGGATACAAGGCTCAAAGCAGAGAGTATCCACTGTCATTGGGTGGAGTCTCAGCAGAGTCACAAAGCAATAGTAACGAATTGGGGCCTAAAACTCTTTCTCATAGTTCTGTCTGCTTGTGAAAATGTCAGGCCTACCCTCATCTGAGCTCCCAGGCCAGGGCTAAATTATTTAATTTAGCTGCACACTGTTGACCGATACATCCACTACCAGACCCTAAGTTCCTTTCTGGATGGAAGGTGACTGTAGCTACACTGGGACTAGTATTATGGCTCTCTGTCATATTTAATGCTACTTAGGGGCATAGTGATTTATAGATTGACATCCATGGCCACTGGGACTTAGGAGAGGACTTCCCCTCCAGACAGCACATTTATCGGTAAGTTGAAGCAGCATTTTCTGGGCACACTCGCTTACCATCGGTCCTATCATGGGAGTTAACATTTACATCAATCAATTTCACATAACAGTGCAATCCATTTGGTTACACAATGAGGATCAGGAATCGGTAGCTAGGGTTAAGAAAGTTTATTACAAATTCAAAATCAAGTTAAGATACACAACTCTTAACACCATGCTATAAAAGTACAAAATAGCAACAGGCATGCCGAACCTACGAAATACATTTAGGCAGATAAATATTAGGCATACAAGCAGTTTGGTCACATCAATTCAAAAGATCAGAGAAAAATCCCAGATTGGGTTGTCTACACATGGGTAAGTATAATTTTCTAAAGTAAGTCCCAGCTATAATAGATGGTTCTAAAATCTAAAGGGCTTCAAAAATCATGAGTTTCCATAAAGGAAATAAGAACTAGGCAAGGAAAAATAATTAGGAAAGGTGTCAGCATTTCAGAGGCTCGGTCAAGAGTATTCTTAGGTCATACAAGTAAGTGTTAGCCTAAGCCCCACTCAACAAAGAGTCAAAGAAAGCATTGAGGTCTAAATCTCTCAAAGTACAGGGAAAAGTGCTCTAAACAGTTAGGGAATGTCTCTGATGGGATCTGCAAGGAATCTAAAAGGCATCAAAGGGGTATCTGAATATCGAACGGAATGAACACTAAAGGCCTCATTATGAAGTCGGTCGGAAAGGCTCCAATTGGCATTCGGTTTGACCGAACCCTGTCGGAAGCCAACTCGGAAACATTTCCGACCGACCGATTACGATACAAGGTAGTAGGTCGGTCATCCCGAATTGGTTCCGACGGGCATTCAGAGAGTCCGACTCGATCAGAAGCCGAATCATAGAGCTCTACGGGTTGCGTTTCCAACCAACTGATTACAATGTCGGATTCCAACAGCCGTTCTGGCTCGGTCTGTCCAACACAGATCAGCTGTTGGAAACCGACTTTGGGGGCCTGTAGCAGGCCCCCCTTCACCTAGAGGCCTCCGGTTGGGGCCCGTAGAGGGGAACTCATGACTCCCCTCTTTCCAACCATGCACAGTGTGGCAGGCACCATAGGGTGCGCACCACAGGATGCAAGGTTTTCCACACCCACCTCTTTCTTCAATGGGAGGCAGTTTTGTCGGTCGGAACACAGGCACCCATTGAAGTCAATGGGAGTCCTACCGAACGGTGTTCAGAACCATCGTAATGGGTAAGTCGGAGTCCCCAAACCCGAGTCGGTCAGAAACCATTCCATCAAGGAGTCGGTCGGAATACTTTCCGACCGACATCGTAATGTAAATGTAAATCCATATTTGTAAAGCGCAAATTACTCACCCTTACGGGTCTCAAGGCGCTGGGGGCCGTCGTAGAAATTAAGTGAGCTATTGCCAAGAGCCACATGGTACTGAGCTGAGCTGCCGCCGGAGTTGGGGATCGAACCGTAAACCCTGTGCTACGAAGTCATCTGCCCTGGCCGCTGCTCCACACCTCTGAGGCCATATGTTATAACACACAAGAGTCTTCATGGGAAACACCTCTTTGCACGCATCATCAGTGATCTATTGTTTTTCTCCACTTCTCACATTATACACTGCAACATTTCCCAAATATCCCACACAAAAACTGGAACAAAGAAATGACATTGTCTTGTAACGCACAAGCCAGGTTGAAACATTGCTGAATAGGCCTTTCAGTTAACACTTAGGCTAGCCATGTTCTTTCATCAAGGTGTTCATCTCAGGCCTTTTCTGTCTATCACTGGTACATGAATGTATCTATTCTTCAACTAACAATGTGTGTGAATACCTTCAAGAAATGTCACATTATGAAGAGAATAAAAACCAGCATTTATGCTGCTTGAAGTATAATGGATCATATAGTGGTTCCAAGATGGCCAATGTGTAGGAGCTCACGGCGGCGGCTCTCTGGATTTGGGCTTATCTATTGGTACAAATCCCCTGCTTAACCCTGCCATCCTTGACACCAACAGTCATCCTTGGAAAGAAGACTGCATGAGGAACACAGCGGGACAAACATCTTTATTACTCAAGTGCTGGCTCCTGTTGTTATCTTATCGTTACGGTGAACTAGCACTGCCTTCCATGCCGAAACCTGGGCTGATTGTCCCCGTTCCTCACCTTTACCAAAAAAAGCTCGACTCGCTGCCCAATCCTTTGAAGTACGACAGGGCGGCACTCTGCAGGGAGAGAATTCTGGATTGCCTCTGCAACTTGCTGGAAAGGGCTGGCTCACTAGCAGCTGGGTCTCGGACTGGTTGAACCGAGAAACTGGTGAGTGCCTCCGCCTCCCCCCTCGCCTCCTTGCCTCAGTTCTGCAACCTGAGTTGACCCACATGAAGGGCTGCCATCAACGAGGATTCTCTGTTCTCGTTGATTGCACAACACCAGAAAATCGACCGCCTCGCCTGCTTACTCACTGGACTCAACTTGGCTTGAACTGGGGGGTGGTGGAGCTCGAGAGTCTGGATGGCTCTCATCTTCCCTCCTGTCGACCGTTGCGGCACATGGGCTGCAGCCTGTGTTGACCCTCGTGAAGGTCTGCCATCGTCAATGATTTTGTGTTTTCTCTTGCTGTTATTCTTCCACCAATCGACTGCCCCGCCGACTTGCTTAGGCACTGGTTTTCAGATTAGCGTGAGCTGGGGGGTGGTGAAGTGCATGAGAGTCTTGCTGGCTCTGGTCTTTCTTCCCCTGGTCTGCTACGGCACTTGGGCATCCGTGTCGACCCTCTGCCTTCCCGTGTATCGACCGGGGACCTTACATGAGATCCCAGCACTGTCCTGGCCCTTCATTCACCATGGTTTTGCAGTGCCCCAGACCTTTGATCTGAGGTCTTTGGCCTCTTGAAAGCGGAGACCCAGGTCACGCTTGGCTCCTGCAGTGGTGCCCTAGATCAATTGATAGGGCCCTCAGTGACCAATCCTCCATTTTGTGAATCACTTCTCCACCGACTTGATGCACTTGCAGAAGATGGCATCCCTCACATGGAAAGGCAACTGAGTGAATACTGCAACTGAAACAAAGGCAGGAATAACCTCTACCTGTATATACCTTTGCAAAAGTGGCGGACATCTTTGACAGTCTGTGACTGGTGCCCGTTACTTATAGAATATATATATTTTTTGTGTGGAATCCCTCAGGGTAGATGGTGCCACTGCATTGCTACCACCATTACAAACTTTGTGTCTTCATCAATCATTAATAAAATGCCTGTTCAAGTTGGCCTGCCGGAGAGTTGAGCCTGTGAGAGGCACCTGGATTGGGGATCACCTTTTAAAGTATATCCCCATTTAGCCATACTCTGTTTCTCTCAGGATGAAGATTTGAAGGAAAAAACTCATTCACCTACCTTTCACACAGTATCGATGGCAGCCTAATGCTCTATCAACACCCGTTTCCTGGCTATCTGGATGGGACTCTACTATCTCACCTGACACTGCCCTTCCGAGCCTCTGTGGATCCCGATGGCTGGAGCCGAACTGGCAGACCTGACTTCGCCTCCCACGGTCCTTCGGCCATTGGGTCCAGGCTCGGGGTTGTGGAGGGTGAAGGCGTTGCATGCTCCTTGCTCATTTGGAGCTCTGGACTTTGGGGCGCGACTGAATGAGCCCACCATTTTGAAAATTGCTGTGGGATGAGTGGGATGAATGGGTTGGACCGTCCCTGAGTCCTTGAGTCATTCTCAACCTAGAGCTCCATCTAGTGGCCACATTTCACACTGAGGAACTCTCTCTCTAAGCTCTTCATTGTCAACTCGCTTAAGAGCTCTTAAATTTGCTTCCTCCCGCAAAAGAATTCACCTTGGCCCCTCACAGAATGGATATAAGGCTTGACCCCACCGGACTCGATGCTTTCACTATCAACTACCTTCCTAACCTCTCTAAAAATGCGGTCAAAAAGCACAAACATAGGTTACTCAAAACTCGACCTGAAACACTTATCTCAGACTTTTACTTCTGTGCCAACAAGGGTAAACTTACCAATGACTTTATCTTCTACTCCAGAAAATGGGCAAGATTGAGGAACGTCTTCTATCCAATGCTTCGTATAACTGGTGCCAGGAAAACTCTGTGTGGCCTCAAACTATCAGCTTTGCCCTCGCCCTTCTACAATGCGAAGACCACCATATCGCTTTCCACCAATGGTATTATCCTAATTGAAGCCTCAAATGACAATTTAGCTAAGGTGGATAATATCTTCCCTACCCTCAAGAAAGCAATGAATTCTAAGTCTTCTCATCCCCTCTTAAACCATCCTATTCCACATGATATCACTCTCCCACCCCTCCTCACGTCCGGCATGACTTCAACCTCACATAACCCTACTGACTCCTTAAGCGATCTCTCTTCCATCCAGTCCCCTGACTTAGTATCACCAGAACCTTCACTGTCTACACTAACATTTAAACAAGCGGCTAATGGGTCTACTGCGTGATACACTTCCCCGATCGCTACGCGGATACACAATGGGTCTCTTGCGGGGGAATCCTCTCTTACTCCACTGTTTTTTCTCTCTCTTAGTGAACATCCTTGCATGATCTATTCTAACATGCCACCAGCCCAGTCTGAGCCCAGGCTACCGCCCTCCATGGAACCTATCCCCGCCAACCCATTCAACCTATCTTCGCGCACATCCCATCTGCCACACATTTGACCCCACACCATCCCTCTATCCCCGACTCCTCTCTCCACGCTAATTGGTACTCCACAAGACCTCATTGACTTACTCGCTCCCCCTGACTATTTTAATGCTGCCTCGGACCCTTCAGCTATCCCTTGAGGTCCTACCCCTCCGCTGAAACTCTCCACACAATCCTTACCCAACAACTAACACTCATACTGTGCCCCTCATCTTGATGAGATCTCTATCCACCTGCACCTTCTCATGGATGAACTCCAGGAATTGAAAGCCATCACTTTCGAACATCTCCCCCTGCTCAGAACTTTTAGTACTCAAGGGAACCGACCCATCGTCCTTACTGGAGCAGTTCCTGCCTTTGACATGCACACCTTTCACCATACCTCGAAAACTTTACCCTTCCCTAATGCCTCCTCCAACCCCAGAAGACTGAAGGCTTATTTATCTACCAGCGATATCAGTGATCTACTCCTCTCTTAATCACACCCAGTAATACTGACAAGGCCCTACTGGGTCAAATCCAAGCTATTCACGCTAAACCGTTCAGAGAACCCTCCCACAACCTCAGAGGAACGAATAGTGACAACCTCAAGCTCATTAACATCTTTCAGACTCCTACTTCCCACTCGACTGACCAACTGAAATGCATAATACTCAACTGCAGATCAGCTAGTAAACACGCCCGATATCTATGATCTCATCTTAATTAATGAGCTTGATATCATTATCTTCACGGAAACCTGGCTAAATTGCTCTCCCACCAATATCCTTGACCTTCTAGTTCTGCCTAGCCATGACATAATTCGTCTAGACAGATCTATCAAACAGGGTGGAGGAATATCTTACAATCAGAAAACACCACTCCGACCTCCAGTGAATAGCTTTGCCTCAACATTTCTAGCAAAAACCTCCCTGTTTGCAAACTATACACATTCTACCATCCCCTCAAGACAATCTTTCCTTCATTGAGCATTTAATGGAAATCAGCTCGTCAAATTACGACCCTCTAGCGTCCCACATCTTCCTGGGATACTTCAATTTCCACTGGTCTAATACAAACGATCACCCTGTGAACTGTCTAAAATCCTTCCTATTAGACTGACCCCAAAGAGCACCTACACCTGTCTCACTCATTACTTGGAGCGACCTCTGATTTTTAACTGCATCCTATTGCACTAAATGCCACTGGCACCAGAGCTTTTCTGCGCCTTCTCACTCTTTTCAATATGAAGTGAAACTGGGAGGTTTGAGAGTTTTGTTTGTAAACCAGGGGCCCTGTGCGATTTAGAGTGATCGGGGTACTTGAGCTGGCTCCGTGCCATGGTTGATTTTCACGTCTCAAGTACTTGTGAGAATTGGGTAAATGTTTGGTTGACCCTCTAAATGGTCAATGTGCACTGTGCATATCCTGGTTTTTATATCTCGACTTCATCATTTACTGATTGATTTTGTCTTACAGGCGTGCAACAAGTCCTGGATGTTTGCGAGCTTCAGGTGCTGTCTTCCACTGAGTATGTGGTTGATGGTGGAGAAGGTAAGGCTGTCATGTATAAAACACCTGAGTAGATTCCTTCCTTTGTATTTGTTGGTGAAAGATTATTTGTACATATTTTAATCATCCAAGATTCTGCATAAGACCTGGTGGTATAAGACCTGGTGTGAAACATTCCTGTCTGTCAGGCTGAGTCTTAGATCTGCTCAGGAACTAGAGCACACTCTAGCAAACATAGAAGAAAGCTTGATGCATCGCAACTGTTCTTACCTTTAATTACTGTCTGACCTACACAAAAACTGATGCTAAAATCGTTTTTTCAAATGTAAAAAATCCTAAATAATTGCTTAACCAATGAAAAGCCCTTCAGTATGTACATATGTATATATGTCATAAATCAAATGTAATGCCGCAGAGCCCACTGAAGGGTAAACATTATTAAAAGGACACTACAAGTCCCAACATGCTTTGACAACCAAACTCACTGGAGAGGCCCACGGGAGGGCAATAAAAGTAATTAGCATGGAGACAAATTTTTTCTTATTACCTCTTTGATGTTGCATCGACAGCCTGTGAACAAGGAGCAGGAGTTCCGAAACGCATGATGCATTCCAAGCAATCTGGGGGTGAATGCCTGTTTTGAATAAATAATTCAGTTGAGTTCATCTGTTCCTGAGTCCGTCTTCATTTGTGGACAAAATTGAGTCTTTCATGGCCTTTGGCACCCCATGCCCCAGAACTGGTTTTGAGGGACCACAGAGGAGGGGTTGCTCATTCCCCGAATTACGAGGAGGACATTATGACACAACCTGCACCAAGGTGTAACCACAACAAAGATTAGACTCCAAAAGTCAGTTGGCTGACCTCCTGTTAACCTACATGGACAAAAACTTGGGAGAATCCCTCTTTCCTAGAAGAGCCCAGCTGACCATTATCAACTAGACCTGACCTGGACTCCTTTGGCAGTTTCTCTTGGAAAGAGTCCTGAACCCCAAGTGCTGTTCCTGAGGTCATGGAAAGCTTAGCTGGTGTTAGTATGTACTGCTCCTACCTAACCTTAAAACTTGACCTAGAAAGTTTTTTTTAATGTTTTGCCTGGAGAACCACTGTGGGACTGGGTCACACCTGCCCACTGATCCACTAAGGGTACATTTCAGCAAACAGACTCCCGAAACCACTCCTTCCTCCAGCGGCGACAACTATCGTACAATCGCTCCCAGGACCCGGATCTCCACTGAAGATACCGCCATGACCATTGAAGAGCACATACTCAGGAGCCCCCACGGACCCCTGCCCACCGCACATCTTCCACAGAGCCACCGCTGCCATTGCACCCGAGCTACAACGCACCATCAACACCTATCCTCGGATGCGGCACTTTCCCCAATGTCTGGAAAAGCGCAAAAGTCAAGGCCCTCCTCAAGAAACCCTCAGCCGAAACGATGGACCTGAAAAACTATGACCCATCTCTCTTCACCCTTCGTGGCCAAAGTCATCGAGAAGATCGTCAACACGGAGCTGACAAACTTCATTGAGGAGAATGCCATTCTCGACCCCTCCCAATTCGGATTCCGCAGCAACCACAGCACCGAAACCGCCCTCCTCGCCACCCAAGATGACATCCGCGCAATCCTTGACCATGGCCACACCGCGGTCCTCATCCTACTAGACCTCTGCGCAGCCTTCGACACCGTCTCCCACCACACTCTCACAGCCAGACTGCATGACGCTGGCATACAGGGAACTGTCCTCGACTGGCTCTGCTCCTTCCTCGCCGGCAGAACCCAAAGGATCAGACTTCCACCCTTCCTCTCTGAGCCCACTGAGATCAACTGCGGAGTGCTCCAGGGATCATCGCTCAGCCCCACGCTGTTCAACATCAATATGGCCACCCTCGCCGCCATATAGATGTCAGACATCACAGACTCAGCATAGTATCCTACACTGATGATACCCAGCTCATCCTTTCCCTCACAAAGGAATCCGACACCACCAGACAGCTTCCAGGAAGGGATGAAAGACGTTGCATTCTGGATGAGCAGCAGCTGTCTGAAGCTGAACTCTGAGAAGACTGAAGTCCTCGTCCTCGGACTCACATCCTCAGCTTGGGACAGCACCTGGTAGCCCACTGCTCTCGGCAACCCCCCTCATCCCAGCAGACCACGTCCAGAACCTTGGCATCATACTCCACTCCTTCCTCACCATGACCCGCCAGATCAACACCGTCACCTCCACCTGCTTCAACACCTTCCGCATCATTCGCAAGACCTTCAAATGGATCTCCCCCAAATCCAGACAGACCGTCACCCACGCACTCATAACAAGCAGACTGGACTACGGAAACGCCCTCTGCGTTGGAATCAACAAAATCCTGCAGCACAAACTCCAGACCATCCAGAATACGGCAGCCAAACTCGTCCTTGGCATCCCTCGACATGAACACATCACCCATCACCTACGAGACTTCCACTGGCTCCCCATCAGGAAGAGAGTAACCTTCAAGCTATTCACCCACACCTACAAATCGCTGCACAAAACACGACCCAAATACCTCAATGAAAGAGTCTCCTACCACGTTCCCAAGAGAAACCTATGCTCTGCCGACCTCACCCTAGCAGAAACCCTGTGTATCCGCAGGCCTACATCAGGTAGAAGAGCCTTCTCCTACGTCGTGGCAAAGGCTTGAAGCATTCCCCCGGTCAACATCAGACGCTCCCCCTCGCTGCACATCTTCAGAAAGCTCTTGGGCTGACTCTGAGCTGCCCCCTGTCCCCAAAGTGCCTTGAGACCCTCGCGGGTGAGTAGCGTGCTTCGCAATTCCCTGATTGATTGCTTGATTGATCGCCAGTAGGTCTGAGTTCACTGCAGCTCCAGCTGCATTCTTCTCTGCGTCAAATCCGATTCAGCAGTCCCGATAAGCATCTGATGACATTCAACCCTCTGCAGCTACAGCCTACAGCTTTGCCCTTTTGAGAATATCTGACTTCCAGAAAAAGTCCAAGACCAAATGTACAAAGCTATATGAAAGCTTTTAGAAAGCCCAATACCGAGCAGCACTCCATCGATCGTTATGACTTCTTGTGTGAACATTCCGGACATTTCTCGCTTGGAGGTTTTCCTGTCTTTATCATAGGCTTCACTAAGAAATCGTCCTTCGTCATCCCTTAGTTGACGAGTCCATCTTTGAATCCAGTCTGCAACCTTGCCCAGCTGATGACTTTACCTTCTGAAAAAATTTCTAAAAGGGAAGGTAACTTTCTGATTGTGACCAATTCGGCCTGTGTATCTAACCTGTGCTCCATCTTAGTCGGCCTTAAACCCTACCCCTGTTCTTGTCTAGTGTGAAAAGTTGCCCATGGTTGGGGCCTTGCGTTTTTTAGCACTATATATATTTAAACATTTAAAAATTACTATTTCCGGTTCCCCATTTTGTTCATTAAAATATTATTTATTCTTATAAATTGGGATATTTATTGTGTTGTGTTTTATACTTTTTTGTACTTATAAATGCTTTACTCATTTTCTTAAGTTAAGACTGTATGATCTGTGCTATAGCTACCAGGGAATGAACACAGGTTTAAAAATTACTGAAATCTTTACTGGACATACCAAGGATAGTGCCATTATTACTTGGGGTGGAACACCATCCACCTCAACTAATAATCCACTTTCTCACAAGTCTCATTTACACTCCGCTGCCATCCGTGACAGCATATAGCATGGGGCAGTGGGTCAGCCCACTTTAACCATTGCTTTCTTGCCTTGCGAGGAACAGTAGTTGCCTGATCGCCAGGCGCGTGCGTCCATTGGGGCGGGGGGGCATAGCCCCCCTGCCCCCGCAGCTCCCTCGGCGTTTCTGAACTTAAGTAAACTGACTCAGTTTACTTAAGTTCAAAGATGCCGAGGGAGAACTGACAATCATGTCAGTCAGCATGACGTCGGACCACCCACCTCCTTCAGAGACTGAAGGAGGTGGGCGGTCCGGCGTCATATTAACTGACATGATGGTCAGGCTGTCACCAGGGCAGGCAGCAGCACTGCACAAGCACGCATGAGTGGGGACGGAGGGCGAATTTTTTGCCCGTGCCCAGTCATGCGCACTTGTGTTTGAACTGGTTTGCGCATGCCCATTAGGAGCCCCTCGGTCTCCTAATGGGCGTGCGGCGGGCGAAGAGTAGCCATGCCCTAAGCCAATCCTGGCGCTGCTGGCAATGCCAGGATTGGCTGAGAGGGGCTGCCAGTCCACTCCAGTGCTGTTGTGAAGGAGCCAAGGGGAGCAGAGGCGGTGCGGACCGGCGGTCAGGTAAGTGTTCAGTTTTATATTTAATTTCCGGTCGCACCTCCCCCACTACCCCTCTCCTGAGAGCCGTGACTGGAGCTCTGATTGGTCACCTTTCTCTGGCCCCAGCTTTTCAGGTAGCAACACTCTGATTTCTGGGATTTGTAGTTTCCTTTTCCCATCTTTGGCCTGCAAGAAGAGTGCTGTTGGGTTACAAACAACAAACTATAGCTACATTAGTGACAGTGTTCAAATGCGTGTTAAAGCATTTGGCAGTCCATAATTGGCAGCAGGCTCGCGCACAGCTGCCCCCGTTTACATCAGGTTATCACCTGAAACTTTGTGATCCTCAGAAATCCCAAATTGTTTTTGGTTGGCGAATACTGCCAGGGCCTGATGAGTAAAATGACGCGCCCCCCTTCATGCCTGTTTAACTGCATTTCCTGCTAAATGGGAGGTCATGCCCCCACTGAGCACTAAATCCCTGGCAGCAGCAAGCTCAAGGAGGTCAGCTGTCCAGCAGAAGCTGCACGCGCACTGGGCCTCGAGCTGTCACTGGCGGCTGACACGAGTATCTGCACACTGCGGTCTAAAAATGGGCACGCTCTGAACACCAGCAGGGGACACATCCCAGGGGCGTCACTGTGAGAACCACACTTTGCCCCGCACTTTGTAAGTCACCCGCGGCACCTCGGCCCGGAGAGCCATCCGTCTTGCAGCAATTTCCTACAGTAGCCGGGGCGCAGACTGCTACTGTCCTCGGGGCGAAATCCATCACGCCAAACCGACTCTGCCTCCCATCAAAGACTGCTCCGGGGAAGGGTCAAGTGGGCCGCCGTCATGCTGTTTGGGCTCATCAGAGACATATTTAATTTAATTAAGCTTGTCAGCACTATTGATTTTGGCAGTTTCAATTACTGCGCGGTTATGGCTTCTGCATCTAGTGTGGTAACAATTACTTATTAATCAGGATATTAAACATCTCTCCTGCTCAGCGCCTCATACTTTGTTATAAATGACAGTGCTACATCAGGAGTGCACACACCTGGAGAGGCAGATGGACTGCGGTATTGTGTTTGTGTTTAAACAAAGCCTTTTGAGATTTGTTCTGCTTTATTTAATCTTGTTGGTGCTACTGGCGGCGGGCACTTTAAAAAGATAAATAGTTAAGCAAAGCACATGGCTGGAAATCATAAAGCGCTGCAGTTGACTGCTGCCTTATAGCTATGAACCAAGCAGGATATCTCTATTCGCTTTCGATGTTGCACATGTAAATTAATTTTTGTCTGTTTCCTGTTTCACATAAGTTTGTTATTTTTTTTAATAATTATTTTCCATAAAAAAAACATTGGAATGACTGAATTTTTGCAGGACCGAATCCTAATGCTATAAGGGTGTTATCATTTCCACTGAATGTCTGTGTGAGTGCAGGTTGAGCAGTGTGCCTGTGTGAGTCCAGGGTGAGTGATGTGCCTGTGTGAGTCCAGGGTGAGCGATGTGCCTGTGTGAGTCCAAGGTGAGTGATGTCTGTGTGAGTGCAGGTTGAGCAGTGTACCTGTGTGAGTCCAGGGTGAGTGATGTGGATGGGTGAATGCTGGCTTAGTGATCTGTCAGAGAAGGGTGAGTAATGGGTCTATGAGTGCAGGGTGACTGTGCCTATATCAATGCAGGGAGAGTGATGTATCTGTGCAAGTGCAAAGAGTCGTGTCTGGCTACTCCCAGAGATGTGTACGCCAAGCCACCTATTTTCTTTCTCAAATTTGCTTGCGAATGCAACATTTGCACACTCTTTTTTCAAAATTTTCTCGGGGGAGACCTCCGGAACCCCCGATAAGTGGTTCGGGCTCGTTCGCTTGCCACAGTGCAGTATTTACACCCCACCACTTTCAAATGTCACTAGCCGCCCCTGCTGATCGCATGAGAATAGCCACATTAACATTAGTGTTTTAGTGGCAGGCCTGGTGGGCCAGTCATTTAATTTTCACATTGCTCCTTTTAAAGGTCCCCTTTCAATTCTTTCTCCTTTTTATTTTAATTTTTTAGAGCATACTTCAGTTCCACAGACTGTGCTAAAGGGCGGCTTGCATGCCGCTCATTTACACTGACGCGCACTGCATCCCACACAGCCACAGCCTCTATACCAGAGGACCAATACGGGATGTCAAAGTATGTCAGTGCTTTACCATTTCAAGATGGCCAATATGTTGTTTGTAAATCTGGCAGCCATGCTGTAATTTTTTTAACAATTATATACTTTATATAATACTCTACAAGATGCCACATGTTGCTTTGTTTCATTTGCTTTTACAAGCCTATGCCCTCATTGTTATGCAGCAGCATACTTTCTTTTTTCTACTTTTATTCTGTTCATTTATGTTGAGTGTGTGTGTTTTATTGTGGTTGTGTATGTGGCTAAATGTTAGAATGAGACAATGGGTGAGTGGATAAATGGATGCATAAGTGCAAAGATGAGTGACAAGGTCCATGTATATCAACTTATTGTGTACCTAAAATCATTCATCACAGAAGAGGCATTGTCGATTGCAAGCAATAACTATTGGCATTGCCAATGCTGCATCCAATATTTTCTTTGGTCCTGCAGGTTAGAGAAGTGCCTGTCTTGATAATGTCCACTTTTCTTTCCCAAAACGGAATCATATTTTTCCACATGATAAGTTTGTTGGGTGTCACAAGTACAGACAGGTTGGAGGCTGTGGACTGACTAACTCTACGGTCATGAGATACACAGAGACCGACATGACGGTTTGAGAACCCACTCTGAGAACCTGACTTTCAGAGAGGGGTGCCTGCTGGGTAAACTGCAGGTCATTTAACTGGCCCTAGATGGCTGTTGGGACGGTCTCTAGACTACGAGCTGTTGGGTCCTCTACTGAGAGTGGCAATGCATGCCACAGTAATTTGCAGCCTCAATGCACTACAAGAAGGAAATTTTACAACAGAGAATGAAAAATGATAGAATTTTATAAAGCGTGCAGTGAATCTGAAAGGATCCCTTAGGCTCTATCTGAACCATCAAAAAACACAACTAACAATGAATGCCCCCCATTGGCTGTGATAGAGTGTTAATGTAACAGACTTGTATTCATCAAGGGAGTAACATTGCATTATACAAGCTGCAAAATTATAAATCAAGGCAAAAGAGAGTGTCAAGTTGAGTTTATTTTCCTTGTGTACACCTGTGGTAACCCTGTTGGGCCTGAGAGCTCGTGTCACAACAGAACACACCGTGACCAGGTTTAGCTTAAAATGCCATTTAGGGTTGCAAAAACGTATTGAACTTTTAGTCAACATATAACATTAACTTTGCAATTATGAACCTCTCCATACATCCCTTGAGCACCTACCTCAGGCCAGCTTTCAATCCCCCAAGCCATCATACCTTGTTCGAAACTTCACTGTTCCACTCCCTGGGCTCATGCCATCTATCCAGGCCCTCCTTCCCTTTTCACCCAAACTCCCTCCTCTGAAACCCATTCCTCACTTGACAACGCACCGCACACTGTCTTCTGTCACCTGTACTCTGTTCTCCCCCCCCCCAAGTGTGTGGATACGCCCGCATGTGAATCCCCCCCCCCAAAATACCTCCACCCACAAAAATCCCTAAGGGCATTATTCTTCACCCCAACCACTTCCAGACATCACTTCAACGGGGGGTCGTCTCCACCAGATGCTTTAATGCCACGATCTGCTAACCAAACCCCACAATTCCATCATATAGTAGCAATTTCCCATTCATGAAAGATGCACCCCATCATGCCAAAAAAGACAAGTTGTATTAGGTCTGTCATCCTTCACACACTCTACAAACCCCAACCCCATTGGCACAAGAACCTCTTCATTTTCACACATAGCGTTCGCAGCATCATGACCTCCATCTGCTAAATCTGACCCCAATCCCACCCCAATCCCACCCCAAACCTGCTGCCCCCATTGCTGCACCAATCCTAAAAGCAGTTTGAGCCTTCCCAAACTGCACAGACCCATTTGCAACACTGCCAAGAGCTGAAAAGCTGATACCTTGCAAGCCTCCTCTTGACAAAAAATTGCTTTATACCGCCACGCAGGCAGCTCCTGGAAATGACGTAATTCCCTCACCGGGCACACCGCACCACAGCCTCCCTCACACAATCATACTAATTTTCCTCGGCTTGCTGATCAGTCTTCTTACGCCACAACCAAAATGCCCAAACGACCTGGGTCTAAATGCAATTCCTCATGCATCACCCCCAGCTCAGACTTCAACCCCAACAGTTCCGAAACCCAAAAAGCCCTAAAGAACATACAAATCATGCAAAGACGGAAAACATCATAGGAGCAGGCAGGCAACACAGCCCAAAAATCTGTCAACAATTTGCACGTAATATCCTCTTCTAACGCTGCCCCCAACCCCCCCTCTGCTTACCCCACTCCTTCAAAACTCAGCCCAGGATCTCATCACTTGCAGGATCGAAACCCCAGTACAGTTTACCATAAAATGAGACCCTGGCCAACTTGTCCCCAATATTTATGGGCGATAAACCTTTATCAATACAGAACAAAACAAAGCATACACTCTCTTCTCTCTACCTTTCGTTGTGGTTCCTAGTCCTGCAGTGGACAGTCCTCAAAGTCCCTGAACTCGCTCCAGGCCAATCTGTAACTTCTTCTTGTAGATTCAGCTAACGAGCCCCCAACCAGACCCACAATCCTCATTCTCACAGTGCACAGATATCTGCCTGGAACTGTGTCTTGGCCTTGTCTGCTTCCAGCACCAATTTGTGAAATCGCTGCCACTGCGAATGAGATAAGGAATCCCCAATGTCATTCTGGAGCCCAGGTAAATGCTTCACCATGAAGGCAATATTCAAATGTAAGCATTTCAGCATGAATTCCGTCGCAAATGGAACACCCGCAAGTTTCTCTGGCCTTCTGCCTGCTTACCAACTCAACCACCGCCATGTTGTCCACATGAAACAACAGAGACCTGTTTGACAGCTCTCTTCCTCACACCTCCAGCGCCACCAACAGTGGGAAGAACTCCAAAAAGGCTATACTACGCCCTTGACTCAACTAGTCCACTGGCCAGTGCTCTGCTCTGCACACCATCTCCCGTCCCAGAACAGCCCAAAACCTTTCACACCTGCCACATCAGAAAAGATCTGTACCTGCCAGATTGTATTTTCATCCAAAAACACATGAGCACTCCATTGAAAGCATCCGAATACGTCCTCCACACCCCAAATCTGCTCTGACTGCCATGATATTCACACTCTGATGCGGCAACACTGCTCCTGATGTGGCCATACTAATGCTCCTACAGAACGTCCATCTAACTTTGACCATGTTGCACACAAAGTAAAAAAAAACAGTAGTTTCTGGATACGCTGCAAATCAATCTTACGCTCCCCCATAACTCCCAATAGAAAACCTTGAATCTCCTCTATCTTTGTGCGTGACAACCTCGCCACCATCTGTACTGTACTCAATGCCCAGGAATGTCAAAACCTCCAGTGGACCGAGCCTCTTTTTTCTCTGGCGTCCGGGGCACCCCAAAACAGATTGCCATGTCCTGAAAATGCTGCGGACCCCTGCTACATTCCCCATAGTCTTTTCTGCCAACCAACCAAAAATCATCCAGATAGGGTAACATCTCTCTATGTCCACTGGATTTCATGAACAGCCTCTGCAAAAAAGTACTAAAGGTTTCAAATAAGGCACAAGAAATGGCACACCCCATCGGCAATACCTTGTCCACATAGAGGGCCCCCTGAACTGCATGCCCGGTAGTGGAAAATCCGTAGAATGAATCAGTAACAACTGGAAAACTGACTTAATGTCACATTTCGCTAGCTCTGCACCCCGGCCGCACTGCCGTACCAGCGGGCTGTGTCGTCCACAGATGCGTACAACACCCTAGAGTCTACCTCCGAAATGTAGTCATTCACCGACATAACCTCAGGCCATGACAGATGATGTATCAATCGGAATTCCCCTTCCACTTTCATAGGCACCACCCCCAAAGAGCAATAATCAAATCAGAGATAGGCCAGTCCCAAAATGTTCCTGCTATTCTACCCTCAGCCACCTCTTTTTCCAGCTTCACCGCCACCCCCCCTGGAAAATCTTTAGTGGACCGCAAATTGTCTGCCCACCTTCGACCCCTCGGCCCATTGGTAACCAATCCTGAAACGTTTGTCGAAACCCCATTGCAGCCGCAAAGCCGCCTCCATATCAGGATATAAAAACTAGCCATGGCCATAAAGCATCAGCCTTAATGGGAGTAGCTTCTTTCTGTGCTAGGGTGTCCCTGTTGACCCCTTCTCTGGGACACCTTCCATAGCTTGACCAGAGTGAAACATTGGGTGATAGGGTGTTGCCCCCGCACTTGGAGCATTCGTGTTTTAATCTACACTTGTGGCAGGAGCAAAAGCCTTTATTAAAGTTCCAGCATGCCCTACATTGGGTTCAGCTGGTTTTGGCACATAACCCACTCCCTGCGGAGCGGGCTTTGGCTCAAAAGGCAGATAAGTAATGGGCAGGAATGCTCGCAGTGTGCACAGAGGCCAAGGATTGCTTGGATGACATCCATTGCATCCAAAGTTAAGAATGCACCCTCCCACAAGGCATATCTGGATTGAGACTCACCCGTGCCCTAATCTCCTCATCGTAACTGAGCCTCACAAACCCCCCAAAGTGCATCTGTGCCTTCCGAGTAATGTCCACATACTTGTGCAGGGCTATCGCCCTATCATCATGCTTCTCACAGTGTACACTTGCATAGATCAGGAAAGCAGACGTCCAATTCTCTAAGTTGATCAGTACCTTGGGCCTTCTAGTTAGCTCCCACTCTTCCTTCTTAGACCCCTCTTTCGCCTGAATGTCCCTGTGTAAAAGTTTTAAAACATCCATATATTCTTGTTTCCAAATTCTGTTATGGGTCTTCTTGGATAAATGAGAGCTCAAAGGCATCGCTAAACCCATTTAGGGCAACCGTTTCCTATGTTTGTTATCATCTGAGTTCACGTTCCCTTTCCCCCCCTCAAACTCCTTTGAACTGTCCAACGGACACCTTTCCCCCCACTGATTTCTTACCCATAGAAGACTTTAGTGTTTCTTCATCTTTCACAGGTCCTTTAACCTTACCCTCATCAATGACCCCATCTTCCACACCTACAGACCTGCAGGTGGATCTACTCCTCTTCTGTTCTCCTACTTCCCAAATGGACCACCATTCCCCTGTACCTGAAGGCAATGACTCTGCGTCCTTCTGCTCTGTGCGACGTCCGCCGATCCACCTTGACACCGAGCTATTGGTGCCTCCCTTGTCCGCACTTGAATTCTGTAAGACACCAACTTCTCCAACGGTTGCACACCCTTTCCCTATCAGACACACTTCTGTCACTTCCGCATCCTCATCCTCCTGCAGCTCACCTTCTTCCCACGCATCGCTGCCTTTGACATAATCCAGCACCAATGCATCCTCGCACTCACCCTCCCCAAACTCGCTCATTTGCGCCACTGTTTCACTCATTCATACAATTGCAACTTTGTCCTGCTTGAGCCCGTGATTCTGTGATGTAGTCATTGCGTGAGCCCTCTGTGTAGGGCAGCCGCTGTCGACTTCCCTATCTCTGCCGGCAAACATCTTGAGGCTGTGATGCGTTCCGCTGGCTTAGCCACATTATTGTCAGCCTCTGTGGCTGATTTCAACCACATTTCCCTTACCCGGCTGCAGCAACCAGGAGGATCCTGAGCACCACCGGGCCCCCCAGCTGCACAAACTCCCTGCCAATCTTTGATCCCTATTCCCTTTGTCCTGCACCCCTAACCACCACCCTGCCCCTTCCCCAGAGGGCTTGCCTCCCTGCTTCCCCTCCTCCCCGGCAGTGGGAGTGCCCCTGGACCACATAAGCTCCGCCTCAGCCTCTTTCTCCCTGACCCTACATAGCCTCTCCAAGCATTCCTCAGTCTCCTGGGCCTAACAGCTCTGCTCACAGGATCTTCAAATGGATCCCCCCGACACAAGAAAAAATGTCACCCAGGCCCTGGTCACCAGCAGACTGGACTACGGGAACGCCCTCTATGCAGGAACAACAACCAAGCTCCTGAGACGGCTGCAACGCATCCAGAACGCCTCGGCACGACTGATCCTCGACGTCCCCAGATGCAGCCATATCACACCCCACCTGAGAGGCCTGCATTGGCTCACCGTCAACAACAGGATCATCTTCAAACTCCTCATCCACGCGCACAAAGCCCTACACAACGCCGGACCATCATACCTCAACAACCGACTCAGCTTCCACACCCCCACCCGCAGCCTCCGCTCTGCCAACCTCGCCCTCGCCACAGTTCCTCGTGTCCGGAAAACCATCACCGGGGGCAGATCCTTCTCCTACCTCGCCGCCAAGACCTGGAACACTCTCCCTACCAACCTGTGTCAGACCCAGGACCTGCTGGCCTTCGAAAGACTTCTCAAGACCTGGCTTTTCGATCAGTAGCTGCCCCCCTCCCTCCTCCAGCGCCTTGAGACCCTCACGGTTATGTAGCGCGCTTAACAAATGGTAATGATTGATTGATTGATTGACTTGGACTTTAATGTCCACTTCCTGCCATCTGGTCCCAGGGGTGGCGCTGCTCTTCAGGTAACTGTCTACCTGGCCTAGTCTAGCACTGTTGAATTTTTGAATTTTTTAGTTACTGGGCACTTTGGCCCTATCAGTGTTTTACACGTCTTAGTAGTGGTCTTTTCCATGGAAAGGTCCACTGGGGCTTTCTGCCCCTGTTTTCTTTGTTTTTTTTCATATGTCACGCTGGCCAGCATGAGAGCATCTGGAATAGGCCCGCCGCCTCAGTCTCCTCGGAGCCTTCTTGTGTGTCTGTGGGATTGGACGCCTGTAGGTGGGCCGGGAGGCTGGAATGCCTCCCGCCCAGCCTCGCATCACTGGTGGAGCACTGAGCGTTCAACTTCCCGCCTGTGGCCTACTCTCCACGCACTTCCTTTCCGCTTGGAGATTTACATGCGGCAACCGCCGGTGCCTCCCCAACAGACGCGGAACACGTTGGGTGGCTCAGATCAACCCATGCCTGCCCTAGTATCATGGGCAAATCTTCTCGTCCGGCTGCACTCAACGTGTGGAGCGAGACCCTACCTCCACTGCCGAAGGCACTGCAATGTCTCGTAGCTTAATGAAAGGCAACAAACTCCTTTCCCTACACCTTCCTATCCACTCATTGGTGCTCAAAGTCAGGAAGAGGACAGACATGCCCTTCCTGACTCTTATAACCAATCCTAACTCCCACCCCTTCCCCCCATCTCCCTACTGCCTAGACATAGGTCCCGTGCTCTCCACGCCACTGCAGTCAAGCTATCCTGGCTGAAGACGGCTGATAGCCAGAAACCGGTCCTAGGATGCTTGATTCCGGTTCAGGGAAGACATGGCTTGGCAGTTCGGGCTGGACTCTTCACATGAGGCACAGGGTCAAGGCGGATTTGCATACAGCCATGTCTGAACTGGGGTGGTGTGGTGAGCAAAAAAACGATGGATTTAGGCCCAGATCTCTGTACTGGGGTGAATGTATGACATTGTTCTGCATTCTGTCCATCAACTGTTGTTTTTGCGTTACTTCCTGTTTGGGGCACGAAGCAGGAAAACTGGACTGTAACCCACTTCCCCTGGTGGCCGCATTCTGAGAAAGGAGGTGAGGCACAACTTTTGTGGCTCACAAAGTTGGGATTCGCTTGTTCTTCATGACTTTTTTTACATCTTGACCTTTCATCACTCACTCAGGTTGCTCACAGTGATAACGGCCTCCTCAGATTGGTTTAACTTCTGTAAAATGGTCGCTCTCAGTTATTGGCCGGAGCTACAGACGAGATCGAATAATGATAGGAAAGACAATTACCATATAGTAATGCACAAGAGCTGGTCTGCAATAAGTTAATTAGAGACAATACCCCTAATCTCACCAAATACAGGCAAATAGAGAAGCCCATTCTCTCTATCTTATTTTAATCTATGTCACTGAACCAATAATTTTGGCAAACAACATTAGTGCAAGAATTATAAGCATTCTGCCTGTCTGAATCAATCTCAATATTTCATTTAACTAAGGGTGAGTAGAACTCACCCACACTCCGTGGAATTCCAAGGAGTTACATAAAAACTCTGCGAGATTCTGTGGAATTCCACAAATGTGCTTGTGCTGATTTTTAGTGGCGGGCGCTCGTTCCGTGTTGAAAAGTAAGCAGAACAACACCATGTGGCATACCAAAGAGCACTTCTTCTAGAGTTTATTTTGCTGCAGCTCAAATAGATTTTCTACTCGAGCAGCAGCTTTCTGAGCGTGAATGGTCACAACTGCCTGCATTGGGGAAATCTTGCTGCTGACCAAAAATCGTGATAGGGGACGCCAAATCTCGCTAGCACTCGCCAACTTACCATTGAGGAGCCACGCGTGAGAAAAAACTCTGCCACATGGCTGCTGGCAAAATGTAGGGGAACTCCGCATTACATGCATAAAGTGGAGTGGCTAAAACTCCACCGACTCTGCTGGCGGAGCGGAATTTATCACCCACCCCTACACTTAACATGCTAAGACTTTTTGAGACTGCTATGAAGGATGATGAGCAAATGTTTTATAATATTGATTTTATGCAGCATATTTTCCCTCTGTATATGTTAAGATGTGGAAAGAGAACTTTGGAAAAATAGAGCACAACTTCAGTGTCCATAAAATTGGAGACTCCTGGACAACTCTGATCTTTTTAAAAGATCCTGGGTTACATGTCATCTTTTTATTTACTAGAATTTCAATTTGAATGGAGTTAAATGTATATCTTTGACAACGAAGGTAAAACAGGAGCTAGTATTTTCGGCCTGTTTTCTATACTTTTATAACTCTCAGATAACTAGACTCACTATGTTCCATGTAGGGGCAAAAGCCCTGTATTACCTCAGCAGATGTGCCATCCCCACCATTTTTCCTTTCTCCCTAGCTGTTTATCTAGATTGTTCATTTTTGACAGAGTTTATGAGACTCCTTATCCCTGGAGACCTCCTCCAACTGCAGTGTACATGGTTCTCAAGTCACCTCAATTGGGTGGGCGCTCTGAAATGGGAAATCTCCATTAGATTCCTCATTTTTAATCCTAAGGTGGTGGCCCCCCTTAGGTCCCTCACTCAAGTCTTGGTGTCTTAGTAATGGCAGTGTTTTCATAGTTTGTCATCATTTTTGGGGTTCTAGATGCAACTAAGTGAGTTGCCATCTGGCCTCACCATGCAAACTAAAGTCTAAAGGCTTTTGCCCTAATATCTCCGACTCTCCACAAACATGTTTGAATTATTACTACTGGCACACGTTCGTGAACATTTCTCACAAAAGGGTGAATGGAGTTTGCAAGATGATGAATCTGTGCTGCCCACAAAGCACAGCCACATTCTGCACTCAGTTTCAATGATCTTCCTTTCATTTGTGAATAAGCAAAGAATTACAATGTTGACCTCAATTTGGGACACTTCCCTGGAAACATCCATTCCTCATCACCAACGTGTCACTTACAACTGTGGATGAATCTGCATAAATAGCTGAAGTTTATTAGGTGTCATTGACATCTTTGGGCACATCATTACACAAATTAAGTTTCTGTGAATGAGGGTCAGATACTGCATGCTGAGGTATCCGCTTTGTTCGTGTGCAAGACTATCTTATATGTAGAAAAACATTCTGTAAATTAGCACCTCTTCATTAGCACTCATTTAAACATTTTTTGATTTCTTTTTTTGTAGAAATGCTGAAAGATTTTGATGTCTATGAAATCCAGTTGCTTATACCCACTGAAAATGAGACAGCTGGTGAAGATGGTAAGTATTTGTCAGCTTTGCACTAACCTTGAGCGCAGGATGAAACAATCGTTTTTTTCAGACTCTCACCATTCCCACCAATGACCACAGAGGCTAATATATGAGGCCACTGGTAGAAGCAGGAAAGGGGAATTGAATAAGGGAGAAACAGTGCTTAATTTGAGCTAGTGGTTTCCGGTGCTGGCACCGGCACGTAATTGCCGGCACCTGCTCTTAATTGCTGGAACCTTCAACTATGACAGCTGCCACATGGAGGCACGGTTTGTGTTATTTACAGATGAGCAGAAAAACAGTTGTTTGTCAATTCAATATACATTAAAGACAACTAATACCTGCCACCCAGGCCATTCTTAAACCTTTAGCGGCCTCGAAACTAACAGTCTGAATTGTCACACTTGTAGCAGTGTGATGGTTAGTAGTTGTATAAGTAAACGCTGTTAGTGCCATTATTATTTTCTTTTCCAACAACAAACTTCCACTTTGGAAGGTTTTGGAAAAGTAAAAACTTTGAAAGGTTTGGTGCAAGCATCCATTATCAATAATGGTTGCACATCATGCCTTTATATGTCTTTGTATGAAGACCTCGAGGAGTTTCCTTAGCCCTCGAAATATATTTTCGTATTCGTGAAGCATGCTGGATTACATGTTATTTCTTCAATTTACTTAATCGTTGTGTGGTGTTATTCTCTTGGCAGAAGTCCAGCAAATCCTTCATGTCTATGAACTCCAGGTGTGCTCGGACAACAATTTTCCTGGCTTCTTAGAAGGTAAGATGATGCTTTGTTTGTGGTTGCAGTATTTAATGTGCTGCAGAAATCTTATTTTTTGTTGCTATAGGTGATGATGAAATGCTTTTAAATATGTTATTTATTTGTGTTTTGCTTTCCATTTATAGCAGATTGCTCTTCGACCTTTAATATGTTATATTAGTTATAGGTGCACTCTGTGATTCTGTACCTATTTAGGTATTACCTGTAATGCCCCACAGACACACACACGCACGTACAGACATGTATTTATTTATTTATTATTTAAGTTTGTAGGGCGCGACAGCTACCCCTAAGGGTTTCCCGGCGCTAAGATTGTGCAGCTAATAAAGTCAGGTAGAGGCGGATGCAATTATTGGTCAAAGAGCCAGGTCTTAACGGCTTTGCGGAAACAAAAGTGATTGTCCTCGGACCGAATGATCAGAGGGAGAGAGTTCCATAACTTAGGCCCCAAATAGGCAAAAGAACGGCCACCCATTCTTGAAAGTTTGACCCTCTGCACAGAGAAGAGAATTTGGGAGGAGGATCGAAGGGAGCGGGTAGGAGAATACGATTTCACCAAGGTCTGAAGATAGCTTGGAGCCACCTTCTGCCTGATCTTGTGCATATAGGTAAGTGCCTTGAACTTCACATGGTTTTCCACCTTCAGCTAATGAAGTTTGCGAAGGTGGCTCGATACATGGTCGGTTTTACGGCATTTGCTGAGCAGGCGCGCTGCGGCGTTTTGAACCAACTGGAGGCGGGGCGTGACAGCCTTGGCCGCCCCCAGGTAAAGTATGTTACCGTAATCCAACCGGGAGGTGACCAAGGCACTCACAACAGAACACCGGGTGTCCATAGGCAACATCCACAGGATCTTTCTCAACCAACGTATAATGGTGAAACATGTGGATGATACCTTGTTGACTTGGCATTGCATTGTCAGATCCCTGTCAATGACAATACCGAGATTACGGACCTGTTCCACAGGTGCTGGAAGGGGCCTGAGTTCGATAGGCCAATGCCTCGAAGTCCATAGGTCAGGTTTATGACCGAGGACAAGGACCTCGGTCTTACCCCCATTCAAATTAAGAAGGTTATGGTCCATCCATTTGGCAATTTCACTAAGTCCAACTGAGAGGAGAGAAGTGGAGGCCTTGTCAGATTTGGTGAGCGAAAAGACAATCTGCGAGTCATCAGCGTACGTAAATAAAGTAAGACCGACGCTGTCTGCTATATGGGCTAGAGGAGTGACATACAGATTGAAGAGAAGGGGACTAAGAATAGAACCTTGAGGGACACCGTGAGGTTGGGGGTAGACATTGGAAGTGGCGGATTGGGAAAAGATTTGAAAGGTGCGGTCAGCAAGAAAAGAGGCCAACCAGCCCAGGGCAAGTCCTTCAACGCCCATGCTGGCTAAGGCGTCCAGGAGGATTTTGTGGGAAATGGTGTCGAACGCCGCGCTAAGATCAAGTAATATCAGCGCGGCCATCTCCCCTCTGTCTAGCAAAGAACGGAGATTCTCTGTAACGCCTAGGAGCGTCGTTTCTGTTGAGAAACCTGACCGGAATCCTGACTGCGAAGGATGGAGTAAGTTGTTAGAGGTCACAAACTGGGTCAGGTGGCAATGAATGTGGCGTTCAAGCACCTTAGAAAAAGCAGTTAACAGTGAAATGGGGCGGTAGTTTGAGAGAAGTTCGGGGTCAGCAGAAGGCTTTTTCAAGAGTGGCGTGACCATAGCGTGTTTCCAGATGGCCGGAACTGTAGCAGTCTTAAGCGATAGATTCAAGATAGGGCAGATTGCTGACAATTGCTGAGAGTCAAGGGACCTAAGTACGGCAATGGGTAAAGGATCCAAAGGGGAACCTGATTTTATTTTACAGAGAATATCTAGGAGGCCATCAGGCTCAAGATCAGGCCAAGTCTGTAATGGACAAGGGATATGGGCCAGGTGACGAGCGGCCTCCTTGAAGAGAGTCTGTTGTACCATGGGATTTTGTCCCAGCTTACAAATGGAGATGTCCTGATGGATCTTGTCCACCTTATTTATAAAGAACTGGGCAATGTCGTCGCATCTTTGGCTCGACAAGGGGGGAGCTTTAGCGATGGAGAGGGACCCTGCAAGGTTTTTGACTAGGCCAAACAAAACTTTGGATTTGTACATGCGCGCACACCTCTGCACGTACGTACGCACACACACACACACACCCCTCCTGCCCTTGCCCTTGTATGGCACTGTATCTGTTCAGCCTTCCCTGGGTCCCCTGTTCTTGAGCAACAAAGCCCAGATCAGGTCCAACTATGAGAACATTATCCAATGTGCAACTCGGATGCTGTTGTCTTATCATTAATGACTCAATAACAGGGCAAACTTTTCGATTGTCTGCTCCTTGGCTTTTCTCGATCAGTGCTCTTTCTAATGTCAGCTGCACAGGCGCACAATACCCATTGGGCTCAAAGGCTTAAGCCCCCACGTTGTGCGTATCAGCCTGGTCTGAGACAGCTTCCCGGACACACACACAGCCACACCCAAGTACTTCACAGGTCTTTAACTCCGTAACGGCGGCGCAACCTCCGCCGCGGTGCGGGAGTTCTATTGAGTGGGTCATCAATCGCTCATCACATTCAAACAAGCCCTTAACAGATACCACCAGGATTTAGACAATTATATCAATTTTAATATCATGTACATATAAAATCACAATACCCTCATGAAGCATATAAAATTACATATTATCATACAGTTAAAACCATTAGTACATCTCGTATAAGTCTAAAATGCAATTTAGTTCTCAGTCTGTGACCCTCCCACAATAGGGCGCAATATGGTCCCACATCCACAAAAACAATTAAAGGAAACATTTTCACCACAAATGGGAGCACTCTACGAAACAGTATTAATGCATCTGTTTTCTATGACGATCAAACCCAGGTCCCTATGCAGCAGGATTTCTTCATCTAAAGTCCCTGTGTTGTACACAGATTCTGCGTAAGTAATGCACCAACTTGTTTTGGTGGATTAAAAACAAATTCGACCACCTTCTTTAGGACAATGTAATTTGTTATCAGTCTCCCTCTCTACAACCCTTCATTCAACATCTATGAATAACATATACATATAAACATTAAAACACCATCAAAAACGTTTTTATTTTATACCGCACAATTTCAGTGCTCACCTGCTTCTGCATCACCGGCTTGAGGAGGCTGGGATTACCGATCTGGCCCTGACCTGGTTCAGACCTTTTTGACAGAGAGGTCCTTTCGTGTGTCCACCCCTCCTTTCCTATCCCAGGCACACCCGATTGAACAGGGTGTTCCACAGGGCTCGGCATTAAGCCCCACTTTATGTAACCTGTATGTCCGGCCGCTGGCTGATGTCGCCAGCCAGTGGGACCTTTCCATCGTCTCATATGCTGACGACACTCAGCTAGTGGTTGCTTTGACTGAGGCAGCAGCTCCAAACGTCTCCAGGTTTAGAAGTGGTCTTGCCGCTGTGGCACAGTGGATGACATCTAACTGTCTGCAATTAAATGCAAATAAGACAGAGGAGCTACTGGTTGGAAAGAACGCCGATCTATGGGGGGACCATTGGTGGCCCACTGCACTGAAAAAAGCCCCGGAACCCAAATCAGAAGTTAAAAACCTGGGTGTGTGGCTAGATTCCTCCCTTAGTTTCTGTTACCAGACTAAAAAAGTTGCGGCCACATGTTTCAGCATTCTACGAGGCCTAAGGCCTGTCCTCAAGTTTTTTGATTCATCTACAAGGCAGCTGATAGTCCAGGCCATGGTGCTCTCTCAGCTGGACTACGCCTGTTCCTTGCTTCTAGGAGCCAACCAAGCTGAGATCTGCCGGCTGCAGCGCATTCAAAATGGGGCCGCCAGAGCCTTAGTAGGCCTTCCCCGATTTTGTTCTATCTCTGATACCATCGGGAGGCTCCATTGGCTCCCTGTGGCTCAGCGTATCCAGTTTAAGACACTCTGCCTCTTCTTCAAAATATTAAAACTTGCCACTCCTAAAATGCTCTGCAACCTTCTGACCCCGTATGTTCCGACCCGCGTACTGCGCTCTGCTGGCCAACATCTGGTCAAGATACCCCGGATCAAGCGCAGCAGAGTGGGAGGACGTTCCTTCCGCTATTTAGCGGCTAAATTGTGGAACTCCCTGCCGGTAGACATACGTGAACGGGAAAATCTTTTGGATTTCAGAAGGGCTGTTAAAACCCACCTCTTTCCCCGAAATTACGCCGGTTTGTTCTAATCTCTATTTCACTCCTTGAAGCCAGTCATTTTCTGTTTCAAAGCGCCTGGACGCCCCTTTGCTGGGGCAGCTGAGCGCTATATAAAATATTGTAACATAACATAACCTGGTTTCATAAGTGCTGATTCCCAGTGGTACCCTCCACTCTTTATACTCTCTTCATTTAATAAATAGCCCTTTATTCCAGGAGTGATGTTCATTTATTATGTGCCCCAGAACTGGTAAGCATGGACCACACAGGCACCACCCACAGAATATAGGTTTCTGGCTCCCCCATTACCCTTCTTGTTCAACATTCACCAACCATAGTCACCCAACTCAATCGTAGGTGTATCAATTATTACAGTGTGGAGTATCTCACACTTGGATCTCTACAGTCTGTGTATATATTCAAGGGTATGTCTTTCCATAGACTTTTAGTTCTAATCCTATGGCGACAATACAAGATAACCATGTGTTCTTCATTCTTAACTCCCATACTCAAGGTTGTATTATACTTTACTGCATACTAGTCTCACCTTCATGGATCCCCTCATGAATCTGGCGAAATAGTGGACCCATGTGGCTCTCAACATTTGAGTTCTCACTTCACATAGGGATACTCTATCTTCTATTCCATAAACTCGCCTCGATTGTTATACACCGTCACACCAGCACCAGGTAGCATTACTCTGTCAGTGCATATGAACACTATTTCTGTTAGCAGCCACTTTGCCTAATGAATCGGGCAAAGAAACAGAACGAATATTGCTCCCACCGCGAGGGAGCAAGCATATAGTTAGCTGCTCCCTCTGGGCAGGAGCGATGCTGGCTCCCACACCATGTGGGGAACATGTTGGGGCCCTGGGGCTGTCCGTGTACCCCTAATGTGTTAGTCGGTGGGTGCTGCCCCGGGTGGGCTGTGGAGCACCCAACTTTAATTAATGTGAGTCCCCATCCCCCGGGGCCAAAGTAGGCTAGGGGAGGGGGGCACGACTCCCTCTCCCTTTTTTATATATTTGGTCCTAGGAGATGTGGTCCCTGGGCCCTAATAAGGCTCTGGGAGGGGTCAGTGAGGCCCAATCCCCTTCTTTTATTGTATTTGGCCCTAGGGGATAAAGTCCCCAGTGCTTTTTAAGGCTTGGTGGAGGGGGGGCTGCACCCCTCCCCGTTTAATTATGTTTGGCCTTGAGAGGTGGGGTCCCCAGAGCCTTTTACAACTGTGGAAGTTGAGCCATGCGCCTCCCTCCCTTTTTTATTGAACCTGGCCTCGGGGGATGCAGTCCCAGGGACCAATTAAAGGTCGGGGAGGGAGCTGCATGCCCCCTCAATATATATGTTTTGGCGCCAGGGAATGAGGTACCCCAAGCCCGAAAGACATCCCTATGCTTAGCACACCAAAGACTGCCTGTGGTGTGGGGTTGGCAGCCTGCTGGGGGTTTAACCACAGGGCCTGGCGGCAGGTTTTGCCGTGGCTAACCGCCGCTGAGCATGGACAAAGGATGTATGCAGAATGGGGCTGGCAGCCTGCAGGAAGTTGGACGCAGGGCCTTACTGCAAGCCAGACAATGTGGCCAACCCCATGCTGCGAGCGACGAAAGGCCATGCGCAGTGGGTGTTGGTTGCTTGCGGGCAGCGGGCCAACTGCATCTGAGTGGGTTAGATGAAGCAATGCGCAACATGGGGTTGGCTGCTTATGGGGGCCCTGCGGCCAACCCCACCGCTATGTATGGTTTGGCTTTACATATGGTAATGAAATATTACTTACGTTAGGATAACCCTAGAAATGTACTGGAAAAAACAAAGATTTTTTTTAAACTTACAAATTCACTTAAAAAACATTTACCTTGAGGAAGCATATGTTGTCAAAGTATGTAGATGTGGAGTTAAGAATAACAAGCATTGGCAACGCTTTTGCCTTTTAGAGGTTTTGGCAATGTTTTGTAGTCATGCTGTCTACAGCAAAGTGGATGATTTGCAATGAGGCTAAAACTAATTTTGAAAAAGTGCAATGACACAATTAGGGCTATCACAGTTCTTTATTTAAAAGTTCATCAGTGCTGCATGCATTATAATCCTTCTGTAAGGTTTCCCCTGCACAGCACTTGCACTCTACTTATGAAATCTTTTGTAAGTAAAATTAAATCTTAAAAGCAGCTTACAGCCCGCAACCTACTTACCAATTGTTTTCCCGCTTGTAAGTCTGTTTTTCTTGGTTTTGGCATGTTATTTCCTATTAGCTTCTGGTGTGTTTGTTTCTTTTTCATGCGTTTTCTATTCTGTAGAGCCTGGGCGAAGTACTCTTTCCTTTAACACATTTAATCCTCCTTACTCGAGTTACTTAGTTGTTTCTAATCCAGCTTGATTGTGGAATGCACGTGTACTTTGGGGCTGAAGCTACTAATCGAGCTTGTTCTTCGACTGTGCAGTTGTGGGTTTTTCGCAAGATATCCCTTCTGTAACATTGTATACAGACTTCCTCAATTTTTCGGTACGCACCTCATGTGTTTTTTTAATGCAAACACATGAATTGTGCTGTTTGTGTGGCTGGAGCTCATAATCAAGGTTGCTTGTCCACTGGGAGCTATGTAGTTTTTTTCAGAAGACATCCACTGTTTTGTAATAATTACAGATTTTTTTGGGAAGAAGTTACTAATAATGGGGCATATTATCAAGAACGTTGTTAAAATTATCGCCGGTTAGGCGGCAGAAAACTGCTGCTAAAGTGGCGATAATGGGCTTGATAATATGCCCTGGTGAATTCCAATAGAAGCCCATGTTCCCACCAGAATATGGACTTCTATTGGAATTCTCAAAGGCATATTATCAAGCCCATTATCGACGCTCTAGCAGCAGTTTTCTGCCACTAAACCGGCGATAATTTTTAACGCCGTTCTTGATAATATGCCCATAAAGTTTTTTGTTCACTGCATCTACTTTGTGCAGCTGACTCTTTTTTAATAACCCCAGATTACCTACATTGAATTGTTAAGAATGTACCCCCCTCTCTGCAAATAAAGGCAATATTTTATTTTGAAATCATGTGAAATGTTGTCCTTTTGTTTTCAATTCTAGTTTGCAGCGGTACCCAGAAGAACTGAAATAAAAGACATGTTAGAATATGCCCTCGAGGCACAAGGAACATGGGGCCAGCTGTACAAAGATTTGACTGTGGGAGTCTCTAATTGCGATTTTTTGCGACTCGCAGTTAGAGACTCACAAAATGAAATGTACTAATGGGTCTCAGACACCTTATTGATTCCCAATGGGGTCAAAATTGACCTGTCTTATCAATATTATTAAGGCATGTCGCAATTTGCGACCCAGTGGAAATTGGCAATAACACAGGGAGGGTGGCCTGCTGGGGACAGCAGACCACCATGTCTGTGTTTGCTTTTAAATAAAGCAACTTTTTCTTTTAAAGGCAGCCAGTTTTCCTTAAAATAAAATGGGACGCGTTTCAAAAAGAAAAAATGAAAAGTTTCTGTCTGTGGAACCACTGCCTGCTCTTAAAAAATGTTTTTGCTACTATTCACAAAGGGAACGGAGCCCCCTGGGTACCCCTTTCCATTTGCAACTGGCTTACCCCCTACTTCAAGTAAGTGGTAAACTGCGATTGTTTTGTGACTGCATTCCAGTCGTGAAACAATCGTACATCCCCCTGCGACTCGCTATTAAGAAAGGACACCGTTGGCATGCCCCTTCCTAATAGTGACTCACAAAGCTCATTTAGTGAGTTGGTAATATGTTACCAACTCGCAAATGGGACTTTGCACATTTAAAAAATGATTTTTTTCTGGTCGCAAAAGGGCCAATTCTGAGAATCAGGCCATTTGTGAGCCGCAAAAATCTCCGTACATCTGGCCCATAGTAATTAGAATGCGGTGCTGAAAATGTATATTTAAACATGTCTTTCACATACTCATGTCACAAAAATCTAATGGTGACGCACCGTCACCATTAGATTTTTGTGACATGAGTGGACACACTGGAAAGACAGCACTTAATTAAAATAATAAGGGAACTGCCACAGGAAGGCTTTTGCCAGCATTGTCCAAAAACACAATTTTGAAGAATTCTAATGGCTATAAATCCAAATGGAGGCAATCTGAAAATGTATGCAGGCTGCTCAGCTAGTTTAGATTAGGTGCAGCCTTATCTTGTGGTACCTGATCAATAATATCGATAGAAACACCACAATTAAAGCTAGGTTTTATTTAGGGGTGATAGTTAACTTTAATAGCATTTAGGACCATATGTGCAAAATTCAGTTTTTGCATTTCCTAAATAGCAAATCCCAAGAAATCGCTTTTTAGGAAATTCACATTTGAATGTACAAAAATAGAGATTTCCTAATAGCGATTGCTACAAAGTAGGAATCACTATTAGGAAATCGCTATTTAGGGAATGCTAAACCATTCGTTCCTATGGCCCTAAAGGTAAAACTAAGGGTGCTTATTGGCCTAAGGCCACCTTGATGCACCCCAAAAAAAGTGGTGCGCATGTAAAGTGCACAAATTCCCTAGGGGCTTGGGTGCTACATGGCACGTTAAAAAATGCATTTTGGGTGTGTTTTTTAAAACTGCTCATGGTAACCATTGACTTGGAGTCAATAGTAATAGCATTTCCTAAATACCCATTTTGCATTAAGGAAATGCTTTATACATGTGCTAAGCAATGTAGAATTTCTTAACGGGCTGAAATTGCGCTTCGGTCCGTTAAGAAAGGCCAGGGGCCATATGTATCAAAACCCACATTTGCGACTCTCAAATAGCGATTTTTTAGACATCACTATTTAAGAATTGCAAAAAGGGATGTATGTAAAAAATCGCAATTTTTTTGCGATTTCTTAATATTCCTTAATTGCGATTAGCAAATTGCGAAATCGCAATTAAGGAATACTTTCCTATTCATTTCTATGAGTCAGGAGGCCCATAGGAATGAATGGGAAGTTATTCTCAATTTGCGATTCGCAATTTGAGAATCGCAAATTGAGAATAATTTCAAGGGTGCAAGGGTGTCATGGGACACCCTGATGCACCCCTGAAATTTACATGTGTGCGCATATGGCGCACATACATGCCCTAAGGGCATGTATGTGCGCCACATGGCACCTTCACAAATGGCAACATGTGCATTTGTGAAAGAAATCTCAAATTACCACCAACTTAAAGTTGGTGGTAATTTGCGATTTCTTAAGGAGAAATCGCAAAACTTCAATGGTTGCTGCATACCATTTAAGGAATTGCAATTTGCGATTCCTTAAATGCTTACGCAAAGTTAAGGTATCGCAAATTTAGCGATTCCTTAAATTTGCATTGCGATTATCCTCATACATACCGTTTTCCGAATTTTGATTTGCAAAAGCTGCTTTTTTGCGATTCGCAGCTTTTGCGAATCAAAATTCGGTTGATACATATGGCCTTAAATCCTTTAGTACATATGGATCCATGTTTGTTTTTTCTGATTGAAACCAGGTGCTCTGCGATCGCGAGTCACACGGAAAACTGGCACATAACTGCTTATACATAGAGCAACAGCACCATCTTGTGGTTTTTCAAAGTAAATCCTCTAACACCGAATGTCCCTGAAAACGAGTGCTGTTTATCGAAAGGGATGCAACTTTCATTATGCCGAAGGAAGAAACTTGTTTTGAATTCAGGAAACTGCTCTGGAATCGTAGCGCAGAGGCAATGGAACATTTCATAATTTGCTAAGCATCACTGTAGAATAGATTGCAGCCACTGTCCGTGGAAGGAGTTGCAGTGGGGCAGAGAGGCGGGGCGGGGGAGGGGCAGGGTGGGTGATGCTAAAAACCGGCCGATGGATCATTGGAGGTAAGTAAACAATTAAATTAATTAAACAAATTTCGTAAAAGCGCGCGCTGCATCAAAATTGCGATGCAGCGTGCGCTACAAAATTTGTTTAATTATTTAATTGTTTACTTAGCTCCAATAATCCATATGCCGGTTTTTAGCATCCCCACCCTGCCCCTCCCCCGCCCCGCCTCTCTGCCCCACCGCAACTCCCTCCACGGGCCGCGACTGATAGATTCCCTTTGCTTGAGGACGTCTGTGTAGTATCCTGCCGGAGACGTAGCTGTTTCTTGCCACTCCCCGAGGGCTGGACTTACAACCACCCCATATCCATCCAATACAGGTGTCACGAGTGACGTCACATTTGTTAATGAAAGAGGCAAGGCGCATGTGCCCTGGGACAATTCTCTACCCACTATATACCAGTGGCTGTGTCATTCATGGAACCACTTAAAATTATCCTGAAGCAAGCAGGGGTCAAATATCACCTTTATGCAGATGACACTCAACTCTACTACAAAATCAAATCACCCAGTGACAACCTGCATCCAAACACCACAGTAATCCAGATACAAACTTGATTTAATTCCAACCACTTAAAGTTGAACCCCAACAAAACTGAACTAATTCTATTCTCCCCTAAAAGTCAACCTCTCCCAATCCAAGACTGGCTGAAGAACCTAAATTGCTCACTCACTTGGTCCAACTCCGTAAAGTCCCTAAGCATCACCCTGAAAAAAACATGTCAATGAAAGATCACATTAAAAACTCAGCGAAAGGAGAGCTTTTCAAACTAAAACACCTCAAGAAAATTAAACTATTTATTCCGCCCGATGATTTCAAGACGGTAGGACAATCGTTAGGCCTCTCTCAAATGGACTATGGGAACACCATCTTCACAGGGAGACCAAAAATTCACCTTGCCGTTGGCCTGGCTTATAACAGGTGTTAAGCGGTTTGAAAACATCACAGCCAGCATTCAAGATTCTCAACTGGCTTCCCATCGAAAGAAGATGTAATTACAAGACTGCTTGTATCACCCACAAAGCCCTGCACACCTGAAACAGGCGACCAACTATCTAGACAACAAACTTACGAAAGCAGGAGCAATAATCACTCTGGGAATCTCCAACTCACTTTAGCTCAAACTGAAAAGGAATTCTGCCATGACTCGCTCTTTTGCTGGAAATGCACCTAGGACAGAGGGAAGAAATGAAGGAGAGGGATGCATGAAGGGAGAGTGTCTGTGAGAAAGAGAGAAATAAAGAGTGAGAAAGAGAGGGTTAATGGAGAGGAATTAAAGATAAAGAGGCAGACCAAGAGGGACACAGAGAGGGAGAGCAGAAAAAGAGAGAGGCTTAAAGAGAAATGATAGCCAGCAGAAGAGAATGAAATAGCAAGAGGGGGGGAGAAGAAAGAGGGAGGGGCAAGAAAGAGACATAAAAAAGTGGTAGAGACTGAGAAAGAAGGAAGGCGAAAAGAGAGAGAGGAGGATGAGGAAGAGCATGCAGGACATGCTTTAGTGAAGCACAACATAATGATTGCTGAGTCTTTAGCGCTGGAACTACTGGTGTTACTGAGTGACCCAAAGCGCTAGAGAGGCCATACGTTTCTGGTAATTGTGTGTGAGGAGAAGAGAGGAGCTGACAGTGCCAGGGCAGTGCAGCCATTCCATTCATGAACTGGAATGGGTGAGCTGTAATGACACTTTCCCTAAATTTGAGAGTGGTGTGCAGGGAAGCACATTCAGCAGGAGGTGGAAGGGGTCGGAAGGCCGAGCGACGGTGGGGATTATAAAAACCCCAGCCCAGTCTGTGCACTTGGTGTCCAAAGGACTGCATTGATCGAGGCCAGAGGCAGAAACATGATGTTCTAAAGCACTCCTGAAACCAAGCCAAATTTAACTCCACTAGAGCCAAGAGAGAGAGGTTTCTGCACCAATGCCAAGAATGGCCATATTACTGGGAACTGTTGTGCTTGAGGCGTGTCTGACTTCCATTAAAGATGATTAAAAGCATGCTTTGGTCATTTTGTTAAACATGTATTCAGGGAGTACAAAACAGTAGGAGCAGGATATAAAGAGGATGGGTTAGAATTTTTAAGCTACATAACTTGAATCAGATTGGGAATTGTGCAACTCTTTGGTCTTAAACTAAACATGAGGCAGGAGGACGCTGAAAAAAACTATGCAGAGCTCTTAGTGCGCTTTTGGCTGTTATAGCAAATTACCTCAATAGTAAGGTAGCTCAGTGAACAATGCACGCATTGTAGAGATCTTCCTGGAACCTAAATGGCATCTGTAATTTGGCATGCATACTTAGACTCGTTTCAGACTCGTATTTTTGAAGGAGGGGAAGGGTAGCTGGTGAGAAATCCAAACAGTTTAATGGGCCAGTGTAATTTACAAGACTATATTTTTGACACATTTTATGTAAAATGTTTTTTTCCTACCTAATGTTTGTGTGTTCAATTGCTATCCGGAATGGTAATACAATTTTGACATTTCAGTATTGACTTAACTAAGGTAAATATTTATTTGTTTACACAAGGACAGCATCAGATTTAATTATATGAAGTTTTTGGAGAAAGTTTTACTGTGGTCATCAAAACTAGCTGATTACCACATTCAAGGGTTACTCTGATAAAGTTAATAAACTTTCATTTAGACCACATCTTGACAAATAATATAACTCCAGATTGGCTTGTGGCTGGTCTCATCTTTTGTGTTGTTTGGTGTATGTATGTAGTTGCCCGCAGCACAATCCTAGTGGTCCTGTTATTGTCTCAGGCTTCTTGTGATTCAGAACAGGTGCCTAGGACTACGGGAGATAACGATAAGTGTGATCTAGCTAAAGTAGCAGGTTGTGTTTGGATAGGAGAGCAGCTGATCCGCACGAAAGCAGGCTTGTCCTAAAGTGCCCATGGTGTTGCTGGAGTGCGAAAGCACTGTATGTAAACACAGGTCTAGACTGACAGAAATAACCAGCAGAACAGCCAATATGTAGAGGTGTTTCTATAAACGTTTTTCAGTTTCCCAGAGAAGGTAACATTGGAAAGCGGATCTATTGGTCCTGAAAGGCAGCTCAACACGGCCATATACGTATATATACCTTTAATGGCAGCGATGCCAGTCAGACCCCTTCCAAAAATGTTTGTTTCATTTAGCTCGTTTTGATAATATGTGTCGTGGCCTTTCCCCATATTTTTCAAAGTCTCTGTATGTAAGCAACTGTTCCTACACTGCGAGGTTTGTGACATCGCCATTTGTAATAAACAATCTTCTTTGTCTGAAACCACATAATTTGGCTCATGGCTTTGGACATGTTGTTTGTCTGCCCTGCACAACAGTATACTTCTGTAAAGCTGTTTGAACATATCTGGGATTTGTAGTTTGTTATGGTTATCATATAGTGGTGTGTTTCTGTAATACTAACAGTTATATGGGTTATGTTTTCTGCCTTATGGTTGGACCATAGACGCTCTCAGAATACAGAGATATTTTTATTAAAAGATCACCAGAGGCCCCATTATATGCATAATAGCATCAGCCTGTGTTAAGAGTTACAGGCTTAAATTCTTTTCCACCCTAATGATGCCCTAACTGCAATTGCTTTATTGACCTACTTGCTTTCTCAGATTTGCTAGAAAATGCACCACTTGCCCACTCTTTTTTCAAAATTTTCCCCAGGAGGGACCCATCCCCCCCCCCCCAATCCTCCTTATGGCAGTCGGACTCGCTCGCCACAGGGCCCTCATCCAAAACTTTTACGACGCATTTCTTTCAAATGTCATCAACCGCCACTGGTGCTTTGCTAGTTTTGAGATACGACAAAGAATAAGTACACGGCAACAATAGGATATTTTTTATCACCACGCTCATTGAAATGTTCTTCACTATTTGATAGGCTTCTGGTTTGATCAAGAAGCACCTTTGCAGAATTCAGGTTACCTTTAGTAAGTGAACTGACAGGACGTCTGGGACAAAGTTCAGTTGTAATGAATGAGATGAGTTTTTGTACATTAGAGAATTCCAAAAATGTTCCACAAAATAAGTGTAGAACAGAAAACTAGAAGAATACTCATATTATATCCCAGCAGCTTGAATGGGTTACTAGTGGTCTAGGAGCAATTGGAAAAGTGTTCTGATTACAGTTTATTTAAATTAAATATATTCCACGAGGGAAGAGTAGCGTTGTTGTTGTGTCTGTAGACTTGAAAACAGCATTTGAGGGTGTAAACAGTGACCTTTCAAGGGCAGGTATTCGTGAGGTGTAATTAAAGCCTTGCACACAAATAATTGTGGGCAACTGCCTTTTAGGGTCGAAGTTTGTGAGGGCTGTGTACTTGCCAACAGGGTGGACTGGGACAAAAATAGGCCCAGGCATTAAAACAAAAGTGGCCCCTATTAGCATATCAGATAGCTAAAAAAAAGTGGCCACATTTGCAAATATGGCAGTTTTGAACTTGTAAAGACAAATTGTAAAGTTTTTTTGCAAGGATGCATGCATTTGTGCTTGCTGCAGGGAATATTTGTGGTAACAGCAGGGAAATCAATAGTAAAAACGGGTCCACCAGACCAATAAATAGGCCCACGAACCTAAACAAAAATGGTACACACACGGTCCCATCAGCTCAGACCCTCAGGCACCTCCTGATTGCCCTACGGGCCGGTCCAACCCTGCTTGCCAATGAAGTAGTTAACCATTTAATTAATTATGTTGTTGTCAATCTAATATTAATATAGCATGATGTACCACTATGAGTAGGGAACACATTTACAATACTACCGTGTATATAGGATGCTATTCTATAATTCAGAAACGCCTACATGTCTAATATTTCATACATTCTTATTGCCTACCTTACCTATCGCTTGTGTCTTTTCTACACTCTTGCTCTCACCAGCTAGACCCCATGACTAATATCATCACTTTGTCTCTTATCACTGGAACTATGCCTCAGGACTGGAAAAGGGGGGTAGTTGTTTCAGAAAAGACAGCCTAGTTAGATCTGATGTAGATAAATACAGGGCAAATACCCTTCTTCCAGCACTGGGCAAATTGACTGAGCAAACAAGCAGTTGGCAAATCATTTGGAAGAGACTAGCCACAATTTAGGAAGGACCTCAAGAGCTGGCTCTTTGACTGAACTACAGATCTCCAATCTCCCCCCACCCTCACCCCACTCAGCGCCTTGAAGTCCTCACGGGTGAGTAGTCGTGCTGTATGAGAATCCTGATTGATTTATTGATTGATAGCTGCTTTGACCCGTGGCAGTTAAGATGTCCTCCCAGTAGGGGCACCTAGACAGCCGTTGCTTGTGCTCTTGATGAATAAATATCTGTCATCAGCCAAGGAGACTCTGCTGCTCTTGTTCTGATAGATTTATCGGCAGTGTTTGATACCATGGACCACAACATTCTTTTGTATCACCTTTTTGGTTGGTTTGCAGACATTTCACCACGAGTCAAACACCAACTCACCCTCAAAGCCGGTATTTGTCACTCAGTGATTGCCACTTTCTTTTTTTCTTTCAGCAGGGCGGTTCAGTACAGTGCAGGTGGCAAAATGCCCAGCTGCAAGAAAGACTCAGCACAAAGTCTGCATACCTTATTGCTTCAATTCTAACATGGGTTTCTTCCTTTTTGAAATATGAGACTTAGAAAGAGGCACTGCCATAGCGCTGGTTCTAGGAGCTGTTTAATGTCTACGTTTGTCCTCTGCCATGGCTTATTAGATCTTTTGGTTCCAGTATCATCTTTTCGCCCACAACACCCAACTGATGTACCCATAGGCTGTCAATCGCATCAATCCATGGTCAAACTGAAAACATGTCTCTTGGAAGTATATTGCTGAATAGCTTCCACTTTTATTCAGTTTAATGCCAGCACATCTGAAATATTATTTAGCAATAATACGGAAACATGCCAAATCACTCTTTGGCCAATAGCTATGGAAACCGATCACTCCCCTGTAGCTCGGGTAAAATCCTTGGGGTTCATCCTGGATTCAGATATATCCCTACCTTGCGCAGGACAAGGTTGTTTCATCCACATGTTTTGGCGTATTTTACGCTGTGAAGAACATTTCCTACTTCCTTGCCAAACATCCATATGAGTCTGTATCCATATTAGCCTGTATCTCTTACCAGTTCGACTACTGTACTATCCTGTACCTTGGCCTACTTGAATCCTCATTAAATCAGATGAAAGAATGGAAAATGTTGCTGTCAGGTTAGTCTGCCGGTTAAAAACATTGGACAATGTCAGTTAGGCATGAATAAGTCTACATTATCGTCTGTTAAAACATTTTCTTCTGGTAAGAATTGTCTTCAAAATACTTTGTCTTAAGCTTAGAGTATTTTATGTTATCAAGCAATACCTATTTGGTCAATGCTTCTCCTGCTACAATTTGGTAAGATGTTAATGGTCCAATTCTCAAATTCTGTTAGCAATCCCACGCGCCAAACACTCCAGGTATGACAGTCATGCTCTTTCCCTACTTGTTCCTCAATTTTGGAATGCTGTTTCCCTGGGTATTATGTCCATGCTAATAAGTATCACCAAACCTTCATAAAGTTTTTAAAAACCGACTTTTTTGCGTTTGATGTTCTCTCTCACATGGTTATCTGGTCCAGATTGTTTTTTCCCAGTGCCAAGATTTCTGGGTAATATGTGATAAAAAATAAACTCTTCATTCATTCAAAATGTGCAGTTACTCCTGTTAAATCTCTTGCTAGTTTTGAATTTCATAGCCTTGCCCACCCTGGTTATCCTCTAAACAGTCTAACTGTTAATGTACTGCACAAACTGTATTGGGCTGTCTCTTGCAGCCACACGTGCCCACGTCTTTCCTTAAGTGGCCATGGACATGCAGCCTTGCCTACAGGTACCTCCGCCATTGACACAGAAGGTTACATTGGCCAACCCTTCCTTTTATCGCTCGAGAAAAAATATAAAAATACACCATGATTGATCTTGGCTACTTCTGTGGTATTTGGGGTTATTCTCCATCTAATCATCTGCCACCTTAAAGGATAATCAAATGCTGGGGATAGACATGAAGGAAGAGATGGTCAAAGGTTACTCCTAATTCACACATTTTTAAATTTCTTTTCCTTATATCATGGACACCGATAAGCTGTTTCTGACTGCTAGGAGGATGTGAAAGTCACCAACAGTATTTACACCCAATTTCTGATTTCAAGTACTGGTGTAATTTTGCACTAACCCACATTGTTCCCTCACACAAATCTCACCAGGTTTTACCTCAGGGGTATCTGTAATAGTTGTACTGTGCAAAATGGTCCAGATTCTGGGGTTTGAAGCTAAGAACAAGGTAAAACATTCAAAGTAAAGCCAATCCTGGTAGTTATCCCTCATTCCAACAAGGGGAAATAAAACCTCTCTTGTGAAAAACCATAAGGCATCATATTGATATTTTCCAGGATGGTGTTACATCATGACATGTAATGAGGGCCAATATCTGACTGGTTTTAACTTATTTGCCATTTTTGGATGATGGCCTGTGGCCAGCGATGACTTAAATATGTTTTACCTCCATCCGGAGCTAACCTGGTCCCTCAACCTTGCCCCATTACTAAGGAAGACCAAAGATGACCTTCAAAAATGGCAGTCTCTCCCTTTGAACCCGATGGAGAAAATTGCATTATACAAGATGATGTTACTCCCCCGATTCTATACATATTAAAGAACATACCTCTCCATCTCCCACGTCAATGGTTTTGTGCCCTGGATAAAATGACGACCCTGTTCCTCTGGGGAAACTCAAGGCTGTGACTTGCGCTGATCCACTGCCAAAAAGCTCTATATGACAGTGGGATGGAAATGACCGATCTCTTTCTCTATCTCATGGCTGCACACCTAATTGGTGATTAATGAGTGGTTCTCTGGGAGATGGTCAGAACCGGCCTACCAACTAGAACTGTAGATTCTGAGGTTCTCACAGATCCAAGTGATTCTTTAAGGATCGTCAATCCCCCACACTATCCCTGCTGGGACCAGAGCAGTCCTCCTTGCTTGGTGCTCAGCATTACTGTACACCCGCTGGGAGGCCATGCTCACACTTCAAACACCTACGTGGCGAGGTACATGGGTAGGAGACGTGGCGAGGCTAGAGGTGCTCTAGAAGTGGGACCTTATTGGTATCACTCAGACTGGTGATGTTTGGAAGGAAGGTCAACTCCGGGCCTTTCAGAATCTCCAGAACACATACTCCCTTAGCACCACACAGTTTTATAAATAACTGCAGCTTTGGCACACTCTTATGATGGGCATCACCTGGGATACTACTCTTCCTAAATTCAGTCCCTTAGAGGCCAAAATACCTTATAGGGGAGCTGGGAAGGGGAGTGGTCTCCCAGATCTTCAAGAACTACCCCAACACATTAGATCATTTGTAAACCCGATGGGAATGATGGATGGGCCCTATGGAGGACGAGGATTGGAGGGACGCCCTTATGGTCCCCAAGTGATCACTATCTCTGCCAGGCTGAGGCTGATCCACCTCCACTACCTTCATTACTCATATCTCACCCCAACCAGGTTACACGAGCAGCGTATCTTCAAACTCCAAGCTGCGCACGGTGTGCGGAGGAGCGCGCAGACTTCTATCACATGACTTGTTCCTGCACTATCATATTGAATACTGGGCAGAGGTGGTTGGTGAATTGAATGGGGCTTTGGGTTGGGAGGCTCCTCTCATGCCCCAAGTCCTGCTCCTGGGGGTGCTGGAAGCCATAGGAGGCTCCAGGGCCAACAAAGCATTTCTGGGCATGGGCATCATGGTAGCCAAAAGAGTCATAGTGACTAGATGGAAGAGACCCAACCCCTCCCCCCCCACCCCCTCCCCCACCACACACACACAATTTCCCAGTGGCGCAGAGGTCTAGATTGGTGCACCGCACAGGAGCAACCGGTGTACGCAGCATGGGATGTCCAGCCAAATACACCAGTGTGGGGCAAATGGCTAAGACTATTAGGTTAGCAAGTGGGACAGGGATCTGGGGAGTTTTGTTGTTGAATTACTGTTCTGATGTATTGCTATTCAGAAGTATTGTAGGAGAGGACCTCTCCGCATATCATGCATGGTCTATGTCAAGCAGGGCGGGTCCCTATACCATGAACTGTCATGTCTATGTGTTTGTTTGTTAAAACCCTATGAAATTGAGCATTAAAAGAAAAAAAAAATATATATATATATATATATATATCTATATATATCCAGTTAAGAACGGCGTTCCTCAGCGAGCACTCAGGCACAAGAAACACACCGCAGGCATCAGTCCAAGTAAAGCAGGGTTTATTCACGCCATAAGCCCTACGTGATGCGTTTCGCGCTTCACAAAGCGCTTGATCACACAGGTGTTATCAAGCGCTTTGTGAAGCGCGAAACGCGTCACGTAGGGCTTATGGCGTGAATAAACCCTGCTTTACTTGGACTGATGCCTGCGGTGTGTTTCTTGTGCCTGAGTGCTCGCTGAGTAACGCCGTTCTTAACTGGATATTGATTACCGGTTGCTTCGCCGGTCGCGAACCACCCCTTCAAAGGCGAGGGATTTCTGGAAGGAGCATTTTCAAAAGGGATATATATATATATATATATATATATATAGGTTTTACCATGGTCCATTCAGTTAATGTGGAATGAATGACACTGTATTTGGGCCACTAGGGGGAATGGACAATTTGCTCCAAGGCATTTGCTGAATACAAATTTCAGAGTCCCTAAGAAATACAATTGCTAATTGAGTGTATTTAAAATTCACTGCTTGACCTCTGCATAATGCAAGACTAACTACCCTCCTCTTCTTTCTACTCAGGCAGCACACTTCAGGATGTACCAGCTCTGCAGTCTCCTTCATCAGCCCCCTTTGACATCCAAGTGGCTGAAGAAGAGATCCCGCCGCAGAAAGCTGTACCTGATGAAGAAGCACACAGTAACGTATCCGTAGCCGGGCCTGAAGTCACTGAAGAAGGCTTCGACTCCATGTGGCATGAAATTGAAGGCCAGGTAATTGAAATCGGGCCTGAAGATACAGAAACAACACTGGAGCAAGTGGAGGACTCTGCTGTGCCCAGTTTCTTGTCCTTCAGTTCGATCACCACTGACTCTCCTATTTGCACCGAGGAAAGCCACAGAGAGAGGCTGCCGGAGCACACCGAAGTCCCCATGACTTCATGTGAAGGCCATGAACGCTCACCCCAGCCTCCAATACGCGATTTCCCGCCAGGGATTCGCATTACCAAGCAGTACCTCTTAGAGTCGTTTCTCACGCGGGTCTACGCCAACACGCCATTTCCGTTCACGTGCGCCGCGTGCTCCCGCTCTTTTGCGTCAGGGGACTTGCTGTTTGCGCACGTGCTGCAGGGAGTATACGGGGACTTCAGCTGCCTTGTATTCTTTCAGAGGTGGAAGCTGATGCAAAGGAGGCTCCACGTGATTTGCCGCAGGCTGGAAAGTGCCGTGGAGAGACGCAGCCAGCTGAAGAGGAAGCTGGAAAGAGACAATGAATTTCCTCAGCCAGCAAAAAGAGCTTGTTGTGAGAAGAGGTTCCAAAGGTACCAGGAAAGCAGCAGCAGTGCCTTCAGCAGCAGCGGGAGCAGCTGCAAGAGGAAACAAAAGGAGGTTGCTCCTCTTCCGCTAAAAAAAAGGAAGTTGTCCTATACAATGCAATTCTAAGACATTGATATGGAAGGCCATATTCACCCAGTAATGGAGCAGTTTAAATGCACACATTTTAGACCGACACTTTAGAATTGTTTCTACCATATACGCACAGCTTTTTTTCTGATTGGCACAATTTTTTCTGCCTAGAATACATTTTAGATATATATTTATATATTTGTAGAGGTCTTAATAGAGCCCTTCAATGCACAGCCAGTGTAGCACGTTCAACAGAGACCTCTTCTCACAGTGGCGCTGGGAAAATCACAAATGAAAACCTTACCCATGCCTTCATACAAGGATCTGACAAGAAACCTCTTCTGAAGTCCCGTCTGTTGAGCCGCCTTTACCCTCTGTTGGCCATTTAGGTGACATCCGATGCACACGCAGCTTTAAAAAAGAAACCTCAAAATCTGTCAGTTTAAAACCAGTGCTACCTACCTAGACCCTGGCCTTCTTCTCTTGCACTCGGGAAGGAGCGTGGCCACTTACCAGAGCTCACATAGAAGCACGCCTCAGTCATGCATCAGCAGTTACAGACCTCTGGTTTGAAAGGCTAATTTGTATCACAGTGTTGGTCTTAGGCGAGCAGTCATGTATATGAATGTACATTCCCTTGCACACATTTGATGACTGGAACATTAGAATGTTCTTTATATCCGAGTTATACTCTGTTGCCTCTCAAACATTCAAGTGAAGGCAATGTAGGTTGAACATTATACTTTGTTTAAATTATATATTATTCATCTTATTTCCATAGTTGCACACATACTCTTACACTTTAGTTTAATACAAACCCTTGTAAATATACTTCCTTTAGGTCCTACCCACTGTACAAAGCATCCTTGCATCCCTCACGTAATCATGGATTAAACATTCTTATTAGGACAAGCATTGTTACTTTTAGACAACATGGATGTACCCTGGATCCATTTATCCATTGTTCCTTTCGCTCACAACCCAAGGATAGGCCTCTCTCGTGTGAATTAGCAATTGCAACGTGCCATATATTTATTCCTAACCTCTTACACAAGATTGTTCCTTATTTGACCACCTTGGGCCAGGATCTGCAAAAAAAGGACAGAATTGTGAGGCTCGTCTCTTGTTTCGGGCCCTCTGGTTGTGACTAGTGCTGTCCTAGTAGGTGCTTTCCAATAAAGAATGTAAAACATTTCTGACTTGTGATTTTTTTATGTGTTATCACTCTTACTACTGCTGACAAGAAATTTGGTGCTTTCTGAAACAGTGTGGGTTTTGCATCTTCTTCAGACCACAATGCCAAGATATGAGGGTATTTCCAGAGAATGTAAGGAGCATTTAGTGCATTTGAATAATTTGATAGTTTTAATCTTATGCTACCTGACTAACATGATATATCATATTCTATACTGCACAGTCAATTCTTAAATATCAGATTAGGCTCTCTCCGTTCGAGTCAGGAGACTCCCCTTATCCTATTACCGTGCCCTGAATATCACTGGGGTTTCTTTTAGGTTCATGTTCTTTTCTTGTGGTACGTGGTGCTTGAGTCTTGCAAAATTCCCAGGCATCAGACCCTGTTTAGGGAGCTACAGGGCACGCAGGGTCTTCTAGGCCACAGCTGCGTGGGGTGGGTAGTTTGGCTCAGATGTCCCAGGGTCCTTGCTTCTACGGCTCTGCAAACTAGGCCAATTACAACCCCTTCAGCACTTGGCCATCAGTGATAGCAAAGACGAGAAGGTACAGGTTTCTCAAGGAGATTAGTGTGGGAGTTCAACAATCTCAGCACTCATCAGACACCCACACAGTCTAATAACTTGGATATCCAGCTCTGCGCTTTTGTTTCTAAAAGAGAAGTACTTCAATACTGTTTAAAACTTTAGATAGTACAAAAGTTCAGATACTCAAGCCCATATTTATCAAAATGTGATGCAAAAAGACAGCTTGCCACACTGCGTCAAATGGTGAGGGCAGGAATGCGCCATATCTATAAAGATATTTTGTGAAACTAAGGAGTTAGGTCCGTATGAGGTGTGGGGCAGGCTGGACCTTATTAAATTAATAACACAACAAAAATGCCTACACCCAACTATTTTTTCAAAAACACTTATTCCTAAAGAATGGGGCAAACAAAAAGACTTTTGAGTTTGACCCAGTATTTTTATTTATACCTATCTACTTCATTATTTATTCACTATTTTTTGAATTTTACAGAAAAGGAAAAAAGACATTCAATATATTTCAATTACATATATACAAAACTATGTACAAGACCATTATTTACATTTCATAAACACAACTATCATACATTCTACACATAATACGAAATACAAACAAAAGGAAAAAATTAAAATTCTACAATAGAGCTAATCTGTATCCATAAGAAAAGAAAGGAGACAAAGTCAAAAGAAGGAGCAACTCTTCAATTGAAGATGACTTTACAATTGGCGAAAGCCAATTGGAACGCTTAGTGATATTAATTGCTCCCTCAGATGTGCCACACATTGAATGTATGATAGTTGTGTTTGTGAAATGTAAATAATGGTCTAGTACATAGTTTTGTATATATGTAATTCCTTTTCTGTAAAATTAAAAAAATAGTGAATAAATAATGAAGTAGATAGGTATAAATAAAAATACCTGGTCAAACTCAAAAGTCTTTTTGTTTGCCCCATTCTTTAGAAATAAGTGATTTGAAAAAATAGTTGGGTGTAGGCATTTTTTGTTGTGTTATTAATATCTATAAAGATATGGCACATCCCTGCTCTCTCGTTGCACACTCAGTGCACCCTAGTATAGCACCCTTGTGTCTTGTCTCAAGGGGGCCTGCACTGCAGGAAGGAATGTTTTGTGCAGGAAGGGATACCATTCTGCATAAAAACAATCAATAGAGGTGAGGTGATATAGATATTTCTTTTTGTTGTGCCTCTATTGGTAATGCATAGCATTTTGATGCATTCCCAGGTTTACCTGTCTTGGCAATCTGGAAATGCGCCAAAATACATGGGTGGATGTGTGGGAACACCCACTCTCCTCCGAAGTAACGCCTTCCAGGAGCAGAGTAATGCAAGGCAGCGACTTGCGCTGCCTTGCGTTACTCCATATTTATCAAGCAATTCAGGGCCACGCAAGGTGGCCTTGGATGGTTTGTTAAATGTGACTTAACAATCGTGTTGCCCTTGCGTCACCGTGTATGATGATCCTTGGGTAAATCTGGCGCTCAAAGTCTCCGGTGCAGAACAGCTGTCCTTTGGTGAGGATGCTCCCCTCTGCTTCGCCCTCCACCTCTTGTAGTGTTAGGGCATCGTGGTTTGGGTATCGGGCGCAATGGCAGTGCCTCTCCTCCTTTTACACAGCATTGTGGACTCAGTCTTGATAGCTCACCAAACATATACGTCCATGGGAGGCCTCAATCTGGCCTACCACATTGCATTTGTTGTCCTCCTCTTGGCAGGAAGAAAGACCGGTAATTGCAGGTGTGTCAGTCCAATGCTCCAGTCCTCCTAGGAGCAGAAGTATAGCCCCATGGCAGAGTCCGGAGGTGGCAGCAGTAGTGCAGTTGTCTTTGGTTGGCAGTGACCTACCGGGCTTTTTAAAACCATCTTTTTTGGCTTTTAAACATTTGTACATCTAGCCAACAGATGAACACGTTCGCGTAGGTACAGGTTTAAAAAAATAGGGCTTCACTGAGGAAGTTCCATGGATTAGTAATCTCAAGGGAGAGTCTCTCCTGAATGTTGGCTCATATTGGTGCACTCTGCCCTATGAGGCATATTCTGAAATCTGATAGAGGTGCGATAGATTGTTTTTGTTCAGGAAACCAACCGTGAACAAGAGGAGAGATTTGGTCGGGGGGGTGCAAGTTCAATGTAAGGCATAAATAACAGTGAGAAAGTAGGTAAAGAGAATGCTATGAGGGGGAAGTGCTGTACTCTACAGAGGGTGGGAAATAAGGCTCAATACTGACTGTGATCTAGGATTGAATCAGAATGAGTCAGCTGACCCTGGAGGTTCATGCCGGTAGAGTGTCAGCTTTTGGGGTACATTTTTGGGCTAGTACTTGGCCGTCCCAATCACTTGCAATTGGACGCTTCAGAAAGTCTCTGGCTTCTTCTTTATGGAAGGCCCTGCTTTCGGGCTCAGCCCATTTTATGGTGGCTTGGGACCAGCTCCAAACCTTCCATCGCATCTCAATGTCCCTTTTAGCTGCCAATAATGCGAGTCTAGGAAGTAGGCTGCCACTTTGATTTTATGGTTCTCATGCATTAATGCAGGGCTCATATTTCCCAGGACGCCATGTTGACCAAACTGGAAGTGCTCATCAATCAGCAGAGGACGTCTGACCGAAAGGCCATTACCGATGGGGAGTTCTAGATCAGGGAAACATCCTTTACGACGCAACTTTTACTATGCAGTACCTTTACAATGCAGGTTTTACAAAGAAAGACATTACAATGTATTGCGCTGGGGGGCGCTGCAGGATAGGGAATAGTTTAATTTACTATCCAAAACCTTCCCTACTATCCACGGGGACTGGAGTTGGAATAGTAAATTAAACTATTCCACTATCCAGCGCCCCCCAACGCAAGTCGTTGCAACGACTTGCGTTGAAAAACCTGCGTTGTAAAGGCATGCGTAGTAAAAGCATGCGTTATGATGAAATACATCCTCTAGATCATGTAGTGAAAGTCTGCAGAGACGGTAGCGCGAGGCACATAGGAGGCATTACCAGCGGGGTAGCTATTGTTAGTTTTGAGGGGTATAGGTAGGCCATATGTAAAATAGAATTTTGATCAGCTTATATTTAGCATTACATGAGACAGCATGTGGGCATGGAAATATAATGTAACATTCCTTATCATGGCCCAACTGCTCTATTTCTGATTTCCAAGGCTGCAGAGATGTGTGTGTGTCGTTAAAGAGAGTTATTTGGCTGTCTGATGCAATTTCTGACATTCCCCATTCTGAAAAGAGTTGAATGAGGGAGCGCATGTTGGGTTCTAAGTCAATAATAGACCAAGGGCTCCATATATTTTGAACTGTCCTCTATGAAAGTCGCATTGATCTACTAGGGAAGCGAAGAAAAATAAGTGACTGCTGTGGTATAGGTCCCCTAGTTTCGTGATGTCTGCAATTTCCCAGAGTTGGCGGTCTTCTTCTGAATATCACCCGCCATATCTAAGAAAGCTGAATAGTGGGAAAACTGGGCCTGCAGGATGATGTGCTTGGTCTCAAGTGTAGTATCAGTATGCAGCAGATACTTAACGTGGGCTACCTCTCCCCAGTTTGGCACCTAGTAGCATGAGACCTTGTAGTTCTTCCGGGGTAACTGGTTGCCATTGGTACATGTATCCTCATGCGAGAAGCGTGCTAAAAAACCTTCCAGCCACTGAAGCTGTGAGCTAAACAGTAATACTCCTAGCCCAATGTCCACCTCGCTTTGTTGAGAGCTGCAGTTTAACCATCGCCTTTCTGTGTCATCCATTACGCCTAATAAGGTGCTGAAGTAGTGTGTCTATATTTTAAAATAGTTCTTGGGAAAGCATAATTGGGATGGTGAAATAGGAAGAGAGTCTAAATAGCATTGCCGTTTTAGATAGAGCGATACGTCCCTTAAATGACAGCTGAAGTATTTTCACCTATGCCCTGAGGTAAGTCATTGTCTTCATGAGGTTCCCATGTAGCAGGCCTCTGGCTGAGGGATGTACTTGAATATATAAGTAGCGAATGGAGAGCTTCTCCCATTTAATGGGGCGGTAACCCAAAACGAGGTGTATTGCGCCAAACTTTCTAAATGTCTGGCAATACTTGACAGATCCCCATCAATATCCTTGACATGGAAGGGGATATCGCAAGCATACAGGGACACGGATCGTGTTCAGCCGGAGAGGGGGATGCACGACACATGTTCTACTCGCCTGAGCCGTAACACAAGAGGTTCCATGCCAAGAGCAAAGAGTAGAGGGGGCATCCTCGACAGGTTCCCCTTCTAATATTAATGTGGATAATATCAGTCTACCTACACAAAATCTGTGTAAAGTAAGCTGATCATGGATTCTGAAGGCTGGTTCCCATGGGTCTCGCAGGGCCACCTCCATGTGGACAACTGGGTGCGTCATCAGTTCAGCTTATCAGGCCTCTCGGTGTCAAGGCAGCAATGTAGTCTGCTATAGGTATTACATCCTGATGGCGATAGTTAAACCACTTCTAGGTGCTCCAGAGCTCAATGCGACAGCGTAGTCTGGTTGGGCAAACTTCTGGTTAGTGCTTTAGTCAATCATCCAGGCATATATTGGTCTAGTGTCTCGAGGCAGCAGCTTCATTTTCAGCAGTATAGTTTGCCTGGGCATACGTTGGGCATCTGTAGAGGGTCAAGTCACTACAGAGTTGGTTCGGGCATAAACAGGTTGTTTCATGGGCTTGGTATTAATTTCTTGTTCAGTGGCACAGACTGCTCAGGCACACTTGGGGCAAGTGGCAAGGACACAGTGGCAGAGTTCATTTGGGCACACTTGGGCAAGTGCCAAGAGGGCAGTGACAGATGGTCTCAACAAGGTGATCTGTGGGGTCAACAGTACCCATTCTTCAGGTACAATAGACAGGGTATGTGAATACTGGTTTGGAGTGGTTCCTCTTTATTTTGCCCTCAGACTGTCTTCCAGACTCAGCCTTTGTCTAGGATGTATGACGCTACAACGCATACTTTTACAACGCATACCTTTAAAACGCATTTTTTACAACGCAACATCCATTACAACGCATTCCATTACAACGAATTTTTAAAAACTAGCTTTACAACGCATTCCATTACAACGCATACTACCTTTACAACGCATACCATTACAACACATAACATTACATTGCATGTATGGTAAGTATTGGATAGTGTAGGGTAAAAATTACTATTTTAACTCCAGGGGGGTGCAACAGTAGGGTAAGTGTTGGATAGTGTAGGGGTAAAAATTACTATTCTAACTCCAGGGGGGTGCAACAGTAGGGTAAGTGTTGGATAGTGTAGGGGTAAAAATTACTATTCTAACTCCAGGGGGTGCAACAATAGGGTAAGTGTTGGATAGTGTAAGGGTACTATGCGTTGTAATGTTATGCGTTGTAATGGTATGCGTTGTAATGACATGCGTTGTAGTGGTATGTGTTGTAATGGCATGCGATGTAATGCATGTTGCATTGTAAAAGTTTTGTTGTAATGGTAGTGCGTTGTAAAAGTTGCGTTGTAAAGGTTGTTTCCCTTTGTCTACAGTGATGCTCCACACAGTAGGGTTGTCTCCAGATTGGCGCAGCCACAACAGAGGCACATAGAGTTGCAAGCAGTTTATACATAGCTATCTACAGCCACATCCGACAGTAATCAGGAAGAGGGATAAAAAGCTAAACTCTTCACACTCTGAATAACAGGGGCCACAGTCCCTCCCTTCCCCACCACCATCTCACTGACCCCACCTGAATCCACCCTATGACAATATTAACGGGGTGAGGTGAGAGGCTGATTGCTGTGAATATCTGAGCAGTATTGGACTGAAATCTAAAAGGCCCAGTCTCAATTTCTCATATGTAGGGGGCCAACATCATGGGGTGATTTGGGGATGTCAGACCTTGTCTTTATCTCAAAAAGAGATAACCTATTCTCAGAGGTGGTGACAGGTGATAGATTGCACCGAAGCATAGAACATTTTAAAGCATGGAGAAAGTGAGCAACTGTCCAAGACCATCACCTTCCAAGGCACCTGGGGAATAAGTAATTGGGACAGTTAAAGGTCCACCACAATACCAGCGTGCATAAAAACAGATTATCTTTTTTAAAGTGACAGCTGGACATTTAGACCTTCCAAACCTTAACCATAACACTCTCAGGTAGATATATTCAAAAAAGAATCTTTCTGTGCCATGTCTCTATCATTACTTCACATTTCCTCTTCTGCCTCACCCCAGTTTCATTAGCTAGCTCACACTATCTTTGCATTTGATGACCCTAGACCCATTCTCTCTAGCTCAATTCTCTACCTCGCCTACGCCTACCTCTCATCTCAATATGTAGCTCTATTGCACCTCTTGCTACCTCTCTCTCTCTCTTGACCTTCCTTTCTGTCACACTCTGTACCTACTTCTATATCTCTCTCTGTACCCAGTCTCTTAACATACTCTCTCTTCATCACTGGTATGGAAAGGTCCTTTGCATGGTAATTGATGTGCAACCTTGCTTTGAGTGCACAACTGTCCTGAAGTCTGAATCCCTAATGTGGATTTTGTTGTTATGGGTGAACACGGATCATGCATGTGCACCATGACATAGGTCTGTCTCTGGATTTGTGTCTTGTTGGACCAGGAGGTGCACCCAAAGCTCTACACTCGTAGTGGTGGAATACTATTGCCTACACCCACCCGGAGTTAGACACCATGAGTGCGGTGGTTTACAGCATATTGTGTAATGCTGAGTGGTACAAAACATGAAGGATGCAGGACATGCAGGGTATGTGCAGGATAAGTGCATGTGCTGGATGTATGCATACCTGTGAGTGGTAGATTACATATAGGATTCAGTGAATGGCAGAACACGCATGTTGAATGGAACTGCTGGATATATATGTGCCTCTAAGTGGTACAGTACATGTGCTGGGTGTTTGTGTGCCTGTGGATGGTATAATAAATAGAGGGCCCTGGGTTCCATTTTGGGAGGCCCAGCCCTGCATGGTGAAACCTGGAATAGAGGTAGAGAGATCCCCCCAGACAGATTTGTGGATTTCTCCATTCATGTTAGCTGGTTGGGACACACACTGGGGAGGGGAGCACCAGGCCTTCCCTGTTCACTTCAAAGGGTGCTCATAGATTCAGTGAGAGGTCACTAGGAAGGGGTCTGGGCACATCCCAGGAAAGAGATGGGAATGATAAGAGAATCATGAAGAATAGGGTTGGAAGCCCTGGGCTAACATTTGGATGCATATATCAATGTGACTGACATCCAGGTATGAATTCTAGTCACTCCCATGGCCTGTTTCGTGGGACGATCTGCTTCAGAGACATCCCTGCCATGGCAGACTTGTTTTCAAGAGGAAGAAGGAGCAGACTCAGACCATAAATCACATTTGGTAGGTGGATATGAACTATGAGAAGACTCAAAAAAGTGTCATCATCTGCCAAGCAGCCAGGTGGGGTGTGTGAGAAAGGAAAGCTCTGCTTGACTTCTGCCTTTGACAAGGACTGGGGGCCATGGACTGCTATTCTCCCTGCTCTGTTTCATTACCAGGGAATTCTAGAGCACCTGCCATGGAGCCTGGAACACCAGCACCTGCCTGCTTGATAGGACCAGTGTGCCCTCTGTGGAAGAGGAGCGTGTTTGGAGGGAGCAAGTTCTATTTGAGAGCCTTTTTGAGCAAGCTCCCTGTGCGAGGTATGAGTAACACAGCTGCTGCACCTATCAGGATTGTTGCCTACGTGCAGTATTAAGTCAGTGACCCCTGTGTACCAGGAGAGAGCCACTGTGAAGATAGCCATGTGAAACCCTACCACGCGGTAAGGTACAAAGCCTTGTGCAGGAACAGTGCAGCAGCCTCTGAAAGGGATTCAGACACCACAAGCTGCAGCTTGCTATTGTTTCCATTTCACCTCCCTGTAACTCTCTTTCATCTGCTTAAACTCTCTCTCAACCTCATCTCTCTTTTGATCTCAACTCGATTTCTCTTCATGCCTCTGCGCCATGCCAATCTTACCTCTCTCTCAGCCTTCTCTCTATGTCACTACTTCCACTTCACCTCTCTAAGTTATTCTCTCTACCTGACATCTTTTTCACTTTGTCATCTGTTTTACTATGTAACCTGTCACTTTACCCCAGTATTCCTTTGCTTCTTCTGCATCTCCCAGCTCTCTGTCTGTTCAATTTGACTCACCACTTTCACTACATTACTCTTTACTAGCTACCTATTTTTCACTACCTCTTATTCTTTATAATTACCTACTCTATTTCACTGTTTCTCTCTCCCTTTCCCTAACACACATTTCTCTGTACCTCACAGTTCAGACACCCTGCCTCACCTATTTCTCTACCACTCTTTATACATCTCTTTGCTTTCACTTCCATGTCTCAACTAACTATTCACTACTCTCTATTTCACTCTCGCTGCCTCTGTACCTCAATACTTTCTCTACTATAGCCATTTCTCTCTACGTACTCTTTTAACTTTACACCTCATCGCCCTTTCTCTACTTATCTCTTTGCCTCGCTATTCTCTTTACCTCATCCATCGTTCTATACCTCTTTTTATTTTGCTTCCCTCTCTGCCTCACTACCTTATGTATATGTTTCTTTCACTTCACTACCCGACATCCTCTACCTCTACTTTTACCACTCTTACCATTCTACCATATCTTTTTCTCTACCTCGCCTTTCCATGTATCCGAGATCTCTCACTCTACCCTTAATTCTCCCTATCTCTAGCTCTCTGTACCTTGGTTTGAAGCCTCATATTGTGGAAACTAACTGGGGGGGCACTACCAACCAGAATATAAGATCCTTAATTATTGCCCGGCGGTGTCGCCTCTTGAACCCACAAAGAAGTTAAACTATTGAAGAGGCAGGCGCTGGAGACTGGAAGGCAGGAAACAAGGTTTTTATTCTCTCCGGAGGAGAACACAACGAAACGGACAGAAGGTATCGTTCTGAGGTGCTCTAACTGCATCCCTGAGGCCTGGCCTCTTATACACACGTTTATCTGTTTATTGCATGTAACACATTCTCGTTGATACTTTGAAGTACGGAAAGACATCCTCAGAATCCCCCCTTTCCCAGCCCGTTCCCACGCAAGGTTACAGTGGAAGTCCCCGCCCCGTTCACAACAGGTGATGATCATCGCGCAGCTGGATATTCCGCCGGTCCACAGTGTGTGTGGGTTTCGATCGGATCTCGTGGGATGGGGGGGGGGCTTTGATCATCTCGGGGGTCCTTTGAGGAGGAAAGCTTTCTATTGTACGGGGAGGGGCAAGGGATTGGTATCGGCAGAGCTGGGTGTCGGCCTGGGAACGGGGAAGACAAACGGGCACACGGGGAAATGGGGTTTGCATCAAAAGGGCCGGGGATCATAAATGGGAAGAAGGGAGGTGTCGCGCTGGGAACAGGACGAGGGTCTGGGGCAGAGCAGCGCTGAAGAGGGGTTTTATGATTCGCGGCAGGTGCAGGCGGGGGGTTGTCAGTATGCGGGGGATGCCGGCGAAGTTAGGAATGGGAGAGAGGCGCGCTGGCTCTCGGCGGGAGCAGGGAAGCCATGGTGTTCAAAATGGCGGCTGTTTTACGCGCACAAAAAGGTTAAGGAGAGCAAGAGGGCGCCGATAATGTTGACGGTTTCAGCCTAACTTTCAACAGTCCTCCCTTTTCAACATATCTAGCCAACTTGCTTACTCAATGTCAATTTTCATCAAATTCCTAACTTCGGTATCATACAATGCTCTCATATGTTCGCTTCCAATGTCCACAGTTTTGGAAAAAATACAACTCGCACATAAAGAACACATAGGTGGCAAACATTGAATTCCTAAGCATAGGCCACATATTACAACTACGGGAATCAGGATAATGGTGAGCAGTCTCCAGCCCCAGCTTTTGACGGTGTCCCAGAACCAACCACCAAGCGACCATTCTTCTTGCTCTTGGTGAACTTCCGAAGAGAGTCTGTGAAGATGTTCGATGGCTTTGTACACTGAGGGTGAGTTGTCCGGTATGTATGTACAACAGCTGGCCCCAATAATGCGACATGCTCCTCCACGGTCCGCCAGAACCACATCTAGAACGAGGCGGTTCTGGAGAGCCACCAAACGGACCGCTTGGAGCTCGGCAGTGTTGTTGGCAAAGATGCCCGCTGTGATGTTCATGGTTGTCTCGACTGCCTGAGTCAAATGTCGGATGGCACGGCTGTTTGCCATCGGGCCCCAGAGGGGGACGAGTCCTTTCATAGCATCGAGGAACTGTGCCCCTGTTGAGTCGGCTTGCTCAACGTCTTTGGCCCGTTTTTGTCTGTGGTGATTCGCTGGGGCCACATAAGTTGGAGGAAGGACGAAGGAGATGTAGCAAGTGCCCCCCCAGCCTTTGGGGAGCCAGGTGTAGGCCTTCGTGCCGCAGATGAAATACATGTTTGGAGATGACACAAAGGAAGGTGGATCCGTGGAATCCAGAGTGCTGGTAAAACGGCAAGCGCTGCGACCCACCAGCTGTGTCCCAAGTCCTTCTACACACATGTGGCCTGTGACGTTGATGACCGTCAGGGCCACAGTCAGAGTGGCAGCCGTTCGTTTCCGCAGATAGGAGAAGGTGGGTCTGGTTGGATTGTTGAACACCTGCATTTCGATTCGTTCTTTGGCCGGGATGTCCATTTGGATCGAGTCGCTGGGGGTCAGCGGGCAGAAGTGTGTCTTTGTCTTGTTGCGCCCGGCCCCATGAGAAGAATGTGCTGCAGTTCTGCTGGAGGTGGCATTTCCCGTATAGCTCTCTTGTAGGAGGATCAGCCAGGCAAGGCAGGAGCCGTGGACAGAGAAGGGTGAAGGGATGAATGGTATTGAATGTCCAGTGGCATGGGGTAGCAACCCACAGATCCAGCAGTTGGAGGCGTTGGTGGCAAGATTGTGCTGGTGAAGTAGCTGCACGAAAGAGTTGTTCCAAAACTCCTTTCGCCTCTCTCTTAGTTGAGGAGAGAGCGAAATTAGATAATGTTCCTTCATGGTGGTAGGCTGAGCAGTGGTTAGGAATGTTTCGTGAGCAGGTGCGTGTTCTTCCATAATCCAGAGCGTAGTCATGAGGAGGAAACAGAGGAGGATTACGATGAAGAGTGCAATTGTCTTTGAGCTGTGGAGTCTGTCTATTCTCGGATTTCTGTAGTGGGTATTTCCTGCTGTCTCCGTCGGCTTCTTATTTGGCGCTTCCATCATCTTCTTATCTGGCGCTTCCATCATCTTCGTCTTCAAGGTGCTCGGTAGTGGGCAGGACCACAGACTTAGTTTCAGCCTCTCTCCAGGTAACCCTTGGTAGTTTGGGCCACCGTTCTGAGATCCTTTAACCTAGTCCGTGGCCTACTTAGCCGAAGCTCCCTCCTTTCGACGCAGGAAATACCCTTCTCGAGATGGCACAGTGGGGTCAGGATGTTTTGAAAGTTCAAGTGTCTCTGTGTCAGGATAGCAGTTCAACGATGGTCGGTCCTGGTTCAGGAGCTCTTCTTGGGTGTTGACGGTGTCTGTCGTGGCCAGGGTTGGAGAGACCTTTTTGCAGTGATGGGCGTGCAGCCAGTGTTTCTTCCCCTCCACTCGAAGTGCGGTCCGAGTGGTGATCAGCACTTGCCAGGGGCCCGTCCACCGGGGTTCCAAACTCTTTGATCGCTGAAAATTTCGGATCAGCACGAAGTCCCCCGGCTGGATGGCGTGGCCCGGACCCCTGGAAGCATCGGGGATGGCCTGCTGCACCTGCTGATGAAGGACAGACAAAGTTTCAGTCAATTTGTACAGATAATCAGACATTAGGACATCCGGAACGTCATGAATGGAAGTTGGTTTCGGGGCAGACCAGACGCTCATGGGTCGACCGAAGACAACTTCATAAGGGGTTAAGTGATGTCGGGTGGGGGTGGAGCGCATCGATAGCAATGCCAGTGGGAGGGCGTCTGGCCATTTCAGGCCCGTCGTAGCCACTATTTTGGCCAGTTTAAGCTTTAGTGTGGCATTGTGTCGTTCGACAAGCCCAGCAGATTGAGGGTGGAAGACTGCGTGGAATTTCTGTTTAATACCCAGCCCATTTAGGATGAGCTGGATAACGTTGGCTACAAAGTGGGGGCCATTATCACTCCATAGAACACGACAGAGGCCATAACGGGGGAAAAACTCCTTTAACAGGACCTTTGCAGTGGCCATAGCGGTGTTGTCACGGGTTGGATATGCTTCCACCCATTTGCTAAATGCGCACACCACGACAAGTACATATTTCAGGCCTTGGCATCTGTCTAGCTGGATGTAGTCCATCTGCAGGACTTCAAATGGGTGGTTTGGGACCCCAAATCCCCCCCGGGGTACTACAGTTCCTTTCCCGGGGTTGTGTTGCAGGCATATTAAGCATTGTTGGACCAGGCGTTTGGCGGAATCTGGGATCTTGTCATTGTGCCAAACCCTGGAGACAAGTTCGATCATGGGGGCTGATCCTATGTGGGCAGGGGAGTGTGCCATGGTTAATATGGGAATCAAGTACGAATCAGGTAGCAACCATTTGTTCGTGTCTTTCGTCCGCCAGCAGCCTTCATCGTCTTTCAATCCCACCCGTGTCCATTCAGTCAATTCGTGTTGTGTGCTAGTCGTTTGTATGTCTCTGATTGTGTCCTTGGCGTCAGTCCAGTTTTCTGCTTGTGACCTGGTCACGTACATATGTGTTGTCGTTCTATTTTCAGCTGTCGTTCGGGCGGTGATGTCAGCTAGTGCATTTCCCTGTCCGATAATGTCTGTCACTTTCTTGTGTGCCTGGCATTTGATAACGGCAAGTCTGTTGGGGAGGAGGACAGCTTCGATTAAGGCGGAGACTAAATCCCCGTGCAAAATGGGTGTGCCGTGTGAGGTCAAGTATCCTCTCTCCCTCCAGAGGAGCCCAAAATGGTGAACCACCCCGAAGGCATACTGGCTGTCAGTGTAAATGTTCGCTGTGGTTCCTGTTGCCAGGATGCAGGCTCGCGTCAAAGCAATCAGTTCCGCTGCCTGGGCAGATCGCTGGGTGATGCGGGCTGTTTCTACTACAGTTCGAGCCGTGGTGACTGCATAGGCAGCGGAAGTGGTACCATCGGAGAGTTTGATGCAAGAACCGTCCACCCACAACTCCCCGTCGGGGTCAGGGAAAGCTGTGTCTCTGAGATCGACCCTACTCCTGGTCTGTTCGTCCGTAAGAGTCACGCAGTCATGTACGGGGCGCACATTGGGATCGTTCTCTGGCAAGGGTAACAGAGTTGCTGGGTTCAGTGTGGTGCATCTTTTCAGGGTGATATGGGGGGCAAGCAAGGTTAGTTCGTATCCAGTCAGTCGTGCACTCGTCAGATGTTGCGTCTTGGTTTGGTTCAGGAGGGTGTCGACTGCATGGGGTACCAGTACCGTGAGGGAATTCGAGAGTACAATCCCCTCACTCTGTCGGATAGAGACTGCAGCAGCAGCTACAGCTCGAAGGCAGGCAGGCAAGGCTCTGGCGACAGGGTCAAGAGTGGCAGAGAAGTAAGCGCACGGTCGTTGCTTAGGGCCGATGGCCTGGGTCAGGACAGATAAAGCGCACCCCTCCCTTTCGTGAGTGTAAAGGGAGAAGGGCTTTCTGTAATCAGGGGTACCCAGGACAGGGGCTGAGCAAAGGGCATCTCGTAGTTCCGTGAAGGAAGTTTGACACTCAGGAGTCCAAGGGAGTGGGAAAGGGACGTCTTTGTTTAGCAGAGAAAGCAGTGGTTTTACAACGAGGCTGAAGTTTGGCAACCATTGTCGGCAGAAGGAGGTGAGGCCTAATAGGGAGCGAACCTGCTTCTGGGTTTTAGGGACAGGGGTATCTAGAATGGTTTGGATTCGATCAGGGGTGAGTTTCCTTCCATCTTTGGACAGAAGGTGGCCCAGGTAAGTGACCTGGGGTAGGCAGAATTGCAACTTCTTCTTGGAGACCTTGTGGCCATTTTCCGCCAGGAAGTGCAAGAGTTGAATGGTGGCGGTAACCGCTAGAGGGGTGGTGTCGGCTGCCAAAAGGATGTCATCGACATATTGTACCAACACCACCCCGTCGGGTAACCGGACTTGGTCTAGTTGTCTTTTGAGGGCCTGGCTGTAGATGCTAGGGCTCTCCGTGTAGCCTTGAGGGGCTCGGCAAAACCTATATGAGCGGGATTTTAGGGTAAAGCCGAAGAGATATCGGCTGTCTGGGTGGATGGGGATGGAGAAGAATGCGTTCTTGAGGTCGATGACGGAAAAGGTGGTGGCAGTGGATGGAATCAAGGTCAGGATGGTGGTGATGTCTGAGACCACAGGGTACTGGGGTACCACCACTTTGTTGATCTCTCGGAGGTCGATGATGAAACGGTATGCTTTCTCATCTCCCTCTCCCTGCTTCTTGATAATGGGCAAGATAGGGCTGTTGCAAACATTGCTAACCACTTCCTCTACCACTCCTGCGTCTATCAGTGACTGGATAATCATTACCAATGCCTTCTCGCCCTCTGGCGATATCCGATATTGTGGGAGTTTTGGGAGTGTTGCGTCTGGTCGGACAGTAATGTGCACTGGGTCAATTAACATACGCCCTACGTCCGAATCCGCTTTGGCCCACAGATACGGAGGTAGAGTGTCAAGCAGGGACGCGTCAACGTCGGTGATGGAAAACATGTGCCGGGGGGAACAATGTCTAAGCAGAACGGGGTTGTCGTAAAGAAACACTCGAACTCCATCTTGAGAACACCTAATCGTCGCTCGGAAGTGTTTCAGTAAGTCAAGTCCCATAATGGCGTCAGGGCTATTGGAGGAAAGCAAGAACGTGGTGTCGGTGGTGTTGTTTTCTACGTCAAAGAGAATCGGGGCAGACAAAGGGTTGGTGGAGGGCGTTCCATCGAAACCTGTCGATGTTATGAGTGAGCCAGACAAGGGTGCCCTTGGAATCAGTCGTTTAGATAACGCACTACGTGTTGCGCCAGTGTCTACCAGAAATGGAGACTTGGTACCCAGGACCTTAGCAGTGACATAAGGGCCCTGCTGGTCAACATAGAGCTCGACTGGATCCCTCCCTCGCCCTTGGCTGTCCTATGCAAAGGTGTGAGTGTCGTCATAGTCAGATTGTTGATATTGGTTCTGTCTGGGTCGATCGAACGTATTTGGTCTGCTTGATCTGTCGTTCGTTGCGTCATTTGGGGGCCCTCGTGGTGGTCCCTTAGGTCTCGGTCCGTTTGCTACATCCCTGGGGTCTCTGTTTCTGATCATTTCCAGAAGAACTGGGCACTGGGATTTCCAATGGCCAGTCCCTTTGCAGAAAGCGCACTGGTCTTCTCTAAGGTCTGTGCGTCCACTGTAGGGAGTCAGAGTGCGGTCCTGGGGAAATGCAGTCTTAGGGACGTTTGTCTGGTAGTTCCCCCAGTATTGGTCTCGTTCTATAGTCACCCCTTGCAGTTTGGCAATCATCACCCTCTCTTTTAAGTCTTTCTTCTTTTTCTCTGTCGCCCTATCGTTTTCATTTTTCTGATGCTCATAATATTGGGCCATTTGGAGAATCGCTGTAGGTTTGGAGGCTGCCCAACTACTCTCGCTGGCCTGTAGTTTCTGGGAGATTTCCAATGATAGGCCCTTAACATAATTCTGGACAAACAGATGGTGTCCGGTTGCAGTGGTCATGTCCTGGCCGCTGTAATCGGAGAACACCGTTTCAAACCGGGAGAAGTACTCCGATACGTCCTCCTGGGGTTTTTGGCGACAGGCCGTTACTATCGACCAGTCCACTTTCTTTTCTGGGATTTGGGTTTTTAATTTCTCTACGATTTTATCTGGGAGGTCTAGAATGGATTTCAACGGCTTTTGTCCTGGTCCCCGTTGTTTGTCCAGTTCATCGAGTTGTGACCAGGTATGTCCGAACAGCTCAAGGTGGTCGACTTTCCGGATTTGCTTCCACACATCAGCTGGTAGACATAACCCGAAGAACAAGTCGATGTCAGCCAGGGTCATGATCGTTGAACCCAGGGCTGTACCCAATTCAGTATAGAAGGCAGTGGGGTTTTTACGTAGGTCGGGTAGAGATTTCCGGAATGTCAGTATCTCTTGCCGGTCCCATGGCTGGTAGACCCAGTTGTATACTACCCTTCCCTTCGCATCTTGGTTGTTTGCATCATCGTGAGTCCCTGTACCCCGAGGAGGAACCCAGTAAGGGGCAGCCTCACGTATCGGCATCATGGTGTTAGATTGCTCGGTTGGTGGTTCGGTCACTACGGGGGCTGCGGATTTAGCTCCCGGCTTTCGTTCAGTGAGGTGGCGGAAAACCTCAAGCGTACGCGTGAGGAGGTCCGACACATCACACTCGCCCTCATCCCCGATATCGACCTTCCGGTACAGAGTCCTTAGGCTCTCGGGACCTTTGTCTCGATATCGGTCCTCGTATGCATTCAAGACATGATAACACAGTCGTACGGTAAAATGTCGTCTGTGACTCCCTGTATACGAGCTGAACATATCTGTGATGTACTCTTCATCATCCTTCCTTTCTACCAGTGTCCTTGCTATTTTGTCGATCCCCGCTCGCTCATCTTTGTCTAGCCTGTTTGTTCTTGCAGGGCCAGCCCCTCGAGTCTCATGGTCGTCTAACGTCGTTGTTGATGCGGGTTTTAATACAAGGGGTTCGGCCGGCACAGAGGCCATTGGGGCCGACGCTGTGGCGGTACCGTTGTTTGTACCTGGGGGTGGCGCGTGCTGCGCCAAGGGTTGAGAAGGGGCATATGGAGGGGGCATGTAGATGATAGGAGGACCTAACAGCAGGTCCTCATTGGCTTGTCGTTTCGAGGGTAAATCAGGGTAGAGCATGGAGGGGGTTCTAACCGGACACTGGCTTGGCGTTTCCCTTTCTAGTTTCTGTTTAGCTTTCTCTCTTTCCTCTATCTCCTTTTTTAGTTTCTGAGCAGCTAGGTGGGCTGCTTTTTGCAGCTCTTTTTCCAACCTACTCTCAGTTTTCTTTTTACGCTGTTCGGTTTCTTTTCGCCACATGCCGAAGCTATCAAGCATAGTAGGTGTTGTCTTGTTTTTACCCAGGGCAGTTTCTAGCGTTTTTATTTTATCATCATCGAAGGATCCTATCAGGGGCCATTGACTTTCTTGACCCTTTTTTGTATATTTATGCCATAGTTTACTATAGGCAATAGCGGTCAATCCATGCTTCATGAACATGTCCTTTTTAGGGGTGCCTTCCAGCGGGGCTGGATGGTCCACCTCTAATAAGCGGTCCGGGCTAAACAGGCTACTAATCAGTGGGGAGAAGACAGACATGACGGCTCGTAACGAGGGACTAAAAAGTCAGCACTGCCTATCTTATCACTAGGTGCAAAGACTGGACAGAATATTTCTATTCTACGTTGTTTGCAGGCAGTGAATACCTCATGGATCAAAAACCAAAGACCAATAAATAACAATGGGGAGAATGAGCAGGTCCGCAAAGATTTGCGTTACCTACCCTTTTCACTATCTGCAAAAAGGGTGGTCTCTTCCCTGTTTGCAGACAGGGAATCTCCAGGAAACAATAGTTTGCGAACAACAGTTCAATTTCAAGTGATTATTGGGTGGGGGAAAAAATAAGCACGGCTGCTGCCCTACCTATCCTCCACTGTTTGCAAAGAGAGAGCCCGTTGTTTCTCCGTTTGCAGACAGTGAATCCCTCATAGATCAAGATAACAAAAGACCGATAAATAACAATGGGGAGAATGAGTTGGTCCGCAAAGATTTGCGTTACCTACCCTTTTCACTATCTGCAAAGAGGGTGGTCTCTTCCCTGTTTGCAGACAGGGAATCTCCAGGAAACAATAGTTTGTGAACAACAGTTCAGTTTCAAGTGATTATTGAGTGGGGGAGAAAATAGGCACGCCTCTGGCCTACCTATCCTCCACTGCTTGCAAAGAGAGAGACCGTTGCTTCTCCGTTTGCAGACAGTGAATCTCCAAATCAACAAAAAGAGCAATACTAGTATTTTTAAACAAACAGGCAATCAAACAATTATTTCGTGACTTGTCGTGGTTACACGACCTTACCCGGACCGCATGGACAGTTTCCTGTCTTCCGAATCCAGCGCCCGATCGTCCTCTCTTCTCCGTTATCCTCGCGGCACTCCTGATGGTTCCCAGTCAGGACCGTAGATCACTCGAGAGAGGTCTGTTCGGAACCAGTGAAGTTCGGATGATCGGCTGTCAGACGAGGGTCTATCGGACAGACGCGTTCCCGATCGTTGCAGTCGTTCACTTTGTCGTCAGGACCTCTCCCACTGGATCCATGGGTCGCTGATGGGCCCCACGCTTGGGACGCCAATTGTGGAAACTAACTGGGGGGGCACTACCAACCAGAATATAAGATCCTTAATTATTGCCCGGCGGTGTCGCCTCTTGAACCCACAAAGAAGTTAAACTATTGAAGAGGCAGGCGCTGGAGACTGGAAGGCAGGAAACAAGGTTTTTATTCTCTCCGGAGGAGAACACAACGAAACGGACAGAAGGTATCGTTCTGAGGTGCTCTAACTGCATCCCTGAGGCCTGGCCTCTTATACACACGTTTATCTGTTTATTGCATGTAACACATTCTCGTTGATACTTTGAAGTACGGAAAGACATCCTCAGAATCCCCCCTTTCCCAGCCCGTTCCCACGCAAGGTTACAGTGGAAGTCCCCGCCCCGTTCACAACAGGTGATGATCATCGCGCAGCTGGATATTCCGCCGGTCCACAGTGTGTGTGGGTTTCGATCGGATCTCGTGGGATGGGGGGGGGGCTTTGATCATCTCGGGGGTCCTTTGAGGAGGAAAGCTTTCTATTGTACGGGGAGGGGCAAGGGATTGGTATCGGCAGAGCTGGGTGTCGGCCTGGGAACGGGGAAGACAAACGGGCACACGGGGAAATGGGGTTTGCATCAAAAGGGCCGGGGATCATAAATGGGAAGAAGGGAGGTGTCGCGCTGGGAACAGGACGAGGGTCTGGGGCAGAGCAGCGCTGAAGAGGGGTTTTATGATTCGCGGCAGGTGCAGGCGGGGGGTTGTCAGTATGCGGGGGATGCCGGCGAAGTTAGGAATGGGAGAGAGGCGCGCTGGCTCTCGGCGGGAGCAGGGAAGCCATGGTGTTCAAAATGGCGGCTGTTTTACGCGCACAAAAAGGTTAAGGAGAGCAAGAGGGCGCCGATAATGTTGACGGTTTCAGCCTAACTTTCAACAATCTACCTCTTTCCCTTTTTCTGTATCATCAATATATCTGTATCTTTCTTTCTTGCTACCTCACATTTCTCTTGTTATCTTATGTCTGCCCTAACTCACTTATCTTTCTACCCCGCCTCTATTTCTACCTCCCTCCTCCTTCTGCTTCACCTCTCTTGCTATACGTTTCTTTTTATTTCTTTGTCCTCCTACCCCCACCTCTTTCTCAGCCAAGTCAAAGGTCACTGTCTAGCCACAGAAGTGCACACATAGAAAGAGGAGGGACAACTAAGGAGAAACGTATCAGATTTCTCCCACTAGAACATTGATAATCCTCAGAGCATTACTGCTGCAGCAGAAGTTCCAGTAGTGAGAGACTATTTGCAATTACAAATGCCATGTAATGAACTCATCAACACATATTCAGGCTTTCATTTGATGCTATGTGGCTGGCACACACCGGTAGTATGAGCTTTTTGTTGTGTTTTGTGTGCCCCTGCTTAAGGAAGTTTGAAGTATAATGAATTGCTGTTTGGTATCACGAGGGCTTGAGTTACCTTGAAAGCAGAGCACAGGTGACCGCTGTATACATAGATACATGCAAGCAATGCGCACCATCACCCTGCTCCACAAATTAGATAAGGACGTATTATTGCATAAGTGGCAAAATAGTTTTATTGATGTCACATTTTCAAAAAGTGCAGGTGCTTAAAGTGCAGTAGTGGGTGGTTACCAATCACTCACCCACCAACGTTTTCCCTTAGACCTCCAAGGGCTTTTATCAAGTTGAAAATTGGTCCTGGGTCCAATTATGCCTTGGTGGGGCCCCAAAAACCCTTAAAATGTCGCTGCTGCGGCATACGAGTCAAAACACGGTGCTACTTGCAAATCATCGCAAAACGTTTAATTATTAGAAACTTTGGAAAACATTAATTAGAATCCCCACCCCTAAATGCAGCTCATCCAATCTCTAAAACTGTTTGCTGTCTCTTAAATATTTTTCAGAGGACTTTATAAGATGTAAATAGTTCCCTTTTTCTCCCCAAAAAAACGGATATTCACCTATGGTGATTTGTCTGCATGAAGATGTTAAGCATCTTCAAAAGACGTGCTCAGACCGAAACATATATTGCCAAAAATATGCATATTCTATAGTTTTAAGTGCTGTGTTTGTGTGTTATTATTATAAACAAAAGAGCAATAAAGTACATAAAGAATGTCAACCTAGTATGCGATTCTTCAGGAACGTTATTGTCTTTTTAATCATATCACTAAGCATTGGAAAATACATTCTCACTCCAGTAACACCATTCGTTTAGTATGAAGGTTGCTGGGAGCTGAGCATGCTCGTGCTAGGTTTGTGTTGGTCATCTCACGGCAGTCAAATGGACGTTTTTTATTCCCGAAGAGGACTCGTTGACTTGTAGTACCTCTCGTGTGCACAAGATGGCGTCAAAACGCTACATTCCTCTGGTCGAATTAGATAATTTCATTAAAAACATCAAGCAACGATTTTACCTTGTCCTGCCAAGGGTAGTTGATTTCAGTCAACCCCACGTTTTTCAAATATCACAGCAACAAACAGGAGAGGCTCATTGATGTGGCGTAACGGCCAGAGCTGCCGGCTTTGTAATTAGGGAAGCAGGTTTAAGTCTCGGCTTCGCTTTAACATCCTGTCAGGCATAGCTGGCAAGGTTGCTTATGTGTGACATTTTTTATAATTTTATTGTTATTATGAGTGATATTTCAAGACTATGAGTGACACTTTCTAGTTAGCAAAATTAGGCAATGAAGACAAGGGAAACATATAAATCTAAAAAATTACACCCATTTGAACAACAAGACACTCTAAGAAGGTTTTAAAACTGTTTCAAAGCACCAGAAATTGGAGAGCACTTGTGCCCTTGTAAGTTGTAACATCATCATACTTTTAAACGAACAGGGGCTGTTCCTCCATTATGGCGGAGGAGCGTCGGCCCCCAACCTCTCCCCTCCCCTCCTGCTCAAAGCCAGCATAGGCAAAGGACAAAATTAAAATGATAATAAAACGTTTTTATTATCATTTTATTTGTATCCCTGCAGTCTTTTAGCTGAGGGAGGGGCGTGGTCTCCCATCCTGACGCTGCAACTGCAGCACCAGGAAGGAGGTGGAGTGGTGGGCACTGCCAAGTGCCAAGTTTGGCCGGCAGTCTGCTTCCAGCCAAACTGTCATGCACACTTAGACTTTCTCCAATTAACTGCAGTGTACTGCTGGGTGGGGAAACTGACACAGGCTCCCAGTCTATGTCTGAGCGCCAAACCGAGGACTACCATTCCCAGCATGTGAACAGCGCTGGTATTGGGAGCTGGGAGCCTGCGCCGTGTGCAGCAGGCTCCTGGCTCCTGACAAGGACGCGAGGATAGGGACGAGGCGGCGGCCATCAGATCAGGCAAGTTTTATTTTTTTTATTTCTACCTGTTTTTTTTTTGCGTTCCCTCCTCTCCTCCCCCACCCCACCACTTCATAGTACGACTGCCCACTACTGTTAACAAATGTGTGACCATGATATTAACCAAGTCTTTCAGAGGCAGTGCTTTATTAAAGTTCTGTGCACATATGGTAGACAGACGTGACATCTCCCCCTTTTGTACAAAGAAATAATACTACATTTCTTCAACGAGTCGCCGTGGTTTCCTCATCAGGCGTCTGGGGCGAGTCTCTCTCTCTGGTGCTTGACTGCGTCGCTCAGGACTGGTGGTCATTCTTGGACGTAGATGATGCTGAATCTCAGCATGGTCACCTTGACTGGTGGAGTCACTTGAGGTGTGTCCAGAGGAGGATTCCTGCCTGTTCACAGGATGGTGTCTTTTGAAATGAGATATATTTCTCGTTATCTGCTTGTGATCAGCTTTGGCTGTGATCATGGTTCCTTTCCTCTTGTGAACTTGTAGGGGAAGGTTTAGGTATCGGCTGTCTGCTTTCGTTCGCCGGTCTCCTCTCACTATGACCCAGTCACCTTCGCGGATATCAGCTTCTTTAGCGTGTCGACGATTGTCTGCATATGTTTTCATTTTCTGTTTCTTTCTCTTGTCGATATCAACCAGTGTTTCGTGGTCAACGGTGATAGTCTTTGAGTGAGGCGTAGCGCTTATCATGGGCACTCTTGTCCTCGGTGTCCTTCCCAGCATTAGGGTGGCCGGGCACTGATTCGTGGTGTTGTGGGGAGTGGTCCGGTAGGCCCTCAGTACCTCGTTCACAGTTTGCTGGACATCTCGGCGTGTTATCTCTGCTTGTTGTATGGCTCTCTTTAATGTTCCCATGAATCGCTCCACCATGCCATTGGCTTGTGGCCACAGTGGAGTTATCTTGTGGTGTTTGAAGTCGAGATGCTTCGCAAATTCCGCGAACTCATGGCCATTGAACGGGGGCCCGTTATCGGATTTGACTCTTGCGGGAACACCCCATGCTGCAAAGATGTCATCCAGTACGGGAATGACGGCTGTTGCTCTGGTGGACGCTATCATGTGTGCAAAAGGGAATCTTGAATATTCATCCATGACAACCATGATGTACTGTCCTGATTGGAGAGGTCCAAAGAAGTCAACTGCTACTTGCTTCCAAACCTCATCTGGCAATTCAGACATTTGGAGGGGTGCTGGAGGTTCTTCACGGCTCACTAGTTGGCACGTCATACAGTCTTTTAGAGTTGTCTCCACCATGGAGTCGAGAGAGGGGAACCACACTCGTTCTCTCAGAGTCTTCTTGGTGGCGTTCAGACCTCTGTGGCCTTCGTGAGCTAGATTGATGATGCCTTGGCGCAAATTGTGAGGAATCACGATCCTTCCCCCTCGCAAAAGAAGTCCAGTGTCACTGATGGACAGTTCCTCATGAACACGATGAAACGCTGTGAGGTCATGCAGGGGAGGATCTGATCCAGGCGCAGTGTTCATGGCGTGTCGCCAGGAGTTGTTGCGAACGTGGGTCATGACTGTTTGAATCAGCGGGTCAGAAGCAGAAGCATCCTGGATGGATTCCAGGGGGACTGCAGGGGGACACGCGGCATCAATGACGAAATGGATGTAGTCGTCCGCTAGAGAGTCCGGTTTCGTGACAGTCGGCAAGGGATGCCGGGACATATAGTCTGCAGGGTTTTCAGCTTTACCTGGTTTGTGGACAATCGAGTACACATAGTCTTGGAGTCTCAGACCCCATCTTTCGATGCGAGGTGGCATCTTTGCGTTGGGATTGCCAAAGATTGTGAGTAGGGCTTGATGATCGGTAATGATGGTAAAATGTTTCCCATACACGAACAGGTGAAAGTGTTCGCACGCCCACACTACAGCTAGGCTTTCCTTCTCCGGCTGGGAGTACGCCCTCTCCGTGTCCGTGAGGCTGCGGCTCGCGTAGGCGATGATGTGTCGCTGGTCAGAGTGTTCACGGTATTGGGCTAGAATGGCACCCAAACCTACCGGACTGGCGTCGACGGTGAGTTCAGTTCTTTTATTTGTATCGAAATATGCCAGGTTAATTGCAGAACCGACAGCTTGTTTTATTTCTGTGAAGGCTTTGGCACATGCTCGAGACCATTCAAAGGGTTGTCCTTGACGTGTCAGTTCTCGGAGCGGGTAGCTGATGGTAGCATAGTCACGGATGTATCGCGCGCAGTAACTTGCCATCCCCAGGAAGGAGCGGAGGTCGCTGACGTCCTGGGGTGTCGGAGTGTCAGCAAGTGCAGCTACCTTGTCGGGGTCAGGTGTCATGCCGTCACTGGAGAAAGTATGTCCGTAGAACTTGAGAGTGTTTTTGTGGAATTCGCACTTGTTCGCATTCAGTGTCAGGTTGGCCTGCAGCAGCGCATGGCACACTCTATCCAGCGCGGTGTCATGTTCAACTTGATCTTTGCCGAAAACTAACAGGTCGTCGCTGTAGTTGAAGGAATTCGGGATCCCTTGTATGACCTTCCTGATGGTTTCCTGGAAGATTTCGGCGGCAGATGAAATGCCGAAATTCAGGCGCTTGTATCGGAATAAGCCTTGATGCGTGGTGAAAGTCGTGATATAACGTGACTGTTCATGGAGCTCTAGTTGGTGGTAACCTTTGTTCAGGTCGAGTTTGGAAAATATTGTGGCCCCATTCAGTTTTGTGATCATATCACTGATGTGCGGTCCTGGGTGGCGCTCACGTTCAATGGCGGTGTTGGGCGCCCTCATGTCCACACACAGCCGGACTTTGTTGTCTTGTCCTTTCTTCGGGACCACCACCACCGGTGATACCCATGGGGTGGGTCCGGACGTGCGCTCTATGATGTCGGATTGTAACAGGTCTTGTAGTTCATCATCAACGGCTTGTTGCAGGTGGAAGGGCACCTTCCTGTGATGCTGGGCAACAGGTGCGATGTTCTCATTGATGTGGAGCTTTACTTTGAAATGGGTCAGCTTGCCCAGTCCTTTGAATAGTTTCGGGAATTTTGCCACGATGTCAGGGGCATCTTCCGTCATGTACAGCAGTTCCACCAGCTTCAGTCGTTCCGCCGTTGGCAGACTGAGCAAGCAGTCGGCGAAGTCAGGTCCTTCCACGACGTGGACATATACTGGAATTTTCCTATTCTTGAAGGTCAGTGTGGTATGGAATCGACCGAGGCAGGGCAGGGGTTTCCGGCACATCCACGTGAAGATGCGGACTGCCGCTGGCTCTAGTTTGGGTCTGTTCTTCATTTTCTGGTATTCCAGTGCACATATATAGTTCAATGAAGCACCTGAATCCAGGACAAATTTCGCTGGGTGCTCTCCGATCAGAATGTCTAGCTTCGGATATCGTTTGAGTCGGTCTGGGTCGGCCACCATGCATATATATTCGTCACTGTCCTGCATCGTTGTGGATGAGTCAAACACTCTGCAGACATATTCATCACTGTCTTGTGACACTGCGGTGAGTGAGCTGTTGGACGAGGATCGGTGAGCCTGGCGTGATCTCGTTGAGTGATGACGAGAGCGAGGCATGCTTGTGGATCGACTGCGCCGTTGATAGGAGTATGTCGAACGAGTGCTGGAGCCTGAGGAGTCTGATGAGTGACTTTCTTTTCTCGTCACGGCTCGGGCATGGTGCCGGGTGCTAGATCGTGGAGTGGGTGACCTTCGGGTAGATTGTCTGGCTTGGCAAGCTATCTCAAAGTGGTTATCCTTACCACACCGGTGACATCGTTGACCGATGGCCGGACACTGCCCTGAGTGGGGGTAGTCTTGGCCACATCGATAGCAGGCAGGTGCAGGTTTAGTGTGTTTTGTCTGTCGTGGGTCTCGCCGGGGTGATGATCTCCGGGGGCTACGGTGATGCTTGCCTGTTCTATGTGCACTTGACCTTGGGCGGATGCTTGTACGCGATTGTATTCGAAAAACCTGCTCTTTATGGTCTTTGTCTTTGTGTTCGGGCTTATGTGTTTCCATCCTTTTGGCATGATCTTCTGCCTGGTCGTTAATTCTTGTAAGTTCTTCGATTTGCTCTAGTGTATAGGATTTCTTTAGGAGGCGTCTGCGTAGTGATTCTGAACGGCATCCATCGATGATGCGGAGCCGTAGTGCATCTTCCGTCTTGAAGTTTTCGAAGTCGCAGTGACGCGTCATCCTCTTGATGCGTGTGATGAAGTCGCCCATGCACTCCCCTTTTTCTTGAGACACTAGGTTGAACACATAGCGCTCGTAATCGACATTGCGCTTGTGGAGGAATCGCCGATCAAGGGCAGCCTTTACTTCATCATACGTGGCCGTGGCGACATTGGGCATTTCTTTGATTATTTGTGCTATTTCTTGGCCAGCAAGATTTCGCAGCGCGACCAGTTTGCGCTTGGAGTCCTGTACAAGGGACCCTTCCATGTAGTCTTCAAAGTCCTCACTCCAGGTTTTCCAAGCAGGCCCCATGGTGTTACCAGGTGTCAGCACCAGCGGCTGCGGTTGTCGCATGAAGGGTGCTCCTATGGACGCAACTTGAGGCACCATCGTCGTGTTGGGTTGCGTGGGTGCACCCCCAGTTGAGGACGTGCTCTGAGCGTCGGTGTCCGACATGGTTTGGCCTGTCTTCTGTTACAGTGGCTTGGAGTCCCTGTTTGCTGAGAGTTGGCACTCTTTTGCTTGTTTCCGCGCTTTTCGCGTTAGCTTGTGATTATTTTAAGTTATTCTGTTGTTGGTGGCAGTCTTTTGGGCTGGTTACAGCTTTATCAGGCTTGAGTGTGAGGCTAGAGACGACGTTCCCGCTTGTTTTCTCATATGCAATCCTCGCCTGACTCTAAGATGGCCGCCGTGATGGACGCGTGGGTTTATTGGGGCTTGGCGCCTGACTTAAAGATGGCCGCCATGCGTTCTCCGGCCCCGGCAGCCTCTGACATGTGCGCAGGCCGCGCTCTCACTTCTCTGGCAGCCGCATGCGCTGCGGGACTCACCCTCGTGGTCCTCCGGCCTCGGCGGTGATGGAGCGCTCGCGCTCACCTTGCTGCCACTCTGCGGGGCTTTCCGCGTCTTCGGCGGGTCGCGCTCACCTTGCTGCACTCTGCGGGGCTCTTCGCGTCTTCGGCGGGGTGGAGCACTCGCGCTCGCCTTACTGTCGCTCTGCTGGGCTCCTCACTTCTTCTGCGGCTGGGCGCTGTTGCGCGAGCACTTTCTTGTGTGCTCTCTTTCACTCCGCACCTGCGGTGAGCCAGGACGGCGCTGTAGGCGTCGGTCCGTTTCGCGCTCTTGTCTTGAGGAGCGGCGCTTCTGGAGCTGCTGGCTTGTCGTTCGGGGCCGTTTCTTGGCTGGGCTGCGCGACGTTGTGTGTGGGATCCGCTCATCCCACCCTCGTCGCCATTGTCGCGCCTTTGCCCGCCCAAATCAGACACAGCACACAGAGCTCGGCTGAGGGTAACTTTCTTTATTCCCTGCCAGGAAGCTACTGGCTTACAGGCTACTGGCTCCTCCTTTTCCTGTGTGTCCCATTTCCTGTTCCTCATTGCCTGACCTGTCTCTCTGGGAGGTCAGGCATAACGACGTGACAACATCTGGGTCGGGCAGGGGCACAGGCTGAGGTAGGAAAACATCAGAGCTGCGCTGCCAGAGCTTGGTTGGACGCACAGATGTGTTGCTGGCTGATGGGCAGAAGAGCCAGTTCCCAACAGATTGCCATAGCCAGGCTTTGCGGACTGGGCTTCCTGACTCCTCCCTGGCAAATAATGATGCATAGCTGCAGAACATCACAGTGTGGACTCCAGGGCCTGTCTGTCCGGGCCAAACAGGATGCAACGCCCTAACAACATTCTCATGCCAGCCTTCAGTAGTGTTGCCAGGCGGGCGGGCAGAAAAACAAATTGATTCCTACCTTAGACAGCCTCTGGATCTCCCCAGGCAATGTCAACAAATTGATGCAAAGCATCAGTGACCTCTAGGTAGAGCAGGATGTGAGGCCTTAACAACATGGATCTCTCTCTCTTCTCAGCTGCAGAGCTTAAATTAAAATTACAAATCAACTCAGTCAGCTGACTCCGCACACAAAGGCAGTCAGACATTGGGCAAGGCTGAGGCACACAGTGACATAGGTGGATCACAGCTGAGCTGGCTGCCAGGGCTGGGAAGCCCGTCTTGCTCATTCCAGTGCGGCCTCAGCTCACTCTGCTCTAGGACCAGGACTGCAAGTACCAGCCTGCACTGCGGCCCCCCCATCGCGTCACCCGCAGCGCCTGGAGGCGCTTCAAAAACCTACACCTAGATGGGTGGGAGGAGTAGCGCCTAGGTCTGAATAGGGCTGAGCTCACCTTCCACAATGCTGGCTCCACCTCCCGTGGTGCGTCTGAGGACCCTGGCCCACACTGACAAAGAAAGAAGGTGCACCCTGGCAGAATGCACCCCGTACTGGTTTATCTAGGTCCAGGCCCCTCTGCCTTCAGAGGACAACGGATTTGCTGGTATAAATATTGGTACAAAAGGGGGTGGTGATGGACGGAGCATCTGAAACAATCAAACACTCACACCGAGTCAAAAGATCTGGGTTTGATCCATCACCGTTCTTTAGCCCACTCTGCCACCCCAGTTCAGACATGGCTATATGCAAATCAGTCTGGCCCTGTGCCTCATGGGAACAGTCCAGCCCGAACTGCCAAGCCATGCCTTCCCTGGACAGGAAACAAGCTTCCGAGGACCGGTTTCTGGCATTACATCCGTCTTCAGCCCGGCTTGCTTGAGTCCAGTGGCAAAGTGAGCAAGGGACTCACGTCTGAGCATACCCTGCCACACTTATGGCGGCCAAAGCGGTACAAAAGGGGGTGGAGATGGACGGAGCATCTGAACCAATCAAACACTCACACCCAGTCAAAAGATCTGGGTTTGATCCATCACCGTTCTTTAGCCCACTCTGCCACCCCAGTTCAGACATGGCAATATGCAAATCAGTCTGACCCTGTGCCTCATGGGAACAGTCCAGCCCGAACTGCCAAGCCATGCCTTCCCTGGACCGGAAACAAGCTTCCGAGGACCGGTTTCTGGCATTACATCCGTCTTCAGCCCGGCTTGCTTGAATCCAGTGGCAAAGTGAGCAAGGGACTCACGTCTGAGCATACCCTTTCACACTTATGGCGGCCAAAGCGGTACAAAAGGGGGTGGTGATGGACGGAGCATCAGAACCAATCAAACACTCACACCCAGGCAAAAGATCTGGGTTTGATCCATCACCGTTTTTTAGCCCACTCTGCCACCCCAGTTCAGACATGGCTATATGCAAATCAGTCTGACCCTGTGCCTCATGGGAACAGTCCAGCCTGAACTGCCAAGCCATGCCTTCCCTGGACCGGAAACAAGCTTCCTAGGACCGGTTTCTGGCATTACAGCCGTCTTCAGCCCGGCTTGCTTGAATCCAGTGGCAAAGTGAGCAAGGGACTCACGTCTGAGCATACCCTGCCACACTTATGGCGGCCAAAGCGGTACAAAAGGGGGTGGTGATGGACGGAGCATCTGAACCAGTCAAACACTCACACCCAGTCAAAAGATCTGGGTTTGATCCATCACCGTTCTTTAGCCCACTCTGCCACCCCAGTTGAGACATGGCTATATGCAAATCAGTCTGAACCTGTGCCTCATGGGAACAGTCCAGCCCGAACTGCCAAGCCATGCCTTCCCTGGACCGGAAACAAGCTTCCGAGGACCGGTTTCTGGCATTAGCCCGGCTTGCTTGAATCCAGTGGCAAAGTGAGCAAGGGACTCACGTCTGAGCATACCCTGCTACACTTATGGCGGCCAAAGCGGTACACAAGGGGGTGGTGATGGACAGAGCATGACCAAGTGCGGGGTCTCACATTGAGTTTTGAGACCCACTAGTTGGCGGGGGGCTCCCTGCCAATTAAGAATCAGTTTCCTTTTTCAGATATGGTGGATGTGATTGAAATGAGGGTATGAATGTGTGAGCAAGTTGTGATTGATTATGTGCTATCAGGGGAATATGAATCTGTATAAATTGTTTTTTTTGTGTATATAGTTATTGTTTTGTTTGAAAAATCTTTCTTTCTTATTGTATGAACCATGAAATTATTTATAAAATGTTTGAATTGTGATTAAATGTTTCTTATGAACTTAAATAATATAAAAGAATACAAATACTTGAAAGCAATGCTTAATAGTAAATAAAAAACTTCATATATTTTTTGAAGAAAATAAAGTTTGTTGTGAATCTGTCACCTTGGATATACTAAGAATGAGATGTATACCTGTATTGAAAAATTGTGGCCTCTGAGGGAACACCTTTCTTATTGTTATGTCCTATCTTTTCCCCTCTGTCCCTGGCCGTACCTTAAATTTCGAGGGGGTCCCATCATTACTGCTATGTGCAAATGCTTAACACACAGCCTCTGAGATAAGTCTGACTGCTCGTGCCAAGCTACCAAGGGAGTGAGCAGGGGTTATTTTAGGAGTGTAACTCCCTTATCCTGACTAGAGTGGTGGTTCCGGCCTGACTTTGGTGAAAACCTTAGCCAACCCAAAATCCCATTTCTAACAGGGACACACGTGTTAAGATTTTCAACATTTACAATAGGTTTACTAGCCCTGACAGACCCTCAAACACCATGACAACGTTAGTCAATTTTCTGGATTCCGACAGTAGTGACTGCTCCCTCATTATAGCTAGAGACCATAACACTACGTTTGAGCCTGTGGATTAAGTGCAGGCATTAGTACTGGAGGAGTAAGCTGCAAGAGGTATCATAAGGCTCCAAGGGGCATATTATCAAGGGGTTTATCACCGCTTTTTTGGCTTTAAAAGCCAAGAAAGCGGAGATAAATTAATCTCCCTATTACCTAGCTGTCGCTAACACCAGTTAGCGACAGCTAGTAGGAGATAGCGACCATCTTGGGCCCCGCTTTGCATGTCAGTGAAATTTATCACTAATGACATGCAAAGTGGGCGTGCCAAGGGGTAGCGACTGGAAACAGTCGCTAACATCGCTATCTCCTATTACTAACTTTTGGAGATATTCGCGCTAAGCGCAAATATCTCCAAAAGCTAACACCTGCCCCAGAGCAGTTCTTAGCCATGTTATCCAATGGTAGGTGGATAACATGGCTAAGAGCATTAGCTCGGTAATGCATGAATATCACTGACTTTTCAGCGATATTCATGTATTTCGGCCGATTTTTATCGCTTAGGAGATAAACCTTGATAATAGCAAGGTTCCTAAGCGATAAAAATCGCCGCAGCTCGGCGATAAAAATATTGCCGCTAAGCCAACATAGCGATAATTATCGCTAGTTGTTGGTAATATGCCCCCAAATTCCACCACTTAAGAGGTGTTCCTGTGTAGCACAGCAAGTTTTACAGTTCACACTTAGTTATGGGGTGCGGGCAAGTAATGGGAGGACCCTCTCGGACCCTAGGTCAGATTACACCTTTGAGAGGGGGAAACACTAGAAGTAGAATAGACTACATTTTAGTCAATCTTGATCTTTGGCCACAAGTAATTGATATGGCCATTCTTGACCAAAATGATAGTGACCACAATGCTCTACTTCTAAGTGTTTCCGGGTTACCGGTTTTAAATTCTCAGCAAAACCCAACGTAGGCACAGGTAGTAACAACTAATAACAACAAGAGAATTAAGTGGCCAAATGTAGTTGCCGGTGGGAAGCTACTCACTGGAATCTATAAAGAGGTGATGCAATACCTATTGAAGTTGTCTAATGCCAACATAAACGATGATACCATTTCAGTCAGCTACCTAGACCTTCTGAATAATATTTCTACCTTTTTTAAAAGTCAGGGTAAGTCGCTCCCATGCAAACAGAAAAATGAAGCCTGGTATAACAAGGAATGAAGGCTAGCAAGAGTAGAACTTAAGGAGATAAGGAGACAGTAAAGGAGGGGACCAGATCTAACATACTCAATAAATGGAAGAACTACAAGAGTACACAAAGTGAGGCCAAACGCAATTGGGAAACTGAGAGTTGGTGCAATCTAGTGGAGGCATCTAGGCAAAATGATTGCCACTTATTCTGGCATCTCCTTTCCAAGGGGGTAACCCATCAGGTTGCTGAAAGTGATTTTTATATACAGCCGCACATCTGGGAAGGGTATTCCCAGGCGCTATATTCCATGGAGTTTGATGAGGCTGTGGATGCCGCAGGGGCCGAAATGTGGAGTTTGACCGAAATGAGGAAGTGAGTTTTTCCCTTATGGAAGTAAAGAATGCAATCATTTCCCTCCAAACTAGCAAAGCCCGTGGACTGGATAGACTCCCAGGAGATCTTTATAAATCGGAACCCAATATCTGGGGCCCTCTGTTTCATGTTGTTTTTAATGCTATTATACGAGGAGGCACTATCCTGGGCACGTGGCTAGGTGCCAAAATAATCCCAATATATAAAAAAAGGGACAAAGGTGACCCTGCTAATTATAGGCCTATCAGCCTCATAGACGTGCCCCTAAAAATGTTTTGTAAAATAATTTTAGCTCGTATTTAAAATTGGGCAGAGGACAATAATATAATCTCACACTTGCAGGCGGGGTTCCGAACTGCCACCAGCACTCTAGACCAAGTGTTTCTTTTTTAATGCATATATGGAAAGAGGTCACACTTAAGAAAGGACACCTCTACGTAGTGTTTGTTGATCTCAAAACCGCCTTTGACTCCATTGATCGCACCCGGCTCTGGAATACCCTGAGGGATATGGGACTTCCCCCTGCCCTACTCCATCTTTTAATCAGGTTACACCAGGATAACTATGCCCGATTCAGATGGAATCAAGATGGGAGGCAATCTAGAAATATTTTAATTTGGAAAGGAGTATGCCAGGGGTGCTTGTTAGCACCAACCATGTTTACTTTATCTATGAATGAACTCATAAATGAGCTATACGACTGTGGAGGTGACCCACCGAAATTGGGAGGCAAGCAAATACCATTGCTCATTTTTGCTGACAACACGCTACTTATATCTAAAACCCAATTTTTCGCCCAGTTTCCCCTGCAATAGAAATCCATAGGACCAAAGGCTTGGAAGTGGCAGTCTATGGGGCTGAACTTTGGGGCCTAGAGGACCCCAAACAATTAGAAGTTGACGAAAATATTTTTTAAGAGCTCTTCTAAATATTACAAATGATACTCCCTTATTGCCATTATGCATCGACCTTGGGTTAAAAAGGTGCTCAATTTCTGGGTGAGATTGTGGACCAGCAAAACCCAAATACCCGTAAAGGATGCTGTGGAAGAATTGCTGTTCCTACAAAGGAAATCAGGTCTCTTTCCCTGGTTTAGGAAGGTAAGGGGTGACTTCTAAGAATAGGGATGAGCAGCATGTGGGATGACCCCCGCTCCATATCTAAAAAAAGTATTCCCTCAACTAAAAACAATGAATTGGAATTTTATTAATACTGGTTGCACTGAATCAAGGTCATTGGGCATCGTTCTCCTGCTCGCTGTGTCCAGACACGGAGCACGGTGAGGCAGAGGCCGCTGGAACCCCACCCCCGGCCAGCCCCTCGACTCGGCTCGGCTCCTTGTGAATGAACGAGGCGGACGCACAGGGTTTACAGCTCCATCCTAGGGAAGGAGAGAGGTGAACAGTGAGTGACGCGGAGCTGGGAGGCTGCTTGGCGGGAAATGTGGCACCGTGGCCCGGGCAGCAGACCCTGGCACTCAGGGACCTGACTTTAAACTTGTTAAGTTTAAATCTGTGGAACGATTGTATGACATGAACAGCATGGACTTAAATATGTAAACTATACAGAGCTCATGCGAGATACTAAAGCAGCCCCTCCTCGGAACAGTGAAGAGTTTCATTTTACCCAGCAAGCAGACTACTGAAAAATCTGTAATCAGTAGATCGGCCATCTTGAAACGTGCCGGCTGCCTTTTGCATACAATTAACGTGCGGGCGGCTAAAACAGGGGTAGTGTTCTTGGCTTTACTGGGCTGCGGCGGTGAAAACGGGGCAGATGAGGGGTAGGCTCCCTCCGAATCCGAGGTCAAGCAGAAATGGCATCTACAAAATGCCCCGTCATTTTCAGACTGGGAGGCGTGTTTTCTTTCTCTCCTCTTCCCATTGGCTGGAATGTAAAATTCCAGCCAACAGAAAGAGGAGAGAAAGAAACTAAAAAACACACCTCCAAATCCCAAAAAGACAGGGTTTAAATGGGCAGACGCCCCTCTCCTCCAGTGGCTGTCCTCCGTTTAGGATGCCAGCCAATGGAGAAGATGGGCGGGTTCAAGCCCCACACTGAGAAACATAAGATCTCGCTGGCGAGACTGCACAAGCGCAGCCTACGCAGGCCGAGACCTAAAAAACGAAAATGGCTGTAATTCACAATTAGGACATGCCACACACATCAGGGCTTGTCCTACCTTATACTTATAATGCACCCTGCCCTTGGGCCTACCATAGGGGTGACTGATATAAAGAAAAGGGAAGGTTTAGGGACGGGGAAGTGGGTGCACTTGCCCAGTCAGCATGACAGTACCAGACTGCACGCAGGCTCTGCAATGGCAGACCTTAGACACATTTTACAAGGCTGCTTCTGTGGGTGGCACAACCAGTGCTGCAGGCCCACCAGCAGTATTTGGATTACACGCGGTGGCACACTCAGTGCACTAGACTAGGGTCTGACAAGTAAACCAAAGTAGCCAATCACTAATCCATACATCAATTTATAATAGCGAGCACTTGCACTGTGGCACTGAATAGCAGTGGCACAGTGCCCAAAGCATCTAACACAGCAGAAACACATGAGACAACAGCAAAAATGGAAGGGAGACCCACGCCAATGGTGCCAGGTCTCACAGAGGAGACCTAGATACTGAAGTGGTGAGAAAGGAGGCAAGACTCATTATGAAATTCAATTAGGCCTTTTGCTGAGAGGAGTAGCAGATTAGTCCTCCTATAACACATTTGGTTGATGATGAGGGTGAAGTGAGGGGCTCAAATTTCTGTTGTTCAGTGTCAGATGGACCCTCTAGGTAAGGCCACCCTTTTGTCTTCTGCTTTATTACTGTCCAGTGTGACTGATGACAGTCAGGTGCAGGAAGCTCACACCTCTTTCTGCTTCTGGTGTGGGTACACTAGGCTTGATACCACCCTGCTGTGAGGAGCATCACTCTACAGAAAATCTTCCTCTGAAGAGCAGCCTGGAGGGAACACACAAAAGAAGAACCACTCCAAACTGATTCGGAGAGTGCAGACAGGGCCGCTACATCCCTGGTCTGCTTTGACTATATAAAAATGTGAGTCGCTGACCCACTTGTTCAAGTTCCAAGTTTACCTTGACCAAGAAAAGAAGTGACCCGAGAGTAATCAGCAGACTTCTGTTCAACGGGAGCTGGTGTCTTCCCTGCATTCAGCTTCCCATAGCTGAAGGGGCATCACCAGACATCTTATGTTGCTGGAAGAAGCTGTTAATCTGACCTGAATCACTTATAACCCAGCCTGATTGCAGAGAGAGGAAAAGAGCCTGCCAACCTTGAAGGAGACGCGACTGTGAAGGTAGAGCTAAAAGCAGTGGAACTCTGGTTTTGCTGGGGTGCATCAGAGGAAGGAAAACAGAGAGCTATCTCTGAGCCTCTGGTATAGGGGCCACCAGTCTCGCCAGTATTGTATTTCTGGGTTAGAGTCGAGGTTCTGCAGCCGACTGCTGTGCCAACAGGTGCAGCTGGTACCAACCACACCGCTCTGCCAGGGATTGCAACTGTGGCCAATCGTGACCATGATGGAGCGAGATTTGGAAATAATTTTATTTCAACTCGTGAAGTCACACTTCCATAATGAAAAATAACTTTATTAACGTTTGGTGCTGTGTTTGTATTAATTCAACCTAGATTAAAGTTATATTACACGTGGGATATTAACATGTGTGCTCATAAACGTGCATAATTGTTGCATCTTTTGTTCGTGCAAATTAATAAATTAATTTTGTCCTTTTGTCATGTTTTAACTAATTGCGGCTGTTCTTAAAAGTAGCATGTGCTTGTTTTGCTTTCCTTGTCTATGTGGTGTCACTCTATTCTCTATAGGTGCATAAAGAATTTCGATGGATTTAAAGAAGACTGGTAGATATAATGCTGCTTTATTTGTTTGCTTTGGCTAGGTAATTTAGACTAATGGGTTAATCATTAGCAATGTTGGGTGGCAACAGAACAAATAATATTTCCTACATTAATTATTCTTTTGTGTTTGTTTATATATTAGTGAACGTTAAATTGACTGCTTTTGGGCCTAGTTTACTCGAGTTTGCAAATAATTTCTGCACGGAGCAAGAGAGAGTCCTTTCAAAGAAAGATTTTCTTTCGGTGGCAACATTTGGAAAGCGTGGTATGTTTCTAGCAGTCTCCTACTCGGACAAGGCCAAGGCCAGGAACCGGCAGGAGGAACATTTGATAACTTTGCATCCGAGGAAGCGAATTGACATGATGAAAATTTTTATGCAAGAAAATGCTGCAATCTGAGGAAGCCTTGGAGCTCGAATACTAGAGACAATGGACTCTAAGAAAGTGACGGAACTGATGTTTTGAAAATGAGGTGACATGTCACTTGTCAATCGTGAACCAATGGGACTCCGACTTTTGCAGAAAAGAATTACTTTTACTTAGATTAGCTTAGCGCAGAAAGGTATAAAAATCCATTCCCTGTAGAAGGGTCACGCTGCTGCTTTTGCTGACCTTTGGATGAGGGTGTCGTGCTGATGGACTTTACTTGGAGCATGTAAGAGCCCTCAAAGACTTTACTTTATTTCCATTTATTTAGCTTAGTTAGGGACTTAGGTTCTGAAAAATGCTAAACTAATAAATACTTTTGCAATAATAATTTTGAAACTTATAATGTTTTTACTTGCAATAATTCTAATAAAAATGCTTTAATAAAAATTACATTTATGAAATCATAATAAATAGCTAATAAAATCTTACTTTTGAAAACAAGCTGGTCTTGACATTTCATGGGTTCAGGTTACCATTAGCTAGATTCTATCGCCATAAGTGGCTTAATAAATAGTTAGGTTTATTGAAATGATAATATCTATTTACTGCGGTTGTATATAAATGTATATAAATTGTGAATAGGTTAATTAGGCCACATGGTTCAGTTGGTCATAATATGTCATGTTTGATAAATGGGCCTTTGTGTTTAATTAGTGATTATTAGTATAAGTAGTAAAGTTGGGTAGCGTAATTTATGACATATTTTCTATAGGCCGCTGGATCAATTACCTTGGTAGCAGAATTTGATGGTTACTATGGTAACCAACATATACGGTAGTTACATAGGATCAATGTCTAACATATGTTGAGTCCGTTTTCGTGCTATATGTAAGGTTTTTTCCAGCAGCGTGAAAATTCCTTGTTGTACCGGTACAAATTAGGGTGATGAGGAGGTAGTCACACAGCACATTTGATCTGTTTCAGAGTAGTGGTATCGCCGTGTATCACAAGTGTTGTCGCCGTGCAACACAAATTAGGGTTAGGAGTGAGTGTTGTATAGTGAGGATTATCTAAGAAATTTGAGCAGCATGAGTATAGGGACAATGAGCCTGTTATAAAACTCACTGTGATAAGAGTAATAGTATATATTCAAGCTTGAGTGAAGGGTAAGATCACGCCGGTGTATGATTATCTATAAACAGGTGAGAGTCCTGTAGGGATAACATATTTAATATCTATAAACAGGTGAGAGTCCTGTAGGGATAACATCGTTTATTTTACTAACGGTGCATGATATCTATAAACAGGTGAGAGTCCTGTACGGATTTCATGTGTGTTTGATTAGGGATACTTTCCGTTTGAAAGTGCATAATTGTTTTGTAAGAGTGTTCAAGTTAAACTTTGAATTGTCACTTGGATGTGCATTCTGAGGGAAACGAGTTCATTATTACTTGTTTGAAGGGTAGAGTAAAAGGATTACTTTATCGGCAAATTTCTATTCTGTGAGAATAGTGTCGTCTATTCCACGTATAGAATTCTTGTATGATTGAAATTCTATCACTTTATTAGAGAAACAGACAGATGAGTCTTTCTTGTGGTTGTTGAATTAATTTTTCATTGAAAAAGCGTTCTTAAAATGGCGCTGTGAAAAGTTTTTGTAAAGGAGGGGTGAGCGCTGAGAGTGAGACACGAGAAACCGCAGCAGCTGTGTACGTCACACGGTTCGCGCAGTGATTGGGTAACATACGTCACAGGCTGTGTTCTGAATGGCTCTCGTAACTCTGACGTGCTGTAAGCTGATTGGTTCTTTGAGAAAGAACAATTTCTATTCGTTGAGCAAGGTAGTGACGTAGCTCAACTCTGATTGGCTTGTTGGTGTGTTTCGCGCACTGATTGGCTAGTGTTACGGAACATCCAGGAAATATTTTACGATCATTTCCTTTAATTGGATTTGATTTGAAAAATGAGTTATTATTTTAAACATGTTGAGAAAAAGCCTTCAATGCTTCAAAGGTTTAAAAATGTTATTTCACCTGACAAGAAAATAATAACGCGAGGTGGTAAATTGCTTCATAAATACAAAACACCTGCAGCGTATATGGAAGGTGAATATGGCTATCATACTGTTTTGTGGTTTGATGTCTGGAAACATTACACAAAGGATGACGGTGTTTTGACTTGGCCCGAAGATGGTTCATTTAATATAAAAAATTTAAGAAATTTGAGAGAAAAGATGATATACCGAAACCAAGACCTACTCAATTTGAAGCTTTAGTTGAATGGGAGGATGAAATGTTTCAACTTCAAAGAGAAGCGAGTGGTATTAAAAGACCTCAGAAAATACCAAGCTATAGACGAGAGACACATGAAGATAGAATGCGAATGTGGAGACAGGGAGACATGTGTGATGGTCTCTATTTAATTAGAGAAATGGTTCTGGGATCTCCTGGTGAAAAAAGATCTGAAAAGAAAAATAATGTAGTCATAGAAAGTGAATCTGAAGATGCAGTATTAGGAGAAATTTTTACTTCTAATAAAAGAAATGAACCTTTGAGACCTCCTCGATCATGGTCTACTCCGATGGTTTCTACTGAAACTACACCAAGTGCTCCTCCTATTAATGAATCTCCAAAATTGTACCCTAATAATTCAGAATCTTTTGAAACTCCAGAAAAATCAGAAACTAGGACAAATGCTGATGTTTACATTGGGGGAAACATTTTTCGTTAATTCCTAAGGAAAGGGAAGCTCCTAAAAATTTAATGAGAGAAATTAGGGATGAGGAAGTTGTAAATACTTCAGAATATTTACGATCCAAGGAGGAATTAATTCGACAAATAACTAAAGGCATGGAAGCTGTAACTGTTCCAGTAACTATTGGTCCTGTTCAGCCTGTTTTTGAACAAAAAGAAAATAACAGGACAAGTTTAAAGATCCCTTTAAATGCAGAAGTTCAAAGGGTTGCTGAAAATTTTTATTCAGATTTATCTGAATTAATCATGAGAAAACGAAAATGCCTGATTTAACTTTCAATGAAGGTTCTTTTAACAAATCTCCAATGGGTGCAGAATCTGATACTGAGACTTCTGAAAGAAGAGGGTCAAATTCAAAACTTGATGTTGCAAAATTAAAAGCAAATCTAGAAGAATTAATAATTGGTACAATTGGTTCTGATAGTCTAAAATTTTGTCGTGATGATGAACTACTGTTCATCTGTAAGAGTATTCAATGGAAAACAAAGAATAAATATGATCAGTTGGAGGAACTAGCTGCAGAACTCGAAATTGATTTAAGCAGACAAAAGAATTTTGGAAAGCATTATAGATTAGATTTTACTGAAAAAGACATTGAAAATTTGAACTCAATTGGAAGAATAATGCACATAAAAGATTTGATTGTTTACATCAAGAAGCTTGGTGAATTGAGCAAATGGAGAGTGAAGTGGACTAGAAAGAAGGAGGATGAAAAATTAGAGAAATTATCAAAACAATTTCCAATGAGAGAAATTGCTGGTGGAGGTTATGTTCATGTTCCTTGGTCGAGACAGGATATTTTGCTTTTCACTAATGATCTTCCAAGACTGAGAGAAAAGCCTGTTGAATGGTATCGACAAGTAGACAGGTTTATAAAAGTTTCAAAAGTTCTGTGGATTGATCTGGACGGATTTTTTGACATCGTTGTTCCGTCAGATCTTTGGACAGAATGTAAAATTGCTATAGGTTGGCCAAAAGAGGAACCAGAGCGAATTAAAGAAACTGGTGCTCCAGCTCCAATAGTAATGGATTTTTACGGAAAGGTGATTTATTGGTTAAAACAAAAGATTGCTCCAAAGGAAGTGGATTGGGTTAAAATAGATCGAACTAATCAGGAACCTTCATTCATTTTATGAAAGGTTACTACTAGTTTTCAAACAATACAGTGGCTATGAAAAGTTAGACGAAAAGGATATGAGCCATTTTATTTACAGATTTGTTTATGGTCTTAGACCTGAAGTTGGAGAAATGATTAGAAATAATATTGTCGGATGGCAATCACTTTCAGTTGACGACATTTTGAGAAAAGCAAAATACTGTAGTGATGAGTTAGAGGTTAAACAAAAGAAGTTGAAAGAGAAAGCGATGAGGGCGCGAGTGAAAGTGGCTGAGCAACAAATTGCCAGTCTTGAAAATAAAAATGCAAATTTTATTCAAAATCAAAACATAAATCAGGGTCAAGGGAAATTTAAGTTTAATAATAATAAAAGATATAATGCTAAAGTTGATGATTTAAAACAGAAATTGCCTTGTTTTAATTGCGGCGAGATTGGACACTGGAAAAGTGAGTGTAAAAACCCACCCAGAAATTTTAAAAATCCATTGTTAAACCCACAGATGCAGAACGATGTTGATCTGCAGCAACAGCTACGATTGCAACGTAAACTGAATGACCTGAGTCTTCAGCGACAGCTACAAAATCAATTGATTCAACAGCAGAATCAAATTCCACAGCCTCCCTTTCCTAATTCTGGGGGAAGTCAAAAATATAATCCAGGTGTGGGATTTGAAGGAGATGATCAGGTAATAAGGACTCAGAGACAAATTGTGCAAAATGCTTCAGGACAGTTTTTGTTAACAGAGAATCAAGGAAGTGATTCTGATGATTACTTCTGGCGGTGCCCGAGAGAGGGGGAAGAGTGTGTAATTGGAGCCACTCTTGAGGTTGACCAGTCTGGTCCATTTGTAAATGGGAAAGTTAATGATGTAGACATCACTTTTCTAGTGGACACTGGTGCTACCCGTTCTACTGTTAGATCAGTGGAAATTGAAAACCTACCTCTCTCTGGGGAAACCATCCAAGTAGTCGGAGTAAGTAATCAACAAATTAAAACTGACTTAACAGATCCAGTGCAAGTTGAAATTGGAAATTTTAAAGACAAACATAGATTTGTGGTTTGTAATAGCAGTCCAGTGAATTTACTAGGGAGAGATATATTGTGTAAGATGAATTGTAGAATATATTGTTCTCCTGATGGAGTAGAATTACAAACAATGGAGGAAGATGGTTTGTATAGAATGACAATGATGTTAGTAGAAACAGAAGAAACAAAATTGTTTCCTGCTTTTGAAAAGGAAAACTTACCTGTAGAATTAAAGGAGACAGTAAAAACCGAGATTTGGGATTTGACTGGAAATGAGATGGGTCTGATGAAACATATCGATCCAGTCAAAATTTCATTGAAACAGGGAATAGAATTTCCAAACATTCCTCAATATAAAATGAAAGCAGAAACTATAGAGGGTGTTATTCCAGTACTTGAAAAATTCATTAAACAAGGTGTTTTAAAAGAAATTGAGAGTAGTCAAATGGAACATATAGAATTGTTCAAGATCTAAGAAAGATTAATCAAATTGTCGTTCCATGTTGTCCAGTTGTTCCAAATCCTGCAGTCATTTTATATCAGATTCCACATGATGCTGAGTGGTATACTGTCATTGATCTTTGCAATGCATTTTTTTACTGTTCCTTTACATCCAGAGAGTCAGGTAATTTTTGCTTTCAGGTTCCAAAATAGGACCCTCGCATGGTGTAGAATCCCTCAAGGGTATACAGAGAGTCCTTCTATTTTTAATGAGTTGTTGAAAAGATCTTTAGAAGATCTAAATCTACCTGGCAGGTCGACATTAGTGCAATATATTGACGATCTACTAATTGCAGCAAAATCGAGAGAAAATTGTGTGACAGACACAATTGTACTTTTAAATCATCTAGCAGATGAGGGACATAAAGTGTCTCCTGCAAAATTGCAGTTTTTGTAAACAAGAAGTGAAATACCTTGGACATAGAATTGCAAAAGGAATAAGACAGGTAACAATTGGAAGAATTAAAATGATTCAAGCAATGCAACCTCCAAGAACTCAAAGACAGGTTAGAATGTTTCTAGGAATGGTTGGTTACTGTCGACAATGGATAAGTGGATTCTCAGTAATCGCGAAACCACTACAGAAATTAACTAAATCAGATGTAAAAGATCCAATTGTTCTTAATGAATCTGAGTTGGAAGCTTTTGAGAATTTAAAGAGAAGCTTATGTGAAGCTCCGGCTCTAGGCATGCCAAATTATGAAAAAGATTTTGAACTATATTGCAGTGAAAGAGAAGGATGTGCATTGTCTGTACTAATTCAAAGACATGGGAATCTGAGAAAACCCATTGCATACTTTTCAGCAGTTCTTGATCCTGTTGCAAAAGCCTTACCAGGTTGCTTAAAAGCAGTTGCAGCAACTAGTGTCAGTTTGGAGCAAAGTGAAGGAATTGATAGAGCAAGCATCGCATCGCGACTTGCTCGAGTCAAGAACCTCGCCCGTGTGTAATCAATTAATAAATTGTACGTCTTACTAATCTTTTATTTTTATATTCAAACGAGGTAGAGGAAGCTTACGTATGTGTTTTCTAATACAACTAATCCATGTCTCTAAAACATGGCCGCAGCTTGAAAAGTGCTTCTGCGCATGCGTCAGTCACACTCACGTGACCTGACGTAGTTATAAGTTTTGGTGGGAAAGGGTGCGCATGCGTAATACACAGCTTTCGTGAATAACGTGGTAATGCTCTTGTGAGCGTGTATATGTTGCTAACATTTCAGTTGCATAGTATATTTTTATAATGATAAGTTTAAAGTACAAACCCAATGATGTTTACATACATTTATTTCTATGTATTAATTTGTTTTCGCTTACTTTTCATGTATCCTCGACTCGGAGGGGTGCTGGGCTGGGGAGTCCATCTTGGAGGGTATTTCTGCGCAGACTCGCCAGAAGTTGCTATGGCATTGAATTCAGGCCAAAGAAGGTTGATGCCAGAGCCACCCTGGGAAAGGGACACCTCACCCAGCAGAAGCATCATGATTATGCTCAATTGTAACCAAAATGTATTCTCTTCCTTGTATTCTGTGCGGCTTTCTCATGGGAACCCCAAACTTGCTAGGCGGTACCCAGAGATGTAAATTAGGCCTCCAAATAGTCTATTCTGATTGGTGTGTTACCCAAAGCCTACCTTAGGACCAATCCAAATTGAGGGATTCTGACACTTTGCAACATTGGGGGGTGGTACACCGTCCCAGAACAGTATAACTACCCTGAGTTTACCTAGGGAAATTGTCCGACTTGTCTGGTTTAGCTGACCTGTCACTGACCCAACGCACTCAATAGGTGACTGAAGATACAGAGTACTGCCGAGCACTCTGTCCGAAATTTGACCATAGACTAAGGTTTTACTAAACCTTAAAGTGCTGGCGGAGCACTTTGCTGGGAGCTCGCTGACCCAATCGGGGTCTTGATCGATAGCTGCAGAGAGGGTGGAGCGCAGGCGTTGCTTCCGAACTGAGGGTGCTGGTCCTGTCCTGAGGGTCCTGTCCGAGAGGTCCTGTCCTGATTCCTAATCTGAGGGTTTCCTGTCCTGTCTTGGGTGTCCATTCTGCACCTGCTGTCCTTTGAGGGATTCCTTCCTTGAGGGTTTCCTGTTCTTAACTGACCCGTGGCCAGGGTTTGGTTTTCACACCAGTCTAGGTAAATATTACTCAGAATCTCCTGAAACTGCACCTTCCTATATTTTTCTGTCTTTTGCTTTAATAAAGACATACCTTTGCATATGTTAATTTTCCATGCTTTGTCTGCAACCATTTAATCATAAAGTCATTTGCATTTGTTCCATAACGTGTTCCTATGTTATCCTATCTGTTAGAAATTATATTTTGCATTGCAGTTTGTCATTTCCTGATATGGTCTAGAACCTCCTTACTTAAACTGTCTAAAGAACTTTTGCCTTAAAGCATAGCGTGTCTCTCTTCATAGATTCTCCTATAGCTATATAAATGTCCCGAACTCCTGTCTTATTCCCTTGAAATAATTCTAGAATACTAGTCCTAATCAAAGCCTATCCCATCTTTAGTGATTCATCTTAAACGTTCTAATTCCTGATCCTTCATTTAAGTGTGTCCTGATTCCATTAATCTATAAATGGTTGCTCTGACTTATTTGCTATTCAGCTATGTACTTTCTGTTATTCTGATTATCGATTGCTTAATTACTGTGAATTTGATGATTTCTGAATTTTACTAAATTAGATAAAGACTTTAAAACTTCCAGTTGTCCGTGGTCATTTTACAAAAGGTATTGAATATTATTTTGTTGGGTTTGTATTTTACTGCCTTTCCTTTTACAGCTAGCTCCCTGATCCATTGTGGTCATAGGTACCCGTGTCGGTGGATGGTAAGTCGGGTACGCTGAGGAATAACGAAGGGAACTCACTAATATCTGATAGCAGAGCGTGAGGTCATCAGATCAATGTATATGGTGATTTGAAATATATGGGCCCGAAGCCAGAAGTGGCGAAATTATTGGTCGGGTGACCCGCTCGCTCTATCAGTATTTCTGGTAAGCAGAGGATGGTTAGGGAATAGTTAAAGGTTAGGTAGGACTAGTTAAGCTAAGTCAAGTCGGTAGCTGCTAGTATATTGATGCTGCTATAAGAGCGGCCATTTCGAGGGACCTGATCACTCTCTTGAGAATGAGCTGCTTTTGAAATTTATGAATTGTTTTAAAATTGTTATTCTTGTTCTTATATTGTTATATGTATTAATCCATGCGTATGTAAAACGTATCGTTAAGTGTTGTCAGAACTCCCCGGGGAATTGAATAGGCAAGTGGTGAATAGAATCCATTGCCTTGAGGTCGCAGGCTCAAGGAAAGTTAGGTGCAGGTTAAGTAGAAAACCAGAAGCACTAACTAGGGTTTTTTTTCTGAATACATGTGTGAATAAATGTTAGTAACGAGGTTCATTGGCAAAATTCCAATAGTGGCGTAACCTAGCAAGGGTCACATCGGAAGAGTAGCAGGTTCATCGGAGCTTGAGTGAAAGCAGAGGGGTCCGCTGGGAAACCTTAGACTCGGATATATCCCGGAAAAGAGTGGATGGGTCTAGGGAAGTAACAGGTTCACTGATGCTAGAGTGAAGGGTAGGCGGAAGAGATCTACCCGCAGCGTGTGAAAGGTAAATGGAAGTAGTTTACTCGCAGTAAAAGAAATCTTTCCTGTCTAGACACTTGAGCACTGTGGCGAATGTGTATTCGTTGTAAAATAACCAAGCACTAGCACTTTAGAAAGAAAGAAAGTTTCCGTTACCTTGTGAAGGGAGGGAGTCAGTCGCGAAGCGTCTCTGACGTCACTCCGTGCCGCGCTGGGTTTGGTAGATACAGCGGGCGGGTAGCGGGGCTGGAATTGTGAGGGAGGGGTGAGCGCCGAAGCGTGAGAACTGTCTCGCGAAAAAGGCCGCGCACCCATTGGCCGAAAATATTTGAACGCGTGCACCCATTGGTCGCACGGAATTGCAAGACGCATTCTGATTGGAGGTAATTTGTAAAGAAAGTTAAGCGTATACATCGTATGTGGCACTCGTATTCTCCAGAGACTAGACCCGATCCCAGAAACCAAGGGTTTGAAAGGGATCAGTGGAAAGCTAATAGATACGATATTATGTACGGAAATAAGCGAAAAATGTCCCTTGTAAATAAAGTAAAGAATTACTTCAAAAAGGACAAGCCGATTAAAACTAGAGAGGGCATTGTTATTCCACCACCAAATACTCCCGCCTCTTTCATGATGTTTGACAGAGGGTACAATACGTGTGTGTGGTTAGAAAATTGGGTAAAATACACACAAGATGACGGAATAATGGCCTTTCCGTTAGAAGGTACCTTTAATGGTAGGATCTTGTTCAACTTAAGAACCCGAATGAATGAATTACATCCCAGACCGAGACTAACGCAGTATGAGGCATTAGAGGAATGGTAGATTGAGGCTTTCCAAAGAGAAAAGCCCCGAATGGACAAAGGGCTGACAAAGTATTACCCAAAACTGAGACAAGAATCCCGAGATAAAAAGATGAAACAATGGAGACAGAGCATGATTGTTGAGGGACTGTTTCCCATGATGCCAGCAGAAGATCCTCCTGGGGGGGGAAAAAGAACAGAAAGGACTAAACATTGGGGGCCCCTGGGAGAGTCAGATGACGAATTGTTAGATGACATGTGCATGAGAAGTCCGCCTCCTTATAATGAGGGACACCGACCTTCGAGTGCAGGAGATATTCCCCGGAGACCCCTACAAAGAGAGGAGGTCAGGTCCGCAAGTGTAGGAGGGGATTATCTAGTTCCTCCTTATACTGAGAATCTGGGACCCATAGAAACCAGAAGTATTTACCCCAGGAGACCCGTGGATGGGGAAACAAGATATGCACGTGAAGGAGATTTTTTCCCTCGTCCCCCATATGGAGGAGAGGTGAGGTCCGTGGGTTCAGGAATGCCGTTATTACAGCCCCAGAGTGAGGAAGATCCGAGAATTTTAGGCACAGGAAGTCTGTTTCAGAAACCTAATTATGGCCAAGTGAGACACATCCCACTGCCCCGAGTTATGCTCCCATTCTAACCCCACAGGTGTTATATGGAAACACTTTGGACAGGTTATTAGACGAGAAAGAGCGAGAAGCGCTAGGAAATCAGAGAGCTGAGATAATACGGAAAATGTCACAGCTAAATGCAAGTCCTGAAGCCTTAACGATCCCAGTAACGATCGGACCGGTGATTCCGTTGTACGGGGACCGTCAAGGAAGTCCGAAACCTCCCGTAATTACTCCTGTCATTGCACCGCCCAGACCAGAGCCCTTAATTGTAGATGACCAGACTAGTGAGTGCGAGTCGGAGGTCTCGCTACTAGATCTGCCCGATAGAAATACAGGGAAAAGGATACAGAAAAGACAGAATACCTTTAATGCGAGGGAAATCCAGATGGAATCGACCTCAGGTACTAAGAGTGTCACGATGGTGACTCCTGAAGAAATCGAAAGATGGAGTCGAGAATTTGAAAAACAAGCGTCTCCAACGAAGCCTTTAGATCTCTACAAGCTGAGAATAGAAATAGAGGAATTAATGGCAGGAAACGTAGGATTAGACAGATTAAATACCTACTCTGAAGACGAAATGCTGTTTATCTGCAAGAGTCTCACTCGAAATACTGGAGTGCTTCATGAAAAACTGATAGACACGGCTGCTAGCATTGGAATAGATATTTCAAAATCAAAACCGCTGCAGAAACCATATAGGGCAGATTTCTCAGACAAAGATTTGGAAAACTTAAATGTCTCAGGGAAGAAAGCACAGGTCAAGGAACTATTGACTGTATTGCAAAAATGGGGAGATGTGGAAAGGTGGAAAGCCAGATGGGCCAAGAAAAAGGATGAGGCCAGGTCTAGGCAGGCAACTCCCGAATTTTTGCTAAAAGAAGCTGAAAAACCAGAACAGTTATGCCCCATGCGCGAAGTACCAGGTGGGAAGTATATGCACGTTCCATGGTCCAGACAGGATATTGTGTCCTTTACTAACGATTTCCCCAAATTGCGCGAAAAACCAGTAGACTGGTACAGGCAGGTGGAAAGGTTCGTAAAGGTGCAAAAATGCCTGTGGAAAGACCTGGATGGGTTTTTCAACATTGTGGTCCCGGTAGATCTGTGGACCGAGTGTAAAATAGCCATAGCTTGGCCTAGTGAAGAATACCCGAGAGATGGCAACACAGGGGAACCATCGAAAGAAGTGATGAAAAAATATGAACAAGTAATTCAGCATCTGAAACTAAAAGTGCCAGCAAAGGAAACTGATTGGACCAAAATAGATAGAACCACGCAGGAAAGAGACAAGACAGTGCACTCCTTTTATGAAAGGCTGTTGCAGGTGTTCAAAACATACAGCGGTATAGACAACATCGAGATGAAGGATATGACACATTTTATTTACAGGTTTGTAAATGGTTTAAGACCCGAAATTTGTCAGTGGATAAAAGATAACAAAATATGTTGGCATACTAAAAAGATGGATGAGGTCCTACGGTACGCCAAGTACTGTGAGGACGAGATGGCAGAAAAGAAAAAGGCTCTTAAGGAGAAGGTTATGTGGGCTCAAGTGAAGCTCGCAGAACAGCAGGAAAAACAATTGAGTAAATTGGCTAAATCTAATCAGAATCCAGGTCCTGGGGGTGGGGGGGGAGGAAAGCCTCGACCCAAAATGAGCAGGGAGGAGGCTAAAAAGAAATTTCCCTGCCACCAGTGCGGAGAAATTGGACACTGGCGAGACGAGTGTCCCTATTTGCAGGATGATAACTCCCAAACACCTGATTTAACTCCACAGACGCAGAAAGAAAGACCAAGAAAGACACAACAACAGGTAAAAACGATTCAGTTGCCCCGAGCACCAAAGCAAGTATTTAAGGGAAAATCCACGCAGGGTGATGACGTAGAAGTCTGGGAAAGCAATGAGAACAGAAATACAGCAACTTCGCAGTATTTACTAAATGATACCTTCCTTTGTGATGACCAGTACTGACGGGGCCTGAGAGGGGAGGACGAGGAGTGCGTACTTGGCACCTCCTTGCCGGTAGACCAGTCCGGACCATACATTGAAGGAAAGGTTGACGGAAATGATGTCACTTTTCTGTTGGACACTGGCGCTACCCGTTCTACTGTGAGAACAGTGGACGTTCCAAACCTACCCCTCTCGGGAGAAGCCATCCAAGTAGTGGGTGTATCTAATCAACTGATTAGTACTCCTGTTACCGAGCCCATGGAGATCTCAATTGGAAACTTTAAAGAAATGCATAGATTTGTCGTTTGTGACACCAGTCCAGTGAACTTACTGGGACGTGATTTGCTGTGCAAAATGAACTGTACCATCTTTTGCACACCAAAGGGTGTTGAAATTCAGACCCCAGATGAAGATGGCATTTATAAATTAATGTTAATAAGACCTGACTCAGAAATTAAACGAATGACTATGCAGGATTTGCCCAAAGAAGCGAAGCCAGAGGTATGGGACTTTACCGGGAAAGATGTAGGGTTAATGAAAAACGTAGACCCCATACAGATAGCCATCAAGGACAATGCAGTATACCCTAATACTAAACCCTACAGAATGAATGCAGAAGTGAAAGCAGGTGTTGCCCTGGAAATACAGAAATTATTAGAAGGAAACATCATACAGGAAGTAATGAGTAGCCCATGCAACTCACCGATTATGGGCATCAAAAAGCCTAGTGGCAAGTACAGAGTAGTGCAGGACCTAAGAAAGGTAAACAAGATAGTGATTCCTTGCTGCCCTATTGTCCCGAACCCAGCAGTGATTCTGTACCAGATTCCCTGGGATGCTGAGTGGTTCACTGTGATAGACCTATGTCATGCATTCTTTTCCATTCCCTTGCATCCAGACAGCAAATTTCTTTTCTCATTTGCCTTCAACAGTCACGTGTATGTCTGGAACAGGGTCCCCCAGGGGTACACAGAGAGCCCCTCTATCTTTAATCAGATCTTGAAAAAATGCTTGGAAACTTTGGTCTTACCTGGAAATTCTGTCTTGGTGCAATACATTGACGACCTCTTGGTGGCGTCCAAAAGTCATAGGGACTGTGTGATTGACACCATTGCCCTACTGAATCACCTGAGTGAGAAAGGACATAAAGTGGCCCCTGAAAAATTACAGTTCTGTGCAAAATCAGTGAAATATCTGGGGCACCAGATAGAGAAAGGCATCAGGAAAGTAACGTCAGAAAGAGTCAGAATAATTCAAAAGATGCAGTTACCCCGTACTCAGAAAGAAATCAGAATGTTCCTTGGAGTGATAGGATACTGCAGGCAATGGATTGTGGGATTTGCAGTCCTAGCTAGGCCTTTGATAAAAATGACCAAGAGAGGAACACCGGATATCGTAGAATGGGATGATGAAGGCTTAACAGCCTTCACAAAATTGCGAGATTGTCTGTGTACAGCCCCTGCATTAGGAATGCCAGACTATTCCAAGGAATTTGCCCTGTTCTGTGACACTCGCGATAATTGCGCGTTGTCAGTCCTAACCCAAGAGCATGGCACAACCATGAGGCCAGTGGCATATTTCTCTGCCACCCTGGATCCAGTGGCTGCTGGATTACCAGGATGTCTGAAAGCAGTAGCTGCTACTTGCACAAGTTTAGAGCAGAGTGAATCCATTGTCATGGGACATCCCGTAACTGTGTATGTTCCACATGGAGTGGTTATTTTGCTAACTAGAACGAAAACTCAGTATCTCACCCCTAGTCGGCTGACTAAATACGAGAGGATTCTCGTGGGTGCTGCAAACATAACAATTGTCAGGTGCAACATTCTGAATCCCGCCACTCTGCTTCCCGACTCAATGAATATGGAAAATGGGGAGGAAGAGGAGCACAACTGCATTGATTTAACTGAGTTTTGCACAAAGCCACGCCCAGACATTAAAGAAAAACCTTTGCCTAAACATGACATGGAATTGTTTGTGGATGGTTCATGCCTAAGGCATGAACAAGGAGGCCTGAGTGCTGCCTATGCGGTAGTCTCCTTAACGAAAATTGTAGAAGCAGGTTATTTATTTGAAGTAAAGTCTGCACAAGTAGCCGAATTGATCGCTATGATAAAAGCTTGCAAATTGGGGAAAAACGTACGCCTAACAGTGTATACTGACAGTCAGTACTGTTTTGGGGTTGTGCATGACTTTGGCCAATTATGGCTACAAAGGGAGTTCCTGACTTCATCAGGTACCCCTATTCGAAATGGAAAAGTTGTTCAAGACCTTTTAGAGGCAATCCAGTTACCAAAGGAACTGGCAGTGGTCAAGTGTGTTGCCCATGAAAAGGACTTTGACCCTGTATCATTAGGAAATGATTTCGCGGATCGAGTGGCAAAATTATGCGCCAGGGATCGATATATCATAAATCCAAAACGGGGGGGGCCTGGAACCAGCTGCCAACTTCGAGTGTTTGAAGAAGTGCCTACATGGGATGAAGTGAGAGAATGGCAGCAGGCGGCACCCTGGCAAGAGAGAGAGAAGTGGAAGGAAGACGGGTGTAGACCAAGACGTGAGGATGGTGTCATCTTGGGCCCAAATGGTATGCCTGTGTTACCCAGACACTTGCTTGGCACAATGGCGAGATTGATACATGAGGGATCACACATTGGTAGGGACGCCATGATTCTGGTATTCCAACAGACTTGGTATAGTAAAAAGTTCAGGAAGGTAGCAGAGTCCCTCTGCCAGAGGTGCCTGTCATGTCAAAAGATGAACCCAGGCAAGAGAACAATGGTGGAACTAGGGAAAATTGGGAGGTCAGCGGGTCCCTTTGTGAGAATACAAGTCAATTTCATCACCATGCCACGTTGTGAAGGGAAGCGTTATGTCCTTGTCATTGTCTGCCTATTTTCAAAGTGGGTGGAAGCTTACCCTACTCCCCAAAGTGACGCACTGACAGTAGCCAAGTGTTTACTGAAAGAACTGATACCTAGATTCGGGGTTCCAGTCACTATTGAATCAGATAAAGGCCGACATTTTCAGAATGAGGTAATCGACCAACTCTGTAAGGCATTTGGGATCTCGCAAAAACTCCACTGTGCATATCGACCAGAGGCATCTGGAGTAGTGGAACAAATAAACGGGACTATCAAAACAAGACTAGCGAAATTGTGTGATTCATCTGGCATGACCTGGGTAAAGGCCCTGCCTCTGGTTCTGATGGGACTCCGAAGTATTCCAGACCGAAAGACAGGCCTGAGCCCTCATGAAATCTTGATGGGAAGAGTGATGAGACAAGCATGGGTACCAGGAAGCAAATTGTTGAGTATTACTGATGATTTGGTGCTTGAATACTGCAAGAGATTAGGTGACCAAGTGCGTTATATCTCTCGCCAGATCGGAGAAGACGCCGTCGCCAATCCAACGACTCCTCTCCACAAACTGGTTCCCGGAGACTGGGTCAAAATAAAGAAGCATACTCGGTCGAGCTGCCTGGAACCGAGGTGGGGAGAGAAGCGCCAAGTGATCCTGGTAACGACCACAGCAGTGAAGTGTGCAGGTGTTCCCCATTGGATCCACGCCAGCCACACCCAGAAGGTACAACCCGACAAAGAGCCTGGAGAAGAAGACGGTCCAGCAGAGGGGCCTGCAGAAGCAAGACCAGAAGTAACTGACGACGTACAGCCCAGTACCAGTCAAGCTGAGGGGTCCGCAGACGTTGGTCCAGGAGTAGTTGATGACGAGCTACCAAGAGTCCAGCCTGCTGAAGAGTTCCCAAAAGTTGGTCCAGAAGTAGCTGATGACGAGCTGACAAGCATATGGCCAGATGAGTGGATACCATTGATTGACCTTACCGAAGACCCCATCAGAACAAGCGAACGAATTTTGAAAGGTAGAGAGTGGAATAGAGAGGAAAGGCAAGGCACAGGCGAAGAACCTCAGGGTATTGAGATTCACATCAAAACTGAGGAAGGAGAAGGTCAGACAGGGACAGAACAAGTGATCGATACTCCTCCACTGACTCCTGATATCGAAAAGGGACAGATTAGACCTAGTAAGGAGATTCGAGCGGAAGAAAAACAAGAGAACGAAGTGCTTGAACAGGATCAGACAGGATTAGGAGAAAGTGTTCAGGAAACAGAAACAGAGACTTTTCAAAAGCAAAAACAAAATTCTCCTGAACAAGGCCAGATTAGTAACCAGGCAGAAGAAATAGATGCAAGTCCTGGAACTAGTGAGATAGGAAGGGAAGAAGAAGCAGAATTGCCACAAACTAATGAAAATAAAAGGGCAAGAGAAGAGAACGAAGTCTCAGTGCCAACTAAAAGACTTAAGAAAAGAAAGCACATTGAGCCTGGATACATAAAGAAATTGAGACTGAGAATAAAAACGGTAGAAGAAAAACGTGCAGAAGAAAGGAGAAGTGCTCGCATAGCAGAACAACCAGAAGACACTTCCAAAAGAAGGAGTGATCGAATAAAAAGACAAAACAAAAAGTACAAGTCTCCTGAATGGACTCTCGTTTTGGAGGAATTTGAAGACCTTGATATAACTGACGAGAGCGACGGAGAACCCGTCGCTGAGTACTCTGCCGAAGAAGAAGACGAGCCACCGTGAATTTGCACAAAGTAAGCTACTGGTGTAAAGACACAAAGAGGGGTCGAGAAACTTCTTCTGAGCCAAAATGTCTGATTCAAACGTGAATGGTAGACCTAGTTGCAGTCGTTGCAAAACATGCTGCAAGGTATGTGTATGTAGTATAGTTATAGTGATATTAATTTGGATAGGACTAACAGTTTTCATTCCTTTTGCGGTGAGCAAAAATTCTAATATTGACCCTACTGAGATTGTAAATACTGAGACTGAAGAACTAACAACACAAAGTGTAGCAAAACATGAGAGAGCACTCAGACAAACAAAACAAGACCTAGAAGCATCAGATGAGGGAGGACTACATTATCATGGAGTAAAGAATAAAACGCATTTAAATGTTTTCGCAAACTTGTTAATACACTATGTAGAGACTATGGAAATTGAAGATTGCTATGTCTGCATGAAGCTACCTACCTCTGTGGCTGAAGGCGTGACATACCATCACCTGCCCCTAACATATGGAATTTCCTGTAGCATTTTAGCAAGCTTATTTTACAAAAGAGGACCGTTACAGTACTATTACTCTAACAATGACGTGATCTTTTCTGAACTCCCTATACGTGGGAACTTGAATCCTGTACATACTAAAAGTGACGTTACTCGCTATATGGGCGAATACTTCCTGACTATAGGTAATATAGACATAGGTGACGCACACAGAGATAACTTGACCTGTTCTTTGCGTGAGCAGGAAAAGATGTTCCTGAACATGGCAGAGAAGAGGAGAATAAAAATAAAAAGAAAGGCAGATGATGAAAAACAGAAAACGCCAAAATGGGCTGAGAACATGGAAGGCACCTCAAATGGTGGGGCGGGTCCTGCTCTGTTGCTGGATTTTGAAAAGAAAGGAAAGCTATGTCTTCACCGCGAGAAGACTAGCTACTATAATAACATTTTCATTGGTTCCAGTGAATGTGAACATAATTACAAGGTAATTGGAGGATGGGGTTTCAAAAATGGGTCAGAGCCTGTTTTTCCTGGAATTTATTATATATGTGGGGACAAGGCTTATTTTAAATTGCCGGATCACTGGTATGGAAGCTGCTACTTTGGCATTGTCTTCCCGAAAATATACCATGTGAACAAAGTTGCTGGAAGCAGTGAAAATACTAATGGCTTAGTGCGTAGTAAAAGAGAAAGCGTAGGTGAAATAATGGGTAGTATTTTCAGTGCACTGATACCTGGAGTGGGAGTGGTTCTGAACACTCACAGAATTTGCAAATTGTCCACTATAGTGGATGTGTTGTCTACTGACACAGCTCATGGATTTCTGCTGGTCAATACCGAAATGGTTGCGATCAGATCAATGGTTTTGCAGAACAGACTTGCTCTTGACACCTTATTAGCAAAAGAGGGCGGAGTCTGCCGGATGTTGAAGGCGCAACATTGTTGCACTTATATTCCGGACAAAAGTGTGCAGCTCAAAAGATACGTGAAAAACATTACTAATTTGGAAAGGGAACTCAAACCACTCGAGGTTGACAGTGCCTGGAAGAGACTGGTAGATGGTCTCTCAAATGTAGGTCATTGGTTTGCTAGCTTAGGTAAAAGCTTATTGTTTAAGGTACTGATGCCAATTGGAATTATAGGTCTTATCCTATTTTTCATATTTGTCTGTTGCAAGTGTCGTAAACACACCGGAAAGCATCAAGTGAATGCAAGAGGAGTGAAACGAAGTGTGGATGAGCTTGAATTAGAGGAAATGAATAATCAGATATACAAAAAGGTGAAAAATTCTCACCCTACCAAAAATGAAAAAGAGAAGCTAAATCGCTTGTTGGAAGAGATAGAGATGTATAAGGTGTGAGAAGTTGGCATCTGGTTCCATTAAATTTTGTGATGATAGTAAATATCATCAAAGAGGGGATTGATAGATCAAGCATCGCATCGCGACTTGCTCGAGTCAAGAACCTCGCCCGTGTGTAATCAATTAATAAATTGTACGTCTTACTAATCTTTTATTTTTATATTCAAACGAGGTAGAGGAAGCTTACGTATGTGTTTTCTAATACAACTAATCCATGTCTCTAAAACATGGCCGCAGCTTGAAAAGTGCTTCTGCGCATGCGTCAGTCACACTCACGTGACCTGACGTAGTTATAAGTTTTGGTGGGAAAGGGTGCGCATGCGTAATACACAGCTTTCGTGAATAACGTGGTAATGCTCTTGTGAGCGTGTATATGTTGCTAACATTTCAGTTGCATAGTATATTTTTATAATGATAAGTTTAAAGTACAAACCCAATGATGTTTACATACATTTATTTCTATGTATTAATTTGTTTTCGCTTACTTTTCATGTATCCTCGACTCGGAGGGGTGCTGGGCTGGGGAGTCCATCTTGGAGGGTATTTCTGCGCAGACTCGCCAGAAGTTGCTATGGCATTGAATTCGGGCCAAAGAAGGTTGATGCCAGAGCCACCCTGGGAAAGGGACACCTCACCCAGCAGAAGCATCATGATTATGCTCAATTGTAACCAAAATGTATTCTCTTCCTTGTATTCTGTGCGGCTTTCTCATGGGAACCCCAAACTTGCTAGGCGGTACCCAGAGATGTAAATTAGGCCTCCAAATAGTCTATTCTGATTGGTGTGTTACCCAAAGCCTACCTTAGGACCAATCCAAATTGAGGGATTCTGACACTTTGCAACATTGGGGGGTGGTACACCGTCCCAGAACAGTATAACTACCCTGGGTTTACCTAGGGAAATTGTCCGACTTGTCTGGTTTAGCTGACCTGTCACTGACCCAACGCACTCAATAGGTGACTGAAGATACAGAGTACTGCCGAGCACTCTGTCCGAAATTTGACCATAGACTAAGGTTTTACTAAACCTTAAAGTGCTGGCGGAGCACTTTGCTGGGAGCTCGCTGACCCAATCGGGGTCTTGATCGATAGCTACAGAGAGGGTGGAGCGCAGGCGTTGCTTCCGAACTGCGGGTGCTGGTCCTGTCCTGAGGGTCCTGTCCGAGAGGTCCTGTCCTGATTCCTAATCTGAGGGTTTCCTGTCCTGTCTTGGGTGTCCATTCTGCACCTGCTGTCCTTTGAGGGATTCCTTCCTTGAGGGTTTCCTGTTCTTAACTGACCCGTGGCCAGGGTTTGGTTTTCACACCAGTCTAGGTAAATATTACTCAGAATCTCCTGAAACTGCACCTTCCTATATTTTTCTGTCTTTTGCTTTAATAAAGACATACCTTTGCATATGTTAATTTTCCATGCTTTGTCTGCAACCATTTAATCATAAAGTCATTTGCATTTGTTCCATAACGTGTTCCTATGTTATCCTATCTGTTAGAAATTATATTTTGCATTGCAGTTTGTCATTTCCTGATATGGTCTAGAACCTCCTTACTTAAACTGTCTAAAGAACTTTTGCCTTAAAGCATAGCGTGTCTCTCTTCATAGATTCTCCTATAGCTATATAAATGTCCCGAACTCCTGTCTTATTCCCTTGAAATAATTCTAGAATACTAGTCCTAATCAAAGCCTATCCCATCTTTAGTGATTCATCTTAAACGTTCTAATTCCTGATCCTTCATTTAAGTGTGTCCTGATTCCATTAATCTATAAATGGTTGCTCTGACTTATTTGCTATTCAGCTATGTACTTTCTGTTATTCTGATTATCGATTGCTTAATTACTGTGAATTTGATGATTTCTGAATTTTACTAAATTAGATAAAGACTTTAAAACTTCCAGTTGTCCGTGGTCATTTTACAAAAGGTATTGAATATTATTTTGTTGGGTTTGTATTTTGCTGCCTTTCCTTTTACAGCTAGCTCCCTGATCCATTGTGGTCATAGGTACCCGTGTCGGTGGATGGTAAGTCGGGTACGCTGAGGAATAACGAAGGGAACTCACTAATATCCGATAGCAGAGCGTGAGGTCATCAGATCAATGTATATGGTGATTTGAAATATATGGGCCCGAAGCCAGAAGTGGCGAAATTATTGGTCGGGTGACCCGAGCGCTCTATCAGGATCATAATGGGGTTTCCTGTAAAAGTCTATGTTCCCCATTCAGTTGAAATACTGCTGACAAGGAGTAAGACACAACATCTGACTAGTAATAGATTGACAAAATATGAGAAAGTTATATTAGGAGCAGATAATGTTTCTATTGTAAGATGTGTGAATTTGAATCCTTCTACATTATTGCCTGATTCCGAAATTATTGATGAAATTGATGTGTACCAAGCCAAGGCAAGATATTAAGGATGAACCTTTGCCTGAATCAGATTTTGTCTACTTTGTAGATGGTTCCTGTCTAAGATCAGAGGGAGGTATTTTAAAAGCAGCATATTCAGTCTGTACAGTTGCAGATGTTGAAGAAGCATCATGTCTTGAAGGAATTCGTTCAGCACAGGTAGCTGAATTGATTGCTTTAATTCGTGCTTGTGAAATATCAAAGGATTTGAAAGTTACCATAATAACTGACAGCCAGTATGGATACGGAGTTGTGCATGATTATGGACAGCTCTGGTCTCAGAGAGGCTATTTAACTTCAGCAGGATCTCCAATTAAAAATGCAGTATTCATTAAAAGATTAATAGATGGCATTCAATTACCAAAAGAAATTGCTGTCGTAAAATGTGCAGCTCACAAAAAGGGTGAGGATTATATCACCAAAGGCAATGCTTATGCAGATGAGACAGCTAAGTATTGCGCAAGATATGGTTGTGCATATAATCGGGAAAGGAGTAAAGAAAGTGATTCGAATTCATTGATGTTAACAACAGTGGTTGAAACATGGCAGGAAATCAGAGATTTACAAAATGAAGCTGATGATGAGGACAAAAACACATGGTTAAAAGCAGAATGTAGACCACGAGATGAAGATGGAGTTTGGACTTACAAAGATGGTAGAGTAGTTTTACCTAATTGTATGATTGCTGACATGGCCAGATTGTATCATGGTCCTGGTCATATTGGAAGGGATTCTATGATCAGACTTTTTAAAGAGACATGGTTTAATACCAAATTCAGAACAATTGCAGAATCTCTTTGTCAGAGGTGTTTAACTTGCCAACAAATGAACCCAAACAGAAAATCAGTTGTAGGTACAGGAATCATAGGTCGGGAGGGTGGCCCTTTTACTAGATTACAAATGGATTTCATTGAAATGCCTTTACACAATTGTTTAAAATATGTTTTGGTGATTGTGTGTTTGTTTTCAAGATGGGTGGAGGCATTTCCAACACGTCATTTTGATTCAATTACAGTGGCAAAATTGCTTCTTTGAGAAATTATCCCAAGATACGGTTTCCCTGTTACTATTGAGAGTGATGGAGGGGGACATTTTGATAATAAACTTTTGAAATTGATCTGTGAAGCTTTGCATATTGAGCAGAAAATACACTGTGCATACAGACCAGAGGCATCTGGAGTAGTTGAGCAGATTAATGGAACGATCAAAAACAGGATTGGAAAAATGTGTCTTGATACAGGTATGAAGTGGACTGATGCTCTTCCACTTGTTTTAATGTCTCTGAGAAGCATACCTGATAAAAAGACAGGTCTGAGTCCTCATGAAATTCTTATGGGCAGAGTCATGAGACAAGCTTTTGTACCAGTAGGGAAATTGTTGAGCATTAATGACAGTGCTATTTTGGAATATTGCAAAAGACTGTCTGACGTAGTTACTTCTGTGTCTAATCAGGTGGGAACTGAAGTACAATCAGATGACAAAGTACAGACACATGATCTGAGACCTGGAGATTGGGTTAGAACTAAAGTACATCGAAGAAGAAATTGTCTAGTTCCAAGGTGGCAGAAAGCTAGACAAATAATTCTAGTAACAACGAATGCAGTAAAGTGTAAATGATTGAAAAGGTGGATACATCCAAGCCACACGATTCCAATTCCTACTCCTGAAAACTCTGATGAAGAGAGTGATTCTACAGATGATTCTGATTCTGAAGTAGAAGGTGAAAGAAATCCAGATTCTGAAGATCGACAGAGAGGTCGACATCTGGAAAATTTGCAAGTGAATGAAGACTTGAGCAGAAAAGATTTGGAAATCATTGAAATAGACTCTGAAAGTGATGAAGATCTGTTAAAAAGAAATTCAGCAGAAGAGTCTGTCAAGAAAGTGAATGGAGTAGAGACTATTGAAAATTTTGAAGACAGAGAAGCAGAGTCAATTGAAATTTCTGACCAGGAGAGTATCGAAAAGCAGAAAATAAGCTCTGGAAGGAGGAACAAGAAACCAGAAACTGGGAAGTTGAAGGTAACTGAAGAGGAGGAGGAAGTCGAATTGCCGAGTACCAGTGATGAAAGACAGAGTATAGTTCCTAACAGAGTAAGACTGCCGATTAGAAAAGTTCCTGAGTCAAGAATAGAAATTTCTGATAGTGATTCTGGAGAAAGTGATGTTGATGATCAAGAAGGAAAAGTGAGAAAAAGATCTTGGAAAACTGAAACAAATATAGCAGAACCGAAAAGAAAGATCTTGAGAAAAGGAGAATCATGGCCAAGTGAAAATGGAGGATTGAGAGTCAGGTTGATTAAAAAGTCAAAGGAGCAAGTGAATGAAATCACTAGTCAAAAAGAGCCTGAAAGGAAACTTGAAAAAGGGAGGAAAATAGAAGTAGTGACTAGAAAAACAAAAATAATTTTGAGACCTAATCAGAAATATAAATCTCCTGAGTGGACTTATCTGATTATGATGGAGAGCGGTAATTTCTTCTGGTAGTTTCTCAATGCAAAACCCTCATGCTACCTCTAATTTACTGCTCAAAAGGTGTTGGGCCCTTCACACCATATATTACCTTCAGGAGACTTTAAATAAAGATGAACAGTCAAAATACAATTATTATTGTAAGCCAAAAAAGAGAGTTGTTGAGTATTTTAAAGGGTTTTATTTTCTAGTCAAAAAGTTAATTTTTCTCTGACCCTTTATTCATTAGTAAAATATCAATCAGGTTACAGAATTTGGAAAACAGTAAAAATATCAATAATACAGAACACATTACAGTCTGCATATAAGCATTACATGTAGTTATGAAAAATGTGGCGCAAAAGTCTTAAAGAGTTTCTAAGAATAGTCTTGCAAAGCTAATCAATAATTAAATAGTTTGCAAAAAATCTCCCATTAAGAGAAATAAATGCATAAATCAAATACATCTTTTTAGACCTAATTAATTAGTCAAAGCATAAACTTAAAGTTTAGCATCTAATCTAAAGAGCCTTTCTATCTGTTGCTGATAATGTGCATCTCTGTGTCTAAAGAGCAAAAAGGAAAGAGACAGCCCGCCCTTCACAAGACCTCAAAGGAATGCGGCCTGATGTGCCAAGATATGACGTGGAAGCAAGAAACCTCCCCCTGAATCTCCTCGGACGCAAACCTGCCCTTCAGCAATCTCCCGAGACGTTTCTCGTACCTAACCCATAGAAGCCAGCTGAGCTGAGAAAAAAAGTAGACAGCCCCCATCCAGAGAGGACAGTATTTATACCCTAATTATTGGCAGAGTACACAAAGATGTAGCATCTTTCAGGAGAACCTTACGTGATTGGTCAGTCATAAAGGCATGAGTTCACAATACCCTGACTCATTCTAAAATCCTGACTTCACCAGGTTTTTAACAAAAGAAGCATACATGCATAACTACATTTATAAACATTTGCAACATTCACTAGGAAAAATGTTTCATTCTAATTCATCCTTCCTTCCACAGCGTAGTCAGAAAGGATACTTTTAACTAACTGGTACATTGGCACAGTTACAAAAATGTACAGTTCAGGTTGTCCTTGACTTTTTGTCATGAGGAAAGCTGCCACAGTCTGCGCATGCTCCCTTCTCATTAAATTGCAAGCCATAGCCTTGATGGATTCACAGGCAGCCATGTTTTGTGTAGGCCCCAAAAATAAAACAAACACAAACATAATATTAATTTCATGTAAATCAGTCCATTATGTTTCCCAAGTGCATTATTAATTCACACACACATTATAAAAAGAGGTGTTATTAACTGAAAATGTTTATCAAAATATGCAACAAGTCAAAGTCTATTAAGACAGGAATAATAAATCTAGATTACATGGATGAGCTGGGAAGAGAGAAACACATTCAATGAATCTTCAAAGGTAAAAAGGCCACTTTTCTCTACACTGTAAAACACATGTTAATTCAGCACAAGCATTTCAGACAAAATAGGCCTCACTTTCATGTTTTTCATGTGCCATGTTTTTAACTTGCACCAAAATGTGCGTGGCAATTTAAATGCAGCCTGTCTGAAGCACAAAAAATAAAACAATGCCTGACTGCAGATGAAATCTGCTCCATCAATCCACCCTTCTGATAATTCAAATCATAATAAAATGATTTATAATTCATCACACATATTTAATTTCACAAGTGACAGTATTTTTTATTTTATTTTTTATTGCAAAAGCTGAGCATATAACAATGTTACTTCTATTTCTAAGGCAAACACAAGTTTGGTCTGTAATCAGATCATAAATAGCCAAGCTCAAATGTTTTAGTGCAGAGATCTGTAAGTAGCTTCTTGGAACAGTTAGTCTTCTGTAAAATAATTAACTAAAATAATAAAAAGAGAATTCAATAGGACAGTTTCAGCATTTCTTTGCTCATTGTCATCAGCTTGTCATCAGTATGGCTCATACTTTCCATGCAAATTGGACTACTTAGGTGCTGAGAAACTCTGACAGAGCACCATCAATCCTTTGCACTTTTTTCAACCAAGGCCTTTCACTCTTATTTTCACTTTGATCAGATTCAGATGTTTCACCACAGCATCTCTCAGATCAAAGCCGTTGCACCATCCATTATGCAGATCTTGTGTAGCAGCTGCAATCTGGTGAGAAACTGCACACTGTACATCAACCAGACCTACACAGCAATGGCTAGTGTTCTCCTCAGTGTTTTCCACAAGTGCATTTGCATATGCATTTTCAAGCCACTTTGGTGATGCTGAAAAACAGTCTTTTACAAAAGGTAACTCAGTGCTGCCATTGTGTTGCTTTATTATGCTTGACACTTCAGGCAGATAGCTACAATCCATTCCTTGTCCAATCTGTTGTTCTGCACTTATTATCTTTAAGCCCACATTATGATCTGATTTCAGAGAAACTGGCAATCTATACCTGGGCATCAGTCTTTGCAATAACACATTTGCCACTATGCAGTTGTCATTTCTCTCAAAAACAGTTCTGATACAACCCTGTTGTGCTGCCTCAAAAACATTTTCTTGAGCCTCTTTTAATTCATCTGTGAAGATTCCATAGAATGTACATGCTACCAGAACACAATTTTGTGCAACTGAATTAGCATTTCTCTCTTCCATGACAACAGTGACTCTCATTTGAGCAGATAAACTGCATGTGATGGTAAGGACAAACAATTTCGAATTTTGGGCTGGGGTAATTACTAAAAGCCATGAAGCTTTGACAACATCATGTGTAAGGAGCACAGCATGTGCTGCTTTTAATGTGTCACCTTTTAAACATGGGCCATCTACAAAATGGACATTGTTGGGCTGACTCAGGTGTTCATCCTTAAAGTCTGAATTTGGCTTTATGCATATTTTCATGATATTTAGACACTCATATTCATTTTCATCATAATCCAATTCATTTGTTGACATTTCTGTGAAGCTAGGGTCAAAGGTCATTGGGCAATACATCACAAACCTTTGAACACAGTCATCTTTTTCAATAGGCAATGAGAGAGCGCAGCCCTCCCTCTCACTGCAAATTAGTGTATTTTCTTTCAAATAAACTTTCATTCCTAGTGCTGGGGCGCGACATTCTTTCTCTTTCAACTCTAGGAATGCTTTTGTGCAGTTGTTGTCCAATGGAAGCGGATCAGACACACCTGAGTGTGTCAGCCTCAGTAAAGGCTTAGCCACTAGGGAAAGGTTTAGTAACCACTCTCTACAGCAGCTAACCATTCCCAAAAATGTCCTGACTTCTTTCTGAATTTGAGGTGGATTCATCTTGGAAATTATTTCCACCCTCTCTGGTGACACCTTTCTACCTCCCTTTCCAATTTTGTGTCCCAGGTATTCATCTTCTTTTTGACAGTACTCCTGACTATTCTCATCCAATGGCACTGTGACATGAACCTGGCAAAAATCAATAAAAATAAGCCATTCTTCACCACATGGAATGTGAACAAATATATTGGCTGGATTCGGTACCACAGGACAACATGGAAAAAATATGCTTTTAATCTCCTGCACTATTCTGTTCTTTTCATTTATTTTCTGTGAACCTATGATCAGAAAGTTACACAAACTTCTAATCAATTCCATCAAAAATCCTTTTATTGGTAAAATTCCTGCAACTGATTGTGTTCCTGAATACATGTCATCTGGTTCAATTTTTAATAAGACATGTTCTGCACATTTTATTAACCTGGCATCCTTCTCTGTGAACTCTCTTATTTCTGTGTTTATTATTTTTTCCAAAGCAGAAGGTAATTTTTCAACTGTCTTTTCTGAAAATAATGCTACAGCTGTCTCTTGTTGGGCCATTTTAAAATGTACATCCTCATCAGGAATCTGAAAAATAACATTATCTGGTGTACAGTAATCTGTGCTGCTTAATTTGCAAAATAATTGTTTTCCTGCTAGGCCTGAGTCACAAACAGCAGTTTTGCAATCTTCCTCAAATGGGCCTAATGTTGGGGCAAATTCTTCTAAAACTTTGTTTGTAATTTCTTTGTTTAAAACTCCTGCAACTAAATCTGGACTTTCCACTGCCTTCACAATGGACTTGGCACATTCAGAATTCTGAGTGTTAAAACTCTCATTTTCAAACATAGTAACCCGTTGGACTGGGTTCTGTTTTTGTCTATGGAAATATTTCACATTTGCTCTGGACACATTATTTAAATTCATTTTAGCATTTTCCATGTTTTGTGGGACCATCTGTGCTTGAAAAAGTCCTGCCATAGGTACCTGTTTCTGAACTGACATTTGCATTTGCTTAGCTGGCATATTTTGCATCTGCATTTCTCCATGTTTTTGTGCATCATGTTTAAATTTAGTTTCCTTCTTCCAATGCTCAAATCTGTTATAAAGATGGCAAAAGGACACATTTTCCAGCAGTACAACTTCCATACCTGCATTTTCACAAACCAAAACACCTTTATTTCCATCCTGTGTTCTTTTAATCTGTACCCAATCAACATCCTTTACTGGCACTCTGCCCTTCAGGAAAGTAATCACTGCTATGTTTTTATCCATTACAACAGAAAATGATGGTGCATTCATGCAAACCCTTTTCACTGTCTCCTCACCTGGCCCTTGAACAACAACTTTAGATTCAAACCACAATTCAGTCAGCATGGCAATATAAAAGAACATTTCCAAATTAATGCACAACTCTTTCAATATTTCATCAAATCCATCAACTTGTGGGTACCACAGCACAATCTTGTCTCTCAATTGTGGGAATGTGTTCAGAAATGCTGCAAGTTCACTTTTATTCTGTGGCATAGGAACATGCACTTCTCCCACCATTTCTCTCAATGAGTAAGCAAAAGCTTCTCCCTCATTCTGCTTATTATTATTTTTCTCAATTATATCTGGTGGCTTCCTTTCCTTAGCCAGTTTCCTTGCTAGGTCTGGTGGTTTCTTTTTCTTCTCATGTTTTCTTGCCCAATTGTCTCCTAATTGCTCAAGCCCATTGCATTTAAAAAATATTTTATTTCTGCAATGTGCAATTGCATTCCTGAAGAACACATTTTCTCATTTGCTTCATCATCCATGTGTACCCTGAAACCTTTCTGAAATGGAAAACTTCCTGAAACATCATTTTCATATTTTTGAGCCAAATCTGTCAGTCCATTATGTGTAGTTAATGCACATGCAGCTGTTTCCTTACTCAGGGAAATTAATTCTTTTTCCTGACACTGGTTCACATTTTCATTATTTAAACAGCAAGGATTGTTAATTTCTTCATGTTCACATGTTCCATTTAAAACACTAGGCTGTCTCTCTTTTCCAGGGCCTGTGTTAATATGTTCTCCCATGTTTTCTATCTTTTTAATCACTGCTGCTTCCTCAAAGCAGGTTTGAAAAATCCCATTTTCAATTACATTTATTTTATTCTGGGCTGCAGATGTTATAAATACCATTTTTCTCTCACCTTTCAGTGCTTGGGGTAATTTCTGTTCAATAATCTCTGTATTCTGAGTTTCTGAAATAAACCCTGCCATAATCACTGATTTTGCAGCTCTTTCAACCTTTTCAGTAGGGACCATATTAATTGGGACAGTCATAATTTTTCTAGGCATTATCTGTGCATCTGCAGTTTGCAATTCTTGAACTAAATCAGGCACATTTGAAGCAGTAACACCTGGAGGTATCACTGTCAGTGCTGAATCAACAGGTAATGGGTCAATATAAAATGTCTGCACAGTTCTCTCAGTCTGTATTTCTCTCTGTTCAACAGAAGCAGTAGCCCCTGTAGTATTTACTGGTTCATTGTTTTCAGTCTTTTTCATGGGAACCACATAAAGTGGTGGACACTCAGTTAACAATTCATCCATTATTTCATCCCCTGAATTATTATTTATTTGAAGCTCTTTATCAGCATTAATTCCCTTCTCCTGTATCTGGTGCTTTACCTTTTTATCCTCACATGCTTTTTCTCTTGCTGTCTTTTCCCACAGGCTTAAGGCCTCAAATTGTGCAGCTTTAGATGGTGTCTTTATTTCACATAACACTTCCCTTAATTTGTCAATAATTTGCAATTCAAAAGTACCATCTTTTGGAAACCTCAAAGCACCTTCTTTTTCAGTAATCTTGCACCATTGGTGAACCCACATACATGTATTTTGTCCCAAATTGGTAGACATAAAATGCACAGGTGTTCCTTCAAGAGCATCACCAATAAAAAACGAATTTTTCACTTTACCTCCTAACAGCTTCTTTCAACCTTCAAACATTTTCATTTTTGCAATAGTTCAATGCAATTTCTTTTCTCCAAAGTTGTCAGTCTCAATTTTAGTCAGTTTTACTCCTACCACTGACCCTCCACAAAATCTTACTGCAATATTTCTCTTAATCAATAACTCTGTTAGTAACAACATAAATACATTTGCTACTCTGTCTGTTGTGCTAAATAAAGGATAGATTTATATTCACTGCGAGTAACACACGCTTACCCTTCACAAAGTAAGACCTTCCGTTTACTCTTCAAACACTACAGGTAAATCCCTTCCGCTTACCTTTCACTCAAGCTCAGAAGAACCTGCTACTCCTTTAGACTTATCCTTCAGGATATATCTTAGTCCAAAGTTTCACCAGCGAACCCTTTTGCTGTCACTCAAGCTCAGAAGAACCTGCTACTCCTTTGGTGTGACCCTTTCTAGGTGATATCAGACCAAAGTTTCACCAGCGAACTCTTGCTATCAATCACTCACACAGAAAATAGTCCCTAATTTAACACTGCCAGCCCTACCTAGCTTCTCAGTGTTATTCCAACAGACGAGTAACCTCAGTGCAGTGTGGCTTCCATTTACCACCCGCTATTCCTTCCCGGGATTCCACAGGTGTGCATACCTGCGTGTTCCAGACAACATAGAACAAGACACTAACTTAACATGAAGAGTTAAAACATGTAATCAATAACCAAAAAAAAGTAAGTCCTATGAAATTACCAATATAATCAATAACACCATCAATTCAAAATGAGCAAAATGTCACCAACAGTAAAAATCCTTACTATTTTCAACACTTCAAAAAACATGCAAGCATATTAACAATATTTCATAACCCTATTGATACTCACACCACTTCTTGCATCACCTGCCAGTACTGCTTTGCCAATCTTCAGGTTCTGAGCATTGGAGTCAGGAATCAGGACTGGGACATTTTATCTAACTTGGGCAATTATTTTACTTCCCTCTTAAGGTCAATGATCCATCAGTTGAGTAGTTGATGGTGAAATCAATAATCACTAATCACCAAACTAATCAATAATGACCATCCTCTGCTTACCAAAAACTGATGGAGAGCGGTAATTTCTTCTGGTACTTTCTCAATGCAAAACCCTCATGCTACCTCTAATTTACCGCTCAAAAGGTGTTGGGCCCTTCACACCATGTATTACCTTCAGGAGACTTTAAATAAAGATGAACAGTCAAAATACAATTATTATTGTAAGCCAAAAAAGAGAGTTGTTGAGTATTTTAAAGGGTTTTATTTTCTAGTCAAAAAGTTAATTTTTCTCTGACCCTTTATTCATTAGTAAAATATCAATCAGGTTACAGAATTTGGAAAACAGTAAAAATATCAATAATACAGAACACATTACAGTCTGCATATAAGCATTACATGTAGTTATGAAAAATGTGGCGCAAAAGTCTTAAAGAGTTTCTAAGAATAGTCTTGCAAAGCTAATCAATAATTAAATAGTTTGCAAAAAATCTCCCATTAAGAGAAATAAATGCATAAATCAAATACATCTTTTTAGACCTAATTAATTAGTCAAAGCATAAACTTAAAGTTTAGCATCTAATCTAAAGAGCCTTTCTATCTGTTGCTGATAATGTGCATCTCTGTGTCTAAAGAGCAAAAAGGAAAGAGACAGCCCGCCCTTCACAAGACCTCAAAGGAATGCGGCCTGATGTGCCAAGATATGACGTGGAAGCAAGAAACCTCCCCCTGAATCTCCTCGGACGCAAACCTGCCCTTCAGCAATCTCCCGAGACGTTTCTCGTACCTAACCCATAGAAGCCAGCTGAGCTGAGAAAAAAAGTAGACAGCCCCCATCCAGAGAGGACAGTATTTATACCCTAATTATTGGCAGAGTACACAAAGATGTAGCATCTTTCAGGAGAACCTTACGTGATTGGTCAGTCATAAAGGCATGAGTTCACAATACCCTGACTCATTCTAAAATCCTGACTTCACCAGGTTTTTAACAAAAGAAGCATACATGCATAACTACATTTATAAACATTTGCAACATTCACTAGGAAAAATGTTTCATTCTAATTCATCCTTCCTTCCACAGCGTAGTCAGAAAGGATACTTTTAACTAACTGGTACATTGGCACAGTTACAAAAATGTACAGTTCAGGTTGTCCTTGACTTTTTGTCATGAGGAAAGCTGCCACAGTCTGCGCATGCTCCCTTCTCATTAAATTGCAAGCCATAGCCTTGATGGATTCACAGGCAGCCATGTTTTGTGTAGGCCCCAAAAATAAAACAAACACAAACATAATATTAATTTCATGTAAATCAGTCCATTATGTTTCCCAAGTGCATTATTAATTCACACACACATTATAAAAAGAGGTGTTATTAACTGAAAATGTTTATCAAAATATGCAACAAGTCAAAGTCTATTAAGACAGGAATAATAAATCTAGATTACATGGATGAGCTGGGAAGAGAGAAACACATTCAATGAATCTTCAAAGGTAAAAAGGCCACTTTTCTCTACACTGTAAAACACATGTTAATTCAGCACAAGCATTTCAGACAAAATAGGCCTCACTTTCATGTTTTTCATGTGCCATGTTTTTAACTTGCACCAAAATGTGCGTGGCAATTTAAATGCAGCCTGTCTGAAGCACAAAAAATAAAACACTGCCTGACTGCAGATGAAATCTGCTCCATCAATTATTCCTCCTGTTATTGAAATTAACAGCAGTAGTCAGGAAGAGGTTGAGGAAATTAGTGACAACGATTGAAGTACTAATCTGAAAAAAATTTGGGTTTTGTTTTTGGCAAAAGGCTGAAGAAATTGTGGTAGGTGACACAAGGTCGAAGAAAAGTTGTTTAGTTGGAAATTAACTTGTGACATTAGGTCGAAGAAAAGTTGTTAGAGGATTAAAAAAAGAAAAAGATTTTAAAAAGGGGGGTATATATTTAGTTTGAATTTTAGATAATTTTTAAAATTTTGTTTTCTTTTTATTATCTTTTTGAGATAAGATTTTCCAAAGATGCCTTATCTTATGGAAAGGAGTACTTCAAAGTGTTCCATTTTCAAGAAATGCTGTAAGATGACTCTGGTGTGTGTGCTCATGTTAATTCTGCTCTGGTTAGTTTTGGCTGTTGTCATTCCTTTTGAGATTAGTAAGGATTTATATAAAGTTAACATGACAAGCAAAGCTTCAGTTAGTCAAAACAAACATAGTGCAACAGATATAGCTAACAAAGTAATTGATCACAAACCTGAAATTCATCAGGATAAATCTGTTAGTGATTTTTCAAGCAATTCATTCTCAAGGCTTTTAGGAGAATATGTTAAGGTAATGAGTGTTAAAGATTGCTACGTCTGTGTAAAATTACCTGCTTCTGTTTCTGAGGGAGTGACATACAATATGCTTCCTCTCACATATGGGATAACTTGTAGTGTGTTAGCTAGCTTATTTTATCAGACTGGTCGCTTAGAATATTACTATTCAAATTTTGATGAAATTTTTGCTAATTTAAAAATTGAGAGTGCTTTGAATAAACATAAAAAAGCTAAACAGATGAGGGAATTCTTTTTAATTACTAACGCACTCACCTATGAGTATGCTTACAAGAATAATTTAACCTGCAAATTAAGAGCTGAAGAAAAGTCTTTCCTGAATCTTGTTGAGGAGAGAAGAGCAATTTATAAGAGAAATGAAATAGTCAAACAGACTAAATCTAAATTCTGGCAAAAAGAGGATGAGAAGCTTAATGGCAAGACTTTTGATAATGTTGCAATACACATAGACAAACCAATTAGTGGTAAGCTTTGTATTAGAAGGGATAATACACTTTTTGATAATTATTTTGTAGGTGCTAGTAATTGTGAGGACACTTATCAAATCATGGGAGGTTGGGGATTCAAAGGTGGCAAAGATCCAATTTTTCCTGGGATTTACTTTATTTGTGGTGATAAGGCTTATTATAACCTTCCAGATCATTGGTATGGGACATGTTTTGTTGGGCTTGTTTTTCCAAAGATATTTCATGTTGACAGGAATGAAGAAGGACTGTTTAAAATTAATAATCATATAAATAGATATAAAAGAGAAAGTTTTACAGAAATTTTGGGAGATATTTTTGAAGCAGTAATACCTTTAGTAGGTATAACCTTGAATGCAGGAAGGATCAGAAAATTATCCACAATTGTTGACAGATTGTCAACCGACACAGCAGATGGTTTCCAATTAGTGAATGTTGAGGTCATTGCAATTAGATCTATGGTAATGCAAGATCGCCTTGCGTTAGATATACTCCTGGCAAAAGAGGGAGGAGTCTGTGGTATTTTACATGTTCAGCACTGCTGTACTTATATCCCTGATGAAAGTAAGAATATTGAGATGTATATCAAAAACATCACAGAAATGCATTCAGAAATAGTTCCCATAGAAGAGGATGATTTTTCAGAGAGACTTACAAAGAGATTCCAGGCTATTAAAACCTGGTTTCAAGAAATTGGTGGTTCAGTTCTTGGCAAGATTTTAACACCTTTGTTTGTAATAATATTTATAGTAGTTTTGACAAAAATTAGTTGCATGTTACACAAGAGAAAGAAACACATGAAGGATCAAAGAGGAACAGGAGAAGGAAATTGAGTTACAAGAGTTACGTAGAGCTCAATATGATAGTTGCAAAGATTTTGCAGAGACAAATTTTTGGGAAATACTAATACAAATGAATTCGAACCATTTTCGGTTAGTCAAAATTTTTACTAAATTTTTGGTGTGGTGTGGTGATTTGTTAATCACCAGATGAGGGAGTTGATGGTGCGAGATTTGGAAATAATTTTATTTCAACTCGTGAAGTCACACTTCCATAATGAAAAATAACTTTATTAACGTTTGGTGCTGTGTTTGTATTAATTCAACCTAGATTAAAGTTATATTACACGTGGGATATTAACATGTGTGCTCATAAACGTGCATAATTGTTGCATCTTTTGTTCGTGCAAATTAATAAATTAATTTTGTCCTTTTGTCATGTTATAACTAATTGCGGCTGTTCTTAAAAGTAGCATGTGCTTGTTTTGCTTTCCTTGTCTATGTGGTGTCACTCTATTCTCTATAGGTGCATAAAGAATTTCGATGGATTTAAACAAGACTGGTAGATATAATGCTGCTTTATTTGTTTGCTTTGGCTAGGTAATTTAGACTAATGGGTTAATCATTAGCAATGTTGGGTGGCAACAGAACAAATAATATTTCCTACATTAATTATTCTTTTGTGTTTGTTTATATATTAGTGGACGTTAAATTGACTGCTTTTGGGCCTAGTTTACTCGAGTTTGCAAATAATTTCTGCACGGAGCAAGAGAGAGTCCTTTCAAAGAAAGATTTTCTTTCGGTGGCAACATTTGGAAAGCGTGGTATGTTTCTAGCAGTCTCCTACTCGGACAAGGCCAAGGCCAGGAACCGGCAGGAGGAACATTTGATAACTTTGCATCCGAGGAAGCGAATTGACATGATGAAAATTTTTATGCAAGAAAATGTTGCAATCTGAGGAAGCCTCGGAGCTCGAATACTAGAGACAATGGACTCTAAGAAAGTGACGGAACTGATGTTTTGAAAATGAGGTGACATGTCACTTGTCAATCGTGAACCAATGGGACTCCGACTTTTGCAGAAAAGAATTACTTTTACTTAGATTAGCTTAGCGCAGAAAGGTATAAAAATCCATTCCCTGTAGAAGGGTCACGCTGCTGCTTTTGCTGACCTTTGGATGAGGGTGTCGTGCTGATGGACTTTACTTGGAGCATGTAAGAGCCCTCAAAGACTTTACTTTATTTCCATTTATTTAGCTTAGTTAGGGACTTAGGTTCTGAAAAATGCTAAACTAATAAATACTTTTGCAATAATAATTTTGAAACTTATAATGTTTTTACTTGCAATAATTCTAATAAAAATGCTTTAATAAAAATTACATTTACGAAATCATAATAAATAGCTAATAAAATCTTACTTTTGAAAACAAGCTGGTCTTGACATTTCATGGGTTCAGGTTACCATTAGCTAGATTCTATCGCCATAAGTGGCTTAATAAATAGTTAGGTTTATTGAAATGATAATATCTATTTACTGCGGTTGTATATAAATGTATATAAATTGTGAATAGGTTAATTAGGCCACATGGTTCAGTTGGTCATAATATGTCATGTTTGATAAATGGGCCTTTGTGTTTAATTAGTGATTATTAGTATAAGTAGTAAAGTTGGGTAGCGTAATTTATGACATATGTTCTATAGGCCGCTGGATCAACCACACCTCTGTGCCAAGAATTGTGACTTACTGGACTGCTGTAACTGAGCAGCGTGCCTGCAATTGACCTTGCCGATATGATCAAAGAAGAGTGCCAGCAGCTGGCAATGCTGCTGTGATCAAGACGTACACCTGCAGCGGTCCACTGAGCTGCTTCCCCCGACCCCCTCCTCCAAGTGGTGTGGCCCACTTGTAACAAATCACCATGTGACCCAGAATTGGGCCAGAAGCCGAGAGGGGCATGTCCAGTCCTTTGGGGCCCTTGCGATTCTATGGCCCAGTGCTTGTGCCATGTTAGAGGAACTCAGATTACGAGTCCTACTGTTGTCTTTTACTGTGGCCTGACTGGACTGACAAAGACTGTTCCTGCAAAGAAGAACGTCTTCTCCCAGAAGTTGAAATAAGTGAAGATACATGTTGCCAGTTCCCTGCTAGCTGTAATTGATTGCAGGACTGCAAGTGGTGAGACTGTAATGGCAGCTATACTGAACTGAAGGCTGTTAATTCTAAACAGAGTTAATCTGCATCTGACCCTTGATTTATATTGCGTAGACAATTTAAGCCTGGGGGAAGCGGCCTAACCTTATCAGAGGGACACCCGGGAAGGGATGGGCAGTATCCCAAGGCACAGTTGCCCTAGTGCCAGTTGCATTATTAATTCTTGTTGGTATTTCCTATGTAGTACTCGATTTTAAGTGTGTGTAATAGAGCACTTTTCTGCTCTAAAGTAATGCGCTGGGTTGGACAATCAGTTATTGCATTGCTGGATGGTTGTTAGGTACTGAGTTTACTTACCCCCAAACTACCTCCCTGAGAAGCCTGTGACTGCTCACCTTCGCAACCCATGAGTAATCAAATCAAATCAAAAATCCTTTATTCGATATTTCAAGTATATAAACACCATAAAAGTACAGATACAAATTTGCATTAAAATTATTTCAATAAAAGAATCGTTCTAAAAGAATACCAAGTTAAAAATAGCAAGTAAAAAATTACAATCAGAGTCATCGTGAACAGTAATGGAGTATAGGCCAAAGCATGGTAAGGAAACAATGTGCAAATTAATACGGTGAGTATGTTACAACACCTAACCCAGATTTTGCCTGTGCTTTATACAAAACTTCAAATATTGGGCTACATTTCTTGCAAAGCTGAGATCTTCCAAGAACTGTAAGGCAAGATAGGCTGGGTGACATCTCCTTAAGCCCAAAGTTCTTAATAAGGGGATCAGCCATGCTTTTCTAGATTCAATATGGAACTTACAGAAAATAACTGTATGTATTGTTGATTGGGGCGAAATGTCATCGCAGGGACACAGCATCAAGGTGGCTGACCAATCGTTTGTTTTTGGGAAGGACACCAAATGATGGAATATGTTCAACCTGAAGCGTGTTAACAGGAATTTTTCAAAGCCGCTTAGTTCAAAAGTTAAGTAAGGCTGCAAGTTCAGAGTAGTTTGAATTGTTAAGACATGCTGGACGGTATGTTTGGACGCTGCTGAGGTCAGCCGAAGTTGTTCAAGATGCGATAAACACGATTTTTTAAAACTCTTCCTAGGAATTTCTAAAATTGATGTTGGGGAGTAGTAATACCTTATTAAACCTAGATCGTTTAAGAAATTCTTGATGTAAACCAACCAACCAATCCTGTGTCCACACTCCAAAGAGAGACAGTCTTGCAAAAGTGCTTGGGTGAGTGTGTATTTGGTAGAAGACCAGATACGATACCATAGGAGGATTGGTTGGAGCTTAGCAATGTCGGTAAGATATGACAATCCAAGTTAGAAATGGCAGCTATATGTAGAGGTGCTGCAGGGCACGGCAAGGCGATACCTCAGGAAGTTGTTCTCTATCTTCTGGAGTGAGTCAACCTTGCAGTACCCCCAGACTCCCGCTCCGTAGGTTGCTATGGTTAAGCATTTTACCCTATAGATGTTAATAAGTTCCATGGGAGGCCTTTCCCCTAAGCGCTGAGCAAACCTAACTACGGCAACTGTTGCCCTGATGAAAAGTAGTTTTCTTGTATCAATGGCCTGCTTCCAGGAGCTTTTGTCGTCTATTAGGACACCCAGGTAGGGATAGGTCTTAGTGTGTTCTAGTTTGGTCTTTTCAATAAATATCTCCCTGGTCTTCTTCGAGCTGGGTCCAATAGACATGACAAAGGACTTTTTGATGTTTATTCTAAGGTCTAGCTCTGTCATGAAACAATGGTATCTATTCAGGGAACGTTGAAGTTCTAATGGGGTTCTTGCTAGGATCACGGCGTCGTCGGCGTATAACAGGGCGGGAATAGGGCGTTTGTCAATCATGGGTAGGTCCTGACACCCCTCCAACATGGCACTCTCCAAACCATTTGTGTATAAGGTGAAGAGGAGGGGCGCCAGGACACAGCCCTACCACACCCGTCTCTCAACGCCGAATGGGGCCGTGAGTTCGCCGTTCTTTCCGAACCTCACCCTTGCTGTAGCATTAGAGTAAAGTTCCCGTATGAATTTTAACAGTGGTGACTCTACACCCATTTCAGACAGGATCATCCATAATTTGGAATGGCTTACGCAGTCAAACGCCACAGTAAGATCTACGTAAGCCATGTATAGGTTACCGTTCTTTACGTTAACATATTTGTCGGTCAATAGGGTCAGATTTAAGACTTGGTCCACGGTACCTAAGCCCTCCCTGAACCCAAATTGGATGTCACTAAGTTTGTTGTTGTCGCCTGCCCATTGCTGCAGTCGTTCAAGAATAATCCTCCCCATTGTTTTACCTAGGTAGTCTAGCAGGGAGATTGGGCGGTAGCAAGCTGGAGACTGGCGATCACCCTTTTTAAAGATTGGAACCAGAATAGATTCCGACCATGATTTTACAAGCCTTGTGGCACAGGACGCTTCGATGACTCTGGTCAATAATGGGGTCCACATTTCCAGATTGTGCTTGAATAGGTCAACTGGGACCCCGTCTGGTCCCGGGCCTTCCCTCCCCTTCTGGCTAACAAAGCTCGCTCAACTTCCAAATGGGTGATTCTGAGATCTATGGTGAAGACTGAGTCAGCTGAGTGTGGGCCAGTTATTACCCCCACAGTTTGGGACGAATGCTCGTTGCTCGGTGAGCTAAAAACCCCTGAAAAATGTTGTATCCAAAGAGCTTCGTCAATTGCTATTTCTACTTTGGGAGTATCCCTTTCTTCTGAGAGAAAGGGAGACTTGAGAACTTTTCAGAATGTGGTGCTGTCCTTCAATTTAGAACTATTGTGGAGTTGGGTCCAGAGTTCCTGTTTCAGCTCTAATTTCCTATCCTTTATTGCCTGATTGTATGCCCTTCTGAGGTTAGCTATTGCTTGTTTATCTCTATCTGTTTTGTGTAGGGCTGTTTTGAGGTTTGAATAGGCTTTGGTACAAGCACCATTAAACCATCCTGTGATTTTTCCTTTACCATTATTCAATTTTCTTCTTAAAGCTAATTTTGCTATGTTAGTAATATTTAAAAAAATGTCCAAAATCTCATTGTTAGTGGCAGTTGGGTCTAAACATTTCTTAATTGAAGTTAAGGAGTTCTTCACAATCTCTGCGGTGAGCCGAGTTGGGTCTATTTTATCCCATTTTAACGTGTATCCATTCATTTTATCTAAAGTTAAGGATCCTAGCCCATAATTCCTTGGTGAGTCTCGCTTCTCTGTATTATTTAGAAGTGATACTGTGATACTGTTCGGGAAATGGTCGCTGGTAGCGTTGTCTAAAGTGCCAAAGTTCAGGATACGGGATGCTGCGCTTCGTGAAACAAAGGTAAAATCTATTAAACTTGAGTGGTACTGGAGGCTCCACTAATTGGTTTGCCAGTCCCAGATCCAAAACAAACAGGGTTTCATTTAAACAATCACCGATTGGTGTGTGATGAAAGTGAGCCATAATATTTTCATCTTCGTCCTCTATCCCAGTTTGATTTTGTGTTACTATGAGTGCAAAGAGTTAGATTAAAGTCACCCCCCCAGATTGTCAACATATTTTTAGAGTGCAAGTTTTGTGACTCCTGAAGAGAAAAGGCTATGTTCTTAACAGTTGCCATTAATTGTGCCGGATGGAGGTTGTTATAGAAATTAACTAGGATATAGGTGCCACTTTTATTCATATTTAGCTTTAATATTTGAAAGTTAGGATCGGTTCTAAGCACTGTGATTTCCTTAATATTAATGAGATTGGAGATGAAAATTGTCAGGCCCCCTTTAGCTCGCCCCGAGGTTGAGGGAATCGCAGGGGTAAAATAAGTTGTATACCCCTCCATATCAATTCGTTGGGTGGCCCACGTCTCCTGTAAACAGAGGACGTCAAAATCCCCCACAAATCTCAGCCAAATGTCGTTCAATTTAGAACGGAGGCCAGCTACGTTCCAAAATATTATTGTAAATGCTTGGACTTCCGGAAAATCCGGAAAGTCCGGAGGAGATGAGCCCTGGGGGATTATCTCCTCACCTAGTCAGGGACTTTTTATAGTACCCACTTCTTCGTTTGAAGTGGCGAACTGCAGCTCTCTATGTTGGTTAAATTATGCGGGTCAGGTGGGGTTTATGTTCGTGTTAGGGTCCTCTACCGGTAAGGCCTGAATAGTTATAGGGTTATGTTCTATGTTCTTTGTTCCTAAGTGCGTTAATGAATCCAGTACGCCCTGGGGGACTGGGATTGATGTTAATCAGTCAGTCAGTTTCATCCAGGGTGGATAGTAGGTTAAATCTGTTGGTTGTAGGAACACCATAATAATCACCCTGGGGTTGTATGGGATTTCTGAAGTTTAAATCATAAGGGAACCATGTTTTTGGAGGATAGAAAAAGCCGAGCGGGAGAATACTTATCCCTTTTTCGTTTACAAACTCAGTTCCAGTCTCCCGGAGTATTTTCCTAACCAATATCGGTGATCTGAATGTTAGAACGATACAATCTGCAGGGAGGGACTTCCCAGAGTTTCCAACCCACTGGACCCTTCTTACCATCTTGAATTCTCCAAATAGTGGTTTAGTTAGCCCTGTCCTCCCGCCCAACCAGTGCAGTGATTTGTTTCTAACCGACTCCCAGGATTCATCTTCTGTAAGGCCCTTCTTTGGAACGTTGGCCAAAATTATTACATGTGGAGTTGCCTCCGGGGGAAGATGAAGTGAAGAACCTGCAATGGAATTGTTCCATGTTTGACCTGGCAAATTGAAAGGTGTAGGATGTAAACTTTATGAGGGACATGTTAATGTGGTTGCTATTTTTGGCATGCTCTGTAACTTCTCGCCCCGGTGATCGGGACTTGTTGGTAATAGGTTCACCGTAGGCTGTGTGTGCAGGACCATCCTTGTATCATTATTCCCCGTTCTTAGGAATTCTGTTTCCGCCATTCGAGGTTCCTTGTTCTTTACCTTAGGATTACATCTTTCCAGGGTACTTAGGGTACCTGGCTCTGAATGTTTCTGAGCTACCTCCCCCTTGGATTCCTGATTAACTACGTTAGTACCAGCAATCTGGGTTTTGCTACTGGTAATGATGTGATTTTCTATAAGGGTTAATCTTCCCCTCAGTTGGTCCTGGTTAACTCTAAGATAAAGGTCTAGTCTTTCCACTAAGATAGTTAGGTTCTTAATGTTGCTGGTAAGTGCGTCAAAGGTTTTGCCGTTCTGTTCTTTGGGTCTAACGGGACCTTTTTTTTGGCCTAAGCCTATTGGACCTTTCTTAATGAATTTTGTTGGCTTTGCTCGCCCTGGGATATTCCTGCCCTCCAATTCTGATGCTTCTTTGGGGGGTCAGGGCTCATTCTGAGGCAGGTTCCTCTGTTTTTTCTGGGGTGGTTGGAATGGAGATTCAGGGTCACTTATTGATATTTCTTCAGAGACATGGCTTATGCACCCGTTTATAAAGGGAGTAGGGGTGGGGACCACAGCCCGAGTGAGTAACACCTGTGCTTCCTGTGTAGTTGGCTCAATCGTGGACTGTAAGGAACCTGCCTCTATCGACTCCTCTACCGAGGATATTTGTTTATTCAAAGCCCCCATAGCCCCTGTTAAATAATTCAAAAGTGATTGTTGTGAGTCCATTGGATTTCTTTTTGTCACACTTGACTTTGGGCTAATAATTTGTCTTTTGTCCATATCTAAAAAAAAATGTTTTTAAAATAAATTAACAAATAGCTCGTTGGTTGTATATTAATCAATTTGCAGCCCTGTTCTGGTGTTACAATTTCAATTTTAAACAGGATTATAACTGATAGGTCCCTAGCGTCTCAGTCCAAGAGTACTTCGAGGGCCGGCAATCGCTAATCTTAATAGCCAAGTAATTAAGTCTTACTGCCAGTCCTTTCGTGGAAAGTGGGATCCTCAGAGCAAAATCCAAGAGAGTGACCCCAGCACGGCCTCACACGGTCACAGATGGGGCCTCCCAGGTCAATTTGAAGGCTGACGGTGACTCTCGCAGCCCCTCTCGCGAGACCGCACTGCCTACTTGGGGCTATAGTGCCCCGGCAGTCAGCGGTCCGCGGGACCTACGGGGGATAGATGCGGGAAGAAGATTATGACCCCGGACTCCTCTGGCAAGGCAGCAGCGATGAAAGGCAGCAAAAAAGTAAGACCCAAGGTCAGTAAAAGCGCGTCCCCATGAGTAAAATGCAGAAGGGGTTGTATTTTGCCAAGTCTGCAGAACTATAGTAGGATGGGCCCCAGAACATCAGAAGGGAATGACTCCAGCCCTCACAGCTGAGGACCAGTAACCCTGATTGCTGTATGCCCCCCTCCACCCCCCATCAGGATCTCATACACACTGCATATTCAGCCATTCTCATCTCATTGTTGTACATTGTGATGCTATGAGCCTTGGAATGGAGATTTTCAAAAAGAGTTGAGGATGCTGCCTTGCTACAATGTTTCAGTTATGTTGGCCTCACCATCTTTCACTGGGAATGTTAGCAGCAGCGAGGGGATTTTTACTAGGGATGGCTGACTATCAAGGTCTTGCACACATGCATGCTGGTGGCTCATCAAATAAGCCATGTAGGGCCTGCCAACAGAAGACTACAACTCTACCCTGGTGACAGGCTGCAGATCTCTTCTTAAGGCATTTCCTGTAATGATATAAAGCACACAACACCAATGATGTACTAGTTCATAGGGTTAAGTGTGTTTGTTGACCACTACGAAGTTGCAGGCACCCCGTTGCCTGAGTGTAAAGCATCCAGGCAGCCACCAGTCAACAAACCCCTGATATATCCTTAATAATGAAAGATATTCTAACATTTAAATAATATCCTGCAGTGTCCAGAGTTGTACAGCCTTCAAAGCATGGTAAACAAGCACAACCAATGAGGGGGCGCGGGCAGGAGAGCAAGCACAACCAACGAGGGGGCAGGAGAACACGCACAACCAATGAGGGGGTAGGAGAGCAAGCACAGCGAGGGGGCAGGGGAGCAAGCACTGCGAGGGGACAGGGGAGCAAACACAGCGAGGGGGCAGGGGAGCAAGCACAGCGAGAGTGCAGGGGAGCAATCACAGCGAGGGGGCAGAGGAGCAAGCACAGCGAGGGGTCAGGGGAGCAAGCACAGCGAGGGGGCAGGGGAGCAAGCCCAGGGAGGGGGCAGGGGTGCAAGCACAACCAACGAGGGGGCAGGGGAGCAAGCACAACCAACGAGGGGGCAGGGGAGCAAGCACAAACAACAAGGGGGCCGGAGAGCAAGCACAAACAACGAGGGGGCGGGAGAGCAAGAGGGATGCGGGAGGAGATTGGGACGGCGCCGCAATCACTGCCTTGCGGTGCTCCGTGGACAGAGTACGCTTTGGGGGCCACGGAGCGGAGGACCTACCTTCTCCTTTCCACAGAATGAGTTCTGTGAAGCACACCCCAGGGCCCCTCATGGCCGATAAAGCTATTGGCAATGCAGGGCTGGCGGCCAGGTGTCGCAGAGGGCCCAGGAAAAGGGAAGGAGGAGGACAAGGACTTGCTGCCGGGAGCTGCAGGAGGGCCGAGCCGGACACAGAGGTGAGGAGGGGGCGGCCGTAGCGAAGCCTGTTAGTTAGCCAACCACCCACACACCCTGCCCTCCCCTCCACATTCGGAACCCTCCTGATGTAAGCAGGGCACACAGAGGAATTTGCTGAGTGTTCCCCAGAGGCCGCAACTGCTTTTGGGGTCTCGAGGACAACATCCCGCCCCATATTGGAGGGAGCACCTCGAGGACTGTGCTTCCGCACTCGCACAATTTGCCGCCTGGCGTAGGCCTTTGATTTTGTTGCATCTCCTCGACGGGGGACGCGGGGCCTGCACTCCTAGCTTCTGACCACTGTGGGGGGCCTATTGCTGCCCTCCTTCCGCGGGGTGAACTGGCCTTTGCCCAGTATTGATTTTGAATGCCCTTGGACCCCGCCGCAAATAGACCGTCTCTTGCCGGAAATCAAGCACAACAACGAGGTGGAGGCCGTAAAACAAGCACAACGAGGAGGGGGCTGAAAGCAAGCACAACGAGGGGGAGGCAGGAGGGAACAGACGCACAATGAGGGGGGCGGATAGCAAGCACAACAACGAGGGGGGGCAGAAAGCACGAGGGAACAGACGCACAACGAGGGGGGGTGAAAAGCAAGCACAACGAGGGGGTGTGGGGGGCCGGGAAGCACGAGGGAACAGATGCACAATGAGGGAACAGACACCAAAAAACTTACCGGCTCGGGGGGGGGGAGTCTCTGTCTGTTGCGCGGCCGGTCAGACAACGCCATGACACCACCATCTTTCTCTGAGGGGAAGCAGAAATGCCTCGGAGAAAGCATCGTCATTTTCGGATTCGGGGGCATGGTTTTCGATCTCTCCTCTTCCCATTAAAATTCCAGCCAATGGGAAGGGAGAGAAAGAAAATAGAAAGAAGAGAAAAAAAACACCCCTGAATCCGAAAAAGACGGGGCTTAAAGGGAGTGATGCCCCTCTCCTCCAATGGCTGGCCTCCGTTTAGGAAGCCAGCCAATGGTGAAAAGGGGCGGGTTAAAGCTCCCATACTAAGAAACATTAAATCTCGGAGCGAGGCTGCGCGAGCGCAGCCTACGGTCCGAGACCTAAAAAGTGTGTACAGTAAGTAATCCAAAACATCAGATGAAGAGGAAGTAGAAAAGTGAGACGAAGGATAAAACATAAAGTACACGAGCAGAGACAATATAAAGCTGATGTCCTTAAAGCTGTAATGGTTATGGAAGAGAGGAGAAACAATGGGAAAAATTACCAATAAAAGCTGCACTCAGAAAATCCTGCAAAGAACAATGTTTGACATTTTAGTACACCGAAGTTAAGGGAGACACTGGGGGGAGGTTAGATTAAAATCACTTGAAAATATAGGAAAATTAAAAAGCTAGATATAAGACTAGAAAATGCATTTCATTGATATCATATAGGTAGTGATTAACTTAGCCGGGGCGTGGCCAACCGCGAATGGAGTAGACTGGCGAGGCCTGACTGAATCTTCTGATTATCCATTGACACCTGGGCCCGATTGATACTGATCACTTGAACAGACCCTCACCGTGACAGCTGATGGTGTTGAGTGAACCTTTAGGGGCTCTGGGAACGCGGAGGCTGCTGCTTGAGGAACGGCTGCTCCCATCCTTGATAACTGGTCAGCATCCACAAGAAGATTTAGGGCCAAGAAAGCGGTGTAACTTGGAGAGTGGGCCAGGCGCTGAGCTCAAGAGGAGCAGTGGAGGTAGCGACAGTAAGGCAGTGCTGACAGGAGGCGCTGTCTCTCCAAACACCCGCATTCAGCTATGATCTACCTGTGATATGCGAGCCCCACCATTGGTACACCGACCAGATCAAACTAAGGATGTGAGCCTGAAGTGTGCACTACAATCAGTGGTAGAGGAAGGGGAACAGAGTACTGGAAGGAGGCGACAGGAGGGCTAATTATCAGTTTATGGCCTCCGCTACACATAGCAGGCGGTGTAGAGTCCCCCTGGTCCTACGAGCTGTTAAAAACACCTAGGGAAACACTGAGACAAATTAAAAGAGGTGGCCCCCGACCTCTTGGGCAGAATAACAAGCAAATTAATACCCTCAGAAGGGTTTTTCCAGTTTGTGACAACTACTGCGGATGCCCTAGCACCGTGACACCAGTAGAATGGGTAGGCTGAGGGCTTGCTGATGGTGAGGGCTCAGCAGATGGACCTAGAACTATAAGATGGGTGAGTGAACCTCACAGGTGGGGCCAATGGGCTCTTACTTCACTCTCACAGACTTAGCTCATTTATACCTGGCCTTAACACTGCCAACTAATTCACTGGACAGAAGTGGGAGTTTCCAGTCGGAGATTGCGACTCAAATGGGGCGCTAAACCCTGTGGAATCATTTACGGATGAATATGGCCTGGTTCCTGGACAGTTTTTGAACTATGAATTCAAGGGTTTATGGAAGTAAGTGAATCCCTACTTTTGTGACTTTTCCACCTGTTATGACAATAGGAAATGGTGGGCAGCTGGATACTTGCTTCTTTAAGACACTTAATGGAATAGTAAGGAATGGCCTAGACTAATTCAATGAAAGGTGGGAGAGAATAGGAAAGAAGAGTTAATCAGAAAGTGTCAAGAAACACTAGCCTGAAGTTCACTAAATTTAAATTCATGTATCCGACATATCTGCTCCCCAGAGAGAGGGAGAAGTATACGGGGGACGAGCCATGCCCTTATCCAAGATGTTTTTCTCTCACAGCAGACATTTTCAGATGGTTAGTGCATGCATACTGGGACCACATTGTTCAGCATTTGGGTGAAGTTCTGGACTCAGAGATTGAATGCAAGCCTGAGTTGGCAAGCCTGAGTTGTTTTTTGGGAGGCTTCCTTTGTCCTAAACCCCCCTCCTCCCCCCAAAAGAAGGTTATAGATTCCTAGACTTGACGTTTAGTGGCAATAAAGCAGAAGGTGTGTAACGTTCCCTCCTAAGTTAGGTGGAAAGAGATGTCATGTTGTGGGCTATGGCAGAAGAGCAGGCTTTGCAACGTGAGGATGCATGTGGATTGTATAGGTGCCCATTGTCTGATTTGTGCAGTGAAGTGATACAGAGCTTTACTAACCACGAGCTCACATAAGGCCCTCCACACATGGTCTATGTAGAGGTATGACGCCGGAGACAACTGGAAACAATTGTATACATTAAAACCTTGGTGAATGTCATGTATTTTACTTAGGGGTCCAGACTTAACCATTTAAAGAGTGCTGCACACCACGCGGCTGCTTATCACATAGATACTAGGCTTAGTGGTGAACCTTATGACTTGTTCACCTTGTGAACTTTCTTGTTCTTTTTATTTTACACTGCTGGTATAGGGAAATGTGTACCACATCCTAAATGTAGAAACATAAGTGCTATTATAAGACCATAATATAGCTTGTAAACAAAAGCAATGTATGTTTGAATTTTTAAATAATAACACAAAGAGGTTTAAAAAACTATAGAAAGTGATGAACTACTGAACAACTAAGAATTAAATAACAATAAGCTAGGGGGAGGGTGAAGCTGGAAAGCTAGAACATGAATGATCTACATACTTGACAGAAAGAAATGCATTTTTTCTAGAACTAAGAGCTCAATGAGCTGGCAGAGAGATGTAGCAATGGCCAGTAGCACATTATTTCAGAAAGAATGGAGTGATACAATAAAAGGAGCACAAAATGTGGGGAGCACAAAGAGTTTGTAAAATACCCCTCACACACCAAAAGGACCCTTGGTGTCATGCTTCATCATTGGGGTCTTCGCACCCCTCTACGGGATGCGGCGTGCTATGACCTACGACTACGCAGGAGCACTATCTCGTGTAGACTATGCGTAGTGTGTGTGAGGAGCCGTGTGAGGGGGCAGTAGGACGTTACCAGTGCAGTAACCCGGGCCAGTGGACCCAATTTCTCCCCAATGTTCGGAGGCTCATGAGGCATTGTACTATTGAACACCAAGTTTATTGCATATTAGCAAATAACTATATGAACTGTGTAGGCATATTACAGCACTACACTTTCACTTTGATGTAAAAATCATGTTTTACTTTGAAAAACGTGAATAAGGTGGGGTGTGGTGCACCCTGTCCTGAAGAAGGGGTCTTACCCCGAAACATGTCGACGCACCCAAGAGGTGATGTGCTTAATATCACATAATCACCTCAACCTGCGCCCTTTTTTAACAGTACCAGCCCGGGGGCTCATTAAAGTAGTTCTGATTCACCCCATGAGCCAGGTACCTTTTTAATAAATCACTCACTAACACTAATTACCTCACCACATACTCACACCGAACCCACACACACACTACGCATAGTCTACACGAGATAGTGCTCCCGTGTAGTCGTAGGTCGTAGCACGCCGCATCCCGTAGAGGGGTGCGAAGACCCCAGTGATGAAGCATGACACCAAGGGTCCTTTTGGTGTGTGAGGGGTATTTTACAAACACTTTATGCTCCCCACATTTTGTCCTCCCCTCCACTGTAGGGAACACAGTGCCCAATTTGGTGGATTCTTGTTGTTTATTTACATTACCTGGGAGAAGGAATCCACCCCCTTGCTCTCTCTCTCTCCCCCATTTGTTAATTATAGTGATACAATAAAAGCCACCACTCAAGAATGAAAAAAAAGTAAACTGGTGAGTTAGTTGAGCCAATAAAAAACCTTGAATTAATATTACAATTAAATCAAGTGGCAGCAAGGAATACTGGGATACTTGTGAGAGAAAATTTGAAGGGCAGAAAATGACAAGCTCATGGATCACTGGCCACAATCTATATATATATTTTAAATCGGGGACTTATGAAAGAAATTTCGACTTACCCAAAATGTTATATTTTTTTCGGTAAACTAAGTCTTGATTTGAGTCCCAGTCCTGCCCCTGGGTCAGTACAAAGCAATGCACAAAACATGGTGTCTGTAAGGGTGAGCAATCGGAGGAAAAAGGTGAGTGAAGAGACAAAAACCTAGAAAAGCAAGGCTTTTGAGAGCTCTTGCTCAGTGAGGTAGGTAATCGCCTACATGTCTTTGAATGAGTAAGGAGCTAGGTAAGTGTGAGACAGACAATATCAAGGGGCATGTGGAAAAAACCCAGAAACTGACAAGTCGCTGCAACAGCAAAACCCAAGGCTCAGCAGGATTCAATGCACGTACAGGAAATATACAGAACCAGCAGCAGAGAAGGACAATGGAGGCTTAAGTGAGAAACCAACGTACCAAAACCACGTAAAGGGGAAACAGAACAAATGTTAATCAGCAATGGGAGCTAGTCTTGCTGACCCATTACGTCAAATAACCCGGAAGTGGGCCACTAGTAAGTGAGGTCCTATTCCAGTTTTACTCTCAACAGCTAGAGTGTAAGCTGCCCTTGTTATGCCTTCCAGAACTTTCCTCTCCAAAACCGTCATGCACTTGGAAGCGATAATTTTTCAGGTCTGTTGGCACGCATTCTAGGGAATCTTGTAAGATTGTAGTCAAAAGGGGTTCCAGTCCTAACACTGTAGCTCAGTGCTGCAGCCTCCTCTTGATAAATGAACAGAGATAAATAATGCATATTTTCTAGAACACAAAGGCAGAGATAGCACGCCTAACAAGAACCTATACTAACAGGACTAATTCATTACACGCTACAAAAAAAGAAAGATGAGCGAATGAGGGAGTTGATGGATCAATAAAAATCCTTGAATTAATACTACAATAAAATCAAGTGACAGCAAGGAGGAATGAGTTATTGGGTTATTTGTGAAATAAAATTTGCAAAATAACAGATTGAAATTTGAAAGTGTTAAATCAAGGATTTAGGAAATAAATTGCTGCTTACCCAAAGCCTGGGGCACCTACAACTGAGCACTGCAGCCTCATATTGAAAAATAAACAATAACAAATATTTGTTGTTGCCTGTCAAACATTCATCTGGTGGTTCAAGACACCTACGATTCAACATTACAGATTTACAAACATATAAGAATGAAATAAAGAGAGTTTACATTCTATGCTCCAAGAAGTGGACAGGCATCCCAAATTAACTAATATTTAAGAAGCAGGTGATAATTTGAGAAAAATGTGCTATGAAATGTTTATGACATTGAGCCATCTGCAAAAATATTTTTTTTCTTTATGCAATGAGGACCACATTAAAATGTGAAACACCCTTGCTACACTGGGATACAATGCAAAATGAAGCACATTATTAAGGAAAATAATTTTTAAATCGCCTTATATTCAAAGGAAAATAGAGGAAATACGATGTTGTCTAGTATTCTTTGAAGAACAAATCTGAAAAATAAAAGAGTTGAATTGCATATTATAGTGATTAAACTGTAAGAAACTAACATTAGACTGCAGAGATAGGAACGGTTTATTATGATAAAAAAACTTAGGCAATGATAAATTCTTAACATCTATTGATCACGGTCAACTAAATAAAGATGATGCTTAGCTTTTAACTAAGGAAACCCGCCTTTCTGAAGTAAGAGCCAAAACTGTGATTCAACTGTGATTCAAATGATGGAATATTTAGTGGAATAAGAATGTGTTACATTGTTTTGTTTACTATTTAAAAAGGAAGTAATAAAGTAATCCAAACATGGGCTATAACCAATACATGCATATTTTTGAAAGCCAAAAGAGGAAATACGCAACACCTGCTCATTCATTTAATAAATACTGATTGAAAGATATATTCCAGAAAGCTGGCTAGAACATTTTTCATCATAAAGATACAGACAACTGAGGAAGAGCACCATGGATTCATAAACAATAAAAAGGAACACAAAGGGGTCGATTCCGAATTGGGAAAAAACGCTCCGAATAGCCGTTCGGAGCGTTTTTCCCATACGAATCGTACCCTGCAACGTCCCGCGTACGTACGTCGAAGTACGATTCGTACCAGGAACCGGACTCCGTACGAATCGTACAGAGACCGTACGACTCGAATCCCCATACGAGTCTCCGTCAGAACCCGCTGTACGCGACATCTGTACGGCTCACGGCTGGTTTATATGACCCAGCAAGTACGATACGTGTAGGGTACGCACCGTACAACCCTTTTTTTACGGGAGCTGAAAACAGCCGTAAAAGCAGAGCTTGTGCCGAAACAGGTACGGAACGGCCCCCCCCGGGTACGGTGCGTACCCCCCATGATCGCAGGGGTACGCCCCATACACCCAGCGTACATGGGGTACGGTGCATACCCCCCATGATCGCAGGGGTATGCACCGTACCCCATGTACACTGGGTGTACGGGGCGTACCCATGCCATCATGGGGGGTATGCACCGTACGATGTGTATGTGATTGTGCACTTTTCCGTACAAATCGCCCTTACCTGACGTGGACCGTACGGATCGCGTCCTGATGCCCCGGTTCGGATCGTACTCGTCGGGTCGTACGGCGTATGTACGAGCTGTACGGAGAGGGCTCCGGAGACGATTCGTACGGATGTTTTTTTTATCGGATCGGAATCGACCCCTATGTGTTACTTGATCTTATGACAGGTGTGGTTATTGCCCATGGATTCTAGAAACCTTTACTTATAATTGCATAAGATACCAAAATGGAGTTTAATTGTGTCTGCATACAATTTATTTGGGCAGTCGTAGACGAGCTAGGATATCCAGCATAAGTCATAAGTGATAAAAAACATTATGTAGAAACATGCGTAATCATTGGTAGTACAAAAAATCAAATAGAGTTGTTTATAATTCAGCAAAGAACATAACAGGGTTGCCTGCTCAGTCCCTTATTATGATACCTTATCATTTGCCTTATGTGTTGAACCCTTACTTTTAACTATAAGAACAATTGAAGACATTAAGCAACTTATTGTAAATGTTTAAAAAACTGGCTTAGCATTTTATTCTGATAATCATTTACTACAATATACTGAAACGGATCAAGCATATCTACTTTTACAACAAATAATCTCTAAAAAGTAGAACATACTCAGGTTCCTCCATTATCAATATTAGGCAGAAATAGAAATATGTCAATAAATATTTTCAATACAGAACTGTTTGTGATGCAGTCAACAAAAACTGATATGCCTCGATTGCTTTTTAAAGACTATCTGGCACATGCATCAAAGCTTTTTGCGACCGCAAAATTTGCTTTTGCGATGCATCAAGGATCAAGGCCCTTACAATTTGACAATTCACAATTAATTACGAGTTCTCAAATTGCGATTGCATTTAAGGAATCGCAAATTGAGATTCCTTAAATGCAATGCATTAAAGTAAAAAATATTAGTGCTTTTGTTAATAGGAGTAGCAAATTACCATGAAGTTGAACTTCATGGTAATTTGCAAAAACTTTGGAAAATGCACTTGTGTGCATTTTTCAAGGTTTCATGTTGTGCACACACATGCCCTTAGGGCATGTTTGTGCGCAACATATGTGCACAGATCAATTTCAGGGGTGCAACAGGGTGTCCTTTTGACACCCTTGCACCCTGAAATTGCATGCGCAATTTGCGAGGACCTATTGGTACTCGCAAATTGCCCATGCAATTTCCCATTCATTTCTATGGGCCTAAAGGCCCATAGGAATGAATAGGAAGCCATTCCTTATAATGAATGTGTAGGAATCGCTCTTTTTATAGCGATTCCTACAAGCATAGGATTTTGCGAGTCCTTAATTGCATTCCTTAATTATCGCAATTAAGGACTCGCAAAATCCTACCTTGATGCATGTGCCTGTATAGGAATCCATACTAATATTATAAAGAGAGAGCCCAAACCTTTGAGGCTGTTAATCTCAGTAACCACAGCACCAATCACAACACCCAATACAGCGTTGGAAAGGGCAGTTGCAGCAGAAGGACATAGGCTATGCAGACGGCCACTATATATATATTTTTTTTTTGCAGAGTTTTATTTAACGCAAACTTGACCCGAACTAAATCAGGTATCAAAGCGCTTTACATAGCACCAGTTACGTTACATGAGGACACACATTCATTTTTGTTAGGCACCTGGAGATTAAGTGATTTGCCCAGAATCACAGGATGTTTGGCGTCGTTACCAAGACTCGAACCCAGATCCCCTGGTCCGAGGTCAAGCGCCTTAGCCGTTAGGCCAACTCCTCTATACATTTAAAAGGTAAAAGAATCGTGCCAGCAAAGTAGTCCTTGTGGGTGTGTCTGCATTGTGCTGTGGGCGTGGGCTGAGGCGTGACTAACGCTGGGGGCGTGTGGTACGGCCATCACATCGTGGGCTGTGGGCGTGTCCGCCCTTCATGCCATGTGAGTTGTACATACAATCGCCAATTACGTTGCTGCGCAGCATCAAGGGGCATGACAGGCTGGGGGCGTGAGAAACGCTGGGGGCATGTGTCCGGCCTTCAAGCCATGTGAACGCAATTGCGCCGCATCAAGGGGCACGCTGGGGGCGTGAGAAACTCTGGGGGCGTGTGCTACGTTCCGCCCTTCATGCCATGTGGGTCGTACATTAATCAGAAGATTGTCTGCTGTGGCCGTGTGCTGGGGGCGTGACAAACACGTTCACCTGGAGGCCTGGTAAGTAACGTTACTGCAGCATCTCCTGCGCGCTGTTACTGAACTCTCTCATTCAACGAAATTACATGCGCCTGCTACCATCAACCAGGGCTCTAGCCGGGCTCAGGCGGCGGATCAGTACACTAATTACACGCGCCTGACAACATCAACCAGGGCTGGAGCTGGGCCTCAAGCGAGGGAACACGCTCCTGCTAACATCAAACAGGCCTGCTTCTGGGCCTCAAGCGGGGGAACACGCAAATGAGCGTGTTTGCGGGGACAATTACTGCAGCCTCTCCTACTCGCTGTCATTCAACTCTCTCATTAAACGGATTTACCCGCAGCTGATAACGCTCTCATTCAACGACATTAGACGCGCCTGCTAACATCAATCAGGGCTGTAGCCGGGCTCAGGCGGCTGATTACTACACCAATTACACGCGCCTGCTAACATCAACCAGGGCTGCAGCTGGGCCTTCTCCGTCCCTATTGAAACAAAAAATGTCTACCGTGAGATTCTAAAATAAATTGCCCTTGCCAAATACACACATTACACACATTCTATTTCATGCCCGGACAACGTCGGGACGGGCTGCTAGTTAAATTTATATAGAAACATGGGGCCCGATTCACAGAACTAACTTAAGACAAAATCCTAAACTTACACTCATTTTGGTATTCACAGAAGGCACTTACTCATTTCGGTATTCACAGAAGTTAGGACTCTTAACTTTAGGACTCCTAAATGCATTCTGTGAATACCGAAAGTCTTAAAGTTAGGATTTTTCTCAGTTTAGACGTAGTAAAGTTAGGACTCCTAACTTTAGGACTCCTAAATGGCTTCTGTGAATACCGAAAGTCTTAAAGTTAAGAATTTTCTCAGTTTAGGAGTGAATTGAATTTCTTATACAATAATACTTTCAGATGGAAAGATACAAAAACTGCATCTGTGTACAGAAACTGGGTTTAATATACAGCATTTAAGCATGCTCTACAACAACATCTGATAAACAAGGGTCTGCAAGTACAATGCTCAAAGTGATATAGGAGCTGGTGTATTAAACTAAATGCAATGATTTAAAAAGGTGATTTTTTTCTTAATAGTGTAGAGTAAACTATTTCAAACTCCAAAGGTGGCTGAACGATACAATAAACATATGATCCTCAAAGGTAATTTGAGTGCAAATACAACCTTTCTTCTAGATTTTAATATATGTGACAAAATGCAAAAACATTGTACTGAAATATATGCAAATACAAAGGATAAAAAAGTAATGTAGCACTGCATTCATTATAGGTAAACTTCCCACACGGAAAATTGGAAGATGTAGAGAGATACTGCAGACAAACTAAATACTTTGAACACTAGGAAAGAAGCATGATTACTAAGTTGGAAGAGAAAGATCATGACCCTGAACTGATAAAGGGTGTCCGGTAATGGTGGACCATTGTTAGAACAAAGAGATAAATAAGATCAAAATGATAAACTTATCTGTTACCACATTTAGTAATATGTCAAGCAAAATAAAGGTCATCCTCAAATACTGGAGAATTATGAACACTGATGCACAGCTCCCTCAACTCATGGATACTGGCTTTATGAGTATGTAAATGATCTAAAAATATAAATCGGTACACGCATATAGGGAATGGCCATTTTAGTAACAGAAAATGCAAGCTATCAGAGAGCAATCACAAGCTATTATTCCTGTGGAAAGCTTTACTAAACCTATAGAGGAATACGCAAAAATAAACGACATGGACACAGAAAAAGCCAACAAATGAAAATACCGAAAATGAAGTACTTTATAATCCGTCCTTATCATTTACACCAGATAATAATTAAAATCCAGCCCATCAAAAATTGATGCATGAACACTTAATTAAACAAAAAACACTGTCTTTCCCATGGTAATATAACAGAAGGTTATCATAGGCATTCAGAGGGAAAAGTGGCTAAACAAGATACATAATACATGTAAACAAAATCAATAGTGGACATTTAACATGATAGCCCATCAAACCTCTACACATGAAGGAAGAGCTTGGCTATTGTTGGTCATCACAAGATAATACATCGCCTTTATAGATAAAGTAATTGATTAATGCAAAACCTGTAAATGTGCAAAAGGAAAAGCGACTCAGTGGAAACAAGAGATGACAGTGAAAGTAGCAACTTTGCATTGGAAAATTCAAAACAGGTGAGCTCCTTGCCACTGTTGTTTCATGATTCAGAAAAGGGGGTGGCGATGAACAGAGTGTCTGAATTAAGCAGACCACTCTTACCCAGTCCAAAGATCAGGGCTTGATCCATCACCGTTATTTAGCTCACTGCCCCATCCCAGCTCAGAACCTGGCTATATGCAAATTAGTCTGTCCCTGGCCCAGTGCATCATGGGAACAGGGCAGACCAAACTACCAAGCCAATTCTTCACCAGAAAGGAGACAAGCTTCCGGGGACTGGTTTCTGCCATTTCAGGCGTCGTCGGCCCGGCTTGCTTGAATCCTGATGGAGCAGTGAGCAAGGGACTCATGTCTGAGTATACCCTTCCACGCTTATGGTGGACAAAATGATTCAGAAAAGGGGGTGGTGATGAACAGAGTGTCTGAATTAAGCAGACCACGCTTACCCAGTCCAAAGATCAGGGCTTGATCCATCACCGTTATTTAGCTCACTGCCCCATCCCAGCTCAGAACCTGGCTATATGCAAATGAGTCTGTCCCTGGCCCAGTGCATCATGGGAACAGGGCAGACCAAACTACCAAGCCAATTCTTCACCAGAAAGGAGACAAGCTTCCGGGGACCGGTTTCTGCCATTTCAGGCGTCGTCGGCCCGGCTTGCTTGAATCCTGATGGAACAGTGAGCAAGGGACTCATGTCTGACTATACCCTTCCACGCTTATGGTGGACAAAATGATTCAGAAAAGGGGGTGGTGATGAACAGAGTGTCTGAATTAAGCAGACCACTCTTACCCAGTACAAAGATCAGGGCTTGATCCATCACCGTTATTTAGCTCACTGCCCCATCCCAGCTCAGAACCTGGCTATATGCAAATTAGTCTGTCCCTGGCCCAGTGCATCATGGGAACAGGGCAGACCAAACTACCAAGCCAATTCTTCACCAGAAAGGAGACAAGCTTCCGGGGACCGGTTTCTGCCATTTCAGGCGTCGTCGGCCCGGCTTGCTTGAATCCTGATGGAGCAGTGAGCAAGGGACTCATGTCTGAGTCCGGGCCGACGAAGGCTGAAATGCCAGAAACCGGTCCCCGGAAGCTTGTTTCCTTCCCAGTGTAAGAATTGGCTTGGTAGTTTGGTTTGCCCTGTTCCCATCATGCACTGGGACAGGAACAGACTAATTTGCATATAGCCAGGTTCTGAACTGGGATGGTGCAGTGAGCTAAAAAACGGTGTTGGATCTAGCCCTGATCTCTTGACTGGGTGAGAGTATTCTGCTTAATTCAGAAACTCTGTCCATCACCACCCCTTGTTGTTAAATAACTGTTGTTTCATGGGCACATCTGTTGCAGAAGCAGTGCAGATGAAGAGGGCAAAGAGAGCCAGGGTGGTGCAAACAGGAAAGAGACTGTCAGGTAAGACAAAGCAGGCAATGGTGAACCACAAGAATCCCAGATCACAGTTACTTCTGCATTGTCTCATCCTGCATCCTGAAAACCAGAAAGCATACTGGTGAATGGAACTGGGAAGAGAGGGCTGATCAGCAATAGCTCTATTTAGTTTGTGTTCCTTGGGTTAGAAGAGCGATAGCAGGAGGGCGCTCTTTTTACGCCAAAGCTCCCGCCCTCTGGAATGCTTTACCTCTGTCCCTTTGGAGCATCCAGAATCATAGGCCTTCAGAAGGGCCATGAATACCTGGCTCTCCTCTGTCTAACCCTCTGTTTATCTCTGCGGACCTCTTCTCTGAAATTAGTGCTGGGACGCCCCGTTGCTATGGTAGCCATGCGCTTTACAAATACCTTTGTTGTGTAGCATTTTAGAATCCAAGCGTAATTTACCGATTCATGCCCTTATATAGATATAAATCACATTGCCCTTATATAGGCATAGAAATCATGCCCATATTTAGACATAACCCATCCAGTCCAAATACAGGCATGGCTACTTCCACTAGTTCCAAAAAGCCACAACGATTTCTTTGAAAATTCGGCTTTAGCAGTCAGGGACATCCCCTTGCTCGAATATTGATTTGTCCTATAAATCATGGAGTTTTCAAAGAACTACCATTCCCTTGGGGTTCTTTGGTGACGTTATTATGTCCAACTTTACGTCAAACTAGGCACCTTCAAGGTGTAAATATGCATACACTTGCCCTAGCAAACACACGGTGGTTCGGAGCAGCTCGACTATCTACTTGCCCGACGCAGCTCGCTACAGCAAGTGCCGAAGGAAGCCGACCCTCCAGCTGTCGCACTGGCAGAGAAGCTGTCCTTTCTCTCGCTGAGAATCCAGCTCCAGTGTTTCCAAGCTCCTCTTGCGAGGTTTGGGAAATCGAGTCCCGAGACTGAGATACCAGACCTCCTTCATTCTAAAACAAAGGTACAGAGCTGATTAGACTCTAAGAGAAATCTTGGTTAGATTCTTGGCAAAGAACAACTAAACATATGCTATTTATTTATTTATGTATTTATATGATGCTTATAAAGCGCCTGGTTACACTAGCTAGTGTGTCCCCACGCTGAGAAAACAAACTGAGTGACGGACTGGAGAACAGAGTTCTGGGAGGCCCATGGCGCGTAAGTTAGCTAGTGGGAAACAAGCTAGTTTTAAGCTCTTTACGGAAAACCGCTTCAGATGTTTCAAGTCTTAATCTCTGTGGGAGTTTGTTCCAGTGGGTAGCTATGCTACACCTCACTTACTTCTTCCCTCGTACCAGACCTAGGTTAGGTACATTGAGGTAGGCGTATTTTAGAAGCACCAGTTGTGTACTTTTAGCCATTGTTATTTATGTATGTATTTATCTATGGTCTAGAAACCATAAAATGCTTTTACAGTATTATTTTATAATACTCTTCTTACTGTACGCATTATACTTTGCAACCAGTATTATGATTGTAGCAGTTCACTTTACTTGCATGAGAAAGAAGACTGTTCTATTAAGACTTTTATTGAAAACGTCCGTCTTTCTATTTCTCTGCACCTCTGATGAAACAAAGCATGCACAATTGACTGAGTGAAATATCTATCAATAGTTTCCACGACTCTGAAGATCAGTTTTATTCTTGGGGAAACAAAGTTGTCATGTTTATGCGGTTGTCAGAAACTAATCCCTTCCTGTTGATTCGAGAAAGTTTCTAGTGACCTCTGAGCTAGCTGGCACTCACAATTAAGTCTAATATATTCGATAGAGACCTAGTAGACATAAGTCCTACGTCAAATCTATAGGATATGTTATTCCAATGCGCAGAGCCTATTGGGAACGTAGGAACTATACTACACCATAACATAACACAGCCCTGCGGGTTCTCACAAGGGTTCCCGTGGGTTGGAGTTCCTACTGTGCAAAAAGAAAACACTATGGTGAGCATGAAATACTGTGTATTAAAGTCCCTAGTGGGAATGAGGAAACAATAAGGTTCCAGCAGTAATTGCAGAAAGTAAGGTTAAACCTTGAAGAAGGGGCAATACATCAACTAAAGAGCAAGGCTTAAGATATGTGTTTAATCAAAAGGTTTTTGTGGCCGTATCTGCAAGATTCAGAATAAAGTGAAGGTGTGCCCTGGTTTCTATACAAGTGGGACACAAGATGCATGAGACAACCGAAGAAGAAGCAAAGTTTTGTTTTTTAAAGATATTTTTATTGGTTTCTGAGCAAGCAGACAAGACAAACATTAAACATCAGACCAACGTTATCCATTGCAACTCCTCCCAGATTCAGTTCAGGGGTTGCTGGGCCACAGACAGAAGCAAGAATACAGTTGACTCCTATGGCCAGTCAAGTCATGAACAGCAGCATCATTTGAACTGGCAAAGGGTGCTCAACCCTTCTGAACCATGGATACCTCATTTGAATGCCAAACCTCTGTGCCAGAGCCCTACCCTTCTGAACCAGAGGTACCTCATTTGACTTCCAAGAAAAACAAGTAAATCCCGATAAGATTAGCAGGTTGGGTACATGCCCTAGACTCAGCTGCCAAGCACATAACAATGGCTCCCCTCGGCCAAAACTGCTCTCAATCTCCTGTGAGGCCGACATTGTCTCAGATCCCCAAGCAGAGTCAATTACCTCTGTACCCAACGACTTACACCCAGAAGCAAATACACCCCCAAGACCTTCAAAAAGGATTCAGCACAGCCTAAGCTGTTCCCTATATTTTGTGAGGTTCGAGATATCTCTTCCTCTAGCCTGCCCCCATGGGCATATAATCCTTCAGCAGTAGCACCATCAACCTAAGCCAGGGTCAACACGGGTATTTCCACTAGAACCGTTCCGCAAATGCCTACAGCCTCTACTCAGACTCCTCAAATGTTGCAGACTGCATCTGGCTCATTAGAAAATAAGCAGGAGGCTGTACAAAATCTAAACTATTCGAATTACTCCAAAACTCTCAAGACTTGCTAGGTAGGGCCTCCAGTGATCCCAGTGCCCTGCCGCATAACGAAGCAGGTGCCTGTTTGGACTCACTCAACAACTATTTTAAGGCAACGGGTGAATCCAAGTCAGATATTCGTGAAAGCACTTGCAATTTACCAACAGAGCCTTCTTTAATGATGACTCCGAATTTGAATACAGGTGATTCAACCACCTCAGAAAAACTTATTTTCACTCCATTTTACACGTCTAGAGGCCACAATGATATTTTGAATAGAGCCAACATCCTACACCTCCTGCAACATATAGCGGCCCTGAGTCACTACCACAGTAGAAACATTGCTCGTAACCAATTAGACAGACCCCAGACATCCTCAAACGCAGAACTCACAATTGCCACCTGGAGAACGACTTCAGTCACTTCCGAAGTACTTAAGGTACATTTACTTTTGCACAGTGGAGCACTGACATACACCTCTTAGAACCAGGGAAATAATCCCATATATTGGTCAGAATAGCCTTCCATCTGAGCGCAAACCTGATAAAGGATTCTAAGGGCAGCAAATGCGCATTTGACAGATCTCTGCAGACATATTTTTGGATACAAATGAGCTCTATAAAGCCTCAACCAGTGAACTGTAGAGTTAAAACACAATTGAACACAAACCCAGAGGAAGACTGGGGCTGGATTGCTGCCACAACATTATCAACAAAGCCCAGTAAATGCTCCTAGCGGTGTGAATAAGGATACCATCCAGCCGCGGCCCGTGCAGGTAAGAGCGGTGGAGCCGGGTGAGGAGTGGGGGAGTTCGACGGACGATGACGATGGAAAATGAATTTATTATTTAATTTTCCTTCGTTATCGTCAGTCGAAATCCCCCCTCTCTCGGCCTTTCCACAAGGGGCGTAACAAACATCCCCGCAGCCCCTGCGGTGCGGAGGGGCCCACTCTCTTCAGTAAATTAAGGGGGGCCCGGCCCCCCTCAGCTCTTCGGTGAGAGCTGTGATAGAGGCCTGCGCTGAAGCAAGCCTCTCTCCCTCTAAAGCGGTGCAGGCTGCAGCCTGCTCTGAACCCCCGGCCCTCCCGCTGACTGAAGAGAAACAAAGTATCAACATACATTGTTTCTCTTCAGTCAGAGCCGCCCAGAAAAAGGAGGGGGGTAGGGGCCCAGTGACCAATGTTAACACAATGAACAATTTTGCGTGTGGTTTACAGAGAGCACTACAACCACCTTTACTCTCTCCTCTCATACCCCAGCAGCTCCTGCCAACCATGGTGCAAACACCGGACCGAAATAGGCAGAATTTACATTGCACCCCTTTCTTTTAGCTTCTCTGGGGGCAATGAAAAAAGTATTTTTTTTTACTAACCAAGCACAGTTTACATGTACATTTCTATACTTAATTGAACACCTGGAGAAGGCAACCTTGTCAACCAGGGCAATTCTCTGTTCTCTTTGCTCGTGTGCTCGAAGGCAGATCCCCATAGTGTCTGAAACCTCTTTAGACACCCTTGAACGTTTTTGGAATTGGTTCTCACAATACTAGAAACAACACTACAAGTCCCAGAATGCTACAGGATGTTGGCTAAAAAGAAAGTATTGACTGAATGTGTTAGCTAACATCTGCAAGCAAATCTTGAGCTTAGCATGGACGATGCTTATGTCAGGGAAGTTGATGAAAAAGAGTGGTCTATCTCAGTCCTCTCTCACAATCCCATACAATCCTAGCAGACAAAGGGTCTTTCAAAATAAATCCTTTCTAGTGCCCAATTTGCAAATATTGAGCAAGCTATCTCAGAAACAGTGGAAGTATTTTTAGCGCTACTGGCAAAATAACATTTTGGTTGCTGGAGCGCTCCCTTTCATTTTAAATTACGCACATTTGGATTTTTGTCATTTGATGCTGCACCTAGATGTTACGCTAAAATTGATCTTTACCGTACCTATGGAATAGCTTGCTTTGTCTGTTCCAGCCTCGGTGATTAGATTAAATGAATTAAGACAGAATAACATTTGTTTCGCTGTTGTTAAAGAGACACACACGAGGAGGAGGAGGGAAGAAGGGAATGCGTGAAGGCTGGAAAAGCCAGTGAAAACGAAGGATCTGATTGTGTGAAGGCCAGCAAAATGTGGTCACATAATCTACACGCGGATCTAGCCTGAAATAGAGGCAAATCCCAGAAAGTTAAACATCACTTGCTCCCAGTGTGCCTACACTGTTCGACCACAGCCGCCACTGGGGAGCCAAGACAAACAGGAACATCTTTGCTATGCTTTGCAGCACAAGTATAGCCAGGGCCCTGGGTCTGTGAGGAGAAAGGCAGCAGCATTCCTGATACTACCCAGGGCTCTCATCCCTTGTGCCATGCAGTACGTGTCACTATCCCTAGCCTAGGACCAGGAATAGAGAGAGGAGTGTTAATACCAACTCTAGAAACAAAATGAGAGCAGCCGATGCACAAGAACACGCCAATATTGGGCAAGTGTCTGCAGCACTGCAATCACAGCACACACCCACACAGGCCAAGGCAGCAGAAAGAAGCCACACCACAGCTACCACCACCACAACTGCCCCAGAAGAGGCAGAACGCGGCTCTTGGGTCACAGGGTTGGATTGGGTAAAAAAATCAGCCTGGGCACGCCAAAAAAGTAGCCCACATTTGTGGATTGCCGTTCCGCAAAACACTGCTTCTGCAAAGTTTTATGAAAATAAATGGGGTGAGGGGCATGTTTTATTAACTTTACTTCGATACAACAAAAAAATGCACAGATTAGTTCATACTGCTGAGCCACACATGAATGCAAGTGAAAGCACCTCTGCTCAGGCCCCCAGCCCCGCTCAATCAGCATACATTAATGGGCCGGCACAGGAAAGAAACGGAGTGATACCTCCGCCCATCTACCTCTAGAAAGGCCGCTCAGGCACCCACTGGGCCGCTGGTGGCATCCATCCTAACAGCACAGACAGCCCACAGGCTGCCCAAAAAAATCAGCCCACAGCTGGAACTCGGCTATCGGCCCTTCAGCCATTTCCCGAGTGCCCCCCTTACCAATCCGAACCTGCTCGGGTGTAAAGTGGACTGAACCAGCGAGAAGAGATGGGCTGCATGGAAATACAACCCCATAGGGCACCCATTTTCATGCACTGTATCATGACAAAAGAGACCACACAAGAAAAGGAGATTTGAACATGGAAGGAGTTCTGAACATAGCCAGTGGCGTAGCAAGTGGGGGTGGTCTACCCCAAGCGGCACGAGTTTTGTGGCCAGCGGCCTCCTCCCACTCTTACCTGCCGTCTCGTGGCAGCAGTCCCCAGCAGACCCCTGCTCTTCATAGCGGCCGTTGCGGAGCAGCAATCAGCGGAATCTCACCAGCACTCCCCCTTCAATGCGGCCGTCGCTTGGTGGCAAACGCAGGGACCGCCAGGGGCGGCTAAAGGGCTAACTAGACCACTGAACGTAGGAGAACATTCCTGACCTCATGACAAAGTAACACCTAAAGAAATATGGTCTGAAGTAAGATACTATACCAAACATGGCTGCCAGAGCCTCACCTGAGGCACAATTGCCAGTTCACACCTATCTACCTGTAAGGCAATGTGCCATGTCTGAAATAGACTCAAACCACATTGGACATGCTTTATAGGCCTGGGTGGTGCACTCTGCTCCGTTTGCGGATTTTGTGGCGTTTTTCGCACTCCGCAGAGCACGCAGAGATCCAAAAAACTCCGCTCCTCAAAGTAGAGCAGAGTTTTTTCCTTGCAATGGTAAGTTGGATAGCGTGCGTGAGGAAAATCAAACACTAGACCACCTCCTAGCGACATTTCTCAATGCGGGCGGTCATGGATGTTCTTGACCACTCATGTTGAGAAACCATCCACTGACATTGAGGAAGATGGTGCTTGAGTAGAACATCTACTAGAGCAGCAGAAAAATGCATCAGCCTCTTACGCTGCGCATGGCGCAGTTCGCTCTGTTTATCCAGCACGGGACAAACACCTGGCACTATAAATCAGGGTGAACGGTGCGACCTAACACAAAGCAGGGGTTGGGCGTGCGCCAAGTAACTAAGTCCAGAAGGTCAGTATTGAGTTTCAAAGAAAGTCTTTATTTTCAATCAGTTAACTCTCATGAGATTGGAGTTTTAAAGTCAGCCAACGTGTTGCGTTCTCACGAGGAGAACTTCATCAGGGCACATTAGGCGAGTGCCTGTAAATGATGTAAGTTGCTACACGAAATTGTGTTCCACACAAGTCTGGTGGGCGCAGTGTAGGTTGTAAGGAAGCCAGGTAGGGTCTATTTCAAAGGTTCTATAATAGAATCAGGGGCGTAACAAACGTCCCGCAGCCCCCACGGTGCGGGGGTATCTCTCTTCAGTAAATGAAGGGGGCCTGCTCAGCTCTTCGGTAGAGAGCTGTGAGAAAGGCTTGCGCTAAAGCAAGCCTCTCTCGTTCCATCTGCTTACACATTGCTGTTTGTTGGATGCTGCAAAACACGAGCCGTGCCGTTCGATTCAATAACTAAAATCGTGTTGATATCGTTTACATCGCCTGGAATTAAATCGGCAGTAATATTTGGTTCTTCATTAATTTGACCCAAAGATCATCTACACAAGTGCCTGAATACTGTTTCAAGGCCTGGATTCAACCATATTACAGTTTCCTGTTGAATTATCTCTGATCTTCTACACTGACAATTAGGCAGTGTTCTTTACATTTCCTTTTCAGGGTCACCACCCTTAAATGCTTATAATGAAGTCCTGATGATGGTCTTATGAAATCATCTCCAAAGACCGAAACGTCGACTATAAAGTCTATTTCTGCTTGATTTTCATTTATCTACATTGATTTTCATATACTTTGTTGATTTGAAATCATTGTTTTAATAACATTCAGCAGTCTTGACTTATTTGGTGATTTATGGTAGGCATACAAAAGATGTTCCCCCTTTATCCCAAATGCATTGTTTAGTACCCTTTTTATCCATTGCAAAGAAAATAATAACCCTTTGACTAAAATCCTGGTTTCTGTGTTTTTCATATTGTTAGTGTGGTAACAATACACATGTTTTGTCTCAATTGTTAATTTAGAAAATTTCAGTCACCTATTGATTTTTGTGTGGGTAATTGATTCAATCAGCTCTCACTGTGGCCTCAAATTGAATTCTTCAATTATTCAAACAATATCCCTTGCTGGCACATCTTTTCAAATATTCTCTCCCTCTAAAGCAGGTGCAGGCTGTCTGCAGCCTGCTCTGAGCCCCTATCAACTGACATTGTTTCTCTTCAGTCAGAGCCCGGCCCAGAATAAGGAGTGGGGTGGGGGCCCAGAGACAGCATTCCCAACAGGGCTCTGCTCCTCTGAGAAGTGACAAGGACAAGGATGGGGTGGGGGCCCCAGAGACAGCATTCCCCACAGGGCTCTGCTCCTCTGAGAAGAGACAAGGACAAGGATGGGGTGGGGTCCCCAGAGACAGCATTCCCCACAGGGCTCTGCTCCTCTGAGAAGAGACAAGGACAAGGATGGGGTGGGGGCCCCAGAGACAGCATTCCCCACAGGGCTCTGCTCCTCTGAGAAGAGACAAGGACAAGGATGGGGTGGGGTCCCCAGAGACAGCATTCTCCAGGGCAATGCTCATATGAGAAGGGATTAGGCAGCAAAATGGTGCCCTCAGGTAAGCACTCTTGTTAGAACGCACCATGGGCGTCTGCGGGGGGGGGGGGGGGGCCTGGATCGCCAGTGCGTCTGGTGTGGGCCCAGTCAGGGCCGGCCCTAGTCCATCATGCTTTTGAAATGGTGCCATTGTTCCAGGTGGCAGCCCCCTCCATTGGGTGGGAAGGGTGCAAGGGGGTGGCAGAGAAGGGTGCAAGGCAGAGGGGAGAAGGGTGCAAGGTAGAGAGGAGAAGGGTGCAAGGCAGAGAGGAGAATGGTGCAAGGCGGAGGGGAGAAGGGTGCAAGGCGGAGGGGAGAAGGGTGCAAGGCAGAGGGGAGAAGGGTGCAAGGCAGAGAGGAGAAGGATGCAAGGTGGAGGGGAGAAGGGTGCAAGGCAGAGGGGAGAAGGGTGCAAGGTAGAGAAGGGTACGAGGCAGGGGGGAGAAGGGTGCAAGGCAGAGGGGAGAAGGGTGCAAGGCAGAGAGGAGAAGGGTTCAAGGTAGAGAAGGGTGCAAGGCGGAGGGGAGAAGGGTGCAAGGCAGAGGAAATAAGGGTGCAACGGGGAGGAGGAGAAGGGTGCAAGGCAGAGGGGGAGAAGGGTGCAAGGCAGAGGGAAGAAGGGTGCAAGGTAGAGAGAAGAAGGGTGTGAGGCAGAGGGGAGAAGGGTGCAAAGCAGAGGGGAGAAGGGTGCAAGGCAGAGGGGAGAAGGGTGCAAGGCATAGGGGAGAATGGTGCAAGGCAGAGGGGAGAATGGTGCAAGGCAGTGGGGAGAATGGTGCAAGGTAGAAAAGGGTGCAAGGCGGAGGTGGAGTAGGTTGCAAGGCAGAGGGGAGAAGGGTACAAGGCAGAGGGGAGAAGGGTGCAAGGCAGAGGGAAGAAGTGTGCAAGGCAGAGAGGAGCAGGGTGCAAGGCAGAGGGTAGAAGGGTGCAAGGTAGAGAAGAGTGCAAGGCAGAGGGGAGAAGGGTGCAAGGCAGAGAGGAGAAGGGTGCAGGGCAGAGAGGAGAAGGGTGCAAGGCAGAGGGGAGAAGGGTGCAAGGAAGAGAGAAGGGTGCAAGTCAGAGGCGAGAAGGGTGCAAGGCAGAGAGGAGAAGGGTGCAGGGTAGAGAAGGGTGCAAGGCGGAGGGGAGAAGGGTGCAAGGCAGAGGGGAGAAGGGTGCAAGTCAGAGGGGAGAAGGGTGCAAGGTGGAGAGGAGAAGGGTGCAAGGCAGAGGGGAGAATGGTGCAACGGGGAGGGGGAGAATGGTGCAAGGCAGAGGGGAGAAGGGTGCAAGGTGGAGAGGAGAAGGGTGCAAGGCAGAGGAGAGAATAGTGCAACGGGGAGGGGGAGAAGGGAGCAAGGTGCTGGGGAGAAGGGTGCAAGGGGGAGAGGAGAAGGGTGCAAGGCAGAGGGGAGATGGGTGCAAGGCAGAGGAGTGAATGGTGCAACGGGGAGGAGGAGAAGGGTGCAAGGCAGAGGGGAGAAGGGTGCATAGGGTAGGGCAGACGGGTGCAAGGCAGAGGGGAGAAGGGTGCAAGGCAGAGGGGAGAAGGGTGCAAGGCAGAGGGGAGAATGGTGCAAGGCAGAGGGGAGAAGGGTGCAAGGCAGTTGGGAGAAGGGTGTAAGGCAGAGAGGAGAAGGGTGCAAGGCAGAGGGGAGAAGTGTGCAAGGTGGAGGGGAGAAGGGTACATGGCAGAGGGGAGAAGGGTGCAAGGCAGAGAGCAGAAGGGTGCAAGACAGAGGGGAGAAGGGTGCAAGGCAGAGAGGAGAAGGGTGCAAGGTAGAAAAGGGTGCAAGGCAGAGAGGAGAAGAGTGCAAAGTAGAGAAGGGTGCATGGCGCAGTTCTCTCTGTTTATCCAGCACGGGACAAACACCTGGCACTATAAATCAGGGTGAACGGTGCGACCTAACACAAAGCAGGGGTTGGCGTGCGCCAAGTAACTAAGTCCAGAAGGTCAGTTTTGAAGAAAGTCTTTATTTTCAATCAGTTAACTCTCATGAGATTGAAGTTTTAAAGTCAGCCAACGCGTTTCGTTCTCACGAGGAGAACTTCATCAGGGCGCCTTAGGCGAGTGTCTGTAAATGATGTAAGTTGCTACACGAAATTGTGTTCCACACAAGTCTGGTGGGCGCAGTGTAGGTTGTAAGGAAGCCAGGTAGGGTCTATTTCAAAGGTTCTATAATAGAATCAGGGGCGTAACAAACGCCACGCAGCCCCTACGGTGCGGGGGTATATCTCTTCAGTAAATGAAGGGGCCCCCCTCAGCTCTTCGGTAGTGAGCTGTGAGAAAGGCTTGCGCTAAAGCAAGCCTCTCTCCCTCTAAAGCAGGTGTAGGCTGTCTGCAGCCTGCTCTGAGCCCCTATCAACTGACATTGTTTCTCTTCAGTCAGAGCCCAGCCCAGAAAAAGGAGGGGGTGGGGGCCCAGAGACAGCATTCCCCACAGGGCTCTGCTCCTCTGAGAAGTGACAAGGACAAGGATGGGGTGGGGGCCCCAGAGACAGCATTCCCCACAGGGCTCTGCTCCTCTGAGAAGAGACAAGGACAAGGATGGGGTGGGGTCCCCAGAGACAGCATTCTCCAGGGCAATGCTCATATGAGAAGGGATTAGGCAGCAAAATGGTGCCCTCAGGTAAGCACTCTTGTTAGAACTCACCATGGGCGTCTGCGGGGGGAGGGGGGGGCCTGGATCGCCAGTGCGTCTGGTGTGGGCCCAGTCAGGGCCGGCCCTAGTCCATCATGCTTTTGAAATGGTGCCATTGTTCCAGGTGGCAGCCCCCTCCATTGGGTGGGAAGGGTGCAAGGGGGTGGCAGAGAAGGGTGCAAGGCAGAGGGGAGAAGGGTGCAAGGTAGAGAGGAGAAGGGTGCAAGGCAGAGAGGAGAATGGTGCAAGGCGGAGGGGAGAAGGGTGCAAGGCGGAGGGGAGAAGGGTGCAAGGCAGAGGGGAGAAGGGTGCAAGGCAGAGAGGAGAAGGATGCAAGGTGGAGGGGAGAAGGGTGCAAGGCAGAGGGGAGAAGGGTGCAAGGTAGAGAAGGGTGCGAGGCAGGGGGGAGAAGGGTGCAAGGCAGAGGGGAGAAGGGTGCAAAGCAGAGAGGAGAAGGGTTCAAGGTAGAGAAGGGTGCAAGGCGGAGGGGAGAAGGGTGCAAGGCAGAGGAAATAAGGGTGCAACGGGGAGGTGGAGAAGGGTGCAAGGCAGAGGGGGAGAAGGGTGCAAGGCAGAGGGAAGAAGGGTGCAAGGTAGAGAGGAGAAGGGTGTGAGGCAGAGGGGAGAAGGGTGCAAAGCAGAGGGGAGAAGGGTGCAAGGCAGAGGGGAGAAGGGTGCAAGGCAGAGGGGAGAATGGTGCAAGGCAGAGGGGAGAATGGTGCAAGGCAGTGGGGAGAATGGTGCAAGGTAGAAAAGGGTGCAAGGCGGAGGTGGAGTAGGTTGCAAGGCAGAGGGGAGAAGGGTACAAGGCAGAGGGGAGAAGGGTGCAAGGCAGAGGGAAGAAGTGTGCAAGGCAGAGAGGAGCAGGGTGCAAGGCAGAGGGTAGAAGGGTGCAAGGTAGAGAAGAGTGCAAGGCAGAGGGGAGAAGGGTGCAAGGCAGAGAGGAGAAGGGTGCAGGTCAGAGGCGAGAAGGGTGCAAGGCAGAGAGGAGAAGGGTGCACGGTAGAGAAGGGTGCAAGGCGGAGGGGAGAAGGGTGGAAGGCAGAGGGGAGAAGGGTGCAAGGCAGAGGGGAGAAGGGTGCAAGGTGGAGAGGAGAAGGGTGCAAGGCAGAGGGGAGAATGGTGCAACGGGGAGGGAGAGAATGGTGCAAGGCAGAGGGGAGAAGGGTGCAAGGTGGAGAGGAGAAGGGTGCAAAGCAGAGGAGAGAATAGTGCAACGGGGAGGGGGAGAAGGGAGCAAGGTGCAGGGGAGAAGGGTGCAAGGGGGAGAGGAGAAGGGTGCAAGGCAGAGGGGAGATGGGTGTAAGGCAGAGGAGTGAATGGTGCAACGGGGAGGAGGAGAAGGGTGCAAGGCAGAGGGGAGAAGGGTGCATAGGGGAGGGCAGACGGGTGCAAGGCAGAGGGGAGAAGGGTGCAAGGCAGAGGGGAGAAGGGTGCAAGGCAGAGGGGAGAATGGTGCAAGGCAGAGGGGAGAAGGGTGCAAGGCAGTTGGGAGAAGGGTGTAAGGCAGAGAGGAGAAGGGTGCAAGGCAGAGGGGAGAAGTGTGCAAGGTGGAGGGGAGAAGGGTACATGGCAGAGGGGAGAAGGGTGCAAGGCAGAGAGGAGAAGGGTGCAAGACAGAGGGGAGAAGGGTGCAAGGCAGAGAGGAGAAGGGTGCAAGGTAGAAAAGGGTGCAAGGCAGAGAGGAGAAGAGTGCAAAGTAGAGAAGGGTGCAAGGCAGAGGGTGAGAAGGGTGCAAGGCAGAGGGGAGAAGGGTGCAAGGCAGTGAGGAGAATGGTTCAAGGCAGAGGGGAGGATGGTGCAAGGTAGAAAAGGGTGCAGGGCGGAGGTGGAGCAGGGTACAAGGGGGAGGGGGAGAAGGGTGCAAGGGGAGGGGGAGACGGGTGCAAGGGGGAGGGCGAGAAGGGTGCAAGGCAGAGGGGAGAAGGGTGCAAGGGGGATGGTGATGAAGTAAAAAATTGGCCCCCTGGAAACCTTTCTGCGGACGCCCATGGAACGCACACTACTTTGTGGGAGAGAGTGGAGAGGCAGGGAGTGGGGAGAGAGTGGAGAGAGAGAGTGTGGAGAGAGAGTGGAGAGAGAGAGAGTGGAGAGAGAGTGGAGAGACAGTGGAGACAGAGAGAGAAGAGAGAGGGTGGAGAGAGAGAGTGGAGAGAAACAGTGGAGAGAGAGTGGAGAGAGACAGTGGAGGGAGACAGTGGAGAGAGAGTGGAGAGAGAGAGTGGAGAGGGAGTGAAGAGAGACAGTGGCGAGAGAGTAGAGAGACTAAGTGGAGAGAGAGTGGAGAGAGAGATGGGAGAGAGTGGAGCAAGAATAGAGAGGGAGAGTGGAGAGAGAGGGGAGAGAGAGTGTAGAGACTGACTGACTGACTTAGAGACTGAATACTGACTGACCGAGAGACTGACTGGCTGAGAAACTGACTGAGAGAGAGAGAGAGAGAGAGAGAGAGAGAGAGAGAGACTGGCTGACTGAGAGAGTGACTGACTGACCGACAGACTGATTGAGAGTGAGACTGACAGGGACTGACTGACTGAGGTAGAGAGATACTGACTGACAGAGAGAGAGACTGACTGACAGAGAGACTGAGAGAGAGAGGCAGAGACTGACTGACTGAGAGAGATAGACTGATTGACTGCGAGAGAGACTGACTGACTGAGAGAGAGACTGACTGAGAGAGAGACTGACTGAGAGAGAGACTGACAGAGAGAGAGAGAGACTGGCTGACTGAGAGAGGCTGACTGACAGAGACTGACTGACAGAGAGAGAGACTGACTGACTGAGGTAGAGAGAGAATGACTGACTGAGAGAGACTGACTGACTGGGAGAGAGAGAGACTGACTGACATAGAGAGAGACTAAGAGAGAGAGAGAGACTGAGAGACTGACTGGCTGAGAGCGAGACTGACAGAGAGAGAGAGAGAAACTGACTGAGAGAGAGTGACTGAGAGAGACTGACTGAGAGGGAGAGACTCACAGAGAGAGACTGACTGACAGAGAGAGAGACTGACAGAGAGAGAGACTGACAGAGAGAGTCACTGACAGAGAGAGAGACGGACAGAGAGACTGGCTGACTGCAAGAGAGAGAGAATAGCTGACTGAGAGAGACTGACAGAGGGAGAGAGAGACAGTCTGGAAGACTGACTGACTGAGAGAGAGAGACTGAGAGAGAGAGGCTGAGAGAGAGAGACTGACAGAGAGACTGACAGAGAGAGTCTGACAGAGAGAGGGACTGACAGAGAGAGAGACTGACTAAGAGAGAGACTGACTAAGAGAGAGAGACTGACTGACTGAGAGAGACTGACTGAGAGAGAGACGGACAGAGAGAGACTGACTGACAGAGAGAGACTGATAGAGAGAGAGAGAGACTGAGACTCTGACAGAGAGACTGACTGACAGAGAGAGAGAGACTGACTGAGAGAGAGAGAGAATAAGAGAGAGAGAGAGACTGACAGAGAGAGACTGACAGAGAGAGAGAGACTGACTGACAGAGAGAGAGTGACAGAGAGAGACTGACTGACAGAGAGAGAGAGAGAGACTGGCTGATTGGGAATGAGAGACCGACTGACTGAGAAACTGACAGAGAGAGACTGTGAGAGACTGACTGACAGAAAGGGAGAGACTGGAAGAAAGAGAGAGACTGACGGAAAGAGAGACTGACTGACTGAGAGAGACTGACAGAAAGAGAGAGACTGACTGACTGACAGACTGACTGACTGAGAGAGACTGACTGAGAGAGAGACTGACAGAGAGAGACTGACAGAGAGAGACAGAGTGCCTGAGAGAGGCTGACTGACAAAGACTGACTGACAGAGAGAGAGACTGACTGACTGAGGTAGAGAGAGAATGACTGACTGAGAGAGACTGACTGACTGGGAGAGAGAGAGACTGACTGGGAGAGAGCGAGACTGACTGACACAGAGAGAGACTAAGAGAGAGAGACTGAGAGACTGACTGGCTGAGAGAGAGACTGAAAGAGAGAGAGACTGACAGAGAGAGAGAGAGACTGACTGAGAGAGAGAGACTGACAGAGAGAGAGAGAGACTGACTGAGAGAGAGACTGACTGACAGAGACTGACAGAGAGAGAGAGACTGAGAGACTGACAGAGAAAGAGAGACTGACCGACAGAGAGAGAGAGACTGACTGACAGAGAGAGACTGACTGCGATAGAGAGACTCACAGAGAGAGACTGACTGACAGAGAGAGAGACTGGCAGAGAGAGAGAGACTGACAGAGAGAGTCACTGACTGACAGAGAGAGAGACTGGCAGAGAGACTAGCTGTCTGCGAGAGAGAGAGAATGACTGACTGAGAGAGACTGACAGAGGGAGAGAGAGACTGTCTGGAAGACTGGCTGACTGGGAGAGAGAGACTGAGAGAGAGGCTGAGAGAGAGAGACTGACAGAGAGACTGACAGAGAGAGGGACTGACAGAGAGAGACTGACAGAGAGAGGGACTGACAGAGAGAGAGACTGACTAAGAGAGAGACTGACTAAGAGAGAGAGAGACTGACTGACTGAGAGAGACTGACTAAGAAAGAGACTGACTGAGAGAGAGCCTGACAGAGAGAGACTGACTGACGGAGAGAGAGAGACTGACTGACTGCCAGACTGACAGAAAGAGAGAGAGAGAGAGACTGACAGAGAGAGAGAGACCGACTGACTGACAGACTGACAGAGAGAGAGAGACTGACAGACTGACTGACTGAGAGAGACTGACTGACAGAGAGAGATTGACTGACTGAGAGAGAGAGACTGGCTGTCTGAAAGAGAGACTGACTGACAGAGTGAGAAAGAGAGAGAGAGAGAGACTTGATGAATTGGGGTCAAAGTGTGTATGAAGCTATGTAATGCCTCTTAAGATTGCTATTGTCTACTAATAAAAATGTATTATCAAAATGTGCTCTTTGTAGTTACATCTGCTTTTGAAATACCTCATTGTCGCATTGTCTAATGTTTTAAGACGGAAACGAGAAGCAGTGGATGCACTTTTGTCAAAACTGAACGATGAGTGGGCCTGATGTTGTATATCATGACAGGAGTCTGCATCAGGAAACCCACCTAACATTGGGCAAATGTCCCCGTTCTACCGATGGCAGGGACCCTGTAATGAATGGACCACCACCTATGATAGCCTGCTGGCCGACTAAGTCCAACCTTTAACTCCACCATCCAGTGTTACTTATAACGGCTGTATTGGTGACAGTGGCGTAACAATAGCCCACATCCCCTGAAGTATGGCGGGTCGCTGGCCTGAGAGCTCTAGAATGGCACTGAGAATGGGGGGGGCCTCACTGTAGTTTGCAGGGGGGCCCCCTCAAGTTTTGTTACGCCACTTCTTACCACCCCACCGCTCTTACCTGCATGGGCCGCGGCGTATGATCGCAGAGGTCATTAACCACAAGCCTAACCTCACCACGATCTCCTGGATCGTAGCGGGTCTATGGAACAATTTGACTCAGGACGGGGCTCGGAAATGTATTAAGGAGGCGGACATTCTTTGCCTGCAGGAAACATGTGCCTGTCTTCAATGCCGATTGCTGGGTTTCAAGGCTCATAAAAAAAGGCTGCTAAAATAAATCATTTTGGAAGTCCATTAGGTGACCTCGCAATTTATGTAAACACAAGCACAAATCTTGTTACCTCCGTAGTGCACACGGAATGCACATTGCTTCTAGCCGTCATAATAAACGGGTGCAAACTCAATACAAGGACCAAGCCAATCCTGGCACTCAATGTATACCTAAATATTCACAGCACTGAAAGAGATAACATGGCCTCTATCTTCTGTGAGGAGCTTATCGACTTGTTATTTAGATTTCCCTCCCACGAAATTCTCATAACATGGGATTTCAAAATACGCCGTCTGGATAGCTTGATGGACTGCATTCCAACAAAAGCACTCAGCTGGCAGGGGAACTCGCAGCCTTGCTTCAAACACATAAACTGACTTCCCTGTGAACACAACACACTTGTACCAATTCCGATAGCCCGATTGCACACTTAATTAGGTGTCTCACAATACTGGAGTATGCCTTCGCAAGCACCCTGCTGCTAGGCTCATGCATAGCTTGCAGGGTAGTGCAACGCTCAGAAAGTGACCACAACACGGCAGTCATATATTTTGACTTGAAGCACACCCCATCAGACGACTCACTTCCACCACTAAGATGGTGGAAGAGAGTCGTCCCACAGGAAAAATAAACCTCTTTCTAATTTTATTAATGTTATCTTGCGTATGAGACTGAATTGGGTATGACCGATGTGTATGTATATGTTATGTTAGTATGAGTGATGTTGGGTGGCCTCATTTGTATATATTCTGTTATATATTACATTTTTCTAATTGAAAATAATGTAATTTGTCTCTGTATTTGTGTTTGAACGTATTTATGTATGTTGCCTCTTTTATTAAGGCTGAAATAAAAATGAATAAATCATTTTTTATTCTTGGGAACCAGACTCCTTCAAATTTATCGTCATTAATTATAGAAGTTATAACCTACTATATATAATATATATATATATATATATATATATATATATATATATATATATATATATATATATATACATATATATATATATATGTATATGTATATATATATATATATATATATATATATATATATATATATATATATATATATATATATATATATATATATATATATATATATATATATATATATATATATATATATATATATATATATATATATATATATTAGAGTTCTGCTTTCTGTCTTACACTAAGGAAGCAGCGACCCTATCATGAGAGGTGGACCTAAAAAATGCGTTCCCCATCACCTATGCCTCGACAATTCTAAAATCATATAGAGCAATGAAGCCTCAACCGTACTTAAAGGCAGCACTGAGGAAGGAGGCGATGCATTGTATTTTGTGTGGGCATCACGTGCTGGGTTCATCCCCGGCCGTCTCTATGACTACGGGAGAGTCTATGACGCGCCTGCTGTGCTGTTGCCCAGACATCCTAATTGCACGCCGGACTTTATTAAAACCTAACTTCTTGCAGAACGGGGTACTCTTCTGATAATTTGTTTTATTGCGGACAAAGTTGTATACATTTTAAATATTTGACACAAATACATAAAATATCGATTATATTATGCTATATTTTTATATTCCTCTGTAGCTTGGGACTACCCAGCCACAAACATTAACAGAAGGAAATACTGCTCAGCTGTGGCAGGCCTTGTGAGGCCTGGACTCATGCACATGCCTCCTCCTCCCACACAGTACAGGAAACAGTAAAATACAATTTAATATAGAAAAGGCAAGGTAGTTCTGCCTATTCTCTAGGGAAGGCTCAAGTTAACGCTTATGTGGCCGAGGCAAAGGGTGCGCAGGTGAAGCCAGCATACAAAGGTCTCGGTGTGGTACTATACTAAAGAGAGGTATTCGAAGTGACAGTGTTCCTGAGTGACAGAAGCTCTTCCATTTGTTTGCCTACTTGCAGCCAACAAGCTTTTGCAATGCAACCGAACTCACCTTTGGGACCTTATATGTATTTAGCTATGCAGCAAATTAGCCTGGGTGCTGAAACATGTACTGTTCTTTAACATGGAGGGAAAGTAAGCACCAAACTGCATAACACGCCATGTATGGGAACCCATGGAGAGAAATATTGCCTTTCAGTGGAAAATGGTATAGTCCAAAGATCTGTTTTTAATATAAAATCAGGGCCTTTGGTGTACATATCACTGAAAAGACAAGTTAAAAAAAATATTATTGTCTACGGATGCTCGTGGAAGACAATTTCTATGAACTTGAATCTAAAGAATGCTAAAGTGATTCTGATATTTTACTGACCTCTGCTGGTCGTTTTCTATCAAGAAAGTTAAATAGAGGCAGTTGCCAGAAAAATTAAAAAAATAAAGTCTCACAGCATAAAGCAATTCTGGTATTTTACTGACCTCTGCAACTCGTTTTCTATCAAGACAGTTAAATAGAGGCAATTAAACAGAAGAGAAATTCCCTAAGCGGAAGCATACAAGTCCTAGGGCTGATCTCCAGAGCCCACATAGTACATACACATATAAGTATATAATAGGTATATAATAATTATATACTAAAGTATAAACAAGAGGTCTCGAATGCTTGACCTAAAAACGACCCTTTAGTGTTAGACCAGGGTGTCTCCAGTTCCCGTAACCTGCAGTCCACCCTCGTCATCTGGCCGCCGCCTATTGCTCCTCATTTGAACAGCGATTAATAGACTATGATGATGAGGAACGAAATGTCCTAAAATGGCCGGCGATCAGGAATGACGAGTGAGATGAGATTCTGCTGTCATGTAATCTTACCTCTTTGTTCTTGGGACTGAGCACACCTCAAAGATCCTCTTGTGCTCTTCAGGGGTGCTGGAACAATGTCCAGAGTAAGGGTGCCGCTGTCAGCGTTACTTCACTCAAGTCGCAGGGATTGTAGAAAATCCAAGCATTAAACACAGAACTTGTATTCAGCAGGAGAGTGGTAAGGGTGTAATATGTAGCTGATGGTGTTTTTGGCAGAACACAATCCGATATATAAATAACTAAAGCATAGTATGGTAGTGCATTTACAGACCACACATTTTTCATTGAAATGGCAACTACATTAGCATACAGTTTAACTGATAAAATGCACACACATTAATGTGTGGAAAAAGGGGTTTGGGAAATACGTATTTCTTGATTTGTTTGATCTTAATAAACTCTTTATTTCCATTACACTTCATGATTACAGAAAAATTATGCTTTATATTTGCTTTCCCGAACTGCTGATATATTTGGAAACATTTGTACAGGTCATTTACGGGTATTTAAATTTTGTGTGCTAGAAAAAGTGACATCTTACACCCTTTCCTTTTTCACTCCCTGTACCCCTGCAAGACTTACACATCATTTCACTTTACAGTCAGAGAAAGTAAATGCCACTCAGCATGGTAAAAAAATAAACAGCTATTTCCCAGAAAAAATTGCCTGACATATGACCTCTGTCTTTGAAGCACTGCATATGTTACCAGATAAAAACAAAACATAAAGGAATCTTTATTGTTCGTTCACCATCTGAACTGAGGCTTAGTTACTATGGGGACACAGCACCCCAACTACCTGCGCCTATAGTACTCTATTACTTTTTCAAGATGTCTTCAAGCTTACTTGTACATACTCAGAATGTAAAGAGAATAAGCTATAGAGACGCATGCAACATGGCAGTGCAGCAGCTAAGGAGCACACCAGCGCCTGTTTCACCTACTCAATCAATCAATCAAACATTTGTAGAGCACGGGGGGGAGTGGGGGGACGACGTGGTGCTAATGCTTGAACAGCCATGTCTTGAAAAGTCTTCTGAAGGTCAGCAGGTCCTGGGTCTGTCACAGGTGGATGGGAAGGCTGTTCCATGTCTTGGCGGCAAGGTGGGAGAAAGATCTGCCGCCGGTGGTCGTGTGGTGGATGCGTGGAACGATGGCGAGGGCAAGGTCAGCTGAGCAGAGCTGTCGGTTTGCTGTGTAGAAGGTGACACATTGTTGACGTATGCTGGTTCGGAGTTGTGGAGTGCTTTGTGAGCGTGAGTGAGGAGCTTGAAGGTGATCTTCTTGTTGACGGGGAGCCAATGCAGGTCTCTCAGGTGGGCAGTGATGTGGCTGTGGCGGGGGATGTCGAGGAAGAGGTGTGCGGAGGTGTTCTGTATGCATTGAAGTCTTTTCTGGAGTTTGGCCGTGGTTCCTGTGAGAAGTTGGCCTGATATATAGTGCTCACTATTCTAGTGATCACTTTGTATCATACCAAACAACCCTTATTGATGATTGGTTGTAAGTCAACCTTATTCGACCAGCTATCCTAGTAGCGTGGACAAGAGCAGTCTTTAGGCTAAACTCTAGAGGGCGTGTTAAGCCAGCTGTTTTACCATCGCATATACCCCTTGAACACCAAGTGAAAGGACACCACACAAGTTGTTATAAAAATATAGGATATTTATTAATAACAAGTCTACCCTGAACTCTTTATGAGTCAGGGAGCTAAGCACAATACAAAACTCTTATGAAAATACTTCAAGTTGCACAATTTACACAAATGCCCGAGGGGCACGAAAAACCATATACACAAAAAGTGGAATGCGAAATACTAGCAGGTAAGTAACAAGATCCAGAGGCTTCAGGATCGCTAGGACTACACTACTGAACCCTAAGGTTAGGAGCAGGAGGCCTAGGGAGATCGTGTGCAGAGTGTGCACTCTCACGCGGGATGCGGGAAGAAGTCTATGGATGCTAGCGTCTCTAAAGTTACTGTTTCCGGACGATTCCGACTAGGTAGACTAAAAAACGACAAAGGATCTGGACACTTGGATAGTGAACCTGTGCTGGAGTACCGAAATACTCAAGTTACCTAGCCCAGGGGCCGCGGCTGCATAGGGTTCAAAAGACGTCGGGAATCCTCGTTGAAGTCTATGGAGCCTGAAAGAAGAAGTTGCTGGTAGGCGACCAGTGAAGAAGTTCGGTGTGATCCAAGGCTGGATCAGTGAAGGAGACGACCTGAAAGCAGAGGGGACTTAGTTCTTAATCACTAGCCAGTGATTATGTGGGCACCAGGATGGCACCGGATGAAGTCACCTCGACCAGGTGAGTGGGCGACGCTGGACTCTGCAGTCACACGGGCTAGGAGGCGTTGTCGGCGTCCAGGCTGGAGGTGCGAGCTGTCCCACGAGGCTGTCGGCTGTCGGCGATGCTGGACTCAGGATTTGAGCAACAAATCTTGGCAAAGGCAAGCCCACGCGGTGGAGTCAAGATGGCGTCTGGAGTGGACCAGGAGGGTCCAGGGCACTTCTTGTTGGACAAGAAGCAAGGGCCAGTCTAGGGGACCTAGACCAGCGGTGAAAACGTCATGGTACGTCGTCAAGAGGGTCACTAGCCAACGGGCAAGTGACCGGACAACGTGGCAAGCAGCAAAGAAGCAGAAGGGCCCCACGCAGACCTCGTGGATGCTGGGGAGCTGGACTTCGGTGCTGGAGCTGCTTAGGGTTAGGGCTTCTCAAACCCCAGTGCACTTACTCGAGGGTCTCTCGGGGGTCGTGCTGGTGAAGCGTCGTGCAGGTCTTGAAGATGGCCGGTCCCACGGGTCTCGTCACACCCACGAATCTCAGCTGGGCTGGATGATGTAGGTAGAGGTCAGAGATGGCAGGGAATCCGGGTCTCGTCGAGCTGGGCAGTCTTGATCCGGAGGATTGACTGCAGCAAACCGCAAGAGCTTCGATGGTGCCTGCTGGTGCAGGGTGGCTACTCCTTAGCCACAAGGGAGAGTCTTCAGAAAAGTCAAGAGTTCCTTTCGTGGAAAGTAGTTCAAGATTCAGAATGATCTAATTTGGGAAGGGGACCTGCTCCTACCTTTATCCTAAGAAAAGGGGCTGGCACGCGACTAGGTCCTGCCCTATGGGTGGGACCAGGAGGGGGGTGGTTACACCCCTCTCCTTTGTCCGGTCTCTCCCCAGCTCAGGGGCTGGGGTGCCCCAGGAACTGGTTTGAGCCGGCATATGCACAGTGAGCACCAGGGTGCCACTTGCAGTCACCTTCCTTTCAGCCCTGCCTACCTGGGATACACAAAATCCTGTCTGGGATGGTGCTAGCACCGCCCCTGACAGGAAACCCTTTGTCCAGGCCTCCGTTGCTGGAAGGACTCCCAGCAGCAGGAGGGCAGACTTGTGTCTCGGTGGAAGCATCCATTTTGTGGAGCTGAGGCTGTGTCTGACTTTAACCGGGGTTCACAGTTACATACATGTCGCGTCCCTCTAGAAGTGTGGAATGCTAACCCCGTCGCCAGAATTGGCGAGGGGTTAGTATTCCAATTCGTATGACACCTTACTCGACATGTTTTGATAATGCTATACCAAAGTTAGCATTTAACCGCGAGGATTATAATGCACTTAAAAGTATATGGTATAGCGTTATCATGGAACAGCTATTTGGACGTGGTTCCGCAAGCTGCAAACGGGCTCAGCTCATGCCAGAGCACCATCTCACATAATTCCAAGCACTCTGCCTTCAGGATTGATAAGGCCTGCCACAGGAGTGACTGATAGGAATATATGTGTCCATTTTAGGGTTAGATATAGGTATACTATATCTAAAGCAAAGGGTGATTACACCACCTTGCTCCAGCTGTCTTGCAGCCAGTTGTGTCAGTTTTGGATGGCCAGCCAGGGGTGGCATAATACATGCTTCAGCCCCTGGTAGGCCCTGGGTACACCTATGCCCTGGATACCTAAGGTATACTATACAGGGACTGATAAGGTGACTCAGTATCCAATTAGATATGTACCTAGGGTACATGGAGTCCATTTTAACAGAGAGAGCAGGAAGCCTGGGGTCCTGGATAGCAAGATCCCAGGCCAACTAAGTCAGAAACCAGCAAAACACTAGGCAAAAAGTTGGGGGCAACCATAGTCAGGTATCCACCTTCCTACATAACCCCCCCCCCAAACGAAAGGAGATAAGGCTATCCTTGACCAGGTAAGCCTATATTGCCTGAGTGGCCATATGAGGAGGTGCATGCACTGGCATGGTTACCCCCTATCTCATGGTCCACTAAGCAATCCCTCACCCTAAGGGTATCTGTGGGTCTCCACCATAGGGAATCTCTACCTGTGGTGTGTTTTGGTAAAGAAAAAGGCTGGTGCTGATATGGAGTACTGAAGTGAGGCTCCACTAATTTTGGGCTCAGCTTCCTCCAATCACTATCCACCATACATGCCTTTCTTTCCAGGACTGAGTTGCTGTATGCTCTCAGGGTCAACCTCTGGCTACCTAAAGCTGGAGCCTGGGTCCCTCTGGTTGCCTTACTGGAGGGACAGGTCAGGTTTGGGGCCCTTAGGTCCCAGGTTTGGCTGTGCCCAACAGTGTCCATCTGTGGGAGGTCCCTAACTAATTTTAAGGGGGATCCCTAATGAGTTTGTTTTATTTTCACTTGGCTAGGACTACTAGCTTCAGTGCCCGTAATCTGCTGATTGGGGAGTTCTTTTGGACAGGGGGCCCTTTGGGGTCCACCACTGGCCTCCCTGACCTCCACAGCCCTGGGCTGACTGAGGCAGGGTAGAGAGGGGCAGGCTACATGCTCCAGACTGGGTCCCACCTTGGAAGGGTCCACTGACATCAGGGGCTCTGCCAGGCTAGGCCTGACTACCTCTGGGGCAGCTCCTTCACAAGGGGCAATATCAGTTTCCTGAGGAGGCTGATCCTTTCCTAAAGTCTGGTGGGAGGGAGATTTCTCTTCCTCCTCAATGATCTCTGTTTGAGTGGAGTGATCCATAGTTTCAGGCTTCACAACACTATTATCAGTCTGAGTTTGGGCTGTGGCCATCACAACCCCACCAACCTTTTCAGGAAGGGACTCAGTTTGGGTATGGGCTGTTACCATCACAGCCCTGCTACCCTTTTCAGGGAGGGAATCTACTTGAGATTGGGCTGAGACTGGCACAGCCCTCCTAACCTGTTCAGGAAGATTTACCATTTTAGAATGGGTTTCTTGTTCTACCTCAGCCCAGGCTGAGATCTCTAAATCATTCCCCAGTAGGCAATCTACAGGCAAGTTTGATGACACTGCCACTCTCTTGGGGCCAGTGACACCTCCCCAGCTGAGATTTACCACTGCTATGGGATGACTCTTCTGCACTCCATCAATGTTTGTCACCTGATATGTGGCACCAGGTATAAGTTGCCTTGAGGGGACTAGGCTCTCAGTCACCATAGTGATGCTAGCCCCTGTGTCTCTATAGGCCTCAACTTTTGAACCATTGATGAGGGGCTCCTGTCTGTATTTGCCCAAAGTGTTGGGACAATCATTGAAATTGGCAAACCCCATGCCATCCTCACAGACAAGAGTATCTAAGTTAGGGGACCTGGTTAGGCCAGAGTCCCCAGGAACTCCCAAAGTAAAACCACCCAAATGTTTGGGGGCACTCCCACCACCTGGGGGATTACTACTAGTAGTAACAGGGGGCTTGGGAATGTTACTTGGGGGTATGTTCTCCTTATTGGGGTTCTTTGGGCAACTGCTGTCAGTTTTCCAATGACCCACCTGCTTGCAGGTTTGGCAATAAGGTTTCTTCTGGGTATTGGAATGATTCTGGGACCCACCCCCCTCAGAGGATTTTTGGGGCCCTGATGTGGTTTGATCTGTAGATTTATTCCCACCCTTCTCTTGAGGCTTGGTTGATTCCTTCTTCTGGTCACCACCTTGGTTCTTAGGCCTAATCCTGGTTCTGACCCATTTGTCTGCCCTCTTACCCAATTCTTGTGGAGAGGTCAGATCAGAGTCTACCAGGTGCTGGTGTAATAACTGGTTCTGACAATTATTTAAGACTTGCTCTCTCATAATAATATTATACAATCCTGTGAAGTTAGTAACTTTACTACCCAGTAGCCAGCCTTCCAGAGCCTTTAGTGGCACAATCAACAAAGTCAGCCCAATCCTGAGACTGAATTTTCTGGGTGTCTCTGAACAGCAACCTGTACTGTTCGGTGGTTAAGCCAAACCCATCAATCAGTGTATTTTTCAAGACTTGGTAATTGTTAGCATCCTCAGCTCTAGTAGTGAGGAGCTTATCTCTACCTTTACCTTCAAAGGAGAGCCACAATATAGCTGCCCACTGACTCTGGGAAATGCACTGGACAGTGCAGGCCCTCTCCAAAGCAGTCATCCATTTGTGGATGTCATCCCCTTGTTTAAAGGGGGGCACTATTTTACTCAGGTGTCTAGTATCAAAACTCCTGTCTTTATCCTTAGGGATATTGCTGCCACCAGTGGGGGCTACCCCACTTAACTGTTGCTCTCTAGCAAAGGCAAGCTTCTTCTTGGCAAGGGCAAGTTCTTCCCTCTGAATCCTCAGATTAGCCTGTTTCATCCTTGCTTCATGTTCTCTCCTCTGAGGGGAAGTTATTCTCCTCTGGGGAGAAGTCATTCTCCTCTGAGCAGAGCCATGAGAGTGCACAGATCTATTGGAGTCCCTAGAATGAGACCTATCTCTTCTAACTCCAAAGTTAGGCCTGCTTAGGGTCAGTACTGGGGGTCCCCCAGATCCTTCCCTATGTAGGTCTAAGTTGGCCCTAGTAAGTCTGCTGACTAGCTCAGGACCATTGTCTGCCTCATCCCCAGAAATAACCTCTTCATCCTCTTCCTCCTCTACTTCCTCAGTTTCAGGGAGGTCAGGATCACCAAGGGTACCTTCTAAGGGGGGCATGCTCCCATCTGTATGAGAAACCTTTCTAGCATCATAAGTCTCTAAGAGACCTAACAGAAAAGGAGTGGTAGGGTTAGAACCCTGTTTTAGTTTCCTGGAGGTACACAATTGTCTCATCTCCTGGAAGCTAAGGCCTGCATATCTGGAAGTGACCTGTGGAGGGTCAACAACCACAAGGGGAGTCTCTGAAGACTCTCCATGGGTAGACATGCTTCTAGTGTGGTGTAAGTGATGCACCTACCTACACTATGGGTTTACCTACTGATCCCTTGCTAAGAGTTGTAGTCAGGGTGTGCTAAGCCCTGTTACACTACAACAGCTGGTTCAGTAGAACTCAGAGTATTCTAAGTTAAGTTATATGTACCTGGGTACTTATGTGATCTTTCAATTGATATTCTTAGGATACGTGCGAGGTAAAACAACAGCAAGCTCAAATCCCAACCGCTGCATACCAATGTGAGAAGTTGGCCTGATATATAGTGCTCACTATTCTAGTGATCACTTTGTATCATACCAAACAACCCTTATTGATGATTGGTTGTAAGTCAACCTTATTCGACCAGCTATCCTAGTAGCGTGGACAAGAGCAGTCTTTAGGCTAAACTCTAGAGGGCGTGTTAAGCCAGCTGTTTTACCATCGCATATACCCCTTGAACACCAAGTGAAAGGACACCACACAAGTTGTTATAAAAATATAGGATATTTATTAATAACAAGTCTACCCTGAACTCTTTATGAGTCAGGGAGCTAAGCACAATACAAAACTCTTATGAAAATACTTCAAGTTGCACAATTTACACAAATGCCCGAGGGGCACGAAAAACCATATACACAAAAAGTAGAATGCGAAATACTAGCAGGTAAGTAACAAGATCCAGAGGCTTCAGGATCACTAGGACTACACTACTGAACCCTAAGGTTAGGAGCAGGAGGCCTAGGGAGATCGGGTGCAGAGTGTGCACTCTCACGCGGGATGCGGGAAGAAGTCTATGGATGCTAGCGTTTCTAAAGTTACTGTTTCCGGACGAATCCGACTAGGAAGACTAAAAAACGACATAGGATCTGGACACTTGGATAGTGAACCTGTGCTGGAGTACCGAAATACTCAAGTTACCTAGCCCAGGGGCCGCGGCTGCATAGGGTTCAAAAGACGTCGGGAATCCTCGTTGAAGTCTATGGAGCCTGAAAGAAGAAGTTGCTGGCAGGCGACCAGTGAAGAAGTTCGGTGTGATCCAAGGCTGGATCAGTGAAGGAGACGACCTGAAAGCAGAGAGGACTTAGTTCTTAATCACTAGCCAGTGATTATGTGGGCACCAGGATGGCACCGGATGAAGTCACCTCGACCAGGTGAGTGGGCGACGCTGGACTCTGCAGTCACACGGGCTAGGAGGCGTTGTCGGCGTCCAGGCTGGAGGTGCGAGCTGTCCCACAAGGCTGTTGGCTGTCGGCGATGCTGGACTCAGGATTTGAGCAACAAACCTTGGCAAAGGCAAGCCCACGCGGTGGAGTCAAGATGGCGTCTGGAGTGGACCAGGAGGGTCCAGGGCACTTCTTGTTGGACAAGAAGCAAGGGCCAGTCTAGGGGACCTAGACCAGCGGTGAAAATGTCGTGGTATGTCGTCAAGAGGGTCACTAGCCAACGGGCAAGTGACCGGACAACGTGGCAAGCAGCAAAGAAGCAGAAGGGCCCCACGCAGACCTCGTGGATGCTGGGGAGCTGGACTTCGGTGCTGGAGCTGCTTAGGGTTAGGGCTTCTCAAACCCCAGTGCACTTACTCGAGGGTCTCTCGGGGGTCGTGCTGGTGAAGCGTCGTGCAGGTCTTGAAGATGGCCGGTCCCACGGGTCTCGTCACACCCACGAATCTCAGCTGGGCTGGATGATGTAGGTAGAGGTCAGAGATGGCAGGGAATCCGGGTCTCGTCGAGCTGGGCAGTCTTGATCCGGAGGATGGACGTGCAGCAAACCGCAAGAGCTTCGATGGTGCCTGCTGGTGCAGGGTGGCTACTCCTTAGCCACAAGGGAGAGTCTTCAGAAAAGTCAAGAGTTCCTTTCGTGGAAAGTAGTTCAAGATTCAGAATGATCTAATTTGGGAAGGGGACCTGCTCCTACCTTTATCCTAAGAAAAGGGGCTGGCACGCGACTAGGTCCTGCCCTATGGGTGGGACCAGGAGGGGGGTGGTTACACCCCTCTCCTTTGTCCGGTCTCTCCCCAGCTCAGGGGCTGGGGTGCCCCAGGAACTGGTTTGAGCCGGCATATGCACAGTGAGCACAGGGGTGCCACTTGCAGTCACCTTCCTTTCAGCCCTGCCTACCTGGGATACACAAAATCCTGTCTGGGATGGTGCTAGCACCGCCCCTGACAGGAAACCCTTTGTTCAGGCCTCCGTTGCTGGAAGGACTCCCAGCAGCAGGAGGGCAGACTTGTGTCTCGGTGGCAGCATCCATTTTGTGGAGCTGAGGCTGTGTCTGACTTTAACCGGGGTTCACAGTTACATACATGTCGCGTCCCTCTAGAAGGGTGGAATGCTAACCCCGTCTCCAGAATTGGCGAGGGGTTAGTATTCCAATTCGTATGACACCTTACTCGACATGTTTTGATAATGCTATACCAAAGTTAGCATTTAACCGCGAGGATTATATTGCACTTAAAAGTATATGGTATAGCGTTATCATGGAACAGCTATTTGGACTTGGTTCCGCAAGCTGCAAACGGGCTCAGCTCATGCCAGAGCACCATCTCACATAATTCCAAGCACTCTGCCTTCAGGATTGATAAGGCCTGCCATAGGAGTGACTGATAGGAATATATGTGTCCCTTTTAGGGTTAGATATAGGTATACTATATCTAAAGCAAAGGGTGATTACACCACCTTGCCCCAGCTGTCTTGCAGCCAGTTGTGTCAGTTTTGGATGGCCAGCCAGGGGTGGCATAATACATGCTTCAGCCCCTGGTAGGCCCTGGGTACACCTATGCCCTGGATACCTAAGGTATACTATACAGGGACTGATAAGGTGACTCAGTATCCAATTAGATATGTACCTAGGGTACATGGAGTCCATTTTAACAGAGAGAGCAGGAAGCCTGGGGTCCTGGATAGCAAGATCCCAGGCCAACTAAGTCAGAAACCAGCAAAACACTAGGCAAAAAGTTGGGGGCAACCATAGTCAGGTATCCACCTTCCTACAGTTCCTGCATAGAGAGCGTTGCAGTAGTCCAGCCTGCTGCTGATGAGGGCCTGGGTGACCGTTCTTCTTGTTCCGGTGGGGATACACCTGTAGATCTTGCGGAGGATACGGAGGGTGTTGAAGCAGGAGGACGACACAGCGTTGACTTGCTGGGTCATTGTGAGTGAAGATTCCAGGATGACCCCTAGGTTGCGTGAGTGGTCGGTGGGGGTTGGGGCCTCTCCCAACGCGGCTGGCTACCAGGAGTCTTTCCCAGGTGAATGGGGTGGAGCTGAGGATGAGGACGTCCGTCTTGTCCGAGTTCAGTTTCAGACGGCTGGTCTTCATCCACTCGGCGACGGCCTTCATTCCTTCCTGGAGGTTGGTTTTGGCGGTTGAGGGGTCCATGGTGAGAGAGAGGATCAGCTGGGTGTTGTCGGCATATGAGATGATGTTGAGGTCATGTGAACGGACGATGTTGGCGAGCGGCGCCATGTAGACGTTAAAAAGGATTGGGCTGAGGAATGATCCTTGGGGTACGCCACAGGTGATCTTGGTGGCTTTGGATCAGAAAGGGGGGAGGCGGACGCTCTGGGTTCAGTCAGTGAGGAAGGAGGTGATCCAGTCCAGGGCTTTGTCACGGATCCCTGCGTCGTGGAGGCGTGTGTGTAGGGTGTCGTGGCAGACGGTGGGGAAGGCAGCCGAGAGGTCCAGGAGGATGAGGGCCACAGTTTAGCCGTTGTCCAGCAGGGCCCTGATGCCGTCGTGGCAGCAATGAGGGCATTTTCGGTGCTGTGTTTGCTGGGGAATCCGGATTGGGATGAGTCCAGGATGTTGTTCTCCTCAAGGAAGCGGGTCAGTTGCCTGTTGACAGTCTTCTCAATCACTTTCACCGGGAACCGGAGCTGGGAGATGGAGCGGAAGTTCTTGAGGTCCTTTAGGTCCGCCTTGGGTTTCTTGGGTAGGGCGTTGATCTCGGCGTGTTTCCAGCTCTCTGGGAAGGTGGCGGTCTGGAAGGAGCTGTTGAGTTCTGGAGTTGGGGTGCGATTATGGAGCTCGCTTTGTTGAAGATGTGGTGGGGGCAGGGGTCGGATGGTGAGCTGGAGTGGATAGTGTTCATGGTTTTGTCGTCATCGTTGACACGGTTCCAGCAGAGCAGGAGGGGGTGTGGTTGGGGGGCGGTGGGTCTGAGGTGTCGGCGGGTGACAGGTGGGCCTGGGTGTTGAGGCTGTCATGGATGTCTGCTATCTTGCGGTGGAAGAAGGTGGCTAGGGAGTCGCAGAGGTCTTAGGACAGCGGGATGTCATTGGAGCTGGAGCTGGGGTTGGAGAGTTCTTTCACGATGGGGGAGAGCTCTTTGCTGTTGTGTGCGTTGTTGTTGATGTGTTCCTTGAAGGAGGCCCTTTTGGCTGATCGGATGAGTTGACGCTGCTTGCGGCTGGCATTCCTGAGGGCTGCGTAGTTGTCCGGTGTCTGTTCATGGCGCCACTTCTTTTCGAGTCTTCGGCAAGTCTGCTTGGATCCCTGGAGGTCGGTGGTGAACCAGATGGCCCTCCTGTCGGTGCGTCTGTTTGAAGGTTTCCTGATCGGGGCGAGAGCGTTGGCGCAGTCGTCGATCCAATGCCTGAAGCTGCGGGTGGCCATGTCAGTGTCGGTGGGGTCGGTCGGTGAGTCTCAGGCGAGGGTGGTGATAAGTTGGTCTTCTGTGACCTTGTTCCAGCTGTGGTATGGGATTTGTTGTGGGTGGTTGTATGTGGTGTATTTCTTGAAGGAGAAGTGGATGCAGCAGTAATCGGTCCAGTGGAGTTCGGTACTGTGGCTGAAGGTGATGTGGTTGCTGGAGGAGAAGATGGGGTTGAGCGTGTGTCCGGCGGAGTGGGTGAGTGTTGTGATGATCTATTTGAGTCCGACGTTGTTGAGCAGGGTGGTGGAGTTCCTGTCATTGGCGTTCTTGAGGTGGAAGTCCATGTCTCCGAGGAGGATGTAGTCTGTGGAAGCAAGGGCGTGCGTGCTGACGAGGTCAGAGATGGAGTCGCTGAATTTTGGTCGGGGTCCAGGGATCTGTAGATGAAGGTTCCTCTGAGGGTGGTGATGGGTTCGATGTGGATCTGGAAGTGCAGGTGTTCGGCAGTGCTGAGTGTGTCTTTGGTGCTGGTTGCAATTCTGAGGGTGTTCCTGTGGATGATGGCGATTCCGCCTCCTGGTTTGTTGGTGCGGTCCCTGCAGGTGATCTTCTAACCATCCGGGATGGCTATGGCAATGTCGGGCACCGAGGAGGGGTTCATCCAAGTCTCCGTCAGAAGGCGATGTTAGAGGGAGGATGAGTCGAGTAGGTCCCAGAGTTTGATGGCGTGTTTTTGGACAGAGCGGGTGTTGAGAAGTAAGCATCTGAGGTGGTTGTGATCTGCCCTGGTGGGAGGGGCAAGCTGTGTTGATGTTTGGTGGCTGGTGAAGCTGCAGCTCCGGCATGAAAAGGGTCCGTGAGTGAGCTTAGGGGTGGCCTGGAAGCAGGTGGATGATTGGCCGCTGTTGAGTTCATGGAGGATGTTGGCGTCATAGCGACATCGGGGTTTTCGCGGGGCCAGAGGCTCTGGCGCTGGGCGGGGTCCAGGTGCGGACGGACGCAGACGGGTTTGCCTTAGGCGAGCCTTCTGAGCGCCAGCGGAAAGCGCGTCCGCTGCGTAACCTGGGGCGAGGTTACAATACAAAGTAATACAAAAAACACAGGGCAGGAAACGGGAAGACGGAAGAGGCTGAGGGCGTTCTCGGATCCTACCGGAGTGGGACTCGTGGACCAGCAGTGTACAGCGAAGCTGTGGGGGAGAGAGAGCAGGGCTCGGACCGAGGGTCTGGGGTTTAACTCGCGCTCCCCGCAGCGGTCACCATAAGTAGGGTAGTGGGGACGGACGAGTAGCTGGGAAGCAGGAGCGGGGGTGGGAAACAGCGGGAACAAAACAGTGACGAGGGCACAGTAAGGGAGGGGCTGAGATGGGCATGAGCGGCGAGGAGAAAGACCACAATAAGGTACAAATAAACAGAAAACAGAGGAAAAATACAATAATCAACCTGGGGCGAGGTTACAATACAAAGTAATACAAAAAACACAGGGCAGAAAACGGGAAGACGGAAGAGGCTGAGAGCGTTCTTGAACCATACTGGAGTGGGGCTCATAGCGGTACAAAAGGGGGTGGTGATGGACGGAGCATCGAATCAATCAAACACTCACACCCAGTCAAAAGATGTGGGTTTAATCCATCACCGTTCTTTAGCCCACTCTGCCACCCCAGTTCAGACATGGCTATCTGCAAATCAGTCTGACCCTGTGCCTCATGGGAACAGTCCGGCCGGAACTGCCAAGCCATGCCTTCCCTGGACCGGAAGCAAGCTTCTGAGGACCGCTTTCTGGCATTCCAGCCGTCTTCAGCCCGGCTTGCTTGAATCCAGTGGCAAAGTGAGCAAGGGACTCACGTCTGAGCATACCCTGCCACAATTATGGCGGCCAAAAGCGGTACAAAAGGGGGTGGTGATGGACGGAGCATCCGAATCAATCACACACTCACACCCAGTCAAAAGATCTGGGTTTAATCCATCACCGTTCTTTAGCCCACTCTGCCACCCCAGTTCAGACATGGCTATATGCAAATCAGTCTGACCCTGTGCCTCATGGGAACAGTCCAGCCAGAAATGCCAAGCCATGCCTTCCCTGGACCGGAAGTAAGCTTCCGAGGACCGGTTTCTGGCATTCCAGCCGTCTTCAGCCCGGCTTGCTTGAATCCAGTGGCAAAGTGAGCAAGAGACTCACATCTGAGCATACCCTGCCACACTTATGGCGGCCAAAAGCGGTACAAAAGGGGGTGGTGATGGACGGAGCATCCGAATCAATCAAACACTCACACCCAGTCAAAAGATCTGGGTTTAATCCATCACCGTTCTTTAGCCCACTCTGCCACCCCAGTTCAGACATGGCTATATGCAAATCAGTCTGACCCTGTGCCTCATGGGAACAGTCCAGCCCGAACTGCCAAGCCATGCCTTCCCTGGACCAGAAGCAAGCTTCCGAGGACCGGTTTCTGGCATTCCAGCCGTCTTCAGCCCGGCTTGCTTGAATCCAGTGGCAAAGTGAGCAAGGGACTCACGTCTGAGCATACCCTGCCACACTTATGGTGGCCAAAAGCGGTACAAAAGGGGGTGGTGATGGACGGAGCATCCGAATCAATCAAACACTCACACCCAGTCAAAAGATCTGGGTTTAATCCATCACCGTTCTTTAGCCCACTCTGCCACCCCAGTTCAGACATGGCTATATGCAAATCAGTCTGACCCTGTGCCTCATGGGAACAGTCCAGCCCGAACTGCCAAGCCATGCCTTCCCTGGACCGGAAGCAAGCTTCCGAGGACCGGTTTCTGGCATTCCAGCCGTCTTCAGCCCGGCTTGCTTGAATCCAGTGGCAAAGTGAGCAAGGGACTCACGTCTGAGCATACCCTGCCACACTTATGGCGGCCAAAAGCGGTACAAAAGGGGGTGGTGATGGACGGAGCATCCGAATCAATCAAACACTCACACCCAGTCAAAAGATCTGGGTTTAATCCATCACCGTTCTTTAGCCCACTCTGCCACCCCAGTTCGGACATGGCTATATGCAAATCAGTCTGACCCTGTGCCTCATGGGAACAGTCCAGCCCGAACTGCCAAGCCATGCCTTCCCTGGACCGGAAGCAAGCTTCCGAGGACCGGTTTCTGGCATTCCAGCCGTCTTCAGCCCGGCTTGCTTGAATCCAGTGGCAAAGTGAGCAAGGGACTCACGTCTGAGCATACCCTGCCACACTTATGGCGGCCAAAAGCGGTACAAAAGGGGGTGGTGATGGACGGAGCATCCGAATCAATCAAACAAACACTCACACCCAGTCAAAAGATCTGGGTTTAATCCATCACCGTTCTTTAGCCCACTCTGCCACCCCAGTTCAGACATGGCTATATGCAAATCAGTCTGACCCTGTGCCTCATGGGAACAGTCCAGCCCGAACTGCAAAGCCATGCCTTCCCTGGACCGAAAGCAAGCTTCCGAGGACCGGTTTCTGGCATTCCAGCCGTCTTCAGCCCGGCTTGCTTGAATCCAGTGGCAAAGTGAGCAAGGGACTCACGTCTGAGCATACCCTGCCACACTTATGGCGGCCAAAAGCGGTACAAAAGGGGGTGGTCATGGACGGAGCATCCGAATCAATCAAACACTCACACCCAGTCAAAAGATCTGGGTTTAATCCATCACTGTTCTTTAGCCCACTCTGCCACCCCAGTTCAGACATGGCTATATGCAAATCAGTCTGACCCTGTGCCTCATGGGAACAGTCCAGCCCGAACTGCCAAGCCATGCCTTCCCTGGACCGGAAGCAAGCTTCAGAGGACCGGTTTCTGGCATTCCAGCCGTCTTCAGCCCGGCTTGCTTGAATCCACTGGCAAAGTGAGCAATGGACTCACGTCTGAGCATACCATGCCACACTTATGGCGGCCAAAAGCGGTACAAAAGGGGGTGGTGATGGACGGAGCATCCGAATCAATCAAACACTCACACCCAGTCAAAAGATCTGGGTTTAATCCATCACCGTTCTTTAGCCCACTCTGCCACCCCAGTTCAGACATGGCTATATGCAAATCAGTCTGACCCTGTGCCTCATGGGAACAGTCCAGCCCGAACTGCCAAGCCATGCCTTCCCTGGACCAGAAGCAAGCTTCCGAGGACCGGTTTCTGGCATTCCAGCCGTCTTCAGCCCGGCTTGCTTGAATCCAGTGGCAAAGTGAGCAAGGGACTCACGTCTGAGCATACCCTGCCACACTTATGGTGGCCAAAAGCGGTACAAAAGGGGGTGGTGATGGACGGAGCATCCGAATCAATCAAACACTCACACCCAGTCAAAAGATCTGGGTTTAATCCATCACCGTTCTTTAGCCCACTCTGCCACCCCAGTTCAGACATGGCTATATGCAAATCAGTCTGACCCTGTGCCTCATGGGAACAGTCCAGCCCGAACTGCCAAGCCATGCCTTCCCTGGACCGGAAGCAAGCTTCCGAGGACCGGTTTCTGGCATTCCAGCCGTCTTCAGCCCGGCTTGCTTGAATCCAGTGGCAAAGTGAGCAAGGGACTCACGTCTGAGCATACCCTGCCACACTTATGGCGGCCAAAAGCGGTACAAAAGGGGGTGGTGATGGACGGAGCATCCGAATCAATCAAACACTCACACCCAGTCAAAAGATCTGGGTTTAATCCATCACCGTTCTTTAGCCCACTCTGCCACCCCAGTTCAGACATGGCTATATGCAAATCAGTCTGACCCTGTGCCTCATGGGAACAGTCCAGCCCGAACTGCCAAGCCATGCCTTCCCTGGACCGGAAGCAAGCTTCCGAGGACCGGTTTCTGGCATTCCAGCCGTCTTCAGCCCGGCTTGCTTGAATCCAGTGGCAAAGTGAGCAAGGGACTCACGTCTGAGCATACCCTGCCACACTTATGGCGGCCAAAAGCGGTACAAAAGGGGGTGGTGATGGACGGAGCATCCGAATCAATCAAACAAACACTCACACCCAGTCAAAAGATCTGGGTTTAATCCATCACCGTTCTTTAGCCCACTCTGCCACCCCAGTTCAGACATGGCTATATGCAAATCAGTCTGACCCTGTGCCTCATGGGAACAGTCCAGCCCGAACTGCAAAGCCATGCCTTCCCTGGACCGAAAGCAAGCTTCCGAGGACCGGTTTCTGGCATTCCAGCCGTCTTCAGCCCGGCTTGCTTGTATCCAGTGGCAAAGTGAGCAAGGGACTCACGTCTGAGCATACCCTGCCACACTTATGGCGGCCAAAAGCGGTACAAAAGGGGGTGGTCATGGACGGAGCATCCGAATCAATCAAACACTCACACCCAGTCAAAAGATCTGGGTTTAATCCATCACTGTTCTTTAGCCCACTCTGCCACCCCAGTTCAGACATGGCTATATGCAAATCAGTCTGACCCTGTGCCTCATGGGAACAGTCCAGCCCGAACTGCCAAGCCATGCCTTCCCTGGACCGGAAGCAAGCTTCAGAGGACCGGTTTCTGGCATTCCAGCCGTCTTCAGCCCGGCTTGCTTGAATCCACTGGCAAAGTGAGCAATGGACTCACGTCTGAGCATACCATGCCACACTTATGGCGGCCAAAAGCGGTACAAAAGGGGGTGGTGATGGACGGAAAGACGGAAGAGGCTGAGAGCGTTCTTGAACCATACTGGAGTGGGGCTCATAGCGGTACAAAAGGGGGTGGTGATGGACGGAGCATCGAATCAATCAAACACTCACACCCAGTCAAAAGATGTGGGTTTAATCCATCACCGTTCTTTAGCCCACTCTGCCACCCCAGTTCAGACATGGCTATCTGCAAATCAGTCTGACCCTGTGCCTCATGGGAACAGTCCGGCCGGAACTGCCAAGCCATGCCTTCCCTGGACCGGAAGCAAGCTTCTGAGGACCGCTTTCTGGCATTCCAGCCGTCTTCAGCCCGGCTTGCTTGAATCCAGTGGCAAAGTGAGCAAGGGACTCACGTCTGAGCATACCCTGCCACAATTATGGCGGCCAAAAGCGGTACAAAAGGGGGTGGTGATGGACGGAGCATCCGAATCAATCACACACTCACACCCAGTCAAAAGATCTGGGTTTAATCCATCACCGTTCTTTAGCCCACTCTGCCACCCCAGTTCAGACATGGCTATATGCAAATCAGTCTGACCCTGTGCCTCATGGGAACAGTCCAGCCAGAAATGCCAAGCCATGCCTTCCCTGGACCGGAAGTAAGCTTCCGAGGACCGGTTTCTGGCATTCCAGCCGTCTTCAGCCCGGCTTGCTTGAATCCAGTGGCAAAGTGAGCAAGAGACTCACATCTGAGCATACCCTGCCACACTTATGGCGGCCAAAAGCGGTACAAAAGGGGGTGGTGATGGACGGAGCATCCGAATCAATCAAACACTCACACCCAGTCAAAAGATCTGGGTTTAATCCATCACCGTTCTTTAGCCCACTCTGCCACCCCAGTTCAGACATGGCTATATGCAAATCAGTCTGACCCTGTGCCTCATGGGAACAGTCCAGCCCGAACTGCCAAGCCATGCCTTCCCTGGACCAGAAGCAAGCTTCCGAGGACCGGTTTCTGGCATTCCTGCCGTCTTCAGCCCGGCTTGCTTGAATCCAGTGGCAAAGTGAGCAAGGGACTCACGTCTGAGCATACCCTCCCACACTTATGGTGGCCAAAAGCGGTACAAAAGGGGGTGGTGATGGACGGAGCATCCGAATCAATCAAACACTCACACCCAGTCAAAAGATCTGGGTTTAATCCATCACCGTTCTTTAGCCCACTCTGCCACCCCAGTTCAGACATGGCTATATGCAAATCAGTCTGACCCTGTGCCTCATGGGAACAGTCCAGCCCGAACTGCCAAGCCATGCCTTCCCTGGACCGGAAGCAAGCTTCCGAGGACCGGTTTCTGGCATTCCAGCCGTCTTCAGCCCGGCTTGCTTGAATCCAGTGGCAAAGTGAGCAAGGGACTCACGTCTGAGCATACCCTGCCACACTTATGGCGGCCAAAAGCGGTACAAAAGGGGGTGGTGATGGACGGAGCATCCGAATCAATCAAACACTCACACCCAGTCAAAAGATCTGGGTTTAATCCATCACCGTTCTTTAGCCCACTCTGCCACCCCAGTTCAGACATGGCTATATGCAAATCAGTCTGACCCTGTGCCTCATGGGAACAGTCCAGCCCGAACTGCCATGCCATGCCTTCCCTGGACCGGAAGCAAGCTTCCGAGGACCGGTTTCTGGCATTCCAGCCGTCTTCAGCCCGGCTTGCTTGAATCCAGTGGCAAAGTGAGCAAGGGACTCACGTCTGAGCATACCCTGCCACACTTATGGCGGCCAAAAGCGGTACAAAAGGGGGTGGTGATGGACGGAGCATCCGAATCAATCAAACAAACACTCACACCCAGTCAAAAGATCTGGGTTTAATCCATCACCGTTCTTTAGCCCACTCTGCCACCCCAGTTCAGACATGGCTATATGCAAATCGGTCTGACCCTGTGCCTCATGGGAACAGTCCAGCCCGAACTGCAAAGCCATGCCTTCCCTGGACCGAAAGCAAGCTTCCGAGGACCGGTTTCTGGCATTCCAGCCGTCTTCAGCCCGGCTTGCTTGAATCCAGTGGCAAAGTGAGCAAGGGACTCACGTCTGAGCATACCCTGCCACACTTATGGCGGCCAAAAGCGGTACAAAAGGGGGTGGTCATGGACGGAGCATCCGAATCAATCAAACACTCACACCCAGTCAAAAGATCTGGGTTTAATCCATCACTGTTCTTTAGCCCACTCTGCCACCCCAGTTCAGACATGGCTATATGCAAATCAGTCTGACCCTGTGCCTCATGGGAACAGTCCAGCCCGAACTGCCAAGCCATGCCTTCCCTGGACCGGAAGCAAGCTTCAGAGGACCGGTTTCTGGCATTCCAGCCGTCTTCAGCCCGGCTTGCTTGAATCCACTGGCAAAGTGAGCAATGGACTCACGTCTGAGCATACCATGCCACACTTATGGCGGCCAAAAGCGGTACAAAAGGGGGTGGTGATGGACGGAGCATCCGAATCAATCAAACACTCACACCCAGTCAAAAGATCTGGGTTTAATCCATCACCGTTCTTTAGCCCACTCTGCCACCCCAGTTCAGACATGGCTATATGCAAATCAGTCTGACCCTGTGCCTCATGGGAACAGTCCAGCCCGAACTGCCAAGCCATGCCTTCCCTGGACCAGAAGCAAGCTTCCGAGGACCGGTTTCTGGCATTCCAGCCGTCTTCAGCCCGGCTTGCTTGAATCCAGTGGCAAAGTGAGCAAGGGACTCACGTCTGAGCATACCCTGCCACACTTATGGTGGCCAAAAGCGGTACAAAAGGGGGTGGTGATGGACGGAGCATCCGAATCAATCAAACACTCACACCCAGTCAAAAGATCTGGGTTTAATCCATCACCGTTCTTTAGCCCACTCTGCCACCCCAGTTCAGACATGGCTATATGCAAATCAGTCTGACCCTGTGCCTCATGGGAACAGTCCAGCCCGAACTGCCAAGCCATGCCTTCCCTGGACCGGAAGCAAGCTTCCGAGGACCGGTTTCTGGCATTCCAGCCGTCTTCAGCCCGGCTTGCTTGAATCCAGTGGCAAAGTGAGCAAGGGACTCACGTCTGAGCATACCCTGCCACACTTATGGCGGCCAAAAGCGGTACAAAAGGGGGTGGTGATGGACGGAGCATCCGAATCAATCAAACACTCACACCCAGTCAAAAGATCTGGGTTTAATCCATCACCGTTCTTTAGCCCACTCTGCCACCCCAGTTCAGACATGGCTATATGCAAATCAGTCTGACCCTGTGCCTCATGGGAACAGTCCAGCCCGAACTGCCAAGCCATGCCTTCCCTGGACCGGAAGCAAGCTTCCGAGGACCGGTTTCTGGCATTCCAGCCGTCTTCAGCCCGGCTTGCTTGAATCCAGTGGCAAAGTGAGCAAGGGACTCACGTCTGAGCATACCCTGCCACACTTATGGCGGCCAAAAGCGGTACAAAAGGGGGTGGTGATGGACGGAGCATCCGAATCAATCAAACACTCACACCCAGTCAAAAGATCTGGGTTTAATCCATCACCGTTCTTTAGCCCACTCTGCCACCCCAGTTCAGACATGGCTATATGCAAATCAGTCTGACCCTGTGCCTCATGGGAACAGTCCAGCCAGAAATGCCAAGCCATGCCTTCCCTGGACCGGAAGTAAGCTTCCGAGGACCGGTTTCTGGCATTCCAGCCGTCTTCAGCCCGGCTTGCTTGAATCCAGTGGCAAAGTGAGCAAGAGACTCACATCTGAGCATACCCTGCCACACTTATGGCGGCCAAAAGCGGTACAAAAGGGGGTGGTGATGGACGGAGCATCCGAATCAATCAAACACTCACACCCAGTCAAAAGATCTGGGTTTAATCCATCACCGTTCTTTAGCCCACTCTGCCACCCCAGTTCAGACATGGCTATATGCAAATCAGTCTGACCCTGTGCCTCATGGGAACAGTCCAGCCCGAACTGCCAAGCCATGCCTTCCCTGGACCAGAAGCAAGCTTCCGAGGACCGGTTTCTGGCATTCCTGCCGTCTTCAGCCCGGCTTGCTTGAATCCAGTGGCAAAGTGAGCAAGGGACTCACGTCTGAGCATACCCTCCCACACTTATGGTGGCCAAAAGCGGTACAAAAGGGGGTGGTGATGGACGGAGCATCCGAATCAATCAAACACTCACACCCAGTCAAAAGATCTGGGTTAAATCCATCACCGTTCTTTAGCCCACTCTGCCACCCCAGTTCAGACATGGCTATATGCAAATCAGTCTGACCCTGTGCCTCATGGGAACAGTCCAGCCCGAACTGCCAAGCCATGCCTTCCCTGGACCGGAAGCAAGCTTCCGAGGACCGGTTTCTGGCATTCCAGCCGTCTTCAGCCCGGCTTGCTTGAATCCAGTGGCAAAGTGAGCAAGGGACTCACGTCTGAGCATACCCTGCCACACTTATGGCGGCCAAAAGCGGTACAAAAGGGGGTGGTGATGGACGGAGCATCCGAATCAATCAAACACTCACACCCAGTCAAAAGATCTGGGTTTAATCCATCACCGTTCTTTAGCCCACTCTGCCACCCCAGTTCAGACATGGCTATATGCAAATCAGTCTGACCCTGTGCCTCATGGGAACAGTCCAGCCCGAACTGCCATGCCATGCCTTCCCTGGACCGGAAGCAAGCTTCCGAGGACCGGTTTCTGGCATTCCAGCCGTCTTCAGCCCGGCTTGCTTGAATCCAGTGGCAAAGTGAGCAAGGGACTCACGTCTGAGCATACCCTGCCACACTTATGGCGGCCAAAAGCGGTACAAAAGGGGGTGGTGATGGACGGAGCATCCGAATCAATCAAACAAACACTCACACCCAGTCAAAAGATCTGGGTTTAATCCATCACCGTTCTTTAGCCCACTCTGCCACCCCAGTTCAGACATGGCTATATGCAAATCGGTCTGACCCTGTGCCTCATGGGAACAGTCCAGCCCGAACTGCAAAGCCATGCCTTCCCTGGACCGAAAGCAAGCTTCCGAGGACCGGTTTCTGGCATTCCAGCCGTCTTCAGCCCGGCTTGCTTGAATCCAGTGGCAAAGTGAGCAAGGGACTCACGTCTGAGCATACCCTGCCACACTTATGGCGGCCAAAAGCGGTACAAAAGGGGGTGGTCATGGACGGAGCATCCGAATCAATCAAACACTCACACCCAGTCAAAAGATCTGGGTTTAATCCATCACTGTTCTTTAGCCCACTCTGCCACCCCAGTTCAGACATGGCTATATGCAAATCAGTCTGACCCTGTGCCTCATGGGAACAGTCCAGCCCGAACTGCCAAGCCATGCCTTCCCTGGACCGGAAGCAAGCTTCAGAGGACCGGTTTCTGGCATTCCAGCCGTCTTCAGCCCGGCTTGCTTGAATCCACTGGCAAAGTGAGCAATGGACTCACGTCTGAGCATACCATGCCACACTTATGGCGGCCAAAAGCGGTACAAAAGGGGGTGGTGATGGACGGAGCATCCGAATCAATCAAACACTCACACCCAGTCAAAAGATCTGGGTTTAATCCATCACCGTTCTTTAGCCCACTCTGCCACCCCAGTTCAGACATGGCTATATGCAAATCAGTCTGACCCTGTGCCTCATGGGAACAGTCCAGCCCGAACTGCCAAGCCATGCCTTCCCTGGACCAGAAGCAAGCTTCCGAGGACCGGTTTCTGGCATTCCAGCCGTCTTCAGCCCGGCTTGCTTGAATCCAGTGGCAAAGTGAGCAAGGGACTCACGTCTGAGCATACCCTGCCACACTTATGGTGGCCAAAAGCGGTACAAAAGGGGGTGGTGATGGACGGAGCATCCGAATCAATCAAACACTCACACCCAGTCAAAAGATCTGGGTTTAATCCATCACCGTTCTTTAGCCCACTCTGCCACCCCAGTTCAGACATGGCTATATGCAAATCAGTCTGACCCTGTGCCTCATGGGAACAGTCCAGCCCGAACTGCCAAGCCATGCCTTCCCTGGACCGGAAGCAAGCTTCCGAGGACCGGTTTCTGGCATTCCAGCCGTCTTCAGCCCGGCTTGCTTGAATCCAGTGGCAAAGTGAGCAAGGGACTCACGTCTGAGCATACCCTGCCACACTTATGGCGGCCAAAAGCGGTACAAAAGGGGGTGGTGATGGACGGAGCATCCGAATCAATCAAACACTCACACCCAGTCAAAAGATCTGGGTTTAATCCATCACCGTTCTTTAGCCCACTCTGCCACCCCAGTTCAGACATGGCTATATGCAAATCAGTCTGACCCTGTGCCTCATGGGAACAGTCCAGCCCGAACTGCCAAGCCATGCCTTCCCTGGACCGGAAGCAAGCTTCCGAGGACCGGTTTCTGGCATTCCAGCCGTCTTCAGCCCGGCTTGCTTGAATCCAGTGGCAAAGTGAGCAAGGGACTCACGTCTGAGCATACCCTGCCACACTTATGGCGGCCAAAAGCGGTACAAAAGGGGGTGGTGATGGACGGAGCATCCGAATCAATCAAACAAACACTCACACCCAGTCAAAAGATCTGGGTTTAATCCATCACCGTTCTTTAGCCCACTCTGCCACCCCAGTTCAGACATGGCTATATGCAAATCAGTCTGACCCTGTGCCTCATGGGAACAGTCCAGCCCGAACTGCAAAGCCATGCCTTCCCTGGACCGAAAGCAAGCTTCCGAGGACCGGTTTCTGGCATTCCAGCCGTCTTCAGCCCGGCTTGCTTGAATCCAGTGGCAAAGTGAGCAAGGGACTCACGTCTGAGCATACCCTGCCACACTTATGGCGGCCAAAAGCGGTACAAAAGGGGGTGGTCATGGACGGAGCATCCGAATCAATCAAACACTCACACCCAGTCAAAAGATCTGGGTTTAATCCATCACTGTTCTTTAGCCCACTCTGCCACCCCAGTTCAGACATGGCTATATGCAAATCAGTCTGACCCTGTGCCTCATGGGAACAGTCCAGCCCGAACTGCCAAGCCATGCCTTCCCTGGACCGGAAGCAAGCTTCAGAGGACCGGTTTCTGGCATTCCAGCCGTCTTCAGCCCGGCTTGCTTGAATCCACTGGCAAAGTGAGCAATGGACTCACGTCTGAGCATACCATGCCACACTTATGGCGGCCAAAAGCGGTACAAAAGGGGGTGGTGATGGACGGAAAGACGGAAGAGGCTGAGAGCGTTCTTGAACCATACTGGAGTGGGGCTCATGGCGCAGCAGTGTACAGCGGAGCTGTGTGGGAGAGAGAACAGGCCTCGAACCAAGTGTCTGGGGTCTAGCCACAGATTCTGTGGCTAGATGACTCAGCAAGTAAAGTTAAAGTCAAACTGCTGACAACTGCTGTGAACTTCAGGTCATGAGCTTGAATTCATAGAACGCTGATTCATTGTTCCATTGATGTAAACCTTGGTAATGCATTCGTAAAAATACCACTAGTAAAATACCTTTGAGAAATAATTAATAACAAAGAATAAACTTACTCAAATGTGTACCCTTACTTTTGTGAATCAGACTTTAATCAGAAGTTATTATTGTTACTCATATTGTGACATTCATCTGGGTCTCAAATGCAAAAGGAACAACTGATGGACAGAATGTAGAACAATGTAATGCATTCACCCCAGTACAGAGATCTGGGCCTAAATCCATTGTTTTTTTGCTCACCATGAGTTTCCAGTTTGAACCCAGCCATATACAAATCAGTTTTTTGTTTGTTTTTTAAACTTCTTTGTTATTAAACAAGCGTCAGCATTTCAAAACTGTTACATATTCATATATTGAGGTTCATGTTTCCCTGGTGGTTTACACAATCTGCGACTCATAAACATGTTGTAGTAATCATGATGTCAGTGGAGTCTACCTGTAAAATTCGCTCTCATCCCACCCCCTCCCCACCTAATTATTCAATGCCACCTGTACACCCTATAGTCTACCCACAGTTGCCAATTTTTCTCCCATTTCTTGGGGAATCCCCAGCTCTCATAAATTGTCTTTTCTGCCGCACAGCACCAGTCCATGTCTCTTTTCCATTGAGATACTTTTGGCGATTGAGTGACCCCCCCATGCCCCTGCCACTCTCCGCCTGGCAACCATTGCCGCCACCTGTAACCAGAATTTTTGATATTTGGGCCATTTCTGTTCCCCCAGAGACACACAATATATGCCACCTAGCATACAGGGGGACTACCTGTTCTAACACTTCCGACATTATCCGAACCACCTTCTTCCAGTAATTCTGTATGATCGGGCAGTCCCACAGAATATGGAAAAATGTTCCCCTCTGAGGGCAGCCCCTCTGACATTCCACCGTTAATATGCGCCCTAGCTTAAACATAAGTGCGTTGGTGTAATAGGACCGGTGCAGTATCCTCAGCTGGACCAATCTAAATCGTGCCCGTATTGCCAACTCTCTAAGACTCTGCACTGCCTCTGCCCAGTCATCATCCTTTAGCAATCCCACCTCAGATTCTCACACCTCTTGCAGCTTTATTAGTAAGTCTGGTGAGTTGTTTAATATTTTTTTATATATGCAGGACAGTGCCTTTGGAATTGGATCCATTAACTACCTGTTAACTAGTGGACTGTATTCGGGAATCTGATCCCTATCTTTAAGGTGTCTGCCCAACGCATGCTTCAATTGCAAATATCTATAGTGCTCCGTGGGAGCCAATTGAAAGTCTACATGTAGGTCTGCAGCAACATCATATGCAAATCAGTCTTGACTTTGTGCCCAATGGGAACAGTTCAGCCCGAACTGCCAGGCCTGGACTGGAAACAAGCATCCTAGGGCGGGTTTCAGGGTTTCACCCCTCATCAGCCAGGATAGCTTGACTCCAGTTGCATAGAGAGCACGGGACCCACGTCGGGGCATACCTATCCCATTTGGGGTGACAAATGCAAAAAGAACAATCGATGGACAGAATACAGAACAATGACATACATTCAACCCAGTACAGAGAGCTGTTCCTAAATCCATCGTTTTTTTGCTCACCATGCCATTCCAGTTTGAACCCAGCCATATGTAAATCAGTCTTGACCCTGCGCCCAATGGGAAAAGTCCAGCCCGAACTGCCAGGCCAAGTCCTCCCTGGGTTGGAAACAAGCATCCTAGGAGCGGTTTCAGGGTTTCACCCCTCATCAGCCAGGATAGCTTGACTCCAGTAGCATGGAGAGCACGGGACCCACATCTGAACATACCCGTCCCACTCGGGGTGACAAATGCAAAAATAACAATTGTTGGAAAGAATGCAGAACAAGGTCATACATTCACCCCAATACAGAGATCTGGGCCTAAATCCATCGTTTTTTGCTCACCATGACATTCCAGTTTGAACCCAGCCATATGCAAATCAGTCTTGACCCTGCACCCAATGGGAACAGTCCGGTTTCGTGGTTTCACCCCTCATCTGCCAGGATAGCTTGACTCCAGTGGCATGGAGAGCACGGGACCCATGTCTGGACATAGCCGTCCCACTTTGAGTGACAAATGCAAAAAGAACAATTGATGGACAGAATGCAGAACAATGTCATACATTCAGCCCAGAACAGAGATCTGGGCCTAAAACCATTGTTTTTTTGCTCACCATGCCATTCCTGTTTGAACCCAGCCATAGGCAAATCAGTCTTGACCCTGCGCCCAATGGGAATAGTCCAGCCTGAACTGGCAGGCCAGGTCCTACCTGGACTGGAAACAAGCATCCTGGGGCCGATTTCAGGGTTTCACCCCTCATCAACCACGATAGCTTTTACTCCAGTGGCATGGAGAGCATGGGACCCATGTCTGGGCATACCCGTCCCACTCAGGGGACAAATGCAAAAAGAAAAATTGATGGACAGAATGCAGAACAATGTCATACATTCACCCAGTACAGAGATCGGGGCATAAATCAATGTTTTTTGCTCACTATGCCATTCCAATTTGAACCTAGCCATATGCAAATCGGCCTTGACCCTGCACCCAATGGGAACAGTCCAGCTCGAACTTGCAGGCCAGGTCCTCCCTTGACTGTAAACAAGCATCCTAGGACCAGTTTTGGGGATTCACCCCTCATCAGCCAGGATAGCGTGACTCCAGTGAGATGGAGAGCACAGGACCTACGTCTGGACATACCCATCCCACTCGGGGTGACAAATGCAAAATGAACAATTGATGGACAGAATGAAGAACAATGTCATACATTCACCCCAGTACATATATCTGGGCCTAAATCCATCGGATTTTTGCTCACCATGCCATTCCAGTTTGAACCCAGCCATATGTAAATTTAGTCTTGACCCTGCCCCCAATGTGAACAGTCCAGCCCAAACTGCCAGGCCAGGTCCTCTCGGGACTGGGAACAAGCATCCTAGGACTGGTTTCAGGGTTTCACCACTGATCAGCCAGGATAACTGGAGCCCAGTGGTATGGAGAGCAGGGGTCCCAAGTCTGGGCATACCTGTCCCACTCAGGGTGACAAATGCAAAAAGAACAATTGATCGACATAATGCAGACCAATGTCATACATTCCCCCCGGTACAGAGGTCTGGGCCTAAATCTATCGTTTTTTTGCTCACCATGCCATTCCATCTTGAACCCAGCCATATGCAAATCAGTCTTGACCCTGCGCCAAGTGGGAACAGTCCAGCCCGAACTGGCAGGCCAGTTCCTCCCTGGATTGGAAAGAAGCCTCCTAGAACCGGTTTTGGGATTTCACCCCTCATCAGCCAGGATAGCTTGCCTCCAGTGGCATGGAGAGCACGGGACCTACGTCTGGGCATACCCATCCCACTCGAGGTGACAAATGCAAAAAGAACAATTGATAGACAGAATGTAGAACAATGTCATACATTCACCCCAGGACAGAGACTTGGGCCTAAATCCATCGTTTTTTGCTCACCAAGCCATTCCAGTTTGAACCCAGCCATATGCAAATCAGTCTTGACCAGCGCCCAATGGGAACAGTCTAGCCCGAACAGGCAGGCACAGGGTCAGGACTGATTTGCATATACCTGGGTCTGAACTGAGGTGGCGAAGTGAGCTAAAGAATGGTGATGGATTCAACCCAGATCTGTGACTGGGGGTGAGTGTCAGAAAAGTTTCAGCGCTCCATCCATCATCTCCTTGTGTTTGCTTTGTTCGCCTTAAATTGGCAGGGTATGCCCAGACTTGGGTCCCTTGCTCACTTTGCCACTGGATTCAAACTAGCCTGGCGGATGAAGGGTGTTAATCAGGAACCGGTACCAGGATGCTTGTTTCCGGTTCAGGGAAGACCTGGCTTGGTAGTTCGGGTTGGACTGTTCCCATGAGGCACAGGGTCAGGACTGATTTGGATATAGCTGATGTCTAAACTGAGGTGGTGCAGTGAGCTAAAGAATGATTATGGAATCAACCCCGATCTGTGACTCGGGCTGAGTGTCTGAAAAGTTTCAGTGCTCCGTCCATCATCTCCTTGTGTTTGCTTCATCTGGGTCTCTACAAGGTATATCTGGCCGTGAAGATGCCTCTAATGGATGATCGATGACTACCTCCATAGTAACAGATTTGTGATATGGTCACATATAGTGAGTCTCAGGGTAACCTTGTGATATTACAGAATGCCTTTTTAGGGTCTAGCGATGAGTGCATGCGCTAGCCCATGTATCTCGCTTGCGAGACTCTGTTATTATCTAAAGAGGGCTTGGAGCCCACCCGTGATTTCCAATTTGTTGGCTTGTATGGCACTCTTCTTTACAGCCTCATAATTAATCAAGGCAGGCCTGGCATAATTTCTGTTTCTTTCTGTGGAGCAGGGACCAAGCACTGATTGATTCAACTTAATTAGTGCCCGTCCGCTGCTCCCGACGTGATAGAGCATGTGCATGGTGCCGCAAACTTGTTACAGGAGCATTGTAGCATTAAACTCACTCGTGCAACAGAGCAACATTACAACACTGGACTCATCCTGCTCCCTTCTGTGCACCAAGGTACATGAACATCACCAGAAAAACTCACCCTGTGTAAGATGCTTCCCCTGTGCACATTCATCAAAAATTAGAGGCTCACTTCAGCATCATTGTACATTCCCTTCCAACATTCTATAATGTTGATTCTCTTTGCAGCTCCCATGGCAGCGTCGCATGACAACCTTCCCCTATGAAGCATCTTCTTCCCATATGCTCTGATATTGCTCCACTCTGGTGCCCCACACTGCAGCCTCTAACAGCCTCTAACATTGCAGCACTCCCCTTCTGCATTGAGCTGGCTCATTGTTGAACTGAGTGAGGTAGGCTGTGAAAGCACAGGTGCAGGATAGATTTTGAATGATTTTGAATTGTCCATGTAAGCAGTGGTTATGACAATGGTACAATTAAGTGGTACCAGGAATATGGCTGGGCGGACAACTGGAAGAAGTTCCTAAGAAACATTTTGAGCACTGGTACTTAATCTTTTACAAATTAAGCACTGATTGCGTATGTTTTATATGAGCGTCATACTATTCAACCCACGTCCACTCACATCAAACCATCCCTTTTTGTGCCAGTACACACGCTCTATACACTATAACAACCCTTTTTACTGACCTTCTCTTCACCTTTTGATGTCACATCCCATGAGCACCGACCCACTGGGCAGTACAACAGCACTCACCTGGTGTACATACCCTGCCCTCCATCCAATGAGAATGCCTCATGATCCTCACGGGGCGGCGTAGAAGTGCCCTGGCCAGCAGGCTATGTTAATCTGTTTACCTAGTATAGAGCACCGAGAAGCTAGTGAACATCTGGTTATGGGTTCAAGCAGATCATTTTATAAGATAGCCACTGCTTTGGTTTATGAAACCATACACTTGATCATGGCAGTTGTTTTGAAAAGAGACTGAACTGAAAACAGTTCTGTGGTTATTGGTCACCAGTTTACAGTTTTGGACAGCAAGGAAGCATGGCTGGTGAGGGAACTATTGCTTGCTTCACTTTTGGAAAAGAAATTATTGAAGATTGTTTATTCTACTTGTTGAAGGAGTTGGGCTGTACTGACTAGAACCATTGCTATGTTACACCATAAATACTCTCTAGTGGAAAGTGATTGGCGGCGCGTCCCTCTCCTGCTCCCTGGATAGCCTCGTAATCTAATAGTTGCAACATAAGGATTACTAGTGACATTTGTGGCCTACCTACTGTGAACTGAGCTCGTACTTCCCAAGATCCTATTATTATATTTTTTTGCACATTATGCCTAGATATGGGTCTCCAGTTAGCATGGACTATTGTTAGGGCTAGCTTGTTGGTTTAATTATTTATTTTGTTATTGTTTGTTACCTTCCAATCTCTTCTACAGCTACCTTCTTCCCGACCATTTACCTGACCATTGTATATTTTGGCAATCCTATTGTAAAGCGCTCTGGTGCTCGAAGGCATGGTATGCGCTATATGAATATATTAATAAATAAAGAATGTACAAGAACTGGAGTTGCTGGCATACCATAGTGCCAGTGAGGTTGCAGGTTTCCTCCGAGACTTGTGTCTCAGTCTTCAGTTGATGGTGGGCTTGAAGAGCGTAGGATATTGGGGTCTGTGAGATTCAGTGATGTTCAAGTGTTGTTTGGATGCCTACTGGAGGAAGAGTTTTCACTGCCTTTTCTGAAAGCTGGAATGTATGCCAGGGTAGAGATGGAGGATGCTCTGTAACTGGAGCCCTGCAACTTGATGGTGGTGTCTTGGCGTGGTTCATATGTACATGCATGAATGTGCTAACACTTAAAGAGTGCACACCCAGATCACAAGCAACAAAACACTGTACACTAGCGAGAGCCCACTGAATGATAGTTGTGTATGGGGCAAGCAACAGGTAAGTTGTATTCTTTTGAGGGGTAATAATTATTGAAGTGATAGGTTTTCAGTTTCCTACTGAGTTGCAACAGGGTAGGAGCCGTTCTGATGGGGAAACAGTCGGAACACCGTGGCCTCAGCCATGCATGGTCCGACTACGCAAGCGCTGCACACTTACCTTAACCATACAAATGCCTTAGCCATGCATATGCGCAGTTAAGGCAGTGCGTGGTCTAGCTGCTGGCTGCGGCTTTGCAGAACTCGGAAGCAGGCAGACCTCGGACGAGGAGGCGGAGGACGCAACGAGGTAAGTGGTGCTGGGATTGGGTTTTGGGGGGTTTGGGGTAGTTTGTATGGGTTTGGGGATAGTTTTTAGGGTTGGGTGGTCGGGTAGTGTTTTTTGGGCCTTGGGGGTCGGGTCATTTCAGGGCTGGGGTTCGGGTAGTTTTTAGGGCTAGCGATGGGAGGGTCGAGGTCGTTTTTTTAATTAGGGGTAAGGGTGTTACGCCTAAGGGCAATGGGGGGGGCTGTGGTAGATTTAGGAACAGCGCAGGGGGTAGGGGTTTGGGGTAGGGTACGTAAAAGGTCAGGGTTTTAGGCCTCAGAGCATGGGGAGAGGAGTGGGTAGTTGGGGACATTTTTAGGGCTTAGGGGCTAGCGGGGTAGTTTTTAGGGCGAAGGAGGGGGGTCGGGTATAGTTTTTTTAATTAGGGTTAAGGATTTTAGGCCTAAGGGAAGTGGAAGGGGTTTGGGTCGTTTTAGGGACAGCGAGGGGGTTAGAGAAAGGTTTTGTTCCTCAGGACCGGGGGCATGTAGGGGATGGATTGGTGTCACTACAACGCATGCTTTTACCACGCATGCCTTTACAACGCGGTTTTTACCACGCAGTCCATTACAACGCATAATGCTTTTAGGCGCTGGATAGTGAATTATTTAATTTACTATTCCAACTCCAGTCCCCGTGGATAGCAGGGAAGGTGTTGGATAGTAAATTAAATACATTCCCTATCCTAGAGCGCCCCCCAGCGCATTGCGTTGTAATGGTTTGCGTGGTAAAAGTTGCGATGTAATGGTAGTGCGTTGTAAAAAATTCGTTGTAACCGTGCTACACCGTAGGGGATATGTAGCTTAGGGCGGGGAAGGGGGATCATAGTAGCGGCAAACTTAGCCATGCATACCCCTTTACTGTTAATGCCTTTACCTTGAATTTGCGTGGTAAAGGAATGCATGGTTAAGACCAGTTCATGCTTCGGGCTGTGTGGTAGAGGCACAAGTGGGTTAGCCATTTGTGCCTCTATTATATAGCCGTCTGATATCAATGGGGATACTGCTCCAGATTGTCGGTATGGAGAAGGCCTGTCTTCCCTTTTCGGGTGGAGCCTAGGTTGTTTGTTAACAAAAGAGGTGTGGGGCCCCCCGTTGCTTACCATTTTTTGGCTTTCATGGCATTCTTCTTTAATCCCTTGTAATTGGTCACTGAAGGCCAAATAACATTTCTGTTCCTTTCGGTGGAACAGGAACAAAGCATTGATTGATGTAACTTAATCAGTGCCTGTCCGCTGCTCCCAATGTGATAGAGGCACTATTCTGTTCTTTTTATTAGATTCTAGTACCTTGCAAACAGAAGACATGTAACTGGCAAAAACGTGCCCAGCAGGACAAACAAAATTGCAAATTTTAATTTTCTATAGTTAACTCTTTTATTTTGCAAAGTCTCCTCGTCTCAATTAGCACTTGTATTTTTTTTATCATGAGAGATATTTTCAAAAGATGACGACTATCTTGCTCTTAATATTGAAAAGTGACATTGTTTCTTTCAAGTATGTAATTTCCTAAATTATGCTTTAACGCATAATCGTGCAGTACACCCCAAACCACCCTACTCTAATCAAAATCCTCCCCACTCCAATTAACCCCACATCAATCCAATGCAACCCACTCCAATCAACCCACATCAGTTCAATCCAATACAATCCATGCCACACCAGTCCAATCCACCCCACCAATCCAATCCACCCCCTCCAATCAAGCCCCACCACAATTCACTCCACCCCACTCCACTCCAATCCACCACACTACAATACTCCCAATCCATTCTAATCCATCCCACACCAATACACCCACTCCAATCTGCCACAGTCCAATCCCCCAATCCAATCTCCCCCCCTCCAAACCAACCCGCCCAACTCCAATCCACCCAATCCAACCTATCTCACCTCATCCCTCACCAATCCACCTCACTCCATTACAATTCACCATAATCCAATCCAATCCGCCCTACTCCAGTCCAATCCACCCCTCTCAATCCAATACAATGCACACCACTCCAATCTATCACACTCCAATTCAGTCCTCCCCATGCCAAGCCAATACACCCCTCAGCAATCCAGTCCACACCACACCACTCCACTCCAACCCACCACAATGAACCCCACTCCAATCTAGCCCACACCAATACAGCCCACCTCACTCCAAGTCAGTCCACCCCACGCCAATCCAATCCACCCACACCAATCTAGCCTACCCATTCCATTCCAACTCCTATCCAATCCACCGTACTCAACTCCAAAGCACCCCACTCTACTCCAATCCACCCCACTCTACTCCAGTCAACCCCACTTCACTCAATCTGCCCATCTCTACCCCAATTCAATCCATCCACCCCAAATATATCCACCCCATCTCATCTCATCCCAGTCCAATCCAATCCACCCCACTCCAGTCTAATCTACCCGAATCCAATCCACTCCAATCCACTCCAATCCAATCCACACCACTCCAATCCAATCCACTCCAATCCAGTCAACCCTCACTCCAGTCATTCCACCCCACTACAGTCCAATCCAATCTACCACAATTCATCACACTCCAATAAAATCTAATCCACCTCACTTCACACCACTCCACCCCATTCCAATTCACCCCATTCTAAATCCAGTCCAATACAATCCACTCCACCTCAGTCCTATAACTCCAATGCAGTCCACCCAATCCAAACCAATCCACCCAGCCTAATTCAATCCACCCCACCCCACCCTTTCCACCCACCCCACCCCATTTCAATCCACCCCACTCCAATCTAAACCACTCAGTCCACCCACTCTAATCCTCCCCACTCCCGGAAATCCACCCCACTGTACCCCAATCCACTCCACCCCTCTACTTCAATCCACTCCAACTCACTCCACCCTATGGCATCCCGCCCCACCCCACTCTACACTACTCCACTTCGTGACATTGCACTCTCTGCCACTCTGCTTGCAGCCAAGTCGCTCCCCTGTTGCCACACAGCTCCACCTGTGCACCAGTGCCTCTCACGCTGCCGCAGCCTCCCTGCCCGCGAGTTCGTTTCCTGCCATTGCCCAGAGGTAGAGTGTCTCAGTTTTACTGTCTTTGTTAAACTGTGATTCTGTAATTATTGTACTGTCTTTAGCTTTGTCCTATTCGTCGTTGTTCAGCTCCATTCCCCTCTCCCCCCCTTTTTGCCTTCTGTTCCCCTGCCCGTTCCTGCTGCTGCTCCCCTGCATCCCGCCCCCTTGCCGCCCCGCTCCCGCCTCCCAGCTGTTCCTCCTTTCCTCCCCGCATTAAATGGCGCACCAGAGGCAAGCCCGTCTGCGCCCGTCCGCACCTGTACCGCGCCCAGCGCCAGAACCCCTGGACCCTGCGAACACTACAACACCAAACTCCACTACAGCGCCAGCAGCCTCCACGCACTCAACGCCGGCCGAAACAACACCTGCTTCCAGGCCACCCCGAAACTGTCCCACGGACTCTTCTCCTGCTGCACCTGCATCTTCACCTGGACATAACCACCAAATCCCCAAGGACTAGGCCCAACTACCTCCGCTGCATACTCCTCAACACCCGCTCCATACGCAAACACACCGTCGAACTCTGGGATCTGCTCGACACCGCCGCCCCAGACGTGGCCTTCCTGACCGAGACCTGGTGAAACGACTCCTCGGCGCCCGACGTCGCCATAGCCATCCTGGATGGCTACAAGGTCACCTGCAGGGATCGAGCCAACGGAACCGGAGGAGGAATAGCCATCATACACAAATCCACCCTCAATGTTGCCACCCACGCAGACGACACCCTCAACACCGCCAAACACCTGCACTTTTGGATCCACACCGACCCCAACACCACCCTCAGCGGTACACTCATCTACAGACCCCACGGACCCCGGCCCCAGTTCAGCGACTCCATCGCAGACCTCGCCAGCACCCACGCACTTGCATCCACGGACTACATCCTCCTCGGGGACCTGAACTTCCACCTCGAGAACAACAACGACTCCAACTCCACCACCCTGATCGACAACCTCGCCAACCTCGGCCTTAGACAACTCGTCACCACACCCACCCACGTAGCTGGCCACACGCTGGACCCCGTCTTCTCCACAGGCACCCACGTCGCCTTCAACCACACCACCGAACTCCACTGGACCGACCACCACTGCGTCCATTTCACCTTCAAGAAACCAACCACGCACCACCACACCCAACAGCGCCCCCGCCGCTACTGGAGCAAAGTCATCGAAGACCAGCTGATCACCACCCTCACCCAAAACCCACCCACCGACCCCACCAACCCAGACGCCGCAGCCAACAACCTCAGACAGTGGATCGACAACTGCCCCAACACCCTCGCCCCGCTCAAGAAACCCTCCAACAGCCACCCCAGCAAGAGAGCCACCTGGTTTACCGACGAGCTCCAAACCTCCAAACTCACATGCCGGAAACTGGAGAAGATATGGCTCCACGAAGGCACACCGTACAACCACGCAGCCCACAAGGACACCACCCGCAGACATCACCACCTCATCAGATTAGCCAAAAGATCCTCCTTCAAATACCGTCTGGATAACAATGCACACGACAGCAAAGAGCTCTTTAGCATCGTAAAGTAACTCTCCAACCCCAGCACCAACACCAACGACATCCCGCCCTCACATGAACTGAGCGACTCACTAGTCATCTTCTTCCACCGCAAGATCGCTGACATCCACGACATCTTCAACACCACGACCGCCCCGACTACGCCAGACCCCACCTCCCCTGGGAACACCACCAGCGCCAACTGCCTGACCTTCTGGTCCAACATCAACGATGACGAGACACGCAAGGTCATGAATTCCATCCACTCAGGATCTCTGTCAGACCAGTGCCCACACCACATATTCAACAAAGCAGACACAGCCATCACACCCCAACCACGGAAGATCATTAACATCTCCTTCGAAACAGCAACATTCCCGGAAAGCTGGAAGCAAGCCGAAATCAATGCCCTCCTCAAGAAGCCCAAGGAGGACCCCAAGGACCTCAAGAATTTCCGGCCCATCTCCCTGCTACCATTCCCGTGCAATTTTGGGAGCGCGCCTGATTTACTAGCGTGTTGCTCCTCTCAGACTGAGACTTCCTAGCGCTGTTAAGCGCTTCGCCTGCTCCCTTCTCCTTACCTGGGATTTCAGACCGCCCTCGGCCGAGTATTGACGTTGAGGGCTGGGATCTGTTTGGGGCCGCCATCTTGGGGGTAGGACTCTCCGCCCTCGCGCTCTAGTAGCGCTACATAAAGCTCTCCCTTACCTCCGCGCAGCGGACGCGCCGGATCCGCGCCGGAGTCGTGCCAGAGTCCTGCCCGTCTGCGCCCGTCAGCGTCCCGGAGGCGTGAGGCGTGGCAGGATCTCTTGGCCGTCACTCCTCTTCACCCTACATTAATATGCTGTCGTACACATCCAAGGAGCTCCACTCCCTGCGCTCTGTGGAGGTCTCCTGCCACTCCGTTTTCCCTGGGCGTTACAGGGGCAAATATAAATGTCCAGGTTGCAAGTGGCATCCTACCAGGGTTCTCCCTACTTCCTCCCGCGTGAAGGAGGGTAGCATCAAACACCCTTGCTTACTCCTTAATACTAGGTCGCTTTGCAGACACTCTCAGGAGATTTTTGATCTCCTCTCTACGAACAATCCCACTTGCCTTATGCTCACTGAGACTTGGCTCAATGAATCATCGCACCCGGACATAGCAGCAGCCATTCCTTCTGAGTATATTATGTATAGACAAGATAGAGCCAAGGGAAGGGGGGGAGGAGTTGCCCTTGTTGTAAAAAAATTTTTACGTGTGCAGTTGTGCCCACGCAGACCATCATGGGTGCCGAATCCCTTGCCTTCAACCTGTCCCTATCACCTCAACAAACCGTGAAGGGGCTCATAGTATATCGGCCTCCGGGCCCTGTGGGGTCCTTTTTTGAGGACCTCCAGCAGGTCCTGGCTATACTAGCTCTTAGATCGGAACATTGTTTACTGGCAGGAGATTTTAACCTCCACATGGAAGATCAGCAGGCTCAGGACGTCGTCAAGTTACTAGATATTACATCTGCCCTGGGTCTGCTTCCCTATCTCTCCCGCCCGACCCATGATAAAGGCCACACTTTAGATCAGGTCTTCTCCACCTCACCAATTGTGGTTACTGCACTCGTGCCCGTACTGTGGTCCGATCACCATCTTGCTCATTTTCAAATATCTGGCACCGAGAAACCATCTATCAGAGCCTCCAGGCAACTGGGAAGGAACTATAGGGCGTATCATCAGGTATCTCCCAACATGTTATCTCAGGCCCTGGTGAATCATCCTCTCTCCGTCACGGGGAATCTGGAGTTTGACCTAGAGACCCTACAGTCCTGGCTCTTAGCTAGATTGAATGAGCTAGCCCCTTTGCAGCCTCCTAGATCTGACACCAAACGGTCCTCGGCCCCCTGGTTCAAGGCAGATGTCGCCCAATCCCGTAGACAATGCAAAGCCGCTGAACGTGCATGGAGGGCCCAATATGACGGTGAGGCTAAACAGACCTACAAGTCCATGATGAAATCTTATCATGCTTTAATTCTACAGGCTAAGAAATGCTATTTTGCAAGAAAAATTGAGGAAGCAGCTAACTCCTGTAAAGAAATCTTTTCGATCGTACGAGAATTTACTACCTCACGTTCGATCTCAGATCAGGAGGTTCCAGATGAGAACTGGGCGGACACTATTGCCAATTTTTTTACGACCAAAATCAGGCAGATTCAGGAGTCCTTCTCTTCGAGATCGACAGCTGACCATTCGATCCTGTCTAATGAGATAGCTCACCAGCCTATCTCTGGTCCGGTTCTTCTGGACTTTCCGCCTCTCACAATTGCTTCATCCGTAGCTTTGATGAGGAACCTGAAATCTGGCTCACCGTGCGATCCCTGCCCGGCAAAATTTTTTGCCAGAATGGCAGATGTTGTCAACCCATTGGCTAATCCTATTCTGAACCTCTCACTGAGTCAGGGAGTTCTGCCACCTTCCTGGAAACAGGCTATGGTGATTCCTCTCCTCAAAAAGCCCAATCTTCCCCCAGAAGTCCCGTCTAACTATCGGCCAATTTCGCTCCTTCCAGCACTGACTAAAATCCTGGAGAAGCACGTTCATAGCGTGCTTTCCAACTTCCTGGAGTCTAATGAGCTTCTCCACGCGTCTCAATCGGGCTTTCGATCCAACTTAAGTACCGAGACGGCGCTTTTGGAAGTCTCGGAGATTGTAAAGGAGGTGCTGGATGACGGAGGCAGGGTGATGTTAGTCATGTTAGATTTGTCGGCGGCTTTTGACACCGTCCCCCATGAGGATCTCCTCATAAGACTTCATGACATCGGTCTTGGGGGGACGGTGCTTAACTGGTTTTGTTCCTTCTTAGCCAACCGCCGGCAAACGATCTGGGCCCCTCCTGGATCTGCCGAAATACAGCCATTGGGAGTCGGAGTTCCTCAGGGCTCTCAGTATTGAGCCCGACTTTATTTAACATCCTCATGACCCCTCTGGCGACTTTGGTGGAGTCCTTCGGGGCCCGGATCGTCTCATATGCTGACGACACCCAGCTTCTTTTCACCTGCCACAAGAGCGAAGAATTCGATGGGGAAAGTATCCGTGAGTGCCTTGGGGCTGTTTTTAACTGGTTCCATCTGAACAGCCTCAAGTGCAACTCGGATAAATCAGAGATACTTTTCTTTGGATGTCCTCTGGAACCGGACTGGCATGATTGGTGGCCTGTCGACATGTTCCCTCCGGCTCAGGCCTCCTTTTGGGCTAAGAACCTGGGAATTAAAATTGACAATGGACTTACGCTTAATTCCCAGGTGGCCACCCTTACAGGAACCTGTTTCGGCATCCTCCGGATGCTCCGAAAGTTTTTCCCTCTTCTATCCCAGGAACACCGGAGAATAATTGTTCAGGCCCTCATTGGATCCAGATTGGATTACGCTAATATTCTGTATCTGGGTCTCCCAGAATACCTCCTACAGCGTTTGCAGGTGACCCAGAACGCGGCAGCACGAGCTATTTTCGGCTTGCATCGCCGAGCCAGTGCCTCGAATCTGCTGCAATCCCTTCATTGGCTTCCTATACGGAAGAGGATAATGTTCAAGGCTCTGACATTAGCCCACAAAGCACTGCATGCCACGGGTGCAAAATACTTACAGAAAAGGCTGGCCTTTTATCGGCCGACGCGATCCTTAAGATCGGAGTCTTTAGCGCTGGCTGCGGTTCCATGCATAAAGAGGGCACGCCTGGGAGGGCGGTCTTTTAGACTTCTGGCCCCTCAGCTGTGGAATTCCCTACCCTTGTCTCTACGGTCCACATCCAATCTGTTGGCCTTTAGGAAGGATCTTAAGACTTGGTTATTTTCTAATTAGAAGCTCTACTGTTCTCTTTTTCTTTGTTTTAACCCGTTTGTTGTTATGCTTCTCAGTTTCTTCTCTGGGTCTGGAGCACAAAAGCGCCGGGACACTCCTTTGGAGTAGCCGTTGCGCTATACAAGACCCATATATAACATAACATAACATAACATTGAAAAAATCGCCAGCACTCAACTTGCCCGCCACCTGGAAGACAACAACAACTTTTTGGACCCGTCCCAGTCCGGATTTAGACGAAACCACAGCACCGAGACAGCCCTCATCGCCGCCACAGACGGCATCAGGTGCCAACTAGACAACGGCGAAACATCAGCCCTCATCCTCCTGGACCTGTCGGCCGCCTTCGACATGGTCTGCCACCGCACCCTAAAAACGCGCTTCATAGAAAAGGGAATCCAAGAGAAGGCCCTTGATTGGACCAAGTCCTTTGTCTCCGGCAGAACCCAGAGCGTCCGCCTGCCACCCTTCCGATCCGAAGCCACCGACATCATCTGTGGCATCCCCCAGGGCTCATCCCTCAGCCCGACACTGTTCAACGTCTACATGGCCCCCTCGCACAAGTGGCCCGCCATCACAACCTCAACATCATCTCCTACGCCAAGCTCATCCTCTCCCTCACCAAGGACCCACACACCGCCAAAACCAACCTCCATGAGGGAATGAAGGCCGTCGCCGACTGGATGAAGAACAGCCATCTGAAGATGAAACGGAGGTCCTCATCTTCGGACCCACCCCCTCAGCCTGGGACGACTCCTGGTGGCCTACCATACTGGGAACAGCACCGACACCCACCAACCATGCACGCAACCTAGGATTCATCCTCGACTCCTCCCTCTCCATGTCTAAACAGGTCAACGCCGTCTCCTCCTCCTGCTACAACACCCTTCGCATGTTCCGCAGGATCTACAAGTGGATCCTGACCGAAACCAGAAGAACTGTGACAAAGGCCCTCGTCAGCAGCAGACTGGACTACGGCAACACACTCTACACAGGAATCCCAGCCAAACAACTATGACGACTTCAACACATCCAAAATGCCTCCGCCCCACTGATCGTCAACACCCCCCGCCGCAGCCACATCACCCCCCTCCTGAAAGACCTACACTGGCTCCCTGTTGACAAGAGGATCACCTTCAAGCTCCTCACCCACGCACACAAAGCACTCCACAACACCGGACCAGCCTGCCTGAACAGCAGACTCAGCTTCCACACCCCCACCCGCCAGCTCCGCTCCGCCAGCCTCACCCTCGCCACCGTCCCCCGCATCCAACAAACGACCTCCTTCGACAGATCCTTCTCCTACCTCGCCGCAAAGACCTGGAACACCCTCCCTACCCACCTACGGTAGACCCAAGACCTACTCGCCTTCAGAAGACTCCTCAAGACCTGGCTCTTCCAGCAGTAGCGGCACCCCCCACTCTCCACTCAGCGCCTTGAGACCCTCACGGGTGAGTAGCGTGCTTTACAAGTACATTGATTGATTTATGGATTGCTTGATTGACTCTCTGCCACTCAGGGCACACGTCCTAAAAAAGAAGTGGGGGGGACTGCCAACACAGCATATGACGTCACGACGAGTGAAATTCCACATGGCATCATAGAAAATGACCTCACTGGAAGACTCTGCATTAGGGTGAGTAGCACTATAAAAGAAATAAAATAGTGCTATTTATATTGTTTTTTGTGGAAATACTGGGACAGGCCATCCCATCTGCCATTCCTACAGTGCCTGCTAAAGTAAAAAGCATGCATCTCTTAAATATCTGTGAAGAGATAACAAGCTGTGTTATTTTGTTTCCTTGTTTCATTTACAAGTGTGAGGTTCCAGGCCGCCTCCCGTCTGATACTAGATCAAAAGGAGGCCTTATGTCCCCTTAACTTCTGCCTTTATCTTTGGCACTGCTAGAGGTGTGAAAAAAAAACCTAACTGCCTGTACGTTGCTGCTGAGAATGAAAAGCAGACAATGTGCAGGAGCTGCTGAACGTATCCCGGTGTCTGAAAATGACACTGGTATAAGTTCAACATATTTCTCTGGGGCTGAACTTCTTGGCAGGGGTATTGGCATCCACCCTGTGAAAAGAGTGGGTGGACGCCGTGTACCCGCGTGTACCCCCGAATCGTGCCCTGCTGCCACTGAACCACTGAACTATACTCCACTGTACTCCCCTCTACGACACTCTTCTCCCCTACTCCACTCTACAGCACTCCAACAAATCAACTCTATAACAGTCTACTCCCCCAGTCCACTCAACGACACTCCACACCACTAAAGTTTAGCCATGTTGAACAGCAGCCACACTAGTGTACAACATGGCTAAAACACATTGCCAAAGCCAATAGCTATTGTATAGGTGAGACCAATTGACTTTGCCAATGCTTGTTCTTACTAACACTGTAATTTCCTATTATGTTTTGCTGGATTTGGGGATCTCTTATGGTTAGCACAAAGTCTTCCCTGGACTGCGCCTCCTTACTTGTGCCCGGAAAACCAATGGCGTATTTAGTTATTTTGTATTTTTATAATGTACTTCACTAAAAGAGAGGTGTCAACGTGTTGGTCAATGGTTTCCCTGTTCCATGACACTTGTCAGTGAGTGTTGGGCTATGCCCCTCACACGTGTCGCACATTCTGCCTGGCAGTTTGCCAGGTGAAATGGTTCAGAGTGCTCCATGCTGAACAACTTTCCCTTTGTGTTGCAAGAGCACTGTCACGCTAGAGCTCCTCTTCTTATTGGCCAGAGTCGGGCCCATCCTTGCACCGTCATGCTTTGATTGTTGTGTTTGCCACTAGCCTGTTGTGTTGTTAAGGCTGCTCCTTAACGGCCCACTCTGGATGGACATTCCCCACGTGCGTCACCAGGGTAAGTTAACTGCTTCATAAGATCTCCACAGGTTCAATAATGAGAAATCAGGCTGACAGAGAATGAGGGCCCACAGCTTCACCAGCTGGCAACAGTGGATCGTGTGAGGTCACACTGCACCCCCCTGGCCGAACGTGTTGGTGCATTCCATCGGCCTTCGGCGCGCTTGGAAACAGTCACTCAAATCACATTCTGTTTGGTGTAGGTAGGGATTCTCATGGTATTCACGCCAGGCCCCATGTGCAAGATGGTGTCCACCATCACAGCACCACAGTTGTCCTACGTGCCAGTGCATAGGAATAGAACTCATGCTCTCCCTCACCAGTGAAAGGACCAAGTTCAACAATGATTATTCACTTAGAATAAGATAAAATATCGGCCCTCCTGTTCCCTTTTCTGCCGTGCACATCACCATTCCTACGCTGTTATTTCAAAGTTTAAAATTCTCCTCTGGCTATAAGGGATTTGGGCACAGGTATCTTTTACCTTATCACTATTGTACAGTGGCATCACACGCTTTTGCCCTCAAGATCTCCCTTTGTAAAAAAAACAAGATAACAAGGCAACGTTCTTCTCTTGGATACTGGAGTTTTGCAAATTGCACCTGGGCGTTAGCAGTTAAGGGCATATCTTTCGAAACTGATTTTAAAAAATGAAGACAAAACAAAGCTTTCACAGACTTCCCCATAACCTTGGCCGTAGGGTGGACTAGCAGCACAAGGCCGCTGAGGAATATAAAATGACTAATGCTGCTGAAATAAACATGATAAATTCCGTGTTAAGCTGTGAAGAAGGTTATATTGTGTATGTTTTTATTTACATAAGCATCAAGCTTTCAAAGCACGGCTCATACATGCTTGGAGGAGCACAACACGTGTGCGCTGTTCTTAAATGATACCTTCCATTTGGCTGGGAGCCATAGATTTGCCGGGCTCCGGTACATCCGCTACTTCTCGAAGAGCAACAGCTGTTGCTCCCTGCGTTTCTCGCCTTGTTTGCAACAGTACAGTTCACTCTGCTCCAACACGGGCTATCTGCAGCTTGGCCGAGCCCAGTATGACCCCACTGCTTCTGCAGCGGCCCTGGCAGCCTACACTGTATAACCGATGTTCCCTACTGAACAGGGCCAAGTCCTAAACTAGCATTTGCAATGCAATAGGTCTCGCACTTACACGAGTTTGAGGTATTGGCATTGTAAATTACAATGACCTTTATTTATGTTTTAAAAACGAAAACAAAAATAAAAGGCATTGTAATTTCAATGCCAATAGCTCAAACTCGCGTAAATGCGAGACCTATTGCATTACAAATGCTCGTTTACTCTGTGACCTGGCAGTGTCACTTTGCGTTTCTTGTGGGCACGGCCGGCTTCCTTCGGAAATCCAGTTCAGCCCTCTCCTTCCCAGCGCTATGGTACCGACAGATCTGGTTATTTATATGAGACTTATTTATCATCAAATGTTCCCGGATTTACGCGCTCCTAGCGAATGCAACAATCATGTAATTGTATTTGTTTAAGAGCGAATTAAAGGATCTGCAATACGGATAAAACTTCCTTACTGAGAGGCACTGTGTAAAGGGGGAGGGGCTCCCAAGCCACAGTTATTTCACCGTGAAGTTCAGATGGACCCGGCGGGGCTGGGCAGGCTTGCCTTTCATGCCACCGGCCATTTGCCCGGGGAGCTGGAGCCAGAGGTCGGTGTGGAAAGTCTGGGATGCAGCTGGTACCTCTGTTTCTGTCCTCAGGTCTCAGATACATGGGCAGGGCCATGCTTCACACGTAAATGTAAAAAAACACAGACACGAAGGTCCGTTGTGTGAGGCAACAGATACATGCAAGGCTTTAAGTGCGATGCAAAAATTAGCATAGTGTGCCGCCTGACTGGTATTTTGCTGTTTCTGTCAGTGCATCCAGATATATGATACAACAAGTAACATCATACCTCCAACAAGTCAGGACTATTGGCTTTGTCAATGGTTGTTAGTTGCATAAGATAAATAAGCAGCTACTGTGGCTTGTATATAATATTGAAAATGGCTTCCACATAAAGCCCCGGTGACACCACGACAATGTTGCCGCTCCTGAGTTCCGAAAAGATAAGAGAAATCCAGTGAGAAAATGACTCTCTTTAAAGGATTTCCCTTCCCCTACAACGCTCGAAAAAAAACGGACCACCTGTGCCAGAGCACAAAGCAGAGCCCAATAGAGACCCTTTTTGAGGCCTCCTTAAAAAAACTGCCGATGCTCGAGTCAGACCTGGTGAGACTCGGCCCACAGTTAGGGTGACCAACTGGCATAGGTGCAAATTCAGGTCAAAGGGACAAAATTCAGGACAAAAATTCAGGACAAAAGGTCAAAATTCAGGACAAAACTTCGGGACAAAAGGTAAGTTTAAAGACACCTCAGAGGTGGTCGCGCAATAGTATATAAGGAAGTAAATAGACAACCACCTAAGTACAAGTCAAAATAAGTTTATATTAGGTTGAGACAATCGTGCACGTCACGGTTTTTCAGTATGGCCGTAGCTTGCTACCTTAGACGATTCAAAATTTGCATCTCGCTCTAGCAGGTACATTAGCCACTAGACAATGGTGAACCACACCTGAATATAAGTGAGGCCGCTTTTATTGTTGATTGAAAACTACTGGATATACAAGGAGCTTTGCAGTGCCAGCCCCCAGTAACAAAACCGCCCCCCCAATCCCCCCTTCCAGCCTCCCAGTGAAACAACTGATGCCCGGTCCAGCCAGTCCGGCCTTGCTGCCACCCTACATTAGTGCCCCTCATCTTCACTTAGACCGTCTCTCATGTGCATTTAATTTCTTTTATAGTGTTACTCATCCCAAGTATGTAGGGCAGGGTGTCGGAGTACGTTACATCGCACACACATTTTATAGAGACAATGACTCATAATAATGTGAAAAGTCAATGCATAGGATATGTTACTTAAGATAATGGGTGCTACAAGGTATAATCATTCTTTCATCCACCATTCAGTCTTTCACTATTCATTCTGTCCTTCCATCTGTGTGCCCATCTATATCCAAACATATTCAACCATTTGCAAACCTATCCACCATATATCCTTCCACCCATCCTTTCACTCATCCATCCCTTCATCCACCCTTTCACTCATCCATCATTCATCTATCCACCCTTTCACCCCATCCACCCATACAGTCATCCATCCACTCTTCCACCCATCCATCTATTCACTCACCCATCCAGCCATTTACCCTTTCACCCATCCAGCCATCCATTCACTTACTCATCCATACACTCATTCACTCACCCATCTACCCTTCCACCCATACATCCATCTATTTACCTTTTCTCTCATCTATACTTCCACTCATTCACTTATCCATCCTTTCTTTCATTATCTATCCATTCACCCTTTCTGTCATCCTTTCAGTAATCCATCCGGCCATTCACACATTCCTTTACTTATTTACTTTCCTTTTCATATTATGAGCTGACCCTTTGTCTGCAGAGCCGCAGACAGAAGAGGCCCATCAAAAACGTCACTTCCCTGTAGTTCCTAAAGTAAGAGGTGGGGGAGGGTTCACTATGCCCCTGCACATAGGCAACCTGAAAACGTAGAAATCATGAGTCATGCATGATGCACAGTGCCATGAAGTGAGGTGACTGCGACATGGTGTTGTTTCCACATCTTTAAGTGGTGTAAAAAAACGTGGGGGTCTCTTCAAAGTGTGTGTTCGATGTAATTAAGGGCGTAGTTTAAAACACCTAGGCAAAAAATTTGCGCTTAGCATAGTGTTCCGCCCGCCTGGTATTATGTTGTTTCTGTCATTGCATCCAGATGTATAATACAGCAAGTATCATTACACCAACAAGAAGCCAGGACTATTGGCTTTGTCAATGAGTGTTAGTTGCTTAAAATAAAAAAGCAGTAACCAGGGCTTTGCTGAATATAATATTGAAAATACTTCAGTTCTAAAATGATGGGACAGTAAAAGAACGATAACCTGTTCTTTTTAACTTGTTTTCAGGCTTCTTTAAATAAACTTTTTTTTTCACGCTGCAGCATGGGCGTTTTACCTTTTTTCTAACAGAATGCCCTGCTGTACAGAGTACACTGAGATAGGAGGAGGCCGCCACATGCTTTAACACCCCCAGACTGCCCCATTGACATTCTGTATGTGGCAATAAGCCAGTATACAGAATGACAATGGGCAGGTGGGGCTGCTCTTGTGCCCCAGGAGGAGCGCGAGGCGCCCCCATCAAGGAGGGGGGAGGGCGTGAGGCCTCTCACAGGGGAGCAGTGCTGCCACCTGTGATGGCCAAAATTATGGACAAAAGGCGTCCGTAAAAGGGATCCTCACTGACAACGGACATGAGGTCCCAATTACGGTCGGTCTGTGAAATTTACGGACGGTTGGTCACCCTAGGCCCACTTAAAGCCCTGGATACATGTTTGCACCGTACTCGAATAATTGTTGTGTTCATTCATTACTTATAGTAGCCTCGTTCAATGCATGTTCACAGGGGCCTGTAATTGACACGCGCATCTGTGCACAGGTGTGTTGCAGAGTACACGGCGTGGTACACAGTTTGTCATTTGAATAAGTCCCACTGGGCAGAAGGCTGCAGCTGAACGGGAGTGCTTTGGAATTCAGTCCTCTGCACTCTGGATTTCTTTTGACACCTGATCCATGGACAGATTTACTTTAGGAAAGGGAGGTTAGGTCTACCATTCTACACAAAAGAGGGGTGAGGGCTTGTAACTCTACTACCCAATGCCCCCATGTAAATTCAGATGTATACACAAAAGGGGTGTAGAGTACACAAAATCAAAGCCACGAGACAAATGCAGGAAAATCCATAAATTGGAAAAAACTGCCCTCACTCACATACCGGAGTATGTGACATGCTTCATCATTGGGCCTGCTTACAATACGCCCTGGTGTAGCCACACTCAGGGCGGATCATAAGGGAGGGGAAAAATATTAAATTCCACACAACGTTACAAGTAACCAAAAGACACAAACAACACGTAACATGTAATGTGATGAAACCAGTGCCAATCACCATGTAATTGAAATAAGTAGTGCGACAATGGTGCAGTAAATAGGAAATGTTAAAACTGATTAGGGGTGCCAACTGAAAGAATTGCTTTATTAGACATTACTTGGTACCCTTATCAGGATTAAAAAAAGAAAGAATAGGATGGGAAATGTCTTGCTAGAGACTGAAAGATCCCTCAAGACTTCCCTCCAAACACTGCTGTGGTCAACATGTTTCGACCGATTTAATCGTGCCAAAATTGGTCACCCGGTCTTCGTCAGGACTGTCGCCTATTATTTCACTAGTAGCCCTACCGTAATCCGGTTTCGTGGGCCCCCCAGATATGAGCCGGTCAATCTAGATCCATGCCCTTCTTGTTGCGTGTTAAGGCTTGTCCCAAAGTGCGGGAACACATGTACTAAGGGGAAAAAAGGAAAATATCGTGGTGTGATATTAGCCCACAAAGGCCCTCTCCTTCCTTCCCCCCATTTTTTTCTGTCTGCCATCTCATTCTGTGCCATGGTTTCTGTATAACATATTCCTTCTACTTGAATTGTGACCCAGGGCTATCGGCAAAATTCTACTCGATGGCCCGTGTCAGTATCTTAGTCTACTATATATTGCTAGTATACGTAACATTAGAACTGACTTTATAACATCACTACCAATGTAAACATCTCCCCGTGATCTCCCACTGGGAACTCTGATCTGCAACCCTTAGAAGATAAACCATGATGAAATAAAATAGAGTAAAGTTGTTTGTTACATTACTCACCGAGTCCATTTAATTTATGAACTCGAACTGGTGTCCGGCGGGAGGGTCCCCCGAGAACACAATCTATATGCACATCATTAAAAGGGGAAAAGAAAGGAAGAGAAAAAAAAGCTTGTTACTTTAACATCTCCCTCGCCCCCGTGTAGGATTAATTGGTAGCTCGAGTATCGATCACGTTATTTGCCCAGTCTCTCCAAAGGAGTACAACCTCCTCATACTCTTTGACCCCCATAAGAGTAGATCACCCACTCCTTACCGTTCCGTGGGAGGCGTCCTTCCTCTAGCCCCGCTATCCGTAACACCGTGCAGTTAAGGTGTGTGATTTCAGTACGGATTAAAAGGCAACGGAAGGCGTTTCCCGGGTTCTACGTGCCGCGTCCCACGTGATGCAACGTGGAGGTGCGTCGCCCAATGATTTCCGCTGCACATTCCCGCAGTATATCCTGGGAAGTGTAGTCAGATCTTGGCCCCGACATCGGCGAATGTATGTTGGTATTCGTTTTCATGACAGTTTCATAGAATGGTGTTCTTTATCCCGAAGTTAGGGGACGGAAACAATAAACGTCCTATTTACATCAAGAAAGGGGAATTAATAAGTGAAAATCTCGGTCTGTCTTGCGATGGTAACGGGGTTCACAATACTGGACCATACCCACTTCTCTTGTTATATTTGTAGTTAGTCAAAGCACGCTTTATTCGATTTTAAAAAAACCCATAAAAAGCACGTACAGTACATATACATTAAAATCACATCTCATGATTAATACAAAAACAGGGCAAACCCAGAATTAACTAAGCTACATCGTGTCTAACACTATTAAAAGATACCTTATTTACAATAAAATGTTCAGTGGGGCTCGTTTTTTTCTAAAACGAAAAGCTTCGGCTAGGAAACTGGCGACACTAAAAGTAATGTAAATATTGCCCAACATCTGGAGGTAAATTAAAGCAGGTCTAACTAGAATGAAACCCGCCTCCCTCAGCACAGGTAACAGATGTTTTTTCCTACAGCAGTATAATACCCACAAAACATCGTAAAATGCATGGTATCTTGCTCAGAGAAATTATCACAGTCACAAGGGGGGGCATCTTTCAAAATGGTTCCATGATGGGTAGCAACCTAAGGAAAATTGAATCAGATTAAACCTGAATCTCGTTAACAAAAATCTATGAAGGGGTCTTGTAACAAAATTCAGGTATGGTTCCAGGGTTGGGGTAGTGGTTAACATAGAGTGAGCTCTTATAGATGGTTTCATTAATTCCCTCCCCTCTCTATTAAGGCGGACCCTGTCTGAAAAATGGACTTTAATCCACTTTACGTCCTCTCTCTTAATGTTACGAGGAGATAGAAAAAGTTCCAATCTACCTAAGGCTGAAAATGTGTTTTTTAAAAACTTCAACCAAGGTATTTTCATGGCGTGGTCCAAAGACATGACGTCCTCCAGAATAAGATGGTTCAAAGTTAATTCTGGATTCAGCCATGCCCTTGCCCAAAGTAAAAGAGGTGCCAGATCCAGCTTGTCTGTAATATAACCTAGACCTACTTCCTCGTGAATGGAGAACGTAGGGGTCGATTTTGGGACTGAGAGCAATAGTCTAATTTACCTATTTTCTACCCTTTGGATTTTATCTGGGGTGACATAACCCCACAGGGAGGCCCCATAGGTGGCAATGGGAATACACTTGGTGTTATAAACCTTCAAAAGTGCTTCCATTGACCTGGCCCCCAGCCTTTTGGTGAAACCCAACAGGGCGGTTGTTGAACGAGCCAAGTCTAAACTCTTCGCCTTTAACTGTGGGGCCCAAGACCCCCTTTCATCGAAAAGGACCCCCAGATAGGGGAAGACCGGAACCCTGGAAACCTCCTCACCCTTGCATATGAAAGTTTTGGATCTTAACTTTCCTCTCTGCTTGCCCACTATCATGGAATGGGATTTTTTCGCATTTACCTTTAGATCAAGTTTTTCCATGAAGGAGCCAAAACAATCCAATAGTATCTGTAAACCGATGCCCGTACGAGCAATCAGTACCGCATCATCTGCGTATAGGAGGGCCGGAATCGGCTGACCTCCCACACGCGGCACATCTGCCCCCCCCTCCACCAGGTGTTTTTCTAGCCCATTTATATAAATGGTAAAAAGGAGGGGGGCCAGATTACACCCTTGGCGGACCCCTTTTTCTGACCTAAAAGTACCCGTACATCTCCCCTCATTTGTGACCCTTACTTTGGCAAATAACTCCTGGTGTAAGGAGGCTATAAAAGCAACCAGTGAGGAGTCTATCCCCAACTCAAGAAGGATTGACCACAGTTTGGACCTGTTTACCAAATCGAAGGCCGAGGAGAGGTCCATAAAGGCCAAATAAAGGGACCCCCCCCCCCCGGCCACCACATATTTGGCAATTAAAAGGTGCAAATTCAAACATTGGTCCAGGGTGCCTCGTTTCTCTCTGAACCCATATTGTATGTTTGAGAGCCCTCCACAAGCCTCCAAATTTTCACTAAGTTTGGCCAATAAAACTCTGCCCAAGATCTTTATGGCCGAATCAAGGAGGGAAATGGGTCTATAACACCCCGGATCCTCCCGTTTTCCTTTTTTAAAAATTGGCACTATGATGGAGATTGCCGAAGTATTGGGAAACACCTTATCATTTGCTGCCCTAAAGACTTTAGTTAATACCTGGGACCAGGTTTTCGGAGAATATCTATATAGGTCCGCAGGTACGCCGTCAGCCCCCGGGGCCTTGTTTTTTTAGGTCTCCAGGATAGCCTTTAATACTTCCTCCTCTAAAAAGACTATCGGGGTGGAGACCCACACTATCAATTGGCGGAACTGGGCTATACCATTCTTATCACCGTAGACGTCTTTAAAGTGATCGACACAGTCAGTGGCTACATTTTGTTCTCCTGCGAAAAAAGGGTGATTAATAATCTCCCAAAATTTCTTACTATCACGCAGGACATCAACAGAGAGAAGTCTGTCCCACGCTTCACTTTTAATTTCATCTTTTCTCCCCTTTAAGGTCATTTTGTATTCCCTCCTCAAACTGGCAATAAGCAGCCTATCCCTTGGTATTGCTTTTAATGCATGCATTAAACGGGTATGTATTGGTGAACAATCAACATCAAACCACTTTAATGTACTAGGAAGTCTCTTAGTGGGCGTGACTGTCAGGTCCGTTATTTGAACACACATGGATTCAAAAGCCCGAACAATTGTACTATTGGAGGCCTCTTGATCTAAACATAGCTCTATGTCTCCCTCAATTTTAGGCAATAAAATTGCCATAAAATCATCTGGGATCACCTTACCCCACTTGAGCCTTCTACCTTGATCGGAGGGCACAGGTACCGCCTGCACCTGTAGGCGGCCCAGGCCCTCACGTTTAAGGTCCCCCCAACTCATCTCCAATACCACAGGGTTATGATCACTGTAGGGTGACTGGGTTGTTCTGTAGGTTAGTACCTTTAATTGTAGCACCGGGGTGGTAAATATATAGTCAATTATAGACCCTTGTGGTTTTCCTTTATAGGTGGGAACTCTTTCCCTCCCATCTGTATTTATGGATTCATAAAGATTAAAACTAGCCAATAGAACATCCAAGGCCTCACCAGTTTTTGTGTGTTCAAAATGTGGTGTAAACACCCCTGGAGGCCCTAATTGTTCACCCAAGTGACAGGGAAGATTGCACAAATGAGTATTAAAATCACCTAACACGATAAGCTCAAATGCAGTGTGCTTGTTAAGACTGAAATTGTATAAAAATGTCTCTAGGTGTGCAATGTGATCAGTGTCCATTGCCCTCTCCCAGGAGTTATAAAAATTAATTAATAAAATGGAATGGATCGAGGAAACAGTCCATTCCACAATCAAAAGATTAGGTGAACCTGAGTCTAACTGCTTAAAAGACCCCACAAGATTAAGGGAAAAAAGAAAAATGAAACCCCCCTTAGCTCTTCCCGCTTGGCTGGATGTCGCAGGAACAAAGAAAGTAGCAAAGCCATCCAGCCAGACATCTACTGAGGTTTCCCAGGATTCTTGAAAAGCTATGACATCAAAGGAAGTAATAAAATTGATCCATAACGGGTCATCCCTTTTAGCTCTTAGGCCAGCTATGTTCCAACTAAGGAATTTACATGGGGCTGTGTCCTCCTCCTGCATAGGCCCGGTAATGGGGGCAATTGGGGAACTAAAACGAGTACTGGGGGCTCGCCTCAAGTCGGACCTAATAATGGAGGACCCCGACCGTCATTCACAGTCATCTAGGCCAGAGAATGCTTCAAATCTATTCGATGTTTCAAAAGGGGTGAAAGGCAACAGATGATTCATTCCCCCAGTACTTTGCAATTGGTCCATACCTCTGTAATTATTCCTATTCTCCCTATGTGGTACAATATTCCATCCAAATAAATTTTTTGACATTTTGGGATTTGGATCCTGCCACATATATTGATTGTTAGACATTCCGGAGGGTTATTCAAAGGGCCAAAAGGTACCCCAACAGATGTTATGACAGGCACCTGCGATCTAGGATAGAAGTAGGTTAGATCACAGGGAACAATAAGTGAACCAGTGATCCTTGGCATCCAATTAAGGATGTGTGTCACTGCCCCTGGATCTCTGAAATTTATAATTATTAAATCCCCCTCTATATCCTTCACTCTGCTCCCCAGCCAGGGGAGTCGCCTTACGTGAACAATCTCATTGTTAATAGAACATGGGAGCGGTCTATGCTGGCCGAGCCAATGTATGGTTTTATTTTTTAATTGGCTGAAACCTTCCCTCTTATTGTCTGCCAACCTGGGGACCCCCGTGAGTACAACCACATAGGGGACCGCCTCTGGTGGTAGTTCGACTTGGCGGCCCCTCTGGTTTCCTACTCCAACTGGGTGTGCTCTCCCCCCTACCTCCTGCTTATTTCCAGCAACCACTGTGCTAACCCCTTTATGAGTGTCCTTCTTACTAATTTGGGTAGGCTGATGAACTGCCTTAGATGAATTTGCCCCTTGCTGTGAGCAACTCGCAAGGTTGCTTAATGGATTTAGAGCCTTTTGTGTAAGAACTGAGGAGGTATGGACTACAGCTATGGGGATAAAGCTGGCTTTGCAGGTACTTCCAACTGACCTGCTTTGATAGTAATAGCCATTTCTATAGCCCCCAATCGGTCCTCTAACCTCTTCAACCTCTCTAGTATGGGAGATGTAAATGCCCTTAGTAGATGTTCAATATTTTCGAGGGAGAGTGTTGACAAATTATCATTAGGGGGAGAAATACTACTAGGTGTTAAATTAGGTCCGACTGCAGTCAATATAGGCATATTTAGGGAGGATGGCATTTCATGTGGGGCAACCTGGTCCAAATCAGGAGGTAGAATTACATTTTTTGTGGGAGCGGGGATGGCAGTAACCGTTCTACCCTTTCCAAAATCAGTGTGACTGATTTTGGCTCTTTGCTGAACCCCTCCCTTCCTCTGTCTCTTATTTGGTGGTGGTCCAACAATTTTAGCAACCCCCTGCTTTCCGACTTTCTTTTTCCCAAGTGGTACTCGTGAATTTTCAGGTACGTTTTCAATTACAGTGGTGATATCACTAGTACCCACAACACTACTTTCTTCCGTACTAATAGTAACAAACAATGAAGGGGTCATATCTCGCAGGAGCAAGGGATATCCCTGCAACGATAGCGAGTCCTCATTTACTTGTAACAGATCCGCTCCCAGTTGACTGTTCTCAGGTGATACAACCCTGGAGGATCTATTTTTAATAGATTCAATGGAGCGTCGGCGCTCTGCCCTTCGTTCCGCCAGATCACAGTCCCTGTCTGTATCCCCAACCGGCTTTCTGAAATACTTGTCCAATGTCCCTTTGTTGTTACCCCCCGAGTCAGGTGACGAACTTTTTCCATGCATGGCAGCCATAGGGTTTATGGTCATCAATGTGTAAAAGTCAATTTTAAATGTAAGCAAACCCGCTAAAGTAGATGCAATGTGAGCACGCAGCAGGAGTAGTGTAAATCAGGCATAAACAAGTAACAGGCTTACTTGTGAAAAACAATGATTGAACAGGGACGATGAAGGTTAGAGGACTGGCCCAGCCCGGCCTCCTTTGGCCCCCGAACGGCCACAAAACGGCCCCGCCCTTGTCCCGGGCTGCTCCCGCGCGCTCCCGCGCAGCGGTGACTCGTAAGTGCTATTAAGGGGCGGTGGGCGTGGCCAGCAGGGAGAGCGGACCAGGTGTGGAAAATGGTCAGAGCAGGGGCTCCTGGGAAACGGAGTCCCTCCTGCTCGCTCGCAGCCCTGCCGCCGGTGTTCCAATGCCCCTCACGCTCCGCTCCAGCAACAAACAGACTCCCTCCTCAAACTGCGAAGCGGGACCCGCGGCGAGCAGTAACTGGTCCAAAGGGTTAGGAGTAAGAATAAGCGGTTGGCAGCCTGCTCCCACACACAGCAGCAACGGTAATAGAGTCCCACGATATTCAGGAAAACAAGGGTTTTCTCCTCTCAGGGGGCGGGGGCGTGGCCAGCAGGGAGAGCGGACCAGGTGTGGAAAATGGTCAGAGCAGGGGCTCCTGGGAAACGGAGTCCCTCCTGCTCGCTCGCAGCGCTGCCGCCGGTGTTCCAATGCCCCTCACGCTCCGCTCCAGCAACAAACAGACTCCCTCCTCAAACTGCGAAGCGGGTCCGGCGAGCAGTAACTGGTCCAAAGGGTTAGGAGTAAGAATAAGCGGTTGGCAGCCTGCTCCCACACACAGCAGCAACGGAAATAGAGTCCCGTTTACATTACCAGCATGACTTAAGGGAGGAGGCAGTAGATGGCGTAATTAAGGGAGAGTTGCCATCTATAAAAGACAATGAAACAAATATATTTCCTCTATAGTAATACGTTGAGGATAGATAGAACCACATATTCTATAGTATGAAAACACTCCCAACTCAATAGGTGTAGCAGGAAACCCACTTACAAATGTCTGAAACAAATCATATATCGGATGTTATCCTTTAGTTCTATCAATTTGAAACAAAAAGTGCCTAATGAGCTGTTAGGTGAGTATGTATGGGTTTATTGTCTCGCCGGAGCCTGCCATGGTATATCATCGTTTAATCCAACTACATGGCTCTTCAACCGGTAGACCCATCTTTGTTCAAATTGTAGCAGGAATCTCTGTTCATCCCTTTGATTCCTAGCTGCTGGTACTTTCTCTATAACAGTCCACATGAGATCCTCAACACTATGGCCCTGTTCCAAAAAATGTGCGGTAAGTTTGGTGTTTGATTTCCCGCATCTTATTGTGCTGCAATGTTCTGTTATTCTCACCCGTACTCTTCGGCCCGTCATTCCCACATACATTTTTCTACAGGGGCACGTGAGCAAATAGATTACCCCCTGAGAGTTGCAATTCGTATGCGACCTCTGTTCCCATGGTGTTTGAAGTCCCAGATCCAAAGAATGTGTATTCTTTGTGAGGTGACATATACTGCATGATCCACATCGTGTGTGGCCTGTGTATGAAGGTAAGCCTGTCACTGTAGTCGTCGTTCCTAATGGCCTTAAGTTCTTGGGTCGCGTGTGTATTAACAGGTCTTTTAAATTGTTACTCCGTCTGAATGAGAAGAGAGGCGTCTCTATATTCATCCCTCCTGAATTCAAGACCTTCCAATTTTTTAATACAAGGCGTTTCACCTGCTGTGAAGCCGTATTGAATGTAGATACTAAGACAGGTTTTTTGGTTAGTGGTCTAATGGTCTTAGAGAGTAATGCGTCCCGATTGGTATTAAAGGCTCTTTTTCTGGCTTTCTTTATAACCTTATTAGGATACCCTCGTTGCTGTAGTTTTCGTGTTAAATTATCGCATTCCATCGAAAAATCTGCTCTGTCCGAGCAGTTCCGACGTAGTCGGAAAAACTGGCCAACTGGCAAGTTCTCCCGTAGTGAGCGGGGATGAAAACTCTCAAACGCTAATAAAGCGTTCTTATCGGTAGGCTTGTGGAATACCTTGGTTTTAAGGCCCCCCCACCACATGGCTCTATGACTTGATCTAGAAATGGTAAATTCTCCTTTGTCTACCCCCATGGTTAGATGTAGGAGTACTGTTAGTGTTAGAGTCAGCACTGGGGTAGCAGCAGTGTTCGTGCTAGCCAGGGTAATGATGTTCGGGGTACTGCGCTAGGGTTCAGGGCGTCCATACTGTCACCCAGTGAACAGAAACACAAATCACTCTGCCCACGGCTGCGTCACTAGCAGGGTCGGATTGGGATTGAAAATCGGCCTGGGCACAGAAAAAACAAGCATTTACAATGCAATGGTCTCGGCATTATTAAAGGTAGAGCTATTGGCATTGCTCATGACATTTTTTTTTAATTTATTTAATTTTTTTAAATCATAAATAAATGGCATTGTCATTTACATTGCCAATAGCTTAATCGTTAAATAAATGGCTTTGTCATTTACAATGCCAATAGGGGCGGGTTCAAACGCCCTAAGAAACATTAATAGATTATTACTCCTATTTCCTATGCCTAGTTTCTTCTTTTCCTCATTTGTACAAATGGAGCTCGAGATTCCCACCCCCTCTGCCCCCCCCCACACACACTCACACACCCCACAAACGAGGCTCATCTTTCACTCTCCTCCTTATGCATTGATGCTATTAGGACTTATTTCTCGAGTGTGCACTGGGTCGGCACATTAGTAATGTTTGTCATGTTATTCACAAAACATTGAAATAAAGTGGGAGAAAAAAGAAACGTGCTCGTGTAACCTGAGAGCCGGTTAACTAACTAAGAGAGCTGGTGTGCACGAAACAAACAGAGAAAGAAGGAAAGAGAGAGAAGAAAGTAAGTAGGGTGAGAAAGCAGGACAAAGACTGAGGAAAGCCACAGAGAAAAGGAAGAGCGGAGGGAATTGGGGAAGCTAGCAGAGTAATGCAGGAGATGGGAAGGGGAAAAGAAGACAAAAGGAGGAAGCGGAAGTTACAGCAGGACCGGTTTATATTTGTTGCATCACACGTACAAAAGCAGACGCTCACTCTGTATGTCGGTCTAATTCGGCCACATGAGTGAGTCATACACAATTATAGGGCGCCCTGTCACCCCCAGGCTCCCCCCGTACCTACGGATATGCTCCGAAGTGAAGGACAGACACAGAAAGTGAAGGATAGACACAGTTACCGAAGCCAGGTTTTGGTTTTTACTGAGGTGATGCACGGCAAAGAGAATACAGGGCTACGAATCTCATTCATGTAGAACGGTTCCCTATGAAAGTCATACAGAGCACTTCAAGAGAAACTGGGAGTCGTGCTGTGAATACACACTGCGGGACTCGCTGGGGGGGGGGGAACAATACCACGAACCATGAGCAAGCCGTAACCCAAGTCTCTCGGGACACAAGGGAGGGACAGGTGTTCGGACAGTACTTTCATCTCTTATGTTAAATAGCTCAGGTACAGAAAGGCATTCTGCAGAAGAGAAAACTGAGGGCACTGCATAGGAGCCCTGAGGCGAGAGGGAGCTGAGCCAGAAGTGGAGGAGGTAGGCAGGGGGCAATGTATGTTGGCAGAGCGCCGGATACCAGCTGCTACCCGCACTCCAGTCTAGCGCCCCCCCCTCCCCGACGCTGAGATCCTGTGCAGGCGGGCGCAATTGAAACCACAGTGATGTTAAGCAACGCTCTTCCTCCTGAGGTAACAAGAGATGAATGTGTAGGTAAACGCACTGTTCAAAAGAGGTGTTTGTACAAGTGGGAATGTATACTGAATCAATTGCGGCACATGGGTACACACTAACCCCACTTTCAAATATTGTTTGGACTCTCGTGCTCCTCTGAAGCAGCTCAGAAAACGAGGTTAGCTCCTAAACCGATGTATCCATATTTATAATCATGCACTGGGAGGCGTCGATAATTCTGGCCGTTTTTCACAAAATAAAGGAACCAGGTCCGCGACCAACACGACTGAAGGTGGCTGTAGTAACTTCTTTCTTAAGAATAAGACGAAGTCTTCAAGTAGCTTGAGTATTTATTCCAAGTTGAAGTTCAGATGAAATAAAGTGCATCAGCTCCAGTAAAGGTACATCAAGAATGACATAAGATCTACCAGTTACTGTTGCCCTGCACCCAGACATTCCAATTACATATATTACATTCCAATTAAAGGAACATGCTATCACTACACATCTCCCTTCTTTATAGAAAAATTAAAAGGAACATAAGAAACATAACAAAAATTATAACTTAATATCATTAATAAACTATAAGGATTTCTTTATACTCTGGACCCAACCATTATACGTTAAAATTAATTTAGTAAATTTCGCATCTTCCAAAGTGAACAGAACAGAACATTTGAGAACAGAACATGTGAAGTCACTCCTAACCATCCCCCTTTTCTAAAATGTAAGAGAGTAAAAAAAAAACCAAATCATCAACAAATATGTCATTAACATTTGATCATTAATATTAAACCTCAATGTTCTGAACACAATTAACTTGAACATCACTATCATCAGACTCAGAAACAGATGATTCATCATCATATTGAATATAAGTAATTTTTTTCTTTGAAAACTTCTTATTTTTTCGGTTGCAAACTCTTGAGAAATGACCCACCAATCCGCACTCTATACATTTAGCATGTTTAGCAGGGCATCTCTCAAAAGTAGCGGCATGTGAATAACTTCCACACCTAAAACACACCACATCACTAAATTTCTTTCTTTCACTACTCTCACTAAATTTCTTCTTCTCACTACTTTCCCACTCCTTCCTATCACGAAAATCACAATTTCCTCCCTCCCACTTATCTTTATACCTTGTTTTCTTCTCAACTACTTTGGCCACTAATTCCTTCTCCACCTTGTTATCTTGCGACATAGTGACTTTTGCACATCGGTCAGACAGTTCTGCCTTCTTAACCAAAGCCACTATATCTTTAAGACATTTGTCTCCTTCTACCCACAATTTGTCCTGTAATACCTTATTCTTAGTATACATCACTACCTGGTCACGTATAAAGTCATCATGTAATTGAGCAAACTCACACTTCCTTGCCAACTTTTTCAAAGCCGAAACAAGTTCTTCTACCGTCTCATTTTTCTCTTGCTTCCTGTGGAAGAATGCATGTCTAGTCACAGCAATTGATACTGAGGGAGAGAAATGATCATCTAAATCCATCAAGGCACATTCAAAAACATTAGAATTACCTTCCACTCTTTTATGTGTGTGCATATCTTGAAAAATACGCAAACCTTCCGGGCCTAGTGAATATAACAACATTCTCTTCTTCCTTTCCGGCGAGAATGTACCATTTACGTCTTCTAAATTCGCTATATAGTTAAAAAAATATGCCTTCCAATCCAACCAAGCAATCATCGGTTCTCCAGGAATAGCTAGAAATTCTTTGGGGGAATTGATTTGTAAATTTGAAGTCAGACGTACGCCTGACGGACCTTCGTCCCCAGTACCTGAATTCCTGGCTTCCAAAGACATACTCAAATTAAACACTCAACTAACCAGCAATTATAACCACTTCGTGAATGAACGTCAGTAAATAAACTAAAACTTTAAGAACTTTCTAAACTTCATGAAACCTCTGCTGCATGTATACCCTCTCCCTCTCCATGTAATACTTCATGAGCTTCGTGAAATTTCTTTTGCTAGTATGTCTCTTGTATAATTAAAGAAAATGAAAATGCGGTCACACAATTGAGCAGTTGGTATCCCTTAGTTATTCTGTTAATAATGCCAAGTTAATAAAATTATAATGATAAACACATTTCCTTGGACATTAACTTTCCGCATATCAGTACATTAGATAACATAGTAAATTGAATGCTGTGCGCACCAGCGGTGAGCATTTTCTCGCTTTAATGTCGTGTGTAACAGTGCGAAGTTCCTCATCAAGAATTAGTGCTTCTGTTATCACTGAAGAAATTTGCCCAAATAATGCTTGAAATGGGCTTTATTTCGTGAAATACGATCCTCGTGAAATGCTGCTAAGGAAATGTGAAATAGTCTTGTTAAGATGGCTGCTGCCGTCAAAAATGCTCAATGTTCGACGTGCGTGTTGATGTCACCAGTCACTTGTGAAGATGTTGCTACGGAGCTCCGATACAACCCTTCTAAAGATGGCCACTGCTGCTATTTATATTGGCATCTCCCGTTGGATTGGATCTTGAGGGTGTAGTTTCAACGGACTTGTTAAACATACAAAATTTGTCTCAAAATAATGTTAGTAATTGTATAAAGAGGAAGGCTTAATGTTTCTTTTGCTCCCCCTTTTTTTTTTGAAGAAGTGAAAAAATAGACTTCAAGAATAAACGCTGCATGCACTTTACTAGCTTCAAGAAAAGATAATTCTCATGAACTGAAAGATTCAATTTGATTGAGTAATAATTAAAAATAAATACCACACGCAGCTCGGAGGAAACGCTCTTGTTGTCCGTGGTCGCGTTGTCCTAGCAACCACAAGATGGCAGTGAAGAGCGTGGTGACGCTAGCATGTTATAGCAATGAACGTGGAAACGCGCTGATGTAACAGAAGCCTGCGTGCGTAGAGTCCATTTGTGCCTGAGAATGCTGCGTCGCTGTTACGTGTGAAGAACGAGATAGAGAACGAGGCAGTAATGGTGAGCGTTGAATGCTTTTTAAAAGATGCGCTGCGCTAACCACAAAGTTGCACGTTGGAATCAGCAAAGTACTGAACAGTTTTTGAAAACAATGCGGTTTTGTTGAAAACAATGAGGTTTTGAGCGCAATACGCGGTGATTGTTTTCTCTCCGCTTTCTTGACAGTCACAATCAGTTGCACACGCAAGGTAATCCTTTTCAGAATAGGAATTAAATCATGGAAAACGTTGGAGCCACAGAGTTGTAATTACACACAACGAGTTAGAAGATAGGGAAACGCTTCACACATATTTTTCTTTTGAATTACTCACAATTATTGTTGAAGAAAAACGATGAAAAGCGATGAAAAGTCAAGCGAATTTTTTTTTTAAAGAGAACTCGTTGAATTTGAAATTACAAGTGCCCATCTCGTCGCCAATTCTGTAGTAACTTCTTTCTTAAGAATAAGACGAAGTCTTCAAGTAGCTTGAGTATTTATTCCAAGTTGAAGTTCAGATGAAATAAAGTGCATCAGCTCCAGTAAAGGTACATCAAGAATGACATAAGATCTACCAGTTACTGTTGCCCTGCACCCAGACATTCCAATTACATATATAACATTCCAATTAAAGGAACATGCTATCACTACAGTGGCCCAGCAGAGGAGACAGCCCAGGAAGGCAAGCAGAATTCCTGCTGGTGTGAGGCCAGGCGGAGCAGGAACTCCTGAGCGACGGCGAGCAAGTAGTGAGCCCAGCTGATCCGTCCGACAGCCTGTGGAGTACCTGGAGAGCCGGTCAGCACCGGAACCACGACCAGCACACTGAGAGCGACGCGGTGCACTGGGGTGATGGTGCGAGTCCCCACTGCTGTTTGGGGTGGGTTTGCGGGCGTGTAGAAGGAGAGCTTCCTGCCCCGCAGGGTTAAAGGGGGGAGAAGCCCTTCTCTCTCGCGTGTGCCTCCAGCTGCTACAGAGTAAGAACCGGGACCCAGACTCACCTCAAGGTTGATTCACTGCTCCAGCCCGGCCCTCTTGGGACAAAGGGAGGTACTGCAGGGTGTATCTTTAAGTATTCCGGCAGCCTCCTTCACCGATGCAGAGGGTCAAAAGCGGGCTTATCTGCTGTCCGTGTGTGCTCTGCAGGGGGGGTGGGGGCACTTTTCAGGGGTCAGGGGCAAGGGGCGATGCCCATGCTTGCTTTAAACACTGGCAACACAATAAGAGGAATATTTAAAAAAAATCCGAATGCCGGGGATGGCAGCCAACTGCATGGGACGGGGGAAGAGAGGCAGGACGGGGCGGAAGAGACCAATCGTAGACGGCAAAGGAGAGGAAAGAGAGGGCGAGGAAGATAGACAGAGGAGGAGAGGAAGGAGAGAAGGATGAGTTGTAGGAAGAATTCTAGAGGACCGGAAGAATAGGAAGGGAGAAGAAGACAGGAAAGCAATGGCTCAAGACCAAGACGACCCTCACCGGCAGACGATAAAAAACAAAATGACGGCCGCAAAGCTCCGCAAATTTCGGATTCGGGGCGTGTTTGGCCGTCCCCAAAAGGGGTGGGGCTTAAAAGTGGAAAGAGCAGAACCAACACGCCCCCGAATCCAAAAGAGACGGGGCTTGTTTCGAGTGACGCCTCCCTCCTCCAATGGCTGGCCTCCGTTTAGGAAGCCGGCCAATGGAGGACAGAGGCGGGTTCAAGCCTCGTTTACTCTACACACTGAACAACAATAATTCTCCGACTTCCGGCTGGCAAGCCAGCCGTCGGTCCGAGACCTAAAAACGGCCCACATTTGCATAATGCCTTTCCTCAAATTACTGCTTCAGTGTAATTGCATTAAAAAGAAGGAGGGGGCTTAAAAAAATGCACGCATTCGTTTACACTAGTGAAACGCACCTGAAAACAAGTGAAGCCACTTCTACTGAGGCCCCCTGCCCCGCTCAGTATGTGCATACATTAATGGGCCGGCCAGCGAAACAAAGGGAGTGATACCTCTGCCTGTTGCTAAACCGGGGGTGGGGGACCGGTGGTGTTGGTGGCGGGGGGGGCTAACGGGACAGTGGTAATGAGCACCCATCTGCCTGTAGAAAGGCCACTCAGCCACCCACTGGGCCGCTGGCTATATTCCAAAAATAGAGACACCGCCCAAATCGGCACCAGACTGCTCAAAAAAGCAGCCCACAGCAGGAAGTCAGACACCGGCCCCTCGGGCATTGCCCGAATGCCCGCGTTACCAATCCGAGGCTGGTCACTAGCAATCACCAGCGATAGGCGCCCTAGAATATGGCTTCCTCTGATGACGTCATGTGGGATTTTGAGACCTATTGTTACATCATTTTTTTTGTACCGAAAAAGTGCTGGGTTGGGGTGTGAGTTGAGTCAATTGGCGATTTGGGGCTAGATGTAGGAAGCCTAATACCAGTCGGTACCAGCCGAAATTACAGAATTTTGGCCGTTACCGACTGGTATTAGGCTTTTCAGATGTAGGCGGCCACATTTCAGGATTCAGTAATTTACCGAATCGGTAATTTAAGAAATCGGTTAATTACTGAATTATTAAAATACCGATTCGGTAAATTACCGAATCTGTAATGTTATGTTATGTTATGTTAAAAGTTGATTTGTAGAGCGCACAGCTACTCGATTGAGTGTCCCGGCGCGGAAGCAGGATGAAGGCTCAACCCGAAAAGGGAGCTACGCACTGAGGTCTACCGCTGAAACAGCCACGTTTTTAGAGATTTCCTGAACCCCAGGAGATCCTGAGTTAACCTTAAGTCGATAGGTAGATTGTTCCACAATTTGGCTGCTAGCACCTGGAAAGAGTGACCCCCGATACGTGCCCGAAAGTATCTGGGGGACCGAGCCAGTTGCAGTGCTGCTGATCTGAGGGCACGGTGAGGGTGATAAAATGTAACTCTTTTTGTGATGTACCCAGCACCTAAATCGTGGAGGGCCTTAAAAGCCAGGACCATGGCTTTAAAATGAATCCTCTTGCGGACAGGGAGCCAATGAAGAGACTTCAACTGTGCAGCCATACGGGATCTAGGACCCAGCATGAGTATGGCTCTGGCTGCGGCGTTCTGGGTCGCCTGTAGTCTAGTCAGCAGATACTCAGGCAGACCCTGATAGAGTATATTCACGTAATCCAGCCTGGAGATTATCAATGCATGGACCACTGTTTTTCTGTGGGTGGTAGATAAGAGGGGCAGAAACTGTTTCAGCATCTTAAGCAGGCCAAAACATGACCCAGTCACAGATTGGATCTGTGCCTGCATGGGAAGATTTTCATCGAGCTTCACCCCCAGATTTTTCACTGTCTTTACAGGAGACGTGGGAGGGGACATATCAGCGGGCCACCAACTGAGCCAGAGGTTGCTGGGGCGGTGCCCGAAGAAGATAATATCCGATTTACCAGGGTTGCATTTAAGCTGGTTGTGCTGGAGCCAGGAGAATACCTTTGTAAGGCAGTTGTTAATTGTGTCGAACTTGAAGTCCATGTCTTTGCTGCTGGTAAGGAGCAGCTGCGTATCGTCGGCATACGATACGATTTTTGTGCCATGGTTTTCAGCCACAGTTGCAAGGAGTGTCATGTAGAGATTAAAGAGGATGGGACTCAGAATAGAACCCTGGGGCACACCCACCTCAAGGGGTGGGACCGGGGCCGCAAAAGATGGGGCCCATACTGTTTGCTGGCGGTCCTTTAAAAAGGAGGTGAACCAGTTGAGTACCGTACTCCCAAACCCGCACTCCCGGAGTCGCTGCAGGAGGCAATCGTGGGGGATGGTATCAAATGCCGCTGATAAGTCCAGGAGTATCAGATTGGCTTTGCCACCTCTGTCCACGTCCTCTTTTATAGCTTCAGATACTTCCAGGAGAGCCGTCTCTGTACTGAAGTTGGCCCTGAACCCTGACTGACTCTGGTGGAGTAAGGAGTTGGTTTCAATAAACTCTGTGGTGACCTTGTTCACCACTTTTTCCATGTAGGGAGCACTCAAGTGAGTGCTTCTTACATTTAAGGATTAGTTATTTACAATCAACTATTAGTTGGTAGTAAATAACGAATTCCTTTTAAAAAGCAATTTTTTGTTTTTTATTCATAGCCATGTGGCAGACATACATGCCCTTGGGGCATGTATGTGTGCCACATGTGCACCCATGCACTATTCAGGGGTGCAACAGGGTGTCAATGTGACACCCTGCCACCCTTGAAAGGGTTCCCCCTATTACCGATTTGGTATTTACCGAATCAGTATTTAGATTCGGTATTTACCGAATCGGTTTTTACCGAATCGGTATTTCCCATTCATTCCTATGGGCCTCCAGGCCCATAGGAATGAATGGGAATTACTGAATCGGTATTTACCGATTCGGTAAATACAGAATCGGTAAATACCAATTCTTAATTACCAAATCTTACAGATTCGGTAATTTTTACCGAAAAATTATCTACATCCCATTTACCTATTCTTAAATACCGAATCAGTAAAATTCGGTATTTAAGAATAGATAAATTGAGATTACCTACATCTGGCTCTTGGTGTTTAAAATACTTAATTTGAGGCAGTGGTTTCCGGTGCTCGGCACCAGCACTTAATTGGGAGCACCAGCGCTTATGACAGTCTGCCACATGATGGGCTGTTTGTCTGATTTAGAGTGAGCACAACAACAGCTTGTTTACTAATTCAATGTACGTAAAAAATTACTATTACCTGCCGCCTATGCTAATCTTATAGTTTTGGGGGCCTGGAATAGTCTGAAATGTCACACTTGTCGGAGTGTTATGGTTGAACCTTGTTTAGTACTGTCAGAGGGCAGTATAGGCTGCAGTGAAATTCTGATGAGGGCCTGGCCTTTATGTTGAATTAGTCGAAGCCTGACACTTCAGCTCCCACAAACTGTTCTCCTTGCCTCTTTCTTTCACGACTGAAAAAAGTAAAAAACTCAGGGACGCCAAAATATGTCCCTGTTGGTAATGAAGTCTGACGATTCATGGGACAGGGAGTCAGCTGAAATGAGGTGAGCGCACAAGTGTAGTGGGGTCACTGCTCCGGGTTGGCGGGCTACTGCTGGAAATGTCGCTACTCACTGAGGGCTTCCGGACAGTGGGTGTTCACTGCCGCCGCCAAGAGGCTGCTCACTGCGGCCGCCTGTGGCTGTTCACTGGGGTCTGCCTGCCTAAGGCTGCTCACTGCGGCCAGCCAGAGGCTGTACACTGCAGCCTGCCAGGAGGCTGCTCAGTTTGGCACACCGCACGTCTCCTTGAGCTACCGGCTGAAGGCCAACATCTACCGTGGAACCGATGCTGCTCAGAAATGGTTTCACCCCCAGCAGCCGGGCGAGCTTCCTTCAGGCTCTGCAGATGCAGCCCTCTCCCACACACGGGTCCGTGCTGCGAAGCCGTCATCTGCAGTGTCCGCTCTTCACACGCGCATTGTCCGTCTGTCTGGGAGCCACCTGCTACAATTCATTAACGTTACACGTTCACGTGCTTGAGAGGGGACAATCAAGTGTTTTTATCGGTCTCTTCGTGGCTTAGCGAGGGTGCTGCTCTTTGTTGTGTGGGATCCTGTCATGTGATCTCATCTCCGTGTCTCATCGCGGGTACAAAGGATGTGGGCCAAGGAGCGGTTCTCACGGTGGAGACCTGCGTCCGGGAAGGCCACGTCCTCTGCGAAGATAAGAAGCGCACCGTCCAGCAAATGAAAAGGGCTCCCAGACGTAACGCGGGAGTGAGGAAGAGAGTAAACAAGAGCTGGCCAGGCATCCGCTGTTTATTTTTGCATCGCGCTTTGACTTTAAAGTGAAAGCGAGATGCAAAAATAAACACGCAGCACCATGTCTCTTTTTTGTCCGGCCCAATCAGAGAGCCAGGCTGGCGCGTGCAAGGCAGTGTGACGAAGCTTCTGATAAGAAACTTCGTCAGGACAGCCGTAATGCAGGGGATCCAGTCCGGATGGGCCGGGCAAAAAACCGAAAAGGAGGCACCCTAGAAGCCTTATTCCCAATGGCAGCTCACCGTTTAACAGAAACGGTGATGCGAGCCAATGGGGAAAAGGGGCCTTTTCACAAGGTATTCATGTGCAATAAATCTCGCGAAACGGGCAGCGCATGCGCTGCCAGCCACGCTAGACCTAAAAAAGAAGTGGGGGGACTCTCCAAGTTAGGTGGTGTGACAGGAAGTGACATCACGACAGGAAGTGACATCACATGTGCAGCAGATCTATCATTTGCACGTATTGCAAGATTTAACAATTGAAGCTGCTCAGTGCTTAAGCCTGGGACTTAAGGTCCCGCTATAGAGGAATTAACAGCCCAATTAACAGCCCAAATAAGGATGAAGTTTTGGTGTTCAACTACATTAGCAAAGACATTAAGTGCTGTAAGCGAGGCATGCTAAAACATTGCACCATGAACAACAGCAGAGTTTGCGCATTGTAAATAAACAAAGACAACTACATGATAGAAACTACAATAGTGCTTATCAAAACTATAACATTTATTATGCTACCTACAACACCACATTTAAATATACTGACAAGTTTAATAAACTGTGGCCATGATAAAAAAAATGCAAGGTGCACCCTGTACAGTTTCAATCTAATACTATGTACATCTGTTATTGCAGATATTATGGGACATGTTATACTGCCACAGGATGTTTGACCATGGAAAATTAGCATTACATAGAACCGTGGTGGGTGCACTCCCTGTCCCCTTAATACGTCATTGGTTATAGGAGAACGCACATTATATACAACAGAGGTGAAGGTTCATTCAGTCTACTGTTAATGAAAGTTTCGCAGCTTCCCCAGGCATTCACAGTAAAGTGCCTATTAAACTAAAGGGCTTGGCATTTGTGAACTCATGATGAACCGATAAAGCGTCCTCTAATCAATCAAAGGGAGTAGGCGTTTTTACTTTCTGGACAGCATGGTGTACATTAACAGTCAGAGGTGCAACTAGAGTGAAATTAGGAGGGGGGGGACTAATTCTTCCAGCGATCGACAGAGTGAAGATGGCGGGTATCTAATAACGAGTGAAAACACAACAAAGCCTCATTCACAAGCAAATGGTCTTTTAAAGGCCTATGAAGTACTCGGGTGGGGTTGTGTGTGTGCCGGGGAAGCTGTCTCAGCCCGGCTGCCACACACAGCAGGGGGGAGGGAAGACTGGAGCCCTTTGAGCACAATGGGCGTGGCGCGCCGGTTTACAATAGCCTGTGTGGTTCTTGAAGACAAGATCAGTTTAGGTACTTCAAAATTAACATTGACTACTATCAACTCTAAATCATGTTTTGTGACAGCCTGTTGTACAGTTGAATATACTATGACTAGGTAGTGTGCTTCCCAATAGGGACCGCCTACGAGTGGGAATTACCCTTTATCTCCCAATTTCAATTATTTCTAAATCTGTTTTGGAGGAGATGGACTTGGGCGATAGCCTAATAATAAAATCTGATTAGGAGATGTAAGAAGCTGAATGCCTGTTGCTTTAATGGGAACACAAGAGCATTATTTTGGTTTTTTGCACCATGGCATTTTATAACATCTGTTACTTGGGCATGAACGCATTTGGATAGCATACGGCAGCATCACATCATTTCCATCCTTTTACAAAATGGGTATTTGATTTTAAAGGAATGTGCACAAGATGATAATGATCAGAATAATGATAGCATAAGACGTATAGCTATCCCTAAATGTCAAAGTAGTCTTGGGTTAAGCCTCAGCACAGTAGGACTCCCAGGCAAGGCCGCATAGAACGGCCAGTTGGTATAAAACTCGCAGTTCAAGGGCAATGGGTGCTGCGAATGAAAAAGAGAATGCGGCACACAAGTGCTTTGCTGGCTCTTCTAGTCACTTGCTGATTTTCATCCTGTAGCATTTGCAGTTTTAGCCAAATAATCACGTTGGTGTGTAAGAGTTCCATTATTAAAACCCCGGTTATATTCACGTTTGTCCAACAATGTTAAGTGCATTTCTGATTCGATATGTTTCTTTCTTATTGAGAGGGTAGTCAACGTCTATCACTAGCTCATTGTTGGACAAGTGGAGCAGGAGGTGGTGTCTTCACCTTCTATAAACGTTTGGGTGCGTGGAAGTGTTTCTCGAAAGTTTGTCAGCATTTGACCGTGTATCATGTCACCTAGATTGCACCAATTATATTCACCAGCATTTGCAGATTGGGTTCATCAGCACACTGCAGCGTTTCAAATAGTGTATTTTATGGGCTGTGAATCTGCAGTTATTTTTGCTGAAGAGGGCCCCTGCATTATTTCCATATTGAACCGATTATGTGGGTGTTTGAGCTACTATCTATCTATATATATATATAAATATATCTTAAAGGCTGCTTGTATTTATATTGCTTCAAGTATTCTGTGGGATGCCCGAATGACATCATATTACAGCTGGACGTGGTTCGATGTTAGAATCACACTTGTCCGCTGACTGTGTTTATTTATTGCACTGCAACCCGCTGGGTCCCCGGGCAGTGCTTTACAAATGAGATTGGCTGCTCAGCTGATACATTCCTTGCCTATGAAACAGCTGAAAAAGTTTGGGGCGGCCGTGAGGGCAAGTAACAGCATCATTGAAAGTCCAGCATTTGAGCAGGGGGAACGGCATCCACCCGGTAAAATAAGTGGGGGGATGCCGTCCACCCAAGTGGTACCCCGACTCGTGCCCTGCTACTGGAGGGAGTAAAGTGGATTCAAAGTCTGCGTATGGCGTGCAAAAAGCCTCTATAATTGGCAGCAAGTTGGACTCGCTTAACACAACCTTCGGCTATACTTAATACCCTAATCATGCCCTCACAATGAACTAACACTGAGTAACTATCCCTTCCCCTTCCGTGAAACAATTCCCACTCCCCCTAAACCTATTCCCCCGTTCTTATTAATGTTTAACATGCCTAAAGTGCAGTTTTCGCAAACTGTGTTCGTGCAGGTCATTTAGGGATCGCCAGAGGGCGCAGCTGCGATCCGTGGCTTGACCCTTCCGACCCGGGCACTGCTTTTTCGACCCCCTGCGCCAGAGGAGGCAAAGTCAGTGCAAAGAACACATGGACAGCTTGTTCTCATAGTCGTTTTGTCAATTTCCTATTACACTCGTGGTGACTAATAGCTTATTATTCACTATTAGTCTAATAACCAAGCATTTGCAATGCAATCAGTCTCGCCTTTGGGACCTTATGTGTAGTTAGCTATGCAGGAGATTAGCCTGGGTGCTGAAACAGCTACTGTTCTTTCACATTGAGGGAAAGTAAGCACCAAAGTGCGTGACATGCCAGGTATGGACACACATGGAAAGAAGTATTGCCTTTCAGCAGGAAATGTTATAGTCCAAAGCTCTGTTTTTAATATAAAATCAGGGCCTTCGGTGGTCTTATCACTAAAAATACAAGATTTGAAAAAAATATTATTGTTTACGGGTGCTTGTGGAAGACAATTCCTATGGACTTGAATCTAGAGAATGCTAAAGTGATTCTTGTATTTTACTGACCTCTGCTGGTCGTTTTCTACCACGAAAGTTAAATAGAGGCAGTTGCCAGAAAAAAGTCCCTCAGCAGAAAGCAATTCAGGTATTCTACTGACCTCTGCTGGGTGTTTTCCATCAAGACAGTTTAATAGAGGCAGGTGAACAGAAAAAAGTCTCTAAGCGGAAGCAGACAAGTCCTAGGGCTGATCTCCAGAGCCCACAAAGTAAATGCACATAAGTATATACTAAAGTATATAAGTATATACAAGAGGTTTTGAATGCTCGACCTAAAAAACGAGAACAAGGAGCTGAAACAAGACTTTATGTTGCAGCTGAGGTAATTAGAAAAATACTTTTGCACTCATGATAGGTGAGAGTTTGTGCAAGGCAGATAGCATGTGTATCATTGAGCACAAAAGAGAGTTGGGTAACCAACAGACAACAGGGCGCTCAGCACAATCCGGGGAAATGTTCAATAGTTAGATGTAGGGTGGTGCTTCCAGGAAAGAGGATGCGGTTCCCAACATCCACACAGGTTCACCTAGATAAACCACAAATTAAACAAATGTCCTCCCGAGCACTCTGATAATAAATTAAGGACAATCCAACAGTAATAAGTTCTTGCAAGTCCTTGTTGGCCCAGTCACCACAGTCCAATTTCAAAATCACACTCCGATATTCCAGAAAAATTGTTCCAATCACGTTTATTTCCCCAAAGTCATATTCATTTTCTCCAGTGATGCAGCCTACACGTGTTTCGTCATGATTATTCTCATCAGACTGACTCCCTAAGGGCTTTCACAAATGTGGAAGATGCAGTTCTTGCAGGTGGGCTAGCAAGAAGGTGAATAGTTTCAGCTACAATGGTTCTGAAACCTTTGAGATTAATAACTTTATAAACTGTGATACCACCTTTGTGGTTTATGTTATAGCTTGCTCATGCAGCAAAATTTATGTCGGGAGTACAATTAGGAGACTACGTGACAGAATGGTAGAACATTTTAGAGCATGGAAAAATGGGGATACTAGGTACCCCATTGCGGCACATGCTGTTCAGAACTTTGGTAAAATGGATGAACATAAATTTAGCTTTCATGGAATTGACCATGTGACCCAGGACCCACGAGGGGGCAACAGGCTGCTGAAACGTAGACGTAGAGAGGTAATTTGGATGATGAAACTTAGAGCAGTAGAGGACGGTATGAATACTGATAATGAATTTTAATTTTTTCTGGGACAAGAATGATGGGCAACTTATTGTACAATTTATGTATATTACTCCTGAATGACGTTGTAGTAAAATATAGTATGAGTTACTCTACCCTGCTACAAAGGCAAAGGCAACTGATCTATTGAAGATGATTTCGGACGTGCATATATATGATTTTCAGCTATGGAATGTCTGAATACTGTAATGCTGTATACTATGAGACACTCTGCCGCCTTTCGGGTACTATTTATCACTGTGTAAAAATCAATTGTTATTTAGAACCCTGCTAATGTAGTGACGGTTTCAGTGATTATACTCACTACGTGATACGGGTTAATTGGGTATGAATATGTATATACATTAGTTGACATTGTGGGAATACTATTAACTGTTACCTTCACCTCTCTTTGGGTGGATTGCTTAATTTATGTATTAATTTCAACTTTTGTATCTGTATGCACCTTTATCTCTCTCTCTCCTTTTACTTAACTTTTCTTGTCAAAACTTCACCCCTGAACTAATATATCCGCTCTCTCACTCCTTATGAAGCTGTACGCGAATATTTATGGAACAACTTATTTTATTCATTTATTTGGAGCAGTGTAATAAACCTAGGGAGTGCCTGCCCAAGTTTTGGTGATTACATAGATTAAGTTGTGATGAATTTGGTATAATGTAGAATATGAATTCCATGCGAGACACAGCCTGGTTAGGGTGCAGTAATAACGTGAGTAACGAATAAGGTTGATAGATATAACCGTCCTTGGTATATAGTGCTGACACTTTTTTGTGAATATTTGGACTTACAGTAAACAAACTCTGGCAGTATTGAACGGTTTTAGTTATATTTGATAGTAAATAAAGCCAACTTGTATGTTACAAGATGGCGCCTGTGGTTCTGAGCTGTACGGGATACCTAAAATGGTGCTGATTTTCTCGCCTGTATTTAGTTTGCGAAGCTGTGTATATATATATAGCCAACAGTCAAGGTAATCAGCAATGTTGGGTGTGATGAGATATAATAACCCGTATAGAGGGAGATATACTCAACAATTTTGAGTAAATTTACCGACTCGGATATTCAAAGATGGCGCCTGCGGTTCTGGGCTGGCATTAGTTATTCTAAGATGGCGCCCAAGCTAGACGCCAGTACGCCGATATATAGTTTGCGAATTTGTGTATATATTCAGTTATAAATAGAGCTAATTAGGAATGCTGGGTGAGACGTGATAATCTAATCCTTATGGAGGGCGATGAACGTTACAAATCTGAGTTACTTTGCCGACTTTTGACACTCAAAGATGGCGCCCGCGCCTCTGGGCCTATATTAGACATTCTAAGATGGCGCCTAAACGAGACGCCAGTATGGGATAGTGGAGATACGCACTACCTGTTTGTCGGTAAGAACCGAGGAATGCCTCAATTTTGTATGAAGGTTAGTTTTTGCTTTAGGAATTAAGATACACACTGAATGGACTATTATTACTCTCTCTTTTTTAGTAATTGGAATTGCGGATCTTGAAAATTTTGGGAGATATTAGTATGGATAGTGGAGATAATCGCTAGCTGTCTTTCCGGTAAGAACAGGGTATCGTTGCAATTTACTAAGAAGGTTAACGTTTTGGTTTATAATTAACGCTATTTACTGGGAATGTGATTACTGTCACTTTTCGTAGAAATTTGGACTATGAACCTTAGGACTTTGTGGAAATATTAGGAGAACATATGGAATAAGGAAGATTATATTATATGATTAATTTTTATAATTTTTACTATTTGATTTCAGTAGTGAATGATTGCTGATGCCATGTTTTGAGATGATACGAACACTACAAGGAATATAGTGAAGGATTCTTATTTAGGTACGCGGAAATTGTAAAAATGAGTACAAGTATAATATTGTGAGGCACAAACTGAGTGCCTTATTGTGCTGTGTGTATTCCACAAATTAAAGGGCTGAGGAGATAACTGTATCGTAGGGGTTTGAGGAACTCTCTGTTTGGGGACCGTACTAAAGAATGGATTGTACGTTATGTGGCCATTATTGTGACAGTGTGTTCAATATGGTTTATTATGATTTCAGGTGTTGTGATTGTACCTAATATTGGGACAGTTGAGCCACTGAAGAGTGTAAAGAAATAACAGGTGACCACCATTTACCATACAGATAGAGATGTGCAATATGTTTTAAGCTATGACGATTCTTTTCCTAATTCTGGTAATGGACCTATTATACTTTGCACAAGCTGGAGGAGAAGCATGTGAATGGCTTGGGTTCTGCTATCTTTTCATACTCTCTTCTTTCCACCAGGGACCCTTGACTCCGCCTATCCTTTTCCTAATCTATACTATTGGTTTAATGATATTGGGCGAAGATGGGTCCTAATAACTGATGGGACTTTATGTTTATTTTGGGTTGCAGCCCTGAGGAAGTCAGTGTGATGAGAATAATCACGACGAAACACGTGTAGGCTGCATCACTGGATGAAAATGAATATGACTTTGGAGAAATAAACGTGGTTGGAACAATTTTTCCGGAATATTGGAGTGTGATTTTGAAATTGGACTGTGGTAACTGTGCCAAAAAGTACTTGCAAGAACTTATTACTGTTGGATTGTCCTTAATTTATTATCAGAGTGCATGGTTGTCTGTATGTGTGAGCTTGTGTGTGTGTGTGAGAGTGAAAGTGAGTGAGTGAGTGTCCGTGACAGGCAGTGAGTGTCAGGAAATGAACATGAGGGAGTCTCAGAATGAGTGCGGCTAGGAGTGACTGAAAGAGTGGATCACTGAGAATCAATCAGAAAGAATGAGTGGGAGGGAGGGTTACGCTGACGACACGCAAGTGATAGTGTCACTGTCCAAAAAACAACGGCATGTCAGCAGAGTGGTTTCGGGATTGCATGTCCTCTGTAATGGCATGGGTGACTGTCAACTTTTTAAAACTCAACAGGGAGAAGACCGAGGTCCTGGAATTCGGCAAGAAATCCTCTTTCTGGAACCAGTCCTGGTGGCCTCCTGAAGCGGGAGTTTGCCCTCAGTCAGTACTGAAGGCCAAAAATCTCGGTTTTATCATTGATCGTGAACTTACCTGTGCCCCTCAGGTAAATCAGGTGGTTTCCACCTGCTTCTTCACACAAACTATTGCGCAAAATCCTCCCTTTCATTCCACTTTCCCTTAGAAAAACGGTGGTAGGCGCTCTTATACTATTGAGGATTTATTACTGCAATGCCCTCTATCTGGGCATGAGAGTCAAACAACTCAGTAAACCTCAATCAGTCCAAAATGCTGCAGCTTGAGTGCTGTGTGGCCTACCCAGGCACCACCCCACCTCAGCTACCATCAAACATCTCCACTGGCTCCCGGTGAGGCGTCGGGTGGAGTTTAAAGCTTTATGTCTAGTACATAAAGCTTTGTATGGGGGTGGTGCGCATGACGTATGATCACTCTTCCCCTGGTACATTCTGTCACGCTGCCTAAGGTGATTGGACACTGGTCTGGTTCATCTTCCTCAGATGAAAAGGGTCAGATGGGGTGGCAAACTTTTTCTTTTTTGGCTGCCAACCTGTCGAACTCTCTCGCCGCAATGCTTCGACTTCAGCCTTCTCGTACCATCTTTAGGAAAGCTATCATAACCAGGCTTTTCCAACAAGGTTAATGTTAGTGCAGCCACTCCAATCGTTTACACCCAGCGCCAAGAAGCCCCGGCATAAGTGCGCTTTATAAATACATTCAGTCAGTAAGTGAGTGAGTCAGTCAGTTATTTCTTACTATGTATTCTGCGGTTCTTTTACTCCTATTGCCCCAAACTCTTCCCTAAAGCCTTCGCACCGCTTGAAAAAGTATTGGCAGCTAAGGTATCTAGTCACTGCACCACCTAAAATAATCACCCATAGAGAATTAGATGAGAATTGCCCTCCTCAAATGACCAGCTACCAGATGGTCATGTCCTAGACATTTTAGAACACAAAAGATGAGTGGTAATTATAAATTACAGAGTCCCATCCACAACAAATTTTTGCTGAAGTATGCAAAAAGTCGGTTTGTTTTTGCAAATTCTTTTACTATCTTCTCAACAAAAAAAACACATGCAGCTAAAGTGTTTCACCCAACACATGGGCTTCTTCAGGGCAATGTGATTCTACTAGCTACAGTTTGTGCATTGGAAGAATGGTCGCATCTCACTGAGGATTGGAAAATGTGTACCACTCTATTCTCACACCGTTATGGTCACAAGATATCAACAATAAATAAGAATCTGAAAATCGCAATGCGTTCAGAAAGTTCTATGTCCTATAATATTAGGGTGATTTTAAAACGAAATGCAGGGTTCAGCAACCAGAACGACCCACCGCTTGCTCCCAGTGACAACATTGTACCACAACCATCCCTCATGCCCAGCCTACTACATAATGCATTCCTAATGCACCATGGTGTAAGAAGGGCGAGCCAAACACTGGGACAAACTTGACCCCATAATTTGATATTGTGCAGCAAGGTGAGATACAGCAGCAGCATGGTCGCCAGGTCATCAGGGCCGCTGTGTGCTCCCTCAAAGTTCCCTGGGTGGAGAGGGTGGTTTCCTTCCCTCCGTCCCAGGCCTGGCTTGGGGCAGAAAAATAGACTTGGAGTCTATGTATGATGTGCAAAACCCACATTAATTGTGAGCCAGTTGGGCTCACATAACACAAACTTCAACTTTGCTTTACACACTAATCATCCCCTCACAATGAACTAACATTGAATAACCATCCCTTCCCCCACTAAACAATTCAACCCCTACTCTCCAAACTCACCTGTCTTCCTCATTACATTTTAGCATCCCTAAATTCCAATTTTCCCATTTTATGCTCCTAGCCTTGGCATTCTTCCAACTGGCTGAACGATTTCTTTTTGCATACAATACCTGCCTGCTCCCGCAAAGCCTCTGGTACGTAAACATGGATCATGTGTTTGCGCCATGACATAGGCCTGTCTCACGGATTACGGTCCGGGAGGGGCCCCTAAAGTTCTACCATCTAGGTAGCGGAAGGCTGCTGCCTCCATCAGGAGTTAAGCAGCAAAAGCACAGTGTGGCAGCATGCTGTGTAATGATCAGAAGTAGTGAGTGTTAGGCCTGGCATCCTTGGCGTGGGTCTCCCTTTCCATTTTCATTATGCCTCCTACGTGTATGACCTATTTCTGTGCTGGACAAGATGCTCTGAGCACTGTGCCACTGCTGATCAGTGCCACAGTGCAAGTGCTCCTTCTGATAAATATGACATCTTATATTCGTATCTGACCCAGGGAAAATGGTAGAGATTCCAGACGAGTGTCCCTGAACTAAGGAGTTCATAATGCATTACTTTAGGGGAATGATTTTTAGACTCTGAGCTTGGAAATAGCACTTTTAGAAAGTGACTATTTTCTTACCCAAACCTTGCTGTGTGCTGCTGAAGATGTGTAGTCAGATGTCCGGGAAAAGTGACAGGGTCTGGGCCGTCTCCAGAGCCTGGTGGTAGCTGGCTGCATTTAGATGGGAGGTGTGGAGTAGTTTCTGTTGAGCATCCTGCCTTCCTCAGTACCGGCCCCACTTTCTGCTGAGCGTCTGACAACCCTGCCTTCCTCCTTCAAAGGAAAGAGGGGTCATCTGGCAGGAAACACCCACAACAAGGACCTGGGTACCGGGGAACACCCTGCCGGATCAAACAACTTCAAAGACCCCTTTTGCCCTATAACTAGGGGCCTTTTTGGCTGTAGTTTTTTAGATTGCTTTGGACTAAGAAGAGCCCTGCTGACCTTGTCGCGGCTCACATCTTTCACACGTACCTCTTGTACGCCTCGCATCTCACCTGACGAGCCCTGCTCACTTTGTCGTGGCTCACACCCTACGAACCGTACCTCCTGTATGCATCGCATTGCACCTCTATAGCCCAGCAGTATTTCAGCAAGGCTCGTATGCCACGAGCCGAACATCAAGTGCGCCTCGTACCAACATCTGCAGCCCAGCAGTATTTCAGCGTGGTTCGTACGCCTCGTACCAATATCTACAGCCCAGCAGTATTGCAGCGCGGCTCGTACGCCTCGTACCGACATCTGCAGCCCAGCAGTATTTCAGCGCGGCTCGTACGCATCGTACTGACATCTACAGCCCAGCAGTATTTCAGCGCGGCTCGTACGCCTCGAGCGGAACATCAAGTACGCCACGTACCAACGTCTACAGTCCAGCAGCTTCTCATTGCAGTTCCCCTGAACTGACTCGTACTATGCTACGCATAGTACCAGCTGATTCCACATCACCCCCCTGTAGACTGTGAGTATCCGAGTCACACCAGCCACTCGAAACCGAACTGAACTGAGTCTCGTTGCAACACACTTACAACCACCTTTTTCTTTTAACTTATTGTGGATTCTTTTTTTACCGTTATTTGCCTGATGATAAAGATTATAAAGAACGTTATATTTTCACATACAACTGGTGTGGTGTCCATTTGTAGAGTGTCAAGATATTACTGTACATGGTCATAAATGCGTTATACCTTTCTTCGAAGATAAGTCTAATCGCTCGGCAACGCTACTAAGGGGGTAATCTTCTACCCTAACTAGAGGAGCTGGGTCCCTGATTGGTCAGAAGTAACTACCTCTGCCAACCAGAGACATCCAAATCTAACAGTGAGCATTACTTTATTACCCTGTGTCAGTGGAATGAGGCTCACTCGCATTTTTAAAAGTTCTTCTGCTTAACTCAACCTTGCCCTACATTATGCAAAGGTGGAGTACAGTGCAGCGCATGAGTAGTGACTCTGCACTGGATATATGTGTGTCTGGGAAGGGTACATTACAGGGAAAGAAAAGTACTATGCAGGGTATGTGTGCATAGTGCATGCACTGGGTATATATATATACCTGAAAGGAATACATTGCCGGAGAGATGTAGCACTGTGCAGTGTGTGCACAATGAAAGCATGTGCGAAGTGTATGTATGCTTGTATGAAGTACAATACATGAAGGGTGAAGCATTGTGCAGCTTGCACAGGATGAGTGTGCCTGCTGTTGGTGTGTGTGTTTGCAGATAACATGCCCTGTTATATTATAGAATTTTTTTGGTGGTGAACAGTGTGCGCAGACTGAATGTGTCTACTGAATGTATGTGTACTTGTAATGGTACAATGCATGGAGGTAACAAGTTGGACAGTAAGTGTGCTGTGAATGAACACTTAGTAAGTGTGCCTGCATTAGCACTCTATTTGCACTGGGGGACTCTGAGTTCAGTTTTGGGAACCCCAGTCCTGCCTGGTGAAGAGTAAGAAATGAGGAGGAGGGGAATTCCCCTGACAGATTACTACATTTCTGCATTCCTGTGAGCTGGGTAGGACACACTGGAGGAAGAGACTCTTCCTTTACACTTCAAAAGATTGCTCTTTGATTCAGTGATATATCACAAGGAAGGGGTCTGGAAACATCTGAAAGAGGAGATGGGGCTGATAAAGGATAAGGGAATCATGAAAAGGAGGGCTTGGAGCCTGGGATTAACCTTTTGATGCACATATCACTGTGGCAGACATCCAGGTGTGAACTCTGGTCACTCCTATGAATTGTATTGTGGGTCAATCAGCTTCAGGGTCTTGCCTGCTGTGACAGAAATTCTTTCAAAGAGAAACAAGAAAAAGAGAAGTGGATACTTCCAAAGAAACAGACCCCGAGCATAAAACTGTAAACAATCACAACCTAAATCACATTTTTTGTCAGGAAATGGACTATAAGAAGGGGAGATTGATACCCTAACATTTGTGAGCAGGAGAAGCGCTGCAAGACATCTATCTGAGACCTGGACTGGAAGCAAAGGCCTGTTTGTCCCCCTGCTGGTTAAGGAGACATAACCTAGGAAAACCAAGATCACCTGCCCTGGAGTCTGAAGCACAGAGCTGGCCTGCTTGCCAAGACAGATGTGCCCTGTGAAGAAGAGGAGAGTTTTGGAAGGAGCAAAGCCCAGTATGGAGCCCTGCCGAGAGGACTTCCTGAGTGATTGCCCGTGTTCTGGGTCGGTGCAGTGACCCATGTATGCCAGGAGAGAGCCGCCTTAGACTGAACTGTGTGTTAATTGACATGTAGATTTAGCTAAGCCCATATCACCACACTGCGATGACCCGGTACGCCAGGAGGGGCCCGGGTAAAGTTGCTCCTGAAGGAGCGCTGAGACTAGTAACTGCTGGAGGGGCTGCTTGTACCTACAATGCCAAACAAACTCAGGCAGCGAAAGAAATGCCCCTGATTGGCCCCCAAGGACTGTATAGGACACCTCTGATGACGACGCACCCTTGGTGTGCTCCAGTCAGGAGTTGAAGAAAGAATTACCCCACCACCCCTGCTGGAAAAGGCTGACTAACCACGTCTTCACAAGCTGGGAGTTGCTCCAAAGGTTGTAGACGCAGGCAGTGCCACTACAGAAGAGGGAACGCCTGTGCCACTGGGTGTTGTTGCTTAGGCTGCCAGCAGTCGTACTTCTCCAAGCAGGATCAGAAATCCCAGTTGTTCGGGCTGAGGACACTCTCCACCCTGCTGTATGCTTCTGTGCTGCAGGATCGGGTAAGCCTTTAACTGGGTCTATTGAGCTTCAGTGACTCTGTGCTAACAGTGTTGCAGCACCATAGACACTTTTGACTAAATCCTGAAGAGTCAAAGCAGAACACTTGAGCACAGCTGTTGTATAGTTATATAATTCCCTATAGTTATGTTGGTTTATTCCTGCAGAAAGTTGATGATCAAGTGTAAAACTCTTGGAGGGCTGGAGTGAAAAGAGAGAATCTTGGCATTGCATTAAGCTGTGACTGGAGTTTCTCTAGCTAAATAAAGAAGGAAAGTTATTCTCATCATTTGGACTTCGTGCTTCACTGACATCAAATTTGGCGACGAGGATGGGATCCGGACCTACTTCCTTGGAGAAACTTCAACACGCATCATTGTTCTCCTCGTTTTATCACTGACAGCTTGTTTCTTTTATGTGTCCTGTACTTTGGCTTTTTAGCTTTCTGCATTTCTGGTGCTTATTTCCTCGGAGTTTCTTATTATTTTATTTGTTGTTTAGCCCCTAGGTGCCATTCCTAGCTTGAGCGTTTCCGCTCTTTGTGCCACGAGCCTCAACAACATATGCTCTCTCATGCCCTCCAGTACTACTTCTGCTTGTGCACGGTCTTGACTGGGATGACGCCTCACTCTGCGCCGACCTCGCATCTTAACTCGATCTTTCTCGCGCACGGCCCAGACGTTGCAAGGATTGTTTGGCTTCCCTCTTCGCCTGCCTAACGTGAAATGAAGCCACTGTGGTATCTACGCTCAACTGGCCTCTACCTTACTGCATTGCTTACCTAATGTGCCCCTGATCGTTCAATGCTTATACCAGACTTGTCTTCGTTTTGGCAACAATTTCTTCAGAGTTTATTTCCTCATGCATCTTTGCTGTGTCTACATCTCCTGCTACAGAAAGCCAAGCCCTGTGTCTCTTCTCTTAGATACTTCATAGCTTAAAATAGAAAAAGGCCTGCAACATTTCATACACTGAAAACAGAAAAAAGACAACTGCCTTTCAGGTACTACATTGGATGTTATAGAAATAGGACTATATTATCAGGTATCCCTATTCTATACTGTTAGCGCTGCCTCATCCAATTGTTTTTTTTTCTCGGTTATCATATCGGGTACCGGTGTGGATATTTGTACCTATGTATTATGAACTGCTTATCTTTGTGTTTTATTTATTGTTTGGATATTTTTTCTTAATTATCTGGCAAGGTCATGCAAAATGTATCTCCTCTTCTGTTCTTCCAAACAACACAGAGTTACCCACTTCTTCCATTGTTAAAATGAAAAAAAGTATTTTTTAACTATTTGAGCGTATGTGATACAAACCTGTCTCCAGGAAAAAAAACATGTTGTTACATTGTCTCTGTGCTGAAGGTCTATTTTAGAAACATTACCTGATATTGATGTGGATGGTGAAGGTGATGCCTCTTTTAAATGAGTTTGAGTCCATAATTAAGAAATTGGACACCCATTTTCTACCATCTTACATATGTATTATTTTGGTAAACATAAACCAGGTGAAAATGAATTGGTAGAGGATTTTCTTACAGCTCTCCACAAATTAGCCTCTGCATGTAATTTCGGGGACAACACTGAAGAGAGAATTCATGATCAATTTGTGCTTGAATGCGAGTGTGATAAAATAAGGGAGAAACTTTGGTCAAAGGGTGATCCTAAACTTAATGTATTATTAATGGTAACAAAGCAACTTGAGCGCTCAATGTCATTCATAACCAAATTGTAGAAAACTAAAGATGCGGGTTCTGTGGTGTGTTCAGTCACTGTAAAGCAAAAAAAATGTTTTCTTCTCACGCTAAGGTTAAAGTGCTTTATTAAAGGTGGGGTGCCCCAAAACACTTAATCAATTCTCAGGAATGTCCCACAATACCGAGTGTCTGTAATTTATGTGGGAAGAAGGGACATTATGCTAATGGTTGCAAATCTACAAAGAAGTATAAGGACAAAATCAATTAAACATCTGCTGAGGATACTGAAGTCATTCTTCAAATAATTAATGATGTAAACTGTGGTTCAAACTCATGCTGTGAACATCCGTCTGATGTTGGGCAACTTAATGGCATTAATGTATCAGTGATGATAGACTCAAGTTCCAGACTCCTTCGTCTTGGAAGTAGACTTCACAAGGTATTTGGAAAGGAAAGTAAATCTGTGTGATCTTGATGTTACTCCTTATAGTTACGGGGGTAGCCCATTAAGTTAGTGGGACATTTTGATGCAAATATACAATTTCAGGGCAATCATATTGTTGGGAAGATATAGGTCTCTGTAAAGGGTGACATTGTTTTAAGCTGGCCTCATTAAAAACTTCTAGGAATTTATCTTGACCCTAACTCTGGTCCACAAGTTAAGGTCAGAAAGGTAGATATCATGCCTGAAATGTTTATGTGTGAGTTTCCTGAAGTTTTCCCTGAGAAAATTGGATGTGTCAAGGGTTAGCAGCACCATATTTGTTTGAAAGAGGGAGCTAAACCAGTGCATGTAAGGTCAGCAGTATTACTTTTAGCTTACAGGGAGTGATAGAAACTTTATTAAATTGACTTATAGCAGAAAGGATAATTGAGCCGGTGGAAGCTTTCCAATGGATTGCACCAGTTGCTATTTCTACCAAGAATTCAGGAGACATTAGGCTCTGTGCGGATCTTAGACACCTCTATTAGGAGGTTATTGAGGATACGTTTCCTTTTCCCATCATGGAGATGATAAGTTTGTTGGGCAATGCCAAGTTTTTCAAAACTCTTGATTCAACATCGGCATACCACCAAGTTCGGCTATGCGATGAGCCCAAAGACGTTACAGCATTTATAACCCCTTTTGGTGTGTATCATTTTAATAGGATGCCTCTTGAACTTTGTTCTGTTGCATTAGTTTGACAGAGGCTCATGACTGATTTGGTGGGGAAAATAACTTGAGTAAAGTTATTTCAAATTGATGCTCTCATATTCACTGATACACAGGAAGAAAATACGTGTAAAGTTAGGGAGGTGTTGAGGACTTTCAGTACTAAAAGGATTACCCTCAAAATATAAAAATGAAAGTTTTACCACCTGAAAATATTTTATTTTAGGAATTTTGTTACAGAGGATGAGATTAAACCTAAGGATGACCTTATCGGTGTTATTCAGGATTTGGGGCAACCCACCAAAAGAAACCAAGTTTAATCCTTGCTAGGGATGTCTGAGCTTTATGCCAGGTACATTCCCAGTGTTACCAAATATTCCTGTAGTATTAGGAAATTGTTCAAAAAAGGGGTCCAATTTGAATGGTTAGAAGAGTGCCAGAGGAATTTAAGGCTTGCTGTGTTGTGTGATCACGGATGCTAGTGGTAAAGGTCTTAATGCTGTTTTAAAACAGATTTAGAATGGCAGGGAAGTCACAATTGTATTTGCCTCTATGTCTTTGAGGTGGGCTTAATCATTCTGCTTTGTTATTGAAAAGGAGGCCTTAGTGGTGTTTTGAAATTATCAATGAAAGGGTTTGGCTACTACGCAACAAGGCCACGCCACTATAACAATAAACAACTACAATTGCCACTACTGCCACTTGTTTTACTGCTTCAGAACGAGGAAAAAGAATAAAACCAGTCCCTCTTAACCACTCTTTCAGTTCGAGTAAATCAATTTATTTTTTCAAATTATCAAGAAAAAAAATTCAAAATACAATTCCTTACAAAATTTCCATACACAATACAACCTATACAAAATTCCCCATAGAAAATATCACACTTTTTGGAACCTAATTAGTGTCCCTTTTTCAACAAACTTCCATCAACATCCTCTCCTTCATACTCACATATAGTGTCGCATTCATACTTGTGTTCAGACTCATTACCACATTCATACATACATCCTTCTTTCAATCACTCTAAACCCACCCTGGGGTACCAAAAGAAAATCTTTTTCAATACAAAAGTGACTAAATTATTCAAAAATACAAACAACAGACGATAAATTTCAAATTTCAATAATAGGCCACCCTTAATTAAACAAAATCGCATAATTCTTGAAATGATGACTTGACTTGATTGGCCTAAAAAGCTTGGTCGACGCGTTTCGAATCCCTGTGTTCAAGGGATTCTCCTCAGGACCAAATGTCTCTGAAAAAAATGATGGATAATTTCTTACCATACTGTTTTATGTCTTGATACTCCAAGCTCTATCTAGGTCTACAGCTTGAGACTTCTTACCTAATCAACCATTCGGCATATTCTCATGGATTTTTTGACATGTCTTTTCTGTAAACAAAAATTAAATACAATACATTTATCAAAGTCTCCGTCTTACATGTGTCATAGCATACATTACTGGTCTTAAGAACCGGTGTTGCTTACTTTGAACCGTTCTGGCGCAGAGCGCCTGAATCAAGGTAGTCTTCTCTGTGTTGATGTTGTCAGTATGCTGATGTTCTGGAAAGTGAGGATTAGTTCAATGAGTGACCAAGTTGTTAACAACAATGGCAGTAATTGCGACCAGTTAAGGTTGCATCTTCGTACCTGTTAAGCTCCAATATTCTTCTGTGCGAATTTCTCTCTTTATAGGGTAAGCCGGGTTTCTGAAAATCAAAGAAAGTCCAGATGTACTATGCTAATTTTGTTGGTCTTATTCTGCATTAAAATCGGGACGTTCAATCGTGCCATGCTGGCAATGAATTAAACTCGCACGCGCTGAAATGCGTGTCTATTTGAAGGCTGGTGTTGTACATTCTTAATGGCTTTCCAATGGCCGGACTGAGTAAAAATTAGCAGAATGTCCTTCTTTTACTCTAGATGTTTTATCTTTCAACTCAAACTATACAATTGTCCAGAATATCAAGTGCGTGAATAATACCCACATGCTGTTCAAGCCACTCCCTTGTGTATTATCAAAGACGTCGTGTTATGTCTGACAGTCAATAAAGTTAATTAGAATTTATAGCCCCACGTGTTATTTTTGGCTCTCCTTAGCACTCGGGGGTCCTAGAAGGAGAAATGTGTATTTTACTTTGTGTTATAGATACTAAACACTTGACTAATTTCAAGAGACGCCGTAGTATAGGCAACCAAACGTCAGAACTCTAAACGCTTGACGCGTATCTGTTGTTTTTTCTAACTCCTCCGTTATCAAATGTTATGGGCATTGCTAGGCGTTAGAGTCTCACGATTACATTGTATGCAGACCGTGACCCGCATTAATATAATTTCTAGATATTGGCGTTTACCTTCATTATCTCGGCCGTGTTCTGCTCGTCTTGTTTGTTATTTTTCGTAGGTACCGAAGGACGTATCCTCGCGATACTTGAACGCGAGCAATATGCATTGAATTCTGGGAATTGTAATAAATGCTTATTTGCGGAAAAGCTACACCATCGATACGTCTGTGGCCTTAGTCTTTCATATTTGCCGACATAAATCGTCATGTAGCAGGTGGTCGATTTCTGTGTACATTATTAGCCCATAATTAGTTCTCCCAAAGACCTAATGGAACATTCAATGAGACATTCACGCTGTCATTAGCCACAGAATATTACATGGTACTGCTGCCATTCTAATGGATAAACAAAACCAACACAATCTATTTCATAGTTAGGATCCCAATGGAGGGAACTTACAAAGTGGAATCTTTTTGTGGAGCTCGGTCGATTGAGAACCCGTCCTGTTCAAGTTGAAAAAATGCTCTTGATGAAGAAAAAATAGTATTGATCTCTAAATTTTATCTAGAATCCTAAACTGTCTGCTGTAGATGTCTGTTGTAGAGTAGCGCTCTAGTGTATGCACGTCGCGTGATGACGTGACGTGCCGGCGGCCATTTTGAGGGCTGCGCGCGCATCCTCACACGGAGGCGCGAACGCCGGAGAACGAGCACATCGGCTCGGCGTTCCTTAAGTTGTGTAGCTAAGAAATAAACAGCGTACCTCCTCACCCCTGTATCCTGTGGTTATTTAGCACCCCTGAACCTTTACAATGGCGACGAAGGTGGGATCAGGAACAGAGAACCACTGAAAAAAATAAAAATAAAACAAAGAGGAACAAAAGACAACAGGACAGAGGAGGCAGATTGCTGAACCAGGGTACCACAGATGACAGCCAAGCGTCAACCTGCAAGTAAGCAACCGCACACCAACAAGCAGCATTAAGGAGCGCGGCAGAGCCCACAGCCCCACCGGCACCATACTGAGCACTGGGGGGAAGAAGGAAAAAAAAGAGGCGCGCTGAGGGCAAGAGCAACCAGACACCCATCTACCCCCAAGATCAAGGGTACCAGCGCTGGCTACCTCAGGGAAGAGCGTAGGGGCAGGCACCGAGAACCCCCAATTACAAACCGAGAAACAGGACCGTGCACCAGGCAGTCCCAGAAGCCACAGCGGCACGCCACCCACAGAAAGGCGCGAAAGGATGTGCGCACAAGCGACGTATGCGACAGCACCCGTGCAATTCTTACCCAAACCAGGAGAACCCCTCATGAAGTGGGAAGATTGGAGAGACTATATTGACAACTTCATAGAAGTGCTCGAGGACGAAAATGATGAAAAGTTCACCAGCAAGAGGAAGAAACGCATACTATTACATAATCTAGGCCCGGAGGGGCTCAGGATTTTTAAAAATCTGGTACCCAAACAACGAGGGAGCACAGATGACGACGTGTATGCCCACGCTTTCGATGACTTAAATGAACACTATAAGCCAGCGGTGTGCGTATCGATCGACAGATTCAACTTCCAGCAAAGGAAGCAACGACCAGGGGAATCAGTGGAAGAGTACGTGGCGGCACTAAGAAAACTAGCGGCCACGTGTAAATACGACACCTTCCAAGATGAATTCATCAAGGATCAGATTGTGATGCACACCATGAACACAGCCATGCAGGATAAGCTGTGGGCCAGCGGCGACGTCACGCTAAAGGAGGTAATGGTGATAGTCAAGAGGGCAGAATTGGCGCGAAGGTGCGCAGAGGCGGCGAAGAGAGAGGCGTTAGCAAGCCCAATGGTTAACAGGGTAGAAGACGAAGAGCTCCGCAAGGAAAACAGAAATAAAGGATCCTCTTCGAAGGGACCGCACAAGTGGCAAGGCAACCCAGGACCTCCGGGGAAACAGACGGGCAACAAAAAGAAAACCTGTTATAGATGCGGGAGCTGGTCCCATGAAGCACATGACAGGAAGTGCCCAGCGTTCTGCGCCAAATGTATGTACTGTGGAATCGTGGGGCACTACGAGAAAGTGTGCCGCAGGAAATCCTCCAGGAGCATGGTGAAATACATCGACCAAGAACAAGAGGACCGGGAAGAGAATGCGGAGGAAGATGAGGACACCGTACTCTGTATCTACGACCAAGTGTTGAGCATAGACAACAAAAGGTCAACCAAGCCTGTGCTGGACATGACGATCGGAGGAGTGCCAATAAGTATAGTGGCGGATACCGGATCACCCTACACCATAGTCCAGAGAGCGGTATGGAACAAGACTTTCAAGCCACACTTGGGCCCAGACCTGGAACGACTAGACATCCGGCCAGTCACGTACAATGGAGACCGCATACCCATGGTAGGATTCAGGCCATTAAAGTTTGAGTTCAGAGGACGCAGCGCCAATTGCAAACTATACATTTTGGAAAAGGGACCATCGGTGCTGGGATGGCTAGACCAGGGTGACCTGGGCATCAAACTGGATCCAGGAGGAAAGGAGCAGATACTACTCACGGAACCCGAAGTCTGGCCAGACCTGAACAAGTGGAAGAGTGCGTACCCCAAAGTATTCGGAGGCACGGTGGGAAAGCTAGAAGAATTCGCCCACAAAATAGTACTCAAGGAAGAAGCCATACCGGTGTCTCATAAGGTGAGAAATGTACCCCTGGCAGTGAGAGACGCAGTGCAAGAAGAACTGCAGGAACTAGAAAGGAAGGGGATCATCGAACCGATCACGTGCGCAGAGTGGCTGGCGCCATTGGTGGTGGTCATGAAGCCCAGTGGGAAGGTCAGGCTATGTGTAGACCTGCGCGAATTGAACAAAAACATCGTCATGGAGAAGTTCCCCTTGCCAAGGATCCAAGAGATGATGGCCAAAACGAGAGGCATCAAGTGGTACTCAACCATAGACTTGACCTCAGCATATCACCAAATCGCATTGCACCCGGAGAGCAAAAAATGTACATCATTCATTACCCCCTTCGGGTGCTACCAATTCCGTCGCATGCCGTTTGGACTCGCATCGACGGCAGCGGTGTTTCAGAAACTTATGCACCAACTGTTCAAAAATATGGATAGCATCCAGTACTTCCAGGATGACATCCTGGTGATGGGGCGAGACAAGTTAGACCACGACGCAAAACTAAACAAGGTGCTTAAAGTCTTGGAGACTAAAGGACTCACGGCGGAGTGGGCAAAGTGCCGGTTGGGCATGGAATCAGTGACCTACCTGGGGCACGAAATCGGTGTGCGGGGCATCACACCAAAGACTGAAAACGTAAAGGCGATCTGTGAAGCACCACCACCAGCCAGTAAGGAGGATGTCAGGTCATTCCTAGGAATGGCAGAATACTATAGTAAATTCGTGCAGCATTTCGCAACAAAGACGCACCACATGAGAAAGCTGACCAGAGAGAGCTCGGTGTTTTGCTGGACGGAGGAAGCACAAAAGGAATTCGAGGACATCAAGAAGGATGTGGTGGGAGCTATATCGCTGAAAGGATATGACCCTCAGGGCAGGACAGTGCTCACGACAGACGTCAGCGACAAAGGATTAGGCGCAGTGTTGATGCAGGACCGAGGGCAAGGAGTGATGAAAACCCTCAGTTTTGCTTCTCGCACATTGAGCGACACAGAAAGGAAATACAGCGTCATTGAAAAGGAGATGCTGGCAGTTGTATGGGCAACAACTAGGTTCAGACAATTCCTGTGGGGCACACGATTCATGCTAAGGACAAACCACAAACCGTTGGTTAAAGTACTAACGTCCAGTGGACATGCGAGTGCCACTCCCAGGATATCGAAAATTACATTGAAACTACTGGAATTTAGATATGATGTAGAATACATCCCAGGCAGTTGGAACAAAGTGGCAGACTACCTAAGCAGGGCGGCAGCCATGGAACCTGGAGAGGAGGACCAGTCAGGTGGAGAAGAAATGGTAGCCCTGATGGACGATCAGGAAAGAGTAATCAGCAATCAGGAGTGGAGTGAAGCCTACAGTGAAGACCACACCATGCAGGAGGTGAAAACATGCATCATAAAGGGCTGGCCAGAAAAACGACACACCGATGTAAACCTAAGACCGTACTACGAGGTCAGGGAAGAGTTGTCAATGGACGATCAAGGAGTGTTTGTTTACAGGGGAGACAAGGTCATACCCCCAGCAGGTATAATTCCCAACTTATTGACAATACTCCACGAAGGCCATTTGGAAATAGGGAAGATGAAATTGAGAACCAAGCAAAATTACTGGTGGCCAGGCATGGACCTACGGACGGAGAGACACGTCAGGGAGTGCTCACAGTGCCAGGGAGCGGATAAGACACTAAAACCCCTGCGACCGGCATTGGGAAAGTTTGACCCTCCACAGAATCCGTGGGAGGAACTCTCCATAGACATCTTAGGCCCAATCTTAGATGGTCAAGGCATCCAAAAGTATGTATGTGTCCTCATTGACAGATACTCGAAATGGCCCGAGTTGAAGGTGGAAGAGGTAATGGACACAGAGACCATCTTAACGTTTTTGACTGCCACGTTTGTGAGAGAGGGCATTCCAAAGTTCATCCTGAGTGATAATGGCCCCCAATTTACCTCTGACAAACGGAGCAGTTTTATGGAAAGAAATGGTATTATCTCCAAACACACCTCCATCTATCACCCTGCTGGAAATGGACTGGTGGAACGTTTCAACAGGGTGGTGATGGGATCAGTGCAAGCAGCGATATCAAGCGACAAGAACTGGGAGAAAGAAATATGGCACATGGTTTGGGCATACCGCATCACCCCCACAGGAACAGGATATAGTCCTTTCCAAATATTGAGGGCCGTGACCCCTTCACAAAGGACAACCAAGCATGGAAAGAAAAAACCATAACAAGGAAGTGGTCCCCAGCAGTGGTCCAGGCAAACTTGAAGAAAGCACAGGAAATATATGCCAAACACTACAACAAGCGTAGGAACGTGAAGGATACTGGGCTAGAAGAAGGCGAGTGGGTGCGAGTCAAGTTGGCAACGTTGCAAAGGAAGGGGAACAGTAAGTACAGTAAACCACTGCAGGTCAAGGAGGTGTATGACAGAGCAGCCTTGTTGAGCGACGGCAATGTATGGTCCCAGGACCGCATGGCGAGGTGCAACAAGGTACTACGGTGGAGTCAAGATGGATTGGAGCTGGAAGGTGTGGAGGAACCCTACGCAGAACAGGAACAAGGTGATGAGGAACTGGACATGAGTAGAAGAGACGTTGGTGAGGAGCAAGGCGATAGTAGCAGCCTAGGAATGGTGAAGGAAGTGTACTCGAGGAGATCTGGGGAAAGTGCGGCTGCGCCGAGCAATGAAGGAGGTGGTGCAGAGACTTACGAGAGAGAGACCGTGTCTACCCCGGTAAGACTCACCCGGAGTGGAAGAACAGTGGTGAGACCAGCCAGGTTTCAGGACTTTAATATGAGCGGCGGACTGTAAGTTAAAAGTTTCATTGTTGGGAAAAAGGGAGATATGTAGAGTAGCGCTCTAGTGTATACACGTCGCGTGATGACGTGACGTGCCGGCGGCCATTTTGAGGGCTGCGCGCGCATCCTCACACGGAGGCGCGAACGCCGGAGAACGAGCACATCGGCTCCGCGCTCCTTAAGTTGTGTAGCTAAGAAATAAACAGCGTACCTCCTCACCCCTGTATCCTGTGGTTATTTAGCACCCCTGAACCTTTACATCTGTCGCTGTTACAAGCGAAGTTCAATCTTTCCTTTCACTTTGCCATTGTGTATCCATGTTACAGATTGTGTTGCTTTTATTTATCCATTAGAATGGCAGCAGTACCATGTAATATTCCGGGGTCTCAGTCTCTTTACTCCAGCGCCAAGACGCCTCGGCAGTAGTGCGCTTTACAAATACCATCAGTCAGTCAGACTATGCAAATTACACAATTAAAAGGTGTGTATTGGATCGACAATGTGAAATGTAGAATAGAGGAGTACGGTTATACTCCTCATGTTATGAATAGGATGAATCCATTTATTCTCATTAAAAAACATAGGTCTTATTCCAAAGTGTGTCCTCTATGGGTTGATTTATATTGTATGGAGCTTTCTCATCTAGAAGATTTGACTAAAAGAGGAATATCAAGAAAGGTTCAACTTAAGAGAGAGAGAGGAAAGAGCTGTATGACCTCCGCAAAGCTGTCAAACATTTTGATGTTCAGGTGGGGGCATGGTGTAAATTAAGCTGCTGAAAAGATCTGAAACTACTTTTTATCACTTTAGCATGCCCCAGAAAGTGATCAAAGTGTTTAAGGGCGCTGCTAAAGTGGGTGTTGGGGGAATTTGGAACTTCAACCAAATTATTGTGTCGCTAAAGTAAAAGATTTTATCTTGTTTTCATCTATAGTTATATTATTCCTTATATTCATTCTCTTCTTCCCTATAGTTATGTTCGTTTGTTTCTGTAGAATGTTAATGTTCAAGTGTAAAACTGCTGAAGGGAGTAGCGTGAAAACAGAGAATGTTGGGATTGTGTTAAGCTGTCGCTGGAGTTTCTTTCGCTAAATAAAGATAGACTTTATTACCATCATTTGGACTTTGTGCTTCACTGATGTCACAACAACGTGCTAATAAGCAACACTTGGATGTATTCACCAGTGAATGGGACATAATCCCGACCATGGTATAAGAAAGGAGGAAGGGACAGCCATTTGCCTGACAGCGACTAGTACTCTTCCCACTAGGGGATCGTCTAATGCTCATAAATATTGTCAACGTTTTGCATGTGTAGCGTTAGAAATAAAATACTTATTTTCTTATAAAGCAAGTATTTGAGTATTTGAATGGACATTCAGTGATTGTTTATACTGGTTGCAATTTGAGTTGTAACTTGTGTTCACTTACCTGTGTCTACACTTCCCATCCCCGCCTGTTCACAGCTACCAGTGAGAGTCAAGTGCAGAAGGGGTACTTGGCCCAGTTGCTCGGGATCCATATTAGGTCGGGCCCAGGACATCAGGAGTCAAACTCCTCACCCACCACGGTTGGGCCCAGTAGCACCTGCATGCCCTGAGTCCCTCTAACAGATGACAATGACAAATTTGTGAACATTCTGTTTAGCAGCCTACTGAGTGCAACATGTGTCTGATCAGTAAGCAGCATCAGCGACGTCCACAGTACGCGTAGCACTGTTGTAACTACTTCTGAACTCAGAGGTCAAGTGGAAAAACAGAATATAGACAGGGTTCTTAATGCCATGTTTACTTTTTGTAGTTTCCACACATTGGCCTTCCACTAGACCTGCGGCAGGAAATAGGAAGATGTTGTGGGCTAACAGTGGAAGAGGAGATCAACCCTGTATCACCATGAATGACATAGGATGTGTGATGCCACTTCGCTGCCTGTGGTATTTTGGGGAACTGACAAGCATGCCTACAGAGAGAAAGAAGTATATTCAGCATGACCATTCTGGGATAGTTTAATTAGGCACAAGATGAAAATGTGTGCTTTCTGTCGTGGCATATATTGAAAAATATCTGTAAGTCTCGTTCACAATCCTTTCTTGTGAGATGAATGGACACTGACCACTTACCTGTTTACAAAAACATTGACTCTGATGCACTAGATTGTCCACACCGGTTTAGTTGCTCTTCTCATTACGTCATTAGCCTATGATCAGTCCCCGTGCAACTGACAGCATCAACCCGCAGCTTAATAATGGCTGATAGAGTCAGCAGCAGGTCAAGCACAGTGCACATTTAACACCAACCATCATCTTTCAGTAAGCAGACTGGCTCTATGCCAACAGGAAGAGTGCGCTTTAAAAGTCCACTCCACGTTTACAAAACCAACAGCCTAAAGTAGAGATTGCAACAGGGCCCTTCGAAAAAACAGAGGCTTGCATAAACTGGACAATGACCCACCATCAACAGTCAGGTGATACATTACGAAATGCGTATTTGTGTTATTACATGAGATTGTGACCGCTACACACACAGACAGGCCTCACTAAAGATTTCTTGGAAATTACACAATAGGCACTGGGTTACAGTAGCTGACTAAGAGGTTGATTATTTCCCTTTTTTGTTCAAACCACATGGTTTAGCTGTCACAGATGACTGAGAGAAAATGGTTATGTTTGTTCATTTATTTATGTGGGTGGTTTACATTGCGCCAACATTATTTCATCTTTAAGCCTGTAAGATGGCCAATATACAGAAATACAAACAGCAGTACAGGAATTCTGAAGGGTTTGCTGATGGGAATGCAATTTGCAAAGCAGGCTTTATAGTAATAGATCACACCTCAAATTGTCTATTTTCAGGGGGTTACAACATGATCTGCCTAATAAGACACGTCACAATTGCGACCCCTGTGAAAGGAGACAAATGGGGGCCTACAAGGATGAGGCCTACAAGGTATAGCAGACCTCCGTCCCTGCATAGCTTTCCCATGAAATATTTTTGGGTTGAGCCTAGGCAGCACATGTACTGTCTCTCAACATGCTGTATTCAGTCAGGGGGCTTACAGCCACCTCCAACGTCTGATTGGCTTTTGTAAGTCCTTTGAAGAAACACTGCTTCTAACTGGATAATGGTTCCTGCTTGTTCCACATTTTTTTAGTCAATTGTTGACTCTCATGGATCGCCATCTGGCTTGCCCTCTTCCACGTTTCCTATTTTACTTTAGGCTCAGGATTTTTTTTCTATTTTGACTAGCTCTTCACATAAGCGAACCCTCTCCTCAGGCTTCATCTGCCTTCTCCTCCCTCCTGTTTATTAGGTTTGCCTTGGCTCATGTATCAGCGTCATGGTTAGAACGGCATTTACATTTTCCAAACTGAAGCATGTGTTTGCGTGTAAACAAAGTTTCTTTTGTTTTAACAGCACACCGGGCTTCATGTTTTTCATGACTGATCGTGTAACTAGCCCCACGGCAAGAGCGCCGTACCAAAAACAACTCCCCCGACGCCCCTGAAGGCATTTTATGATAAGGGAGATTGGCCATTACTGTGCTGCGCTCCCTGCGACTGCATGCCTGGAATTGTCAAGGTTTAGATTGTTATTACTTGATTGTGGGGTTTTGGTGAACTAGAAATTGTGGCGCTCAGCTGCAGAGTGCCTGGTATAAACGGTGCAGACAGGTTCGAGGAAATACCTTCTAACCCCTGAATGTGTGTCGGAAAGGATCCTACACAAAATTATGAACAAAAGTCCTGTGCACATTTTACAATTGTTAGATGAAAGTTCATTTTATCAAGTATGCTCCAAATGAAATGTCCATAAAGATTGAGTGATTCTGTCCTTTGTCTTTATTTCTTTGCTACAACAAAAAGCAACCAGCCAACACGTGTTTTGCCAGAATATGTGACGTTATTCCGCACACAAATACCCCGCATACCATCACTCCGCAAAAAAAATACCGCAAGTACTATTACTCCGCAAATTAAGACAACAAAAACTTTTACAACGAATATGCCTTTACCACGCATGCCTTTGCAACGCAAAGGCATGCATGTTAAAGGTATACTCGTTGTAAAAGTTGTAAAGGTAAGTAAGAGTACCCTACCCTACCCTACCCTACACTCCAATGTAGTACCCCTGCACCACCCAACCTTGACACAGAGTCCTTTTCCCACATTTACACTATCCAGCACGACCCCCCAACACTACCATAAAGCACTTTACTTCCCTACACAAACACTACAACACTACCTTAAAACACTTCACCCAGCATGACCCTACACAAACACTACAACACTACCCTAAACCCTAAAACACTACACCCCAGCATGACCCTACACTACACAAACACTACAACACTACCCTAAACCCTAAAACACTTTACCCAGCATGACCCTACACTACACAAACACTACAACACTACCCTAAACTCTAAAACACTACAACTGAATGACCCTACACTACACAAACACTACATCACTACCCTAAACCCTAAAACACTATCCCCAGCATGACCCTAATCTACACAAACACTACAACACTACCCAAAACCCTAATACACTACCCCCAGCATGACCCTACACTACACAAACACTACAACACTACCCTAAACCCTAAAACACTACCCCAAGCATGACCCTACACTACACAAACACTACAACACTACCCTAAACCCTATAACACTTCCCCCAGCACGACCCTACACTACACAACCACCACAACTCTACACTACATTAACACTACACTACACTACACAATCACTACCCCAGTACGACCCCCACACCAAAAAAATTAACCCAAACCCCCTTACCTCTCTCGTCGTCGTGGTTCCACACACCTCCTGGTTCCATCTTCATGAAGTCTGTATTTTTTTTCACAACGCAAGTGCATTTACCATACATGCCTTTACAACGTAATTCATTGTAAAGGCATGCGTGGTAAATGCACACGCGTTGTGAAAAAATGCGGAGTGATGGTATGCGAGGTCAATGACCTTGCGGAGTAATGGTATGCGGACTGAAAGTCAGCGGAAAAAAAGATGCGAAGTAAAGGTTGATTACCGTTTTGCCACAATGGGAGAGTGTCCCGCGACTTCTTCAGGGCTGTACTTCGTGGTTGGAGTCTTTAAAGATCACTCTGCCGGTGATAATTTCAACCCAGCTGGTCAATAACTAAACATATTCTTGGATTCGAAGGATTCACAATAGTGAGTATTGGTACCAATCACCTAAATTGTGGTGACCATGTGATTCTTTGAGATCACTAAGCCGGTGATAATTCCTACCCAGCTGGTCAAATAGAGAGTTAATGGTAGATCCGTAAGATTCTAGTTTGTGAGTTTAGTTAACAATTGCACAAATATATCCTGAGCTTGATTCCAGAGTATTATAAGTCCTTATTAAATCAAAGCAGAAAAGGAGATCTTCTTATGTCCATCATTTATTCATCTCAATATGTATCCAAACTTGATCCTAGGCAACATGTGTTTCGTCTTTAAAAGTGTCAACCTAAGACTTCGTCAGGGCTATTGATATTATTGGACTCTTATTCTACCAATAGGACAAGGCGTTGTGTGTGATCAAAAACAAGTATATCCAATCATCTCATGTTTGTATGAGTCTTAAAAGTAGGGAAAGAGTATGTAGTCTCTCACAGTATTCTTCGGTACCCAAGTTATTCAGCAACAGCCTCTATCCGTAGTAGCGTCCATTCGTGTAGAAAAGCGGCGTCTAGTCGCAGACTGCAGTGCGTTTTAAGTTGAGGAATTAATTCCTCTTCAATCTTGAGGGTCCCTGGGGGCCAACTAGCCCACCAGGTACCTCCAGTAAGCACCACAGAACTGCGTTGCATAGAGGTGTAAAAAGGGGCATGGTCCTTGAACACCTCACTGCAACGCAGCTCCCTGGCGCATACTGGAGGTACCTGGTGGGCTAGTTGGCCCCCAGGGACCCTCAAGATTGAAGAGTAATTAATTCCTCAACTTAAAATGCACCAGAGGGCGCGTTTGCACAATGGTGAGGGAAGGGGCGGGGCCTGAGATGACATGTCTGCAAACACGCCCTGTGGCTCGTTTTAAGTTGGGGAATTAATTCCTCTTCAATCCTGATATCCCCAGTTGGCCAATAAACACACCAGGTACCTCCAGTATGCGCCAGGGAGCTGCATTGCAGAGAGGGGTTCAGAGGCCATGCCCCTGTTTACAACACTCTGCAACGCAGCTTCGTGGTGCTTATTGGAGGTACCTGGTGGGCTAGTTGGCCCCCAGGGGACTTCAGGATTGAAGAGGAATTAATTCCCCAACTTAAAACGCGCCACAGGGCGTGTTTGCACACATATCACCTCAGGCCCCGCTCCCTACCTTCACCACTGTGGAAACGCGCCCGTGGCGCATTTTAAGTTTGGCATTACATCCCCTTGAATCCTGAGGGTCCCTGGGGTCCAACTAGCCCACCAGGTACCTCCAGTAAGCGCCACATGGCTGCATTGCAGAGAGGTGTAAAATGGGGCGTGGCCTCTGAACACCTCTCTGCAATGCAGCCCCCTGGCGCATACTGGAGGTTCCTGGTGGGCTAGTTGGCCCCAGGGACCCTCAGGATTCAAGGGGATGTAATCCCAAACTTACTATTCAAGGGTAATTTGTTCCCCCTCTGCAAACGCACCAGGGGGGGCGTTTGCAGAGTGGTGCAAGGAAGGGGCGTGGCCTCCAGCCCGATCCCGTTTTTTTTTTATAGAAGGGGGGCTGTGTAGCCTCCCTTCTTTTTCTAATTTATTGGCCCTGGGGACCCCATCCCCAGGGCCTGCCACCAATTTTTAATAAAAAAAATAATCGGGAAGGGGGCCGCGTAGCCCCCCTCCGGAGGCCATAATTTGCCCCTGGGACCCCATCCCCAGGGGCATGGCCCTTTTTTTAAAAAAACAATTGTTATTTTGGAGGGGGGCTGCCTTGCCCCCTCCTGTGGCCAGTCTCGGCTCCTGGGACCCCATCCCCAGGGGCCGTTTCTTTTTTAATGTTTTTTATTGGTGGGAATGTGGCCGCGTGGCCCCCCTCCCAGGCCACTACTAGCCCCGGGGACCCCACCCCCCACGGTCCCAGCCGGCTCCCCGCATCCTGCGGGAGCCGGCACTGCATTTACACATTGGGAGCAGCTAACATACTGCTCCCCCTGTGGAAAAGCAATCTGCTTTCCTATTTGGAAGAGAGAGCTCCCGCCCTGTCATTGCAAACTACAGTGTCCCGGGGGTGGGCACCCCGGGACACTGCAGGAGCCGGCTCTGGTGGGTGGTGGTCCCCAGGTCCTAGACAAGGCTTCAGGAGAGGGGCCCCCTCCCACATTTTGAAGAAGCCCCGGGGGTGGCTGTCCCCGGGGCTGGGGGGACCTCAGAGCCCCCATCACTTAATATTTTGAAGCCCCAGGGGGTGGCGGTCCCTGGGTCTGGGGGGGCCTGAGAGCCCCCCCAACCATTTTAAACAAGACCCAGGAGTGGCGGTACCCAGGGCTGCGGGGGGGGCCCGTGGGCCCCCCACATATATTAAGTTAGAGTCCCGGGGTGGTGGTCCCCGGGGCAGTGTGGGGGGATTGGGACCCCCACACTATTTTTTTGATGATGCCCCCGGGATCATATATATATATGAATGCTCCAGGTCGCCCAACGTATCGGGAAGCACTCTAGGACCAGTAATGCCATATGGATCATGCAGCTCTCGTGATGCGGCCTGACGCGTTTCGCTAATTGCTTTCTCAAAGGCCGATCTCTTCGGTTCACCAACGGCGTGCGCAGTCATTAAAATCACTAATGCCGCATGCTGATAGGTTCGGCAATTAACCACTACATAGTGGGGCTTGTAGTGTCCATGCTGCACTCTCAAACCTTGTATAGGTGCCAGGAGACCGCCGATCACTGATGCATGCCCGGGATGGGCCCCAAGGGCTGAAGGATCATAATACCAGCACCAGTCCTTCCGCAGTGAACCGGGCAGCTTCCCGACTCAGCGGCCCGCTTTCATTAATGCGGTAGTGCTTCCCCCGCGGCTAGGCTGCAGCGTAAAAATGAATGCTCCAGGTTGGCCAACGTATCGGGAAGCACTCTAGGACCAGTAATGCCATATGGATCATGCAGCTCTCGTGATGCGGCTTGTTCACGGTATGGTGGTTTCTGCCGCCATGCCGAATTTACATTACACATTTCATCAAAAGTAACAAAGGACAATTCACGTAATGCTCCTGCTATGGTCTGCTACATCAGCGCCATTTTAGCCTAGTCAATTGTAACGTTCATTGTAACTTGTACATATCAGTTAAATGCAGAAAGGCACACTTTAAACAAAATCATATCGTTTTTATGAAAAAATGATGGTCGTGATTCGATATTAATAATAAACCATTAAGGATCATTGTCTGGCATATTATGATAATATTCAAATGACCATGTCCAATATTAGGTGCTGAGACAGCGTACTGTGTCTATATATATATATAAACCACCGAATGCAGGAACCCAATTTGACTGGAGCCACACGGAGTTCAATAAAGCTCGTTTATTTCAATCCGGCAACTTGCTGACAGGCGCCCTCACGAGCAACACACATCAAAGTTAAAAACGCCAGACGCATTTCGAGAGTGAAAATCTCTTCATCAGTGGGGTTCGTGTCTTGAGGGAAATGAAAGCGTCTTTTCCTGCTACCTTGCTCTTAACACACCTGCCTCAGTGGGCGCGGCCATGTCCATAGCCTTCTGGGATGTGTAGTCCGCATAATATCCCCAGTGGGTGCGCTTGCATTTCCCCAGCAATTAACACCAAATTAATCCAAAGTGGGTCGGTATGTCCTGCTAGCGGGCTCCTGCCCCGCTTTGTAGGTGCCAGATCGAGCGCCAGTGTGGCTCCAGTCAAATTGGGTTCCTGCATTCGGTGGTATATAGACGGCCTTCCCGGTCATGACTGAGAGCCCGCTGCAGTCGCAGATCCTTCAAGACGCCACGAGGATGTTCTGAACTATGGAACGGAGCAAGTTGACACTCTGCAGGGAGCTGTCAGTTTGGCACTAAATTGGAGATTTTCATTTCTGCAATCTGCCACTGATGAAAGGATTTATGTTTCCTGAAACGCGTCTGGCAAAGGAATAGACTGAGAAGCCTGGAGTTTTGCGCAATGACTGTTGGCAAGTGTTTGATTTATTAAACTGAACTTTATCAAGCTTCCTGTGGCCTTCCTTTTAGTGCTTCCTGAAGTGTTGGATATATATATATATATATATATATATATATATATATATATACCACGAAAAGTCCTTCTTAGTAACGCCGCGTAGTCACTCACGCGCTGCGCACATCAAGCAGGACAAGGACCCATATTCAAGTGCTGAATTTTTTATTCCCAAGTCAAAGACGCGTTTCGCAGCCTCTCGCCGCTTGTTCACTCTATAAATGTTTGTATTGTGGGAAACTTTTTAAAGTGACAGTGCTCATTTTTTGTAGTGCTTCACGTGATCATAGTCTCAATGGTAATAGTAGACAGACTTACGTTGTCGTTTCAATATTTATTGGTGCAAAAATATATAATTTGTGCAATAAATACAAGTGATGTAGTTTGATCATATTATGCTAAAATAGCTCTGTATATATATATATATATATATATTGATCATACAAAGCCAACCTGCTAAAAATATATTTACAGGTAAGGAAAGGTTATTACACTAAAATAGTGTGAAATTCTCATGTTGAAATATCAATCGATTTAATTATTCCATAGCTTAACACTTGTGAAAAAACTTTCTGTATATATAAATATATAGAAGATATTAATAGTAAAATACTAAAATGCTAAAATTGAAACTTGCTAGTAAAAACGTATTTTCACATAGTTGAGACATAATATAAAGTGCTAATAAGTGCTGGTGATTAAAAACACATAATGTTGTTTTTGTGCAAACATACATCCAAACGTAGCAGCATAACATTGTTATTCTAATGTCATTTTGTAGTCTATATTGTTGTACCATATAAGCTTTTTACTTTCAAACTGGTTCTGGATTTTAGTAGTCATTCTATAATAGATTATTGCATCATAAATCTAAAATGGTTCATGTGATCTTACTGAATATGTGCATGCAGTTTTTTCAAGGTGATCACTTTTTTTTTATATCTATATAGACACAGTACGCTGTCTCAGCACCTAATATTGGACATGGTCATTTGAATATTATCATAATCTGGCATATTATGATAATATTCAAATGACCATGTCCAATATTAGGTGCTGAAACAGCGTACTGTGTCTATATATAGGGGGAATTATTCCAGATCCACACCAACCCGAAGACCACCCTCAGAGGCACCCTGATCTACCGACCCCCGGGACCACGCACACGATTCAGCGAGGACATCGCCGACTTCGTCAGCCCGCACGCCCTCCCCTCCGCCGACTACATCCTCCTGGGGGACCTCAACTTCCACCTGGAGAACAACAACGACCGCAACACCATCACCCTGCTCGACAACCTCGACAACCTCGGACTCAAGCAACTGGTGACCACCCCCACCCACCTCGCCGGACACACTCTCGACGCCGTCTTCTCATCCAGCAAAGACGTCACCTTCAGCCACGCAACAGGACTCCACTGGACGGACCACAGCTGCATCCACTTCACCTTCAGAAGAACGACGATCCACCACCTCCAGCAACAGGTTGCTCGAAGAAGCTGGAACAAGATCACAGCCGACCAGCTCACCGCCTCCCTGAGCCAGCACCCTCCCGCCAACTCAGCGAACCCCAGCCAGGCCGCCGACAACCTCACGAAATGGATCAACGACTGCGCGGACGAACTCGCCCCTCTGAGAACCCCACCCAGCAGATCCTGCAGCAGAAAAACACCATGGTTCACCGACGAACTCAAGAGCTCCAAGAAGAACTGTCGAGCCCTCGAGAAAGCCTGGAGAAGGGAACCAACGACGGACAACATGACCACCCTCAAGCTCGCCACCCGGAAACACCACCAACTGATCCGCGCCACCAAGAAAAATGCATACAAGGACCGGCTGGACAACAACGCACACAACTGCAAGGAACTCTTCAACATCGTGAAAGAGCTCTCCAACCCCAGCGCCGGAAACAACGACATCACCCCATCGCAAGACCTCTGCAACTCCCTCGCGTCCTACTTCCACAACAAGATCACGGACATACACAACAGCTTCAACAACCAACCAACGCAAGCCACAACCGCAACGACGCCACCCGCCACCACCCTCCGCACCTGGACCCCGATCAGCACCGAAGACACCATCCGCACCATGAACTCCATCCATTCCGGATCTCCGACTGACCCCTGCCCTCACCACATCTTCAACAAGGCCGACGCTGTCCTCGCACCCCACCTGCGGGACATCATCAACACCTCCTTCGACTCCGCCACCTTCCCTGAGAGCTGGAAGCACGCCGAACTCAGCGCTCTCCTCAAGAAACCCACAGCAGACCCCACCGACCTCAAGAACTACCGTCCCATCTCGCTCCTCCCGTTCCCGGCCAAAGTCATCGAGAAGACCGTCAACAAACAGCTGGCCGCCTTCCTCGAGACGAATGGATCCCTCGACCCCTCACAGTCCGGCTTCCGAGCGAACCACAGCACCGAGACCGCCCTCATCGCCGCCACCGACGACCTTCGAACTCTGATGGACAACGGAGAAACAGCGGCCCTCATCCTCCTGGACCTCTCCGCGGCTTTCGACACTGTCTGCCACCGCACCCTAGTACAGCGCCTCAGCAACATCGGAATCCAGGAGAAGGCACTGGAATGGATCACCTCCTTCCTCGACGGAAGAACACAAAGAGTCCGCCTACCACCGTACAAGTCAGAGGCCACCAAAGTCATCTGCGGCGTACCCCAAGGATCCTCGCTGAGCCCAACCCTCTTCAACGTCTACATGAGCCCCCTCGCGGCCATCGCACGCCAACACAACCTGAACATCATCTCCTACGCCGACGACACCCAGCTGATCCTCTCCCTGACCAACGACCCCGCCACCGCCAGAGCCAACCTGCACGAAGGGATGAGAGACGTAGCCGAATGGATGACGACCAGCCGCCTGAAACTGAACTCAGACAAGACGGAGGTCCTCATCCTGGGCTCCACGCCCTCCGCCTGGGACGACTCCTGGTGGCCCCCCGCCCTGGGCACCGCACCCAAACCGACGGACCACGCACGCAACCTGGGCTTCATCCTGGACTCCTCCCTCTCCATGACCAGACAAGTCAACGCCGTCTCCTCGTCATGCTTCAACATCCTGCGCATGCTACGTAAGATCTTCCGGTGGATCCCCACCGAGACGAGGAAGACGGTCACCCAAGCCCTCGTCACCAGCCGACTGGACTACGGCAACGCCCTCTACGCCGGAACCACTGCCAAACTCCAGAAGAGACTCCAGCGGATCCAGAACGCCTCGGCGAGACTCATCCTCGACATCCCCCGACGCAGCCACATCTCCGGACACCTGAGAGATCTGCACTGGCTCCCGGTCAACAAGAGAATCACCTTCCGGCTCCTCACCCACGCGCACAAAGCCCTACACGACCAAGGCCCGAGCTACCTCAACAACCGGATCAACTTCTACACTCCCAAGCGCCTCCTCAGATCAACCAACCACGCCCTCGCCGCCGTCCCCCGCATCCGAAGAGCGACAACAGGAGGAAGATCCTTCTCCTACCTGGCCGCCAAGACCTGGAACTCACTTCCGACCAATCTGCGCCTGACCCAAGACCACCTCTCCTTCAGGAAGAAGCTCAAGACCTGGCTGTTCGAGCAGTAGCGGCACCCCCCCCCTCCCAGCGCCTTGAGACCCTACGGGTGAGTAGTGCGCTATACAAATGACCTGATTGATTGATTGATTGATTGATTGATTGATTGATTGAGACTCCGGAGGAATAGCTCGAGGGACCAGGATTTTGAGGCGGCTGCCAAGGAATGTATAGCACGCTTCATTGTAAGAGGGTATGGTGTAAAGCTATTACAGGACGCTTTGAGAAAGGTGAGAAGAATTCCAAGAAAGGAACTTTTAAGTAAAAAACCTTCTAGAGAATCAGGTGTGAGTAATGGTGCAAATAACGAAGGGAAATTTAGAATGATAACTCCATTTTCTTCAGGGGCTAAGGATCTTAGAGCAATGTTGAGAAAAAACTGGCACATTCTCCGGACGGATAGTGTGCTTAAGGATGATTTACCTGCGTACCCTTTGGTGGCCTTTAGCAGAGCTAGGTCGCTGAAGGATATGCTGTTAACAAGCCATTTGGAGAGACTGACCCCGAGAACTAATACCTTACGGGAGATGAAGGGCTTTTATCCCTGTGGCCGCTGCAAGGCTTGTGCAGGCAGCAAGAGAGTCCTTACATATGATGTACCTGACAGGGAAAACAATGCAGCTAAAGAAATTTATCACCTGCAGCACCCCATATGCAGTATATTGTTTGATCTGATTGTGTGGCTTACGCTACATTGGTAGCACGATCAACCAATTGAAAATGAGAATATTAGAACATCTCAGAGCCATTGAGAAAGCGGATCCAGCTTATCCGGTGGCACGCCATTTCTTAGAACTGAATAACAAGGACAGAAGTAAGCTACAATACTTTGGTTTGGATTGTGTTCCATTATGTGTCAGAGGTGGGGACCGACAGAGAAGGCTCCGTAGACTAGAGTCAAGATACATCATCGGCCTGTCTACCAAACATCCAAGGGGCTTGAACAGCAGGGAGGAGATGGCGATTCATCTAGGAAAATGATACAGAAAAATGGCAATATTTGGGTATGCTGATTTGATTTGCTTGCTACTACTATGGTGTGGAATATATTTAATGAATATTGAGAATCTGATCTTAAATGTGAAAGATACATTGATGGATCAGGGAATGATTTTCCATAGTGATGATTATTTTAGTGCCGTTTGACGAAGTCTACTTAAAACAACGTGAACAGGATATTGTGTGTGAACATAACTTGGGTGTTCCGTTGTATTATTAATGATTCTATTTTTGCGATCTTTTTTGATCTTTTGGATCGTTCGAATCTCTTTTTGCTCCGTTCTGATTGAGTAGATTACTAGCAACCTAGGCATAGTTGCAAAGGACATTAGGCGTTCCTCGGCTTTATAAGTGACAACTTTACATTTATGACATAATATACCTTCTAATTACTCAAAACAACCTATGTATGAGGTGTAAGACGAAAACAAGTAGGCGATGTAATGAAAAAATGGACATTCAAAGATGGTGCCTATGTTGTGCTAGAGGGTTGAGTCCTTTGTCTATGTCCTTGGTTGTTAAGAAACTTTATTAATATGTCGAGAAGAGAGTGTCAATGACACTGACGAAGGCAGAACGCCGAAACGCGTTTGTGTGGTCCTCGTATGAAATAAACCTGTGGACCTGAGTTACCCCTCTGGAGTGCTGTGATTTTTTGCTAAGGCCGAAAATAATGAGCAGGATATATATATATACGATATCCAGAAGGCCATGCTTTTGGCCGCGCGCACCTGGGCAGGTGTCTACAATTTAAGTGCGCGAATGCAGTGCCTTCATTTCTGTTTGAACTTTATGCCATTGAAGAAGGGTCAGTGAGTCTCCCGAAACGCGTCTGGCTTTAAGATTTTGGAAGCGAGTTGCTGCGGAGTCTCGTGCTTGCATGCTGCCAATAAAGATAAAGGGATTAACTTGTTGTTTCCAGCGGTCTCTGTCAAAAGGGTAAACCTGCAATGTGATGGATATATATATATATATATATATATATGTATATATACCTGACACACACTCGAATCCACAAGTGAAGAATAGACGGCACTCCAAGTCGATGTTTCACCACAATGGATTTATTGGCAGACCCCCGTGCCCCCTCAACAGACGTGTTTCACCGTTTAGGCTTCGTCAGTGTCAATTACAGTTTCGTTTGCGCCACCATTAAATCCCCAACCTTTCCCTAGGCATAGAGAAAGAACTAACTCTGCCACCAGTTTTGTGGCGGCCATCTGTAAACGTGCAATGTTGTAATTCTTGTACAGGTATTAAAAAACAATACTGGGGAAATAGTGAACTGCAAGTGAATGTGCACCTTTAAAAAGACAACATGGAGTTACCCGATGTTCTCTAAAAAACAATCCTCATTCGTGTGTCTAAGTGCTCTTATGTTTGGAGACTAAGGTGGAGGAAAAAAGGGGGGGGCAAACAGTCAGGTGAATTATTTACATTGATGCCTTCTGTTATTCCCAATATCCCTGTTGCAGCACTTTATGCATTTAAACCGGTATGATGGTTAATCCTATATTCTTTTCATTATATATACCACATCATTGTCTCTTAATCATTTCTAAACATCATCCTGTGGCACCCTCCTCCATTTATAACAACTTTTATTTCTCCGTTTATTTATTCTCTGTTGCACTTGCACGCCTTATTATGCCCTGTATGGGCTTACAATCACTGTTATCAATCCCATCATCCTATTTTTCCGCTCTCTATGGGCATATGGCCTGATGTTGTTTTTCATCATATGTGAAAAGATATATCAGTTCTGGGAGGGAGAGAAGTTTGGATGGCAGTGAGATAAACAATGCATCCTCTACATGAGTTCCCTATGTTTAGCAGGAGTGTATTTATGTACCTATTGGGGAAAAGGGAGCGGGGTGGAGACAAAGTGAGGGCACTGAGGGCACTAGAATCCAGGTATATCATCGAATCCAGTAGGCAGGATCCAGCGACTGCGAGCTGTTTGAGCACAGGGGCCGCACGCTTGTGGTACGCAACACAGTTCGCATCCCAAGCCTTTCCACACCATCGGAAATGGTGCTCCTCTCCCACGGCAAGGGCTGCCGCGCTGAAAATGTTCACTCCAAATGCCCTAAAGCTTCAGAGAGGGCACACGTTGCAGTCCCTTCCAACCTTTATGCACCTCGAGGCTGCTCGCAGTTTTTTGGATCCACTTCTTATCTCCATTTGCCGACGCGTTTCGAGGCAGAACGCCTCTTCATCATGGGCTGCTGCACAAAAACAAAGACTTGTCACCAGTGTTAGCTTGATCGTCATCTTTATTATTTGATATGGATTTTATCCAGGAGATGGCAGAATTAGACAAGGAGGAGAATAATGAGGGACAAGTTTGGAACACTGACACAGCGGCACAACATGCCGGGATCAATATCCATGAGACTGTCAAAACACCTTTCAGGCCGAGGTCTACCTTCTGTCCATTAATGCCAAAAGACAATCTAGACATTTTTTCGGACAAGGTAATAAAAGATTTGAAAAAACTGTCAATTGAGAGCAGCAGTAACTTTTTGAAACAAAGGGCCAATGAGAGATTTGAATACGAAGGTGTCATGAACAAAATCAAGATGAGAAAGGATATTATGGTCCGTATGTCAGACAAAGGAGGCAATGTGGTACTGTGGCCCCTGGAATTGTACAACAGAGAAGCTTCACTGCAGCTATCTGACAGGAATTGTTATGTCAGAATTAGTTCAAACAATGTAACAACTATACAAGAGAGATACCATCAAAGTTTGTACAACTGGAAATCAGCAGGGTTGATCTCAAAATATGAGTTTGAGTTTCTGAAAAACAATTACCCAGTGACACCACATCTTTACCTCATCCCCAAAATCCACAAAATGAACAGTGCCCCCCAGGAAGACCAATAATATCTGCAATTGGGGGCCTCTTCGAGAACACCAGCAAGTTCATTGATTACTTTTTGCAGCCCTATGTACTAAAATTGTCTTCTTACATCAAAGACAGTGGGGATTTTTTAGCAAAAATGTACAATGTGGATTGGCACTCGGATTTTGTCTTTGTCACTTTGGATGTACAGAGTTTGTACACCAGTATTAAACACAGTGACGGGTTACATGCCATCAAACATTATCTGAGCACCAGAGATATAACACTATATCAGCACACTGCCATGTTGTTACAGATGATCGAGTGGTGTCTCGAAAATAATACATTCATGTACAATAAACTGCTTTATCGCCAAATTCAGGAACTGCTATGGGCACTTGCTTCGCCCCCAGCTATGCTAATTTGCATATGGGCTGGTGGGAGGAGCAAGTGCTCATGACGCAACACAGTGCACAAATGACAGCTAATGTGATACACAATAGTCGTTACATAGACAACATTTTCTTGGTGTGGAAGGGAAGTGAGGAGAGTGTCAGGGAGTTTGCAGAAGAACTGAATGTGAACACGTTAAACTTGAAGTTCACATGTAATGCAAGCAAAACCTCAATTGTTTTCTTAGATTTGGAACTATTTGTTTCCGAAAACAAGATTCAAACGAGGACCCACAGGAAACCAACGTCCGGCAATACCATCTTGCATGCCGGAAGTTTCCATCCACACAGCCTCATTTCCAGCATCCCCTATGCCGTGTGCCTCAGAATGAAGCGTAACTGTAGCACACAGGATAGCTTTGAAACATCTAAAAAGCAGCTATTCAAGAGATTGCGCTCCAGAGGCTACTCTGACAAAATTCTTGATACAGCTGAGAATAAATCCAAGCACAAAAGCAGGGAAAATCTTGTACTCAGGGATATTCCATCCCTAACACCACGCAGAAATGTAACTGACACACCGCGAATCATCACCGGGTATAATGCGTACCACACCAATGTACGAAAAATCCTGTATAGGCATTGGCCTATAGTTCGCAGTGACCCCACATTAGGTCCATCATGTGCTAAATTGCCGCAGATTACATACAGAAGGGCTAAATCTCTGAAGCAAGAATTGGTATCTAACATTCCGAGCCAAATGAGTAACACCAATTGGCTTCAGCAGAAAAAAGGATTTGCACAAAGTGCAAAGCGTGCCAGCATGGTGTCAATCTCAGTAAAATACACCTTCCATTTAGGAAAACACCTCTGGTACTGAGAGGGAATTTCAATTGCAAAACGGACTATGCAATCTACGTTTTGCAATGCACGTGCAAGAAACAATATGTTGGAAGTACCTTGCACCCAGTGCATGTAAGGATCTTACAGCATCTGCGAGCCGTGGCCAACAATGATCAAAGCTACCCTGTGGCTCGCCACATTAATGCCTTTCACGGAGGGAGAGTCGAAGATTTGCAATACTTCGTTATTGACTGTGTCAATAAAAACGCAAGAGGAGGTAATAGACTCCTAGCGCTTAGGAGATTGGAATCGAGATACATTGTTTTGCTCGATACCAAGGACCCTAACGGCTTGAACTCCGATGAAGCACTAAGTGTGCATTTGTAAATAGCAAACTGAATAGTTTAGCCCTGTATTCAGACCCATATACTGAATATTTATTAAGCTCCATGCAGATATCACGTATCCCGCTCCTCTGAAATTTTGTAAATGGGAGATGAAAATGTAGAAAAATACAGCATTAACGCTTTATATTTTAATAATTTTCACCATTAGATATTTTGGGTTTGTCTTTGAGGCAAATTTTCTTTAAAGTCACAAAGTTAAGTCACAAGCCAGGGTACTGAGATGTCCCAATATGACACAAGGAAAAAGAGATATTGGAGGCCAACATTACCACGAGACACATAGGATTCTCATGATAGCCCATAAGTGATCAAATAGGCCCACTTGGGCCAGACATTTAGTGCAAAAATGCTAGACACTGCGGATATCATGGGCTATCAGTAGGACCATGGGGTTATACACTGATGGCTAGAGAAATGTTAAAGTACTCTGGGTAATCACATTAGTATTATTGTTTCTAAAATTGTCACGAATTATGAAATTTTATTTTTGTATCAATGTGTTGCACTGTTTCAATAATAATGTTTTTTTTTTCCCTTATTCTGTCGTCAGTCAGTTAGGAATGTGGGCAAAGTCGTTACATGCGCGCACATGACCACAGGAACACATAAAAAATTATCGAGAGTGTAAATATATTTTGAAATGTAAAAATATAAATTGGTGGTTCTGTAAATAAGAATGATGTATAGCACGGCTGATTAGTTTGTAAACAGATTTGTAAATGCCCGAAACCATTCCAGATACAAATGTTTCAATTACCGTAATGTATCTCTTCCATGTCTACGGCAAGGGGGATGGTAACCATAGTAACTGACTGACGTCACGAGTGGGCGTTGACAAACCCATGAGAAGAAGGAATGGGGGTGTGTATATATTCTTTTCCATTTGCACTTTTGAGTTGTTGTGAGCAAGGCGGTTGTTCCGCCGAAACACGTAAGCAGTTGTCGTCGAGGTAAATAAAATTCCTCCTTGTCGAACCCCACGGTGTCAGCGCCTATTTCGTTGCAGTAACGAAGGTTTGGATTTCATATATATATATATATATATATATATATATATATATATATATATATATATATATATATATATATATATATATATATATATATATATATATATATTCACTGAAAAAACCATAGGTTTCAACCACGTTATAGTTAGGAATGAAGTACCGGGTTTTTAAGAACCCAGCAGTGCCAGGGGACACACCCAAAAACTCCGTATTCTCCTGTCTCAGACTACAGAAACGCAAAGACTTCTTGGTGACGTCAAAGATCAGATTTATTGGCTGCAACCAGTAACAGGTATCCTAGAAGTACAACACAGTGTATGTTCTCAGGAGACTGCTCAACTTTACAAAGCTAGTCATCCCTTTTATACCAAATATTATGCTTCAGGCACACATTCCTTATTTACAGTTGACCATTCACATATTTTCACGCCATTCACATATTTTCAAAACAAAGAAAAGGCAGAATCGTGAAGACAAGCCCATATTTCAGTTTGTCCAGCCCACAATCAATTACCCGGCAAGGCCTAACACTTTTCATCAGATATCGGACGGACCCCTAATAAAAACGGGCACCTCCTCATTGTAAAGCAGGCCATAAAGAAAGGAACAGAGGCAGGTGTGTGTGAGATTAGACATAGTTGTGTATATAAAGAGTTTATGACATGTTGTGGCTTGATCCCTAATCTCGCTCGGCCACTGGGAAAGAAACAGGCTGAGCAGGTTTGGCTTTAGGCAACGGAGTCAGTTTGCCCAGGTCACACAGGAGTCAGCAAAAGGTGTGCGTGTCCATGGACCCGGTCGGCCTTAGTCATCGGCCTATGTGAGGGCAACCACAAAATGGCTGCCGTACACAAAATGGACCCTGAGGGTTCAGAACGGAATCTTTGATTTCAGGGTGATCGCGTTACTTGAATATGACGAAAAGACTTGTATATAGTATACTCGTCATTCTCGGTCTGCTGATGCCAAAATCGTCATGATACGACGATGTTTATGACATGGGACTAAAATTTCAGAACCACAGGAATTAGCATTTAAAAAACCTTAGAGATTCACTGAAAAAACGTTATAGTTAGCTGGACATTTCACTCATACAAAACCATTGAAATTCCCCCGTTATAGTTAGTTCAGCTAACTATAACTTTTGCGCCCTCAATCCACTGCTGATGACGTCACATAGTACATCACTCATGACATGGTCAGTGACATCACTCATGACATCACTCATGACTTCTCAAATGACATCACTGATGATATCACTGATGACATCATCCTTGTTAAAGAGTGGCAGACCTCCTCTCACCCTAATACAACCTTTGATACACACATTGAAAAATAGAAACTAAAAATGTTCAAAACAATGTAGATACCAATACCAGTTAGAACAACCTATTCAGTAATTCCAAAATCCACATACACATCCACTCATTGACCAACAGTTCTATACTAATTTACTATATTTTTAATAATAATTATTTTTAGCTATTTTATTTTTTAAATTACATTATAATTTTTTAATGTAAAATAATTTAAAAAAAATCAGAAATTATGTACTTCCTTGCATGTAATGGTGGTGTAAGGTTTAATCCTCATTCTGTGGTGGTCCAATCACTTAATCCTCCCTTGACTTTCATGTTTATTCCTGTGCAGCGTGGCCGTTCCTGGCTTGTTTTTTCAAATATCATGCATGTCTGACGCTCAACTTAATGTAATGTGCTCCCTCTTAATCCTCCTGAGATTGTAATAGTTGTTGCTGCGTCACGTAGTCCTCCCAGGCCTCTATTCTTATAAATCATGCGTGCCATACACCGAAGTTAATGTAAGTTGTCTCCCGCTCAGGAAATTGATTCTTGTGAATTTCTGTGACGCATTTTTGTGCTGCGCCACGTGCCCTGTGGTTCCTCGCATGTAATGGTAGTGTAAGGTTTAATCCTAGTTCTGTGGTGGGCCAATCACTTAATCCTCCCTTGACTTTCACATTTATTCCAGTGTCACGTGGCCGTTCCTGGCCTGTTTTTTCAAACATCATGCATGTCTGACGCTGAACTTAATGTAATGTGCTCCCTCTTAATCCTCCCGTGATTATAATACTTGTTGCTGTGTCACGTGGCTCTCCCAGGCCTCTATTCTTATAAATCGTGCGTGCCATACCCTGAAGTTAATGTAAGTTTTCTCCTGCTCAGGGAATTGATTCTTGTGAATTTCTGTGTCGCATTTTTGTGCTGCGCCACGTGCTCTGTGCTTTCTTGCATGTAATGGTACTGTAAGGTTTAATACTAGTTCTGTGGTGGGCCAATCACTTAATCCTCTCTTGACTTTCATATTTATTCCTGCGCCGCGTGGCCGTTCCTGGCTTGTTTTGTCAAATATCATGCATGTCTGACGCTGAACTTAATGTAATGTGCTCCCTCATAATCCTCCCGTGATTGTAATAGTTGGTGCTGCGTAACATGGCCCTCCCAGGCCTCTATTCTTATAAATCGTGGGTGCATGATTGTAATAGTTATTGCCGCGTCACATGGCTCTCCCAGGCCTCTATTCTTTGAAATCGTGTGTGCATGATTCTAATACTTATTGCTACGTCAAGTGGCCGTCCCAGGCCTCTATTCTTATAAATCGTGTGTGCATGATTGTAATACTTATTGCTGCGTCACATGGCCCTCCCAGGCCTCTATTCTTATAAATCATGCATGCATGATTCTAATAGTTATTGCTGCGTCACGTGGCCCACCCAGGCCTCTATTCTTTTAAATCGCGCGTGCATCTTTGTAATAGTTATTGCTGCGTTACGTGGCCCTCCCAGGCCTCTAGTCTTATAAATTGTGCGTGCATGATTCTAATAGTTATTGCTGCGTCACGTGGCCCTCCCAGGCCTCTATTCTTTTAAATCGTGCGTACATGATTCTAATAGTTATTGCTGCGTCACGTGGCCCTCCCAGGCCTCTATACTTTTAAATTGTGCGTGCATCATTGTAATAGTTATTGCTGAGTCACGTTGCCCTCCCATGCCGCTAGTCTTATAAATTGTGCGTGCATGATTGCAATCGTTATTGTTGCGTGACGTGGCTCTCCCAGGCCTCTATTCTTATAAATCGTGCGTGCCATACCCCGAAGTTAATATAAGCTTTCTCCCGCTCAGAAAATGGATTCTTGTAAATTTCTGTGTCACACTTTTGTGCTGCGCCACGTGCCCTGTGTTTCCTTGCATGTAATGGTAGTGTAAGGTGTCATCCTACTTCTGTGGTGGGCCAATCACTTAATCTTCCCTTGACTTTCATATTTATTCCTGCGCGGGTGGCCGTTCCTGGCTTGTTTTTTCAAATATCATGCATGTCTGACGCTGAACTTAATATAATGTGCTCCCTCTTAATCCTTCCGTAATTATAATACTTGTTGCTGCGTCACATGGCCCTCACAGGCTTCTATTCTTATAAATCGTGCATGCATGATTCTAATACTTACTGCTACGTCACTTGGCCCTCCCAGGCCTCTATTCTTATAAGTGGTGCGTGTATTGTAAATGTAAATGTACAGGAATTTATATAGCGCAAATCACCAAGCGGTTTCTAAGCGTTTGCTTAGGGAACCCGTCCTGGTATTCCCCAGTGAGATAACCCCGGTAGGGTATCCGCAAGGTGAAAGCCAGGCATCCCGCCGCGAGGGGCCGTTGTGGAGATTAAGCAAGCTATTGCCCAGAGTCGCAGAGTGTGAACCCGTGAATCGAGTAGGCACCGGAGCGAGAATTGTCGAGTCCATGGACATTTTAGGACTCAAGACCCCGCCGAGCCGGGAATTGAACCATGGTCCCGGGCTGACCTCTGCTTCCAGGTCTGCCTCCTCTAACCAGTGAGCCACACTTCTCCTCTATTAATGTTTGACAGTAGAATCGAGTAACGTTTAGAAGACTATGAGAAATGTAAGATGTTTTTCAAGGGAAGTTTGTTTATTTTGAATATATATTGCATTGATATTCACGTTTTTGAATTGTTGTAAGTCTAAACGTATGTATTTGGGTTGTAATGTAAAGTTATTAATGATTGCATTTTTAACTACAGGTACCTTTTGAGAAAATGGACATTGTTCTTTGTCCGACAAATACTGGTTGTCATTGGATACTTCTGGTATGTGCAAGTTTTTCAACATTTATCAGTCCGTTTTGAAAGTTATTGTTGGAAAATATGACTGGTTGTAATAGTTTAAAGTGCCTACATTTTTTTTCCAAATAATTTAAAGGCTAATATTTTAAAATAATTTTGTAATGTATCTAGAGTAGACGTCTGTACCATAAAATGTAAACTCTCCAAACTAAAAATCATATTTCTATTATTTTTTTTTATAGATTTTGAAACCTTTAACCAAGACAATAATCGCTCATGACTCACTGACTAACAAAATTCAGACCTATCAAGAGTTTTTACTAAATTCAAGGTAACCTTTCCCTAAAAAAAATCTCTGTTATCTCTATTATTATAGCAAAATATTTAACATAACCATTCGTATGTCTCTAAAGGGTTTTCCTACAGCAATTGAAGTGTCCCGACTATGACCAATGGCAGTTAGTCGTAGAATGTAACCAAAAGCAACAGGACAACTACAATTATGGTGTTTTTTGTATGCTGGTAATGATACTTCCATTATGTTTTTTTTAAAATCTTAATTTGTTAAAGATACATTACTTTATCTTAATAGCTTACTTCTTTAGAATACTCGTAAATAAGAAAGAGGGTTTTTAGGGATGACATTTGTAAACGTCTACTGAACGTGTCTATAGTGCCCGTCAGAAGCATATTGCTATTCGCATATGATTTTGTCAGACCACTACTATGGTTCTAATGCGGTTGCTATGAAACCTATGATTGCTTTTCAACCCCAATCCTATTGTGAACAATTGTTTTTATGTAAATTAAAATTCAGGTTGGACATTTGTAGAACATGTACATTTATAACTCTCTTTCCAGTTTGCACAATGTTACATAAGTCAGCTATCAGTTGCCCAGATTTTTATTAATGAAATATTTCTGGAGAATTTTCTATTGAAAATTGCAATGGACCTAATGGAGTCATCAGGTTTGACTTTAACATTTCAAAGATAAAAAAAGGTGTAATACTCTAGTGATGTCATGAAAATTGGATTATTTGGTATTTTGTTTTTAGAAAAAGGCATAACTTTAAATTTTAACATAGTATAGGAAGACATTTTTATTATGTTTGTGAATTTTCAATTATGTTCGTTGTCTAGCCATTACAGTTTCTGTAAGACAGTTGTGACTGACTCATTTCCTTCATTTGAAAACACTTGGAAACATGTACAATAAATAGCAAATTACATTTTCAATGGTTAGCATTGCTGTTATGATGCGCTAATGTACATCTTTTTTACATTTAGACTCTGTTGAAAAGTATTATGGTGTCTGCAACCAAAAAGCTTCAGCAATATATACGGAAAACTTTATTTTATTTTATTTTTATTTTATTTTATTTTATTATAGAGTTTTGCATAGCGCGAACAAGACCCGTGGGTATCAGAGCGCTTAACATCGAGGTAGGTTACACATTGACAGTCAATAGCACATTCTAAAAAACAAACAGATATAAGGTAAAGGGCGCTATGGCTATAAGGGGTGCCTAAATAAATATATTCCAAACACATGTGCAATTAGTAATAAAAGGTGAGAAAGGCCTAGTTTATAACACGATCCATATCAGTAGATACGGTGGGCCTTGCGAGACCCTAATTGCATGAGGACACGGGGTTGAGATTGCTTAGTTACCCTGGACTCGTTGAGTTCTGTTGCATAGGAAAGGCTTAAACCATCTCAGCACACTACATCATATTACATCGAGGTAGGTTACACATTGACAGTCAGATATCAATTCTAACAGCCAACCGATATAGGTAGAAGAAGCTGTGGCTATAAAGGATGCCTAAATAAATAAGTATATTCCAAACACATGTTATAGTAATAAAGGTGAGAAAGGCCTAGCTTATAACACCATCCATATCAATAGATAAGGTGAGGTAGAGGTTATATAGTTTGGCTCTGAGAACAGCAATTGGTTCACACAGGACTGTGGTATCGATCAGGGTACAGCCGAGGCTAGTGAGTGGAGTCAGTTTCTTGATAATGTTAGTATTCATGAAGAGGGATCACTCTTCAGCTGAAGTAGTAGTTCATACCAGCGATCAGTCGGCTTCCCTATGCCAGGTATTTACTCATCATATGGCTTTTCAATTCCCGTTTGAATGTTGCAATATTTTGGATCTTCCTAATGCTTGGAGGGAGTGAGTTCCACACTCTGGGGGCAGCTCCAGTGAAGGCTCGATCATATGTCTTTTTCTTTCAAAAAAAGGCCGGCCTCAACAGCAGCTCCTTGGCGCTTCTCGTTGGTCTGTTTCCTCCCGATAGCTTTAATTTCTTGCTTAGGTATCCTGGCGTGTTATAGTGCACCGCTTTGTGAGTGATACATGCTGTCTTCATTTGAATTCTGGCCTCATAAGGTAGCCAGTTTAGTGCTTTCAGGTGAGGAGATATATGATCAAATTTCCTCGATCCAGTAATAAGTCTTGCCGCAGCGTTGAGACAGGCTTTTAGCGGTGCTGTAGATGTTTTAGGTAGACCAGTTAATGTAGAGCAACCATATTCGATCCTAGATATGACTAGGGACTGTATAGCCAATTTTAAGTCTGCCTCTGAGATGAATGGTTTTAATTTTCTTAGGTAGCTCAGATCGAAGCCGTTACTTTTCGCCATTGAGTTAATGTGGGCTTTCATGTCGAGGTTCTCATCTAATATGATTCCCAATGATTTAGCTGAGTTGACTAGGGTTGGTGTGCAGTTAAGCGCAGTCACCAATTTGGTCCATTCCTTTACATCCGGGTGGCTCCTTGGAGGTGCAATTAGCATGAATTCTGTTTTCTGGGCCTTTAATTTCAGATGATTCGTCGTTAACCATTGCATAGCCATCTTTAGTGTCTTATTCATTAGATCTATGTCATCAAGGGAGGCGATCTTTAAGTATATTTGCGTGTCGTCAGCATACATGTGGTAGGATATCGTTGATTTCCGAAGAATGTCTGTAAGAGGTTCAACATACAAGTTGAATAGATCTGGTGATAGTGTTGAGCCTTGCGGGACCCCAGTTGCATTCGGACAAGGGGTTGAAATTGCTTGGTTAACCCGGAATCGTTGGGTTCTGTTGCTTAGGAACGAATTGAACCATCTCAGCACATTACCGGCCCATCCCATCCTGTCTTGTAGCCTGGACAGTAGTGTTTCGTGGTTTACCGTGTCAAAAGCAGATGACAGGTCTAGGAGGATCAATAGGCATGCTTGATTTTGGTCTAGGGCTTGTAACGCGTCATCAACGATATGCAGGATCGCTGTTTCTGTGCTGTGCCCTGCTCTGAACCCTGATTGGCATTCGTCTAGTAGTATGGTAGGGGCCTTTTCTGAGTTGCGTCCGCCATATTGGTTCATTGGCTATGTACCTTTCCTAGTAATGGACTCAACACCACTTTGCCACTGACTGAGGACAGTTCACTATGTTTACTATGTAAATAAGTTTAAGTTAGCATAACAAAAAGCTATTGACCTTTATACAATGCAAATAGAGTAACAAATTAATTTTCACTTTCTTCCCAACAGGCACAATGTTTAGAATGCTGCCGATGGGTCCACCTTGAATGTATCAAAACAAATGCAAGATCTTAGTTACCTTTTTCATGTTATAAATTTAACAAATGTATGTATTAAGAAAGTAAAGATGTGATCCCATGCCAGCTGTAGAATTACATGTTCTGCATACTCCTGCCATCTAGTGTTGTGTCCGGATTATCATAAGTAGTATTTATTTGAAGAAGGCTTTCAAGTTGCGAGTAAGATAACTCCTCCACTTCTTTTTTATTCTGTGTGGGCATCGACTCCATTGTTTCTATTCACACACAAGATTAATAATGGAGTAAGTATGTGTAAGATAGAGTTGTTAATGCGTATGTGAAAAAAATAATAACATGAAACCACCACAGGTGTTGGAAGGGTAGGCAGGAGGACACATGTTAATAAATAGCTGGACATTTCAACAATACATGCTGACTCTAATAATGTCCCAGATATTGACCCTGTTTGCAGTTTCTTACGCAAGTCAACAGCCCGAAGCAGTTATTTTAAGAAGTTTGCAAAAACCGAGCTGTCCAACGACTAAATTGATATAGTTATTTAATTTGATCAAATTTGATTTTCAAAAATTACTGGTTGTCCTTTTACAGGAGTAAATTGTAGTAGATCTTCAAAAACGATGACGTGTTTTCCTCCAAATAACACGTCATACTCTGTTTTAAGAATTTGCTGCATTCTTAAATGCACAAAGGCAAGCATTAAGTTTGATACCATGCTTACCTCATCAATAATGAGAAGTTTCATTTTCTTCAAGACTCTTGAAACTTCACAACAAGCTTCTCCAGATAGCTTATAGTATTCCAATTTGTTTTCATGCTCTACTGGTAGCATTAGTAAACGATGTAAAGTAATTCCTTTAATATTGTGTGCTGCCAATCCAGTTACTATTTTAGAATTTGAATTTTGAATCTAAAAACATTTATATAGCGCGCATTTACCACGCGGTTTCTTGGCGCTTTTAGATTGCGAGGAGGCAGCAGGAGCGGAGGGGGTTTTAGACAGCGTGAGCTCGGGAGAAAAGCAGGGTTTTAAGACCTTTACGGAACTCAGTGTAGGAGGGGGTCATGCGAAGTTCCGCAGGAAGGAAGTTCCAAAACATGGGGGCGAGAACTGCAAATTTGGTTCCGCCCGCCTTTTTCTTTCTGAACCGGTGAGTGGTGAGGAGTGCCTGGTGGGTGGAACGGAGCTCTCTGCCCGGTGAGTAAGGCTTGATGGCGGAGCAAATAAACTCCGGGGCAGTGCCCATTTTGGCCTGAAAGGTGAGGCAACCAAGCTTGAATAAGGCTCGCTCGTTCACCGGCAGCCAGTGCAGTGCCTGCAGTAAAGGGGTGGCGCGATGGTATTTAGGCAGGCCATGGATCAGGCGGGCAGCCTGGTTCTGCACTAGCTGCAGCCGGTGGGTGGCGTAGGCCGGGGCGCCATTATAGATGATGTTACCATAATCAAGGCGCGAGAGCACCATAGCCATCACTATGATCTTTAGGGCGGGTAGGGAAAAAAAGCGAGAGATCTTCCTAATAGTTCTGAGGGAAAAAAAACAGGAGGAGACAACCGAATTAACCTGTGAGTGAACAGAGAGTGAAGAATTAAGGAAGATGCCAAGGGTTTTGACCTTAGGAACGGGAAGCGGGGAAACACCAAGTGAAGAAGGCCAGTGGGAAGGGGACCAGGGACTGCAACCACCTCCGGTCAAGACTAACTCCGTCTTGTCCGGATTGAGTTTGAGGTGGTTGCAGTTCATCCAATCTTGGATGAACAGCATGACAGATTGAACATTCTGGGAAGATGAAGGGGAATGAGAAAGGTTAAAAATTAGCTGGAGGTCATCGGCGTAATTGAACACCGTGACCTCGAGCTGCTGTAACATAAAAATGAGGGGGTAGATGTATAAATTAAACAAAAGAGGGGAAAGTGAGGAACCTTGGGGGACCCCGCAAGCAACCTTGCGGGGGGCAGCCATGAAACCAGCTAGGTGGACCGCCTGAGCCCTGTCACTCAGGAAGGACTCAAGCCAAGCGAGGGCTAGGCCCTCTATGCCCGCCGCCCTGACACGGGTAAGAAGAATGGAGTGATCCACCGTGTCAAAAGCGGGTATTTTAGATGGGGTAAGGTGAATAGAGATATTCAACATTTTTTAGTACTGCATTGTAGTATAACAGCCTGAGTCATTTTCCATAGTCATAAGCAGTGACTGGTTTCGAATTTTACGAAAACCTAAGAACAGGATATCTTTATAAGCAATTATATTTATATAACCTTATAAACTACTAAAACTCTACTGTTGAAATGTTATTAGACAACTGTATTTACATAATATTTTGTGGGGGACAAAATAGTTGGTAAACGTACTTTTGTATTATGTACTAAGAAAACTGTTAAAGTGATGTTTTTATGTTTCTGTACTAGGACCTAGAACATAACAGATGTGTTATGGATAAAGAGGCCATTATTACAGAAGAGACATTAAAAATGAGCAACAGTGTAATTGAACTACAAAATCAATCTATAACAGGCAGCAAGACTAATTCAGAGGACATCAGTACTGCCTGCAGATGTCATCTATGAATTTGAAAATGAAAGCAATGATGCTGATTTTTTTAAAGCACTGGATGACGTAGAGTTACTGGAATCTATAAACTCTAAAATGGCATACCAGCAGACATTATTAGACAATTGTATTTACATGTGAAAACTCTTCATCCCCACAATTATGCGAGAGCTGCATGCGACAGGCTGTGGAAAGACCCTCCACCAGCTGTAGCCAGCACTTCCTCAGCACCATCAACTCCGCATCTGGACATCCGTCCCGATTTTGCAGACCTTATTATTTCATGCAATAATAAGTTTTTGGTAACTACTTCCCCGACAAGGCAGTGGGTAATTTGCGCATCTGCTGCCTTCGTTGGATGTGGTTGCCTATTCTTATTCTAATTCAAATCCAAATTACAGGACCTCGATAGAGCCCAGTATTGTTGATTTTTGACACCATGGTAGGCACAGAAATTAGCATCAAAAGTTGATAGTGGAGACATCTGAACGCTTCGTCATCTTCAGGGCGACGTGCGATCGTCCCAAGGTTATCTATAGTATGTATTTTGTATTCAACCAAATTTCACACGATGAGGGGACTCGACCGAGTGCACAGTGAGATATTTAAACAAGTGTTTTGGTGTTCAATTAAGGCAAAATTATTTTTTTTATATATACAAATTGACACTCTACTTGGAGTAGCCCACCGTTAAAGCCACTTAGACATGAATAAACAATATTGGCCAAGAAGCATCGAATTTGCAATATGAATTTAAAGCATGATTTTTTTGCTATTAATCAGAAGAAAAAAGTTCCAAGCAGGCTTGCTTCATCACTTTATCAATGTCTTTAATTTTTCATCCGTTGATCACATCCAATTTATAGATGAACATATTCTATGTATTTTGTATGTATTTTAATGAAACTATTACAAGCACTTTTCCATTGTTAAACACATACACCCACACACCTTTAAAAATGTCTAATTTTATTAAAAAGGCAGCACAGTTATCAGGTATTTTCTTGGCGATGGCCAAGGCGTCTTCCATCTTTTTAAAAAGATAGAGGATACTTTATTTTTTGTTTCAGGTTGTCAACTTGTTCAAATCTTCTTTCATATACAGAGCCACTTTAATTCTTCTTCCAAGTTAAGTGACAGGAAATGTCAACTTGCTCATTCCAATTACAGGGCCTCGTAAGAGCCCTGTCTTATTTTTTGTAACTACGTCACTGAGTTGGGAGTGTGTAGTTTGCGCTTCTCCAGCCTTCCTTGCATGTGGCTGATGTTTCTTAGGCTCCCTCTACAGACTCATACTTTACAATTCCTTTTTACCTTATTTAGCATTCGTGTAGAATGAAAAGCTTAACAAAGCCACTTTAATTCTTCTTCAAAGTTGCTAAGCAACATGAAATGTGAACTTGCTCATTCAAATTACAGGGCCTCATAAGAGCCCTGTGTTGTTATTTTTTGTAACTACGTCACCGAGTCGGCAGTGTGTAGTTTGCAGCTCTGCAGATTTCCTTGCATGTGACTGACAGACTTTATTTCTTCTACCAAGTTGTCAACTTGCTCATATCTTCTTTCATATTTCACCATGGTAGGCACAGAAAGTACCATCAAAACTTGATAGTGGAGACATCTGAATGTTTCAACGTCTTGAGGGGAACGTGCTATTGTCCCGAGGTTATGTAGAGTATGTATTTTGTATGTATGCCTTCAACGCCGAACGTCGAGCTGACGACAGCGGGGGACTTCTACTCCTCAACGCCAATTGACTACTACGTCCCATGTTGGACACATCTGTGTAATGGACTGGAAATCCAAAAATCCTACAGGAAACAGAGTTTATTTTTGGTTCCAAGTTGTGAACTTGCTCAAATCTTCTTTCATATACAGACCACTTTAATTATTCTTCCAAGTTAAGTTATCAAGTTCCACTATAAGGAGGTGTCTCTGCGCTGTTTTTCTTTCAAAGTAGTATATCCCATGCACTCCCACAGCATAGTAGTAAGTTCTCAACATTGCATACCTAGACTGTTGCACCCCATTGACTCGCAGATTCAAAGAGGGTGCACTACGTGTTGAAGCAGGCTTTTCAGTCGTTGTTACAATGGCCACGCATCACCGCAGAATACACGAACGTAGAGCTTTGTAGTTTTTTTGGGGGGGTGACGCCAATTTGTGAAACACAACCTGTAAGATAAAAAGGAAGTTAACATTGTGTGTAATTTTTTTATCAAAAGAGAGAGGAAGTGAGAGAGTGACTTCAAAGAATATTCGCAGCTGAACTTTCTATCACCAGTGTGTTAGTTGGATGTGGTTGCCAATTCTTAAACTAATTACAGGCCATCAATAGAGTCCAGTATTGTTTTTTTTGGCAACTACGTCAAGGCAGTGTGTAATTTGCACGTCTGCTGCCTTCGTTGGATGTGGTTGCCAATTCTAATTCTAATTACAAGCCCTTGATAGAGACCAGTATTGTTGTTTTTTAATACCATGGTAGGCACAGAAAGTAGAATCGAAGTTGATAGTGGAGACATCAGAACGTTTCATCGTCTTTAGATTCTGTTGAAGACTTCGCAAGAAACAGCTTTCATTTTTCACCTTATTCAGCATCCACACCAGGCAGTGGTTATTTTGCGCGTCTGCTGCCTTAGGTGGATGTGGTTGCCAATTCATATTCTAATTCTAATTACAGGCCCTCAATAGACCCCAGTATTGTTGTTTTTGGTAACTACATATCCAACAAGGCAGTGGGTAATTTGCACGTCTACTGCCTTCGTTGGATGTGGTTGCCAATTCTAATTCTAATTATAAGCCCTTGATAGAGCCCCGTATTGTTGTTTTTTGATACCATGGTAGGCACAGAAAGTAGAATCGAAGTTGATAGTGGAGACATCAGAACGTTTCATCGTCTTTAGATTATGTTGAAGACTTCCCAAGAAACAGCTTTCATTTTTCACCTAATTCAGCATCCACACAAGGCAGTGGTTAATTTGCGCGTCTGCTGCCTTTGTTGGATGTGATTGCCAATTCTAATTCTAATTACAGGCCCTCGATAGAGTCCACTATTGTTGATTATGGTAACTACTTCCCCGACAAGGCAGTGGGTAAATTGCGCGTCTGCTGCCTTCATTCAGTGTGGTTGCCAATTCTTATTCTTATTCTAATTCCAATTACAAGCCCTCAATATAGTCCAGTATTTTTGTTTTTGGTAAGTACGTCCCCGACAAGGCGTGGGTAATTTGTACATCTGCTGCCTTCGTTGGATGTGGTTACCAATTCTAATTCCAATTACAGGCTCTCGATAGAGCCCAATATTGTTGTTTTTGGAAACTACTTCCCCGATAAGGCAGTGGGTAATTTGCGCGTCTGCTGCCTTCGTTGGATGTGTTTTCCCATTCTTATTCTAATTCCAAATACAGACACTCGATAAAGCCCAGTATAGTAATTTTTGGTAACTATGTCCCGGACAAGGCAGTGGGTAATTTGCACGTCTGCTGCCTTCGTTGGATGTGGTTGCCAATTCTTATTCTAATTCCAATTACAGGCTCTCGATACAGTCTAGTATTATTGTTTTTGATAACTACATCCCCGACAAGGCACTGAGTAATTTTCGCGTCTGCTGCCTTCATTGGATGTGGTTGCCAATTCTTATTCTAATTCTAATTCCAAGCCCTCCATAGAGTCCAGTATTATTGTTTTGGTAACCACTTCCCCGACAAGGCAGTGGGTAATTTGCGCATCTGCTGCCTTTGTTGGATGTGGTTGCCAATTCTTATTCTAATTCTAATTTCAATTACAGGCCCTCGATGGAGCCCAGTACTGTTATTTTTGGTAATTATTTACCCGACAAGGCAGTGGGTAATTTGCGCATCTGCTGCCTTCATTGGATGTGGTTGCCAATTCTTATTCTAATTCCAAGCCCTCGATAAAGTCCAGTATTGTTGTTTTTGGTAACTACTTCCCCGACAAGGCAGTGGTTAATTTGAGCGTCTGCTGCCTTCATTGGATATGGTTGCCAATTCTTATTCTAGTTCTAATTACAGGCCCTCAATAGAGCCCAGTATTCTTGTTTTTAGTAACTACTTCCCCAACAAGACAGTGGGTAATTTGCCCGTCTGCTGCCTTCATTGAATGTGTTTGCCGAATCTTATTCTTATTCTAATTCTAATTCTAATTCCAAGCCCTCGATAGAGTCCAGTATTGTTGTTTTTGGTAACTTCGTCCCCAACAAGGCAGTGGGTAATTTGCACGTCTGCTGCCTTCATTGGATGTGGTTGCCAATTCTTATTCTAATTCCAATTACAGGCATCGATAGAGTCCAGTATTGTTGTTTTTGGTAACTACATCCCCAACAAAGCAGTGGGTCATTTGCGCGTCTGCTGCCTTTGTTGGATGTGGTTGCCAATTCTTATTCTACATCTAATTCCAAACCCTCCAAAGAGTCCAGTATTGTTGTTTTTGATAACTACTTCCCCGACAAGGCAGTGGGTAATTTGCGCATCTGCTGTCTTCATTGGATGTGGTTGCCAATTTTTAATCTAATTACAGGCCCTCAATAGAGCCTAGTATTGTTGTTTTTGGTAACTACTTCCCCGACAAGGCAGTGGGTAATTTGCGCATCTGCTGCCTTCGTTGGATGTGGTTGCCAATTCTTATTCTACTTGTAATTACAAGCCCTCGATCGAGTCCAGTATTGTTGTTGATGGTAACTACTTTCCCGACAAGGTAGTGGGTAATTTGCGCGTCTGCTGCCTTAGTTGGATGTGGTTGCCAATTCTTATTCTAATTCTTATTACAGGCCCTCGATAGAGTCCAGTATTGTTGTTTATGGTAACTACTTCCCCGACAAGGCAGTGGGTAATTTGCGTGTCTGCTGCCTTAGTTGGATGTGGTTGCCAATTCTTATTCTAATTCCAATTACAGGCCCTTGATAGAGTCCAGTATTGTTGTTTTTGGTAAGTACGTCCCCGACAAAGCAGTGGGTAATTTGCGCGTCTGCTGCCTTCATTGGATGTGGTTGCCAATTCTTATTCTAATTCCAATTACAGGCCCTCGATAGAGTCCACTATTGTTGTTTTGGTAAGTACGTCCCCGACAAGGCAGTGGATAATTAGCGCGTCTGCTGCCTTCGTTGGATGTGTTTGCCAATTCATATTCTAAATCTAATTCCAACCCCTCGATCGAGTCCAGTATTGTTGTTTTTGGTAACTACTTGAAAATTTATCTGAAAACTCTTCAGAAGAAGAATTTGTGCAGGAAGAAGACCCAGCCCCAAAAAGGAAGGAGGCAGTTAATCTGCTAATTCGTATTCTAATTCTAATTACAGGCCCTCAATAGAGCCCAGTATTGTTGTTTTTGGTAACTACGTCCCCGACAAGACAGTGGATAATTTGCGCGTCTGCTACCTTCGTTGGATGTGGTAGCCAATTCTTATTCTAGTTCCAATTACAGGTCCTCGATAGAGTCTAGTATTGTTGTTTTTGGTAACTACGTCCCCGACAAGGCAGTGGGTAATTTGCGCGTCTGCTGCCTTCGTTGGATGTGGTTGCCAAAACGTATTCTAATTCTAATTCCAACCCCTCGATAGAGTCCAGTATTGTTGTTTTAGGTTATGTAGAGTATGTATTTTGTATGTATGCCTTCAACACCGAACGTCGAGCTGACGACAGCGGGGGATTTGTACTCCTCAACACCGATTGACTACTACGTCCCATGTTGAACACATCTGTGTAATGGGCTGGAAATCCAAACATCCTACAGGACACAGACTTTATTTTTTGTTCCAAGTTGTCAACTTGCTCAAATCTTCTTTCATATACAAAGCCACTTTAATTCTTCTTCCAATTTAAGCGACAGGACATGTCAACTTGCTTATTCCAATTACAGGGCCTCGTAACAGCCCTGTGTTGTTATTTTTCGTAACTACGTCACCAAGTCGGGAGTATGTAGTTTGCGCTTCTGTAGCCTTCCTTGCATGTGGCTGACAGACTTTATTTCTTCTACCAAGTTGTCAACTTGCTCAAATCTTCTTTCATATTTCACCATGGTAGGCACAGAAAGTAGCATTGAAAGTTGATAGTGGAGACATCTGAACGTTTCGTTGTCTTGAGGGGGACGTGCGATCGTCCCGAGGTTATGTAGAGTATGTATTTTGTATATATGCCTTCAACGCTGAACGTCAAGCTGACGATGGCGGGGGACTTCTACTCCTCAACGTTGTTGACTACTACGTCCCATGTAGGACACATCTGTGTAATGGGCTGGAAATCCAAACATCCTACAGGACACAGCCTTTATTTTTTGCAGAGTGAGAGAAAATACTGGTTTGCAAGGTCATTCTCTGGCTTGTCTATCTAAAAAAGTATGTCAAAGTGTTTTTCACCGTTTCAGGATGTTAGTAGTACATCATACTCAAATGAGGAAATTAGTTAGGACATTGTATTATGCAAAAAGTCCAGCAGTAATGTTAAAAAAGTTGAACATTGCTCTTTTGCGTGTATCAGTATCAGATGTAATGAATGTTTGTGAAGAAATTGAGTTTAGTTATTTTGGTGGTGAGCAAGACAGTGCAGAAACTGATACATTAATAGAAGGAAATGTGAAAGAGGATGTACAACATTCTAGTACAAAAGAATTTGAGCGCGAAATTACGAAGTTTAAGGAGATTTCAGTTAAAAGGCCAAATTATTCTTGTATTTAATGTCGACGAACTCATTATAAAAGTCAGACTAGGACTGTTGATCTCTATTTAAAAAGTGAAAGAGAAAATAATAATGAGTGGAAGGAATTTTCAACCTATTTGTTGGTAGAGAATTGTTTTGATTTGGGTTATGATCAACGTATTTGTAAATATTGTTATAACAAATTAAACGAGAACAAAATGCTTGCTAGAGCTGTGCATAATAATCTTGAGTTGGGAACTATTCCTCCAGAACTGATAGATTTAAATTTGTATGAGTCTATTCTGATTCAATGTGTGCACCCATTTCAGGCTATTGTTCGTATGGAGCCTAAAACAGGTAAATTGCCTCCAATGTCATCAAAAGGAGGAGACAGCCTTACCACGTAACTAAATAGACTTCTTCAAAGAAAAACAACTTGCAAACAGCCCAACACAAAACGAGATGTCAGAACTATAGAAACCATGTGCATCTACAGCCTTACATGCCTTAAAGAAATGCTTACTGTGTAAGTGAAATTTTCCATCTGTAAGATGTAAGATCTGTCAGTAGTAAAGAAACATGTTCTCAGTGAAATGAGTTATTCAGATACATAGAAACTATTTACACAACTTGTTTACTGTTCTATCAGTGTTTCTGGTCCTCACGTTCAATATTTTCAGCTACACTGCAACTATTTTTACAACTTCTTTACTATAATATCGACGTTTGTGGTGCTCACACAATATTTTGTGATACATTGAAACTATTTAAAAAACTTCTTAACTGAAATATCAGTGTTTGAGTTGCTCACGTTAAACTATTTTTGATACATTGTAACTCTTTTAAAAACTTTACTGTATTTCAGCGTTTGAGGTACTCACGTAAAATATTTTTTTATACATTGTAACTATTTTAAAAACCCCTGTACTGTAATTTCAGTGTTTGAGGTTTTCACAGAAAATAATTGTGATACATTAAAAATATGTTTACAACTTTGTTACTGTAATATCGTCATATGTGGTGCTTCCCATGAAATGTATTTAATATTTATTTTGTAAATGAAGGCACAAAGTTTAAAGTTGAGTGTAAATTTTTTGAAAACATTAAATAAATAAATACAATAAATAAATACAGTGTCATTATGAATTGTGTCAAGTGCTTTATTTAAGATATACAGGAATATGCTCACTTTCATGATCATGACACACAAAGCCAGACAACTCAAGTTCATTACAGAATGGTGCAAACCATGTAATTTAATGATTGGGTATTAGGAATGGCATACAGAGCTCACATATAAAGTGATTGCTGAACCTTCTTACTTTTTCTCTGGAAAAGTTGGTAAGGTCTTTCCAAGATGGTTTCAATATTTAAAAGAGGAAAGTAAGAAGTGAAGAACAGAGGTTAGAGGCTACATCTCAGGATGCAAGAATAGATGAAAAAGGTGGTCCAAGGTCTGCATGTACAATGGCCAGTGGAGGCGTTTTGATGGCGGGTACACTCAAAGTGTTGTATAATGTGCAATATCTGATGGCGGTACCAACACACACAGAGTGGGGAAGGGCTCATGAAATAATGGATTGTATGTGCTTAGACTATGATGAGAACACACTGGAGGAGGACCAGGTCATGTGCAGAGATTTAATAGATAAGGCATAGCAAAGGAGGTGGCAACAAGGGGCAGGAGGGTCCATGAGTGGTGGAGGCGTTTTTTTTTAATCCATGTTCTACCTACTGCGTTGCAAGCTTGAGACAGTGACGATCACAGCCCCTTACTTTGTCTCCCCCCATTACGTTGTCAATTAGGGTGGAGGGAAGGAAATGGAAAGAAGTAAAGTACAAGTCTACAGATGTACTGGTATGTTCAGGACACTGGATCAAGCACTGAAGAACCAAGGTCAGATATATACACAGAAGGCACCACAAATAGGACAGCGGATCATGTACACAAACTGGTAAGTCAGCAAAAGAACAAGACGAAGAACACTTGAATAAAAAGCCAGGTTCAAATACAGAAAAGCGAAAAAAGATATCATATTTGATGACAAAGAGACTGGGGTAACACTCTGCTGTCCAACACAGAAAAGATTGTGCAGAAATTATATGTTAGAATGTTTAAGGAGCTCCAAAAGGGGTACATAAAACTAAATAAAATTAATAAATTAGGCTGTATAAGCTCCCTTCTGATTTAGGGGGTACACAAAACTACGGGGATCAGAAATACTATCTGCTCCCCAGCAGCGCCATCCAAACCCTAGTCCCCACACACTGCCAACCTAGAATAGGCATGTATAAGCTCTCTCTTCCAAATAGGAAAGCTCCCACCCTGTCATTGCAAACGGCAGTGTCCTGGGGGTGTGCACCCCGAGACACTACAGGAGCCGGCCCTGGGGGTGGCGGTCCCAATGGCCATCTTTGGCTCCAGGAGGAAGGCCACACGGCACCCCTCCAACACTTTCAAGAAGCCCCGGAAGGTGGCAGTCCCCGGGGCTGGGGGGACCTCAGAGCCCCCCTCAATTAATATTTGAAAGCCCCGGGGTGTGGTGATCCCCAGGGCTGAAGGGGCCTCAGAGCCCCCCTCAATTAATGTTTTAAAGTCCTGAGGGGTGATGGTCTCCGGGGCTGAGGGGCCTAAGAGCCCCCCTGCACATATAATGTTTAAAAAGCCCCCGGAGGTGGCGGTCCCCGGGGCTGGGGGGGCCCTCAGGGGCCCCCATTATAATGAACTACATTGCCCCCAGGACTTGGCCTCCCTGGGGACTAATTAGCACTAAAGCAGACTACGGTTTTCTTTTTTTTCCTACGCGATATGCGTATCCTACGCACATGCCGCGATTTAAAAAAAATTAAATAAAAATTCACAGCGCTTGCATCCCCGCTCCTCTGGCCCCTGTAGTGCTGTCGTTGTAAGCGTCTGTGGAAAAGTAAATTTTGCCATGTTCTGTGTCCCTACGTGTTCCCCATCTTATGCTATATGTGCATGATTAATATGCATATGTATTCCCCATGATCGATTAAAGACGCATTTACAGTTGTGTCCATCTCTAGTATGCCAGTTTCCAGTTCTCGTGAAAGCTACGAGTATTAGGCCTATGTAAAGCTACATTGCCACGTTTCTCAGTGTGCACGTTATTTCATTGAAAATCCCCGTTTCTAGGCCTCAAAAGGGCCCGGACTCAGATTCAGCTCCAGTCTCCTGAACCCTCTCCGAGGAGCGATACAGCCCCCACCTGTATCCCTGACCCTTCACTTACTTCCTGCCTCACAGTGCCCGGCTCGGCCTGGCTCTGCCTGCCAGTCTGCCAAGAGTATGTTATGATTCTAGTTATCAGTCCAGCCCTCCTTCTCTGCATTCCTAAGCTACTGAATCGCATCAATAGTTTCAGTCATCGTCTAGCCTTTACGTCTCCATGTAAGAGAAATACTGTATTTATGGTCATTTAATATTCCTCAACACACACTACATGTAGAATAATGCATGCACCAGTCTTAGTGTCTGTTAGCCTTTGCCCTGATAACTTTTGGATTCTATCAACATGTTCTCAAAAAACATCAGATACTAGATAGTGTTTAGGTACATGTCGCTCTGACTCTCCAGACTTTCGTCTCTCCTTCTAGCTCAGAAGTCATAGCCCCCAGCTTCTCCCTAGTAACACGTCATTGCCAGCTTGCGCGCACCACTAGGTTAGAGGTCCCGGCTCCTTAGGTAGCCCCCTCCATGTTTCCGCCCATTTGTGACATATTCCGTTACGTTACATCACATGTCTATGTATACGCCCTGTTCACGCCTCTTGTTACACCTACTTTCTGCCTTATCTCTCGCGACTGCTATAGGCCCTGCCTACTGTTACGCCTATTGTATTGAATACCATGTATTTTGTTTAAGTATATATACTTGTGCACTGTTATTAAAAGTTGCCATTCCATTCCTTTGTCCCTGCCCCGTGCAGCGCTGCCATCCTATTCCCGTGCAGGTTGTCCTGTTCCTGTCCTTTATGCTGTATTAAACCTGCAAACTCCTACTACCTCGAATCTTGACTCTTATTTATTGAGCTATCTGTTATTGTATATCTAGTCAAAAATAGAGGTATTATTTATTTATTTACCACATAATGGCGCCCGAACAGGGACTTGCCCTTTCCCCACGCGCCGGTGAAGCCACGCAAGCCCCCTGATCCTCTGCAGCCGTGACGGAACCATACCGGCCACGTGCAGATATTTCTGCTTCAAGTATCCCTCAGGCCCACGGAGGAGACGGAGGTTGCGGTCCAGCGTCCAGACGAGGCGGTGGAGGAACGCGGCGAGTCCCGACCAGAGCCCAAGCCGAGAGTCCCAGGTCCGAGGTATCCGGAGGCCCACCTGTAACAGAAGTCCGAAGTTCGTCCGTCCGGCGTCGTAGTAGTCCAGTCCAGTCCGAGGCCTTCCGTTCTTGCTGCCCGGTGAGTACCGTTGCTGGGGTAGTATCTAGACAGGGTCAATTGCATTGTCTCTGGTCCGTGGGTTTGGGTACACAGATCCAACACGAAGTGTCCACTTAGGTGGATGCGGGTCCTGACGTGTCTCTTTATGAGACCGGTAAGTTTCGTACTGTTTTAGCAGTGCATCTAGTTTCTGTTCTAGTCCGTTCTGTTCTCGAGAAATTCATGTATTCTGTTTCCAGTATTCCAGGTAGTATTTTGTCCGAACTGTTATTTTAAATGTCATTCATGTATTTCAATGTCGTGGTATGAAAGTGGTGTACCCTCAGTAATTATCGTGTTCATTGTGTATTGTAATTGTGTCTAGACTCCAGCCCAGTCATGCCATTGTTTTCAAAGTTACGTCAGTTAAGAACTAGAAAAGGTCTGTTAGAAGAAGCAGTTCCTGTCCCGCCTAGGGACAGTCCAGGTCATTTTATGTATCAAAAGCATGGCATAAGTGCCATATTATATCTAGATTTGTGGGTGGAGTACACCAAACAGTTAGAAGAAAAGTATAGATGGCCCGTATCGGGTACATGGGATGCCGAGTGCATCATGCGAGTAGAAGAAGCATTATGGAAAAAGAAAGCCAGACAGTCACAGAAAGATGCCATCGAGTTATGGCGCAAAGAATCTCATAAAAGAACCGAAAAAGAAATCAGAAAGTCAGAATTAAGTAGAGAATCCTTAGAAAGAGCCCAAGAAAGGGAATTAATCGAAATAGGTGAACGAGTTAAAACCGAACAGTCAGACAGACAGAGGAATGCCCTTATTAAGGGTATGTATCCTCTTCTTGCCGAGGGCTTGCCAAAAGCAACCCCGGAGGCATCCAGTAATTTTCCGCCACCCTTAGTTCCGACCAAGCTACGTCACAAACCGACCGCAGCTGATATTTTTCTCTCGTCCTATTTGGACGACACAGTCCCAGAATATGCAAATCCTGTTCCGCCAGCTCCTGTAAATAATGTAAATCCTGCTCCTCCAGTCACCGGGGCACCTGTTACAGCACCTGTTACAGCACCTGTTACGGTACCCCCGGTCCAGCCTACATTACAAGTACCCGCTACACTGGTCACTCTGCCAGCACGAAGAGTATCAGTCGACGATTCCAGTTTAGGGGTCGCGGGAGGAGGTCCTCCTGGAACCCCGCCGCCACACAAACGTGTAACGTCAGTCGAGTTACATGAACGTGCGTTACAGCGCACGCCCAAACATCAGTCTGTTGCAGATATCAGACGAGCTCTTACCGAATGCCGTTATGATCCGGTCCCAGGTGATGATAGTATGGTTATATATTCATTACGTGTAAGACGGGTGACCGAGTATTTGGACACCCTACCGAATATGAAAGAAGATCTAGACAGAATGTATCGTTTCATTCGTACAGGACAAGATCCAGAAAGTATTGGTGAAGTCATGTCTCACAGAAAATCTGAGATCCAGTTCATGCTGTTAAAGTTTCTGATCAATTGTTTAATTAGGGAACAAGATTCCCCGACTAAAGATCCGACCGAAATGAAAATTCTGACAAAGTGGAGTGATAATATAGCCGAGATGGGGCACAAGGTGTCCCCTTCAAAGCTTCAATTCTGTGTCCAGCAAGTGATCTACTTAGGCCACTTACTGTCCAAGTGGGGTAGGCAGTTGACACCTGACCGTATCCAGTTAATAGCGAGTCTTCTTATTGCAGACAATGGATTCCTCAGTATGCATTTCTAGCCAAGCCACTGATACAGTTAACGACACAGGAGGCAGCCGTATCGACTGTCCTCCCTTGGACATCTGAACATACACTTAGTTTTAATGAATTAAAGAAAGCCTTATGCCAAGCTCCTGTTCTAGCAACACCGAACTACAGTAAGCCTTTTACACTTTTTGTCACAGAACGCGATGGTACAGCATTATCTGTTCTCACACAAGATCAAGCCGGACAATACAAGCCCTGTGCTTATTTTTCGAGCACATTAGATCCAGTAGCCCAGGCTCTGCCTGCGTGCCTCAAGTCAGTTGCAGCCACAGCACTAGCTATTAGACAAAGTGATTCCATAGTATTAGGACATTCCTTGACAGTACAAGTTCCACACTCCGTGGAAGTTCTTTTAAACCGAACACAGACTCAGCACTTGACAATTGCACGTTTGACAGGTTATGAATTGACACTATTCCAGCCACACATAGAAATCAGACGCTGCAACGTTCTAAATCCTGCTACACTGTTACCGTCAGTTACTTCAAATCCTGCCACACATGACTGTGTGGAAGTAGTTAACACTATGACTAAGCCGAGACAAGACCTGACAGAAATTCCGTTACCAGATCCTGACCTGACACTTTATGTGGATGGTTCATGTATGAGAACGAGTACAGGAGAACTAGTAGCCGCGTATGCAGTGACTACTGACACTGAAGTTATTGAAACACACCGTATTGACACCCTGTCTGCTCAAGCAGCAGAGCTAGTCGCTCTGACACAAGCCTGCATATGTGCCAAGAACCTGAAAGTTAATATTTACACAGATTCACGCTACGCATTCGGAGTTGTACACGACTTCGGAGTGCTCTGGCAGGAGAGAGGTTTCATGACTTCTCATGGAACCAAGATTCAGCATGGGTTCCTTATTCAAGCTCTGTTAGATGCAATACATTTACCGACATCCATCGCTATTATGAAATGCAAAGCACATACGAAAGTTACAGACATTATTTCCCAAGGTAATGATCTAGCAGATCGAACAGCCAAGCTTACAGCACAGACTCCAGACATACCAGTTAACAAGACACCGACATCCACTCTCGAACAGACTACTTGTATGACAGTTAAGGACCCTACTCAAGATGTCATAGATATCCAGTTACATGCTACTCCCGAGGAAATCAAGAAATGGTCCGAACAAGGAGGGGTCCAGACAGATCAGGGATGGGTGACGAAGGGAAAAGCCACATGGTTTCTCCCCGACTCAATGGTTCAAGTCATTATCAATACCGCACATAGTCCAGCACACTTAGGAGAAAAAGCCATGTTAGACAGTATCCAGAACATTTGGTTTAACAAACATTTACGAGCTGCAGCCAAGCAGAAAGTCCGTACCTGTATGATATGTTGCCAGTTCAATCCAGGTAAAAGTGTCCCGGTGGAACAAGGTGGATTCCAACCTCCTGACCACCCTTTTGAAGTCCTCCAGATGGATTATATTCAGATGGAGCGATGTCGAGGTTTCAAGTATGTCCTTGTAGTTGTATGCGCTTTGTCCAGGTGGACAGAAGCATATCCAGTCCCAGATTACACAGCTGCAACCACTGCCAAGCAGTTGGTTCGTGAATTCTTCCCCCGTTATGCACTCCCTAGGGTCGTGTATTCTGATAACGGCCAGCCATTCTCATCTGAACTAATGAAGCACGTTTCCCTTTTGTTAGGGTACCAGTGGAAGTTCCATTGTGTACGCCATCCAGAAGCAGCCGGTCTCGTAGAGAGACATAATCAAACCTTGAAAATCCGCATTGCCAAAATCTGTCAAGAAAAAGGTGTAGACTGGTTAGTTGCTCTGCCAGTCGCTTTGTTTTATATGCGCATGGTCGCACACTCCAGATCAGGTCTGTCCCCTTATGAGGTCGTATTCGGCCGCCCCCCGAATATGTGGGGTACACCTAGACCCCGAAGTATTACCGATGTTTCCAGTAATATGCTGACAGATTACCTAGCTTCCTTAATGTCTGCCCTACACTCTTGTCGTTCACAGGTTGCCGCTGCATTTCCCGACAATACTGAAGTCAAGCCACACGAGATCCTTCCCGGCACCCTGGTCCTCGTCCGCAATTTTGATCGTTCAAGTCCGCTGGAGCCTCGCTGGAAGGAGCCGAAGTTAGTCCTTCTAACCACCCGTACTGCCGTCAAGTTGGAAGGCAGGAAGGGGTGGGTGCACCTGTCACACGTCAAGAAATTTCACAGACTAAAAACTGTTTCCAAGAACATTTCCAAGGATTGTCAAGATTTTAAAGACTGCCAAGATACTATTCTTAAGGACTGTCCCGCAAATGACATTGATATCAAGCCCTCCCTGTTAGAGAAAACTCCGCAGCAGGAGTATAAAAGTAAGCTACGGTCTAGTAAAATAAGTCAGCCAGTTTAATTGTCTAAGTCCTCCCCTAGGTGAAACGGTTAGACAGGTATCTGACATGTATGAAATAGACCCCCATAGTGAGAGAGTTAGTCAAAACTCTATCCGATGTATCGTTTTTCTAAGTTTTATATTGTTTTTAAGCTTAATGGTTACCTGCACGAGTTATGCATTTCATTTATGTTTTCCAATTTCTCATGTAAATATGTTTTCTAATGCTACAGTAGAGCACACATTTAGTGATCTGCCTCCTCACGAACTATCCTATCGTCTTGCTATGCGCAATAACACATTTATCCGTATGTTGCATTATTCACACCAGACCAGCAATGCCACTAATTGTTGGGTGTGTGGTCGACTCCCCCCTTTCCAGACACCGAAGGGAGTTCTGCCACTGTTTCCTTATCCGTTTTCACATAATGGTTCATGTGGAGCATGGTCCACGTTAACGTCATCCTCAACTGATATGTCCCTTCTGAACAGTACATGTTTTCCAGACAAGCAAGGTCTTCCCCACAGAACAGGGTTAGATCTAGAAAATGAAGTTTATAATTTGGGTAATTATTCTTCGAATTTCATGGTTCTGAATGTTCAGTCTGATCCTACTCCAGACTTACCTGCTATTTCAGTATTACCAGTCAAAGGCGAATTATGTGTCCGAAATAATGGTTCCGTACATGTAGGACATAGTGATTGTACTACTATTGTCGAGTATAGTGACAGTGGGAAATCTCTTTTCAAAGCTTCACGTCATTCTTATTTTGTTTGTGGTCAGACCGCATATGTTCGTCTGCCCCTCGATTGGGATGGAACCTGTTACATTGCCTTCCTACTGCCACCAGTTTTCCTAGCCCCATCTGATTATCATAGAAACACACATCTAGTACACATTAGACATAGAAGGGAGATCGAGTCCCCGATTGTCGATCAAACTGAAACTGCTCTAGAACAGTATACAGATTTCAATAGAGGATTCTTTTTCTTTATAGGACCTATCCAGAATAGTAAGTTAATCCGTAGGTTAACAAGAACTCTTGAAGCAGTAGTGAATGAGACTGCCTCTGCCCTAGGTAACTTAACCGAAGAGCAATCTGCTATGAGATTTGTCGTGCTCCAAAATCGTCTCGTTCTTGACGTCATACTGGCCGATAGAGGAGGAGCATGTAGAGTCATCGGATCTAGTTGCTGCATTTTCATTCCTAATAACGCGCCGTCTGTTTATTCAGCTATAACCAGACTTCATAAAATTGCCCATCAGTTACACCAGAATCCAGGCACCTGGACATGGTCCGGTTGGTTCTGGAGTATAATTTCTGCCTGGGGATGGAAAGTATTGTCATTTCTAGGTATTGCAGTAGCGATCATATTCAGTTGCTGCCTCTGTATACAATGTGGCCCTGCGATTTGCGGCATTTGTGCTACCTCTTGTATTCCTAGTCCCAAGTCCCGTCCTAGATCCCGTTCCAAGAAATTTCGAGACAAGCAAATTATACTGTATGAAATGATAGATGGTATCATGAATATTGATGTTTCCTGATGGAAACGTAGTGACAAGGAGGGAATGTGGAAAAGTAAATTTTGCCATGTTCTGTGTCCCTACGTGTTCCCCATCTTATGCTATATGTGCATGATTAATATGCATATGTATTCCCCATGATCGATTAAAGACGCAATTACAGTTGTGTCCATCTCTAGTATGCCAGTTTCCAGTTCTCGTGAAAGCTACGAGTATTAGGCCTATGTAAAGCTACATTGCCACGTTTCTCAGTGTGCACGTTATTTCATTGAAAATCCCCGTTTCTAGGCCTCAAAAGGGCCCGGACTCAGATTCAGCTCCAGTCTCCTGAACCCTCTCCGAGGAGCGATACAGCCCCCACCTGTATCCCTGACCCTTCACTTACTTCCTGCCTCACAGTGCCCGGCTCGGCCTGGCTCTGCCTGCCAGTCTGCCAAGAGTATGTTATGATTCTAGTTATCAGTCCAGCCCTCCTTCTCTGCATTCCTAAGCTACTGAATCGCATCAATAGTTTCAGTCATCGTCTAGCCTTTACGTCTCCATGTAAGAGAAATACTGTATTTATGGTCATTTAATATTCCTCAACACACACTACATGTAGAATAATGCATTCACCAGTCTTAGTGTCTGTTAGCCTTTGCCCTGATAACTTTTGGATTCTATCAACATGTTCTCTAAACATCAGATACTAGATAGTGTTTAGGTACATGTCGCTCTGACTCTCCAGACTTTCGTCTCTCCTTCTAGCTCAGAAGTCATAGCCCCCAGCTTCTCCCTAGTAACACGTCATTGCCAGCTTGCGCGCACCACTAGGTTAGAGGTCCCGGCTCCTTAGGTAGCCCCCTCCATGTTTCCGCCCATTTGTGACATATTCCGTTACGTTACATCACATGTCTATGTATACGCCCTGTTCACGCCTCTTGTTACACCTACTTTCTGCCTTATCTCTCGCGACTGCTATAGGCCCTGCCTACTGTTACGCCTATTGTATTGAATACCATGTATTTTGTTTAAGTATATATACTTGTGAACTGTTATTAAAAGTTGCCATTTCCATTCCTTTGTCCCTGCCCCGTGCAGCGCTGCCATCCTATTCCCGTGCAGGTTGTCCTGTTCCTGTCCTTTATGCTGTATTAAACCTGCAAACTCCTACTACCTCGAATCTTGACTCTTATTTATTGAGCTATCTGTTATTGTATATCCAGTCAAAAATAGAGGTATTATTTATTTATTTACCACAGTCAGCTAAGACAGCATATGCGGCAGGGCTTCAGTGAGTGGCTCCTGGGGTGCCAGAAAAGTAACTTTTAAGCGCATGACTTTGATCTTCAACCCACTGGGGATTATATCGTTCTTATCTGCAGCAACACTGTTCTGCACCACAAATACCAGCATGCAGCCTGAGCTGCCACGCCCACTGAGACGAGTGTGGAAATACACAGGTGCGGTTCATTGACTCTTGGGACTGCCTTTAAGAACCAGCCCGTGAACAAGTGCTTAAGAAGCACGAAACGCGTTGGGCACATGAAGAATGAGGACTCTGCTCTGGTTTACAAGCTGCTGCTTAGTGATTAGTGATATGTGCCCCAATGTTTTGAGTTTTTATATAAATTGTATAGTTTATAATTTCTTACAGCTCTCTCTCTAAAATTTATGACATACTTTTATTACGATACCACAGGGTTTTTCTTTCTTCGTGTGTTATTTACCCCCTTCCCTGTCAATAAGTATAGGGGTACCTTCCTAATTTTTTGCACGTTCATTCAAATTGGGCAACCTTGTGTTTGGATATGTATATATATATATATATATATATATATATATATATATATATATATCAATGCTCGAAGGTGTCCACCTTTGAGTAGCATGCGAACAGCAGCTTGGTTTATGTATACATACATAAACCAAGCTGCTGTTCGCGCGCTACTCAAAGGTGGACACCTTCGAGCATTGATATATATATATATATATATATATATATATATATATATATATATATATATATATATATATATATATATATATATATATATATATCCAAGAAAGAAAGTGACTCAAACAGATATATTCACCAAAGAACAAAAATATATTTCCACTACAAAGTTTGAGCTTCCGCCTTCCTCAGGTAGTTTCAAGATGGAAAGTATAATAATATAAAAAAAATACCTGAGGAAGGCGGAAGCTGAAACTTTGTAGTGGAAATATATTTTTGTTCTTTGGTGAATATATCTGTTTGAGTCACTTCTTTCTTGGATATTTTATTTCTTTGTGACTCATTGTATCCTTTGGGATCCAGATATTGCCCTGGCTGGCTGTTGTTTTCTTGTGATCCTTCATCTTCAGGTATATATATAATTATATATAATATATATATATATATATATATATATATATATATATATATATATATATATATATATATATATATATATATAAATATATTATTAATATTTTTTTCTACCAGTATGCAATTCTGCTGCCAAGACAGTAGTAATTGTATTAAAAAGACGTACTCTCTCGAATGTATTGAAGTTTTAAGGTGGCTTTATTTCAAAATAAATGTCAATACATCCGAGAGAATGCGTCTTTATTATACAATCACTACTGTCTTGGCAGCAGAATTGCATACTGGTAAAATTGAAACCGGCGTGGTCCAGCCGGAAAAGATGCACCGTTTGGAAAAAAGGAGCGCCAGCGTCGAACATTTAGGACTACACTGTAGTAGCGAGATATATATATATATATATAAACCATTTCACCCAACGCTCCAAAAAGTCGCGTAATGCTTTCATTGAATCTTTGAAAATTAATTATATACTTCAAGCCATATTTTAGCATGATAAACAAAACTCATTGTATTCCAAATGTCCCTAAGACCTAGGCAGGATGTCCTGATAATCAGTATTCATCCCAAGTGGGAATATCATTAGTCTTGGGTATTACAAAGAGTCACACCCCATTCTTCCTTGTAGTATTTACATCTTCTTGAATCCCCAGTGGGAAAATGTTTTGACTTGCATACTCCTTTTTCTCCATTAGGATAATACCTATGAAAAAACATATATATATTTGATTCTAGATCTTCGCTAGACATTGCATAGCCAATAGTTCTGATATAACAAGTGCATAACAATACAATAAACAAAAAAAGTGATGACATCTTTGTTAAGTTAAAAACATGCGCAGAAGACCAACCTACAGATATATGCTTCGATTATTCAAAGGTTCTACTCCCCCAAATGCCATTACAGTTCCTCTTCGGAATTAAGTCCTCCCGGAATGCAAGTATCTAAATCAAGAATGCATTTGCTCTCTAACTGTCGCAACCTGCGTATTCTGTCTCTACCTCTTTTCATAGGTGGTATCTTGTCAATCACAAAGAACTTTAAAAGGTTGCGATTGCTTCGATGTAGTTCTTCAAAATGTCTGGCTACTGGTGAATTTTGGTCTTTATTCTCGATTGCCCGCATATGTTCTAGAATACGTTTCTTAGCAGGAAACATCGTGCTTCCTACGTATTTCTTGGAACATGGGCAAACAAGAATATACACCACAAATTCGGAAAGACAGGTTAGGTGTTTTTTGATAGTCTTTCCCTATCTTCAATAGGGTAATAGACAGACTTGACATTCTGGCTGAATTTACACGCCTTGCATGTCATGCATGTAAAAAATCCCTGTATGTCTGATGTTCTCCTTTGTTTGCTGTTTATTTCATTTTTACTTAGTCTGTCTTTTAGAGAATCCGCCTTCCGATAAGTGATGCTCGGATTGCAGCCCACTACATCAGTTAGCGTAAGTTCGGTTTTCAAAACATTCCAGTGTTTTTTCAGGCTCTTTTGCACCTGCCACGATTTAGCATGGTAGGTAGAGATGAATCTAACCACTTCCTGTTTCTCACATAACTTTTGATCCTTCGGGACCAGTAGCGACTCATGATTGATTCCCTTTGCCTTCTTGAAGGCTTCTTCAATTACTTGTGGATGATATCCACGTTCATTGAATCGTTCCTTCATGCGTTCTCCTTCCAAAACAAAGTCTTCATCCCTACTACAATTCCTCCGAGCCCGGAGGAATTCACCAAACGGAATGCTCCGTATTAGGGACTTGGGATGACTGCTTTCTGCATGAAGCAGTGTATTTCCAGCAGTACTTTTACGGAATAACTTCATCACCAGCTGACTATTAGCAACTTCAACTCTCAGATCAAGAAATTCCATATATTGGCTACTGATTTTCCCTTCTAGACATAGATTTACATCATTCTGATTGAGATCTCGAATGAAACCTTCTGCCAATGATTGAGAGCCGTCCCAGATGATAAATAAATCATCTATATACCGCAGCCACGTTTTCACATGGCTGCGGTACAACGGATGAGTCTCCGCCACCTGTTGCTCCCAGCTTGCCATGAATAGATTCGCAAAGCTGGGAGCAAAACAAGTTCCCATCGCCGTCCCTTGTCGTTGTCTGTAATAGACCTCATTAAAGATAAAAAAATTGTTTTCAAGGCAAAATAACATCATGTTCAAAATCATTTCAGTATGGTCACCAAAAGAGATGGACCTGTTCTTGAGGAATTGACGACATGCATTTATACCATCTTTGTGTCGGATCGAGGTGTAAAGACTACAGACATCCAGAGAAATGAGTAAATAACTGTCCTGCCAAGCAAAATTCCTGATCTTATTAATAAAGTCTCTACTGTCTTTTAAATAAGAAGGTATAGCTTCAACAAAAGGACGGAGAAAAAAGTCGATGTACTTGGATGTATTTTCTAACAATGAGCCCATTGAAGAAACAATTGGCCTGCCCGGTGGTGTGTTTGCATTCTTATGGAGTTTAGGCAGTAAGTACAGCACAGCAACTTTGGGATTGCGATTCAATAAGAAAGAGTACTCATTCCATTCTAACAAACCCTTCTGTTGCCAATCTTTTAACATCCCATGATAAATGGAGTTAGTTTTTTCTACATCCTGGCTGGAAGAGATCTCATAGCACTCTATACAGTTCAATTGTCGCATCCCTTCGTCAATGTATTTATTCACATCCATCACAACGACATTACCCCCTTTGTCCGACTGGCGGATAACAATGGAGGCATCACTCTCTAAAGATCTAATAGCAAGACGCTCATTTTTACTCAAATTGTCTTTAGTCCAACCCTTCTTTCTGGCCAACTGTTTTAAGTCACTGATCACTAAAGTCTCAAAAGTGTCAATTCCACAGGTTGGCAACATGGGATTAAAATTGGACTTGGGTTTAAAGGTATTTGGGCAATTTAGATTAGTACTGAAGCCCAAAGATTTAGCATTAAATACTGATTATCAGGACATCCTGCCTAGGTCTTAGGGACATTTTGAATACAATGAGTTTTGTTTATCATGCTAAAATATGGCTTGAAGTATATAATTAATTTTCAAAGATTCAATGAAATCTATTGTATTGTTTATTATGCTGGAATAAAAAGAAGTATATGAAATACGACCTGCTGGATTAAAGGAGTGGTGATTTTGCTGTACAGGAGTGCATTACGCGACTTTTTGGAGCGTTGGGTGAAATGGTTTATTGTTGGCAGGGAGTCCTCTGACCCTGCATTGCACCGCAGTCTACGTGTCCCGGTTCCTTCGGAGGAAGTGAAGTGGATATATATATATATATATATGTATAAATCCATATATATTCACATGTATGCACTACAAAGATATCATGCCTAGATATATCACAATGTAACAAGTTGCCTGGAGCTTCAAAGGCTTCCAATTCTGACCTTGCCTGGACAAGCTTCAACAGCTGTTCAGAACCAACTCAGAGGCCATTTTGCTTTGCCTGACTTTCAGTTCATGTTAGTTCTCATAATTTTGCTTACCCAGTTTGTCTATAGTATAATTGACACAGTGCCCAGCTTGCATTACTGTGTTGCCTATATTTAGCATGTATTATGTCTGTTTATAATTGGCATGGTGCAAATCTCACATTTCCCTGTTAGCCATATTTGGCATGGTGTCCTATTCTAGTTCCGCTGACGTTGCTTTACTAAATGTATACAGGACCCAGAAACCAGTCATTCAGGGAAGAGGCAGGCTAAGAGCACCCATTTGTGACCTGACTTCTTCCTTGCTGAACAGCAATCATACATGAGTATCAATAAATACATTTCATTTTGTTTCTGAGCAAACTGCTGTCTTGTGAGTTTCGTTCATTTGCTCCTAGGAGTGTGCAAATAGTATTTATTTCCCTAACAGAAAAGACCATCCAAGAGTTCTACTGGATTTAGTCTAGAAAAAGTGACAATGGCCCTGTTTGTAAATGCACATTTGAAGATATTTATTTTTTTAAATACATAAACATTTTTTTTTATTCCATTGTGATGCTTATTTTGTGAAAATGGGAGGTATTACGTGGAATTCGGTTATTTTGTTGCCTGTTGGGTGAATGTATGCTTCAGTAAATACTGATAATGCTCAGTGGCTCATTGTTAACTTGGTTGAATGTAACTCGAGATTACTTGAGTGTTTTAACCCTGGCACCTTTTGGCGTGTTTCCCCTCTCTTTTTGATTTCTGACCTTTTGATTTTGACACTTCTTGCTGTTTTAGTGTCTCAGCGCACTTTCTCGATGCTGTTCAGTGTTAAAGCGCAAGTGCTCCTACTGTAAATTATGTTATGGATTGATGTTTCCATGATTGGTATGTTGGATTTATTGGTAAGTCCCTAGTAAGGTACATTGAGAGTGCCAGGGCCTGTAAATCAAAAAATCCAATGCTACTAGTGGGCCTGCAGCACTGGTTGTGCCAACTACAGAAGTAGCCCTGTAAAGGTATCTCAGACCTACCACTGCAATGTCTGTGAGCAGTTTTTACTGCCATGTACGACTTGGCAAATGCACCCACTTGCCAAGCCCTAACCTTCCTTTTATTACATGTAAGCCACCCCTAAGGTAGGCTCCAGGTACCCTTATGGGTAGGGTGCAGTTTAGGTGAAAAGTAGGACATGCACTGGTGTGTGTCACATGTCCTGATAGTGACCTACTGTGTATTTCGTTTTTAACTATTGAAAGGATATCTGTCCCATAGGATAGAATGGGAGATACTTTGTATTATAACAGATTACAAGTATAGCTTCCTATTGGCACAAGATAGAGAAATTGAGTTTAGTATGCCTGAACTCAGAATCTAAAAATGCATCTTTTAGTAAAGATGATTTTTATATTGCGTGGTTGAAAATTTCACTTTTAGAAGGTAGGCATTTTCTTGCTTAACCATCCTGAGTGCCTTTGCTGGGTTGTGGATTGACTGTTTAGTTTTGGAATGACAGGGGCTGGGGATGTGCATTCACTGTAGACAGCCATGTGGGTTGAGGTGCGTCCTGTCTTTCCTGTATGAGTCATGGCTGGGCTGAATAGAGTAGTGGGAGGAGATCTCCTGGCACCTGAATAGGCCTGGTCTGCCTTACACAATGCTGTCTCCACCTCCTGCCAGGAAACTGGACCAGAGAGGACAGAACTGGTGTGAATCCAAGCAGAGATACTCTCTGCCACAAGTCAACAAATGAAAAGGCTCTATAAATATGGGGGCCCAGACCCCAGAACATTAGAACTCTTTTGGACTCAGAAACCTTCCAAGTAGAAGAGCTGGAGTAGCTGAGAGGAGGAACTACCACTTTGCTGTGTGCTATGCGGTGTTGACCTGCTGTAGCTGCTTCTGACTTGGGCAGAGAAAGGAATGGACTGAACGTCCTGTGACTTCTTTGTTTGAGTTTCTCCAAGGGTTTGAGGCCCTGGGCTTGCCCCATGTTCAAGAAGTCTCAGGAACAGCAAAGACTTCAAGATCATCTGCTACCAGCACTGGGAACTGTGTGTTTTGTGCTTCAACAGAACAAAAACCAACCAGACACCGTCACCGACGCCGCTGCAGGCTCCATGTCCTGAAGGCACCGCAGAGGGCATCCCCGCACTTCGCTCCGCAACCCTGGCCTAACCGACAATGCCGTTTGACGCTGCCACTGAGCCACTGCTTGCACCACGACCTGTGGGCACCTGGCATCACCCCGCCACCATGGTATCCCCGACTACCCCACTCCACGCCAACATCGACACCGCTGCTTGCACCGTGGTTTGAGGGCACCGGATATAAGTTACACGATGCAGCGCCCTCATCCCGTACTGCAACCTTGGTTTACTGACGCCGGCACCATCAACTCTGGTTTGTCTGCCGATGAAATTGTTTCAGCAACGACGATGCTGCTGCTAGCACTGTGACCTGCCAGCACACGGACGAGCACCACATCACTTTGCACCACAGCCCTGGTTTCATTGATGCCGCTATTGACTTTGGAGTCCATTCTGGTGTACTGTTTTGTTATGCGCTGGAACTAAAATGCAAATATTTCTCAGTCTGTGTGCATGGAATCAAAGAAAGAGTCATCCCAACTGTGTCATTTAGCTGGTGGTTCTCAGTCCGAGAGGCTGTGAATGCTATATTATTCATGTGGCAACCGTTTACAGAATTCTTGCTTAGTGATGATGCCAAAGGCAAGAAATGTGAGGATCTTCTGTCGCATATTGATAGTGATGTGAAAAATGTACACTCTACTGCATTCTTAGACTTTTATAGGAAAACATGACTACTGTAGTGAACATAATAAAACAAGCACTGGAATAGCCAATAGGTCTCGCCGTTGGACCTTGGAAGTATTTAGCCATGCAGCTCATTATCCTGGGTGCTACAACATCTACTAATATTTCATGTACCACTGATCTGATTTGATCTGGGTGGCATTCCAAAACATCATTTCCCATCCACTGTGCCTTATGAAAATTAGTACTGACCCAGCCTGCTTATGGGAGCAGTCATTCCAAACTGCCATGCCTGGCAGTTCAGGATGGACTGTCCCTGTGAGAAGCACGGTCAGCAATGATTTGCATACACTGGGCCTTTGTCTAGAATAGTAGTGAGCTAAAAACAATGGCTTGAAATGTTACCTAGAGCAATTATTAGTGGGTAAGACAGATTGCTAGAATTCTTTCCATCACCATTTGTATGTTTACTATAGAGTGTAATCACAGTTTTGTTTCTCAGCGCACTCTTTTTTCTCAATGATACGAAAGTCTTAAACATTCGTTGTGTGCTAATTCATCCGATGCACTGTGTCTGACAGTGCCCTGAACAATACGAAACTAAATGGGTCAGGCAAACCAGTCCATTGGATGTGGGCAGCTTCAATGAAACAATGTGTTTCTCATCTCAATTCAACTTTATAAAAACAAAAATCTGGTGCTTGTTGTTTTTTGATTACTTCATCAATGTATTAATTCATCTGGAATATCCCCAAACATTTTTCATGATTCCATCATTTTGTAGTAATGCAATGTGATTATTAAACCCAATGCATTTCGGGTCTATCATGGACCCTTCTTCAGGGGTCTCCGGTCTCCCGATAGAGGGTCTCCAACTCCGGATTGCTTCTGGCCAGAGCAACAGGGATTTGGAGACCCTCTGTCGGGAACAGGCTGGGCGACAATTTTTGTGACTTTGGCACTGCAACATGTTCCATGTTAGAATTCTTGCCACTTGGTAAGCAAAGAAATGTTGAGAAGCAATTCAGGAAATTTTATTTTGCAGTGCATGAGAAATGGCTTGCAATAATGCATAGAAATTGTCCTTCACCAACCAGGGCATTTGAAGTCAATGAAGCCTTGTTGAGGTACTTTGCACAAGTTCTATATCCTTTCCGTAAAGGGGATTTTTCTCCCGAATTTGAAAAGTACTGCTTCATTTTCATATGCACCCAGTTCAACGCATATGTTGCAGAACCTGTTCCAGAGAATCACAATCTTCAGGTGCACCAGTATTAGTATGGAAAGCTATGTCAGTGGCCAGAGTTGGCAAACTGTGTACTGGGTGTTTTTGTGTTGCCCGCCTCAAGGGCCAATGTTGAGTTGCCCTTTTCACAGATAAATGTTCACATGGAAAGGAAATACCAAGCATGCATGACCAAAGACTCACTAAAGAAGTACTACAATAAGTTTGATTTGTAAAAGTTTATTTGGACATCATATACCCTGGATGCACACTGTCTATACACATGCACTATCAGTGCAGAAAGCAAGCAATAATAAAAGTGAAACTTTCCGTTAGCACCAGAAAATCATTATTTCAGTTGTTTTTAATGGTGCGAACATGGGTAACCACTGATAACCACTGTTTTTTAAGGTATTGAAATCACTGCACAACACTGAAAAAAAACATACCAGCATTTACCAAAAAAAGAAACTGAAAAAAGGAAAGCCTACACATAATTATACTCCACCACATACCACTCCACAATACAAAATACCATGCCACATAATTACACTCCATGACACACAATACCATTCCATATAATTCCAGTTGATTCAATACCCCATAATTACTATCCGCATAAATTCTCAGCACACAATGCCACATAATTACACTATACAAATACACTCCACACCACACAATTCCACGCCACAAATTACACAACTAACTAATACAATTCAACCTACATAATTCCACTACACACCACATACATATACTCCATAACACCTAATTAAAAGATATTGCCATTTACAATGCCAATAACTCTAACTCAGGCAAATGGGAGACCAATTGTGTTTCCAATTCTTGTTTTTTAAACAGCCTGGGACTTGCATGTGCTTCTTGGAATCTCTACAGAAAGTGCATTAGTGTAATTCTGTGGTGCATTCTAGTCAGTGACAAGACAAATGGATGGATGGCGCACAGCTTAAAGTTTTGAGTTTTTCTTTCGCGAAAGTTGATGAGTAAAGTTAATGAAAAAGGTCGGGTGCTCCACCAGGTGACGTGTCTGTCCGGCACGTCTCTAGATAAGATCCTTAATATGTGTCACCATAAGATTATGGTGTCATCCCTGTGTCGTGGGCACACCTCGGGTCCTTGTGACTACAAGACTCCATAAAATGTTATTGGTAATTTGTAATTTTATTTCCACAAAATAATCCAATATTCCAATCGATATTTCAATCCTTTTCGATTTCTCATAATAGCAATATTTCCAACTTGCTCCAATGCAGTTCGGGCTGGGTCCCCTTCATCTGGGAGCTCTACAAACAGTCTCTGTATTTGCATGTATATTGCACCCGTCTCGAGTTAACAAGCATCAGTAACCATCGTCTTTTGAATTAACTTCTGGTTCACGGTTCCAAAACGCCCAACACCGACCACGGCCCCCTCACGTTTCTCGAACACACCCTTCACTCGCACCCTCCCACATGTTACGTACCCATTGACTTTAGTCCCGTCTAATATTTTGACACATTCTTAGCGCTATGTCTTTATGTTTGTAGAGCTCCCAGATGAAGGGCACCCAGCCCGAAATGCATTGGAGCAAGTTGAAAATATTGCTATTATGAGAAATCGAAAAGGATTGAAATATCGATTGGAATATTGGATTATTTTGTGGAAATAAAATTACAAATTACCAATAACATTTTATGGAGTCTTGTAGTCACAAGGACCCGAGGTGTGCCCACGACACAGGGATGACACCATAATCTTATGGTGACACATATTAAGCATTCTAGTCAGTGGCATAACACAGCTCCCTGCAGCCCCTGTGATGTAGGGGGTCCTCAACCCTCCCGGGGAGCAGCCATTCAAAGGGGTCTCATTCAGCCTAAGGCCAACAAACATCTGTGAGATATTGGAGAATCAGGGCCCCCCTCATCACATTCTGCATGGGGACCCCTTCATTTTGTGTTATATCACTGATTCTAGTATTTGTAAAATAGAAAATGCAGTCACTTCCTGTTGTACGTGCACTTGCAGCAGTGTGAGACAGACGTCATGTATTAAATACTACTTCTCAGTCACGCTCCAGGTAGGTCAGATGCCTTTGTGGACATCAAACCTAATTTAATTTAGGTGTTAGAGGTAGTCTGTACTCAGTGACAGCAGAGAGTAGACTCTTTTGACTCTAACATCAATGTGAGGTTGGTCGCAAACTTCAGCATAAATAAAGGGTGGCTGGACCACTAAGGGCGGAGTCCATCCAGCAGAGCTAGTATGTGCTCTCCTGTGTCTCCCTCTCTCTTCCATGGACCCTCTAGACGTTAAGGCCCAAGTACAATCCCTGCCAAGTCCATTTGGAGTAATTGGGCACCAAATAAGGATCAGTTCCGAGCTCAAATCATTGCAGTATTCTTCGGATGGGGGCCTGGAATTGGAGATGTGTCCTACTTCATTCATTCACAGGCAGACAACGCCATAGAGGCACAGTCCATGAATCAAAACACATACAATGTATTTAAATAAAATAATGGCAGACTAAAGCTGAAATGCTCAGTCCATGTCACTGCGTTTACAGGTCATGGGGTCGTAAAAGTCCTGACAAGATTACTGGTGACATTCATTATGACGCCAAATGTGGTCACACGCTCAAGCCGCACAGCCATCATGAACAAGCATTGTAGGTTTTGAGTTTGGGCTGTGTGGACACCCTAAATATGAGTGGCAGTCCTGGATCACAGCTGCATGTATGCATGCAGTGGAAAGATGTCACAAAAGGAGAAGGTTTTGATTTAGTTGTTAGAAGGGCACTTGCAATTACCCATGTCGTGTAGCTCCTATAAATCTATATTGGATCTGCACGTTTTTTAGACAACATAAACTAAGGTATTGGTGTCCAGACTGATTCCAGACACCCTCACAGGATATTGTAGACAATGAATTCTTCAGCACATAGACAGTAGTGCGCGAACTGGGAACCTGACCTCCCTAGCTCCCTTTATATTTTGGAAAACCAAAATCAATACTGTAGCCAATGATTTGTTCAGCAAATACCAAGGTGTTTAAGAGAATCAATGAATATAGTAATCAAATGTAAAAAGAATACTCAATTATCAAAATTAAATCATACAAAGTAAACTCCCAGAACCCAATAACTTTGCTGGAGACTTTGTTTAATCCAAAATTATTTTTGTCTTCTTTCTTTATTTGATAGATGAGATTTTCATTCAATCATCAGAACAAAATACATGATCATAGCCGACGCGGCGCGTTTCGTCTCTATGAGACTTCTTCAAGGCTTTGTTGGTAATCCTGTATTTGTACTTTTCTGATGATCTATTTCTTAAAGAAAAATCCAATAATTTGTGAACCTTGTTTCTATCACTTTGTGAAATCGTGCTTGCAACAAAGACCTGACTTCTTCTTTGCTGAACAGCAATCATACATGAGTATCAATAAATACATTTCATTTTGTTTCTGAGCAAACTGCTGTCTTGTGAGTTTCGTTCATTTGCTCCTAGGAGGAAGCAAATAGTATGTATTTCCCTAACAGAAAGGACCATCCTAAAGTTCTACTTGATTTAGTCTAGAAAAATGACAATGGCCCTGTTTGTAACTGCACATTTTAAGATTTTTTTTAAAATACATAAACATTTTTTATTCCATTGCGATGCTTATTTTGTGAAAATGGGAGGTATTAAGTGGAATTTTGTTATTTTGTTGCCTGTTGGGTGAATGTATGCTCCAGTAAATACTGATAATGCACAGTGGCTCATTGTTAACTTGGTTGAATGTAACTCGAGATTACTTGAGTGTTTTAACCCTGGCATCTTTTGGCGTTTTTCCCCTGTCTTTTTGCTTTCTGACCATATGATTTTGACACTTCTTGCTGTTTTAGTGTCTCAGCGCACTTTCTCGCTGCTGTTCAGTGTTAAAGTGCAAGTGCTCCTACCGTAAATTATGTTATGGATTGATGTTTCCATGATTTGATTGGTATGTTGGATTTACTGGTAAGTCCCTAGTAAGGTACATTGAGAGTGCCAGGGCCTGTAAATCAAAAAATCCAATGCTACTAGTGGGCCTGCAGCACTGGTTGTGCTAACTACAGAAGTATCCCTGTAAAGGTATCTCAGACCTACCACTGCAATGTCTGCAAGCAGTTTTTACTGCCATGTACGACTTGGCAAATGCACCCACTTGCCAAGCCCTAACCTTCCTTTTATTACATGTAAGCCACCCCTAAGGTAGGCCCCAGGTACCCTTATGCGTAGGGTGCAGTTTAGGTGAAAAGTAGGACATGCACTGGTGTGTGTCACATGTCCTGATAGTGACCTACTGTGTATTTCGTTTTTCACTATTGAAAGGATATCTGTCCCATAGGATAGAATGGGAGATACTTTGCATTATAACAGATTACAAGTATAGCTTCCTATTGGCACAAGATAGAGAAATTGAGTTTAGTATGCCTGAACTCAGAATCTAAAATGCATCTTTTAGTAAAGATGATTTTTATATTGCGTGGTTGAAATTTGCACTTTTAGAAGGTAGGCATTTTCTTGCTTAACCATCCTGAGTGCCTTTGCTGGGTTGTGGATTGACTGTCTGGTTTTGGAATAACAGGGGCTGGGGATGTGCGTTCACTGTAGACAGCCATGGGGGTTGAGGTGCGTCCTGTCTTTCCTGTATGAGTCAGGGCTGGGCTGAATAGAGTAGTGGGAGGAGATCTCCTGGCACCTGAATAGGCCTGGTCTGCCTTACACAATGCTGTCTCCACCTCCTGCCAGGAAACTGGACCAGAGAGGACAGAACTGGTTTGAACTAAGCAGAGATACTCTCTGCCACAAGTGAACAAAGGAAAAGGCTCTATAAATATGGGGGCCCAGACCCCAGAACTTTAGAGCTCTTGTGGACTCAGAAACCTTCCAAGAAGAAGAGCTGGAGAAGCTGAGAGGAGGAACTACCACTTTGCTGTGTGCTATGCTGTGTTGGCCTGCTGTAGCTGCTTCTGACTTGGTCAGAGAAAGGACTGGACTGAACGTTCTGTGACTTCTTTGTTTGAGTTTCTCCAAGGGTTTGAGGCCCCGGGCTTGCCCCCTGTTCAAGAAGTCTCCGGAACAGCAAAGACGTCAAGTTCATCTGCTACCAGCACTGGGAACTGTGTGTTTTGTGCTTCAACAGAACAAAAACCAACCAGACACCATCACCGACGCCGCTGCAGGCTCCATGTTGTGAAGGCACCGCAGAGGGCATCCCCGCACTCCGCTCCGCAACCCTGGCCTAACCGACGATGCCGTTTGACGCTGCCACTGAGCCACTGCTTGCACCACGACCTGTGGGCACCTGGCATCACCCCGCCACCATGGTATCCCCGACTACCCCACTCCACGCCAACATCGACACCGCTGCTTGCACCGTGGTTTGAGGGCACCGGTTATAAGTTACACGATGCAGCACCCTCATCCCGTACTGCAACCTTGGTTTACTGACGCCGGCACCATCAACTCTGGTTTGTCTGCCGATGACATTGCTTCAGCAACGACGATGCTGCTGCTAGCACTGTGATCTGCCAGCACACTGACGAGCACCACATCGCTTTGCACCACAGCCCTGGTTTCATTGATGTCGCTATAGACTTTGGAGTCCATTCTGGTGCACTGTTTTGTTATGCGCTGGAACTAAAATGCAAATATTTCTCAGTCTGTGTGCATGGAATCAAAGAAAGAGTCATCCCAACTGTGTCATTTAGCTGGTGGTTCTCAGTGCGAGAGGCTGTGAATGCTATATTATTCATGTGGCAACCGTTTACAGAAGTCTTGCTTAGTGATGATGCCAAAGGCAAGAAATGTGAGGATCTTCGGTCGCATATTGATAGTGATGTGAAAAATGTACACTCTACTGCATTCTTAGACTTTTATAGGAAAACATGACTACTGTACTGAACATAATAAAACAAGCATTGGCATAGCCAATAGGTCTCGCCGTTGGACCTTGGAAGTATTTAGCCATGCAGCTCATTATCCTGGGTGCTGCAACATCTACTAATATTTCATGTACCACTGATCTGATTTGATCTGGGTGGCATTCCAAAACATCATTTCCCATCCACTGTGCCTTATGAAAATTAGTACTGACCCAGCCTGCTTATGGGAGCAGTCATTCCAAACTGCCATGCCTGGCAGTTCAGGATGGACTGTCCCTGTGAGAAGCACGGTCAGCAATGATTTGCATACACTGGGCCTTTGTCTAGAATAGTAGTGAGCTAAAAACAATGGCTTGAAATGTTACCTAGAGCAATTATTAGTGGGTAAGACAGATTGCTAGAATTCTTTCCATCACCATTTGTATGTTTACTTTAGAGTGTAATCACAGTTTTGTTTCTCAGCGCACTCTTTTTTTCTCAATGATACCAAAGTCTTCAACATTCGTTGTGTGCTAATTCATCCGATGCACTGTGTCTGACAGTGCCCTGAACAATACGAAACTAAATGGGTCAGGCAAACCAGTCCATTGGATGTGTGCAGCTTCAATGAAACAATGTGTTTCTCATCTCAATTCAACTTTATAAAAACAAAAATCTGGTGCTTGTTGTTTTTTGATTACTTCATCAATGTATTAATTCATCTGGAATATCCCCAAACATTTTTCCTGATTCCATCATTCTGTAGTAACGCAATATGATTATTAATCCCAATGCATTTCGGGTCTATCATGGACCCTTCTTCAGGGGTCTCCGGTCTCCCGATAGAGGGGCTCCAACTCCGGATTGCTTCTGGCCAGGGCAACAGGGATTTGGAGACCCTCTGTCGGGAACAGGCTGGGCGACAATTTTTGTGACTTTGGCACTGCAACATGTTCCATGTTAGAATTCTTGCCACTTGGTAAGCAAAGAAATGTTGAGGAGCAATTCAGGAAATTTTATTTTGCAGTGCATGAGAAATGGCTTGCAATAATGCATAGAAATTGTCCTTCACCAACTAGGGCATTTGAAGTCAATGAAGCCTTGTTGAGGTACTTTGCACCAGTTCTATATCCTTTCCGTAAAGGGAATTCTTCTCCCGAATTTGAAAAGTACTGCTTCATTTTCATTAACTGAAGTCATATGCACCCAGTTCAACGCATATGTTGCAGAACCTGTTCCAGAGAATCACAATCTTCAGGTGCACCAGTATTAGCATGGAAAGCTATGTCAGTGGCCAGAGTTGGCAAACTGTGTACTGGGTGTTATTGTGTTGCCCGCCTCAAGGGCCAATGTTGAGTTGCCCTTTTCACAGATAAACGTTCACATGGAAAGGAAATACCAAGCATGCATGACCAAAGACTCACTAAAGAAGTACTACAATAAGTTTGATTTGTAAAAGTTTATTAGGACATCACATACCCTGGATGCACACTGTCTATACACATGCACTATCAGTGCAGACAGCAAGCAATAATAGAAGTGAAACTTTCCGTTAACACCAGAAAAACATTATTTCTGTTGTTTTTAATGGTGCAAACATGGGTAACACAATACCATTCCATATAATTCCAGTTGATTCAATACCCCATAATTACTATCCGCATAAATTCACAGCACACCATGCCATATATTACACTATACAAATACACTCCACACCACACAATTCCACGCCACAAATTACACAACTAACTAATACAATACGACCTACATAATTCCACTACACACCACATACATATACTCCATAACACTTAATTAAAAGATATTGCCATTTACAATGCCAATAACTCTAACTCAGGCAAATGGGAGACCAATTGTGTTTCCAATTCTTGTTTTTTAAGCAGCCTGGGACTTGCATGTGCTTCTTGGAATCTCTACAGAAAGTGCATTAGTGTAATTCTGTGGTGCATTCTAGTCAGTGGCATAACACAGCTCCCTGCAGCCCCTGTGATGTAGGGGGGCCCCAACCCTCCCGGGGAACAGCCATTCAAAGGGGTCTCATTCAGCCTAAGGCCAACAAATATCTGTGAGATATTGGAGAATCAGGGTCCCCCTTATCACATTCTGCATGGGGACCCCTTCATTTTGTGTTATATCACTGATCCTAGTATTTGTAAAATAGAAAATGCAGTCACTTCCTGTTGTACGTGCACTTGCAGCAGTGAGAGACAGACGTCATGTATTAAATACTACTTCTCAGTCACGCTCCAGGTTGGTCAGATGCCTTTGTGGACATCAAACCTAATTTAATTTAGGTGTTAGAGGTAGTCTGTACTCAGTGAAAGCAGAGAGAAGACTATTTTGACTCTAACATCAATGTGAGGTTGGGCACAACCTTCAGGATAAATAAAGGGGGGATGGACCACTAAGGGCGGAGTCCATCCAGCAGAGCTACTATGTGCTCTCCTGTGTCTCCCTATCTCTCCCATTGACCCTCTAGATGTTAAGGCCCAAGTACAATCCCTGCCAAGTCATTTGGAGTAATTGGGTACCAAATAAGGATCAGTTCCGATCTCAAATCATTGCAGTATTCTTCGGATGGGGGCCTGGAATTGGAGATGTGTCCTACTTCACTCATTCACAGGCAGACAACGCCATAGAGGCACAGTCCATGAATCAAAACACATACAATGTATTTAAATAAAATAAAGGCAGACTAAAGCTGAAATGCTCAGTCCATGTCACTGAGTTTACAGGTCATGGGGTCTTAAAAGTCCTGACAAGATTACTGGTGACATTCATTATGACGCCAAATGTGATCACACGCTCAAGCCGCACAACCATCATGAACAAGCATTGTAGGTTTTGAGTTTGGGCTGTGTGGACACCCTAAATATGAGTGGCAGTCCTGGATCACAGCTGCATGTATGCATGCAGTGGAAAGATGTCACAAAAGGAGAAGGTTTTGATTTAGTTGTTAGAAGGGCACTTGCAATTACCCATGTCGTGTAGTTCCTATAAATCTATATTGGTTCTGCATGTTTTAGACAACATAAACTAAGGTATTGGTGTCCAGACTGATTCCAGACACCCTCACAGGATATTGTAGACAATAAATTGTTCAGCACATACCAAGGTGTTTAAGAGAATTAATGAATATAGTAATCAAATGTAAAAAGAATACTCAATTATCAAAATTCAATCATACTAAGTAAACTCCCAGAACCCAATAACTTTGCTGGAGACTTTGTTTAATCCAAAATTATTTTTGTCTTCTTTCTTTATTTGATAGATGAGATTTTCATTCAATCATTAGAACAAAATACATGATCATAGCCGACGCTGTGCGTTTCGTCTCCATGAGACTTCTTTAAGGCTTTGTTGGTAATCCTGTATTTGTACTTTTCTGATGATCTTTTTTTCAAAGAAAAATCCAATAATTTGTGAACCTCGTTTCTATCACTTTGTGAAATTATGCTTGCAACAAAGCAGAGATATTGTAAATCGCGATAATTCGGACATCGGACTGAATTGTTTTTCGTTTAAAAAAACGATTGATACAAGAAAAAAACACGATTGAAAAAAATCCTTTTGAATGCCAACTGCGTTAATTGTGGAGAATACCCATCTCTGCTTTGTTGCAAGCACGATTTCACAAAGTGATAGAATCATCATGCCACAAGGCATTGAGGCTTACCTTTGTTTAAATATATTTTAGATCATTTCAATTGTGGATTTATTACCCATGGCCTACGTTTTGTTTTTCATTTTCATACATATCGCTGTTAAGAGATATTGGCTGGGTGGGTGATGGACTTTAAGCATAAGTTAATTAGTATATGTTTGAGACAAGATATCAAATGAAATGATGTCATTATTGATGTCTTGAGACCTGAATATGTTAATAACACAAATCATTTTAAACTAATGATACAATGTCAGGCGTATCACTGGCATATTATTTGTGCTTTTTGTGCTTCAAATATGTTTCAAAATGTGGCAACAATACTCTAAGAAACCTCCACACTGTGTGAAGGGTCATGCCAGAATTGTTAGTGAGGCACTGACTTTCCTGGGCTGATTCCATGATACAGGTTTTGTGGAAAATATAAATATCTCTATATGAATGCGCTTAATGCACATATGACCTTGCCTAGACAGGCTTCAACAGCTGTTCAGAACCAACTTAGATGTCATTTTACTTTTCTCACTACTATGTTAGCTTGCTCATCTTGTTTTATAGGTCTGCTTACACTGGAAGTCTGTATTATAATTGGCACAGTGCAGATCTTGCATCTCTCTGTTGACCATATTTGGCACCATGTCCCTTTTATTTCTGCTAAGGTGGCCAGTCACTCAAGGAAGAAGCAAGCTGGAAGTACCAGTGTGTGCCTTGGCTCATTCCTTGCTGGCCAGCAAGTATGGATGAGTACAGACAAATACATTTAATTCGTTCCTACGCAAACTGCTGTATTGTGTGCTTCTTTCATTGCTCCTGGGAGGGTGCAAAAAGTATTTATTTCCCTAACAACGGGTTTTCAACCTTTTCTGTAATAGGCCCTAATTATGTTCAGTGAAACCCATCCTGAGCTACTAATATTACTAGTGTTCAAATAGTGGCCACATCTGACAAGATTACCTTAATGGCCACCCTTTACAATATCATCAGCTATGATCATCTCAGAGCATTAGGTAAGATTGCCAGCAGCAATGTAAAAAAAAGCTTAATCAACTTGGAATGTCTTTTCGTAGTTCATATATATATCAGCCACAGCTGAGGTGCCCCTGGCATCAAAGTAATATGAGTAATAAGCCTGTTCAATGCAGCATGAGTTATAATTACCATGCCAGCAAAAAATATGAAAACACAACCGATTTTCTCAATAGTCAGCCTTTGAGTTCTGACAATACACATATCTTCATTTCAAATACACACATTTTGTAATGATTATATATATATATATATATATATATATATATATATATATATATATATATATATATATATATATATATATATATATATATATATATATATATATATTACCTACTGGCGATAGCCAGTAGGTATATATAGTTAGGATTTTTTTCCTATGGGATTTTTGAAAATTCTATGTCGAATAACTTTGGCGTTTGAGGACAGAATTGGCTGAAATTTTCAGGAAAATGGAACATTTTGTTTCTGAGCAGCCCCTGAAAATTTGGGGGGGTTTCGTCAAGGGGGGGCCGAGAAAAAAGGGGGGTCCCAAAACGTGTTTTTCCCATGCAATTTTCCATAGGGCGGTTGGCCTCACTTTTAGCCTGAACGGCTGAATGGATTTACACCAAACTTGGCAAAATTGTAGGGACTGGTAGCCCGATGTGCCTTTGCTATGTCTCAAGATATAGGCTCCAGTGGTTTTTACGAAAATTAACTTTGAAAAATATATATTGGGCTACATTGGGCTATATATATGTTGGAGCCCAAATGTAGCCCAATGTAGCCCAATGTAGCCCAATGTAGCCCAAAGATGGCCACCAGAGACAAAAAAAACAAATGTAGCCCAAATATCAGCCAGATGTAGCCCAACTATAGCCCAATGACAGAATGTCCCAGAGTGTTCTAAAGAACAACTAGAGTGCTAACAGTCCTACTTATTACAAAGGTATGGCACACCTGAAGCCATCTTGATTGGAATAAAGTGGTAACTCTTAAAACATTTAATTTAAAAAGGAACAAAATGAGGGGGTTCATTTTGCCATAGAAAGTATGATTAGCGAATATATGACGAAATCCCGCATACCATCAGTCCGCAAAAAAAATCCCGCATGTACTATTAGGCCGCAAATTAAAATAACGAAAACTTTTAGAACGAATATGCCTTTAGCATACACTAAACAACTAAACTACCCTAAACCCTAAAACACTACCCCCAGCATGACCCTACACTACACAAACAGTACAACACTACCCTAAACCCTAAAACACTACCCCCAGCATGACCCTACACTACGCAAACACTACAACACTACCCAAAACCCTAAAACACTACACCCTAGCATGACCCTACACTACGCAAACACTACAACACTACCCTAAACCCTAAAACACTACCCCAGCATGACCGTACACTACGCAAACACTACAACACTACCCTAAACCCTAAAACACTACCCCAGCATGACCGTACACTACGCAAACACTACAACACTACCCAAAACCCTAAAACACTACACCCCAGCATGACCCTACACTACGCAAACACTACAACACTACCCTAAACCCTAAAACACTACCCCCAGCATGACCCTACACTACGCAAACACTACAACACTACCCTAAAACCTAAAACACTACCCCCAGCATGACCCTACACTACGCAAACACTACAACACTACCCTAAACCCTAAAACACTACCCCCAGCATGACCCTACACTACGCAAACACTACAACACTACCCTAAACCCTAAAACACTACCCCCAGCATGACCCTACACTACGCAAACACTACAACACTACCCAAAACCCTAAAACACTACCCCCAGCATGACCCTACACTACGCAAACACTACAACACTACCCAAAACCCTAAAACACTACCCCCAGCATGACCCTACACTACGCAAACACTACAACACTACCCAAAACCCTAAAACACTACCCCCCAGCATGACCCTACACTACGCAAACACTACAACACTACCCAAAACCCTAAAACACTACCCCCAGCATGACCCTACACTACGCAAACACTACAACACTACCCAAAACCCTAAAACACTACCCCCAGCATGACCCTACACTACGCAAACACTACAACACTACCCTAAACCCTAAAATACTACACCCCAGCATGACCCTACACTACGCAAACACTACAACACTACCCAAAACCCTAAAACATTACCCCCAGCATGACCCTACACTATGCAAACACTACAACACTATCCTAAACCCTAAAACACTACGCCCAGCATGACCCTACACTACGCAAACACTACAACACTACCCTAAACCCTAAAACACTAGCCCCAGCATGACCCTACACTACGCAAACACTACAACACAACCCTAAACCCTAAAACACTACCCCCAGCATGACCCTACACTACGCAAACACTACAACACTACCCTAAACCCTAAAACACTACCCCCAGCATGACCCTACACTACGCAAACACTACAACACAACCCTAAACCCTAAAACACTACCCCCAGCATGACCCTACACTAAACAACCACCACAACTCTACACTACACTAACACAACACTACACTACACAACACTACACTCCACTACACAATCACTAACCCACGAAAAAATTAACACAAACCCACTTACCTCTCTCGTCATCGTGGTTTTCACAACGCAAATGCATTTACCATACATGCCTTTAAAACGTAATTCTTTGTAAAGGCATGCGCGATAAATGCACATGCGTTTTGAAAAAATGCGGGATAATGGTATGCGAGGTCAATGACCTTGCGGGATAATGGTATGCGGACTGAAAGTCTGCGCGATAAAAAATGCGGGAAAATGGCTGCAAACCATGATTAGCAGCAGACTTCCCTGGTGAGCACTAGCTTTACTACAGTGATCTAATGAGCAACTAGAGTGCTAACATTCAGAATTTATGGCAAATGTGTGACACATCTGAATGCCTTCTTGATAGAACCAAAGTAAACAAGCATTGAAAATGCAATAGATCTCGCCCTCGTTTAAGTTAAAGCCATTCTGTTTGTAATGAGGTGGCTTTTTAGCTTTGCTTTTATTAGTGTTTTTAAAACTTTCATGTAAATAACATGCATATGTATGCATATATGTATATGTATGCATGCATTTATATTTATATAGATATGCAGATTATATATGTTTATATATGTATATTACCTACTGGCGATAGCCAGTGGGTATATATAGTTAGGATTTTTTCTCTATGGGATTTCTGAAAATTCTATGTCTAATAACTTTGGCGTTTGTGGACGGAATTGGCTGAAATTTTCAGGAAAATGGCACATTTTGTTTCTGAGCAGCCCCTGAAAATTTGGGGGGGTTTTGTCAAGGGGGGGCCGAGAAAAAAGGGGGGTCCCAAAACGCGTTTTTCCCATTCATTTTTCCATAGGGCGGTTGGACTCACTTTTAGCTCGAACGGCTGAATAGATTTACATGAAACTTGGCAAAATTGTAGATATGGTTTGCCCGACGTGCCTTTGCTATGTCTCAATATATGTGCTCCAGTGGATTTTGAGAAATTAACGTTTAAAAAAATATATATATCTGTGAGAGAGCACTGGTTAGCGCCCCGGTTCGCGTACCTGACGCGTAACGGAACTTCGCGAAGCGAAGCTGATTGGCTCTCCGGTGTCTGTCAACATTCTAAACAGTCCGGAGCGGCCGCCATCTTGTCTCTCGGTACGATCGAGAGACAAGATGTGGTGAAAAACGAAGGGGGAAATGAAGGAAAGGGGGCAAGGTAGACCACTCCTGACCCCCTAGGATTGATGAGGGGGATATTAAAGTGCCCCGCGGGGCAAAAAATAAAAATATTTTTTTTTTTGCGATTTTACGCCGTTGAGGCGCGTCCCGGTACGCGAACCGGGCAGCTCACCGGGCAGCTAACCGGGCAGCTAACCGGCAGCGTAGCTGTCAACATTGTAAACAGTCCGGAGCGGCCGCCATCTTGTCTCTCGGTAGGTTCGAGAGACAAGATGTGGTGAAAAAAGAAGGGGGAAATGAAGGAAAGGGGGCAAGGTAAACCCCTCCTGACCCCCTAGGATTGATGAGGGGGATATTAAAGTCCCCCGCGATTTTTCGCGGTAGAGGCGCTTCCCGGTACGCGAACCGGGCAGCTAACCGGCAGCGTAACGGGAGTCCGCCATCTTGTGTTTTTGGAGCGTCCGGTTCGCGTACCGGGTAGCGTCCCGGTAAGCGTAACAAGGGGAAAACCAAGAGAAACAGTAAAAAAAAAATTAAGGGAATAGATTTCCAGCAAACTTGGCAAAATTGTAGGGACTGTTTGTTTGATGTGCCTTTGCAAGGCCTCAAGTTATGTGCACGTGTGGATTTTGTCTAATTAAGGTTAAAAAAAATATATATATCTGTAAGCGTGCTCCGGCACGCTTACGTTACGGGTTTTGTTTGCGCTGCAGAGCCGATACGTCACGGTTATGCGACACGTCATGAGGCGTCTCACGTGGCTACGTGATACGTCACGTAATAAAGAATATATTTTACAGCTATAGATATTAGCTTTTAAAAAACCAATGAAATTCACTGAAAAAACCATAGGTTATAGACCATATATAGTTAGGAATTTGCATTTACAAAACCTTGAAAATTCACTGAAAAAACCATAGGTTAGAGACCATATATAGTTAGCTGGACATTTTATTGACATAAAACCAATGAAATTCCATATATAGTTAGTTGCACTAACTATATATCGCGCACCCGCAATCCACTGCTGATGATGTCACATATTACATCATTCATGACATGGTCAGTGACATCACTGATGACATCACTGATGACATCTCAAATGACATCACTGATGACATCACTGATGACATCTCAAATGACATCACTGATGACATCATGGCACACCAATACCAGTTACTACATACGCACTCACTGATTCCTACGTCTACACACACATTCACTCATTCACCCATACAATCACTCATACATACAGTCACTCATTATTACAACACTATCATATGCACTCATACACCTAGTCAGTCCTGTGAAGAATCAATCACACTTCGATTTCCTCATCTATACAGTTAAACACAGAACACCATACTTTTCACACATATACTAACACATACTTACTCTCTTATACAATCACTGATACAAGTACACATTGATATGCACGGAGTCACACACCTCCCAGCCAGCCACACACACACTCAGTCTTCCATACATCCACTCATTCTTCAATATGTAAAACATATTTAAACTTTACAAAAACACACAGACACTAGATGATGTCGATCTTGGGCAGACCACCGTGTTAGTCCTGCTGGATCTTACAGCAGCTTTTGATACCCTGTCTCCCTTTACTCTAACATCTAGGCGAAGGGAGGCAGGGGTAGCAGGACCGGCTCTGAGTCTCCTGAACTCCTTTTTACATCAGCGAGAGCAGCGAGTGATGCTTGGGGATTACCTCTCCCCTGTTAAGTCGTTGCAATGTGGGGTGCCACAGGGGTCGGCATTGAGTCCGACCCTGTTTAATATCTACGTGGCCCCCCTTGCAAGACTAGTAAGATCTCAGGGGATGGAGGTAGTGTCGTATGCCGACGACACGCAGATTATGGTGTCCCTGACCCACTCTGTGAATGTCACCGCGTCCAGCTTTAAGGCCTGTATGCAACTTGTTGCAGACTGGATGCTTCTCAACTCATTAAAGTTGAACGGTGACAAAACGGAGGTCCTGGTCTTCGGCAAAGACCAGGGTATGTGGTCAGGTGAGTGGTGGCCTTCATCGCTAGGCATCTGCCCCACACCCACACAATCTGCTAGGAACCTAGGCGTCATTTTTGACACCCGGCTTTCCATGGAGCTTCAGGTAAATAGGACAGTGGCCACCTGTTGGGGGGTCATTAGGATTCTGAAAAGAATTGCCCACTATCTGTCCCCACAGGCACGTAAACAAGTTGTGATTGCCCTTGTTGGCTCAAGGCTTGATTATTGTAACTCACTCTATGCTGGGGCCAACAAGGGTATCTTACAACGCCTGCAGGTTGTACAAAACGCCGCGGCGCGTTTTGTTTTGGCTCTCCCGTGGCGGTCCTCTTCGACCCTGGCAAGGAAGAATCTCCATTGGTTGCCTATCCCTTCCAGAGTCTCGTTTAAACTTCTCTGCCTTACTTACAGTGCCTTGAGGGCAGGCCCGAATGATGCTTTGGGATCCTTGCTATCCAGGTATGTCCCAAATAGATGTCTCCGCTCTCTCGAGCTTAACCAACTGGTAGTCCCACGCGCCAGGATGGCGAGATGGGGGAGCATAGCCTTCTCCATTCTTGCACCCCAACTATGGAATGCTCTCCCCCTGGAGATAAAGTTACAGCCTTCACTTGATCTCTTCAGGAAAGCATTGAAAACTTGGTGCTTCATTAAAGCCTACCAGTGAGCTCCTGGTTCTGGTTGCCGTCAGCTAGTTTTTGAGTTAGGCGCCTTGACGCCTACTGAGCATAGCTGCGCGTAGACAATTAACATTTCATTCATTCATTCATTCATTCATTCATTCATTCATTCATTCATGATGTCTTCAGTGATGTCATTTGAGATGTCATCAGTGATGTCATTTGAGATGTCATCAGTGATGTCATCAGTGATGTCACTGACCATGTCATGAATGATGTAATATGTGACATCATCAGCAGTGGATTGCGGGTGCGCGATATATAGTTAGTGCAACTAACTATATATGGAATTTCATTGGTTTTATGTCAATAAAATGTCCAGCTAACTATATATGGTCTCTAACCTATGGTTTTTTCAGTGAATATATATATATATATATATATATATATATATATATATATATATAAAAATATATATATTCACTGATAAAACCATAGGTTTCACATCAGTTATAGTTAGGAATTAACATTAAAAAAAAACTATTAAATTCACTGAAAAAACCATAGGTTTCACACCAGTTATAGTTAGCTGGAAATTTTACTCGCATAAAACCATTGAAATTTCCACGTTATAGTTAGTTGGACTCACTATAACTTGCGCGTGCAGTGCACTGCTGATGACGTCACATATTACGTCACTCATGACATGGTCAGTGACATCACTCATGACATCACTGATGACACCATCCAGTGAATGTCTATTTTTAAAAAATAATTATGTATTATATATGTAGATGTAAAAGTTGATGGAAGAATAAATGTTTAAATAAGTGTTTACATGGATGTTTTTTTAAAATACATATATTAGAGAGTAATGTTTAAATATTTAAATATATGTATTAGTGTTTCACTTTGTGTATAAGTGGCTGCATGGGTTGCTGAGTATCTACATGTGTATGTATATGGGTTATTAGATGTTTTTCTTAGTATCAGTATGAGTGTTTGTATGGTTTGGTGGGGGTATTACTTAGCACATAGATGCATGAATGACTGACTCTCTTTGTATGTGTTTTGAAGACAGCATATGTGCAGGACTGTATGGGTCAATGAGTGTGTATATGTGTGTGTTAGTGAGTGAATGACTGTCTCACTAGTGTCTTTATCAGTAACTACATATGCTTTAATCTAGTATATGTGAATATTGATGTATATAAGTGAGTATATGTGAGAGTGAGGGATTGGAAGAGTTCCTGTTTAAATTAGTATGTGTTTCTATAAGTGATTGTTTAAGAGAGTAAGAAAGCGTACATTTCCTTAGAAGTAAAGTGGTAGTGTGTGTATATCTGTATATGCAAATAAATGGATGTTCAATAGTTTATTTGCATGTGTGAGTATGTGTGAGAGTATCTTTTGGATGACTGTCGGTGTGTAACAGGATGTATATGTGTATCACTACATATGATGAGTGAGTATATGTATGAGTGACTATATAGAACTGTTGGTGAATGAGTGGATGTGTATATAGATGGTGGAATTATTGAATTGGTTGTTGTAACTGGTATGGGTATCTCCATTTTTTTGAAAATGTTAGTTTCTATTTTTGAATATGTGTTTCAAGGGTTACATTACAGTGAAAGGAGGTCTGTCACTCTGTCACAAGGATGGTGTCATCAGTGATGTCATGAGTGATGTCACTGACCATGTCATGAGTGATGTAATATGTGACGTCATCAGCAGTGCATTGCACGCGCAAGTTATAGTGAGTCCAACTAACTATAACATGGGAATTTCAATGGTTTTATGCGAGTAAAATTTCCAGCTAACTATAACTGGTGTGAAACCTATGGTTTTTTCAGTGAATTTAATAGTTTTTTTTAATGTTAATTCCTAACTATAACTGATGTGAAACCTATGGTTTTTTCAGTGAATTTCAATGGTTTTGTAATAGCAAATCTCTATAGGTATGAAAATTAATATTTTTTATAACGAATTTTATATTGTATAAATATGTAATTTTTTCTTTTTTAAATTTTTTTAAATATTTTTTGCCCGGAGCGCTCCCGGGGCGCGTACCGGTGAACGCACGGGTAAGCGTAATGTTACGGCGCGCCCCGGGGTGTGTACCGGGGAGCGTCCCGTTAGCGCTATTCCCGCGAACGAAAACAACATCGTGACGTTTCGCGTAGTCGCTTGATGCGTCATATGACGCACTGCGTAAGCGCACCCGGAAGCACGCGATCGCATACGATTGCGCAACGTCTCGACGCGCTTACGCGACGCGCCCTCGATCCTACCGAGACACAAGATGGCGGCCGCTCAGGACTGTTTCGAATGTTTACAGACACCCGAGAGCCAATCAGCTTTCCGTGCGCAAGTCGCGTAGCGCGCCCGGTGCGCTCCCCGGTGCGCGTACCGGGGCGCGCCCATAGATATATATATTTTTTTTAACCTAAATTACTCAAAATCCACTGGAGCACATATCTTGAGACATAGCAAAGGCACATCGGGCTACCAGTCCCTACAATTCTGCCAAGTTTGGTGAAAATCCATTCAGCCCTTCGAGCTAAAAGTGCGACCGACCGCCCTATGGAAATTAACATGGGGAAAACACGTTTTGGGACCCCCCTTTTATCTCGGCCCCCGCTTGACGAATCCCCCCCAAACTTTCAGGACAGGAGCGGAGCGCCACGAGGCAAAGTTGCTGAAAAATTCAGGCAGATTCCTCAACCGGCGCCAAAGTTATTCCTAATAGAATGTTGCGATTTCCCTATGGAAATCAATCCTAACTATAACTACCTACTGGCGACCGCCAGTAGGTAATATATATATATAAATATATATATATATATATATACATATATACATATATATATATATATATATATATATATATATATATATATATATATATATGTATGTATATATATATATATATATATATATATATATATATATATATATATATATATATATATATATATATATATATATATATAAATGCTCCGGTTGCCCAAGAATTGAATCACACTCGAGTGTTTGTAAAAGGTGGCAGACCTTTAATGAACAGTGCAAGCTGACACCTCACTGCGGCTTCAATCAAACAGCCCATTGCGATAGCCTTACGCGTTTTGAAAGTCACTCTTTCTTCATCAGAGGCAGTCTCTACAATGAAATGCGTGCGCCGGCTTCCAAGCAAAATGTGCATTATACGCCCCCAGATGGGCGGGTCCATTAGCACCACAGCATTATGGATAATGAAGTCCTTGCAAATAACCCCTTTGATGGTGCACTAATTTCTGTCTTTTTAAAAACCCTCAGATGGGTCGCTGCAGGAAGATGTCCGCTTTGAATTCCTGACACACACTCCACAAGGCGGCTCAACGTTATAGAACCGCGTGGCCCCCTCTCTTCGCTGGGTTGTGCTGACTCGGCGGCTGGACCGCCGCCTTCAATGAATGCTCCGGGTGCCCAAGAATTGAATCACACTCGAGTGTTTGTAAAAGGTGGCAGACCTTTAATGAACAGTGCAAGCTGACACCTCACAAACAGCCCATTGCAATAGCCTTACGCGTTTCAAAAGTCACTCTTTCTTCATCAGAGGCAGTCATTACAATGAAATGCGTGCGCCGGCTTCCAAGCATAATGGGCATTATACGCCCCCAGATGGACGGGTCCATTAGCACCACAGTATTATGGATAATGAAGTCCTGGAAAATAACCCCTTTGATGGTGCACTCATTTCTGTCTTTTTTGTGCGGTTCCGTTTGTTGGACAAACTTGGAGCGTATATTTTTCCAGCCTGTCCAAGGTCGGGGGACCGCACCGCCGCCATAAGGGGAGGACTGTTGCTCTCACGATCCTGGGGAGCATTACAGGAATGCAGGTATCGAGAAAGAACACCAGCGGAAACAACTGGAGGCTCATCTGAGCTTTGTTAAAGGACTACAACTTCGCCGAGGAAGTAGAGCCCATCTGTGGGGAAATGGCAGCACTACAAATCCCAGGCGGCTCATCTGTGGGCGTGATATAAAAAGAGCATGAGACTTTGTGTGCACGCGTCAATCTACTGCATATGCCCGTGATCAAGGGGAAGGATCCCCGAAACGCGTTGGGCTTTGGCGCGTCCATTTGTACCAGCTGGTGTTTCAAGAATAAAGGATCCTGCGGGAGACTGAGGCGCCCGCAGCAAGAGCAATGAAACACAGTGCTGGGGTCCTGGTTAGCACTGTGTTTCATTGCTCTTGCTGCGGCGCCAACCGGCGTCGTGGGTTACAAGGCCAGGTGCTGGTTTATTGAAAGTAAGAGTGCCAGCGGGGACTTGATCATTGGCATTACCACCCACATGGATTTTAAAGAAGCGAACATTGGGTGTTTGACCATGGCGACTCACTGAGGTATCAATCGGCACTACATGTACCAGCAGGCCTAGGGTGGCCACGCCCACTGGGGCGGGGTACATCAATTGAACAATGTTGGTGCTGATAAACTGCCGTGTGCAACACTTCGCATCCGCTGCCTATGAAGAAGTTTTATACGAAACGCGTTGGCTTTTGCGGATTGACTGATTGTACTGCAATGAACTTTCCTCGCTGTGCCTTCAATAGAAGAATGGTGGCTAAAGACTTACCTGGCGTGGGTCTCTCTACAACAGGCGCTTTCTTTGGTGGATTTATAGCGGCTTGTGTCTGAGCCGCAGAGAGGACCCCAGCACTGTGTTTCATTGCTCTTGCTGCAGCGCCAACCGACGTCGTGGGTTACAAGGCCAGGTGCTGGTTTATTGAAAATAAGAGTGCCAGCGGGGACTTGATCATTGACATTACCACCCACTTGGATTTTAAAGAAGCGAACATTGGGTGTTTGACCACGGCGACTCACTGAAGTATCAATCGGCACTACATGTACCAGCAGGCTTAGGGTGGCCACGCCCACTGGGGCGGGGTACATCAATTGAACAATGTTGGTGCTGATAAACTGCCGTGTGCAACACTTCGCATCCGCTGCCTATGAAAAAGTTTTATACGAAACGCGTCAGCTTTTGCGGATTGACTGATTGTACTGCAATGAACTTTCCTCGCTGTGCCTTCAATAAAAGAATGGTGGCCAAAGACTTACCTGGCGTGGGTCTCTCTACAACAGGCGCTTTCTTTGGTGGATATATATATATATATATATATATATATATATATATATATATATATATATATATATATATATATATATATATATATATATATTCACTGAAAAAACCATAGGTTTGACACCAGTTATAGTTAGCTGGAAATTTTACTGATATAAAACCAATGAAATTCCACGTTATAGTTAGTTGGACTCACTATAACCTGCGCGTGTAATGCACTGCTGATGACGTCACATATTACATCACTCATGACATCACTGATGACACCATCCAGTGAATGTGTGTCTTTCTGAAAAATAAATATGTGTTATATATGTATATATTATTGAATATCTTAGTGAATACATATATTACTGAGTAATGCTTAAATATTTAAATATATGTATTAGTGTTTCACTTTGTGTATAAGTGGCTGCATGGGTTGATGAGTAGGTACATGTGTATGTATATAGGTTATTAGATGTTTTTCTTAGTATCAGTATGAGTGTTTGCATGGTTTGGTGGGGGTATTACTTACTACATAGATGCAAGAATGACTGAGTCTCTGTTTGTATGTGTTTTGAAGACAGCATATGTGCAGGACTGTATGGGTGGATTAGTGTGCATATGTCTGTGTTAGTGAGTGAATGACTGTCTTATTAGTGTCTTTATCAGTAACTACATATGTTTTAATGTAGTATATGTGAATATTGATGTATATAAGTGACTATATGTGAGAGTGAGGGATTGTAAGAGTTCCTGTTTAAATTAGTATGTGTTTCTATAAGTGATTTTTTAAGAGAGTAAGTATGTGTAAGTTTCCTTAGAAGTAAAGTGGTAGTGTGTGTATAGCTGTTTATGCAAATAAATGGATGTTCAATAGTTTATTTGCATGTGTGAGTATGTGTGTGAATAACTTTTGGATGACTGTCGGTGTGTAACAGGATGTGTAGGTGTATCACTACATATGATTAGTGAATATATGTATGAGTGACTATATAGAACTGTTGGTGAATTAGTGCATGTGTATATAGATGGTGGAATTATTGAATTGGTTGTTGTAACTGGTATGGGTATCTCCATTTTTTTGAAAATTTTAGTTTCTATTTTTGAATATGCGTTTCAAGGGTTAGATTACAGTGAAAGGAGGTCTGTCACTGTGTCACAAGGATGGTGTCATCAGTGATGTCATGAGTGATGTAATATGTGACATCATCAGCAGTGCATTACACGCGCAAGTTATAGTGAGTCCAACTAACTATAACGTGGAATTTCATTGGTTTTATATCAGTAAAATTTCCAGCTAACTATAACTGGTGTCAAACCTATGGTTTTTTCAGTGAATTTCATAGGTTTTGTAAATGCTACTTCCTAACTATAACGTGTGTAAAACCTATGGTTTTTTCAGTGAATTTCATTGGTTTTTAAAATGCTAATTCAGAAATATCTCGTGTATACAACCTATACTTTTGTCAATAAAGTTCTGGCAATATTTTTTTGGGAAACAAGCCGTTTTCTTCACTGTTCAAGTTGCATAGAGACTCCTTGTAAAGCGATACAGAATTAGAAAGTCTGTACCGTGCCTTTTTTTCAACGCATTAAAATTTGTCTGTAAATAAAAATAGCCTTTCTAAACTTTCGTACACGACCCGGTGTGCGCACTCTCGGCAACAGTTCTCAATAAAATGGATAGCGCATTTCCAGGCTTTCGTGCGCGACCGACTGCGCGCACCCGCCTATATATTTCGTGAAAACTTTGCAATCTGAACTTATTGAATTTCTTCATAGACCCATCAAAGAACTTATAATACGTCAAAGAGACTAAACCTAGGCTTCTTTTTTAATATTATGAAAATGTTCATTAAATGGAGCCGAATGTCTTTTTAAACTTTCGTGTGTGACCGAATGTACACACCTTGGTATTTTAAAAAAATATATAAAAGGTTTTATACTTTAACAATTGTATGCTTGAATCGAGCTCAGAAGATATATTAAATCCGGATATGTTTGGATTTACTCCTTTTCACGTTTTGAAACTTCGCTGAATTAGACCGCTACTTCCAAATGGCGTACGTGACCAGATACTATCACCGCGTACACGTCCTGAGACGCGCATGTGAAGTCATGTGACTTGAAAACAACACTTCCAATTGGTTCTTAGTAGTTTCTATTCTGCAATTTACACGGAGCACTCCACCCACTTCTCTCACTATCTTTTCTACTCTCAAAAGAGAACAACGTTCAACACCCTTCGGAAGACTTTGCTGAAATGGCTGCCGCCCCGCATTCATCTTCCGAATCTGAAGGAAATGAGCGACTACCTTTAAAAAGAAAAAAGGAATCTTTTATTTGGCATTTTTTCACTTATCCTGAAGAACAAAAGAAAGTAAATGCACCAAAAGTAACCTGCACGATATGTGACTCTTTTCTCTCAAGAGGAAATCCAACAAAAAAATATTCCTTTTCCATACATACCATGGTGCGACATGTCAAACAAGTGCACCCTGTGCAATTTGCAGAGGCATCGACAAAAGCCCTGGCCACGCTATTACCATTAAAGGTGGCCAGCACATTTTCTGATCGACGACCTGTATCTCCATCGAGTGCAGAGATGGACTTGAGATATTTAACTATATATGGTCTATAACCTATGTTTTTTTCAGTGAATTTTCAAGGTTTTGTAAATGATAATTCCTAACTATATATGGTCTATAACCTATGGTTTTTTCAGTGAATTTGCTCCGCCGCCCACCCCGCCCAAAATAACGACAAACCCTATGCAAATATTATAAATATATACAACACACCAACAAAGTAACAGGGTAAAACGTTTCATTAAATAACTATTTACATGGCAGCCTGCTGCAACATCGATCCAAATGCATGACACTGTTCCTGTCAAGGTAGCATAGCTGGCGGCCTAGGGGTGGAGGACCGTTGTGCAAATACCCCGGGGAGGACTCTGGATATGCTTGGTCCCTGAGAGTCTTCGATGTCACTGCCTTCCACAAATGGCATAAGTCCTGGTTGTTCGGTGCCATACTTGAGGGTTTGACCTAAAGACACATCCTGCGGTGCCCTGGTCCAACCATCACATATACCTCCGCCAGGAGACGGCGTGGGGTGCACTGGAAGGGAGAGGCGGCGCGAACGAGCCTCCCCCACCTCCCCAGGTGGAGGTTTCTCAGCTACACCCCTAAAGACACGTCCTGCGGTGCCCTGGTCCAACCATCACATATACCTGCGCCAGGAGACGGCGTGGGATGCACTGGAAGGGAGAGGCGGCGCGAACGAGCCTCCCCCACCTCCCCAGGTGGAGGTTTCTCAGCTACACCCCAGCGCTTCACTGATCTCCTTGTCCTCAGTCAAGCATCAATAGTAAGATTTTCATAGGTGAGTGTAGGTTCATAGTTTGCCATCCACAAACTAAAAGCCTGGAGTGGGAGTAAAAAAAACATAACTAGGTAAGAAGGAACGCAGAAGCTGTAGGAAGGACTCTGGATATGCTTGGTCCCTGAGATGCTTCGATGTCACTGCCTTCCACAAATGGCATAAGTCCTGGATGTTGGGTGCCGTAGTTGAGGGTTTGACCTAAAGACACGTCCTGCGGTGCCCTGGTCCAACCATCACATATACCTGCGCCAGGAGACGGCGTGGGGTGCTTTGGAAGGGCGAGGCGCTGCGAACGAGCCTCCCCCACCTCCCCAGGTGGAGGTTTCTCAGCTACACCCCTAAAGACACGTCCTGCGGTGCCCTGGTCCAACCATCACATATACCTGCGCCAGGAGACGGCGTGGGGTGCACTGGAACGGAGAGGCGGCGCGAACGAGCCTCCCCCACCTCCCCAGGTGGAGGTTTCTCAGCTGCACCCCAGCACTTCACTCGACATAGGCGGCCGGCTCCCGGGGTCCGGCGGAACTTTTAGCCTTTTGGTGACTCTTCCATTCTGGACCTTGTCCCACAATCCGTTTGACCTGAAGACACGTCCTGCGGTGCCCTGGTCCGACCATCACTTATACCTGCGCCAGGAGACGGCGTGGGGTGCACTGGAAGGGAGAGGCGGCGGGAACGAGCCTCCCCCACCTCCCCAGGTGGAGGTTTCTCAGCTGCACCCCAGCGCTTCACTCGACAAGATGAGTTGCGCCCGCTCCTGCGGCACATTGCCTCGCTCGGCCAGCTGAATTACGCCTGCTCTTGCTATTACAGCGTCTCACCCGGCATCCGGCTGAATTGCACCCACTCTTGCGGTACAGCGACAGGCGGCTGCCACGGAGCTCAGGAAATGGCGGTCGGCTCCACAGACTTGGGCCTGGCCTGCAAGGATGTCTCTGGACAACCCTGGAACTCGGACGCTTGACTGCTACGGCATGGGCCCCATTCCCAAAAGCGTCCCATCAGCCTTGAAGATTCTACAAGAGTCACCGGGGCCCCCGACTCCCGCAGAGTTCCGGTGGGGAGCTTCTGCCATGATTGCTCGCAGAATGGCCACGACGTAGCCACGGGGTGCTCTCATGCTGACGCCAGCTTCAGTCTGAAACTTCCAGAAACACTGTAGACTACCAATTCAATCAGTTCCGGTGGAGCCCCAACGACGTATCGCGTTGTTGCATAATGCGTCATATGACACGCCGCGTTAGCGCACCCGAAAGTGCTCCGGTGCGCGAGGCGCGAAGCGCAGCTTCCCGGAAGCAATCCGGGGCGCGGCGCGGAGCGCGTAACGTAAGCATAACAGGTCATGTGACTTGTTAATAAAACTTTTCATTGGTTTAGAAATATTTTTTGTCCCAAATGATGAAAACCCCTCCTTGTTTCCTCTTGGCTCCTGCCCCCTCCCCAAGTCTTGCTCGGCCAGCTGAGTTTCGCCCACTCTTGCGGCCTACGACATGGATACGCCGGGGCGTTATGGATCAGTATGAGCAAATATACACTTGGGGATTCACAAGCAACAACAAGCCTTTGTATTTGGGGCTCTAAATCAACAACAGTGACAGAGAACAGAACCGAACTAAGCACTCAGGGGCTACGTTTAAACGTAACATCATCTCCCCAGAGGTACATCACCTTACACACACATGCACTCTGATCTCCTTGGCCTCAGTCAAGCATCAATAGTATGATTTTCATAGGTGAGTCTAGGTTCATGGATTTCCATCAACAGACTAAAAGCCTGGAGTGGGAGTGAAAAAACCATAACTAAGTAAGAAGGAAGGCAGAAACAGAATCTTCCTCTGCAACATCCGGCTCTGCATCGCTACTTACTTATAAATGCAGAAAAAACTCAATTAACACAAGGGCTCTTTTCAGAGCCACCTTATATCAAAGCACTCAAACTTCTGATTTATCTCCATTTTCACACTCTTGTAAATAGGTGTGCGCGCCCGAGTGCGCGCACCCCGCAACTTTAAAAAAAAAAATATATATATTTTCGCCTTTAAGGACCTTACTGCACACCCTGAGAAAACCTACGCAGCAAAACAATCTCTACCTTCTCCCCTTTCCATGTTCCAACGCTTTGAAATGAACAATATATTTACTCGCAGTGACAAAATGGCGGTCAACACTTCCTGATTTCCTTTGAATCGAACGTTAACAGACGTCACGCAGCAAAAAAAAAAATTCCGCTCGCGCGCAGCCGCTTGAGTGCGCGCACCCGTGCGCGCGTATAGATATATAATTGACTTTAACTTTAATTTTCTCAGCAACTACTGAACGGATTTACACCATTCCAAAAAAAGCGTAATCTGCGAGCCGGACTCTACAGTTTTGCCAAATTTCTTATAAATCCATTCAGCCGTTCGACCTGTAGCCGTGTCTAAACGTCCTATAGAAAATAACATGGAGAAAACACGTTTTGGGACCCCCCTTTTATCTCAGCCCCCACTTCACCAATCCCCCCCAAACTTTCAGGGAAGGAGCGCAGCAGACCGAGCCATCTTCTTTGAGAAATTCGCAAAGATTCATCCACCAGGGCCAAAGTTAATCCAAATAGAATGTTGAGGATTTCCTATGGAAACTAGGTCCTAACTATAACTACCTACTGGCGACCGCCAGTAGGTAATATATATATACATATATATATATATATATATATATATATATATATATATATATATATATTCTCCATTCTCCTCCATTTCAACAAGTTTCCATGAAAGAAGGAAAGCACTCCCGGGGAATATTTCTGTTGTTTATTCACAGAAGATAAGCACAACTACAAAACAGACGCGTTTCGGTATCCAACCTTCGTCAATGTTTACCGAAGTGCCTGACCACCATGTTATTTAAACATACATTTCCTGTGTCGACATAGTGAAAGGACTGGCTGGCGCTTCACTAATAGCGCGCCATTTTGGACTTCCTCAGTAAGCAAGCCACATTGCAATGTTAGAGACAAGTATAAACATAAAACCTTCTCCAATATGCCAATCATGCCCACAAATGGGCACTACTTAGTATGAATAATCAAACCAATTTCGGTCACAATCTAGCCCTATATGGGCATGTCCCCGCACAATAGTCAAACACTGGAACCAAAATCATTCAAAATACACCCTCAAAATTAGAGGAAGAAAAAGGAGTAGAGAAAACAGTCAAAATAAATAAAACAGTCAAGAACTAAAACCCAGTGGAAGACTGAGAAAATGAAATAAAAGGGAAAAGTAGAAACTTCAGAAGGAGAAAAACACACTTCTATACAAGTATATACACACACAGAAGCCTATGTACATTCTGACAATTAACCCCAAAATGAAATCAATTCAGAGCAAAAGGAACAGTCCATTCCAATCCGATGTAGCCCCGCCTTATACCAAAGCTCAATACTACCCAAATATACAGATATACAATGCAACAAGTCACAGTTCTATTTACATTATGAGTTCAATCTTAGCTTCCCTACTCATTCTCCTAGATGTATTCCTAATTCTTCACCGCTGTTCAGACCTAATGGAACCTTGGTTTGTAGATCGATTATAAACCTTGATTCTAATCTTCTCAGTTTGAGTACCCGATCCCCTCCTCTGGGATTAGGTGGAACCTGATCTAGACAGAAGAAACTCAGCTCATCTCTGTTCCGTTTGTGAACTTTGTCGAAGTGGCGTGCCACAGGATATGCCTCATCACCCTTCCCAATGGCCCTCATATGCTCCAATATCCTGATCTTGGCTGGATGAATGGTGCTCCCCACGTAACGTAGTCCACAGGGGCATACTAGGCAATACACTACATAGGGACTAGTGCAGGTAATAAATTTTCTGATATTCCTCTTCTCTCCAGTAGTCGGAATATCATATGCTAGGACCCTCTTACTGCCCTTGCACGCCTTGCACTTCCCGCATGGGAAAAACCCTTGCATGTTGCCAAATGGTGAGGTCATGTTGTCTGTCAGATGGCTATGGACAAGATCATTCTTGAGCGACCTTGCTTTTCTAAAGGTCACTAACGGGTTAGGAGGCAAGTCAGATCCTATCACTCCGTCACTTCTAAGTATATTCCAGTTCCTTCTCATAATCCTTTTCAGGTCTCCAGCATCACTGGAGTAAGTAGTGATGAGACGAAATTTCCCTCCCTCATTATCTGAGTTATTCTTCTTCTTGATGCCTTTTACTGGAGGTGACAGCAACGTTTCCCTCTTAAGGGCGTTCGCCCTCTGGTAAGCTTGTTCTAACACTTGGTTGCTGTACCCTCTAGTTTTGAAACGTCCCAAGCAGGCCCTAGCTGCTTTCTGAAATTCTCCCTCATCTGTGCTATTACGCTTGATCCTGACTAACTCCCCATAAGGGATACTTTTTATCAGATTCTGAGGGTGACTGCTTTGTGCATGCAGGACCGAATTGCAGGCAGAGGTTTTCCTGTATAACCTGGTTTTCAGCTGTCCCTCATCTATATAGATGTTCAGATCTAGATAATTCAGAAAGCAGCTAGGGCCTGCTTGGGACGTTTCAAAACTAGAGGGTACAGCAACCAAGTGTTAGAACAAGCTTACCAGAGGGCGAACGCCCTTAAGAGGGAAATGTTGCTGTCACCTCGAGTAAAAGGCATCAAGAAGAAGAATAACTCAGACAATGAGGGAGGGAAATTTCGTCTCATCACTACTTACTCCAGTGATGCTGGAGACCTGAAAAGGATTATGAGAAGGAACTGGAATATACTTAGAAGTGACGGAGTGATAGGATCTGACTTGCCTCCTAACCCGTTAGTGACCTTTAGAAAAGCAAGGTCGCTCAAGAATGATCTTGTCCATAGCCATCTGACAGACAACATGACCTCACCATTTGGCAACATGCAAGGGTTTTTCCCATGCGGGAAGTGCAAGGCGTGCAAGGGCAGTAAGAGGGTCCTAGCATATGATATTCCGACTACTGGAGAGAAGAGGAATATCAGAAAATTTCTTACCTGCACTAGTCCCTATGTAGTGTATTGCCTAGTATGCCCCTGTGGACTACGTTACGTGGGGAGCACCATTCATCCAGCCAAGATCAGTATATTGGAGCATATGAGGGCCATTGGGAAGGGTGATGAGGCATATCCTGTGGCACGCCACTTCGACAAAGTTCACAAACGGAACAGAGATGAGCTGAGTTTCTTCGGTCTAGATCAGGTTCCAACTAATCCCAGAGGAGGGGATCCGGTACTCAAACTGAGAAGATTAGAATCAAGGTTTATAATCGATCTCCAAACCAAGGTTCCATTAGGTCTGAACAGCAGTGAAGAATTAGGAATACATCTAGGAGAATGAGTAGGGAAGCTAAGATTGAACTCATAATGTAAATAGAACTGTGACTTGTTGCATTGTATATCTGTATATTTGGGTAGTATTGAGCTTTGGTATAAGGTGGGGCTACATCGGATTGGAATGGACTGTTCCTTTTGCTCCAAATTGATTTCATATTGGGGTTAATTGTCAGAATGTACATAGGCTTCTGTGTGTGTATATACTTGTATAGAAGTGTGTTTTTCTCCTTCTGAAGTTTCTACTTTTCCCTTTTATTTCATTTTCTTAGTCTTCCACTGGGTTTTATTTCTTGACTGTTTTATTTATTTTGACTGTTTTCTCTGCTCCTTTTTCTTCCTCTAATTTTGAGGGAGTATTTTGAATGATTTTGGTTCCAGTGTTTGACTATTGTGCGGGGACATGCCCATATAGGGCTAGATTGTGACCGAAATTGGTTTGATTGTTCATACTAAGTAGTGCCCATTGGTGGGCTTGATTGGCATATTGGAGAAGGTTTTATGTTTATACTTGTCTCTAACATTGCAATGTGGCTTGCTTACTGAGGAAGTCCAAAATGGCGCGCTATTAGTGAAGCGCCAGCCAGTCCTTTCACTATGTCGACACAGGAAATGTATGTTTAAATAACATGGTGGTCAGGCACTTCGGTAAACATTGACGAAGGTTGGATACCGAAACGCGTCTGTTTTGTAGTTGTGCTTATCTTCTGTGAATAAACAACAGAAATATTCCCCGGGAGTGCTTTCCTTCTTTCATGGAAACTTGTTGAAATGGAGGAGAATGGAGAGTATTAGATTGTGCGGGTACACCCCCGCATTTGAAAGCACCCGTCGGCGAGTGCTCTACGCTGGTGTTTTCGTGGACAATATATATATATATATAAATATATATATATATATATATATATATATATATATATATATACATATATATATATATATATATATATATATATATATATATATATATATATATATATATGGTAACATACATGTTTGATATATATATATATATATATATTACCTACTGGCGGTCGCCAGTAGGTATATATAGTTAGGATTTTTTCTCTATGGGTTTTTTGAAAATTCTATGTCTAATAACTTTGGCGTTTGTGGACGGAATTGGCTGAAATTTTCAGGAAAATGGCACATTTTGTTTCTGAGCAGCCCTTGAAAATTTGGGGGGGGTTCGTCAAGGGGGGGCCGAGAAAAAAGGGGGGTCCCAAAACGTGTTTTTAACATTGAGTTTTCCATAGGGCGGTTGGCCTCACATTTAGCCCGAACGGCTGAATGGATTTGCACGAAACTTGGCAAAATTGTAGGGACTGGTAGCCCGATGTGCCTTTTGTAGGTCTCAATATATGTGCTCCAGTGGATTTTGAGAAATTAACGTTTAAAAAAAGATATATATCTGTAACAGCGGACCAGGCAGCGCTCCGGTTCGCGTACTTTACGCGCAACGGAGCTTTGTGAAGCGAAGCTGATTGGTTCTCCGGTGTCTGTCAACATTCCAAAAAGTCCGTAGCGGCCGCCATCTTGTCTCTCGGTAGGATCGAGAGACAAGAGGAGGTCAAAACAAAGGGGGAAATAACTATAAGGGGGCATAGTAGATCCTCGCTGACCCCCTAGGTTTGATGTGGAGGTTTTAAAAGGGCCCCGCGGGGCAAAAAAAAATAATAATAATAATAATCGAACGGCTGAATGGATTTGCACGAAACTTGGCAAAATATTAGGGACTGGTAGCCCGATGTGCCTTTGCTAGGTCTCAATATATGTGCTCCAGTGGATTTTGAGAAATTAACGTTCAAAAAAAGATATATATCTGTAACAGCGCTCCGCTTCGCGTAACGGAGGTTTGCGAAGCTGATTGGTCATTCTGTCACTGGGCTATAGTTGGGCTACATCTGGCTGATATTTGGGCTACATTTGTTTTTTTGTGTGTCTGGCGGCCATCTTTGGGCTACATTGGGCTACATTGGGCTTCATTGGGCTACATTGGGCTACATTTGGGCTCCAACATATATATAGGCCAATGTAGCCCAATATATATTTTTCAAAGTTAATTTTCGTAAAAACCACTGGAGCATATATCTTGAGACATAGCAAAGGCACATCGGGCTACCAGTCCCTACAATTTTGCCAAGTTTCGTGGAAATCCATTCAGCCGTTCGAGCTAAAAGTGAGTCCAACCGCCCTATGGAAATGAAGGAAATGAATGGGTAATTTGTAATTAGCAAATAGCTAATCGCAAACTAGGAATGGTAAAGAATCGCTATTTATTCCTTAAAGTTCGCTATTTAGGAAATGCAAAAAACTTTGATGATACATATGGCGGTTCATCTCTAACAAGATAAGAAGCATAGGGATACATTTATGATGACTGGCGCATCACCAGGGATGTGTTAGTCATTCTGTGCCGCTGTTCCGTCACCTATGGTGTGCTGCATTTACAATGCGGCGCATCATGGGGCAAAAACAGCACAGATGCGTGATGTATCTGTGCCGTAAAGGTGGCGCATTGCTGGAGTTGTATCGCAAGTGTGATGAAGCTCCAGCAAGGGTCGGGGGTGCCCCTGTCGCAGGGTTTCTGTTCTCACACAGAACTGTGGACAGAGGATTGGAACCTCGGCGAATTAGGGTGTCCCAAAACTCACGTTAGTAATCAAAAACTCCTTAGCAAGCTAGGTACAGTGTCACATTGGATATAACAAACTCTCAATGTTTAGACAATCCAGAATATGAACTTATAGTACCTCAGGATACGTGGAACTCATGAACAGTCGGTCGTTATATATTTCTTAGAAACCAGAACATGGAGTTAAGAAGAACACATGTGTATTTGAAATGTTTATTTACTAATGCCGTCTTCTCAGGCGTAGTATCTTAGATAATAGAAGTACACATATTATCAGTAGCAAAATTACCAGCATAGTTACTAGTACATAAAAAGCGAATGGTGACAGTATGTTAACATGCTGTAAATGAATAAGAGTTAGCAACACTTATAAGCAGCCGCGGGCCGTGGAGGGAGTTACGGTGGGGCAGGGAGGCGGGGAGGGGGAGGGGAAGGTAGAGAGGGCTCCACCCTGCTTCTCCCCCTCCCCGCCTCCCTGCCTCACCGTAACTCCCTCCACGGCCCGCGGCTGCTTATATCTCACCCTCCCTAATACACATATTATATTATTTGCTAAGAAGGTCTCTTTGTGTTGGTTTAGGGCGTGCCCATACTTTAGTGTCTTAGATTTGAAGGAATCACATCAGCATACACCAGCTCTCTCTTCATGTGAACCGCATCAACTGTTGTGTATGTGTGTTCGGCAAAGCAATATAAAACTCGCCTCATGCCCAGAATTGGCAGAAGTTGCACTTATGTTATGAGTATGAAGTCGTGGAGATCAGACCTCATAACAATTCTGTATCGTGTTGTTCTTGAAACTTTAGCACTCGCTGTACAGATATAGTTTAACAAGCAAAGCAGATAGTAGAGCAATAACATATTATTCTCATGTAAACCACGATGAACTACTAGGTGGAAAGCTAAAGCAACAACTAAGTGTCGTGTGCAGAAGTTGCAAAAAAGGAAAAATGGCGTTTAAACCGGTAATGAGCCCATGCTAACTTAACACGGTGTAAAGATATCCAGGACCTAGATGACACCTCCCCATGATCCGGAAACGAACTGAATAAGATAATAGAAGTGCCATCTCATGAGAGCAGATTGCAAGTTTATATGTGGACGGTCCGCAAGGTAAAGCATTAAAAACTAGGAAAATTTAATGCTAAAGAAAAATAAAACAGCCAAGTACTTTATCGAGTCTTAAGCCAATAGGCAAGGTAAATAATAAAAACTTGACAAATAAGTCAATGAATTGTCAATGAAATGCTAGTACTCAGCATATCAAACATGAAAAAGGTCTATGACATAACTGTGTATGCAAAATAAGCTGCAACAGCCTCCAATAGGAAGTCACCGTCTTCATCCGAAAACAGTTCAGCCATCCAATTTAAAAGCGGAAAAGAACATACGTGCTCTCCCAGCACCGGATCCTCTATCACCATCAGAGGACAGCTCGGTGGGTTTTCAAGAAAGCTCTGTTCCAAGAAAGACTGTGCTGCCGCCAGTAAATTCCAGGGACCAAGTAGTCCATGCATCAATGCCACAGCCATAATCCTTTCGCCAGGACAAACCAACTCGTGAGTAATGATAGGAGTCATCAGCTGATTAAAGTCGACGTCAGGAGAAACCGGTCCGCAGAGACACAAATCAATGGCCCAATCGAAATCACAGGTCAGGCAGTGAAATACAGGCTGGACACAGGTGAAGTAGGAGAATCGAAAAGATAATCCATATGCCGTGCTTAATATCGCCAACGGCATTGTGCCATAATATTCTAGCATGCGATTGCGGAACAGTGTCAGCAGCTGCAGGGTGGGAGGTTGCATAGGAGGGACATCCATATTTAAAAATGTAAAAAAGCACAAGAGCGTCCGCTGGTAATGCAAGTAAAAATGCCAATCCACGAACCGGAGTGGAGAAAATGGAATGAAAGGAAGCAGGGATGACTCCAAAGATTTTCTCAAATGAAGTCACGAGACCACTGGTAACAACTTTAAAAAAGTGCGCCAGGGTCTTTGTGGAGGATGCGTTAAAGATAGTCGGAACCATCTTGCTGAAATTGAAAGGCAAATCTGAATTAAAAGTATTCCTTTTATCGTAACAGTAAGTGAACGGGTTATTTGCTGCAGAAATGTTCTATTTCCTCCCACACATGAACATAGGGAGTTTTCAATCTGGCCACAAATACCAACCTTGGGACAGATTTCAACGGCATGGCAAGAATAAGAGCTCTTTTGTCTCAGAGAGAGGTGGCCTTGAGTTCGGCCCGTGAAACTTTCGTGCTTCACATAGCGAACACCCGTACAGAGGTGCAGACCCTTTTCAATTAACTCAGAACAATCTTCATTATTGAGCATCAAATAACTACCATTTTCCAACAACTTGAACGTGGGGATGATAGCAGGAACTGGCGTGCCTTGCAACACGCAAGCCATATTTGGTCGGTGTTTGTTGCATGAACCGTGTAACTGTATGTGCCTACACATTAGTGAATGATCTGGCGTCTCAGTGCATTCCTCTCCATTCAGATAAACTTCTTGATCATCTTTGAAACATCTGTATGTGTATGGAAGCGACCAGACCTCATGAAGAAAAGCACTACCTAAAGGTTCATAACGACCTATTGGTATATATTTCATACAATTTGAAAACTTATATAAAGCAAAAGGCAGCGTTATTAAACCGTGGATAAGGCACGTTGCCAAAAAACCCGCAATCCTCTGCTGATGATGTCACTGAGCATGTCATGAATGATGTAATATGTGACATCATCAGCAGTGGATTACGGGTAATAGTATCTCTAGTTTACTCCCCTATAGCTGTCTTTCTTTTAACATAAGTGTCTGTTTCCTTCCCTTATACTTACTGTTTTTGGTTCGCTTCTAGTTCGCGTACCGGCGAGCGAACTGGGAAGCGAACTAAGAGAAATAGAGGTTGGCACAGTTCCAAATATTGTACCAATTTTTTAATAACGGGGAGGTAGTTCTGAAAAGAACTTTTTTTTTTATTGTTTTTGTTGTTTTATATTTTTTTTATTATTTTTCGGAACATTTTTTTACTTTTTTTGAATTTTTCTGAAGTTTTATATTTTTTGGGGTTTTTCTTGGAGGGGGCAATGAAAACGATTCATTGTAAAGGGCTCAACAGGAGCAACAAAACAAAAAAAGAAGTATTTATTATTTTGGGCGTTTCGTACAAACTTGCATATGATAGTCAATAGCTCTGTTGATCAGAGTGATGCTTTTTTCTCCGTAGGAAATGAATCCATCGCAAAATACGCAGGTGTGTTTTACTTCACCAAATTTCATTTGTATATTTGGCACCATCTCCCTGCCCTCTGGTCCCGTTACTTCCGGTACAACAGATCTTCTGGCCATAATAGGGAGATTATCTAGGTCGTTCCGAAACTGTGCAGCACTGTAGTTGTTAGGATGCCACCTAGTCATATGGCGATGCATTGTGTAGTTTCCGAAACTGTATTTTTTCTCGGTTCCTCTGGACAGTCTATCTTGACATATAAGGCAAGTTACGTATCTTGCATTTACTTTTTTCTGACCTTTGGGAATTTTAAAAAATTGCGAAATGAAGTTTTCTTTCCGGTGAGACGTCCTGGGCTGCTCAGGCAAAAACTGCCTCTCTTCGTGCTCGTCGTCCTGTTCCTCTTCTTCTTCTTCTTGTTGAATTATAACTTGAGCAGGTGGTCCACTCTTCCTTGGATGTGGTGGAGGTGGTGGGGAAGCACCAGCTGAAGCTACTAAAGAAGCCATTGCTCAGTGATCACAAAGGGTCTTTCTCTCACAATGATGAAAGTCAGAGTGAGGAAAGAAGGAGGGATTTTCATCATTTGGGAAAAACAAGAGTTCTCAACCAATCAAAAGTGTTCATTTTAGATTATATGACCTAGTCTTACATCATTAGGAAACCAAAAGTGAAATGAACCAATGAAAAGTGTTATTACCAAGTCACATGACTTGCTGTGTTTACGTTAAGCGCTTTGCAGGGCCTCCCGGTTTGCTTCCAGAAACCTGCGCTTTGCGACTCGCTTCGCGTACCAGTTCGCTAACGTAGCACGTCATATGACGTATCACGCGACAACGTGAAACGTCATGCGGACGGGAGGCGTCACGATGTTGTTTTCTAACGCGGCACTTGCGGTAAAGAAACGTTTACCGGCTCGCGGTCTATTTCGCGGCATCAAGGTCAGCTAACGGGAAGCTTCCCGATTCGCGAAGCGGGAACGAAGAAAAAAAAATATTTTAAAAAAAAATTATTCATAAACATATAAAATATATTTTTGGATTTAAAGAAGAATACATTTTACAGCTACAGATATTAGCTGTTAAAAAACCAATGAAATTCACAGAAAAAACCATAGGTTATAGACCATATATAGTTAGGAATTAGCATTTACAAAACCTTGAAAATTCACTGAAAAAAACACAGGTTATAGACCATATATAGTTAGGAATTAGCATTTAGAAAACCTTATTTTACTCACACAAAACCATTGAAATTCCATATATAGTTAGTTGCACTAACTATATATCGTGCACCCGCAATCCACTGCTGATGATGTCACATATTACATCATTCATGACATGGTCAGTGACATCACTGATGACATCACTGATGACATCTCAAATGACATCACTGATGACATCACTGATGACATCTCATTTGACATCAATGACCACATCACTGATGATATCATTCATGTGACAATACAATGCATCTCCTCACATTTTAATATAACCTCTGTTTCACCCAGTGTTAAAAAGAGAGTATAATTTTTGAAACCATTGACACACCAATACTAGTTACTACATACGCACTCACTGATTGCTACTCTACACACACCTTCACTCATTCACCCATACAATCATTCATACATACAATCACTCATCTTTACAACACTATCATATGCACTCATACACCTATACAGACACTCACAGTCTGCCACTCATCCATGGAGTTACTCACACACCTAGTCAGTCCTGTAAAGAATCAATGACACTTCCATTTTCTTGTCTATACAGTTAAACATAGAGCACCTTACATTTTCAAACATATACTAACACATACTTACCTTCTTATACAATCATTGATACAAGTACAGATTGATCTGCACAGAGTCACACACCTCCCAGCTAGCCACACACACACTCAGTCTCCCATACAAATACTTGGGCAATCAATCAATAACCCATATAGTTACTCATATAGCTACTGATCAACACATGCAGCAGTTTACAGAACAACAGACATAATGATGCACAAATTAAGACAGTTTAGTCACTAACCCAAGCAGTCAGTGAGACACATTTAATCACTCACTCATACAGTCAGTCATGCACCTACTAAATCCTCCGTCCAGACACTTACACATCCACTCATTCTTCAATATGTAAGACATATTTAAACTTTATAGAAACAAAAAATCACTGGATGTTGTTATCAGTGATGTCATCAGTGATGTCATTTGAGATGTCATCAGTGATGTCATCAGTGATGTCACTGACCATGTCATGAATGATGTAATATGTGACATCATCAGCAGTGGATTGCGGGTGCATGATATATAGTTAGTGCAACTAACTATATATGGAATTTCAATGGTTTTGTGTGAGTAAAATAAGGTTTTCTAAATGCTAATTCCTAACTATATATGGTCTATAACCTGTGGTTTTTTCAGTGAATTTTCAAGGTTTTGTAAATGCTAATTCCTAACTATATATGGTCTATAACCTATGGTTTTTTCTGTGAATATATATATATATCAAACATGTATGTTACCAACTGTCAGTCGCCAGTAGGTATTTATAGTTAGGACTTATTTGCCATGGGAAAAACATATTTTGTTTTGCTAATAACTTTGGCGCCAACTGATGAATCTTCCCAAATTTTTCAAAACAAGTTTGCTGCTCACTTCAGCTGCTGTCTTGAAAGTTTGGGGTTGATTCATCAATCGGGAATTGACAAAAAGGAGGGGGTCCCAAAATGAGTTTTCCCATGTAATTTACTGTAGGGATTTTTAGACATGACTACTCCCTGAACCACTGGATAGAATCACCCCAAATTTGGCAGACAGCTACATCTTGGTCCAGATATCGTGTTGTTTTGTAATTTGGTGTAAATCTGTTCAGTAGTTCTGGAGTTATTAAAAAAAAGCTGTATGTATATATGGAGATGCAGATCCACAGTGGTGGATCCTTAAATCCACGCGCCAACACCAATGCTGTAATTGGCTGGCCACAACCGGGGCACGCAATGATCCATGGATCTACTGCAGTGCTCAGCGCAGCCCTTTATGAATCCACAACAGATCCATGGATCCAGACCCCAATTAAAAAGATACAAACAATTACACATTCTCTCACACCCCAAAACAGTCACTCACACACTGCAACAGTCACTGATACATCCACTCAGAGACCCAGAGAACCACTCACACACCCACTCATAGACCCACACAGGTACTGCCACACCCCCTCACACACCCATACAGACACTTACACACTGCCTCATGTGAATCAACAATAGAGCCATGGATCCAGACCCCAATTTAAAAAATACACTCGCCGACAGACCCACTCACACTCACATCCCCATACAGTCACGTACACACCTTCTCACACACCCATACTATCACTGATACATCCACTCAGAGCCCCAGAGTACCACTCACACATCTACTCACAGACCCACAAAGGCACTCGTAGACCTACTCAGACACCCATACAGACACTAACACTGCCCCTGTGTGAATCTGCTACAGATCCACAGATCTAGACCCCACTTTTAAAAATATACACACACTCATACAGCAAAACCACTAACACACCCACTCATACAGAAAGAAGCAAAATAAAGATGAGTAACAAGCAGAAAGAGCAAAATAAAGGTGAGAAACTAGCAGAAAGAGGCAGAATAAATGTGGAAAATGAACAGAAAGACGCAATATAAAGGTGAGAAATGAGCAGGAAAAGGCAGAATAAAGGTTATAAACAAGCAGAAAAAGGCAGAATAAAGGTGAGAAATTAGCAAAAAGAGGAAAAATAAAGATGAGACAATAGCACAAAGAGGCAGAATAAAGTTCAGCAACGAGAAGAAAGAGGCAAAATAAAGGTGAGAAACTAGCAGAAAGAGGCAGACTAAAGGTCACAAACGAGCGGAAAGAGGTAGATTAAAGGTCAGAAACGGGCAGCAAGAGACAAAATAAAAGTGAGACAAAAGTTTAAAGAGGCAAAATACAGGGGAGAAACTGGCAGAAACCAGCAGCACCAGGCAAAATAAAGGTGAGTAACAAGTAGAAAGAGGCAAGATAAAGGTCAGCAACAAGCAGAAAGAGGCAAATGAAAGGTGAGCAACTAGCAGAAAGAGCCAAAACAGAGGGCAGAAAAACAAGCAGGAAAGGTAAAACAGAGGCAGAGGCAGAAAATCAAGCTGAAAAGGCTAAACAGAGCAGAAGAGGGCAAAACAGAGAGTACTCTGACACACACCCACATTCAGATCCACTCAGACACTCTCACACCAATTCACACACCCACTCACAGACTCACTGAAATACTCATGCAATTGCTCACAACTCACTGTCAAATGTTAAGGGTTACATTTAGGAAAAAAAATGTTAACTTTGGAAATTCCTTAAAAATCAAAGGTTACAGGGCTGTTATAGTTAGGAAACAACATTAAAAAACCTTAGAATTTCACTAAAAAACAAAAGGTTATAGGGTTGTTATAGTTAAGCTCAGATTTCACTTGTAAAATAGTAGTGAAATTCAGCAGTTATAGTTAGCTGAGCTAACTATAACTTATGCCCCTGCAATGCTCTGCTTATGACCTCACTTTTTACATCACTCATGACATAGTCAGCGACATCACTCATGACATCTCAAATGACATCACTGATGACATCAACAGAAGCACTCACATACCCACTCACACTCCTATCCCTATACAACCTCTCATACACCCACTCACACGCCCACACAACCACACAGCCACACAACCACACTCATACCCATTCCCAGACCCATACAGGTACTCACACAAACACTCACTCATCCTTGGAGCAACTCATACAACCAGTCACTTACCCCTACAACCACTCATATAACCACACAATCACCCATACAGCTACTCACACACCCACTTATTCACCTAGACAGTCCTTCACACACCCACTTGCTCACTCACACAGGCTCTTAACACAGCCACTCACTCACCCATACAAGCACTCACACAACCACTTACATACCCATTCACACATCCACACAAGCACTCACACATCTGCTCACTCACCCATACATCCATTCACACACACTTACTGTTCAATACAGCCACTCACACAACTCACTGAAGCAAACAGCCACTCCTCACTCATACAGACACCCACTCACTCACCCATAAAGTTACTTACACACCCACTCACCTACTCATACAGCCACTCGATCACCCATACAGCCACTGACACATCCACTCACTCACCAATACAAGCACTCAGACCACCCACTTACACACAGATCCAGTCACTCTCACAATATATATTAGAAATAGTATCACTCATTAGAGGCACAGAAAGTATATTATTTTAACTTATGTAGTACCTCGGTATATATGTTTAACACATAATATTTTAGAAAACACCCACACTCACTGGATGATGTCATCAGTGATGTCACTGTCATGAGTGATGTAATATGTGAGGTCATAAGCAGTGCATTGTGGGGGCATAAAACAATTGAATTTCACTGGTTTTGTACGAGTGAAAACTAAGCCTAACTATAGCCTCCCTGATACCTTTGATTTTTTCAGTAAAAAAAGTATATATATATATATATATATATATATATATATTGATTACCAAACCAATCTTCTGATTAAAGAAGGCGCTGACTCCGTGAGTTTCAATTCAAACGTATTTATTCCATTTCAGTTTCTGCTCAGACGCGTTTCGACGGACTCCTGCCGCCTTGATCACTATATATATATATATATATATATATATCCAGCCCTAGCAGACACCCATTGTAAGAACTGCCGCTGGAAGCAAATAAATCACGCTGTTGTGTGGCAGCCTGCTGGCAGTATTCTGAAGCCTGAATGTTTCCAAAGTATTATGCCAAACGCGTTTCGAGAGCGACGTGCTCTCTTCCTCAGTGGCTGGTAAAAACTGCAGTGAAGCACCTTAAATGAACATCACCTGCCTGTGGGGCGTGGCCAACAGCACGGCCTTCTGGATAATGGACACAACAGCGTGATTTATTTGCTTCCAGCGGCAGTTCTTACAATGGGTGTCTGCTAGGGCTGGATATATAGCGGCTGTCCCGGTCGCAACAAGAACTGCCCATCGCTTCAACGCGGATCCTGACTGGCTCCACACGGCGCCATATTTCAGGGCGGAAGATGAGGCTGCGCTAGTGCAGAATGGCGCTCACCTTGCTCACGATGACAGCCACAAAGCAGGGCAGCGGACTGAAGCTTGGGTGAACCTGCCCACTTGGGAAAAACACTACTTGGTTTATTTGCTGCATATGAAGCACACCCACTGGGACTCCATTATCCAGAAGGCCGTGCTGTTGGCCACGCCCCACAGGCAGGTGATGTTCATTTAAGGTGCTTCACTGCAGTTTTTACCAGCCACTGAGGAAGAGAGCACGTCGCTCTCGAAACGCGTTTGGCATAATACTTTGGAAACATTCAGGCTTCAGAATACTGCCAGCAGGCTGCCACACAACAGCGTGATTTATTTGCTTCCAGCGGCAGTTCTTACAATGGGTGTCTGCTAGGGCTGGATATATATATATATATATATATATATATATATATATATATATATATATACTACTATTATAAAGAGAGAACAGAAACCTTTTGGCAAGGTAAACTCGGGAACCACAGCTCCAATCCACACACCCAATACATTGTTGTAATCCTCAGGGTGTGTAGATGGACATAGGCTGCATTAAAAAAAAAAAACGTAAATTAAAAAATTTAACTTTAAAAACAAAGTAGTCCCCTAAAAGTAGCGCCGGCCGTGACGTAGCGCTGGCCGCGACCTAGCGATGTCCGCAACGTGCGTGATGACGACAGGCGGGGAGGAGCGGTGACGAGCAGCGAGGAGTGGCGGTGAAGTCCGGAGCGCGGGGAAGAGCGGTGGCTCAGGTAAGGCAAAGGCGAGGCGGGAGGGAGGCGAGAGGCAGGAGGCGGTCTGGGCAATGTCGGGGCGGGCGGGGGCCGGGGCGGGAGTGCACCCAAGCCTGAAATGTTGCCCCAGCCCCCTTCTTCCCCGGGCAACGCTGCCGCAATCCGGAAATGCTGCCCCCAGCCCCCTTCTGCCCCAGGCAACGCTGGGGCGGGCTGCTAGTATATATATATATATATATATATATCAATTTTACCAAGCTGAAGTTTTTAATTTAGTCAGCTGGGCTATACACATACTACTTACTAGTGAGCTGCCTGTAGGTCATGAGCTACTCATTGGAGAAGCCTGCTCTCTGAATATGAGAGGAAGGCGTGGTCTGCAGCTTTAGTATTTTCAGGCTTCCATGCGCCACGCTGGTGCAGCAACAGGGACTTGTTTATTTATTTATTTGTATTTATTTATTTAATGCGATTTTATATAGCGCAAACATTACCCGAAGCTGTCAGAGCGCTTTACAAAAGAACCAGTTACGATACAAAAGGATTTAGGATTACATGAGTTGCATAAAAGATACAAACAGGAAAAAAAATTGCAAATGTACAAGTTGTAAAGTCACACAGGGAAGAGATACAAATAGAAAAAATTGAAAATATACAAGTTGTTAAGTCACTCAAGGAAGAGATACAAATGGATAAACTCTAACATGATCAGTAGCCACCGCCACCCATCTAAACCCGTAGACCAGGTGGTTCAGGTCACTGCACAGTTGTGCTGACCCGTATAGATCGCTATCACAGCGCCCTGCCTCCAAGAGGCTTCTTGTTTCAATACCCACATTAATCAGTAACTTATCGGCTGTTTACCCACAGAACAACCGTGCCTTCTTAAGCAATGCGCCCTGTAATATGTTCAATTCATGCATACACCACACCTTTCCCAAGTTAGGAAGAAGATGCTCTCATCTGCACCCTACATAAATGGATGGTTTGCACGTTACTTTTATTTCCGCAACAAAACCTCCCAGTCCGATGCCAAGCCAACATACTGCTCAAAGGTTCCTTTCTTTCGCAGCAAAATTTCCTCGGTGGAATGTGGAGTATGTGGAAGCGACACGGTGTTGCAGCTCGCCGTGAAGTGATCCCAAGGTCAGCCTGGCAGACTGCACACCGCCCCCTCCGCCCACGTCCACCAGGAAGAAGCCAGAGCGCCAGTCAAATCTCTGCCAAACCAGGCAGTGGAATTTTCCACTAGCAGAGCGCGGGTCACGAGGCCGAATTCCCACTGCGCACCGGCTATGTCTTATCACAAAGAACATTGCCACTGACTGGACCTGCCAACTAGCACAGGAAACGACATCTGATCGGGTCCAAAGCTCACAATGCACTTCCCCGTGAATGGCCACGTCACCAGCATTGTCAGTGCTTTACAGGGCAGGGTTGTGCAACTTGTGTGTATTTCGAGACGCTGTGACCCTTTCCCGTGTCTGCCCTTTGACTTCCCTTTCCAAAACTACAAAAGGAAGCTTAGCAAATAACCCATAAAGTGTGACATCTGTTCAGAGACTCAGCCAACAGGGATGACAGAAATACACCACTAGTTTCTTGGGTTGAGGTTCATTTTTTAAACTTAATTATGCAAATTAATACAGCGCAAAGGTAGCCTGAAGGCGTTGATAGTAAATCACCCACAACCATAACAATTAGTGCTTTGAAAAACTATACTTAAATCAAAGATGAGAACGCCTGATGATTGCATTTCCATCTTGGGCTTTCGTGTAGAAAACGAAAGAATTTGGCGGGCGAGCCACACCTCACAAATACAGCCTTGTGAAAAAAAATGAAGCTGGGCAGAACATACATATCATCAGCACACCTTGAAAGCACCTTCTTGAAAACTACAGTAGCATGTTAAACTATAGCCGCAGACTGGAGTGAGAGGGATCAAAAACACCGGCTTTAGGTCATATTTCGTATTTTTGCACCTACCAGAGCATTAAAATACCGGTGGTGCCGGTAGAAAACCGGACAGGTGGCAAACCTAACTGGGAAAGTCGTCCCCTACATTTTAGTATAAAGAGGAACCATGCATCTTCATGCTTGCATTAGAAGGGCGACATTTATTGTAAAGTTATGTGACCTTGGCAGCAAAGGAAAGCTGAGGGTGCATTCAGCAGGCCCGGTTCCAGGAATTTTTATTTGGGTGGGCCAAGGGTGCATTCGGGTGGGCCACCGCGGGCTCGATTTGTCGCTTACATGTCTAGGCAGGCCCGCTTCAGGGCCCTCCTTTATCTCTTCTTAGTCTTACAAGGCCCAGTAAAATGCACTCTTTCCCAAATCTCTTTCTAAATGTGATCACTCTCAAAAAGTGTTTTTCCATGTAATGTCCCCTTGATGGAAAGAGCAGGTTTTTGAGGTGGGAGTACCAGGCAAGTGACACTTCTCTGGCTCCCTCTGTGCGAGCCGTCAGGGAGAATCCCTCTTCATTACTACCTCCACCTGACCATGAACTCTACAGCAAACTCCCTTACAGGCTTGATTATACACTACTCCTCTCCAGTCCACCTTATCTCACAGATGACCTTGGGCCCCAGCCCCATATCAGGCATCCTCGGGCTCCACTTTAATTTTTCACGGTAAAAACATTAGTAAAGTCACCTTCAAACTTAAAACATTGAATATAGTAGGAAATATATTTAGCATGCACTTTAAAGTATGTTCCACAGTAGCCCTTATGACCCAACTGCTAATTAAATAAACAAAAACAGAAATGCCAGCTTCAGCGCTGATGCGAAAGTCTTTTTTTGCCCCGCACCAATAACCTCTTTCTCCGTAAATACCTTTACTCCCACCTTCCAACAGTGCCCCTCATCTCCCAATGGCCCCCTCTATTGACCTCCTCCTTGGATTCCCTCACTGCCACCCTCCACCAGTGCCCATGATCTCTCCCTAACTCCCCCCTCCACCCATGACCTCTTCCTTGGATTCCCTCACTACCACCCTCCACCAGTGCCCCTCATCGCTCCATAGCCCCTCCCACTACCTCCTCCTCGAATTCTCTCACTGCCACCCTACAACAGTGCCCCTCATCTCTCTGTAGCCCCTCCCACTATCTCCTCCTCAGATTTCCTTACTGCCACCCTCCACCAGTGCCCCTCATCTATCCCTAACTCCCCCCTCCACCCCATGACCTCTTCCTCGGATTCCCTCGATGTTGTAAAGTTAGCATACCAGTAGTTGGGAGTGGGAGGAGCTAGGGGGCCAGAGGAAGAGGAGGAGTGGACACAGGAAACAGTTAGTTAGAGCAGGGACCAGGCAGGGGTAAGAAGCAAGTAATAAAGCTCTAGTTGAAGTGATTACATGTGTCTGTGCTTATTGTAGCAGGATGCTACAACTGGCGACGAGGGTGGGATAGATGCCAGCCCCACTGCACCCAAAGCGCTGAGAAGACGCCCTGCCCAAGCAGCTCCGAAAACGCTGCTGGTTACCGCCTGGAGATCGAAGAAACGAGCGCCAAACTGCGCGAAGGTAAAGCAGTCTGTCGCGCTAAAAATAGCCTCACGCTGGAAGCGTGTGCCCGGTGTGGAGAGCCTGTGTGCAGGGATCGGGAGCCTACTCCGACCCTGTGAAGTGCCCAGAGCGGTGAGAAGAGTGTCCCTGAAGTGTGGACGGCGTCCACAACGTGCCACCAGCAAGCGCTGCTGCGCGCGCTGAAATCCGAGCCCGGGAGACATCGGACGTCGGAAAACCTCACGCCCGATGCGTGAGGTTTGGGAGGCCATCGGCGAAGACGACCGGGAACTGTGGAGGCGAGCCGGGAGCCCACCCCGATCTCACCTGTTGTCCATGGTGACCGTGGAGGAGTGTATCCTGGCGTGGACTGCCCCAGAAGCCGACCGCCGGTGAGTCCTGAATGCCCCGAGTGGATGAGCCTGGAGAGCTAGCCTCGTGTGTGCCTGCAGTGACGGCGGCCATCTTAGAGTCAGGCGTCTGAGAAGGACAACCCTGTGCAATGCAACGGCGGCCATTTTGAAGTCAGGCATTGGGAAAGAAAACAAGCATTGGTCAAGAAAACAAGCATTGGCGACTGAAATAAACAAGCATTGGCGACTGAAAGAAACAAGCATTGGCGACTGAAAGAAACAAGCATTGGTCAAGAAAACAAGCATTGGCGACTGAAATAAACAAGCATTGGCGACTGAAAGAAACAAGCATTGGCAAAGAGGACAAGCATTGGCGAGTGAAAGCAAAACAAGCCTTGGTCAAGAAAACAAGCATTGGCGAAGCCAAGTGGGTCAAGTGAAATTGCTGAAAAATGGCTGAAGAGGATGACGCTCCACTACTACCAAGTGGATCGCTCTTGCGGGCACCCGCACCTATCAAAGTGACAACGGAAGGAAACATGGGCCCCAAATGGCAAGAGTGGCTAGAAGAGTTTGAGGATTACATTGAAGGTTCGGATATCACTGACGAAAAAAAGAAGCTGATTGCTCTGCGCAACCTGGCGGGGCGAGAGATAGTCAAAATACTCAAAGACCTTCCTGCCACCGACGTGGATACTTATGTTAAAGCATGCGAGGTTCTAAATAAAAAGTTTCTTCACAAGCGGAATGTAGACTACGAACACCACACATTCCACTCCGCTAGGCAAGGGAAGGATGAGCCCATGAGTGCATTCATGGTGCGTCTGCGGAGACTAGCTAAATACTGTGAATTTGATTCTTTCTCCACTGATGCCGCCATCAAATCTCAAATAATAGACGGATGTCATTCGGATCAACTTAGGAGGCGCCTGCTGAGAAAAGCACATGGATTGGATGAAATAGAAGAAATGACACGAGCTTATGATCAGGCGGAGAAGTACGCAGCCGTCATGGAAACGGAACATAAAGGGAGTCATGAACAGGCGCGACGTGTGCACGCCAAAGAGAACAGTCGACGAAGCTCAAGAGACAAACAATGGAGGTCGCACACGTCTTCCCGTCAAGAGCAATCAAGATATCAACGTCGAGAACCATGGACGAAGGAGAAACGATCGGAAAGAGTGAGAAAATGCTACCGATGCGGGTATGATTACCCTCATGTGGACAGCTGCCCGGCCATGGGCCAAAGATGCCGGAAGTGTGGTCGAACTAACCACTTCGAAGCAATGTGTGGGGATTACAATAAGGAAAAACGAAGTGGTCACATGGGTACAGCACGATCTGACACACGAAGCAGAGCCCCAAGAATGTCGCGGTCTGACACTCGAAGACACCATGGGCGAGCTGTCCAAGATCAGACGGAACAGTCTTCTGGATCGTCACATTCTAGCAGGGAATCACGTCGATCTCGGTGGGAGAGGAGGTCACCTTCCAGAGAATCCAGACCGTCGTCCCGAGACTCTGCATACACCATTGAATACCTGAATTTAGCAGCAGATCCGGACCAGCTTAAGAGATACCCTCGGCTAGACATCAAAGTTGGAAATCATGACTCAAAGTTTGTGCTGGACTCTGGTGCATCCTTAAACTACATTCCAGTTACCGAATATGAAAGGATGAGTCCACGACCTTCTCTGACATTTGCACCCGTGAGAGTCTTCACGTGGATGGCTAAGAAGCCACTTCCCTGCCTGGGGAAATTCTCAACGACTCTTACATACGACAACACAACTATATCAGCGGTCATCCATGTTATCAAGGGCCCTGAAGCAGACTGTCTCTTGAGCCTACCAACCGCTGAACGGCTCCACCTGGTAGAAATTCTTTTCAAAGTCAGCGACAACCGAGATGTGACTCGCCTATTTCCCAGATTGTTTCAAGGATTGGGCAAATTGAAAGACTGTCAAGTGCGACTGCACATCAATGAACAAGTCAGGCCCGTCGCCCAACACCCTCGGCGGGTACCATTTCATCTACAGGCCGCTGTTGAGGAAGAACTCCAAGATCTGTTAGCTGCGGACATCATCGAACGCACTGACGGCCCGACCCCATGGGTGTCGCCAGTCGTCATCGTCCCCAAAAAGGGCACGGCCGACAAAGTCAGACTCTGTGTGGACATGCGCCTGCCCAACACTGCAATAGAACGAGAGCGACACCCGGGGCCACACCTGAGCGACATGATCGCGGCACTCAATGGAGCCACTGTGTTTTCCAAATTGGATTTGAATAAAGGTTACCATCAATTGGAGTTGGAAGTGGGGTCTAGATATATCACCACCTTTGCAACCCACCTGGGGTTGTTTAGATATAAAAGACTGAGCTTCGGTGTGTCCTCGGCGGCTGAGATATTTCAGGAAATGATTCGGCAAGTCATTCAAAACATTCCTAACACGCTCAACTATAGCGATGACATCCTTGTCTATGGTTCTGACGTCCGAGAACACGACATTGCGCTCAATCGTGTCTGCCATGCCCTATTGGCGGCAAACTTGACTCTGAACAAAGAAAAATGCGAATTTCACCAGGCCACGCTGAAGTTCTTCGGTCATATCTTTTCTGGAGCCGGCATGAAACCTGATCCTGACAAAATTGTGACCTTAAACAACACCAAGAGTCCCCGAGATGTCAGCGACCTCAGGTCGTTCCTTGGAATGGCCAGTTATTGTGCTCGGTACATTAAGGACTACGCTACGATCAGCCACCCCCTCCGCATGCTAACCAAACAGGGTCAGCCATTTGAATGGACTCCCCAATGTGAGCAGGCATTCAAGGAAATCAAGAAAGCGGTGGAATCAGCGAACCACTTGTCATATTTCAACCCAAAACGAAAAACTGAAATAACTGTAGATGCCAGCCCCGTGGGACTTGGAGCGATCCTGGCACAATATGAACATGACTCAGATCAACGCCGCATCATTGCCTACGCGAGTCGTAGTCTGACTGAGCCGGAACGGGCCTACTCCCAGCCCGAAAAGGAGAGCCTAGCCGTAGTATGGGCATGTGAACATTTTCATGTCTTTATTTATGGCAAACATTTCACTCTAATTACAGATCATCAAGCTCTCATCACCATTTATGGAAACCCAAGATCCAAGATGCCCCCGAGGATTGAAAGGTGGGGCCTACGGTTAGAGGAATATACCTTCACTATAATTCACAAACCAGGGAAATCTGAAAATCCAGCGGACTACATGTCCCGGCATCCTCTTCCATCGTCAGCTTCCAAGTCCTCCATCGCAGAAGAATACATTCATTTTGTAACAGACCAAGCTCTTCCTCCAGCTATCCCTATGGAGACCATTCGAGAAAGTACAGCGCAGGATGTCATCTTGCAGAAAGTCCTTCACAAAGTCCGCAACAATCGATGGAGGCACGATCCTCAGGACGATAATGCCGATTCTTTGACCCAACGTGAACTACAAGCCTTCCGGCACGTGAGTGGCGAACTGTCGGTCACAACTGATGGCATACTGTTGCGTGATCAGAGGATTGTAATTTCTACTCAACTGAGACACGGAGTGGTTGCTCTTGCACATGAAGGGCATCGAGGAATAGTGTCGACCAAACGAGCACTAAGGGAACGAGTGTGGTTTCCGTTCCTCGATCAACTAGTGGAAGCCACCTTGAAGGATTGCCATCTCTGTCAACTCACTAGCAAGAGTGATCCTCCAGCACCACTGCATATGACCACCCTGCCCAGTGGTGTGTGGCAAGAAATCGCCATTGACTTTTATGGACCTCTGTCATCGGGCAAATATGTACTGGCCATCATTGATGAGTATTCCAGATACCCCATTGCCTGTTTTGTGCCATCCACGAACACTGCCAGTACTCTTAAAGTACTCGATGAGGTCTTTGCAACGTGGGGAGTTCCCAAGATAGTCAAATCAGACAATGGGCCTCCTTTCAACGGAAATGACTTTGCAGCTTTTGCGAAACACTTAGACTTTCATCACCGCAGGATTACGCCCCTCTGGCCACAGGCAAATGGGACAATTGAGAGATTCATGGCCACGCTCAAAAAGACTTTCCAACATGCCACCGTGGAGGGGAGAGATTTGCAAACAGCACTCAATGAAGTCCTTCGAGCTTATCGTACTACTCCTCACGCAACGACTGGCCAATGCCCGGCGACCCTCATGCTGGGACGCCCCATGAGGAATCGCATTCCAACATGGGATGGAGCCTTGGAAGCATCATCATCTGAGAAACACCCGCGTGAAATAAGAGCCATTGATGAACGCAACAAAGGAAAAATGAAAGCATACGCAGACCACCGGAGAAGAGCGAGGTCATTATCATTACACGAAGGGGACCATGTTATCGTCAAGCAGGAAACGCAGAAAAAGACTGACTGTCCATTCAAGGACGAACCATTGGTGGTCACAAGAAGGAAAGGGACTATGGTGACTGCAGAGTCCGAACAGCGGCGAGTCACGAGAAACATTTCACACTTTAAGAAATTGCCACAAGACACTTCAAGAACCATGACGAGTGAAACGGACAGTCCTAGAGCGAAAGAATCGCATTCAAATGATCACGAGAGCACCGCTCCGATCATTGAGACACTGAGTACCAATAGCCTGAGAGCCATGTCACCACGACCTCATCGTGACGTACGTCCACCCAAGAGACTGATCGAGGAGATGGACTAAGAAGTCAGTATGTTTTGTTTGTTCTGTCACAAAGGGGGGAGATGTTGTAAAGTTAGCATACCAGTAGTTGGGAGTGGGAGGAGCTAGGGGGCCAGAGGAAGAGGAGGAGTGGACACAGGAAACAGTTAGTTAGAGCAGGGACCAGGCAGGGGTAAGAAGCAAGTAATAAAGCTCTAGTTGAAGTGATTACATGTGTCTGTGCTTATTGTAGCAGGATGCTACACTCACTACCACCCTCCAACAGTGCCCCTCATCTCTATGTAACCCCTCCCACTACCACCTCCTTGGATTCCCTCACTGCCACTGTCCAACAGTGCCCCTTATCTTTACGTAGCCCCTCTCTAATATGCATTTCATTTGTTGTATAGCACTATTCACATCAGTGTAGTGTGTGTCATTACTTTACTCAACGCACAGATTATACAGAGACAATGAATCATACAAGTATGTAAATCAGTCTACAGGGAATGTCATATAAGCCAATGAGGATTGCAAGGTGTATGAATCACATGTCATTCATACTGGTGGGCAGGATATTTTAAGAGGGTTTGGTCTGGGGAAACACAACCTTAGGATTTAAAGAGTATTCCATGGGGGTCAGCTTTACTGATAAAAATGTATATCTGCCCAAACATACTATTCATGTTTGTATGCAGCTTTTTGATGACAGTTCATTGGTTACTGTCCCATGTTAGGATTGTAACTTCTGGACTGCAAGTACCACAAGGATCTCTGTGACAAAGGCAGTAATGCACTGAGCTATCCAGGGCTTTAAGTGGGCCGGATCTCACTGGGTCTGAGCACCAGCAGTTTTTTAAGGGGGTCTCGAAACAGATCTCTATCGGGCTCTGTTTTGTGCTCTGGTCACAGGTAGTCTGTTTTTTTCCAAACTGCAGTGACAGCAGTCTGCTGTCACTGTAGTCTGGAAAAAAGTGCCAGGGCATGAGCCCGATAGAGACCAGTTTCGAGACAGCAGGCACATCGGTGTACCCTGTTCACACGACTCATAAGTGGAAAGTTACGGCTGGTGAGCGTTGTAGGGGGAAGGGAAATCCTTTAAAGAGTCATTTTCTCTCTGGATTTCCCTTATCTTTTTTAAACTCAGGAGCAGCAACATTGTTGTGATGTCACCAGTGCTTTAAGTGGAAGCTTTTGCAATATTATATACAAGCCATAGTTGCTGTTATTTATCTTATGCCACTAACAACCATTGACAAAGCCAATAGTTCTGACTTGTAGGTATGATGTTACTTGTATCATATACATGAATGCAATGACAGAAACCGCAAAATACAAGTAAGGCTGCACACTGCTAAACACAGATTTTTAACATACTGTTTTAAGCCATGTCCTCAATTACATTGGCCACGCCCCTTTGAGAGACCCCCCCAGTTTTTTCATTCCACTTAAAGCCCTGGAGCTATCCACATAAAATACAGTTCATCGGCATTTAACTACCAACAGACATCATTTTGTATTATTATTGTTGTCCTGCATCGGCCATGATAATGTTAAAAACGGTTTAAATGAAGCACACATGAAGTATGTGTCCTGCTGGACCTGTGCAGATTTTAAACAGAAAAAAAATTGTTGTAACATATTCTCTTACCTACTCCATTAGTCAAACTGTGTGTCACAGCCTTATGTGATAAGCCACTGCAGGGGTCAGGAAAGGTGAATAGAAATAAACAAACTTCTTTACTCCTGTGCTGAATAGAAAAAGAAATATCACTGCAGCAGGACAGTAGGCAAAGGTTACCAAAGGTTACCTTTGTCAAAGAAAGAATTTGTCGCCTTTCGCTGTGCAGAGATGAAGGGGTGAAAAAATAAACAAAGCCTTGTTAACATGTACATGGTCTTGTAAAGACCTGTGAAGTACTCTGGTGCGGCTGCGATAATCTCTAAAACTGTCTGTGTGTGCGCCCGGAAAGCTGTCTCGGCCCGGGTTGACACACACGACGGGGAAGGGTTGAAGCACTTTGATCCCAAAGGCGTTGCGCGCCTGCATTCATGCCCTCATTGCGAGGGCCAAGGTTCCTGTTTGAGTGGGCCAGGCTCATGTTTGGGTGGGCCTGGACCACCCGGCCCACCCGCTAGAACCGGGCCTGGTGCATTGGACTATAGCAAGCAGGGCGTCATGATTCTCCAGCGCTGCCTGGCGTTTCACGATCTGCACAAGAAACAGTGTTGCAGACCGACTAGCAGGCAAACCCTCCTCCCGTCTTCAGTCCGCCTCCCACAAACCTAATAGTGACCACATTCCTGACCTGACAGCCTTATGGTTTATTTTTGACCTTCCAGTGCACCCCATTCAACATTTTTGATGCACATTGATGCTGTTCCCATCACTCATCTACACGTCTTGCAGCCTCCTGCAGCTGTGTACCTGGTGCTGCTAACTCTGTGGAAGCCATTAGCCCATCAACGACTGTTGTGAAATGCAAGAGACTTGCGGGGTGAATTGGCCGCAGTGTATTGTGCAAACAAAACATGCCATGATTGCCATCTCAAGTCACTGGTCCAGGCAGGAACATCATGTCAGGCAAACTTTGCATCGTGATTTCACAGATACCCAACAGGACTCATAGTCCTTGTTCTTGTTACTGATGAGGATCATTTCACTTTTTCTCCCACCCTGCAGATTCCTGGCTTCAACTCATTACCCATTATAACAAAGAAGGGAGAGAGAGATAAAAGTGGATTCGATCTCCCTAGGCAGTATTTTATAAACAAAACAGAATCCACTTTGGGACTTGTAGTGGCCCCTGCAATGGTAGGGAGCACTCAGTGTTTTTTAAAATACCCCTCACACACCAAAAGGACCCTTGGTGTCATGCTTCATCATCGGGGTCTTCGCACCCCTCTACGGGATGCGGCGTGCTACTACCTACGACTACACGGGAGCACTTATACCCAGCCTATGTGTGGTGTGTGTAGGGTGGTGATTTTATGTGAGTAGTGTGGTTTGGAAGTGATAAGTGATTGTTAAAAAATACCTGGCCGTGGGATAATGAATTTTTTTTTAATAAGTCCCCGACTGGTATTGTTAAAAAAGGTGTGGTGTGAGGTTACTAATGTATAGTGATGTACATTAACCTCGCCAGTGCGTCAACATGTTTCGGAGTCTAAAACTCCTTCTTCAGGACGGGGTTGCGCAAATCCCCACCTTACTCACATGGGATACAAAGTGTATTATGTATGACGCGGAGCCAGCGTCAATGGGAGGGAGATAGACCCGTCTTTCAGCAACCGTTGCATACTAGCACGACTGAACCCCCACGAACGCTAAGAGGCTCAAGAGGTTTATGAAACTCAAAACAATAACAACGCCAACTGGGTGTGATCCTCTGAACACACTGTGAATTAGGAACAAGTAGTCCCTTTCACTTTTCTGTATAATACACTTTGTATCCCTTGTGAGTAAGGTGGGGATTTGCGCAACCCCGTCCTGAATAAGGAGTTTTAGACTCCTAAACATGTCGACGCACTGACGATGTTAATGTACATCACTATACATTAGTAACTTCACACCACACCTTTTTAACAATACCAGTCGGGGACTTATTAAAAAAAAAATTCATTATCCCACGGCCAGGTATTTTTTAACAATCACTTATCACTTCCAAACCCCACTACTCACATAAAATCACCACCCTACACACACCACACAATGACTGTGTATAAGTGCTCCCGCGTAGTCGTAGGTAGTAGCACGCCGCATCCTGTAGAGGGGTGCAAAGACCCCGATGATGAAGCATGACACCAAGGGTCTTTTTGGTGTGTGAGGGGTATTTTAAAAAACACCGAGTGCTCCCTACCATTGCAGGAGCCACTACAAGTCCTAAAGTGGATTCTGTTTTGTTCAACTCATTACCATCAGTCAGTTTAGGTATGTGCCTGGCCCCCTGACCAGGATTTTCGGCTGCAAGTGCAGAGTGAGTGAGTCTGCCTTACTGGGTACCCCTTTCTTTTAACCCTGCTGGCCCTGCCGACTGTCATCCTAGAGCATGGGTACTCGCAGTCATTTTCTCAAGGTCCTCTAAATATGGTTTGTGGTATGCCAGATGGGCATATTAATGCCAGCGGGGTAGGAGTGGGGCTTTGCAGGCCGGGGTGGCAGATAAGGTGGGCGTTGGGGAAGCGAAACAGGTGCATAGTGTAGTCAGTGAATCAGGGAGTTATTTTGAGGGTTTTACTCCATACTCCCCTTTAAATTAACTCCAGTCTCTAGAAAAGTCATAGAGTTGGCAAAACTGAGTTATGCAGTATCTGAATCGCTATCCTTCTACCAGCGTCTACTTGCTACCGCTACCTCGGCATAGCCAAGTGTTAAAAAATAAGTAAATTCAATATTGAATTGGAATGAAATTGAATTGGACAATGTAATACCAAAAATACCAATGAACAGTCCTGAATTCCCGACTTGACTAAATTGTTCACTTTGCTTCCCTTTTCTTCATTTCGTCTGTAAGAGCAAATTGGAATATACGTGTTCAGGATATGAACGGTGCAAAACCTTCTATTGTGTTTGATTTAATAAACTATAATATTGTCCATGTGTAATAAAAGCCCAGGCCATCCAGAGGGTTCAACGTGACAGTTGACTTGCTTCTTAGTTCACTATTGGCATTGTTATTAGGGCGGGGGGAAGCGCAAATGTTTCTACGTTCATTTGTGAAATCTATCACTTTTAAAAAGTACTCCTCAATGCACTGATATAAACAGATGTGTTAAAATAAAACGCGTCTGCATGTTACTTAATAATGTTTTGGGATTTTTTACACATTTGTGGCAGGATGTCTTAAAAAAATGAATGTGTTTCTAAAGCTAAGTGGCACAGGCCACTTTTTAATTTGCTACTCTTTTTTAACTTCACTTCTCTTGTGAACAAAAGCTTGCCCTTTTATTTAACATCGTTCTGGAATTTAGAACACTTTTAATTGAACAACAGCCCTGTGCGGTCCTTTATCAGGGGGCCACAAGTGAAGATCAGCGGCCCGTGGGCCGTACTTTGAGTATCACTGTCCTAGAGCCAGGAGAGTATCCAAATCATGGGACAATCTCAGACCACATGACTCGAGCACAACTCCATACCCTCGCTTTTGCATTTAGATCTTTTTTTATGCTGTCCAGCAGTTACCCAAAGCTCAGCGGCATCAGGCCCATCCCACCCAGGTGAATCACCACAATGTCTGCTCTTTAATGTTGGGCCACCAGCTTTTTCAAGGTGGGGACTAACTGCCCCCACCTCATTCCCCATGCATCCATCCACTTTATTGCATTGTCCATCCAATGCTTTGGCAGGTCCTCCTGTCCTTGTATCACCCATCTCTATCTTCTTGACACATAAGAGTGTCCTATAAAACAGATCATCTTCCTTCTCCTACAAATTCTGTCGCCTGTCGAGAGAATGCAGAGGGTCGGTAACCCATACTACAGTCAGTTGGAGTCCCCTCTTATGTAGGGTTTGTAAGCCTGGACTCTCATCTACCCAATTTCATGACCCCCTCCTCAGTCATGCAGTGTCCTGCCGCTGTTGTTGTAGCCCTGTACTGAAAGTGTGTGCTAAATGTTGTAGCCATCCATAGCCCCATGCGGAGTACATCGGCAAACTAAAATTCGCTGAGGAATGACCCACACAAAGAGCAGCAGGCTTCCTTCTGGGCTGACTGCCAGGTATGCCTTGAGCAGGCATACCGGACAGTTTTCTTCTCTCGGCGCTGTGGGATAATTTATTTCTAGTTTCCCAGTTGATCTGTCTTGGACTTTCTGGTTCTAAAGGCCATGCCGTTTTCCCCATGTGCACAGTCTCCATTGTTATCAACTTAATGCAATTTTCTCCAACTGCCAATCTAACTATCTAAGTAAGCTTTTTTACTCTCAGAACCTCAAATAAGTCCATATAAGGCCTCTCTGAACAATGCCATATCAAAAGGGTTGTGACAGACACTTTCTAGGGCCTATAATGTTGCTGTTAGACTTTGAAAGTCAATTAGTAGCCTGCTGTCTTTTGCTGGAGGCTGCAATCGTCCCCAGCTCTTCCTGACTGACTGTGTGTTAAACCTGGCATCTTTTGGCATGGTCTCCTCTAACCTTTTTGCTACTGACTTCCTGCTTGGACTCTGTTTTGCTGGCTTAGGACTTTGAGCATGTTTACAACTGCCATTCAGTGCCAAAGCACTGTGCTCATCATTTACATGATTGAATCAGGAATATTTTGGCGACTCTTTCACTCTGTGTTTCTACTCCACCTCGAGGATCACGACTTTTCAAAATAATGGATGATTCTTGTTTCTTTCTGATGGAATTAGCCAAAAGCTTCCCCATCAATTGACTATCTTCGTAGACCCTTTGATGGAAGGCCTTTGAGCTGTTTATCTCCTCTAGAGTGAAAAAATCCCTTAATAGTGCTTTAGCCTGTTCCCATTGATTCAGCTGTTGATTAAGTTTTAGAGCCTATTCCCTCTCGGCAGCACTTTGGAGGACGGATATTTTTAGCTGGCGGTCGTTTGTCTTATTGCTGGAAAACGCAATGATCTGACCCTGGGCAGCTGCTTTCAATGCACCCCATACAGAAAAAGGCTCAGCTGAATCTTTATTCACTGAAAAAAATTCTATCACCCACTCTTTAAAACCTGAAACCCAATCCTTATTCTGAAGAAGGGTGCGATCCAGCTGCCACCTAGGGCGCTCCCCTTCCATTCCTCCTAACACAAGCTCAACTTCGACTCTCCCATGATCTGAAAAAGGGTTACATCCTATCAAAGTTCTAGAGATCTGAAGTGATCTGGATGTCAAAAAGAAGTCTATTCTAGATGCTGAGTGAAACCTGTTGGAGTAGCATGTATAGGCCTCCTTATCTACATTCAAAGAATGCCAGGAATCCCTCAGTTGGTACTCTACCAGAAGTGCTTCAAACACACATTTTGTCTTGGGTTTTAACTGCTTTCTGTGCTTGTTAGGGGTATCCCTCCTCAAATCCTGAATATAATTGAAGTCTCCTCCTAGTATGATTTGTCCTGGGGTGCCCCTTAAGACTTCGCTAATTTCCATCAAGCCCGAAATATCATCGAGGATGGGACCGTAATAATTCACAAAGTTAAATATTTTTCCCAACAGCTTCGCAGCAACCCAAAGCCATCTACCTCTAGAATCTTTTTGAACCTGACAGATTTCCCAGGGAAGATTCCTTGCGAAATAAATAGGAACTCCCCTCTGGGCAATCCCTGCCGAGGAGAAGAACCCATGAGAGAAATATCTCGGCCAAAAACAATTTTGGGGCATTTGTCTTCAGATGCGTCTCCTGCAAAAAGACCACCTGAGGATTAAGAGTTATTACCCATTTCAGTAATGCTCCATACTTCTGCTTATTAAGCAAACCATTCGCATTCATGGACAGGATATCACATGAATTATATTTCATCTAGAAGTTTATAAAATCTTCTACATATTCCGCACAAACCGTCAATAAAAGTCAAGTTACCAAACCTACTGCACTTGTTCCTTTTTACTGCGTTTACCCCCCCACCCTAAACCCCCCTCGGAATGTGGAACCCACCTCCCCGTCCACGCTGCCCACATTCCACCCTCTTCTTTCTTCTTTTGGGTGTCTTCTTGCTACACCCTGTTGTGACCCGTTAACCCTGGATCGCCCCCTTCTTTCTAATTATTTCTGTATGATCGGGCAGAAATGTTAGAGAAAACATTCTTTACATAACAGCATTTTCAAACATTAGATCCAGCAGAAATCTCTTTAAGGAGGGATTGTGCATCTTCAATATCTGAGGAATGACCCACACAAAGAGCAGCAGGCTTCCTTCTGGGCTGACTGCCAGGTATGCCTTGAGCAGGCATACCGGACAGTTTTCTTCTCTCGGCGCTGTGGGATAATTTATTTCTAGTTTCCCAGTTGATCTGTCTTGGACTTTCTGGTTCTAAAGGCCATGCCGTTTTCCCCATGTGCACAGTCTCCATTGTTATCAACTTAATGCAATTTTCTCCAACTGCCAATCTAACTATCTAAGTAAGCTTTCTTACTCTCAGAACCTCAAATAAGTCCATATAAGGCCTCTCTGAACAATGCCATATCAAAAGGGTTGTGACAGACACTTTCTAGGGCCTATAATGTTGCTGTTAGACTTTGAAAGTCAATTAGTAGCCTGCTGTCTTTTGCTGGAGGCTGCAATCGTCCCCAGCTCTTCCTGACTGACTGTGTGTTAAACCTGGCATCTTTTGGCATGGTCTCCTCTAACCTTTTTGCTACTGACTTCCTGCTTGGACTCTGTTTTGCTGGCTTAGGACTTTGAGCATGTTTACAACTGCCATTCAGTGCCAAAGCACTGTGCTCATCATTTACATGATTGGCTGATTCGAGTTAGCTGTAAATGCCCTGTTAAGCGGTAAGACATATACCCAGGGCATGAATCTCGAATGCTCCTCCGTGGGCCTGCAGCACGGGTTGTGCATTCACAGAGGTAGATCATTGATTGTGCTACAGGTTTGCCCTGGTGAGTCTTGTGTGTACAGGTTACTGTTACACGGTTTGGCATTTAAAAAGCTATGTGCCAAAATTCTGCATGTCTCTTGCTATATCAGATTTCTCCCAAGTGACAGAGTGCAGTGTTGGGAAGAGGTAGGGCATGTGTGTATGTGCGTTACAAGCAAGGGTAGTGAATGGCACCGGATGATATGTACTGTATGACAAGCCCTGCTTCTCGCATTGGATTAGTACGAGGGAATGTAGGAAAAGGCTATTGAGCAGTGTTTCCTACGGGCAGACTAGTAGCAATATCTTTTTTTTAAAATGTTTTATTGAACAAGGCAGTAGGAAGACATTGGTACAGAAATAAAAATAAAAAAGACATTGTTCACATCAAATTTTTAACAGTTAGACAATTTTTTAGACAATTTACAAGAGACAAACTGGAGAAAAAAGAGAGGAAAGAAACCATTGTATAAACGTACAATGGTCCTTGTGCAAAAACCGCAATTTTAAGTACACAATACCACTGCAAAAGTGCATAGTGCAAAAGTGCAAAAACTGCATTAAAGTGCAACTGCAAGAAGACCTATGATCCGATTAAGTGCAATTTTAAAGTGCTAGTACAATATAGTGCAAAAACAGCTATCATGAAGCAGCAATATTACAAAAAAAGTGCAAATATTCACATTCTCCTCTCCTTCCTCATCATCCTCCCTTCAACAATTCCAGAATCTCAAAATATTTCCAGTTTCTTTCAAATCTTGCAATGGCTCCCACCCTGCCTGCATAAGCTCTTTCGAAATTGCATGTTCTTCTCATTTTATTAAACCATTTTAACTGCGATCGAACCACCACGGATTTCCAGTTTTGCAGAATCAAAGACCGTGCAACTACACAAGAAGTAAAAATAAATACTTCTTCTGTTTTGTTAAACCTGCACCTTTCTTTACATATGCCGAACAGGGCCACCTCTGCTTCCGGTAAAAATACTTTCCCAGTTGCCAGCTCCAAATCTGCGAATATCCCCTTCCAAAAAGATTCCAACTTCGGGCAAGAAAAGAAGATATGACACCATCCTCCCTGCCCCATAGCTTTACATCTAAAACACTCATTCTCAACTTCAGGGAACATTCTCTCCAGGGCCTCCGGGGTATAATACGCCAGTCAGCGTTATAAAAAAGACATTCTCTTGTAATTAGCCGCCCAGAGTGCTTTATTTCCAAAGATGTCACAATACCTCCCAATCCTTGTCTCTAAAAACACACTGTGTCTAGAGGGTTATTTTCTCTAGGTGTCTATCAATTACAGGAGATGATCTAGAAAGGTACAGCTTTTTATACCAAAATCCTATGCCTTTATTTTTATCTCCGTACTGAGCTGATATCACGGCAGTGGGAGAAACAAACAGGCCACCTATCTCTTTTCTAATAAAATAGACCATCTGCAAATATTCAAAAAACATAAGCCGCCTGGAATTCGTTCTATCTAACACCTCATGCCAGCTAATTACCTTATTTTGTACAAATAGATGTCTTAATTCACAAAACCCGGAAAGTTAACAATTTTTCAGATGATTCAAGGCTATCTTAAGACCCATTTTGGCACATTCTGACAAGCTCAAATAAATAGAGCCATCAGAGCCATGTTTTTTAAAAAGGCGCTATAATCTTGATGTATATCCTTTCAACATCTTATATCTTGATTTCTTAGGGAGTTTTGCAGTTTTTAAGAAGATTGGGATTTGAGAACCTGCTTCCTGTAACATTATTTCAAGAAAGAAATTATCTCTTGTCTGTCTTGTCCTTAATAATCCTGCCACAATGTCAAAAAAGGCTGCTTCATAATATGACTTGAAATGGGGAAGAGCTAGGCCACCTTGATCAACAGAAAGTTGGACCACCGGAAGCTTGACTCTTGAGGCCTTTTTGTTCCAGATAAATCCTCTCAACATGGATTCAAGTTCATTAAAAAAAACAATATTGACTTTAATTGGGATATTGCTAAACAGAAATATAAGCAATGGCAATACAGTCATTTTAACTAGTGACACTCTACCAATCAATGACAAAGGAAGTAAACACCATCGATCTAGCAGATTCCTTATTTTGTTCTTCGTTTTAATATAATTCAAGGCAAAAAGTTCATCATATTCTCTGGTCACAAATATACCTAAGTATCTAATCGGATCCCTTTTTACTGCTTGAGGCTGAAGATAAATCGGAAGAAAATCTATACTAGAGTTTAATACAAGAACTTCAGTTTTTTTTTCGTTAATCTTATACCCCCGATCTTTTCATAATCCTTGAGCTCCCTCATTAGACATGTGATATTTTCTTTTTCGGGAGCCAGATAGAGGATAATATCGTCGGCGAACAATTTTAACTTAGACATCCCGACGATGGGGGGTACAATAGCAACATTGTTCCTTATTCTTGTAACTAAGGGTTTGATAAAGAAAGTAAAAAGCAAGGGGGACAATGGGCAACCTTGCCTAGATCCCCGATTTATTTTAATCTTCCCAGCTTGCTTAGCATTAATAATTACCTGGGCTGATGCCCCTTCATAGATATTATGTAACATTCGAATAATTGAAGTAGGGAATCCAAAATGGCCCAGAGAAAAAAAAGCACAGACCAATTAACTAGATCAAATGCCTTTTCTGCATCAATCATTAAAATACATGCAGAAATCGAATTAATATTAAAATAACCTAAAGCCTGTATCAGAAATTCTGTATTAGCTGCCATATACCGACCCGCAATAAAACCCGTCTGATCTTGATGGATTTCCTCCTGAGCCGCAAACACAAATCTTTGCGCCCAGATTTTCATAAGTATCTTATAGTCAGAGTTTAATAAGCTGATCGGTCTATAAGAATTCACATCCTCTGGATTTTTATCCTTTTTGACAAAACTAATAATTGTGGATTCTTTGAAATCTGGAGGAACCTTTCCACCTAATCTAATGTGATTAAATACATTTTTCAGAGGTTCTTCAAGTTCCTTAATAAAAACCTTATAAAATTCGATCGGGAACCCATCCTGTCCGGAAGCCTTTGCTCCCGATGTTGCCTTTATGCTGTCTTGAATTTCGATGGAGCTTATTTCAGACCCAATTTGATTACTTCGATAATCAGAGATTTTGGGAATTTCTAGGTTATCAAAATATCCCTGAATCATAGATTCCTCCACCTGATATTCCGTGGAGTAGATTCTCTCATAATGAATCAGGAATATTTTGGCGACTCTTTCACTCTGTGTTTCTACTCCACCTCGAGGATCACGACTTTTCAAAATAATGGATGATTCTTGTTTCTTTCTGATGGAATTAGCCAAAAGCTTCCCCATCAATTGACTATCTTCGTAGACCCTTTGATGGAAGGCCTTTGAGCTGTTTATCTCCTCTAGAGTGAAAAAATCCCTTAATAGTGCTTTAGCCTGTTCCCATTGATTCAGCTGTTGATTAAGTTTTAGAGCCTATTCCCTCTCGGCAGCACTTTGGAGGACGGATATTTTTAGCTGGCGGTCGTTTGTCTTATTGCTGGAAAACGCAATGATCTGACCCTGGGCAGCTGCTTTCAATGCACCCCATACAGAAAAAGGCTCAGCTGAATCTTTATTCACTGAAAAAAATTCTATCACCCACTCTTTAAAACCTGAAACCCAATCCTTATTCTGAAGAAGGGTGCGATCCAGCTGCCACCTAGGGCGCTCCCCTTCCATTCCTCCTAACACAAGCTCAACTTCGACTCTCCCATGATCTGAAAAAGGGTTACATCCTATCAAAGTTCTAGAGATCTGAAGTGATCTGGATGTCAAAAAGAAGTCTATTCTAGATGCTGAGTGAAACCTGTTGGAGTAGCATGTATAGGCCTCCTTATCTACATTCAAAGAATGCCAGGAATCCCTCAGTTGGTACTCTACCAGAAGTGCTTCAAACACACATTTTGTCTTGGGTTTTAACTGCTTTCTGTGCTTGTTAGGGGTATCCCTCCTCAAATCCTGAATATAATTGAAGTCTCCTCCTAGTATGATTTGTCCTGGGGTGCCCCTTAAGACTTCGCTAATTTCCATCAAGCCCGAAATATCATCGAGGATGGGACCGTAATAATTCACAAAGTTAAATATTTTTCCCAACAGCTTCGCAGCAACCCAAAGCCATCTACCTCTAGAATCTTTTTGAACCTGACAGATTTCCCAGGGAAGATTCCTTGCGAAATAAATAGGAACTCCCCTCTGGGCAATCCCTGCTGAGGAGAAGAACCCATGAGAGAAATATCTCGGCCAAAAACAATTTTGGGGCATTTGTCTTCAGATGCGTCTCCTGCAAAAAGACCACCTGAGGATTAAGAGTTATTACCCATTTCAGTAATGCTCCATACTTCTGCTTATTAAGCAAACCATTCGCATTCATGGACAGGATATCACATGAATTATATTTCATCTAGAAGTTTATAAAATCTTCTACATATTCCGCACAAACCGTCAATAAAAGTCAAGTTACCAAACCTACTGCACTTGTTCCTTTTTACTGCGTTTACCCCCCCACCCTAAACCCCCCTCGGAATGTGGAACCCACCTCCCCGTCCACGCTGCCCACATTCCACCCTCTTCTTTCTTCTTTTGGGTGTCTTCTTGCTACACCCTGTTGTGACCCGTTAACCCTGGATCGCCCCCTTCTTTCTAATTATTTCTGTATGATCGGGCAGAAATGTTAGAGAAAACATTCTTTACATAACAGCATTTTCAAACATTAGATCCAGCAGAAATCTCTTTAAGGAGGGATTGTGCATCTTCAATATCGGAAAACATATAGAATTTCTCTTTGACCAGGACCTTCAATTTTGATTGCTGAGCCATCGAAGATTGGGTGCCATTGGCCTTAAATAAATGTAAGATCTTAACAAACTCCTTGCGCCTTTTGGCAGCCACCGCAGTCATATCCGGGAAAATCCTGCACTTTATTGATTCTGACACAGAGAACTGCCGTTGTTGGTAAGCCTTGGACAGAATCTTCTCCTTAATCCTAAAATCAGCAAAATTTAGGAGTATCGTCCTGGGAAATAGGGAGTTTGCAAAACGTTGCGCTGGAACCCGATGAGCTCTTGTAATTGTCAAATCACCCTCAAACTCTGGAAGAACTGCATGATGAATAAAGGAGGAGACCCACTGGATAGTATCGGAGCCTTCCACTCCCTCCAGAACCCCTACTATTCTTAGGTCCGATCTTCTCGAGTGATTTTCAAGCTCTTCAAGTTTATGTTCTAGCGAGACCTTCTTCTTTGCTGCCTCCCTGGCTTCACCCACAACCGAATTCACCTTGTCTTCAAGGACGGAAATCCTTGTCTCCGCTTCATGCAGTCTACTGGGAAAATCCAACATAGATTCTTCAAATGTATCCATTCTGGAGTGAAGAGTAACTACTTGTTGGTTATGCTTTATCTCGCGTATTTCGTTCAGAATCAGATTCAGCATCTCACGGATATCCATTTGGTATCTAACTTCTGTCCCAGATAGATTTATTTAATCCGCCTCAGGATCTGCATTCATAACCCTTGGGCTCTTGTTAATGTTCAACTGAACTTCCTCTTCTGTTGGTATCTGTGCACTTTCTTGCGTATTCGGATTTTGAGCAGACATTTGGTCAGATGTTTCCTCATCTATCAACTCGTCTGACACTTTTTTCAAGGATTGTACTGGAGATGTGAGTGAGGACTCCGGTCTCTGTTCATGGGAATGTGGCAAAGATGAAACAGTCTGACCTATGTCCTTAAGCGGAGTAATTAAAGAAGGCACCTCCAGGGAGACAGGAACCGTCGGAGCCTGTTGGGTTTTCGATTTTGGGGTAGTTCTTTTAGCAAAAAGAGGAAAATCCTTCCTTTCCTTAATTCCCATACCGCCAGATCCATTCATATTCTTCCCTACTACTCCTAAGTTGGGAGATACTATCTCTGAAGCTTTGGGAGGAGAGATAGCCATCGGTGTTGCTGTCTTGGGGGAAAGAGATTCGTTTAAAATTACTGTTCTAACCGCGGCTGTTTTAGGCTCTATGACATTTAAAGAGGAGGATGAAAGATGCCCATCGTCATCCGAGGATTCAGGAAGAGTATCATCCGCAGAGTCTTCTTTATTTTTCTCTTTGTTTCTATCTTTATCTTTGGCTGCTTTTTGAGCAGCTTTCCTGGCTAGGGCAAGGATAGTTTTTGTATTCAGACGAGGAGCCAATTCTGTTTTATTCAGTTTTAAGGGCTCTTCCCCCTCCTTCTGTGGTTTGCCCATTATAACCTTTTAACTGCAGCCACTGCTCTCCTCCCCCCGTGCTTCTGGGCTTCTGTATCTTGCTCAGCAGGATTAGGCTACTTAGAAATCAGTATATATAAAGTACTACTCACTGTGAGCCCAAAATCCTGCGCAGAGTTTAATAGACCTCCACTCCAGTTTTTCAAATGTCCAGATCAAGTGCAGGCCAAAATGTCACCAAGTGGAACAGTTCAGAAGTGGCAGTAATAGCAGAACTGGCAGCAGGACGAAAAGAACTGCCCAGCTGACCAATATTATCAAGGGTTAAAGCAGAGGTCAAAGTAACGGATCCAGCACCGCCACCAACGACTCTAAGCACTTTTCCCCCCAAAATAAATGCTGGGAAGCTCCACTCGGCCTTTCGGGTTGAAGTAGGGGCCGAGATTTCGCCGAGGCGGGGCAATTCAGAAATCAGCAATCCATCTTTTCAGCAGCCCGTCGCAGCCCGTCGCCTCACCGCACATTGAAGAAACCCCCGGTCTCATCCGCGAGACCGCCAAATCCAGCGGCACACTGCGATGTCGAGAGCAGGGAAAAGATGCGGGGGAGATGCAGCAGCAGCCCCAGCTCAACCGGCTCGCGTCTCACGTCTCGCGTCTGCCGAATCGTTCCGCCATTCCTAGGGGCGGATCCTAGGATCACGGGTCACAGCCGGCTACTCGGAGGCGTGGAACTCCGTAGCAGGCATCCTTGCTCAAGACTAGTAGCAATATCGTGATTAATTTCGATGAGTTTGTAATGGCGAATCCTCTCCGGTAGTGCGAGTGGATCCGACATTACGTGTGTGGAAATGTCACTTTTTGAAAGTTGGCATTTTGATGCTCTGTGTGCCTTGTCAGCCTGTTCCCAATTCTCCTCTAGGTGCTAGGGGGACAGCTACATCTGTGCATTCCTGATTGAAGACCATGAACTAGGGGCTCAAGGGAAACTGCAGACCTCTGACTCAAAGAGGACTCTCTTGGATGGTTATATGCAAGTGGATTTGGCAACTGCATTCCAAGAGGCAGGGTCTTGGCCCCACTAAAGATAGTGATGAAACCTTCCAGGTAGGATGGCAGACAGGACACATTTTAGAGATCCCTATGCATTTCAAGGTGGCCTCTTTAACTGACTGCATCTTCAAAGGCCATTGTGAGTATCACTTCTGGGCTTTCGTCTCAGCAGTTAGAGACGCTTATGGATTTGGAACCATACAACTCTAGTTCGATGCTGGGACATCGAGACAAGGAATCATTAGGGCAAGAGGGACTGCAACTGGATTATCCGCAGACTTGTGGTGCCTGATGCTTGTCGTGCTCCAGGAAGGGAATTATCAGTTAGTTGATTTTGCCTGGACTTTGCTAGCCTGCACCTAAGTGCCAAGTGTCATGGCCTAGGTCCTGAAGTATTCTCCAAGGGCCAGTTAGCTAGCTTTCTGTCCACGAGATCCCAGGGACACAAGGATCATAAGGACAGCACGGGGTACGTGGAAATGGATGGAAATTATCATTGGTTGGAACAAGGACTGTCCTAACACACACCATCATCACACTGTGCAGAGGAGTGTATTAGTAATGATCAGAAGCCAACTGAGGTATGGAGACGTGAGGAGTTTTGGGAAATGTAGGGGAAGCTTGCAGAGTCTGAGGGACTCATGCTTACAACTATGGGACCAGTGCTAGCTTGCACTTCAGAGCGTGTTTCCGAGGAGTGTTGGGGGAACCTGACCCGGGAGCTGAGACTGTCTCTGACCACCAGATTGGTAGGATGACAGTGCCTGACACTGCAGCCTCTGTCCAAGGTCATTGGCTCCCTCTCCCTGGACCCACACCACAAGGTACTTTGTTGTGGAGAACATTGCAACGAAGCCTGAGGGGTTTCGTGTACCTTGTGGGCACCTGCAGCTGACTGTCGGGGGCTACATCAATTCACACCTCCCCCTGAGGGGAAACCTTTCATCAGACTTGAAAGCGAGCCAGCTTCCTGGATCACAACCTTTTGTCTATGAGGGGGATTGCGATCCCACACTCGTGCAGGTGTCTAATCCGAATTGACGAAACTAAGCAACTGTTTCTTTCCATGTTAGGTAGTCCCGACTGTCTAGTCAATGGGGTACCAGCTGGGGAAATGTGTCTCAATGGATGATGTAGTTGAGTAACTGAGGGGCTGGGTCATGAGGCATAGTCAAATACCTGTGACTGTTTGACCTTTCTGCGAATGTGAAAGTTCGACAATTGCATATAACTGTAAAGTGTATATGCAATTTGTATTTCCTTTTTATTTCAGAGTGTATGTGATACAAAGACAAGTGCTTTATACTTACGGTGTTCAGTCTTTTTGTGGCAGACGCAGTGTGTTGCAAGGGTGGTGCTGTTCCAACACTTTACACTTCAGTCCAGCCTGGATGGTGGCAGCATTTTTTCTTGTCTTTGGATAAAGTTCACATACCTAAGGTCTGGCTCCTGATTATGGAGCGGGGGATGACATAGACCGGTGGTTTGGGGCCTATGAAATAGCTTTATAAATGCACAGGATCTCTGAAGGCGATTGGGGGTGAGTTTGTGGAAGTATATTCCATCTGGGGGGAGAGACACCTTTTTGGTCCTTACAGAAGGTGACAGGGTGAAGTATTCCACCCTGAAGGAGGCCCTGGTCAGGAAATAGGGGCTGATCCCTGAGAAGTACAGGCAGGAGTTTAGGGACAGTATGAAACTGACTCCCCAGACCTGGGAAGAATGTGTGGATTTGTTTTTGCAAGGCATTGGGTGGTTGGGTGAATGGCAATTAGGTGGTGGACTACAAGGGGCTGTGCAATTTGATTGCACAGGAGTACATGCTTAGCTTTTGTTCAACAGAGTGGCACCAGCACGTGACTGATAAGAAGCTTTCTGATCCTAGAAAGCTTGCTGAGGAGGTGGACCACTGGGTTAACACCTGGTCCATGAAACACTGCCTGGGGAGGATCCCTCTAAAGGTGTCTGGGTCCCCGCAGAAAAAGGAGGGGGACAGGAATAAAAGTAAGGTGGTCTCTCAAGGGTCCCAGACTAAGTCCCCAAGTAAGGATTCAAAACCCCCTGGTGATAAGAAATAATGTTTCCTTACAGGTAAGCCTGTAAAGAAGGGACCCCCGGGTGCTATGCTTATCAGCAAGGACACTATCTGGGGGATCCAAAATGTCCTAGGTGGGCTCTGTCCCCCACCGATGGGCGGACAGTGGGGATGGCGCGGTTGCGCTTGGGGAGAAACTGAACCTGGTTGATGGTGGGTAACCCTAGTGTCTCTGGGTATTAGAGAAGTGGTCCAAAGAACCCTTGTGCCTGTTAATGTAAAGGATACAAGATGATTCCGCAGGAGCGTCAGGAATCCGAAGAATAATCCACAGCCTTCCCCTGCAGCCTTCCGACTCTATCGAACACTAGAGCACAAGAGGCGGAACAGGGGAAAACAGGGAGACAAAACAAGGAAAGGTTGGGGGTAACAACTGTGTGATGAGGGTCTTCAGACTGGATGTTTCAACAACCTTCTTGAGGACTTGGCAACAAGATAGACTGCAATGCAAAGGAAGTAATTTCTTGAGTCTGAATAGGACAATCAAATTCACATTTATAAATAATAACCTTTCATACCTAGATTGATATGTGTTAATGTCCCTGAATGGATATGGAAGAACCTCTGGTAGGGGATTTGTCTGGAGCTGCAGTGAAGAAGGCAGAATATACATAAGTCTAGTGCCTCTTTTATGTTTCTGGTAATACAAGTGACTAAATATACTGCTCACTCTGATCTCTGTTTAAACATCCAAGAAGCACACCCCAAAGGTTTGAGAGAAAGCAATAACTCGGTTGCCAATATTCTTGGTAGCTGGAGAAACATCTACAATAAACAAAACAGAATTTCAAACACTACAATACAGTCTCTATATACCAATATATGTGCAGCGCAATAATGCGCTGTTACCGTGATTCTGGGACGTGTAGCTGTAGCCGATCCACACTGGTCCACGCAAGAAACCAAGTCCAAATACGTGGAACTCCACAGGTATAATTAACCCCAAGGAAAGCAGGGAGTAGGGATGGGCAGGGAAACACGAACAAGAAAGAGAAGGACCCTAACTGAACTAATTCTAATACACTGGAAAAAACCCGGCCGCCAGCGGAGAGCAAGCCCGGCTGACAGCGGAGCACTCCGGTGTAGGAAAAGAAAGTGGGAAAGGAAAGCCCGGCCCGTCAGCGGAGAGCAAGCCCGGCTGACAAGCGGAGCAACTTAGAGGGCCAATTGAAGGAAGAGGAATCCCGCCGGATGGCGGAGACAAACCCGGCCGCCGGGCGGGACACCAAAAGAATGGGGAGGTAACTTGAAACGGAAAGTGACACGGACCGTGTCAGAATGAACAAGCGCAGATGCAAAACGCTTGCAACCACAGAGAGAGAGACCACGCTGGCTCGAATAGAACCCACGGAGCCGGACAACTCTCTCGAGCAGATAGAACAACAGGTCACTGGAACGGAAGTCAGGCAAAGGAAGTCAGGACATAAACGGACCCAAACGGAGCTAGACGCAAGAACGTGAAGCGTCGCTCCCTGGGTCAAGGAATCTTAAATAGTGCACAATTTAAAGGGACAGCGTACTGGGAGGGGGCTTGAGGCATGACAGTACACTCCCCCCACAACAACCCCCAACCGGTTTGGGCTTGTCAGGGTATCTTTGATGAAACGCCCTTAACAGTCGAGGTGCATGGATATTAGAAAAGGGTTCCCATGTACGCTCTTCCACACCGTATCCCTTCCAATGAACTAAATACTGGACCGTACCCCTCACTCTACGGGAATCAAGGATAGTCTCGACCTCATATTCCTCAGAGTCCTGCAGAGTTAACGGAGTAGGTTTCACCGGCAATTTAGTCCCTGGTTCAACCGGTTTCAGTAGGGAAACATGGAATACCGGATGAATCTTGAGTGAAGGTGGAAGCTGTAATCTTATGGCAACGGGATTGATTATCTTTTCCACCTTATAGGGACCTATGTATTTGGGATTGAACTTGCGTGGACCCCCAAGAGCAATGTATTTAGTGGAGAGCCAAACATCGTCCCCAGGTGTGTATATGGGTTCCAATCTTCTGTGTAGATTTGCCCCTTCTGTGTATCTCACCTTAGCCATCTCAAGACTCTCTAATGCCTTCCTGTGTATCTCGAGTAACATCTCTACTCTATCTGCAGCAGTAGGGGTTGGACAATCTGTGGAACAACCTGAAGGCAGCAACTTAGGGTGATAACCATACAAGCAAAAGAATGGAGAGACTTTGATAGAGGAGTGTGTGCTGTTGTTATAAGAGATTTCTGCTACCCAAACCAACTCATCCCAGTCCACTTGAGACTGCAACACCTGATTCCTTATGTATTGCTCAAAACACTGATTGACTCTCTCCGTCTGCCCATCTGACTGTGGATGGTGACTTGAGGACAGACGGACGTCTATCTGGAGCAATGAACACAAACACCTCCAGAACCTTGACACAAATTGGGCTCCTCTGTCGGAGACCAAGGCAGAAGGGAAACCATGAAGTCGCACTATGTGTTGCATGTATATGGAGGCTAATTCAACTGCAGTGGGTAAACGCTGGAACGGTACAAAATGAGCCATTTTGTTGAACATATCCACCACCACCAACAACGTATTGTTCTTTGCTTTAGTGAGCGGTAGTTCCACTATAAAGTCAAGGGACACCGTATGCCAGGGACCGGGAGGGGAAGGTAATGGCATGAGAAGGCCCACAGGGTTGAGGCGAGAAACCTTGGTTTGTGCACACACATAGCATGTCTTAACAAAGTGTTCTATGTCTGCCAACATTTTAGGCCACCAGAAACGGCCACGCACAGTGCTAATGGTTTTCTTTATCCCTGGATGACCAGCTACTGGATGTGTATGATACCACTGCATGACTTGTTCCTGTAACTTCCTTGTCGGTAAAACCACTCCCCCTTGTACACACACAAGGTTTCCCTTCATAGACGTGTCCTGTGAACCCACTACAGTCTTCATGTCTGCTGACGCTTGACTACACCTAACCTGCGCCAGAAATTCATCCTCTGTCTGTGTTCCTCCTACAAAATTCATTCTGGGGATGATAAGTGTGGGTTCAATGGGATCTGTAGGGGTCTCGAATCCCAAACGTGATAGAGCATCTGCCTTCCCGTTACGTTTGCCAGGTCTATACTGGACAGTGAAGTCGAACTCACTAAAGAACTGAGACCAACGCAGTTGTCTCATGGAAAGTGCCTTTGCTGACTTGAGATATTGGAGGTTGCGATGGTCAGTATATACCACTGCGGGATGTCTGGCACCTAGGAGATACTGCCGCCACTCTTCGAATGCCTTCTTGATTGCTAGGAGTTCCTTATCCCCTACCGCATAATTGTATTCAGCCGGGGAGAGCTTGTGGGAATAATAGGCCACCGGATGACACTCACCGGACACGGCATCTGCTTGAGATAGAACACCTCCCACTGCCACTTGAGAAGCGTCCACCTCCACCACAAAGGGTAGAGCGGGGTCAGGATGATGTAGCACCGGGGCACTGGTGAAAGCTTCCTTTAGCAACCGAAACGATCGCTCTGCCTCACAGGACCACACAAAAGGAACCTCCTTTTTTAACAACGATGTAATGGGTGACACCAAGTCTGAGAAATTGCGGATGAACCGCCTATAGAAATTGGCCAGCCCTACAAAACTTTGGATTTCCTTGATTGTACGAGGAGCCGGCCATGCCAGAACAGCCTCCACTTTGGAGGGATCCATGCGAAGGCCCCTAGGGGAAACAATATATCCTAAAAAGGGGACCTCCTGGGTATGAAAAGTACATTTTTCCAACTTACAGTATAAGCGATTGTCTAGCAAACGTTCCAACACGTTGCGTACATGCTGTTGGTGTATCGCCAAAGTAGAGGAAAATATCAACAAATCATCAATGTAAGCAATTACATACTCGTCAAGAATGTCTTTCAACACTTCATTTATGAAGAATTGAAACGCCGCCGGGGCATTACAAAGCCCAAAGGGCATTACAAGGTACTCGAAGAGACCATATTTGGTGCAGAACGCCGTCTTCCACTCGCCTCCCTCCTTGACTCGTACCAGATGATAAGCGCCCCGCAAGTCCAACTTAGTGAAATACTGGGCATTGCGGATTCTGTCAAGGAGGGAGGCTATAAGAGGAAGAGGATAACGGTTTTTGATAGTCACTTCATTGAGCTTCCTGTAGTCGATACAACATCGTAGGCCCCCTTCCCGTTTAGGAATGAAGAACAACGAAGAAGAGGCTGGGGATCGCGATGGTCTGATGAATCCCTTCTCGAGCATAGAGTCTAGATAGTCACGTAAGTATACATTCTCCTTTTCAGTGAGTGCATACACTCTGCTACAGGGTATTCTGGCTCCTGCCTCGAGATCAATACGGCAGTCGTAGACTCGGTGTGGTGGAAGAACATCTGCTTCCTGTACATCAAAGACCGCCTGCAAATCTTGGTAGCAGGGTGGGAGAACAGGACAGGCCTCAGGACTCTCCATAGCTGCGTGTGTCTCTCCCTCAGTAGCCCCTACCAAGGGCACTGGAGTTACAGGAGGAAAGGATATAGTGGATGTTTCCCAATTAATATCAGGGTTTTGCGTTCTTAACCATGGAATACCCAGGAGCACCGGGAATTGTGGGGAACTAATTAAATCAAACATTAAGTCTTCATGGTGGTCAGGTGCTATAACCATGTGCATTGGTTTGGTGCGATGTGTAACCGGACCAGAAAGAAGGGGGCTGCCATCGATGGTGGTGACATTACTGGCGATCTCCTTTTCGGTGCTGGCTATCATGTTCTCCTTAGCCCATTCCATGTCCATGTAGTTTCCAGAAGCCCCAGAATCTACCATTATCAAAACGTGCAAACCAAGAGTGCCTTGTGTTAGATAAGCTGATACGTATAAATGATTAGTAGGAGTGTAGGTATAATCGGAAGAAGAGACTGTTAGTCCGGACCTACCTGAGTTCCTCGTCTCACAAGAACCCAGGCTGACTAGTTTCCCGACAACTTGGACTGAGCGGGTTTAACTGGGCATTCTCTCAGAAAATGTCCCGCTTTCCCACAATATAAACAGAGCCGAAGCGTTCTTATCCTCTGTCTTTCCTCGGACGTCAGAGGTCCTCGGACTATGCCTATCTGCATGGGTTCACTGTCGTCAGTGGCTTTTTCTGGGCCAATCTTTTTTTCCTTCAGAGCAACATACCGATACTCATGCTTCCCTTTCTCCTTCTTCCTTTCATGCAACCGATGGTCAATCTTCACTACCAAATCAATGAGAGCGGTACAGGAGGTAGGAAGATCAACTATCTGGGACAAGGCGTCTTTCAGTTCCTCCCGCAAACCCCGGTAGAACATGGTACTGCGTTTTTCCTCAGGCCAATTGGACTCAATCACCATCCGGCGAAACTTAGTAATATAGGCTACTAGGTCCTGAGTACCCTGTTTCAGTTCTAATAATTCTGTATCGGCAGAATGTGTATACATGTGTCTATCGAAGAGTTTACGGAATTCTCTTCGAAAAGCTACATAATTATGTAACAGAGGGTCATCTCTGTCTACTAAGGGAATAGCCCAATCAGCTGCAGAACCACTGAGGTAAGAAATTACAAAGGCAACCTTAGCCTGGTCAGAGGGAAAACATTGAGCTTTACAGGAGAAGTGTAGTTGGCATTGGCTAAGGAAAGCCGCGCATCGCGCTGTTTCTCCTGCAAAACGCTCAGGGGGTGCCAGAGGTATTGAAGGAGGAGTGGTTACCTGCACTACCGATGTCCCTCCTCCTGTAGCCCCAGGAGTATGCTGTCTTTGTAGGGTGTCCACTCTGGCCATCAATGTCTGAGTCTCAACCTGTAGACTCCCCAACATACCTGCCACATCAGCCAGTGTGACTGCTTCGAGATCCATGACGCTCAGGCAGAACGCACCCCTTGGACTTCACGTTCTGTAAAGGATCCAAGATGATTCCGCAGGAGCGTCAGGAATCCGAAGAATAATCCACAGCCTTCCCCTGCAGCCTTCCGACTCTATCGAACACTAGAGCACAAGAGGCGTAACAGGGGAAAACAGGGAGACAAAACAAGGAAAGGTTGGGGGTAACAACTGTGTGATGAGGGTCTTCAGACTGGATGTTTCAACAACCTTCTTGAGGACTTGGCAACAAGATAGACTGCAATGCAAAGGAAGTAATTTCTTGAGTCTGAATAGGACAATCAAATTCACATTTATAAATAATAACCTTTCATACCTAGATTGATATGTGTTAATGTCCCTGAATGGATATGGAAGAACCTCTGGTAGGGGATTTGTCTGGAGCTGCAGTGAAGAAGGCAGAATATACATAAATCTAGTGCCTCTTTTATGTTTCTGGTAATACAAGTGACTAAATATACTGCTCACTCTGATCTCTGTTTAAACATCCAAGAAGCACACCCCAAAGGTTTGAGAGAAAGCAATAACTCGGTTGCCAATATTCTTGGTAGCTGGAGAAACATCTACAACAAACAAAACAGAATTTCAAACACTACAATACAGTCTCTATATACCAATATATGTGCAGCGCAATAATGCGCTGTTACCGTGATTCTGGGACGTGTAGCTGTAGCCGATCCACACTGGTCCACGCAAGAAACCAAGTCCAAATACGTGGATCTCCACAGGTATAATTAACCCCAAGGAAAGCAGGGAGTAGGGATGGGCAGGGAAACACGAACAAGAAAGAGAAGGACCCTAACTGAACTAATTCTAATACACTGGAAAAAACCCGGCCGCCAGCGGAGAGCAAGCCCGGCTGACAGCGGAGCACTCCGGTGTAGGAAAAGAAAGGGGGAAAGGAAAGCCCGGCCCGTCAGCGGAGAGCAAGCCCGGCTGACAAGCAGAGCAACTTAGAGGGCCAATTGAAGGAAGAGGAATCCCGCCGGATGGCGGAGACAAACCCGGCCGCCGGGCGGGACACCAAAAGAATGGGGAGGTAACTTGAAACGGAAAGTGACACGGACCGTGTCAGAATGAACAAGCGCAGATGCAAAACGCTTGCAACCACAGAGAGAGAGACCACGCTGGCTCGAATAGAACCCACGGAGCCGGACAACTCTCTCGAGCAGATAGAACAACAGGTCACTGGAACGGAAGTCAGGCCAAGGAAGTCAGGACATAAACGGACCCAAACGGAGCTAGACGCAAGAACGTGAAGCGTCGCTCCCTGGGTCAAGGAATCTTAAATAGTGCACAATTTAAAGGGACAGCGTACTGGGAGGGGGCTTGAGGCATGACAGTTAATACTAGGAAGTACAGGAAGTGGACGACCATTAAGGGGCATAGGGTGCAAGCTCTCTGAGATACTGGGGCTAGTATGATGATCAGCAGGTGTCATCTGGTGTCTGCAGAGCAGGTTCCTCCTAACGTGGTTCATCAAGTGGTTGCCACTGACAAAAGTAAGAGCCACTGTCTAGTGGCACAGGTTCCCTTCGAGTGGTAGCCGTGATCCCATCTATGCCTGTGAACTGTCTGCTTGGTAACAACCTGGAATATACCTCTTGGAGGGAGGTGGGGCTCCGCTCACCCTTTGGGATGTTGGGACGTGCCTGACTACACATTCAAGGGCGTCATGGGAGAATGGTTAGAAGGACCCTGAGCCTGAAATATTGGCCCGGGTCCCTGCCAGGAAGAGAAAGGGCAAGGGACGCAGGAAAACCCGCTCCTTAGCTTACCGCAGTCTGCCAGGAGGCTGACCCTGAGGGTGAGGCTCTGGTACCTATAGGGGAAGATTTGGCCGAACTGGGGAGCCTGCCTAAGATAAGCAATTGGCAGCAGAACAGAGGTCCCTCCAGGGAGGAATTCTGCATGGCACAGAATGAGTGCCCTACTCTTGGGGGTCCTCTGTGGCAAGCTGAGGCCCAGGCAGCTGGTGACACCTATGAAACTAACTGGATTTATTGGGAGAATGGTCTCCTGTATAGTGTGTCTAAGGTTGTTGAACCGGGGTCCGCCCGTATATTGGTGGTACCTAATTGTTTTCAACCCTTCCTATTGGGTTTGGCTCATGATGTGTCGCTGAAAGGTCATTTGGGATAGGGCAAGACCTTTGACAGACTTGCTGCCGACTTCTATTGGCCTATAAGGCCTCAGATGCGTTCTGTCGGTCCTGTCTGACCTGCTAGGCGAGCGGAAAGACGGGAGGGAGGTGCAAGGACCCACTGCAACCATTTCCTGTCATGGGCACCCATTTTGAGCGTGTGGGCATCAATATTGTGGGGCCTCTGGATACCATGACTGCCATGGGCAACAGGTTCATCCTAGTCTTGGTGGGCCATGCCACCCGATACTGGGATGCAATCCCCCTAAGTACGGTGACGGTGCCAGCTATAGCCTGGGCACTGTTGAGGATCTTTACCCGCATGGTTTTCCCCAAGGAGGTGATCTCCAACTGGGGGACCAACTTTATGTCTTTGCACATGAAGGCAATATGGAAGGCGTGTGAGGTTGCCTACAAGTTCTTCACCCCCTAACACTCCAAAGCAATGGGTCGGTTGAGAGATTCAACCATACCCTGAAGGGCATGATTATGGCCCTTTAAGACCCCATTAGGCGTAAGTGGGACATCCTCCTGCGTGTCTTTTGTTTGCCTACAGGGATGATAAGAAGGAGGGAGCTGACTTCAGCCCATTTGAGCTTCTGTATGGGCACACTGTGATGGGTCTTCTCAGTTTGGTGAGGGAGGGCTGGGAGCAAGCTTCCACTAAGCCACCTCAGGATGCATTCTTTAATGTTTGTAGGAAAAAGGGAGGTGCACTCAATAATTGTTCTGCAGAGCCAATTCAGTTAAAAAATCTTCTTTATTCAATTTTTTAAAATTATATAAGTAACTTGAAGCACAGCCAACGCATTTCGTTCCTGTGTGCCAAAAGGAACTTCATCAGGGCTGAAACAATCACACAAATACATAATATAAATATACATATAACACATATATTGACACAATGCTAACATATATAAACACATTCTCAGGTCGCTAGATAGCCCACAAAACGTATACATACAATTTAAACCATAAAAATGGAACAAATCAACATTAGAAAAATTCTCAAAATTGAGCCAAAATTTTTTTCTTATACAATTTTAAAACGAGAGACCTTTGTTGGAGATGGAATACCAGACATATATCAAAATTATATCGAAGGTAGGAAATGTAAAGATTCAGAAAGAAAAGAGACAATTTAGAAATGGAATTTATTTAACTAAAACAATAGATGTAATAGTAAATCGAGAAAAAGTGAAAAGACGAATAATAATAGAAAATGCAAGAAAATAGAAGACTTTAAAGAAATATCCATATTAGAAGTGAGGTAATACACTTAAGTGGGTAGAAGAGGGAAAAGATTCAGAGACTGGATAGAAAACACCAAACAATAATCTATAGAAATAAAGTGTTAACCGATCCCAGAATAACCAATCTTTTGGAGTCTCTGTATTAGAGAGTTTCACTTTAAAAAATAGTGGGTAAGCAAAAAAAGGCAATCAATTCTTTAGTTGATATACTCTGGATGACAGGGCCCCAAAGTAGTTGAAAGTATGTTAAAACTAGAATTTCAATTCTATAAAGAATAAAATCCCAATAAATAAGATTAACTGCCTGTAGTGTGCAAGGTTAACATCACAGTCAAAGGCCTATGTAGCCTAATATCATATTGCCATGTTACAAGAAATATACTCTCACCTTAATATAATACGAATGTACGTGAATAATCAACTGATGAAATAGGAAAGTAACATCATATGGTCCCGGAGTACAACCCAGAAAAGGAAAGACAGAATACTTCGATCCTTACTGGCAAATCTGAGGTAAAGGAAAATTGGAAAATTTAAAAACTAAAATATCCAAATACAAATCACCTACCTGGTTATAAAAGTACTAGAAAAAATTCTTTTGCTACCAGAATCGTATGAACCCTATATCAGTATCGGCGATTCCTCCATAAACCAAACCTATGTGTGACAGAAAAGGCGATTGCGCATCCTGAGCAAATTCCTCAAAATTTGACCAAATACTAAAGCAATATTGAAGTTTTATTAGCAAGATCGTCAAGAACAACTGTCCCACAAGCATGACACGAGTATATTATTCAGGGCAAATTACAACCAGAAGGTTGTCTCAGAGACACATCAAGCAACTTCAAAAAATCAAAATGGCAGGGGGGCAAGTTCAATAGACCAACACCTGTTATTGTGCATTATTTATGAGGACCAGGCGCAAACATACAGTAATCCCAAATGGCAAACGAATATGTACCCAAGCATCCAAATATGAATGAGGCGTTATGCCGCATATGCATAGCACAGTATGAAAGCCAAGTACAGACATACAGTAATCCCAAATGGCAAACGGAGATGTACCCAAGCATCCAATTATGAATGAGGTGTTATGCCACATATGCATAGCACAGTATGAAAGCCAAGTACAGACATACAGTATCCCAAATGGCACACAAATATGTACCCAAGCATCCAATTATGAATGAGGCGTTATGCCACCTATGCATAGCACAATATGAAAGCCAAGTGCAGACATACAGTAATCCCAAATGGCAAACAGAGATGTACCAAGGCATCCAAATATGAATGAGGCGTTCTGCCACATATGCTTAGCACAGTATAGCACAAAGTCAGAGCGGGAAAATTAAGACCCCCACCTCTTCTTACAACAGAAAGGGGCCCGTGTTATACAGAGTCATGCCCGTATGCGGCCAAACGGATACCCAAAATGAAATTCAACTGAAGCCTTCCGCCCCATGCAGAAACCCCCTAGTTTCACAAGAAACAAGAGCAGGGAAATATGGACCTCACCCTCTGGACCAGTGATATATTATTAAATAAGTCAGCTAAAGCAAGAGCAGGGAAGTATGGACCCCAACCTGTGGACCAATGATATGTTATTGAATAAGGGCCATATGTATGAACGGATTTTCCCATAGACACAGAATCGGTAAATCCCTTTGATACATTTGGCCCTAAGTCCGATAAGGTCAATCACAGTTCTCTCCTGTAACATAAGGTTACGGCATACATCAAAACCCCCCAACTTACTTGGTATAAACGATGAATCCGAAGAACGGCATGGTAACCCGCAAGCCTCACAAAAGTTACCTCACACCATTATTTAAAGGGCAAGCCGTTAGCGACGTCAATCAAGGTATGACGTCATTCTGGCGCACGGAGACAGGGCACCATAAAAGAGTGAATCAGAGTTGCCAAAAGGTTCGGACATCTTGTGATTCAAGAGCATTATACACAAGTTGTCTCTGCGCTCGGATAACGAGCGGCTGGCAAATGTCCCCAAGTTTAGGAGGGTACGGACTGGAGGCCGTCGCTTCTCCGTAAAGGCAGCCACACGCTGGAATTCGCTTCCCCGCAGTGTGCGGTTGGAACCCTGCTACCTTCGCTTTCGGAAGCAGCTCAAAACTCTGCTTTTCCCTAAATAAGTTGTTTCTCCCCTCTTGGCCAATTCAAGCTCTCACAGCGCGGGGATGCCTCCGGGTCACCAGGCGCTTTACAAATCTTTAAATAATAATAATAATAATAAATAATAATCGGAACAAATAAAGTGAGGTGTAAGTCCAATAAGACTAATACAAAATTAATACTACTGAATTGGCTCTGCAGAACAGTTATTGAGTGCACCTCCCTTTATCCTACGAACTTCTCAGTACTAGTAGCACCTATCAACAACAGGTGATGGGAGCAGTAGCACCAATTCTCAATAATAATACATTTGGATTTAAGTGCTTAACCTTGGTCTGCTGTTGTGCTTTGGTTTTCTATAATGTATTCATTTATGTCCTGGCCTTCCGTAACCAAAATGTCATCTTCAGGAAGCATGCACAGGCAAACCTAGAAGCTAGGCAAAAACAACAGGTGATGGACAGAATGCAGAACATTGTCATACATTCACCCCAGTACAGAGATCTGGGCCTAAATCCATGTATGTATGACATTGTTCTGCATTCTGTCAATCACCTATTGTTTTTGCATTTGTCACCCCGAGTGGGACGGGTATGCTCAGACGTGAGTCCCGTGCTCTCCATGCCACTGGAATCAAGCTATCCAGGCTGATGAGGGCTGAAAGCCCGAAACCGGTCCTTGGATGCTTGTTTCCAGTCCAGGGGGGACCTGGCTTGGCAGTTCGGGCTCGACTGTTCCCATGGGGCACAGGGTCAAGACTGATTTGCATATGGCTGGGTTCAAACTGGAAAGGCATGGTGAGCAAAAAAACGATGAATTTAGGCCCAGATCTCTGGAATGGGGTGAATGTATGACATTGTTCTGCATTCTGCCCATCACCTGTTGTTTTTGCAAACCTAGAAGCTAGCCAGGAGGATATACAATGATGGTATGACCAGAATGCCACTCTGGTTGAGTTCAGCCTGGCCAGAAAGTTTGGTTCATGACCCAAGTAGATCCTCGTGTTCTACAAGACAAGTGATCCAGACCATTTGAGGTGAAGGAAAACCACAAGTCTGTCTCCCTCCCACTGACTTTAGTAAACTATATTACAATAAAATCAGTAATTGCCTCTTGTGTAGCTTTCATGTCAGCTCCTACATCCAATACAGTTTGCGAAGCCCCCATGTCCACTCCCTCAAAGGAATTGACCACTCCCAATGCAACCAGGCTTTTGGGATTTCTTATCAATGCTAGGCCCCTCACTAAAAACAAAGTAGAGGCTGCAGAATTCATTATGCTCCATGAGCCTGACTGGGTCTTCATTGCAGAGACATGGGCCAAGAAGTCTTCTTGTCCTGATCTGGTAGATGGTATTCCTCCAGGTTACACTATTACAAGACATGACAGAGGTATACCTGCCTCATTGATCCTTTCCACTATGCATTTCCTTAAGAAGTGGTACATTTTCCATTAAAAATGTGGCCTACTGAATCTTTCACAGGGATCTTAGTCTACAAACCACTTGGGTCCAGGCTGCTTTCATCCCCGAGATTGCTCACCTAGTCAAACCCTATGTGAGTAAAAGCAATTTTACACTTCCGGGGGACTTTCATTTCTGTCTGGAAAATTATGGTTGTAAGGATTCTCTGGCCTTTAAAGAAATGGTGTCATGTTTTGGGCTTTCCTAATTAATATGGCAGCTACTCATGAAGCTGGCCATACTCCGGATGGTAATTTCTCTAATGACATCCATCTTAAAGACTCAAATCCTCTCCCCTTACCTTGTTTGACCACCATGCTGTCCCCTTTTTTCTCCCCTGATCTACCACACTGGAGACAGCTATGAGTGAAAACATCAGACATTCCAAAAGAAACGGGAAAGGACTCAGCAAACAATACTGAACCCATGCCTTGATCACCTGTAAGTGGACAGAGCACGAGGACGCTGAATCGGCAACTGCAGAACTTTTCTTACGTCTCCCATTAATATGGTGACCCGCTTAAGAAAACCTACACACAGAGAAAGACACCTATCTCATGCTGGTTCTCCGAGAGACTTGGACTGCTGAGACAGACGTGTTCCAGCCAAAAATGGCAGAGATGCTACCACTCTCAAGAAAGAGCAGGCTATAAGGCCATTTTGGCAGAATATAAAGTTGCCATCGAGGACGAAAAATCTCTTTATTGCACGAATGAGCATGCCTCAGCTAAATCATCTAGAGTACTCTTTAAGATCATTGATCTACTATCCACTCCTTCAGCCCCCTCCAATACAGAGGGTTCCCAGAATTTTTGTGATGGATTGGCCAAATTCTTTCACACCAAAATTCTCATAGTCTATAAAGAATTTGACTGCCTCAATTCTGAGTCTTCTATCCCCTCTTCATTGGATTGGCAACCTGGCCCAGGTCTACCAAAGAACACAACTACTAAAGAAAGCCCTATTGCTTTCCTATCTTGCTTCACTCCCTTTACACTAGAACTCACAGAGCTCTATATATGCAGTGTTAAATCAGGGTCCCTATTGGAGTTCTGCTCATCCAAATTCCTGCAACTGGGAGCTAATAGCAATGTTCCCCTTCTCACTGGAACTTTGAATAAAGCCATCACGTCTGGGTGTTTTCCCCAACTCTTGAAAATGCAGTTGTTAAGCCTCTCCTCAAAAACCCTCATTTAGACCCTGGAGTTCTAAAAAAACTATCAATCTAGTTCCTTGCTGCCTGTTTCCACTAAATTTCTGGAGAAACACATACATGTCCAGCTGATGACCTACCTGGAACAACATCACCTCTTGGATGGCTGTCAGTTTGGATTCAGGAGTTATCCATGGGATGAAGACTGCATTACTATCAGCAGTCAACCATATCTGTTCCATGGTAGCTACAAGGCAGCCTGCAGCTGCGATATTTTTGGACCTCTCCGCAGCCTTTGACACCATCTCCCTGACCCTACTTGTTGAGCGGCTGCAAGAACAAGGGGTCACAGACCTAGCGCTGAAGCTCCTGGCATCTTTTTGGAGTGATAGGTCTCAGATAGTTATGGTGGACCAGTTATGTTCAAAGTCTATAACTTTGCCACGTGGGGTTCCTCAGGGCTCTTCTATGAACCCTACATTATTCAACTTGCATGTCTCGTAAAACTCATAAGATCCTTTGGGCTCCTATGCTGATGACACACAAATTACTGAGTCTATCTCTAAGGACACTAAGGCAATTGCGACCAAATTTAAAAATGGTATGCAGGCTGTTGCTGCATGGATGGAAAAAAACTACCTTAGACTTAATGGTGACAAGACAGAAGTCTTGATCTTTGGCAGTCAACATTCCATATGAACCCATTTGTGGTGGCCAGACAGACCGGGAGCTCTGCCCACTCCAGCTGCCACCGCTAAGAACCTCGGAGTATTGGTTGATAAAAACATATTGATCGACCTGCAGGTAAACCGGACAGCTTCAACCTGTTCTTGGATTATCAAGTACCATAGGAAAGTGTTTCCTTATAACCCCTTTCTGGCACATAAACAAGTGTCTTTGGAACTCATTTTTTCCACATTACACTACTGCAAATCTCTGTACCTGGATAGTAATAAGACTGTTCTGGCCAAACTACAGTTGACCCAGATTGCAGCAGCTTGACTGATCTTTGAGGTTCTCAAATTCCAATCAGTCTCGCCAGGGTTTCAGAAGCTTCACTGGCTTCCTGTTAACAAACAAATAGTTTTTAAATCTCTGTGCATTGTTCATTAGGATTTCCATAATTTTGGGCCTGGAGGGCTTAAAAACATGGTCCAACGATATACTCTCCCCAAACAGACAGTTGCGATCCTCAAAAAGTCCCATAGTAAAGTGTTTCCTTATATTCCCTTTCTGTCACGTGTCTTTGGCACCATTAGTTCCAGGATTAGACTATCGCATTTTTCTGTACTTGGAAATTAATAAGATTGTTCTGGCTAAACTGCAGTTGGTCCAGAACGCAGCAGCTTTGCTGACTGGATTACTGGGTTGGTTCCTGCTGTCGCTATGCTGGCTTCAGACATCAGGGTCTTCCTTCCAGGCTCCCTTCCTTTATCTGCAGAAAATACCTCCTTTGCAGCTTTCTGCTGCCTTCTTAGCCAGCTTTATGAAGTTGTCTGTGCCATTTACATTGAATGGAGTTTTGTGTGACGCCACCGCCACCAGCCAGTAGGTGTCTCAGACTGGGCCTTGGGCGAGCAGAGACCCAGAAGATGCCTAAGCGCTTCTGGGTCACAGGCTTTCCAGTTCGTGCCAGGCCTGCCCATAAAAGGGGCGGCAAAGCAGTCTCTTTTCCGCTCGCTGCTTCGTCAGGAAGACAACTCCGGTCTCCCGTCCGGGGTCCCAGGACTTCTTTTTGTTTGTTTTTCTCTGTGTTTTGTTCTCCCTTGCAGGTATATCGTCGGCACGCTTGCTGTGCTCTCTGCATTTGTCCCAACAGAATTTCATCTGGGAAGTCATTTGGCCACATGCTGGGAGCTAGGGTGACCAACCGTCTGTAAATTTCACGGACAGTCCGTAATTTAGGCCGTCTGTCCGTTGTCCGTGAAGGATTCTTTAACGGACGCCATTTGTCCGTCATTTTAACAGGGCACCGGTTGCCCCACCCTAAAGCTGGCACAGCTTGCACCCACCTCCCTTCTTCACTCCGATGCTGCACCAAAGCTCCTCAGATGCCCCGCAGCATTGGAGAGGCACAGCGGGATGGCAACCCTCACACCTCCAGCCCTTTATGACCTGTTAAGAGGTGCTTCGAAGGTGACTGAGAGGGAGGGGATGCAGGTTCAGGAGCAGCGACATCTATTCATATGAAAACAGCCCTGAATGCGGCATGTCTCTGCTATTTAGAGGGGAGCTCACACATTCCATTTCTACCCAGGGCCCCAAACATCCTAGACTCGGACAGATTACACCCCTGATTACACCGAGGCTGCATGTGGTTCTCTTCACCGAGCTTAATTACTGTCACTAAATTGTAAGCAAACCTCGGTTCTTCAAACATGCAGTCTATAATGTAATAAAATAAAGAAATGGCACAATCGCACCCACACTGATTAACAAAGTATGGAGGACAATCAGTTAAATCAGTTCTCTTAGACAGACTCTCCAGGATATCGCGATCTCGCGATTTGCAAAATTTTTTACAAAACTGCCCGCGAAATCCGGCACTTTCTATTGGCTCCGTGGCTCTCATTACCATGGAGCCAATAGAAAGGGTCAGGAGGTCAGGTCAAAGGGTCTCTCCTCCTGTGCGCTGTGCATTACCCCCCCTCACCTGTGCCGCCTCCCCACCTGCTCCTGTCTCCGGCTGCTGCTCCTGCCTGCTGCTGCCTCCCCCTCCCAGGATTTCGCATCGCGGCTGTGCTGTGCGCTTAACCTCGCCTCGGTAAGCAGTGTAGTTACAGTGGGCCCGCCGCACATGGGGCACGTGGCGGGCCCCGGGGGGCATATTTTTTTTAAAATGCTTTGGCCTCGGGACCCGCCGCTGCCCGGTGTGCGGCGGGCCCGGGGCCACATTCTGTGGGGGCCCGCCACACATGGGGCACGCGGCGGGCCCGGGGCCACATTCTGTGGGGGCCCGCCTCGTGCCCCATGTGCGGCCTCTGGACCCGCCGCGTGCCCGGTGTGCGGCGGGCCCGGGGCCACATTCTGTGGGGGCCCACCGCACATGGGGCACGCGGCGGGCCCCGGGGGGCATATTTTTTTTTAAAATGCTTTGGCCTCGGGACCCGCCGCTGCCCGGTGTGCGGCGGGCCCGGGGCCACATTCTGTGAGGGCCCGCCGCACATGGGGCACGCGGCGGGCCCCGGGGGGCATATTTTTTTGGAACATGGTTTGGCCTCGGGTCCCACAGCGCACTGGTAAGTTTGGGGTTCTGAGCCCCTCTGGTGAGTTTCCTAACTCTTTATTTTGGTTCTTTTGCAGAGCATCACAGGGAAGAATCTGCCGTTCCAAGAGCCGTAATTGGGCCAGCTGCCACAGCGCACTGGTAAGTTTGGGGTTCTGGGCACCTCTGGGGAATTTCATAATTTGTTTTGGTTTGGGGCAATTGTTGTGTTGTCTGTGGGGAAATGAACTGCAGTTCCAAGAGCCGTAATTGGGCCAGCTGCCGCAGCGCACTGGTAAGTTTGGGGTTCTGAGCCCCTCTGGTGAGTTTCCTAACTCTTTATTTTGGTTCTTTTTCAGAGCATCACAGGGAAGAATCTGCCGTTCCAAGAGCCGTAATTGGGCCAGCTGCCACAGCGCACTGGTAAGTTTGGGGTTCTGGGCACCTCTGGGGAATTTCATAATTTGTTTTGGTTTGGGGCAATTGTTGTGTTGTCTGTGGGGAAAGGAACTGCAGTTCCAAGAGCTGTAATTGGGCCAGCTGCCGCAGCGCACTGGTAAGTTTGGGGTTCTGAGCCCCTCTGGTGAGTTTCCTAACTCTTTATTTTGGTTCTTTTGCAGAGCATCACAGGGAAGAATCTGCCGTTCCAAGAGCCGTAATTGGGCCAGCTGCCACAGCGCACTGGTAAGTTTGGGGTTCTGGGCACCTCTGGGGAATTTCATAATTTGTTTTGGTTTCGGGCAATTGTTGTGTTGTCTGTGGGGAAAGGAACTGCAGTTTCAAGAGCCATTGGGCCAGCTGCCGCAGCGCACTGGTAAGTTTGGGGGTCTGGGCACCTCTGGGGAATTTCTTAATTGTTTGTTTTGCTTTGGGGCAATTTTTTCACTTTCTTTGCACGTGGCTGACCGGGCACTTTTTGGTTCATTTTTCACCACCCATGCAACCTTTGGCATGTTATTTTTTTAATTTTCAGGCACTTACTTGGAGTTTTTGAACAATTGCAATGGCTTTTTCCCCCTTGGAACCACAGCTAACACCAATTATATTTGTAGGCGGCTGCCCATTTGGCTTTCACACTGTCTGTTTGCTCAACGCCGTTTGGGGACTGCCATTTACCATTGCAGTTATGGCCCTACAAGTTTGTCACTTTACTTGTGCTTCAGGGTTGCATGCATTTTTTATCATTGAGCACCGGCGCTTTCTGAACTTCCCATTCAACAATTGCCTTTCCCCCCTTTGAGATGCATTTAGTAATACCAACTATCTTTGTAGGTGAGTTAACTGACTGCGCCACAACAGCGAGATCTTCTGTATTCCAAGGGAGCAACAAGCCACCACAACAACAGCAGAATGGAGAAGTTTCTGCAGCCTGCGAAGGGTGTGAAGCACAGATCACATCTGCCCACCCAGATAACCGCAGCAGATCGGGCCAGAGACTACAGCACCTTGATGCACGCTGACGGTGGGGTGCTGTTTTGCAGTGCGTGCAATGTGGCGGTGGACCACATCCGGAAACACACTGTGGATATGCATGTGCGATCCCAAAAACACTTGAAGCGCTGTTCAGATGATCCTGACCTTCAATCTTCGCCCAAACGTGCACGTCAGATGACGGTGAACTCACTATTCACAAAGAGTACAGCTGCCGGTGCCGCAAACCATGAAATGGTAAGTGAGTGGGTTAACGTCTGCACCGCGTTGAACATTCCGCTGAGCAAAACCGACCACCCTGTGTTGCGCAAGTTCCTACACGAGCGAGTACGGAATGGTGGAGCGGTACCTGGGAGTCATATGCCACCTGGTTACTTCCTCTCCAGACTGGACAGGAAGGAAGGCAGGGGCGGAGGGATTGCAATCACGATTAAAGCTCCGATGGAATGCTCCCTATCGCCCCTGACGATCGATCATTGTGAAGCGGGCTCTTTCACCATTATAATTGGGCCTCAACAGTCCCTTTCGGGTATACTTGTCTATAGACCCCCAGGCAGGCTGTATGATTTTACGACTAGCCTGGTGGAAGCTACAGCACACCTAGCCATAAGAAAGAGTAAATTCCTGGTGCTGGGAGACATGAATGTTCACTTTGATGATCTCCTCGACAAAGATGCTAAGGACATCATGTCTGAACTACACTCCCTTCAATTAGATCTCAAAAATCATGGGGGCATATTATCAAGGGGGTTTATCTCCGCTTATTTGGCTTTAAAAGCCAAGAAAGCGGAGATAAAATTATCTCCCTATTACCTAGCTGTCGCTAACACCAGTTAGCAACAGCTAGTAGGAGATAGCGACCATCTTGGGCCCCACTTTGCATGTCAGTGATATTTATCACTAATGACATGCAAAGTGGGCGTGCCAAGATGTTAGCGACTGGAAACAGTCGCTAACATCACTATCTCCTATTACCAACTTTTGGAGATATTCGTGCTAAGCGCGAATATCTCCAAAAACTAACACCTGCCCTGAGCAGTTCTTAGCCATGTTATCCAATGGGAGGTGGATAACATGGCTAAGAGCATTAGCTCGGTAATGCATGAATATCGCTGACTTTTCAGCGATATTCATGCATTGCGGCCGTTTTTTATCGCATTTGCGATAAACCTTGATAATAGCAAGGTTTATCTGCGATAATTTCTGACGATGCTTAGCGTTAAAAAATTCGTTGCTAAGCATCGTTAGCGATAAATATCGCTTAACGTTGGTAATATGCCCCTCATCCTTCTTATAGACTAGGACACTTGTTGGACCCAATCTTCGGGAATTGGACCGGAGTACAAGCTCAACCTTCTCTACCGGTACCCTGGTCAGACCACTCCTTAATTCCGTTTCATGTACGGTTAACTGAGTCTGACCCAAAAAAAGACTGTGAACAACGCTATCAATGTCGGAAGTGGAGAAATTTCTCTCAAGACACTTTTATGAAAAAACTCGAAGCAGATGGACCTCCAGGAGGTATTGACTGTGAAACAGCCTATAGTCACCTACAGAATCGTATTTTAACTGCCCTAGATAGCACTGCCCCTATTCGCAACCTGAAAAAATCCAAGAAGATGAAGAAATCCAACCCGTGGTTCACTCCTGAACTTCAGTTAGCTAAATCTGCCTGTAAAAAACTAGAACGGAAATGGCGCATCAACTTCTGCCCGACAGTTAAAACTCAATATAAAATAGCTCAAAAGGACTATAATAAAAAGATACACACAACTAAAGCCTGGCATTATAAAACACGCATTGGGGAAGCAGAGAACTCTTCCAAAGAGCTTTTTAAAATCTTTAAGGAAATCTCTGTGCTAACCACTGATAATGCGTCCCACACTGATTCGGTGGAAACATGCAACAAAATTGCTAAATACTTTTCTGGGAAGATAACAGACATCTATGCCAACTTTACTGGAAACTTGACATCTGGCCATGACTTTATGGAAAGGGAAGGAGTTAGTCTCATAGAGTCATGCCTACAGTGTTTCTCGGTCCCCCCTCCAGAAACTCTAATAAACATCTGTAAAAGTATTAAGTCAGGTTCCCCCCGTGACCCTGCCCCTCCCAAGGTACTAGGAGCAAGGTTAATAGTACTGGAACCATGCTTTAGACATGTGCTTCAAGTCTCCTTTGCCTCGGCCAGTCTTCCTGAAGCATTGAAGAAAGCTATTGTACTCCCTATTAAGAAAAAACCCAATGTGAGCCAAGATACTTTGGAAAACCTACGACCAATCTCTCTGCTACCTTACCTAGTGAAAGTGGCGGAGAAAATAGCCAACAAACAGCTTATGGCCCATCTAGAAACCAACAACATCCTTCATAGCTCCCAATCTGGCTTTCGGTCGGGTTACTCCACAGAGACAGCTCTCCTAAGAGCGACCGAAACTCTACGGGTTGGAGCAGATGGGGGTCATACTATGGCACTTGTTATGCTAGACCTCAGTGCCGCGTTTGACACTGTAGCACATTCCATCTTGCTACAGTGTCTAAACAAAGCCTGGGTAACCAAGGCGGCACTGGGGTGGCTGAAAGCATTCCTCATAGACCGCTGCTTTCAGGTTCAGAGAGGTACCTTCCTCTCAGACAGCATAGCCCTAGAGCAGGGGGTGCCTCAGGGCTCTGCCCTGAGCCCCACCTTGTTCAACCTGTATATGGCTCCTTTGGCAGAGGTGGTTCAATCGTACGGTGTTGAATTAGTCTCCTACGCCGACGATACCCAACTGCTTATCTCCCTGTCCCAAGCTCCCACCCGAGCAGCTGCCAACTTCAAAACCTGCATGCAGGATCTTGCAGGTTGGATGAACCAACACTGCTTGAAACTAAATGGCTCCAAAACGGAGGTTGTGGTAATAGGAGGTAATGATGCTAGCTGGACAAAAGAATGGTGGCCATCTTGTCTTGGTCCCTTACCCACCCCGTGTAAGGCAGCAAAGAATTTAGGTATATGGGTTGATCCTAAACTTTCTTTTGATGATCACATTCATAAAGTAGTAGGGAAATGCTTCGGGGTCTTGAAGACCCTTAATCGCATGCTGGACCTCCTTCCTTTAGAAGCCAGACGAACTATGACCCAAGCCCTAGTGACCTCCAGGTTAGACTACGGCAATGTGTTACTTCTTGGAACTACGGAAAAGAACATCAGGAGATTGCAGGTTCTACAAAACACGGCAGCTCGACTTTTCCTCAGATTACCCAAAAGAGCAGCCTCTAAACCCACCCTGGCTGCTCTACATTGGCTACCAATAAAAAAGAGGAACTTATTCAAAGCTCTCTTGATGTGCTATAGGATCACCTCGCACAAAGCCCCCTCTTATCTGACGGATCTAGCCATTCCCTATGAGCCTAACAGAACACTTCGCTCTGGGGGAGCTGGCTTACTAAAAATTCCCCAGATAAAAAAAAGCCAGAATGGGAGGACGCTCCTTTCGTGTGTTAGCGGCCAACAAATGGAATTCTCTTCCTATTAATATCAGGCTAGCGGACACTGAAACTAAATTTAGGAAACTATTAAAGACTTATCTGTATACTCTTTAGGTCTCCAGCCCTTTTTCTTCACGTCTGTCTCTCTCCACAGCGCGGGGATACGCCGGGATGGCGTCACCATGCGCTCTATAAACCCCTTTATTATTATTATTATTATCAGCTGCAAGAACGTTATCTTCCAGAGAGATATATAAGTGCCAAGAACGAGCTGAAAGACCTATTGAAAGATCAGAAGATCAGTGTTATCTTTGATGAAACACCAGATGTCGAAGGGCGGTGTGTTTTGAATGTGCTAGTTGCAGTAGTCTCTCCGCAGGGCGCCCGTCAGATCCATACCCACCTGGTGGACACAGTCTTCCTATCACAGTGCAACCATGGGACTGTAGCGCAAGCTGTTGTAAAGGTGCTCACAGAGTACAGCATAGACTTCCAGAACGTTATTTCTTTTAACACTGACAACGCGGCATACATGCTCAAGGCATACAACACGGTGTTGAGGAATCTGTATACAAACTCCATACACATCACCTGTTTGGCACACATAATGAATCTTGTTGGAGAGTCATTTAGGAAGCCTTTTGTGGAGCTAAATGCTTTCCTTCTGTACTTCTCCCGCATCTTTTACATGGCCGGTAGCAGAAAGAGAAGGTACCTGCACCATCTTGCTGAGAACCATGGGATGAAAGCACGGGTGGCACCTGACCCTTGCAGTACCCGCTGGAATTCTTGGTTTGCTGCTGTCCAGTACCACTGCAAGCACTTTGAGGCCTATGCTGGGTTTGTTGAGTCTGAGATACAACTGAGCAAGTCTCCCCCAGATTCCCTTGAAAATCTACAGGACATTTTGAACAGCGACCAAAGGGAGTGCATTAAAGTCCAATTGGACATTGTGGCAGAAAAATGCCAAAGCATTTTAAACCTGATGGAGTTATTCCAGAGTCAGACACCAGTGACCATGAAGGTATATGATTATTTGGAGGACCTCCACATGAACCTAACCAACAATTCAGTCCTGACTGTGGAGTCACTACAACCTTTTCTACAGACCACTGCAGGGGCAAAATTAAGTCTGGCACAGAAAAAAAAGATAACAGCCCAGCTTAATGAAGCTTTTGAACATTCACTAGAAAAGGTGGGCAAATACATGGGGGAGGCCCAGCCAGGCATACAATTCTTGAAACAAGTGCGCCTTTTCAATCCTGCGCGACTCTGCATCCTGCCTAATGAGAAGAGTGCCTATTCAGCCATCCCTGGTTTCAGCGAAGTTCCCGATCAGGAAAATGTAGGCCCAGAAGCAGTGCAGGCATCTGTTTCTGGAGTTATTGACACGGACCTCTTTTGGCGTGGGCTGGCTGACCGCATTCCAGCTCTTTCCCAACTTGCAGCTGTGTACAAGGACTGTGTGACCAGTTCTTCAGATGCTGAAAGGAGCAACAGCATCTACAAAATTATTCTCTCATCAAGACGACGGTCCCTTTCAGAGCAATCGATCCGGGCTTTATTGTTTTTACATTATAACCAGCAGCACAATACTGGTCTAGATTTGGAGTGCTCAGAAGAACTGAACGTACATGGCCAAGATTAACATGCCTTTTAACCAAAACAAATGGGCTGAATTGTAAATAAACAAAATGTACATAGCTCCATGTTGTAAAATAACTCAGACAGTAAGATATCTGTGTTTGGTGTGGAAAAACCCCCAAAATAAAATGCCGCTAAATGCCGCTAAATTTCCATTTTTGTGCCGCTAAATTTTCATTTTTGTGCCGCTAAATTTGCCAATCCATGCCGCTATATCCTGGGGGCCTGTCTTAGAGTATCTCCTGTAAGTACTGTACATCACAGTGGGGGATGGCATTTTGGACAGAGAGCCTGTCTTCTCGTTGTCTTGTGCAGGAGGGGGCGAGGAGCCCAAGATGATACTAGAATACTGCATGCCCACCCCTGTGCCCACCCTGGTGGATCCTGTTCCCTCTCCTGTGATGGCTCCTGCCCTCCCCTCAGTGATGGCTCCTGTCCCCCCATGTGGTGGCTCCAGTCCACCCCCCGCTTGTGATGGCTCCTGTCCCCCCATGTTGTGGCTCCAGTCCACCCCCGCCTGTGATGGCTCTTGTCCCCCCCTGTGGTGGATCCTGTCTCCGCCCTAGGTGGCTTCTGTCCCAGTCCTGGAACGGCCCCTGCAGCGAGGGTGAAGTTCTTGATGGGCCTCTTCTCAAAAGGGCTCAGCTCAAAATTAATATGGAAAGGTGGGCGAGTAAGTAAGTGAAGGGATGGGTGAATGGCTGGATGAATTAGTGAAAGGGTGAATGGATGAATGAAAGATTGAATAAATGGATAATGAGAGAGGATGGATGGATTGATGAGTGAGGGGAAGGATGGAGAGAAAATGTAAATAGCTGGATGTATGGGTGGAAGGGTAGCTGGATGATGAATGAGGGGAAAGATGGATGAGGGGAAGGATGATGGATGAGGAGAAGGATGGATGGATGGATGAGGGGAAGGATAAAGGATGGGATGGATGGATGGGTGAGGGGAAGGATGGATGATGGATGAAAGGAAGGATGGATGAGGGGAAATATGGATGGATGAGGGGATGGATGGATGGATGGATGAGGGCAAGGAAGGATGGATGGATGAGGGGAAGGATGGATGGATGAGGGGATGGATGGATGAGGGGATGGATGGAGGGGAAGGATGGATGGATGGGTGGGTGGGTGAAAGGATGGATGGATGGATGATGAGGGGATGGATGGATGATGAGGGGAAGGATGGATGGATGATGAGGGGGTGGGTGAAAGGATGGATGATAAGGGGAAGGGTGGATGGATGGATGATGAGGGGGTGGGTGAATGGATGGATGGATGATGAGGGAATGGATGGATGATGAGGGGGTGGGTGAAAGGATGGATGGATGATGAGGGGAAGGATGGATGGATGATGAGGGGGAGGGTGGATGGATGATGAGGGGGTGGGTAGAAGGATGGATGGATGATGAGGGAAAAGGATGGATGGATGATGAGGGAAAAGGATGGATGGATGATGAGGGGAAGGACGGATGGATGGATGGATGGATGATGGGTGGGTGAAAGTATGGATGGATGGAGAGTGGGTGGGTGAAAGGATGGATGGATGATGAGGGGGTGGGTGAAAGGATGGATGGATGGATGAGTGGGTGGGTGAAAGGATGGATCAGTGGATTGGATGGTGGGTGGGTGAAAGGATGAGTGGGTGGGTGGGTGGATGGTGGGTGGGTGGACGGTTTGGTGGATAATGGGTGGGTAGGTGGATGAGTGAAATGATGGATGGATTGATGGATTGATAAGTGCAAAGGTGAATGAATGGACGTATGAGTGAAAGGGTGGATGTACGGATGGATGCGTGAGTGAAAGGGAGGGTAGATGGACAAAAGGATGAATAGATGTGTGAAGGAGTGAAATGATAGATGATGAGTGATAGGGTCAATGGATGGATTCATGAGTGGATGAGTAGATGGATGGATGGGTGGGTGGATGGATGGATGGAAGGAAGGATGGCTAAGTGAAAGGGTCGATGGAGAGAGAAAGGGAGGATGGATGGATGACTAAAAGAGTGGATGGGTGGAAGGATTTGTAAGTGAAAGGATGGTTGGATTGGTGAAAGGGTAAATGGCTGAATGGATGAGTGAATGGATGGATGGGATGAAGAGTGGATGGATAAGTGTACAGATGGATAGGGTGAAAGGGTGGATGGATGGATGGATGGATGGATAATGGAGGATGAGTGAAAGGATGGATGAGGGGATGGATGAAGGGATGGATGAGTGAAATGATAGATGGAAGGATACATGATGGATTGGTTTGCAAATGGTTGAATATGTTTGGAAATGGCTGGGCTTACTTATATACTATTGCGCGACCTCTGATGTGTCTGTGAAACGTACCTATTGTCCTGAAGTTTTGTCCTGAATTTTGACCTCCTGTCCTGAATTTGTGTCATGAATTTTGACCCTTTGTCCTGAATTTTTACACTCACCGTCCTGAATTTGCACCAATGCCAGTTGGTCACCCTACTGGGAGCCACACGGACTTAAGTTTTACTCACCTGACCTATGATGCACTCGCACGCGTTGGCGGCTCCGATTTGGAGACTGGGGTGAGGGGGCAAGGTTTTTGTGGGTGTGTTTTTTTTATTGTATGTCATTTTCTATGCTTGTCGATCAGGGCTGATGAGTCAGGCTTGGGTCTGTGGCACTGCTGTTGTGGGGTCTGAGGTAAGGTTTCTTTTCCCTGTGCTGCATATCATTTTTGAAGTGATACTTTGTGCATTTTACTGTGAGTTATTTTGTCATCATAATAATACGGATGGGGGTTCCCAACCCCTAACCCAAAATGTTTAAAAAGGTGTTGTGTTGTGCTGTCTATAACAATGAGGGATGATGGAGGTGCGGGTGGGAGGGTCAGAGATCATTCATGGGTGGCAGGGTCTCAGCAAAACCTGGCCATATGCCAAGGCACCCCAAATTGGGGGAGCCGCACCTATGTCAGTCATGCAGGACCCAGCCCGGGACGTTGGGGGCGGTGGCGTGTGATGCCGCCGCCACAAGCCAGTGTTTAGGATGGGGTCTTGGGTGTTCGGTGACCTGGAATTGATCCAAGCTCTTCCGGCTCGCAGGCTTACCAGTTCGTGCCAGGCCCCCCATAATAGGGGCTGCAGAGGGGCAAAGCTGTCACTTTTCTGCTCCCTGATTCGCCAGGAACACACCGCTGGTCCCCCCGTCCGGGGTATCAGGACCTCTTTTCGTTTGTCCCATCCACCATTCTCTTAGACAGCATATTGCGTGGTTCAATTTTTCTGTCTCATGTTTGCATAAACATTCTCTTTCAGCTTCTTGATGTTTGAAGTTTGCGTCTTGTTAGCTATTTTCTGTTTCCTGTACAGCAATGTTTCTTTTTTAGCTGTAGTGGCGTTTGTTGTATTTATGTTGTATGCTCAGTCTGAGGGTGAGGTAATGATTGGTGGGGCACTTTGGGTCCACATAAGGCATCCTTTTACTTGGGATAGATGGTACGTCCGTCTCATGGGGCCCTCCATGCGGGTTAAGCCTGTTTATTATGCAAGGAGCATCAAGGATTGGGTCCGCCAGGCGGGCACCATATGACTTTTTATGGACAAGGTGGCCTACGATTTGCACATTGGAGGCCTACATTGGAATAGTTGTCGCTTAAGGAGTGTACACACCCTGGAATCATGGTAGTGCTTCTTGGCAGCAACGATTTGGTACACATTGGCAGGAGTGAATTGTTTGAACTGTTGATCACGGAAATGGGCTGGTTGGCAAAGAAACTCCCTCAGTCAATCATTCCTTGGCTCCACATCATCCCATGGTTACAATTGAGAGGGGGGAGAGTCTGTTAGGGCCCTTAACCACTCTGTTAAGTGGATTAATCAGAAGGTTGATAAACTTTTTTGATCACCAAGCCTGCAGGCTGTCTTACATGGGTGCATCCAAGGAGAGCGTTTCTTTGTCCAGGATGGGGTTCACCTCTCTAAACTTGGTAATGAGATATTTTGTGAGAAAATGCTCACAAGGTAGATACATAGACTACTTTGACATGTCCAGCTTGGGGGAGTGGGGGCATGCCAGATAGTAGGTGAACTATGCTGGCCTGTGGCGGGTGAGGTCATGATTGGTGGGGCACTATGGGTCTATAGAAGGCATCCTTTTACTTGGGATAGGTGGTACAGCGGTCTCATAGGGCCCTCCAGAGGGGTGCTTGCAGTAAGTCGGCTATAGGCTGCAGGGTGCCGGCTGTGGGAAGTGCTCTCTGCCAACAGGCCCTTATAGCCAATCCCCCCACTGATGAGTAATCCCCAAGGTAGCACAGGCCCTTGGGGGGATAATGAGGGGCTAAGGGGGTGGCAGAGGTAAGTAGCCTGGTGGGCAGATGAGCCCCATGAACATGCTTACTTGGGGGATATGCACAGGGATGGGCCGCTCCCCCTAGGGAGGGACCCACACAGGTTGACTACTCATGATCTCTCTCGAAGGCCCAATGCTGGATGCACAGAAACAATGCTAGATATGGTTAGGAATTTCTATGCATTAGAGTCTTTGTTAAGGTTAGCCATCAATCATAATTGTAAATAATATTGTACTGTTTAATGAGTTTTCTGAGTTTGATTTTTTTAAGTGATATTGTATCCTTTTTACTGTGAATTATTTTGTCATCATCATAAATATGGCCAGGGGTTCACAACCCCTAACCCAGAAAGTTTTAAAAAGTGTGGTGTTGTGCTGTCTTTAACAAAGGGGGGTGATGAAGGTGCAGGTGGGAGGGTCTGTGGTTATTCAGGGGGGGATGGGCCTCGGCGATACCTGGCCATATAGTTTGGGGTTGGGGGCAGCGAGCCACTCTGTTGCACTGTCTAAAGGTGCTGGCCTGCCACTTCAACCCTTGCTTAGCACAGCTGCTGTGTCTGCTGGTGGGGTGGGAGGTGACAAGCTGCTCTCTTACTGCTGTCTGGTTTTGTGGTGCTTCGCGACTGGCAGAGGGACTGTGCAGGTGCCTCCATTGTCCACTGCCAAGTACCTGACGATGTATAGAGGATCCGGTGTCTCCAAGTTTCTGATCACATAAGTTCTTGATCTTCAACCTAATTTCTTCCAGGGCGAGAGATGGCCGGAAACTGCTTCACAAGCCGTCTATATGCAGTGGGCTCTCATTTGGTGCCTGTGCCCTCTTTATCTGGAACCCCGACCCTCTTATTGACTTATTAATGGGTCACCAACCTTACCTGCCCAATCCGGGCGCTCACTCATGCTGGGTTGACTTCCTTACCTCAGCGATTCGTCACACCCTGACCCAAGTTCTTCCCCTTTGGTGGTCCTTACCTGCACCATTCACTGTACCCTACTATATTCTGACAGATTACTGCTACGCACTTTAGGGCCTGCTTTGTCGTCTGGGTCTGTGCATTAAATCAAAGAATGTAACCAAACTATTATTATTTTTTGCTATTTTGCCCACAACTTGGTGACTGTTTGTGTTATGACGTGGAGGTGGATGGATAACACAGTACTCATCTTAAGAATGTGGCTTCATTAGCCTGTGAGGGGGCCTTTCCACTGCCTCTCTTCCCCCTTTGGTACAGTGGATCATAATGGGAAGGGTGCCAATGCCCACCTTGTAAGTGTGAGCCTTTCTCTGTCCGTGTATCCCTGGCGTCACGGAGAGAGTGAGAAGACATAGCATTACATTAGAATAATAATCATGTTAAGCTGTATGGCATAGGGGATGAGCAACAGTACACATCAAATTTAGCTGAAAAAATCATTAAAAAAAAAACTCTGTGTGGGAAAGTTGTGGGATCACCCGGCTGACACAAATTTCTTACCAACCAGTGGTCCCCCAGGCCCCACAGTGACATAATATTTTACTCGGGAGACTGAGGGGAATGCTGTGTGGTAGGACTTTTGTGCCGGTACGTTGATCCCACACACAAATATGTGGAAAATGTGTTTTGCAGCTAAATTTGAGGTTTGCAGGGGATTCTGGGTAGGAGAACGTTGTGGGATCCACGCAAGCCATACCGCGCTGGACTCCCCTGGGTGTCTAGCTTTTCAGAAATGTGTGTGGTTGGTAGGTTTCCCTTGATGGATGCCGAGCCCGGGGCAAAAAACCCAGATGATCCCCTTGCAAAACCATGTCATTTTGTGATAGGTAATTTTGATGTCTCCTCAATACGTTTTGGGCCCTTGCCTGTCGTGGGTGCTCGGGCCACCCACAAGAGTGAGGCACCATTGTTATCAGAAGGCTTTCGGGAATGCGGGCTGGGTGGAATTTTGTGGATCTACGCAGATTCCAAAACTTTTCATCACAGAAATATGAGGAAAGTGTGTTTTTATTTAACTACATTTGAGGTTTGCAAGGGATTCTGGGTAGTGTGGAAAAGTAAATTTTGCCATGTTCTGTGTCCCTACGTGTCCCCCATCTTATGTTATGTGTGCATGATTAATATGCATATGTATCCCCCATGTTTGATTAAAGACGCAATTATAGTTGTGTCCATCTCTAGTATGCCAGTTTCCAGTTCTCATGAAAACTACGAGTATTAGGCCTATGTAAAGTTACGTTGCCACGTTTCTCAGTGTGCACGTTATTTCATTGTAAAGTCCCCGTTTCTAGGCCTCAAAAGGGGCCCGGACACCAGATTCAGCTTCTGTCTCCTGAACCCTCGCTGAGGAGCGATACAGCCCCCACCTGTATCCTCGACCCTAAACTTACTTCCTGCCTCACAGTGCCCGGCTCGGCCTGGCTCTGCCTACGAGTCTGCCAAGAGTATGTTATGATTCTAGTTATCAGTCCAGCCCTCCTTCTCTGCATTCCTAAGCTACTGAATCGCATCAATAGTTTCCGTCATTGTCTAGCCTTTACGTCTCCATGTAAGAGAAATACTGCATTTACTGGTCATTTAATATTCCTCAACACGCACTACATGTAGAATAATGCATGCATCAGTCTTAGAGTCTGTTAGCCTTTACCCCGATAACTTTTGGATTCTATCAACATGTTCTCTAAACATCAGATACTAGATATTGTTTAGGCACATGTCGCCCTGACTCTCCAGGCTTCAGTCTCTGCTCCTAGCACAGAGTTCATAGCCCCCAGCTTCTCCTAGTAACACGTCATTGTCAGTTTGCGCGCACCATTAGGTTAGAGGTCCCGGCTCCTTAGGTAGCCCCCTCCATGTTTCCGCCCCATTTATGACATACTCTGTTACGTTTACATCACATGTCTATGTATATGCCTTGTTACACCCACTTTCACCCTTATCTTTCGCGACTGCTATTGACCACACCCACTGCTCCGCCTATTGTATTCACTGTAATGCAACTGTTTTAGTATATATGCTTGTGTACTGTTATTAAAGTTAGCGCGCTCATTCCCTGTCCCCCCTGCAGGGCCCTGCCATCCTGTTCCCGTGCAGGTTGTCCTGTTCCTGTCCTTTATGCTGTATTAAACCTGCAAACTCCTACTACCTCGAATCTTGACTCTTATTTATTGAGCTATCTGTTATTATTATGTCCAGTCAAACCTAGATCCGGTATTATTTATTTATATACCACATAATGGCGCCCGAATAGGGACTTGCCCTTTCCCCACGCGCCGGTGAAGCCACGCCGGCCCCCTGACCCTCTGCAGCCGTGACGGAACCATACCGGCCACGTGCAGATATTTCTGCTCCAAGTATCCCTCAGGCCCACGGAGGAGACGGAGGTGGCGGTCCAGCATCCAGACGAGGCGGTGGAGGAATGCGGCGAGTCCCGACCAGAGCCCAAGCCGAGAGTCCAAGGTCCGAGGTATCCGGAGGCCCACCCGTAACAGGAGTCCGAAGTTCGTCCGTCCGGTGTCGAAGCAGTCCAGTCCAGTCCGAGGCCTTCCGTTCTTGCTGCCCGGTGAGTACCGTTGCTGGGGTAGTATCTAGACAGGGTCAATCTTATTGTCTCTGGTCCGTGGGGTTTGGTGGTACACAGATTCCAAAACGAAGTGTCCACTTCGGTGGATGCGGGTCCTGACGTGTCTCTTTATGAGACCGGTGAGTTTCGTACTATTTTAGCAGTACATCTAGTTTCTGTTCTAGTCAGTTCTGTTTCTCGAGAAAGTTCATGTATTCTGTTTTCAGTATTCCAGGTAGTATTCTGTTCGAACTGTTATATTAAATGTTTTTCATGTATTGTAATGTCGTGGTATGAATGTGGAGTAATTATCGTGTTCATTGTGTATTGTAATTGCGTATTGTGTCTAGGTTACAGTTCAGTCATGCCCTTATTTTCTAAACTACGTCAGTTGAAAACTAGAAAAGGTCTGTTAGAAGCAGCAGTTCCTGTCCCGCCTAGGGACAGTCCAGGTCATTTTATGTATCAGAAGCATGGCATAAGTGCCATATTATATCTAGATTTATGGGTAGAGTATACCAAACAGTTAGAAGAAAAGTATAGATGGCCCGTATCAGGCACGTGGGATGCCGAGTGCATCATGCGAGTAGAAGAAGCATTATGGAAAAAGAAAGCCAGACAGTCACAGAAAGATGCCATCGAGTTATGGCGCAAAGAATCTCATAAGAGAACCGAAAAAGAAATCAGAAAGTCAGAATTAAGTAGAGAATCCTTAGAACGAGCCCAAGAAAGGGAATTAATCGAGATAGGTGAACGAGTAAAAACCGAACAGTCAGACAGACAGAGGCATGCCCTTATTAAGGGTATGTATCCTCTTCTTGCCGAGGGCTTGCCAAAAGCAACCCCGGAGGCATCCAGTAATTTTCCGCCACCATTAGTTCCGACTAAGCTACGTCACAAACCGACCGCAGCTGATATTTTCATCTCGTCCTTTTTGGACGACACAGTCCCGGAATATGCAAATCCTGTTCCGCCAGTCCCTGTAAATCAGGCAATTCCTGCTCCCCCAGACACCGGGGCACCCTTTGCAGTACCTGCTACGGTACCCCCGGTCCAGCCTACATTACAATTTCCCGCCGCGCCGGTACGACGAGTATCGGTCGACGATTCCGGTTTAGGGGCCGCAGGAGGAGGTCCTCCTGGTACCCCGCCACCACACCAACGTAGAACGTTGGCCGAGTTACATGAATGTGCGTTACAGCGTACGCCCAAATATAAGTCCGTTGCAGATATCCGACGAGCTCTCACTGAATGCCGCTATGATCCAGTTGCAGGTGATGATAGTACAGTAATATATTCCATCCGTGTAAGACGGGTGACCGGGTATTTGGACACCCTACCGGATATGAAAGGAGATCTAGACAGAATATATCGTTTCATCCGTACAGGGGATGATCCAGAAAGTATTGGCGAAGCCATGTCTCAAAGGAAAGCTGAGATCCAACTCATGCTATTAAAGTTTCTAATTAATTGTTTAATACGAGAACAAGATTCCCCGACTAAAGATCCGGCCGAAATGAGAATCCTGACAAGGTGGAGTGATAATATAGCCGAGGGTAAGCACAGAACCATCAGTAGTATAGAGAGTATGTACAAGAAAATTCGTAAAGAAATAATAAGGTTACACGAGAAACGCAAAGCAGCACAAGTAAGCGAGAAAGAGAATGACTCTTCTCCTGAAGAGGTAGAGGACGAGAATCCCGCCAGAATAGCGTATGTAGGAAAATCTAGATTTCCAGATCGCCATTTACGCCTAGAACACAAGACAGTTTTTCATCATCCAGCACCAGAACAAGGTTCTCTAGAACAAGTATTTCAAGCTACCGATCACATTCTGAAATCACGAATCGGTTATAGTGAATTAAGTACTATGCATGAACAAGAACTAGTCCGATCAGCAGTCCGATGGATTACTGATTCTACCACTTTTCCAGACGAAATAGTGGCACAAATGTTTCTGAAATTGCCCCCAGCCGAGCAACGACTGGTGGGTATGTATATGATTCAGCACCTCATTACTCTGTATGAGGGTCAACATTCTGATCCAGGTCCGTTACATGATGTCCTGAACGAGTTACTCCAGTATAGGTGGAAAGGTCTAGGTACCGATTTAATTAGTGTCATTCTAGAACAGCGCCACAAATATAGAACGTTTTTGAACCCGCATTTTGTTCATGTCTCACCCCCAGAAAGTAAACCCTTTTACATAGACAGACAGAATCCGTTACGAGAAGTACACCCAGTTAGGACAACGGATGGTGAAATGCAACGAGTGTTTGTTTACACCCCGATTACAAAGATGGAACTCTTAGAGATGAAGAAATTAATTCCCTGTCATGACAAAGATCCGAAGGGTTCCACCGAGAATTAAAAGACATGCTCCGTATGGGAGAATACACGTATCCAGATATTATTAAAATGTTAAAAGTCCTGTTGCCCGCAGGGGTATATGAAAAACTCAAGGAAAAAGAATGGGAGGTGGGAGAGAAAAAGATCGATTGGGCAGTTCTAGAAGCTGAAGATAAGATACGAGTACCAGGTACCGGTCTTGGAGAGAAATGTAAAGAATTACCAGAATTGTTAATACAAGTTTTGCCCAGATTATTAGCCACTAAAAAGGAAGACTGGGATGCAATCTCAGCCTGTAAACAGAAACAAGACGAAGACACTAGTGATTTTTATTCTAGATTTGAGAAATGCTTTAGTATTAACAGTGGCCTCAAGACAAGTAGCGAGTCATACCCTCATCTTTTTGTTACTAAATTAGTCGAGAATTCAAGTCCACAAGTTAAGAATCGAGTTTTGAAAGTCGAAAGCACATGGCAAGCTAGTACTCCGTCCCAGATGTTACAGATGCTTCAGTACCACCAGAATAGAATCAGAGAAGAGCAAGAACACGAGAGAAAACGTATGAAAGACACGAAAATGAAAGTACTAGTTGCACAATCTGTTCCTCAAGACAGTCAGAAGAGGGGTACGAATCAAGCCAGTCATCCTGCAGTTCCCGTTAAAGGGACATGCAATTATTGTAAACAGTCAGGTCATTATATAAACGAGTGTGCAGTTCTGAAGCACAATATAGCTACCGGTAAGACTAAAGAAAGACCACGTCCGCCTCGACAAGAACAAGTTTCACAGACTTCTCAGCCACAGAATGCACAACAGACAGTTCCAGCACCGCAGCCTATTGCTGCAACACAGCATGTTACACAGCAGATGTACCAGTATGCACAGTCCGAGTATCCAGAGTATCAGCCATATTCATGAAACAGCCTAGAGAGGGAGGTAGGCTTGCCTCTCATCGAGATACCTGTAGATCAAGAGGGTCCCTATGTGCATAGTCAAGTACTAGGGAAAGACAGAAAGTTTCTGATTGATACAGGGGCAAGTAGGACGACCATCAGTCACGCCGAAGTTCCAGGGGCTCCGCTCTCAGGCTCTAGAAATATTTCCCTTGGATTTTCAGGAAAGCCTATTGTAAACGAGATATCTAAGCCAGTTACTCTAGAAGTAGGTCCATTGTCCCGCACTACTGATCTATTACTTACAAAGTCATGTCCAGAAAATCTGTTAGGTATTAAAACACTGAAAGAATTAGGTGCAGTTATTTGCTGCTCCCCAGAAGGAATACGCCTGTTTCTACGTGACTTCAAGGGTCACTATGTATTACGAGATTTTGATCCAAGATTGTCTAATGTTCCGCAGCATCTATGGGCGCAAGGTCCAACTGATGTAGGTTATATGCAAATCACACCCCATCGTGTGACTCTCAAACCAGGTGTAGTGTTACCACGAATCAGACAGTACAGATTGCCACCTGAGGCTGTAACAGCCTTATCCAAAATTATTGACGAGCTCATCGCTCAAGGAGTAGTTGTAGAAACTGACTCCAATGTATGTAATTCTCCGATCATTCCAGTCATGAAACGTACTGATCCAAATGCACCCCCAGTATATCGATTAGTGATTGACCTTCGAGAACTCAATAAATGTATTATTCCTCAGTACCCAGTTGTCCCAGATATTTCTTCCCTATTGACAGCCATTGATTCCGAAGCCTCATTTTTTACAGTCATAGACCTCAAGAACGCGTTTTTCAGTGTCCCCATTCATCCAGACAGCCAGTTTCTTTTCAGATTTTGTTTAAATGGAAGGAGCTATATGTTCACACGAGCTCCTCAAGGTTTCACAGAAAGTCCTAGTATTTACAGTCAAGCACTTAAGAGACAACTAGACAATATTCACATGCCAACTGACACTGCCCTACTCCAGTATGTCGATGATCTACTGATCACAGCCCGTTCTGAACGTGCTTGCGAGCGAGCATCACTTACAGTCTTGTATTTCCTTGCCGAGATGGGGCACAAGGTGTCCCCTTCGAAGCTTCAATTCTGTGTCCAGCAAGTGATCTATTTAGGCCACTTACTGTCCAAGAGGGGTAGGCAGTTGACACCCGACCGTATCCAGTTAATAGCGAGTCTTCCTCAGCCCAAGACCCAGAAGGAGGTACGTGCTTTTATCGGCCTCACTTCTTATTGCAGACAATGGATTCCTCAGTATGCATTCCTAGCCAAACCACTGATACAGTTAACGACACAGGAGGCAGCCGTATCGACTGTCCTCTCTTGGACATCTGAACATACACTTAGTTTCAATGAGTTAAAGAAAGCCTTATGCCAAGCTCCAGTTCTAGCTATACCGAACTACAGTAAGCCTTTTACACTTTTTGTCACTGAACGTGAAGGTACAGCATTATCTGTTCTCACACAAGATCAAGCAGGACAATACAAGCCTTGTGCTTATTTTTCGAGCACACTAGATCCTGTAGCCCAGGCTCTGCCTGCGTGCCTCAAGTCAGTTGCAGCCACAGCACTAGCTATCAGACAAAGTGATTCCATAGTATTAGGACATTCCTTGACAGTACAAGTTCCACACTCCGTGGAAGTTCTTTTAAACCGAACACAGACTCAGCACTTGACAATTGCACGTTTAACAGGTTATGAATTGACACTGTTCCAGCCACACATAGAAATCAGACGCTGCAACGTTCTAAATCCTGCTACACTGTTACCGTCAGTTAATTCGAATCCTGCCACACACGACTGTGTGGAAGTAGTTAACACTATGACTAAGCCAAGACAAGATCTGACAGATATTCCATTACCAGATCCCGACCTGACACTTTATGTGGATGGTTCATGTATGAGAACAAGTACAGGAGAACTAGTAGCCGCGTATGCAGTGACTACTGACACTGAAGTTATAGAAACACACCGTATTGACACCCTGTCTGCTCAAGCAGCAGAGCTAGTTGCTCTGACCCAAGCCTGCATACACGCTAAGAACCTGAAAGTTAATGTTTACACAGATTCACGCTACGCATTCGGAGTTGTACACGACTTTGGAGTGCTCTGGCAGGAGAGAGGTTTCATGACTTCTCATGGAACCAAGATTCAGCATGGTCTCCTTATTCAAGCTCTGTTAGATGCCATACACTTACCGACATCTATTGCTATCATGAAATGCAAAGCACATACGAAAGTTACTGATATCATTTCTCAAGGTAACGATCTAGCAGATCGCACAGCCAAGCTTACAGCACAGACTCCAGACATTCCAGTTAATCCGACACAGACACATACTCCAGATCCGACTACTTGTATGACAGTTAAGGACCCCACTCAAGATGTCATAGATATCCAGTTACATGCTACTCCTGATGAAATCAAGAAATGGTCCGAACAAGGAGGGGTCCAGACAGATCAGGGATGGGTAACGAAGGGAAAAGCCACATGGTTTCTCCCCGACTCTATGGTTCAAGTCATTATCAATACCGCACATAGTCCAGCACATTTAGGAGAAAAAGCTATGTTAGATAGTATCCAGAACATTTGGTCCAACAAGCATTTACGAGCTGCAGCCAAGCAGAAAGTCCGTACCTGTATGATATGTTGCCAGTTTAATCCAGGTAAAAGTGTCCCGGTGGAACAAGGTGGATTCCAGCCCCCTGACCACCCTTTTGAAGTCCTCCAGATGGATTATATTCAGATGGAGCGATGTCGAGGTTTCAAGTATGTCCTTGTAGTTGTATGCGCTTTGTCCAGGTGGACAGAAGCATATCCAGTCCCAGATTACACAGCCACGACCACTGCCAAGCAGTTGGTTCGTGAATTCTTCCCCCGCTACGGACTCCCTAGAGTCGTATATTCTGACAACGGCCAGCCATTCTCATCTGAGCTCATGAAACACGTTTCCCTTCTGTTAGGGTACCAGTGGAAGTTCCATTGTGTACGCCATCCTGAAGCAGCCGGTCTCGTAGAGAGACATAATCAGACCCTGAAAATCCGTATTGCTAAAATATGTAAAGAGAAAGGTGTGGACTGGCTAGTAGCTCTGCCAGTCGCTTTGTTTTATATGCGCATGGTCGCACATTCCAGATCAGGTCTGTCCCCGTACGAGGTCGTATTCGGCCGCCCCTCTAATATGTGGGGTACACCTAGACCTCGAAGTATTACCGATGTTTCAAGTAATATGCTGACAGATTACCTAGCTTCCTTGATGTCTGCCCTACACTCTTGTCGTTCACAGGTTGCCGCCGCATTTCCAGACAATACCGAGGTGGCACCGCATGAAATCGTTCCCGGATGCATGGTTCTTGTGAGGAACTTTGATCGTTCAAGTCCGCTGGAGCCCCGCTGGAAAGAACCCAAACAGGTCCTCCTGGCCACCCGTACTGCCGTCAAGTTGGAAGGCAGGAAGGGCTGGGTCCATTTGTCACATGTGAAAAGATTTTTTGGATTGAAGTCTGTTACCAAGAACATTACCGAGGATTTGAAAGACTGCCAAAGTACTATTCTTAAGGACTGTCCCGCAAAAGACTATGATACGAATCCCTCCCTGTTAGAGAAAACTCCGCAACAGGAGTATAAGCTAAAATTAAGGTCTAGTAAAATAAGTCAGCCAGTTTGATTGTCTAAGTCCTCCCCTAGGTGAAACGGTTAGACCGGTTTCTGACATGTATAAAATAGACCCCCATAGTGAGAGAGTTAGTCAAAACTCAATCCGATGTATCGTTTTTCTAAGCTTCATATTGTTTTTCAGCCTTATGTTTACCTGCACAGGTTATGCATTTTATTTGTATTTTCCAGTTCCTCATGTAAATAAGTCTTCTATTGCTACAGTAGAGCACACGTTTAGTGATCTGCCTCCTCATGAACTCTCTTATCGTCTTGCTATGCGTAATAATTCCTTTGTCCGCATGTTACATTATTCACACCAGACCAGCAATGCCACTAATTGTTGGGTGTGTGGTCGACTCCCCCCTTTCCAGACACCGAAGGGAGTTCTGCCACTCTTTCCTTATCCATTTTCACATAATGGTTCGTGTGGAGCATGGTCCACGTTAACGTCGTCCTCAACAGATATGTCTTTTCTTACCAGTACATGTTTTCCAGACAAGCAAGGTCTTCCCCACAGAACAGGGTTAGATCTAGAGAATGAAGTTTATAATTTGGGTAATTATTCTTCGAATTTCATGGTCCTGAATGTTCAGTCTGATTCTACTCCAGACTTACCTGCTATGTCAGTACTACCAGTTAAAGGCGAATTATGTGTCCGAAAGAATGGTTCCGTACATGTAGGACATAGTGATTGTACTACTATTGTCAAGTATAGTGACAGTAGGAAATCTATTTTCAAAGCTTCACGTCATTCCTATTTTGTTTGTGGTCAACCCGCATATGTTCATCTGCCCCTCGATTGGGATGGTACCTGTTACATTGCCTTCCTACTGCCACCAGTTTTTCTAGCCCCACCTGACTATCATAGGAATTCCCACCTAGTACACACTAGACACAAGAGAGATCTCCCGATTGTCGATTATACTGAAACTGCTCTAGAGCAATACATAGATATCAATAAAGGTGTCTTCCCCTACTTAGGTACTGTCGTGAATAGTAAACTGATACGTAGATTAACGAGAACCCTTGAAGCAGTAGTGATTGAGACTACTTCTGCTCTAAGTAACTTAACCGAAGAGCAATCCTTTATGAGAATTGTCGTGCTCCAGAATCGTCTCGTCCTTGACGTCATACTGGCCGATAGGGGCGAGGCCTGTAGAGTCATCGGATCTAGTTGCTGCATTTTCATTCCTAATAACGCGCCGTCTGTTTATTCAGCTATAACCAGACTCCATAATATTGCCCATATGTTACACCAAGATCCAGGCACCTGGACATGGTCCGGTTGGTTCTGGAATATAATTTCCGCCTGGGGATGGAAAGTATTGTCATTTCTAGATATTGCAGTAGCGATCATATTCAGTTGCTGCCTCTGTATACAATGTTATTTACAACAAGGGGTGGTGATGGACAGAGTCTCTGAATTAAGCAGAGTACTCTCACCCAGTCAAGAGATCAGGGCTAGATCCAACACCGTTTTTTAGCTCATTGCACCATCCCAGTTTTCAGAAACTGGCTGTATGCAAATTAGTCTGTCCCTGGCCCAGTGCATCATGGGAACAGGGCAGACCAGACTACAAAAGCCAATTCTTACACTGGGAAGGAAACAAGCTTCCGGGGACCGGTTTCTGCCATTTCAGGCGTCTTCGGCCCGGCTTGCTTGAATCCTGATGGTGCACCACCCCCTTTTCTGTATCGTTTTTGGCCACTATAGGTGTGGCAGGGTATACTCAGACATGAGTCCCTTTCTCACTGCTCCATCAGGATTCAAGCAAGCCGGGCCGAAGAGGCTGAAATGCCAGAAACCGGTCCCCGGTAGCTTGTCTCCTTTCTGGTGAAGAATTGGCTTGGTAGTTTGGTCTGCCCTGTTCCCATGATGCACTGGGCCAGGGACAGACTAATTTGCATATAGCCAGGTTCTGAGCTGGGATGGGGCAGTGAGATAAATAACGGTGATGGATCAAGCCCTGATCTTTGGACTGGGTAAGAGTGGTCTGCTTAATTCAGACACTCTGTTCATCACCACCCCCTTTTCTGTATCGTTTTTGGCCACTATAGGTGTGGCAGGGTATACTCAGACATGAGTCCCTTTCTCACTGCTCCATCAGGATTCAAGCAAGCCGGGCCGAAGAGGCTGAAATGCCAGAAACCGGTCCCCGGTAGCTTGTCTCCTTTCTGGTGAAGAATTGGCTTGGTAGTTTGGTCTGCCCTGTTCCCATGATGCACTGGGCCAGGGACAGACTAATTTGCATATAGCCAGGTTCTGAGCTGGGATGGGGCAGTGAGATAAATAACGGTGATGGATCAAGCCCTGATCTTTGGACTGGGTAAGAGTGGTCTGCTTAATTCAGACACTCTGTTCATCACCACCGCCTTTTCTGTATCGTTTTTGGCCACTATAGGTGTGGCAGGGTATACTCAGACATGAGTCCCTTTCTCACTGCTCCATCAGGATTCAAGCAAGCCGGGCCGAAGAGGCTGAAATGCCAGAAACCGGTCCCCGGTAGCTTGTCTCCTTTCTGGTGAAGAATTGGCTTGGTAGTTTGGTCTGCCCTGTTCCCATGATGCACTGGGCCAGGGACAGACTAATTTGCATATAGCCAGGTTCTGAGCTGGGATGGGGCAGTGAGATAAATAACGGTGATGGATCAAGCCCTGATCTTTGGACTGGGTAAGAGTGGTCTGCTTAATTCAGACACTCTGTTCATCACCACCCCCTTTTCTGTATCGTTTTTGGCCACTATAGGTGTGGCAGGGCATACTCAGACATGAGTCCCTTTCTCACTGCTCCATCAGGATTCAAGCAAGCCGGGCCGAAGAGGCTGAAATGCCAGAAACCGGTCCCCGGTAGCTTGTCTCCTTTCTGGTGAAGAATTGGCTTGGTAGTTTGGTCTGCCCTGTTCCCATGATGCACTGGGCCAGGGACAGACTAATTTGCATATAGCCAGGTTCTGAGCTGGGATGGGGCAGTGAGATAAATAACGGTGATGGATCAAGCCCTGATCTTTGGACTGGGTAAGAGTGGTCTGCTTAATTCAGACACTCTGTTCATCACCACCCCCTTTTCTGTATCGTTTTTGGCCACTATAGGTGTGGCAGGGTATACTCAGACATGAGTCCCTTTCTCACTGCTCCATCAGGATTCAAGCAAGCCGGGCCGAAGAGGCTGAAATGCCAGAAACCGGTCCCCGGTAGCTTGTCTCCTTTCTGGTGAAGAATTGGCTTGGTAGTTTGGTCTGCCCTGTTCCCATGATGCACTGGGCCAGGGACAGACTAATTTGCATATAGCCAGGTTCTGAGCTGGGATGGGGCAGTGAGATAAATAACGGTGATGGATCAAGCCCTGATCTTTGGACTGGGTAAGAGTGGTCTGCTTAATTCAGACACTCTGTTCATCACCACCCCCTTTTCTGTATCTGTATACAATGTGGCCCTGCGATTTGCGGCATTTGTGCTACCTCTTGTATTCCTAGTCCCAAGTCCCGTTCTAAATCCAGTTCCAAGAAAATTCGAGACGAGCAAATGATACTGTATGAAATGATAGATGGTATTATGAATATTGATGTTTCCTGATGGAAACGTAGTGACAAGGAGGGAATGTGGAAAAGTAAATTTTGCCATGTTCTGTGTCCCTACGTGTCCCCCATCTTATGTTATGTGTGCATGATTAATATGCATATGTATCCCCCATGTTTGATTAAAGACGCAATTATAGTTGTGTCCATCTCTAGTATGCCAGTTTCCAGTTCTCATGAAAACTACGAGTATTAGGCCTATGTAAAGTTACGTTGCCACGTTTCTCAGTGTGCACGTTATTTCATTGTAAAGTCCCCGTTTCTAGGCCTCAAAAGGGGCCCGGACACCAGATTCAGCTTCTGTCTCCTGAACCCTCGCTGAGGAGCGATACAGCCCCCACCTGTATCCTCGACCCTTCACTTACTTCCTGCCTCACAGTGCCCGGCTCGGCCTGGCTCTGCCTACGAGTCTGCCAAGAGTATGTTATGATTCTAGTTATCAGTCCAGCCCTCCTTCTCTGCATTCCTAAGCTACTGAATCGCATCAATAGTTTCCGTCATTGTCTAGCCTTTACGTCTCCATGTAAGAGAAATACTGCATTTACTGGTCATTTAATATTCCTCAACACGCACTACATGTAGAATAATGCATGCATCAGTCTTAGAGTCTGTTAGCCTTTACCCCGATAACTTTTGGATTCTATCAACATGTTCTCTAAACATCAGATACTAGATATTGTTTAGGCACATGTCGCCCTGACTCTCCAGGCTTCAGTCTCTGCTCCTAGCACAGAGTTCATAGCCCCCAGCTTCTCCTAGTAACACGTCATTCTCAGTTTGCGCGCACCATTAGGTTAGAGGTCCCGGCTCCTTAGGTAGCCCCCTCCATGTTTCCGCCCCATTTATGACATACTCTGTTACGTTTACATCACATGTCTATGTATACGCCTTGTTACACCCACTTTCACCCTTATCTTTCGCGACTGCTATTGACCACACCCACTGCTCCGCCTATTGTATTCACTGTAATGCAACTGTTTTAGTATATATGCTTGTGTACTGTTATTAAAGTTAGCGCGCTCATTCCCTGTCCCCCCTGCAGGGCCCTGCCATCCTGTTCCCGTGCAGGTTGTCCTGTTCCTGTCCTTTATGCTGTATTAAACCTGCAAACTCCTACTACCTCGAATCTTGACTCTTATTTATTGAGCTATCTGTTATTATTATGTCCAGTCAAACCTAGATCCGGTATTATTTATTTATATACCACAGTAGGAACGCGTTGGGGGATCCACGCAAGCCATCCCTCGCTGGACTCCTCAGGGTGTCTAGTTTCCAGAATTGTGTTGGTTTGGTCGGTTATACTAGATGGCCGCCGAGCCCATTTTGTGATAGGTAAACGTGATGTCTCCTCAATAAGTTTTGGGCCCTGGCCTGTTGCGGGTACTTGGGCCACCCACAAGAGTGAGGTACCATTTTTACCAGGAGACTTGTGGGAACGCTGGGTGGTAGGAAATTTGTGTCAGACCGTAGATCCCACAACTTTCCCATACAGAAATTTGAGAAAAAAGTGATTTTTCCAGATAAGTTTGAGGTTTGCAGGGCATTCTGGGTAGGAAAACGTTGGTGGGTCCACGCAAGCCATACCTCGCTGGACTCCCCAGGTGTCTAGTTTTCAGAAATGTGTGGGTTTTTTAGGTTTCCCTAGATGGCTGCTGAATCTGGGCCAAAAACCCAGGTAACCCCCATGCAAAACCAGATTGTTTTGTGATGGGTAATTTTGATGGCTCGTCAATACGTTTTGGGCCCTTGCCTGTTGTGGGTGCTTGGGCCACCCACACGAGTGAGGCACCATTTTCATCAGAAAGCTTTCGGGAATGCGGGTGGGTGGAATTTTGTGGCTCCACGCAGATTCCAGAACTTTCCATCACAGAAATATGAGGAAAGTGTGTTTTTGTTTAACTAAGTTTGAGGTTTGCAAGGGATTCTGGGTAATAGAACCTGGTGAGAGGCACACAAGTCACCCCATTCTGTATTTCCCATGATGTCTAGTTTTAAAAAATGTACAGGTTTGCTAGGTTTCCCTAGGTGCCGTCCGCGCTAAGGCCCAAAATCCACTGGTAGGCACATAGCAAACAAAAAGTCAGTGTCTAGTGGGCTTTTTGCCGCCCTGTGATGGATGTGGGGGAATAGCCCTGATATGCCCCCATGGGGGGCAGAAAGACTGTAGATATATTTTTGTGGGGTCGGGGCATTAGTATGCCTATTCTGGGCAAACCCCATGTATAAAAAAGCCAATGTAATCGCTGGTGCCTAGTGGGCTCTCTGCCAGTCCCCAGGGGGGTGGGGTGGAGGGGGCAGATCAGGGGCTACTACCCCCATCTGCCTCCTGGGGGAGCAGAAAGACTGTTATTTTTTTGGGGTGGTGGGGGCATTGGCATGCCCATTCTGGGAAGCCCCCACCCCTGAATTTTGAAAACAAATATTCTCTGATGCCCAGTGGGCTTTCTGCCCCCGGGAGCCCAAGTAAGGGGCTATTGCCCCCATATGCCCCCACCACTATGTATAAAAAAAGTTATAATCCCTGGTGCCTAGTGGGCTTTCTGCCCCCTCAGGGGAGGATCAGGGGCCACTGCCCATATCTGCCCCTTGGGGGGGGGGGGCAGAAAGAATGTGGCATTTTTTTGAAGGTGCGGGCATTGGCATGGCCATTCTGGGCAGCCCCCAACCCCTAAATCAAATCCCTGGCTTCTAGTGGTCTTTCTGTCCCGGGGGGGGTGGGGGGCAGATTAGGGGATACTGCCCCCCAGGGAGGGCAGAAAGACTAGAAGTTTGCTGAGGGGGGTTGGGGGCATTCGCATGCCCATCTTGGGCAGCCCCCACCCCTAAATCAAAATTTTAAAAAATCCCCGGCTTCTAGTGGGCTTTCTGCCTGGCTGAGGGTCAGAAAGACTTGAATTTCGCTGGTGAGGGGAGGGCATTGTCATGCCCATTTCGGGCAGCACCTACCCCTACAGCAGTACAACAAAAATCCCTGGATCTAGTGAGCTTTCTGCCCCCTGGAGGGGCAGAAAGACTGGGATTTTGCTGAGGAGGGTGGGGACATTGGCATGCCCATCTTGGGCAGTCCCCACCCCTAAATCAAAGAACAAAAACCCATGGCTTCTAAGTGGGCTTTTTGCCCCCCCCTGGGAGGCAGATAAGGGGCTACCACCCCCGGGTGGACAGAAAAACTATAACTTCGTGGGGGCATTGTCATACCCATCTTGGGCGCCCCCCACCACTATAGCGATATAATTAAAAAGATACATGGATCTAGTGGGCTTTCTGCCCTCCATGGGGGGCATATAGGGGGCTGCTGCCCCCATCAGCCTCCGGGGGGGCATAAAGACTGAATATTGCTCTCCTAAAAAATTGGGGGAGCAAAGGCCCTTGCCCAAGGGACCGCTCCCACTCCCTGGTGTCTAGTCGGTGCACCCCTGCTTGGGGATTGCCTTTCTGTGGCCATCTCCAAGCAGGGATCCACTAGGGAGGGGTACCATTGGAAAGGGTCGATTCTCCCCTTTCCAATGATGTAGTGTCGTTCTATCAAATAAGGGACGGACACTATATTCGTATAAAGGAGCTTTATTTATCACGTCTGTTCAGTACCTCGTTCCTACTCTAACTGCCCATCTAGCCCGTCCGTGGCTCCTCCCGTTCCTGTTCCTAGCTCCACCCCCCAAACACTAGACTGCATTGCACAGTGTTACATCTCCCCCTTTCTTAACAAAATGAAATTTACTTCTACCCTGTTCGTAATTCTTCAATCAGCCACATAAGTCGGCAGACAGTCTGTTTGGGCCGCAGGAATATGTCTCCATGTATGGGCTCAGATTCAGTCCGTTCTTCAAGCATCAGTAATGTCGAATAAGTGGTGGGCCTGTCTTTGGTCGATCTTTCTGTTGTCTTAACACGAGCATCCTTGACCACGGGAGTGCACCTTTGAAAATGCGAGCCATTGCGTGTGAACCGCTTGTTCTCAAATTCCACAGTTATCATGGTTCCTTTTTGCTTTTTGCTGTGTGACTGCTGATGTCTCAGCTCGGTAGTGGCAGTCGGTTCTCCTTTGTGACGCTTGTTTTTCTAGGCATTCGCTTGTAATTTCACTTCTTTTGTCCTTTCGGTCAGGGGCAGCAATGCCCTCGTGTTCACAGTCCTGCGTATCAGACGATAAGGCATTATCTGAACTGAGTGTCCTGGTTCGGTTTTGGGACTCATTTTCTGGCTCTGTTTGTCCTATCCGCTCCCACTCGCGTTTGGGAATGTTGAACTCTTTGAACATCGGGGCATGGGCAAGTTCCGCTCTCGTCCCCTTTTGTCTTCGTGATGAGGATCTATCTTTGTCAACACACTTTGCCTTCCTGACAGAGTGATGAGACAGTCCTTTCCCAAACCAGTGGGTAGCGTCCCGTATGTTTGTTTTTCTTCTGCAAGCCCTTTGAGTCAACCTCGCAGACCCCATCAGAGGTGACGGTATACTATTCAGGTCTGGATATAACTGTGATTGACATGACGGGTTGCCTGATGGGGTGGTGGAATATTCCAAGTCCTCAGCATGAAATATGTTGCTTTGGACGGGGAGAACGTTCTCTGATTCCATTGTGCATTAGGATGATTGATGCCATGGGTGTTGTTGTGAACTTGATTCTATTGATCCGAGTGACTGTATCAACATGCCTTCTGAATGGGGGAAGTCTTTTGCTGATTTCTTTTGAGACCGTTCTTTCAAGTGTGTTTTGACTGGTAAATTTCTTGAGCTGGTAAGCCGTGACAAACTGCTCTTAGAGTCGGAGCTATCTTTGGGACGTTTCTTAGGGTATGTCTCTCGACATGTATTTTGCACTGTTACAGTGGAGAGATTGTTTGATAGCCAAGCGTTTATTTCTTTTGTTTGATCCCAAAGCATTTTGTCTCTGCCCCTCTCGTATGGTGTTACTTGTCTCCTCTCAGTTACCTCGTTGCCACGGGTGTCCTGAGTGTATTTACCTATCCCTTTCTGATGTCTGAGTGAATCACCCCGTCTTATGTGGTTTGTGTCTTCGTCTCGCTTGTTGGGTGCACTGACGTCTGTGCCATGGGTGTGACGTAGCTCACTGCTTGATGCTTCTTCTGACTTGTCTACAAAGTTTGCTGGACAATGGGTTGCTCGGGTGTGCTCGTGTACCGGTTCCCAGGGTTGGCATGACTGGTCCAATCTTCTGTAGTTTGTCTTTCCTCCTTCACACTGGTTGAGCAGTCTGTCATCTGTTCCGTTTGTGTGGTCTGTCCCACTTGATGCTTCTTCCGAATAGTTTGTACCGTTTTGTGAATGATTCCTTGAAGGTGAATGACTCCTTGAGGTTGAACGACTCCTTGAGGTTGAATGAGTGAGGCTGTCATAATCCTGGGTCATCCCGGTCTTGTGTTTGCCATCCTCCACTGTCTTTTGTATTGTTGACTCAAGGTATTTCATGTCACTTGTTCTCTCCTGCTGTCTTATCTCTTGTCTGCCTTCGCCCTCCCTCTTTCTGGTTTTAGTTGTTTCTTGGGTTTTATTCACAGACATGAGGGATCTCTCCTTTCTTTTATCTTCGTTTCTCGCATTCGGGTGCAATTCTTTTGCTAATTTTCTTGCTTTGGCCCACACTCCAACTTCGGCCCTCCTGATGATTTCCTTTAGCGAGAACTGCCCTTGAAGGATCTTGCGCTTTGTGCCAGGTGATGAACAGCCCTCAATTACCCGGAGACGAATTGCTTCCTCATTAGTGAATGTATTGAATTGGCAGTATTGTACCAAATTTTGTAACCTTGTTATGAAGTTTGGTAATGATTCCCTTTGTGCCTGCCGTGCTGCGTTGAAGACGATGCGTTCATGATCTACGTCTTCCTTTGTGTTGAAATGAGTGAGTAGCGTCTCTTTGAGTTTGCTATATGTCTCTGTGTCCTTTGCTGAAAACATTCTGATTAAGCGTCGGCCTTCGTGACCCACCAGTTGAAGTAGTAGTAGTAGACGTTTGCCATCCCTTCGCTCTCCAGTTGTTTCAAGAAATGCACCCAGTGATTCCAGCCACCGGTTCCATCTGGGACCCAAATTCTGGTTGCCTGCCTTTGTCACTGGGGGTGGTAGTCCAATGCAGGTGTTAGATTTATGTGTTTCCTTTCTCACCAACATGATAGTGGAATGCGTTGGTATGAAGATATCACAGGACTGTTCCCTATGCTTCCCGTACTATTTGATGACCCTCTGCGGTCGAGATCTTTTGTATAGTTACTTTCTTTGATTTTGTGAGCGACTCACTCACAGGTGACCACTGTAATGTGTCCGCAAGCTTCACCTTTCCCTTTCACAACCATCGTGTCACAGGGAGTTCCCGCTTTCTTTAATGCCGCATGCTAGCTGCAGGTGTTTTGTGCTTCGTCAGCACTGGTACTTGGCGATGTCGCCGTCTTGTTCTTGTATTTCTTTTTTGTTGGCTCTGGAAATTTACTCTGGGACTTGTATTTGTTCGTGCTTGTTGCATTCCAGATTTGCATTCGCTCGGGCTTGTTGCATTTGAAGCTTGCATGGGCTGGTGCTTGTTGCATTCACAATTGGCATTTGCTTGTGTGTGTTGCATTTAGGGTTTGTATTTACTTGCGCTTCTTGTGTTCACGCCTTGCATTTCCTTGTGCTTGTTTTACGTCTGGCGCTGGCATTTGCTTGTGCTTGTCTACTTCAGAACTTGCAGTTGCTTGTGTTTGTTTACATGTGAAGCTTGCATTTCCTTGTGCTTGTTTAGTTCAGTCTTGTCTCTACTCGTGCTTATTGCTTTTACGATTTGTATTTGCTCGTGCTTGTTGCGTTCAGGAGTTGCATTTCCTAGCGCTTGTTGTATTTAAACCTTGCATTTGCCTGTAATTATTACATTCGGAATTTGCATTTGCTTTAGCTTGTTGAATTTATCTGTGACTCTATCTCTTGTATTTGCTTGTGTTTGTTGACTTTTGCCACTGCCTGACTTCAAAATGGCCGCTCAGTATCTTTAACATGGGATGGGAGCAGAATGCCTGACTCCAAAATGGCCGCCGCTGTGGAAATCTCGTTTTCAACGAGACTTGGCCGTTCTTTCTTATCTTTTCACCGGAAACACCACATTTATCGGCGCTCTCGATCCCACTCACCGTCGGTTGCAGCCAGTGTTCATTGCCGGAACACCGCTCCAGGTAAGGCAGCAATTTTCTTCTTTGTGCTTTTCCTTTCCGTTTCTTTTGCCGCCGGGGTGGGCTCCCGGTGGGCAAACAGGCAAGATGCTCTAGCCCCACATGCTGGGCGAGCTCCAATTCTTCCGCCGCCGGGGTGGGCTCCCGGTAGGCAAACGGGAAAGACGCTCTAGCCCCACACGCGGGGCGAGCTCCAGTTATTCCGCCGCCGGGGTGGGCTCCCGGTGGGCGGGCAAACAACACGCTCCAGCCCCCACACGTGGGGCGAGCTCCGGGCCGGCCGAACACCACCGTATAACTGGGGTTTGAAACCTTTCCTGGGCTCCCGTGTCTCGGCGCGCGACAGCACCTTTGCAGATCCGCTCCACTTGGCTTCCCGACCACGGAGCTTCGGCGCAGATGATGCGAGGCTGGCGGCTTTAGGTTCCGCCGCGGCACTCGCTCAGGGCACACTCGTCGCGACAGCGACCTCACACGCGTGCCTCACAGGACGGGTCACAGCTCCTGGGATGTGTTCAGTCACACAGTGCGATCATCCCACCCTCGTCGCCAGCTGTAGTGTCGTCCTATCAAATAAGGGACGGACACTATATTCGTATTGTTCCAGCGCTCTAACAGAAATTCTTTATAAATGATGTCACAATCTACTATTACACTTACCAATCAAAACCAGGCCCATAAGAAACAACAGAGCAGCTGAAACATTGAGGCGAATGGATCTGATATGTTGTTATTAAACTCTTTTCAATAAACAAGACCAGCTTGTCATTTTAAAGTTTATTTTAAAATTCTTAAAATTGCATAAACTTTATTAGTTCTTTATTAATATCAAACATTTAATTTTAATAAGTATGCTTTATTGCATTAATCATTAGTTCAAATTCTGGCAGTTCAACATTGTATGAAATAATGAATTTAAAGAAAAGATAGCTCTAAACCCTAAGTTAGCTTTCTGACCTGAAAAGGAAAATAATGAATAAACAGTTGAATGCTTACAAGTCACACCGTGATCCATATCGGACTTCCAGCCAGCGGGCAGTGCCGTGAGGGAAACGGCCGAGGTGTAAGCACGCCGGGAGGCTGCAGGAGGCGGTCAGCGTCATCGGACCACACTCCCCAGCAACCTCTTGGGCGGCGGCGCGCCCGTGACGCGTCCAGAGCGCCCGGAGGCGCCAGTAAAAGCCTGACCCCCCGGGAGCCCAGAGGGGGAACACCGTGATCCATATCGGACTTCCAGCCAGCGGGCAGTGCCGTGAGGGAAACGGCCGAGGTGTAAGCACGCCGGGAGGCTGCAGGAGGCGGTCAGCGTCATCGGACCACACTCCCCAGCAACCTCTTGGGCGGCGGCGCGCCCGTGACGCGTCCAGAGCGCCCGGAGGCGCCAGTAAAAGCCTGACCCCCCGGGAGCCCAGAGGGGGAACACCGTGATCCATATCGGACTTCCAGCCAGCGGGCAGTGCCGTGAGGGAAACGGCCGAGGTGTAAGCACGCCGGGAGGCTGCAGGAGGCGGTCAGCGTCATCGGACCACACTCCCCAGCAACCTCTTGGGCGGCGGCTCGCCCGTGACGCGTCCAGAGTGCCCGGAGGCGCCAGTAAAAGCCTGACCCCCCGGGAGCCCAGAGGGGGAACACCGTGATCCATATCGGACTTCCAGCCAGCGGGCAGTGCTGTGAGGGAAACGGCCGAGGTGTAAGCACGCCGGGAGGCTGCAGGAGGCGGTCAGCGTCATCGGACCACACTCCCCAGCAACCTCTTGGGCGGCGGCGCGCCCGTGACGCGTCCAGAGCACCCGGAGGCGCCAGTAAAAGCCTGACACCCCCTCTCGCCCCGCGAGTCGCGCGCGGGCGTCGCCGGGCTGAGCCCGGGCAGAGGGCGGGCTGGGCCACGTCCCTTTCTACCTGCAGTGAGTACAACCATGTCAACCCGTTCTGGAAAATTGCTGAGGAACGTGGGTGAGAGGGGAGGTGCTAGTGGGAGCCCCGTGATTGGAACTATGGACCGTTTTATCACCAGGGTGGCGGCAGTAATAGATAAGGAGATTGCCATGTCAGAGCGCCGCCTATCTGAGGTTTACCTCCCTTCCAGACGATCATCCTTGGGTACCGCTGCACAGGCCCTGACACCGGCTTGTGAGCGGGCTCAACCTGTCTCCCCCGAGGACTTCCCGGGTTGCTCCATAGACCCCCCTCAGCTCCTTGACATAGAGCTTAACATAGACAGGTTGGAGCATTTGGCTGCGCTTCTACCTAGTGGCATCGAAGAAGTGGGTGGCTCCAGTACATCCACTCCACCAGGATCACCTTTGCCCCAAAATATTGTTATAACACGCTCATCACTGCTAACACCACCAATCCCCGCTATAGTAATTCCAGATGGGGTGCCTAGTGTATCTGAAATTGCTGCATGTAACCAGAATAAGAGGGCAAAAAAAAAGGCAGGTTATCGTAAAAAGGGTAGATTGGTGAGACAGGCCGCACTCTATCAAAGGTCAAGAAAGCCCTGCCCAGGTGGGAAACATGCAAAGGCCCTGCTTCTAGAAGATAAAGTCGAGGTAGCGGGGGATGCTGTGGTCACTCCGAAGGGATCGCCTATTAGCGTTAGTACTGAAAATGGCCCCAACGTTACCGACTCAGTGACTATCGAATTTATTTTTGAGAGGGTAACTAGTCTCTTGATGCCCTTACTTACCCAGGTTAAGGGCCTCGGGGCTAGAATAGACAAACTTGAGCAATCAACCCTTGATGGGTTTTACTCACTCAAAACCACATTCAAACAGTTAAAAAGAGTGAGCGATAATCAGGACATGGGACCAATGGGGAATGTGCCTACAGTAGTCTCCTTGCCACTACAGGTAGATCCTAATCACCCAAAAAGGCCAAATAGGGCTGAAACTAACAGAGTGCAAGCGCCAGCACCCAATAACACGTCCCCACTTAAAGCAGGGCCCCAATCTAAGGGAACACCAACAGTCATAGAGACTGCCAAAACCACGTCTAAGCCACTCCCACAAGTACAGCCTCAGGCAAGCAGAGGTAAAGCAAAAGCTCCTCAAACACTTGGGTCAAAAGGTAATGCCCAGGGGCTAGTGACAGGGAAGGTCACCAAAATTGTCCCCCAATCTATATCCTTAGCTACTACCTCAGTGGCCCCTCAAAACTCCATACGTCGGATCCCCCCTGTAAATCTTCCGCCAGACTGCCAACCATTTGTAGCTGTTCTGGTGAATGTTCCCCCCTTAAAGGAAGGCCAGTTCGAGAACCACCAATCTCTTAAGAATAAGTGTATCCACTGGCTTAAGTCAAATAAGCCAATTCCTATGGGTGTGGATGGGATTATTTTAGGTGTTCGTAGAGTAGGGTGGGTAGGGCAGGGGAAAAAAACCCAGGAGGGGGACTGCATAATAATAAACTTTCAAGACCCCAGAGTAGTGAGCTCCATATGTACTCCTATAAAAAACATGGATGTACCAGGGGTCAAAGTAGTGGACCTAACCTATTTTTACCCAAGGCAAATTGTCATCTTGCCTCGGGAGAGCCCAAGCACCCCCGATACTTGTAAAAACTGGGACAAATGTTGGGCAGGTGGACTTGTGGGTAGTGGGCCGACTCCTTTGTGGGTGCCAGGGCGTTGCTGACTGGAGGTGGAGAATACCAGGGAAAATGTAGAGGTAGTTGCTGTTAAAGAAGCAGCGAACCGAATTGACCAATTGGTAGCATCACCCCCCCGAACTACCGTTCGCTCAATTGTAAGTGTTAGTGGGACGGTAGCCACCATAGACACTCCTCCAGATTTCTGTTATTTGCAAGCCCCTTTGGTCAGGGCTACAAGCGCGAGTGCTCTTGCGACCAGTGACACACCAGCTGTGACGGACCTAGTATTTAAGGTTTTCAGCTGGAATGTCGCAGGGATCACAAGAAAGTTGGCTCTCCCCGATTGGAACGCCTGGGTTGATGAACACTCTCTATGCATCTTCCAAGAGACCTGGAGCTTGGAGCCGGTACATAGGGTGGGATTTTCCTCCCACTCTGTACTCGCCCTAACCTCGAAAACAGGGAAAGGACGCCCCTCGGGCGGTCTACTCATATGGGTAGCAGCCTCCTTAGATTGCAGAACAGAGGAGCTACAGACAGGTTGTCCGGATATTCAAAATATCATTTTAAGAGACCAAAGGGGAAGAATAGTTCTAAATGTCTACAATGTTTACGCCAGAGGGACCAAGGGAGGGAGGAAGTCGCCTGTACTATCCCTCCTGGAGACCCTCCTGAATAAAACCCCACATAAGTCATGTACCCTGGTCGCGGGCGATATGAACTGCACGTTCGAGCCCCCGGGCTCCGACGTTGCCCTTGACCAGGACGAGGAGGACTCCAGGATAGGGATCCCTGTATTAGAGATTCCTCCCATTAGGAAATGGTCCGAAATGGCGTTACAGCTATACTCCCTGAGCCTTGAACTAAATCTAAGGGCAGTAAATGGACGGACAATTTCGGATAGGGGGGGGGCTCACACTTATAACAGGCCAGGACACTCCTCTAGAATAGACTACATCTTATTAGATGTATGTCTCTGGAACCATGTGAGGGACATGGTTGTGGTCCCGACGATTGAAAGTGATCATAATTCACTTTCTTTAACCATGGCACAGTGGTGGTGCCCTGTGAAAAAGGGTCTTAGTAACCCCGTAGTAGCTCCCCCAGATGAATCTGTTGTCTCGCTCTGTGGAAGGCGCATTAAATGGGCTAAACTGGTCCTCTCCGAGGAAAGGGTTGGAGAAATCTCAACCCTTTTAAACCAAGCAGTGACAACCCTGGGGCTTCCCCTGGAAGGGGTGGGAAGGGTGAGTGGACTCTTTGCCTCTCTAGTAGAGGCTTTGACAAACGTGTTTACCATCCCTCCTAGTAAGTTAGGAAACAAGCAAAGTAACAAGCAGGGTGATGGTTGGTATACTCATGCATGTAGGGTAGACAAAATAAGGCTTGTTGAGGCAGTAAAGCATAAATCCCATAGCGATATACTGGTAGCAAGGAAGGCCTACAATAGATCCCTTAAAACTGCCAGGATGGAGTGGGAAGAGAAATTCTGGGAAGACCTACTCCATGCCAGCAAAAGTAGGGACTCAAGGGCCTTTTGGAACCTTGTAGGTTCCCGGAATAGGCCCGAGGCAGCTATAAGACCCTGTAATATCCCCCCACAAAGTTGGGTAAAACACTTCGGGGCCTTATACCTCCCGGCAGATGGGGAATTAAATGTTAGGGTGATTTCCCCACTAGCATTCGAACCCCATACCTATGATCTCTTTACCTCCTTAGAGATCGAAAAGGTAATTGGGTGGGTAGCCCCCCGCAAGGCGGCTGGTCCAGATGGCCTTCCGGGGGATTTTATGCGTGCTTACCCAGTGGAGTGGGGAAGGGTCATTGCAGCTCTCCTTAATGACATCATGATGGGAGGGTCAGTGCCAGACTCCTGGAAGGGGGCGGTAGTGGTCCCGATTTATAAAAAAGGATGCAGAGAATCACCGGGGAACTACCGCCCAATAAGCCTGATAGACTCCACCCAAAAGATAGCAGGCAAAGCCATACTTGGTAGGATCTTGCAGTGGGTGGAGGAAAATAAAATATTATCAGACTTCCAGGCAGGTTTTCGGGCAGGTATGGGGACAATAGAGCAGGTGTTCAGGTTGGCACTTTTGGGGTGGAAGGTGGTGGAGCTAGGCAAGGGCAGTCTATACTTGGCCTTTATTGACCTAAGGACTGCCTTTGACCTAGTCCCCCGAGAGAAGTTATGGAGCGTGCTCCATGAGTTGGGATTGCCCCCATATATCCTGTCTCTCCTCATTAGCCTCCACGCCCATACCTTTGCCCAGGTCCGCTGGGGTAGAAATGGAGAATTAACAGAAAAAATACCAGTGTCTAGGGGTGTGAGGCAGGGATGCGTTTTGGCGCCCACCCTTTTCTCACTATATGTGAATGGGGTGGTGGAACATCTCCAGCAAGAACCAGCCGACGCCCCCTGTCTCGGAGGAGTGCGGATCCCCACCCTGCTTTTTGCGGACGACACGCTCTTGATCTCCAAGACTCCACAAGGCCTCCAGAAACTGTTAACACGTTTCCAGGAATTCTGTGCTGCAAAGGGTCTAGTAATCAACGTGGATAAAACCAAGTTCCTGGTCCTAAATCCTCCAAAGAAACTCGGCCGCCCGCCTATTCTTAACTCTGTCGCCTTGGAGAAAGTATCCGAATTTGACTACCTCGGAATTCGGATTACGGATAGCATGAACTGGTCACCTCACATTGCTAAGATGGCCCTTAACCACAAGAGAGTAGGAGGAGCCCTCCTGAGGGAATTCCGGGCATCACCTAGGAGGTCGCTTTCCCCAGTAATTGATATCTACAAGGCTAAGGTAGTAACATCAGCCTTGTATGGGGCTGAACTGTGGGGGCATTGCTGCCTGGACGCCTTGGCAACAGCAGAGAGTAAGCTCTTAAAAGCCATAATTGCCATCCCTTCAAGCACCCCAACAGTACCAGTACTGTTGGATACAGGCTGCAAAAACATTAAAGATCAAGCCCGGCTTCGCCCTCTCCTTCTATGGGCACGTATCTGGAGGGGTGAAGATTTAAAATCATATGCTGATGGGTTGGCGGAGATAATGAGCTTGGGTGGTTGGGCAAAAATAAGATGGCTGAGTGACACTAAAAAACTTTTGGAGAAAATCGGACTGGGGGACTGTTGGTTATTAAGATCGGCTCCTCCTAAAGAGGTGTTGAAGAGACTGTATTGGAACTGGGTTGCGGAACAGCTAGTTATAATCCCGGATCATTGCAAGTCCACTGCTGCTTTTTTAGTAGTAAAAGATGTTGTAATGTTTGAGCCCTATCTGGACCTAATTACTCTCCCATATGATCGAGCATTGTATTTTAAATTTAGAGTAGGCTCGTTACCACTAGGGGCTCTGGTATCCAAGTGGAAATCTGGTGCCCACACGTCCCCTTATTGTGCATGTTGCCCTAATAAGATAGAGTCCATTACGCATATCCTATTTGAATGCTCGGATTATGCAAAGCCCAGGAGCTTCTGGCTTAAACCCCTCTGCCGGAATATGGGCACACGTAGTTACTTAGTAGCACTGCGCATTTTAATGACGGACACTTCCCCCCCTATTGTATGTGGCATAGCCAAATTTTTAAAACAGTTTTGGTTGATAAGATGCAAGAGATTGTCAGTAGTGGTTTAATGTATTTTTAGCTAATTTATTCATGGCATTATATGTCCTTTTACCTTTTTTATGTGCACCTAATATTTGCCTTTTTTTAAATGATGTCTTTTTATAGATTTGTATTGGCTGTATTCTGTGTACGCTTATAAGATATCTTGCATATCGAATAAAAGCTTATCAACAACAATATCAAACATTTAATTTTAATAAGTATGCTTTATTGCATTAATCATTAGTTCAAATTCTGGCAGTTCAACACTGTATGAAATAATGAATTTAAAGAAAACATAGCTCTAAACCCTAAGTTAGCTTTCTGACCTGAAAAGGAAAATAATGAATAAACAGTTGAATGCTTACAAGTCCATGGAAAATCGAACAGCACTTCGCCCTCAGGAAACAGTCAGCCCCGATCCCTTCAAGAGGCCAATTTTTATACCCTATTTGCTTGCTAATCTAACTAAAATGTAATTATTTCTGAAAGTTCAGCACTCTGATTGGTTGCTGTCTGTCAGACCACCAAAACCACCTTGTCCAGGGTGTAAGCGTCACCATACTATTGTTCATTGACATAGAGTGACATCAGCTTCCGAGTGTCTTTGCAACAAATTAAAAAAGTTGCTTCTCTGACTTCAACCAGAGCTCAGCAAAATCATCCCTGCCATTTCCTCGGCCTTGAGAAAAGAACATCCAGAGCAGTTCGTGAACAAGTTCCATTGTTAGAGGAGCCACCGTTTTTTCTTTTAAATGTCAGAGCCACAGTCTTTTCAACTAAATAAGCAAAACAAAACTCTCCATGGAAAGTTTCCAAGATGACTGCACTTGGATCCAACTCTGCTCACGTACAGGCCGACCAACTTTTCTTCAGAACCAGAACCAAAGCTAGGCCTCAAACCACATTTAGGCCTAATATTTAAACAAACACAAAAAGAGTGATTAATTCAGGTAAAACAAACCCTTCTGTTACCCACCCTTCCCTGCTAGTGATTAACCCATTAATAAATGACAACTAGCAGAAGCAAACAAATAAAGCGGCACATAAAATAACTACCATTCTTCATATAGTCCAGCTTTATAAATCTGAAAGAATTAAAAGATAATTAAATGTTTTACAGACAGACAATCACAACATAAGACAAACATATAAGCACATATAATGAAGCACATGCCTTGAATGATCAGCCGCATATTAATAGTGACAAAGACAATAGGACAAACATGAGAAACAAAACAATATTAATCATATGTTACAAAACAGACTTGCAAATGCAACAAGAGCACATGTTATTAGTTCCCGCGTGTTCATGTGTGGTGCAAACTTAATCTAGGTTGGATTAATCAAACAAATCATGCAACAATTCATTAATTGATTAGTTCATGTTATAGGGAATTGAATCCACAAGTCAGAATAAAATATTTTCTGAAGCTCGCTTCATCAACTCCCTCATCTGGTGATTTAAAAATCACCAAATAACACCCAAAAATTTCAAGAAATTTTTACCCACTTTTGGAGACTACACACATTGAATTCTCTCGATATTAGTCTCCCTAAACCCCAGTTTCTGCTGTCTGCATCTCTTCCAAACTGAACCCTTCGCATTTCCTCTAACTCATATTCCTTCTCCTGTTCCTTTCTGAGTTTATAAATTCTTCTCTTTTCCTTCTGATGCTTTCTCCTCTTGTGAATCAAACAACTAATTTTTAGCAGCATTATCACTATAAGAATAACAACTACTGGATAGAGCACTTTGCCAATGATTGAACTACCAATTTCAGAAAACCAATCTTTGATAGCCTCCATTCTCTTCCCAATTTTCTCGGTAAAACTTTCTTCCTCCATGGGTTCTATTTCTCCATGAAAATGTGTAATGTTTTTAACAAGCAACTCTATATCCCGACTTTTGTCAGGTATATAAGTACAGCAATGTTGGACATGCAAGACCCCACAAACTCCTCCCTCTTTTGTAAGCAGAATGTCTAATGCAAGACGATTCTGCATAACCATGCTTCTGGTAGCAACAAGTTCTGTGCTAACCAACTGGAAACCACTCGCAGTATCAGTTGACAATCTATCCACAATTGTAGAAATTTTTCTGATTTTAATTGAATTCATAGTAATTCCCACCATAGGAATAACAGCACCAAAGATGTCTCCCAGGATTTCTGAAAAACTTTCTCTTTTGTACCTATTCAAATGTTCACCAAATTCAAATGTACCCCTTTCATTTCTGTCAACATGAAATATTTTTGGAAAGACCAGGCCAATATAACATGTCCCGTACCAGTGGTCTGGAAGACTAAAATATGCTTTATTACCACAGATAAAATAAATCCCAGGAAAAATTGGATCCTTACCACCTTTAAATCCCAAACCCCCTGTGATAAGATAAGTATCCTCACATTGACTAGCACCCACAAAAAGATTATCATACAACGTATTGTCTCTTCTAATGCAAAATTTACCACTAACTGGTTCATCTATGTGAATTGCAGCATTTGTGTTAACACCATTTAATTTAGCATCTTCCATTTGCCAGTACTTAGACTTAGCATGCTTTAACATCTCATTTCTTTTGTAAACAGCCCTTCCCTCCTCAACCATGTTCAGGAAAGTTTTCTCTTCAGCTCTCATTTTGCAAGTTAAATTATTTCTATAAGCGTATTCATAATTGAGTTCATTAGTAACTAAAAAGAATTCCCTCATCTGCTTTGCAGGTCTAACTTTGTTTAAGCTATTTACAATTTTGAGATTTGAAAAAACCTCATCAAAGTCTGAGTAATAATACTCCAGACGTCCAGTTTCATAAAACAAGCTAGCAATCACACTGCAAGTAATGCCATAAGTGAGAGGTAACATATTATAAGTCACACCCTCTGAAACAGAAGCAGGCAATTTTACGCAGACATAGCAATCCTTAACATTCATTACTTTAACATATTCAGATAAAAGCCTTGAAAATGAATTGCTTGAGAAATCTCCAACAGATCTGTCTTGATGAATCTCTGGATTATGCTCAATAACTCTGCTAGACTTGCCAGCATGTTTTTCATGTTTAGACTCAACCTTGCTAGTTATATTAGTCTTGGATTTCTGCTTATTAACATCAAAAGGATAGACCACAGCTAGAATTAACCAAAGTAGAATTAATAATATCACACAAATTGAAGTCATTTTACAACATCTCTTACGAATCGAACACCTAGAAGTATCTGATCCAGGCATTCTAAAAAAAATTATTTTTTTTTTTTAAATTTAAAATGTGAGTAGTGAGTAGACTACAAACTATATCCCCCCTTTTAAATTTTTTTTTTTTTTTTTTTATAAAGCCCTAAACAGCTTTTCTTCGACCTTGTGTCACAAAAACATGTGCTTTTCCAACTAAACAACTTTTCTTCGACCTAAAGTCACCTAACAAAATTTTTCTTCAGCCTTATGCCAGAAATCAAAAACTCCTATCCAAATTTAATGACTTCAATCCTTGCCACTGATTTCAGCAATCTCTAAATCTTCTTGGCCACTAGATTCCACCTCAGCACTTGGTGGTATTATGATGTATGTCCATTCCGGAGACTTATATTTCTGATTTGGCTTTATTACTCTTCTTGTTTTACGAGTAATTACTTCTATTTTCTTGTTTTTCTCTTCTTTTTTATCAGAATCACCTTCTTGACTTGATATCTCGTTGACCTGCTCTTTTGATTTTTTCACCAATTTGAACTTCAAATTGTCTTCAGGCCAAATATCCCCTTTTCTCAGGATTTTCTTCTTTGGCACGTTTTCGTTACTTTCAGCTTTCCAAGCTATTTTCTGAATTTTCTTATTTCAGAATCTTCATCACTTTCATCAGTGTCTGTATCTGAAACTTCAAATCTGTACCTTGGAACTTCTTTACTCAGCAGCTTCACTCCATTTGGAACAATATCCTTACTGGTACTTGGTAATTCTTCTTCTTCTTCAGAAATCACCTTCAGCTTCCCAGTTTCAGGCTTTTCACTCTTGTTCACAGAGTTACTCTTTTGCCTTTCAATACTCTGGCTCAGATTTTTGTTTTGTTCAGATTTTTCTGCTTCTTCTGAATCTCTTTTTTCTTCTAGAGACTCTTTTTCAAACAGATCATCATCAACACTTCGATCTCCAGTTTCGAAATTCAGATCTTCTTCATTCAAGTTCTGACTCTTTTGTAGATCTTTCAAATGTTGATTATTTCGCTGATCATCAGAATCAGGATCTTCTGGATCTCCTTCTGAATCTGAATCAGTTGTTGTATCACCGTCTTCATCAGGATTTTCAGGAGGTGGCACACGAATTGTATGGCTTGGATGAATCCACCTTTTTAACCCTTTGCATTTGATCGCATTTGTTGTAATTAGAATAACCTGTCTTGCTTTCTGCCACCTTGGGACTAAACAGTTTCTTCTTCGATGAACTTTGGTCCTTACCCAGTCTCCGGGTAACAAATCATGAGCTTGGACTTTCTCCTTAGAGATTACATCTGTTCCCACCTGATGAAATATAGAATTCACTACATCAGACAGGTTTTGGCAATATTCAATGATTGCACTATCATTAATACTCATTAGTTTGCCAACTGGAACAAATGCTGCCTCATCACTCTACCCATCACGATGTCATGTGGGCTAAGACCTGTCTTTTTCTCAGGAGTACTTCTTATTGACATTAGAACAAGTGGAAGTGCATCTGTCCACTTCACTCCTGTAGCAAGACAAATTTTTGAAATTCTGTTCTTAATTGTGCCATTAATCTGTTCAACAACTCCTGATGCTTCTGGTCTGTAAGCACAATGTAGCTTTTGCTCAATGTTTAAAGCTCCACAAATCAGTTTCATCAACCTATTTTCAAAATGGGTTCCACAATCACTTTCAATAGTCACTGGAAATCCGTACCTAGGTATGATCTCCCTTAAAAGTAATTTTGCCACAGTGACTGAGTCACAATGACGAGTTGGGAAAGCTTCCACCCATCTTGAAAACAGACAAACAAATACCAAAACATATTTTAGTCTGTTGTGCATTGGCATCTCAATAAAATCCATTTGTAATCTGGTAAAAGGACCACCCTCCCGTCCTATGGTTCCCGAACTTACAACAGTTTTTCTGTTAGGATTCATCTGTTGGCAGGTCAAGCATCTTTGGCAAAGAGACTCCGCAATTATTCTAAACTTTGTGTTAAACCATGTTTCTCTGAATAATCTTATCATGGAATCTCTTCCTAAATGTCCTGGACCATGATACATCCGTGCCATATCAGCAATCATGCAGTCCGGCATTACAGGCCTTCCATCTTTGTGTACCCAAATTCCATCTTCTTCTCTTGGTCTGCACTCACTTTTTAACCATGTGTTTTTCTCCTCCTCACTTGCCTCATCTTGTAAGTCTTTTACTTCCTGCCATGTTTCAACTACAGAAATTAGCATGAGAGAATTCATTGTGTGACTTTCGCCTTTTTCCAAGTGGATGTTGTTTTTAGCACAGTACTTTTCAATTTTATCTGCGTATGCATTTCCTTTAGTGATGTAATCATCACCTTTTTTATGAGCTGCACATTTAACTACAGCAATTTGTTCTGGTAACTGAATGCCATCAATCAATCTCCTAATCAAATTTGCATTTCTGATTGGTGTTCCTGCAGAAGTTAAATAACCTCTTTGGGACCACAGTTGTCCATAATCATGAACAACACCATAACCATATTGACTATCAGTCACTATGGTTACTCTTTTGCCTGCTGCTCTTTCACATGCTCGAATTAAGGCAATCAACTCTGCAATTTGTGCAGAACGAATTCCATCCAGAGGTGAACCTTCAACAACATCTGAGACTGTGCACACTGAATATGCTGCCCTTAGAATCCCTTCATCATTTCTCAAACAAGACCCATCTACAAAATAGATTATGTCTGATTCAGGTAAAGGAACATCTTTTATGTCCTGTCTTGGTTTTGTACAGTAATCTACAACATCTAGGCATTCATGATCAATGTCAATTTCATTACTTACCTCAGTAATAACTCCATCTGGTAATAGTGTGGAAGCATTCAAGTTCACACACCTTACAATTGATACATTGTCTGAGCCCAGAATTGTTTTTTCGTATTTTGTCAGTCTGCTACTTGTTAGATGCTGAGTCCTGCTTCTGGTAAGTAGAATCTCAACTGAATGAGGTACATATACTTTTACAGGAAACCCCATAATGATTCCTTCACTTTGATCAAGACTTACACTTGTTGCGGCCACTGCTTTTAAGCAACCTGGCAAAGCCTTTGCAACAGGATCCAAGACAGCCGAGAAATATGCAATTGGCTTTCTCAACTTACCATGTCTCTGTATCAAAACAGACAATGCACAACCCTCCCTTTCACTGCAGTAAAGTTCAAATTCTTTTTCATAATCTGGCATACCCAGGGCAGGAGCTTCACATAAGCTCTTTTTTAACTGCTCAAAAGCTTCCAGTTAAATTTTTGACAAGGTAATTGGATCTTTTACATCTGCTTTTGTTAATCTTTGCAAAGGTTTTGCAATTACTGAAAATCCACTAATCCATTGTCGACAGTAACCAACCATTCCCAGAAACATTCTCACCTGTCTCTGAGTTGTTGGTGGTTGAATTGCTCGAATCATTCTGATCCTCTCAACTGTCACTTTTCTTGTTCCCTTTGCAATTCTGTGACCAAGATATTTCACTTCTTGCTTACAAAATTGCAACTTTGCAAGTGACACTTTATGTCCTTCATCTGCCAAACGATTTAATAGGGTAATGGTATCAATAACACAATTTTCTCTTGTTTTGGCTGCCACAAGCAAATCATCGATGTACTGTACCAATGTGGAATTGCCAGGTAACACCAAATCTTCCAGGGATTTCTTTAACAACTGATTAAAGATAGATGGACTCTCAGTATACCCTTGAGGGATACAACACCATGCTAGGATCCTATTTTGGAATCTGAAAGCAAAATTTTGCTGGCTTTCTGGGTGTAAAGGAACAGTAAAGAAGGCGTTACACAAGTCAATGACCGTGTACCATTCTGCATCATGTGGAATTTGGTAAAGAATTACTGCAGGGTTTGGAACAATTGGACAACATGGAACAACAATCTGATTGATTTTTCTCAGATCCTGAACAATTCTATATGTTCCATTTGACTTTTTAATACCCATAATCGGTGAATTGCATGGGCTACTTTCAATTTCTTTTAGCACACCTTGATTTATGAATTTTTCAATCACTGGAATGACACCTTCAATTGTCTCTGCTTTCATTTTGTACTGAGGAACATTTGGAAAATCAATTCCCTGCTTAACAGTGATTTTTACTGGATCAATATTTTTCATAAGACCCATATCATTACCTGTTAGATCCCAAATTACTGGATTAACTGGCTTTTTGAGCTCTTCTGGCAAATCATTTTTATCAAATACAGGAAATAATGAATTTTTTTCTTCTTCAATCATTAGCATTGTCAATTTATAAAGCCCATCTTCTTCTGCTGTTTGCATTTCAATGCCATCAGGTGAGCAATATATTCTGCAATTCATCTTGCATAATATATCACGACCCAACAGATTCACAGGACTGCTGTCACAAACTAGAAATCTGTGTTTATCTTTGTAGTTCCCTATTTCCACTTTCACTGGTTCTGTCAAACTTGTTTTAATTTGCTGATTAGCTACACCTACAACTTGGATAGACTCACCAGAGAGAGGAAGGTTTTCTATTTCTACTGATCTAACAGTAGAACGGGTAGCACCTGTGTCCACAAGAAAAGTGATATCTTTGTCATTCACTTTGCCATTAACAAATGGACCAGACTGATCTACCCAAAGAGTGGGTCCAAGCACGCACTCTTCCTCCTCTCTCAGGCACCGTCATGAATAATCTTCTGAAGAATCACTTTCTCCTTTGTCTTTTAACCAAAATTGAGAGGCATTCGACATGTTAACTTTTGACACATTTTTGACTAAATTACTTCCACAGAAACCTGTTTCAGGAGAAAATCTCTGTGTGTTAGCACTACCAGGAAATGGTGCTTGAGGTATCTGACTCTGCTGAATTTGATTCTGCTGTACCTGATTCTGCTGCTGAAACTGGCTTTGCTGTATCTGGCTCTGCTGATTCGCTATCTGTCGCTGTAGCTGTCGCTGCTGACTTAACTCATTCAGCTGCTGTTGTAGCTGTTACTGTTGCTGCGGATTTAACTCACACTGCACCTGTGGATTCAATGAATTATTTTTAAAATTTCTGGAAGGGTTTTTACACTCTCGTTTCCAGTGTCCAATTTCGCCGCAATTAAAACATGGGAGCTTTTGTTTCAGTTCTTCAACATTTACATTAAATTTTGGCTTATTATTATTAAAATTCTTTTTGAATTTCCCTTGATTCTGCTACTGCATAGAAGCTAACTGCTGTTGTTGCTGTTCTGCTACCTTCACTTGTGCCCACATCGCCTTCTCCTTAAGATTTTTCTGCTTCATATCTATCTCATCACTGCAATATTTTGCCTTCCTTAGGATGTCATCAACTGAAAGTGCTTGCCAGCAGACAATTCCATTTCTAATCATGTCTCCAATTTCAGGTCTCAGGCCATATACAAATCTGTATATAAAGTGGCTCATGTCCTTTTCACTTAATTTTTCATAGCCACTGTACTGTTTAAAGACTAGCAGTAACCTTTCATAAAATGAATGAACTGATTCTTTTGGTTCCTGGTTTGTTCTATCAATTTTAACCCAATCCACTTTTGGGGGAATTTTCCCTTTCAACCAATAAATCACTTTATTATAAATGTCCATGACATCCTTTGCTGGTGCACCTGTAACCGGATCTCGAGGAGGTTCTTCTTTTGGCCAATCTATAGAAATCTTGCATTCTGTCCAAAGATCTGATGGGACAACAATGTCAAAGAATCCATCTAGATCAATCCACAGAACTTTTGATACCTTTATAAATCTGTCTACCTGACGATACCACTCCACTGGCTTTTCCCTCAACCTTGGAAAATCATTAGTAAACAGGAGAATATCCTGTCTGGACCAAGGAACATGCACATACCCTCCTCCAGCTATTTCCCTCATTGGAAATTCAGAAACTACATCTTTTCTTAAATTTTTATCCTGATCTTTCTTAGACCATTTCATTCTCCATTTACCTAATTCGCCTAATTTTCTGTGAAAACTTATTAATTCTTTTATATGTGTCATTCTTCCTGTTGCATTTAGATTGTCAATGTCTTTTTCAGAGAAATCCACTCTGTAATGTTTTTGCAAATGTTTCTGTTTACTTAAATCAATTTCTAATTCAGCAGCCATTTCTTCCAGTTGTTCATACCTGTTTTTTACTTTCCACTGAATACTCTTACAAATGAATAACAATTCATCATCCTGATACAATTTCAAATTGTCAGTACCAATTGTGCCAATGATCAATTCTTCCAGATCAGCTTTTAATTTAGCAACATCAAGTTTTTTATAATCAGGAACTTCATGGCTTATTCCATTTTGTGATAATTCTATTCTATCCAGACTTTTCTCAGACAGACCTGAATCTGAAACTGCCACTGATGGTACTTGTGAACTTGACAGATTTCCATTTAATGTTAAATTTGGCATCATAGAATTTTCTCTATGAATCTCTGAAAGTTCTGAATAAAATCTCTCAGCAACCTTTTGAATTTCTGCATTTAATGGAACTGTTAAAGCTGTTTGTCTATTGACTCCCTGATCAAAAACCGGTACAACAGGACCAATAGTAACTGGTACTGTCACTGCTTCCATGCCTTTTGTCAATTGTTGAATTAAATCTTCCTTTGCTTTATTATAATTAGAAATTTCTGGAATGTTAACAGGTATTCTCTCTTGATTTTTCACAAAATTATTTTCCTGTGGGACTCTGCTCTCTCTGTGTGTACTACAATTATTTATTGATCCTACTCTTTCAGGTAATTTAAAAAATCTGGGAGAACCTTCTTCAACTTCTCTAGGAGGTGCATTTGGAGACGTTTCTGTAGAAACTCTCGGGGTAGAATGAGAACCTGCTTGATAAGGTGGTGGTTTGCGTTTGGCTGCATAAATGTCTTCTAAAACTGCATCATCTAATTCCTCATCAATTCTCTTACCAGCTATTTTTTCTTGTAAATCCTCAGTAATCATTATTCTCACTGGATACAGACCATCATACATGTTTGCCTTTCTCCAGCGTTTTACTTTTTCCTCATGTGTTTCTCTATTTACAATATATTTTGAATATTTAGGTGCTGAACACTTGCTTTCGCGTTCAAGTTCCATCATCTCAACCTCCCATTCAACTAAGGCTTCAAATTGTGTAGGTCTTGGCTTTGGCATAAGATCCATCATCTTTTTCCTTAAATTTTGTAAAAAATTTTAATTAAATGACCCATCTTCTGGCCAGGCTAATACACCATCATTTCTAGTATAATGCATCCAATTATCAATCCAAATTACAGTATGATAGCCATATTCACCTTCCATATAGGCTGCCGGTGTTTTGTACTTATGAAGTAATTTACCACCACGCGTTTCAATTTTTTTGTCAGGCTTAAAATAATTTTTCACCTTTTGAAACCAAGAAGGCTTCTTCTCATAATCATCCCAATAACTCATGTTTATGATACAATGCTATTCTGTTAAAGAGGTTTTAACTGTTATTACTGTTATAAATTTTATTTAAATTGCAATTTTAATGATAACTATTTATTATTTACTTTTTATTTACTAAGCTCTAATTACCTTTGCTGTTATTTATTAATTAGGATAGCTGCTTGCTGTAATATTTAATACTTTATAGAAAATCCACTTTTTAATGTTATGGCTAAAATTAGAAATAATCAATTATTAAATTAAAGCTCTGGGCATTACCAGCGTAGAAAATAAAACATTCGACAAAAAGTAAACAATGTGCATCAGCACAAGTGTTTTAGCCAATCAGCGTGTGGCTGCACAGCGTTCAGCCAACCACAGTGTCTGTCTGAGCCTTAACCAATCCGGTCGCGGCCCTTCTATGACACTGCGCCATCTGAGCCAATCAGGATACGGCTCTTCTCGAGCAACAACAAACAAACCTCCCTCAACCAAGCCTCCTAATGAAATTTTAAATTCAGGAAGCGTAGCGCGATTTCACTATCGCTTCAGAGCCAGCGCCCATCACTATAGCCAGCGCACAACAAAACACGAAGCTCTGACCAATCAGGTCGTGGCTCCTCACACGTGACTGCACACGTCACAGCCAGCTCCTCCGTGACACTCGGGACCTGCTCAACTCAATTGGAAAACCTCGCCCAATCAGAGCGCGGCTCACGGTGCCTCAACCAATAAGGTCGCGGTCCTTGTGTAACACTACGCATCAATAGCTAATGGGTGCGTGACCTTTCTATGACGCGCCGGGACCTCAACAGAGATCCGCCTCTATGTCTCCCTCTACATGCGCTCCTCTCAACTCGCGCAACACCCGAAGATGCCGAGACAGAAGCAACAAATCAATACGGGAACCTTCAGATACAATTCTAGATCTCGCCCAATTACACAGAGCTTCGCCCAATCAGAGCGCGGTTCCGTGTATGACGCGTCGGCCTTTTATCCAATGACAGCGCGGCGGCTGACGTAACAGCCGCTGCAGCTGACAGCTCTCCTACTCGCTCCTTAGCAGCCCCCCTCCTTCACAAAATGCTCCGCACTCTAGGACAATGCAATTTCAACGATAACCAAAGCAGCTGGTTTAATCTATTACTCAGAATACAATTTATCAATAACATGTCAAAATTAATCACAGCACAGCGCTCCAGGCAGTCAATCAGCGCGCTGTCCCTGTAAACTCAGCCAATTACCACACGGCTGTAGCTAATTTTGTCACTACTGTTGCTATAGTCTCTCCTCGCACAAGGCTCACTCGCCACATACGATATGCAAATAATCAGTAAGTGTGATCTATGAGCAGAACCCAAAACGGGGGAACATCCGCAAAGTCAGGAATCACTTTAAACTATTAATCACACCTTAGCCAATGAGAGCACTGCTTTGCTCTAACATTCCAGGCATATTAATCAATCAGAGCGCGGCAGACTCTGACGTATACAGAAGCTGCGGCTGCAGGCTCTCCCCACACGCTCTCACTCCTAAATCAGCCCCTCCCTCACAATTTTCGATCAGGGCACTTTTCAATGATTTTAAATAGCGCGCAATGCTTTTTGAAGGTATTTAAATAGCGCAAAACACCTTTAAATGCCTTTACTTTACCCAGAAGGGTTTAAAACATTTTTTCAATTACTTATAAAAAACGCAATTAATAACTACATAAAAGGAAACCATTTGTCTGTTTCTCTAAACAAAGAGATAGTTTTACACATTCATTCAAGTATTCATAGCGTGGAATAGACAACGCTATTCTCACAGAATAGTCTCAATTGCCAATAGAATAATTCTTACCCTACCCTTCTAACAAATCTCAATCATTCACGCACTTCCAGACAGAAAACCCTGATCATACATACACAAATTCTTGGCAGGACTTAAACCAACCACAGAAAACGTCAGGCGTTGATAAGAATAGACGACACTATCTCACCCTTCTCTCAAGCTTGGATAAATCCTACTACTCTTTTCACAAAAAGTTTTAAAACAGGCTCACCAGGTCCCTCTGCTTAATGCTACAATTTCATAGGCAATCCTCACTATACATTCAACCAATCAATCTAAGGTCCCTAAACTTGTGTTGTACGTCCACAACACGTGATATATTCTATACCACAATTTTGAAACAGACAAATGCACTGTGGAACTCTTCTAGCTACACTACTCTTGCCATGGCAAACCAGGAATTTTTCACAGCTGGAAAAACCCTTAAAGATTACATACTACATATAACAATCTGACAAAATCAAAAACTTAACATTTGTTAAACCTTAATCCTATGACTTATACTAACATGTATGTGTCATGCATGTAACATGTATGTCAAAAACAACATATAAACCGTCCTCTGCTACCAAATATGGTTCCAGCGCTCTAACAGAAATTCTTTATAAATGATGTCACAATCTACTATTACACTTACCAATCAAAACCAGGCCCATAAGAAACAACAGAGCAGCTGAAACATTGAGGCGAATGGATCTGATATGTTGTTATTAAACTCTTTTCAATAAACAAGACCAGCTTGTCATTTTATAGTTTATTTTAAAATTCTTAAAATTGCATAAACTTTATTAGTTCTTTATTAATATCAAACATTTAATTGTAATAAGTATGCTTTATTGCATTAATCATTAGTTCAAATTCTGGCAGTTCAACATTGTATGAAATAATGAATTTAAAGAAAACATAGCTCTAAACCCTAAGTTAGCTTTCTGACCTGAAAAGGAAAATAATGAATAAACAGTTGAATGCTTACAAGTCCATGGAAAATCGAACAGCACTTCGCCCTCAGGAAACAGTCAGCCCCGATCCCTTCAAGAGGCCAATTTTTATACCCTATTTGCTTGCTAATCTAACTAAAATATAATTCTTTCTGAAAGTTCAGCACTCTGATTGGTTGCTGTCTGTCAGACAACCAAAACCACCTCGTCCAGGGTGTAAGAGTCACCATACTATTGTTCATTGACATAGAGTGACATCAGCTTCCGAGTGTCTTTGCAACAAATTAAAAAAGTTGCTTCTCTGACTTCCACCAGAGCTCAGCAAAATCATCCCTGCCATTTCCTCGGCCTTGAGAAAAGAACATCCAGAGCAGTTCGTGAACAAGTTCCATTGTTAGAGGAGCCACAGTTTTTTCTTTTAAATGTCAGAGCCACAGTCTTTTCAACGAAATAAGCAAAACAAAACTCTCCATGGAAAGTTTCCAAGATGACTGCACTTGGCTCCAACTCTGCTCACCTACAGGCTGACCAACTTTTCTTCAGAACCAGAACCAAAGCTAGGCCTCAAACCACATTTAGGCCTAATATTTAAACAAACACAAAAATAGTGATTAATTCAGGTAAAACAAACCCTTCTGTTACCCACCCTTCCCTGCTAGTGATTAACCCATTAATAAATGACAACTAGCAGAAGCAAACAAATAAAGCGGCACATAAAATAACTACCATTCTTCATATAGTCCAGCTTTATAAATCTGAAAGAATTAAAAGATAATTAAATGTTTTACAGACAGGCAATCACAACATAAGACAAACATATAAGCACATATAATGAAGCACATGCCTTGAATGATCAGCCGCATATTAATAGTGACAAAGACAATAGGACAAACATGACAAACAAAACAATATTAATCATATGTTACAAAACAGACTTGCAAATGCAACAAGAGCACATGTTATTAGTTCCCGCGTGTTCATGTGTGGTGCAAACTTAATCTAGGTTGGATTAATCAAACAAATCATGCAACAATTCATTAATTGATTAGTTCATGTTATAGGGAATTGAATCGACAAGTCAGAATAAAATATTTTCTGAAGCTCGCTTCATCAGTATAAAGGAGCTTTATTTATCACGTCTGTTCAGTACCTCGTCCCTACTCTAACTGCCTGCCTAGCCCGTCCGTGGCTCCTCCCATTCCTGTTCCTAGCTCCACCCTCCAAACACTAGACTGCATTGCACAGTGTTACAAATGATACCTCTCCTGACTTACTACGTGCTCGGGGCTGAGATAGCCCCCTGAGCACATAGAAAGTGAAACTGAAATGTTCAGTTTCGGTGTCTGTGCAATGACGTCAACATGATCTGCGCGCTGATCGTCCTTGCACAGAAACCAGAGGAACAGCTTTGGGAACTGGGGAAGGTTTTCCCTAGCTCCTATGGCAGCTGGGGGTGAAAGGGAATCTCTCTGGTGCCCGCACATCCAATGTACATGAGCACTGGTGCGTCAGACGGTCCCCAGCCGTCCGACGCACCAAAGGGGTTAATGTTTGTGTATGCTTTTTCAGAATCTCTTCCGCATATGAAAGAAATCATACTCCTCCCTCAAGATTTTCCTTAGACCGAGCACTTTCCACTTAGCGTGACACACCAATCACGGACAGTGCGCTTCAGTGTAATCATACACTTCCCTAAAGTGTTGTTTCTCAACAAGTAATCTGTTTGTGGGAGCTTGTCTTTATTATTGCTTCCTTCCACCCGTCTCCGCAACCACGTCCCACAACACTGCTTGCTCGCTCCCACCACCCTTCCCAGGCTAAACATCCCATACGGTGGTGTGCCTCTCCTAACCAAGTCTATCGTAAATGCCTCACGCCTCAACCCTTCAGTTCATCACACTCCAGGGTGATCAATGTGTTTATTTGATGAAAACGAGAGTTTCATCTTCTTCCTCAGAAATAGACTGCAACAGCTACAGAGCTCTGTGGCAATGTGAACCAAAACTATTTTCTATTACAAATGTTTTATGTATGCCGTTTGTTTCTCCTTCATGTCGTCTATAATTTTAATAAAGCTTTATTGGCAAGAACTACAACCAATGGCGGCTGGTATCTATGGGTGAGCAGGCAAATTGGTGGGTGCACACGCAAATAAAAAAATTCAAACTTACCGGAAATTAGAGGATACGACGTCCTTCTCATGCCGAATCTCTTCTCCTGCGACTGCAGTGCGGGCCTCAACAAACTCACATGACCAATCCTGGCATTGCTCGCATGCTGTTAACCAGCATATGATATGAGAGCAGAGCCCTGAATGGAGGGAGTGGCCTCTCTCAGTGCTCCCTAGGGCACTGGAGGTCTGCAGTTGCTCTCCATTCAGCTGTCTTAAGACAGGTGAGTAGAGAGGTTTAAAGTGTGCATGTCTAGCTGGCCGTCGCAAGACGGCCGGCCAAAGAGACATGCACACTTTGAACAGTGCGCAGGCAGCCCTCTGCCCACAACTCTGCTGCTACTCAGCAGGCCCTACCTCTGCCCTGACACTCGACACTGGACCGGCTGATGAATAATAAAATGGTAAAACATTACCATTTTATTTTTAATCTCTGGGGCTTTGGGGGAAATTTAAGTGGGGCGACGCTCCTCAACTCCAATTGGGTAGCCACCCCTGACTACAAATGCACAGGTTTTGAAACAAGTCTTTCCCCTCCCTCACCTCTTTCACATTCTTTACCTTCTCCCAGGCCCGCTGTCCCTTCCCCTTCTCCCCCTCCTCTCTGCCTAGGTCACCCAGCACCCCTCATGGCCGTCCTAAGACATCTTCAAATGAGCACCAGTCTGTGAGGCAAGGGAGAAGAGCTGCTCACCTGATGGGCGACCCAGTGGAACATTTCGGTTGCAGTCTGTACGTCTGTTGCGCCTCTTGCGTACACTTGTTGCTGTTTCCCTTTTTACCCCAGCTTCCTTTACCTTCTGTTGCAGCATTAATTTAACTCTTTGTAGATTGTGCAATCACGTTATCTTCGGGTGCCTCACCCAACACTTTATCACATGTTTTCATTTAGATGCGACTATATGGCCACTTCTGTGAGCCTTTTTTTTCTAAATAACGATTTGCTTTCTGTATTCAAAGCAGGCTAAATTTTTGTTTGATTATATTGTGCCCAAAACACGCTCACAGCTAACTTGAACTTTCTAAAAGATGTAATATCTTTAATGAGTCCGTGCTCATGCTGGGTGTGGGAATTTTGGTCTGATATGTATTGTGCTTAAAAAACAGTCATTCATGTTACAGCACACAGCCTATAAATCGGATATAATCCTATTTGAAAGAGACATTGTGTTCTTTCTATGTCTGGAGTTCTGTTTATGGAACTGGGTGGGGACTAGAAGGAGCAAATGGTGCAGAGCACATGTAGAGGAAGAAGGGTTATGTACAGCAAGGACAGCTGCATTTAAAGAACAAATAATGGTTCCAGGTTCCGCTCCCAAAACACCAAACGTTTGGCAAATTTTGGCTTCAGCAAACATCTCAAATTAGGAATAGGCAGGGTCGACACAGCCCTTCATCCTGCTAATGCTAATAATGGAATTACATTTAGCTGTTTGAATTCTGACTTTTCTGTATGCTGTATAAATGGTCGGTACCATGGATTACTATAGAGCACAACCACCCGTGGCATGCCTAACTGCCACTCCATAACATGCAATCCCACTCCACACAATACCAAAATACGACATAATTACTATTCACATAATTCCACTGCACAACTCCACTCCACACAATTCCACGCCGTACAATGCCACCAGTAACAATTCTAATCCAACTCACACAATTCCACTCCACACCACATACATCCATTCCACTCCATAACACATAGGTAATAATGTGCAAGAACGACAAAAAACTACACTTTGTGCTCATTACCTGCTTGTTTGTAATATTGTTGTCAACGATTGCGCTTGTTATTGCTTTTTTGTTGTCCCGCTCTCCTGACTTTAGCTTCAGTTCTTGCGTGTGACGCACAGTTATTTAACGTTAATAACTTAATGGCCGTGCATCCTAACAAGTTCTCGTTTAGTGGTTGCAGTGGTATCTACAAGTGCCTCGACCCACTGTCCCCTGCCACCAGTTTGCTGCCACAGAACTAGTCCATGATAAATATCCGCTAGAGTGTAAAAATATAGATATAAATATATATAAATATATAGATATAAATATGGATCACAAAAATAGTGAAATTCAATGGAAAGGATCCTATCAATGTCAGCAACTCAATTTTCTAAAAGAGACATATTATAGAAAATTGTGCAAATCCTCACTGGTATTGAGACCATTGGGTGTATTCGTGTCTAGTTATAAAATGAACTTTGACTCCAACCGATGTAACCGTTTCTCTCTATTGCCAGCTCTTCTTTGGGCTGGTACCGTGCCAATCACATAATATTTGATTCAACTGAGATTGTTATCATGCATGTCTTTAAAATGGCGCACCACCATATAAGATGAATCCGAGTTGACAATAGCTCTGAGATGCTGCAGAATCCTCACTTTCACCTGCAGCTTGCTACTGCCCAGGTAACGCAGTCTACAGGTGCACTCGAGGACATAAACAGCAAACTCAGTTCTACAGTTGTAGAATCCCTTTAGTTTAACATGTTTGGAACTAAATGCTGACATAGAGTTTGAAACATTGACCCTAAATTGGCACGCACGACATAAACTACATTTGTGAAAGCCTTTTTTGGGAGAGAGCCAGTTAGTCTTTATATCTATTTCGGGGCTACTTTTAACCGATGACTTCCTCATTCAGGCAGCTCTCCCAAAAGTCAGAGTGGGCTTAATTGGAAGGATTTGGCCCAAAGTTATTTCTGTTAAAACAATGGGACATTGCTTATTGATAATTGTTCTGATGTTCTTTTTCTGTCGCCTGAACGTGGTAATAAGCCCGACACCAGTATCTTCACCTTCTCTACTGATGCTACTGCACTGTCATGGGGTATCTAACATGTCAGTCTGAAAGAGCCTTTCTTCTCTGGTTTTAATATTGGCTTTTTTTCCTGGCCTACTCAAAATTGTATTCCTGTTATATCCTCATTGCAAAAATCTGATTTTGGCTTCTTGCGGACAATGGGCTAGATCTTTTTTGAGCTGCATATCCTATATATTTTCAAGAATTCCCCATAGGGGATACTATTGATCAGACGTCTAGGATGAAAGCTCGAAGCATGTAAGATCGAGTTTCCTGCTGTACTTTTATGGTATAAACAAGATTCCAATTTATTGTTCTCGACATACACATGCCCATCTAAAAAATCAATAGCCTGTTTGTCTATATGGGCAGTAAATTCCAAATTCAGTTTGTTCATATTGATACGTCTCACAAAAGCCTCAGCATTCTCCTTCGTTCCTTTCCAAATTATGAAAAGGCATCAATGTAACGTAACCAACTGACCACATGTTTATCCCAATTAGACCGGTGGCCCACCAATAGAACCTGCTCCTCCCACCAGTTCACATTTAAACACATGTAGCTGGGGGAGAAGCAGGCTCCCATGGCAACACCCCGAAGCTGCTCGAACACATAATTTCCAAATAAGAAAAAGTTATTTTTGAGACACCAATTGATCACACTTAAGAGCATTTTCCTGTGGGTAAATAATGTAATCGATCTATTATTCAAATAATATTCAACTGTCCTTAAACCATCCCTGTGATCTACACTAGTATTTAGGGAGGTAATGTCCAAAGTCATAAGTATGTATTTATCAGACCAGGATATACCATTCAGCTTTTTTGGAAAATCACTGGTGTCTTTGATGTAGGATGCTATCACCCCTACAAATTCTTGAAGGAAAAAAATCCATGTATTGTGAAATGTTCTCAAATAGGCCATTTCTTGCTGATATAATCGCTTGTGGGATGGGGTGGCTGACTTATTTTGAAGTATTTGATAAGTTTGAGTTTTCTCATAAAGTTGAACACAACGATTCCCGTCTGACTATAATTGAAATTATTCTCCAGGCAAAATGTGAGACTTAGTGCAAGGAGCTGAATTTCTGCTTGATTAAGTTCAATATCTGACAGATTAATGACAGTGTTGTCATTGTCATATTTTTTCTTCTCCATCTGTTGCTTTGTTGCTTCTTGTTTTTTGCACTTCAAGAGTTTCCTCCTGCACCGTTGTCTTTGATTTCTTTTTTGCCTTGTGAGTAATTTGGATTCCACAGTCTTAATATTTGTCGGCGGTCCCGCCTTAAAAAATCAAGCTCTTCCACGAGTGTTAGGTTTCCCAAATCTTCACCTCAATTGCCAATAGCTGTTATCCCATCTTCCGAATCCGTTTCACTTGGTAATAAACTTGTGTCTGATACCGAAGCTGTTTCAACTATCTGAATACTGATTCTTTCATTCTGCCTCCTTATGTTTGAATTGGAAAATCGTTGCCGTTTGATTGAATTAAATTGCCTGGAAAAGTAAATATTTGGCCAGTTTCATAAGCAATTTATCTCTTGCAAATTTGTATGCTTTCCTTGTCTTGATAATATCTTCTTGTTTTTAGAGCCTATCCTTAATTTCCCTCAGGCTCTTAGAAATCAATTAGTTTTTGTTCAGATTTATCCAAGTCATTATTGATGAGGTCAATTTCCTTCAGGATTGCCTCGTGATTGATTTCAGCATATTTGCTCAATATTAGTACCAATCACATTGAAAACTGGGTTCTAACATTATGCGTAAACCACATGGTTTCCGACCAACTTCCTGATATTTCTGTAATGACTTCTTCTCCCACCATTTTGTCATTTCGCTTTTCACATTTCTTGCTTGAGCTCTAAGCAGTGTTCTAACATCCTTGCTGACAGTGGAGTTCATAGATCCTTCATTTCTTACATTATCTGTAATAGTAGGCAAATATTTGAAAATCTCTTCCGCCGCCGCTTCCCTTTTTTGTTGTGCATCCTCAGGCATATCAGTAGCATATTGCTGTGGCTTGCAGGACTAACGGATATCGTATCCTTCGTCCATATGCACCTGACCGCATCTCCCCACCTGTCTATTGTTCAGGCTTATCGTGTGTAATGCTCTGTCTCACGGGTCCTCTGACTCGCGATTCTTCACCGTCACTGCGTGCTGAAAAGTATCCTTTCTGACAGGGGGCCAAAGCGGACTCACTCCTTCCAGAGGCTACACCTTGCCTTGGCTGTGCACCTCTCGACCTGCATCCGTTGAGGGGGTCCGTGAAACAGAAGCAGCCATCTTCCGTATAGATGATTGCGAAACAATCCCAATTGCATAAACTTCGAAAGAAGCAGGCACGGACTCCCAAGGTTGCGGTGCAAAAATGGGTTTCATGAATTAATACTTGATTATGTCCATGACGCGCTTCAGCCACGACAAATGGCCTTGATCACGGTGGAGAATCATATAAAATTTAAAGCCCTCTGCTGTATGTGTAAAATCAAAACTGGAGTGGCTCCCATTTACTTACAAAAGCTAGTTCAGCAATACCAACCCCCGCGTCTTCTGCGCTCTACCCACCAGATAAGGTTCTCAGTACTGAAATTCAATTACTTCTGCATGCCCGGTCGGTCCTTCTCTTATTTAGAACCTACCTTGTGGAACTCTTTACCGGTCTTACTATGTAAGGTAATCGTCTATGGCTTATTCCGCAAAAACTTAAAGACTTGGCTCTTCAATTCTTAGACCTCTCTGCTAGTTCTCTGTTGTCCTATCTGACCAGAGTCCGGGTAACCCCTTGGGTAGCTGTGTGCCTTAGAAATTCAGCTTCATTTCAATTCAATTCAATTAAATGTCCTGGAGGTGGGCACCCTGGGACATTGCTGGAGCTGGCCATGGGGGTCCCCAGGGCCATGGAGGGGTCCTAGAGGGAGGGGCCAAGCGGCGTCCCTCCCATCCACTTTGTAGCCCGGGGAGGTGGTGGTCCCCAGGGCTGCGTGGGGGCCGCATGGCTCCTCGCATTACAATACATCAGCGCCAGGAGGTGGCGGTCCCCAAGGGCGGTCAGGGGCTGAAGACCCCCACGCATGTTCCAATTTTGCCCCAGGGAGGTGGTGGTCCTCTAGGCAGCTGGTGGCATGGCCCTCCGCATTTTAATGTATTAGCCCCGGGGATGTGGCGGTCACCGGGGCTACGTTGGGGGGTTGGAGCCCCCATGCATTCTATTTTGTGTACAGCCCTTGGGAGGTGGTGGTCCCTGGGGCAGCAGGGGCACGTGTCCCCCACATTTTAATGTTCATCCCCAGGGAGGTGGTGGTCCCTGGGGCTGCATGCGGGGGCTGGAGCCCGATAGCTGTCCCTGGGTCTCCCCCGCATTATTAATTCAATTGCCCCCCGGACCTGGCCCACCTAAAGCCCCAATTAAATGAAGTGCGGAAGAACGCGCTTTGTTTAAAATAAAATCTGTGGGATTTGCAGATCCAACGCGACTCCTGTCGAAAGAATGTAAAAAAACTATTTTGGGGGCTTAGGAGTCCCTGTAGGACACCTTGAACAGGCCTAGGGCATCAGGGTGTTTCTACCCTGCCCCCATTTCTTGTTTTTTAACCTTTTTTCTTGTGACTCAGTTCAATCGAGTCACAAGATGGCTGCCAACACTTCCTGGTTTGAAAGTGTTGGCAGCCAATCAGATCTCAGGCACGAAATCTGCAGGGTTCGCGAATCCACTGCAGCCACAATTGTATATCTGAGAAATGTTTACATTTCTCAGAAACTACTGGACAGATTTACCCCCATTTAAAAAGAAGAGTGCTTTCTGGACAAAGAGCTACCCTTTTCCCAAATTTGGTATAATTCCGTTCAGCAGTTCAAGCTATAGCTGTGTCTAAAGTGTCCTATGGAAACTAACATGGAGAAAAAGCATTTTGGGACACCCCCTTTCTCTCTGCCCCTGCTTGACGAATCACCCCAAAGCTTTTAACACAGTTGCTGAAGTGAGTGGTGTAATAGAAAATTTTGTGAAGATTCTTCAAATGACCCCAAAGATATTGGGCAATGAAAATGTGCTTTTCCTATAGAAACAAGGTCTTAACTATACCTACCTACCTGCAACCGCATATACATATATATATATAACACATTTGTCATGTTCGCACTGCTGCACTTTAAAGGCAATAAATAAAAAAGATATAACAACGAGAACCTGTGGCGCTTCCTTCCTTCCTGAAGTTGGGACGAGAGTAATTGCTTGTGAATTTGCGGGTTTGATCAGAAGTGCTGGATGGAATATATATATCGACTAGTTTGTGCATGGAAAGTGTTGGTGTGATCCATCAAACATAGGCCTAGAAAAAAGACCAGTCCCAAAACGCAAAATCCCCATGCATTTTCCATAGACCTCTTTAAGAAGTGCCACAGCAAAAACTGCTGAACAGAATTACACTCAATATGGCAAGTAGCTAGATCTTGGTCTGCATATTGTGCTTTTTGTGATCTGGCATAAATCAGTTCAATAGTTTTTGAGAAATTAAGGTTGAAAAAAATATAGATATCTGGACGGTTGAGTACGCAAGAGGCTTGTGAGAGGTCCTCAAGAGCACCAATTTATAAATGGAGCCCTGTCATTGGTTGACCGGTCCAATTTTCCTTCGCCTTCTTGATCCTGTTGGAGCGAGCACTCTTGATTGTCTGGTTGTTGGGGATTTAGAAATGAAATGGCCAGCATTACTGTTTACTGTGAAAAATTGCAGGTGTTGTGGAAATGAAGCAAAAAAGTATATAAGGGGGCAGGAGAAAGGTATCCAGTCCACCTAGAGTTTGACAGGATGCCTCTAAGGAATACCTAGTGTTATGAAAGTAAATGTATATTGTTTAAAAAAATATTTACGACCTCACTGGACTCGGGTGGGTTCATGAAAAGTAAAATAGAAGTAGGTTAGTTATCAGTACACTCTACTAGGAGAAACGCATCTTGTCACCCTAGTTATTGAGAGGAAGGGTGTCAGGCAAGTAATGTGATTAATAAAATGTTTATGATATTTTCTTTTAAATGTTGCGATCTCGTGGGACTCTACCGGGATTGTGAAAAATAAAAAGGAGAAGGCGATTTCTGAATACACTCTGGTATGCACACTTGTCCCTGTATAACGCAGTCTAAGTGGAGCTGTTGTCAAAGGTTAATTATCACCCCATCACCTTGGACAGAGTTGTGAGCAACACCCTTCTACATACACTTGGTGCTCAGGGGATAGCTGTCAGTGGAGAAGATGGTCCATACATATAGCCTATTTCGCACATCCATCATTCCGTTGAGAGGTCTCAGCAGAGAGGCTCATCTCTCTCCACACTCTATTACGCTCTCCCATCATCCTAGGGAAAGGTGTTAACTAAGTGGTCAGTACCTCTCTTCAGCTTACTATGCACACCTGTCATCCAAGAGAGAAGTCTCAGCGTAGAGGCTAGTGTCTCCCCAGACACTACTTTATACACCTATCATCCAAGAGAGGGGTCTCAGTGAAGAAGCCAGTCTCTCCTCACACCATATTACTTACAGCTGTTATCCAAGAGAGGGTCCCAGCAGATTGGCCTGTCCCTCCCCAGACCCTACTATAGACACCTGTCATCCAATAGAGAGGTCTCAGTGGAGACGCCAGTCTCTCCTCACATCCTATTATATACAGCCGTCATCCAAGATAGGAGTCTCAGTGAAGAGGCCTGTCCCTCCCCTCACTGTACTATGCACACACATCATCCAAAGAGAGGTCTCAGTGGCGAGGCCACTCTCTTCCCTCACACTACTACACACACTCAGCATCTATACACACAATAATCGTCCAAGAGGGACATCACAGCAAAGAGGCCAGTCCCTCCCTACACCTTACTATGCACACAAGTCATCCAAGAGACAAGACTCACATAAAAGGCCACTCCATCTGTACACCCTACTATGCACACCTGTAACCTTGGAAAGGATTGTCAGCGAAGAGGCCAGTATATTCCCACACCCTACTGCGCATACCCGTCAACCAGGAGGGGTCTCAGTAGAGGGCAAGTTCCTCCCTAAACCAGAGTGTGCACTTTTGTCATCCAAGAGAGAGGTCACAGCTTAGATGCCAGTCCCTCCCCACACCCTGCTACTACCTATCATCCAAAAGCAGGGTCTCAGTAGAGAGGTTAGTCCCTCCACACACGCTACTATGCGCACCTGTCATCCTGTCATCCAGGAGTGGGTTTTCAGTGGTAAGACAATTCCTTCCCTGCACACGACTACACATGCTTTTAACTCTGTGGAGGGGTGTTAGTAGATAGGTCAGTCTAACCATACACCCTACTAAGTACTCCTATCAGCTCAGAGAGTGGTGTTAGTGATGAGGCTAGTCTCTCTCCATACCCTACCGCACACTGTAGTATGGACACCCATCATTGAAGAAAGAGGTGCTTGTATAGAAACCCATCATCCCCACACCCTACTATGCATACCTGTCATCTGAGGCATAGCTGTCAATAGAGAGGCCAGTCTTTCCTCACACCATTTTATGTACCCCTGTCATCCAAGAGAGATGTCTCAGCTGAAAGGCCAGTCCCTCCCCACACTCTATTATGCACACCCATCATCTGAGAGAGGACTCTGAGCAGAGAGGGCAGTGTCTACCCATTCGGTACTACGCACATCTATCATCCAAGAGAGGTAACTTAGTGGAGAGATGAGTCCTTCCAGAGTCCTTCCAGCCTACTATGCACATCTGTCACCTGAGACAGAGATCTCAGCAGAGGCCAGTTCCTCCCCACACCCTACTATGTACATCTGTCATGTGAGACAGAGGTCTCATCGGAAAAGCCAGACCCTAACCACATCCTACTATGCACAACTGTCATCCAAGAGAGAAATCTCAGAGAAGAGAACAGTCTGTCCTCATATCCTTGACCACACACCCATCATTCAAGAGAGGCATATCAGCAGAGAGGCTAGTCCCTCCCTATATCCTACTACGCACACCCATCATCCCAGAGAGAGGTCTCAGCAGAGAAGCTAGTCTCTCTCTACACCCTATTACGCACACTCTTCATTCAAGAGAAACACCTTATCAGAATGACCAGTCCCTCCCCACACCCTACTATGCACCCCATCATCTGAGAGAGGGGTCTGAGTGGAGAGACCAGCCCCTCCCCATACTGTACTATCTACAGCTATCATTGAAGAGAGGGGCCTCAGTGGTGAGGCGAGTCCCTCCAGACACCCTACAATGCACATCTGTCATCTGAGACAGAGGTCTCAGCAGAGAGGCCAGTTCCTCCCCACACCCTACTATGCACACCCGTCATCTGAGGTGGAGGTTTCATTGGAGAGGCCAGTCCCTCTCCACATCCCACTATGCACAACTATCATTCAAGAGAGTGATTTCAACAAAGAGAGCAGTCTGCCCCCATATCCTAGAACACACATCTGTCATCCAAGAGAGACATCTTCACAGAAAGGTCAATCCCTCTACATACCCTACTATGCACACCCGTCATCCCAGAGAGAGGTCTCTGTAGAGAGACTAGTTACTCTCCACTCCCTACCAAGTACACCCCTCATCCAAAAGAGATGTCTCAGTGGAGTGCAAGTCCCTGCTCTCACCCTACAATGCACATCCATCATTCAAGAGAGTGGTTTCAGTGGAGAGGCAAGTCCCTCCCCACAACCTACTATGCACATCCGTATTTGAGGCAGAGGTCTCAGCAGAGAGGCTAGTCCCTCCCCACACCTACTATGCACAACTGCCATCTGAGGGAGGCATCTGAGCAGGGAGTCCAGTCCCTCCTAATACCATATCACTCACATCTGTCATCCAAGAGAGGGATCTCAGTAGAGAGGCGAGTCCCTTCAGACTCCCTACTATGCACAACCGTCATCTGAGACAGAGGTCTCACTGGAGAGGTGAGTCCCGCTCTATACCCTACTATGCATGCCAGTCATCCCAGAGAGAGGATTCAGCAGAGAGGCTTGTCTCTATCCACACCCTACTATGCACACCTGCCATCCAAGAGATGCATCTCAGTGGAGAGGTCAGTCCCTCGTCACACTCTACTATGCACACCCATCATTCGAGAGAGAGGTTTCAGTGGAGAAGCCAGTCTCTCCCTATACCATACTATGCAGATCTGTAATCCAAGAGAGGGATGTCAGTGGAGAGGCGAGTGTCTCTAGACACCCTACTATGCACACCTGCTACCTGAGGGAGATGTCTCAACAGAGAGGCCAGTTACTCTCCATACTACCCCACTCACCCCTCGCCTGAGAAATATGTCTCATCGGAGAGGCTAGTCCCTCACCACATGCTACTATGCACAGCTGCCATCTAAGAAAGAAATCTCAGCGAAGAGAGCAGTCTGTTCCTGTTTGAAATGAGGGTCTCTAATTGCCAGTAGCTTGCACCCATGTCCAAGTAAGGGCCCTTCCTTCTAGTCAGGGTAAGGGGATTACACAGCTAAGGTAACCCCTGCTCACACCCTTGGTAGCTTGGCACGAACAGTCAGGCTTATCTCAGAGACAATGTGTAAAGCATTTGTACTTAAACACACAGTAACGTAGTGAAAACACTACAAAATGAACACCACACCAGTTTAGAAAAATAGCTAATATTTATCTAATCAGAATGAGACCAAAATAACAAAAACAAACATACACAAGCAAAGGTACGAATTTCTTATGCGTAAAGCAAAAATACAGTTCCTTGAATTTTATAGCACCAACTGGGGCTATTATGGCATCGTGACCAACAAATACAACAGTTCAGTCCAACCTCAATGGAGTCGAGGGTTTTCTATGGCGTCGGGTAAGACCTGCAAACAGTACCTTGGAGTTAAAGAGGCCTTGAGGATCTTGCGGTGAAGTGCAGCGGTGAGGCATTGCGGGCGTTGGTGATGCAAGTCAGGGAGTCCTTGAAGTCACACACATTGCAGGTCGAACTCTGTGAGAACAATAGTAATGTCAGAAGTTCCGGGTTGCAGTGTTGTCGTAGGCAGCACGTTGTGCACTTCATAATGCAGTGTCTGTGCCTTCGGTGCAGGCAGTGGAGTGGCGTTGGTGTGGAGTGCTGGTGTCAGAGTGAATGGTGCTGTCGTCGTCAGACTAGGGGCTGTGGTGTCATTGAAGTCAGGGTCCCTGGCCTCGGTGCAGCCAGCAGCATCTATGTCAGTGAGATGCATCGCCGTCAGTGAACCAGGGCTGCAGTGTCGTCGAGGTTGCAGCTGCGCTCACCCAGCGAGCAGTGATCTCTGTATCGGTGCAGGCAGTAGCATCGGTGACAGCGTCGGGAATCCTTTTCTTGAAGTAATACCCTAGCAAACCCCCCGTGGCCCAGAACTGGAATTAGCACCACTAGGCAAGTACAGGACTCCCAGCAATGGAGTCCAGGTGCTGTAGGAGACGTCTTTGATGACACTGAGACTTACTTCCAACAGGAGACAAACACACACAAGCCCATGGAGAAACTTGGAAAGCAGGATTTCAGAAAGCAAAGTAAGGTTCTTTCACTGCTCACAGACAGACGCAGCAACTGCATGCCAACCCAGCAAGCAAGACACAGCAAAGGGTCAGTACTCCTCTTAACAGCTCTTCAGCTCTTTTCTTGCAGCGTCCTCAATCCAGAAGTGTTCTAAAACTCTGGAGTTTTAGGTCCAATACGTATACCTTCTTCAAAGTATTATCTTTGTAGTGCCCACGTTCTTGTCCTGCCTGGTCCTGTCCCCAGACACACTCCATTGGGGTGGAGACAGCATTGTAAGAGCACAGGCATAGCTCTATTCCGGTGTATGGGACAACTTCTCGCACGCACACATCTGTCATCCAAGAGAGACATCTTCACAGAAAGGTCAATCCCTCTAAATACCCTACTATGCACACCCATCATCCCAGAGAGAGGTCTCTGTAGAGAGACTAGTTACTCTCCACTCCCTACCAAGTACACCCCTCATCCAAAAGAGATGTCTCAGTGGAGTGCAAGTCCCTGCTCTCACCCTACAATGCACATCCATCATTCAAGAGAGTGGTTTCAGTGGAGAGGCAAGTCCCTCCCCACAACCTACTATGCACATCCGTATTTGAGGCAGAGGTCTCAGCAGAGAGGCTAGTCCCTCCCCACACCTACTATGCACAACTGCCATCTGAGGGAGGCATCTGAGCAGGGAGTCCAGTCCCTCCTAATACCATATCACTCACATCTGTCATCCAAGAGAGGGATCTCAGTAGAGAGGCGAGTCCCTTCAGACTCCCTACTATGCACAACCGTCATCTGAGACAGAGGTCTCACTGGAGAGGTGAGTCCCGCTCTATACCCTACTATGCATGCCAGTCATCCCAGAGAGAGGATTCAGCAGAGAGGCTTGTCTCTATCCACACCCTACTATGCACACCTGCCATCCAAGAGATGCATCTCAGTGGAGAGGTCAGTCCCTCGTCACACTCTACTATGCACACCCATCATTCGAGAGAGAGGTTTCAGTGGAGAAGCCAGTCTCTCCCTATACCATACTATGCAGATCTGTAATCCAAGAGAGGGATGTCAGTGGAGAGGCGAGTGTCTCTAGACACCCTACTATGCACACCTGCTACCTGAGGGAGATGTCTCAACAGAGAGGCCAGTTACTCCCCATACTACCCCACTCACCCCTCGCCTGAGAAATATGTCTCATCGGAGAGGCTAGTCCCTCACCACATGCTACTATGCACAGCTGCCATCTAAGAAAGAAATCTCAGCGAAGAGAGCAGTCTGTTCCTGTTTGAAATGAGGGTCTCTAATTGCCAGTAGCTTGCACCCATGTCCAAGTAAGGGCCCTTCCTTCTAGTCAGGGTAAGGGGATTACACAGCTAAGGTAACCCCTGCTCACACCCTTGGTAGCTTGGCACGAACAGTCAGGCTTATCTCAGAGACAATGTGTAAAGCATTTGTACTTAAACACACAGTAACGTAGTGAAAACACTACAAAATGAACACCACACCAGTTTAGAAAAATAGCTAATATTTATCTAATCAGAATGAGACCAAAATAACAAAAACAAACATACACAAGCAAAGGTACGAATTTCTTATGCGTAAAGCAAAAATACAGTTCCTTGAATTTTATAGCACCAACTGGGGCTATTATGGCATCGTGACCAACAAATACAACAGTTCAGTCCAACCTCAATGGAGTCGAGGGTTTTCTATGGCGTCGGGTAAGACCTGCAAACAGTACCTTGGAGTTGAAGAGGCCTTGAGGATCTTGCGGTGACGTGCAGCGGTGAGGCATTGCGGGCGTTGGTGATGCAAGTCAGGGAGTCCTTGAAGTCACACACATTGCAGGTCGAACTCTGTGAGAACAATAGTAATGTCAGAAGTTCCGGGTTGCAGTGTTGTCGTAGGCAGCACGTTGTGCACTTCATAATGCAGTGTCTGTGCCTTCGGTGCAGGCAGTGGAGTGGCGTTGGTGTGGAGTGCTGGTGTCAGAGTGAATGGTGCTGTCGTCGTCAGACTAGGGGCTGTGGTGTCATTGAAGTCAGGGTCCCTGGCCTCGGTGCAGCCAGCAGCATCTATGTCAGTGAGATGCATCGCCGTCAGTGAACCAGGGCTGCAGTGTCGTCGAGGTTGCAGCTGCGCTCACCCAGCGAGCAGTGATCTCTGTATCGGTGCAGGCAGTAGCATCGGTGACAGCGTCGGGAATCCTTTTCTTGAAGTAATACCCTAGCAAACCCCCCGTGGCCCAGAACTGGAATTAGCACCACTAGGCAAGTACAGGACTCCCAGCAATGGAGTCCAGGTGCTGTAGGAGACGTCTTTGATGACACTGAGACTTACTTCCAACAGGAGACAAACACACACAAGCCCATGGAGAAACTTGGAAAGCAGGATTTCAGAAAGCAAAGTAAGGTTCTTTCACTGCTCACAGACAGACGCAGCAACTGCATGCCAACCCAGCAAGCAAGACACAGCAAAGGGTCAGTACTCCTCTTAACAGCTCTTCAGCTCTTTTCTTGCAGCGTCCTCAATCCAGAAGTGTTCTAAAACTCTGGAGTTTTAGGTCCAATACTTATACCTTCTTCAAAGTATTATCTTTGTAGTGCCCACGTTCTTGTCCTGCCTGGTCCTGTCCCCAGACACACTCCATTGGGGTGGAGACAGCATTGTAAGAGCACAGGCATAGCTCTATTCCGGTGTATGGGACAACTTCTCGCACCACTCTATCGCAGTAAGGCCCACCAAGCTGGTGAATGGCAGTCAGGATATGTTGGGCATAACTCAGTTCTCTTTGTGTGACTGTCTAGAGTGAATGCACATCCAACCCATCTGTCTGTCTGAAGCAGATGTTGATTCCACAGGCAGGCAGAGGTAAAGGATGGTAAAGCAAGGAAATGCCCACTTTCTAAAAGTTTTGAAAAAATGGGGAGACAGGTCCTGGGACACAGGGTCGGCTGGACCATGTACTATTTTTTAAGGAAAAAGGTGCCGGCCCTGCAGTTTATTTGATAGAGCTCATTAATTGGAGCAACAAACCAGACTCATTTCTTGATTTGTATGGTTTAATTTAGTTATACCATTCACTTTTTTACTATTTCATTAACTAAAAAAATTAATCAATTGCAAGAAAAACACAGTACATTTACACAATACATATACATTTTTTTAAACACATTAAACAGAAAAACAATCTTTCATTCTATGCACATATATACAATCAGCAATACAAAAAAAACACTCTTTGTATGGTGTTTCCACAAACAAATAGAAGATAAAGTCACTTGCAGAGAGGAAATAGAAACAAATTCACTACAGCAAGTCTAGGTTCCTCAATATTCTGGTTAATACACCAATTAGTTAATTCCTTCCTGCTTTTGCCGACGCGTTTCAAACTTGCTTATTTCATTTCGCAAGTTCTCATCAGGGCTTTATCGTTAGTTCGTCTGCAAATTATGTACAAAGAAAATGAGTGAGTCAATTTATCCCTCATTTTTATCCCCTTTTCATATTGTCCACTGCAATTAACTCAAAAATACCTTTTTTCAGCTTGATAGCGAGTTTTCCGGGTTCAATTTTTCTTTTAGTAAATAGATGGTTTCTAAAAAATAGCAACAATCTAAATTAAGTTATTGACCTTGATGAATAGCCGGTGGCTATAGTGCTCAAAACACTCTTGGAAGATACCTGTGAGATGTCAATCTGTCACTACCAGGATTTCTCCGCACTCCAGACGCGTGCAGTTAGCTTTTTCCACATTTTCCAAGAGTGTTTTGAGCACTATTGCCACCGGCTATTCATCAAGGTCAATAACTTAATTTAGATTGTTGCTATTTTTTAGAAACCATCTTTTTACTAAAAGAAGACTTCACTAAGAGATGCATTTTTAAATCCTGAGTTCAGGAAACCCAAAGTCCAAATCTCTAGCTGTGCCCAATTGAAAGTTACACTTGTAAAATGTTACAAGGCAGCTCCAATGATTGCCTATAGGAGAGATAGTCCTTACAATAGTGAAAAACAAAATTGGCAGTAGATCACTATCAGGACATGCAAAACCCACCAGAACATGTTGTACCTTTCACATAACTCCAGTTGCACTTCCCCACTGGGAAGTGTCCCTCAGTATGCACAGCCATAAGTACCAATTTCTCTCAAGTACTCCAAAATACTCCAATGTTGCAATCAATACTTTCTTTAATATAGTTTGTAATAATCTTTGCTCATTCACTCATGCAAGTTTTGGGAAACATCCTTTACAACGCAACTTTTACCACGCAGTGCTTTTACATCGCAACTTTTACAATGCAAACCATTACAACGCATTGCGCTGGGGGCCGCTATAGGATAGGGAATAGATTTAATTTACTATCCAACACCTTCCCTACTATCCACGGGGACTGGAGTTGGAATAGTAAATTAAACTATTCACTATCCAGCACCCCAAAGCGCTATGCATTGTAATGGTATGTGTTGTAAAAACTGCGATGTAAAAGCATGCGTGGTAAAAGCATGCGTTGTAATGTCATACATCCGCGCGTTTTACATGTTTTTCATAATTCCATCTTCAAAAATCCATTGACAATTGTCAATAATACTTTGAACATATTAATATTAGCTCCAATGCATTTCGGACAGATACACCGCCCTTCTTCAGGGGGTAAATTCCTGAGCGTTGCTCGTGGCGTTGGTAAAGTTTAAACGGCGGCTTCACGCAGGCTTTCACATAGACAGCACCCTACCCATGGGGCTATCGTACTGGTGCCTTACAAGTTGTGAAAGGGAGGGTTAGGGCGGTCAACATGGGAGTTTAAAACTGCACTTTCAGACACTGCATTGGCAGGCCTGAGACATATTTACAGTGCTACTCATGTGGGTGGCACAACCAGTGCTGCAGGCCTTCAAGTAGCATTTGATTCACTGGCCCTGGGCACACATGGTGCACTTTACTAGGGACTTATCCGTAAATCAAAAATGAAAATCATGGATAACTGAACAAAATCACAATTTTCACAGGGAGCACTTCCACTTTAGCACCGGGCAGCAGTGGTAAATTGCCCTGAGTACACAAACCAGAAAAAACAAAGTCCAGCACACAGTCAAAAATACAGGAGGTAGAGGCAAAAAGACAGTAGAAACTACGCTACGGATGCCGGGTCCAACAGTCCCAATATCCTTTTTTTAAAGTGTATTTTTCACTTTTTAAAGCATGCCATGGACATTCAGATGTATACGTTCAAATGAGAAGTGGTATAGTGCACTGTTACATTTTGTACATAGCAAACAGAAAACTACACATAGCAATGAATATCATGTTAGCTTCACATTCAGACTCATAATGGCACAGTAAGAATGTTCCGAGGCCCATGCATCCCTAAGACTCTTGAGAAAAATGTGGGTAGTGTCCATAGTCTCCAGGAAGAGACTGACGAGTCCAATGTCAGTAGGTAATCTGTCAGCGGCTGCCATATATCTTTCGGGTGTGAGGTGGGTGGTTGTAGGGTTGCATATATTACACTATTAGTATCACAGTATATTAGACTTTTTATCCATGTCGCTATTTTAGGGGGGGGTTTGCTTCCCCAATGAATGGCTACCTCCCTCTTGGTCAAAAGTAGTGCAATGGTGACATATCAACACATAGATTTAGGTAAGTCGTGTACATAGCCCAGCAGTGCTAGTAAGGGGGAGGGTTCAAGTGCCATGTGGATCATCAAAGCAAGTTTAACGAATACCTCTTCCCAGTATGGTGCCACAGTATTACATGTCCACGCTATATGGGCAAAGTCTACAGCCTCTGTGTGGCATTTTGGCATTCTGACGTATGAGCAGAGTCGATACGGGCCAAAGCCTGTATCGACTCTGAGAGAGGAGCGCATGTGGCCTAACGCCTAGGGCGGTTGACCACAAACCTGGGAAACCGGGTTCGAGTCTCTGCAACAACGCTCAACATCCTGTGATTCTGAGCAAATCCCTTATTCTCTCCCTGCCTACAAAAAAATAAATGTGTTCTTGTGTAACGCAACTGGTGCTCGTGTAAATCGCTCTGATACCCGATACCTGTGGGTCAAGTTCATGCTACATAAAACTCTGGAAAAAGAAAAAGCTAGGTGTGTGTCATATGCACTGCACAAGAATTTGGATTGTATTAGCTTATGATGATGATTAAGGGAGATGAGGTGAGTCTGCGTACAATATGCAGTCCAGACTTTGTCTGTCAAAAGATGCCCGAAATCCATCTCCCATGCAGCCCTAAGTTTCAAGTCTCATGTTGGCAGAAGTCCCAGACATGAGTGATATAGTTTGAAGATGAGCCTGGATTAATTACGTTCCACAGCTTTGTATTAGTTTCATAGCAAAAACTTTGACCCTAAAGACGTGGGCCTCTTGATATCGATCCTCCTGTCTATAAAACGTCAGAGTCTGATCTGGCTTCTCATTATATCCAAAAACATTTCTGTAACAAATAACTGCAACTCCCATACTCCCGTCCCCCACCCACAACTTTATCCCTCCCCACTCCCCTGTCTGGTATACTCTCTATGACATAAAACTAGGGGCCAGATGTAGGTAATTCATATTTACCGACTCTAAAATACAGAATTTTACTGATTCGGTATTTAAGAGTCGGTAAATATGAAGGGGGGAGATGTAGGTATTTCCAGATGTGGAAATACAGAATCGTTAAAATTAGGTATTTACCGATTTGGTAAATACCGAATCGGTATTTCCTATTGATTCCTATGGGCTGTGAAGCCCATAGGAATCAATGGGAAATACCGATTCGGTAATTACCGAATCGGTAGATACCTAATTCTGCAAGGGTGCAGGGGGTGTCACTTTGACACCCTCTGGCACCCCACAAATAGGCATGTGCGCCATGTGGCACACAGACATGCCTTAAGGGCATGTCTGTCTGTCACATGGCTAGGTGTGCATGGACACATGTGCATGCACACCTGAATTCAGTATTTTAACACCCAATTGGATTGGGTGTTAAAATACCGAATTTGTAGGGCCTTTGGGACTCAGAAGAGTCCCACCTACATCTGAGATTTACCGAATCGGTAAAAATACCGATTCGGTATTTTACAGAATCGGTAAATTTACCGAATCGGTAAATTTACCGATTCTGTAAAAAGAATGCCCCTACATCCCAAATCTTAAATACCGGTCGGTAACGGCCGAAATCGGCCGTTACCGACCGGTATTTCGGCTCCTACATCTGGCCCTAGGTGTCTGCCAGTTGTACAATTCACTGCGTCATCCAACACATCAACTATGTAAGTTCTCCTCTGTTTCACAGTAGTCTCCAGGCTCACTACCCGACCTTACAAATTCAGTAGCCTCCTCCTGTGATTCCACATCCCCTCCATCACTGTTAAGATCTTCTATCATCACCCTCCACACCCTCAGATCATCTTCTAGTTTTTCATCACCTGACCTGTTTCATCCGAATCACCGCCGCTATCACCCACTCTTTCACATCCTGTACCCATTGTGTTTTTTGGGGTGGTTCGGGACTTAGCCAGGAGATAGCTATCCGACGTTTGGCTAACACTAGTCCTAGCAGGGCAAACTTCCTACTAAGATTTTGTTTTTTGGGTCGGGGTAATAAACCCAGCAGGACTACCCATATCTCCCGTGGTAGTACCCATTCTGTCGTGGCTCGCAACACAACCAGGACTCCATCCCAAATTATTTGGAGCTCTGTGCAGGACCAGACCATATGAATAAATACAGCCTCTGCTTCCCCACAACTGGGGGGGCAGTGCCCTGAGCGTTCCGGATAAATCCTGGGTAGCATCTTTGGTGTAAGATATGTCTGATGTATATACTTTAATTGGATCAGCATGAACCGTGCGTTTGAGCTCACCTGCTTGAACCCTTCATGTATTTTTGTCCAGCCTGTCTCCGTTATAGTTCCCTCTGTCAGTGTCTCCCATCTGTCCTGAATCGGCAATGCCTGGACCTTCTTCTCATCTCTGATAGCTCGTTACAGGTGGGATATCAATCTGCGTCCTGTAACCATCGTTAGCAGGGTCTGTAACATCCTAGACACCGGGCTCTTCGGGAAACATAGGCCAGACCTCTTTAGCTACCTGGGCTACCTTCGCATATTGTAAGAACTGTCCTGGACCCAACGTAAAGGCCTCAACCGCCTGTTCGCTAGTTGTATATTGCTTATTAATGTATGTCACCCATGGTTGGGCATCCCCCTTCCGCCATCTGCGCACAGACATAGATGCAGAGATCTGGAGAAAGGGGCGAACAGCCCACAGGGGCAGATCCGGGACTTATGAGGCCCTTTGTAGCATTCTCGGAACGACAAGCTCCCAAATCTCCGCCACATGTTGTATTATATACGGGCTCGTTGACAGTCACCATCATTAACAATTCAGGGAGTGTTTTATTTCCGTAGGTCCCCACCAGCAGGGCCTACCCCCAGTTTCCTTCATCGTCCAACCAATGTACGGCATGTTATAACTGAGAACCTCTAGTCCTCCATTCTGTAAGGTTCTTTGGAGAGTGACCAGGCTTACCCGCTTATGCTTGGGTCCCCACAGCAAGTCAGTCAGAAGTCTATCTAAAGTGATACAATAATGTTGGGGATCTTAAAAAAAGAGTGTTGTATTGTATAAAGGCATCTGGGCAGGACGACATTTTAGATAGGGCTACTCTCCCCATACGGGACAGAGGCAAATCTCGACAAAAGTGTAGTGAGCCTCATAGTCCCTAAATTACCTTCCTGATGTTAAGCATCAACTATTGCTCTGCCTGTTCCACCAACCTAACTCCTAGCTATTTTGGCATGGTTCTTACCAATGGGAGCTCCACCCTTGGTAGTTCTTCCTCCGGGAGCGAGGCCAACCCCCCCAGTGGGATTAATTTTGACTTCCCTGCATTGAGCTGTAATCCTGATATCTGCCCAAACCTGTCAAGATTGGTCAGGAGTGCAAGTATCGCCTCGCCGGGATTTCGGAGCTACACCAGGGAGTCTTCTGCACACATAGACACCACACGGTTAGTCTCCCCAAGTTGGATCCCAAAGGTCTCCATCTCTCCTCGTAAGTTCCGTCTAAGGGTTCCATTGCGATGGCGAAAAGTAATGGCGACAATGGTCACCCCTGTCTATTACCCCGGTGTAGTCTAAAAGCTCGCAACACTAGCCTCCCCATCCTGATCCGGCCTGGGGCTGTGAGTACCGGAGCCGTACCCAGCTCAGGAAACCTGGGCCCACACCCAGCGCCTTCAGGACCTCCCAAAGATACATCCAACCACCGAGTCGAACGCCTGTTCAACATCTAATAGTGCCAAAGCACACTCTTCCCGTTGCAATAGGGGGGAGTGCCAGACGTGGGCTAACCACTGCAGATTGTGGGCTGTGCTGCGTTTGGGGATGAAGCCCGCTGGATCAGAATGTATCAAATGCTGCATATGTGTTTGCAATCTGGCTGCTATAACCCCACTAAGAACTTTTATATCAATATTTAACAGAGAAATAGACCTGTATGACCCCGGCAGATGAATATCCTTATCTGCTTTGGGGATCATGACCACTAATGCCTCATTCATAGAAGGCAGAAGCTTACGACTCTGGAGCACCTCATTATACACCGCCAACAGACGATCCACTATCAGGGGTGCAAACCTCTTATAGAACTCGGCTGGTAGGCCATCACTCCCCGGGCTCTTAGCGGATTTCAAAGACTTCTAATACTTCCTCCTTCGAGATCAGATCATCCAATAATTTACTAACCTTGTCTAAACGGGGTAGGTTCAGTGTGGTAAGGGCTTCTGCTATGTACTCCAAATCAGATGTAGGGCGACCCGCGTATACCCCTGCCAGGGGATCAGCTAAGGTATCTAAGATCTACTGCTGACTGTACACCAAGCTTCCATTGGCGGATCTCATCTGCACAATGAGAGACATTGGTTTCTCATTTCTAATCCGTTTAGCTAGCAGTGCCCTGGACCTGTCACCCGCCACATGCAGTCGCTGTCGACATGCGGTGTAATCAAACTTCTCAAGTTGACAGAGCAATGCCAAAAGCTCTTCCCTTATCTACCACCACTCATTTAATCGCTCCTGGTGGTTTTTGGGCAGCGCCGCCTCTACCGTAGCCAAGTTCCTTTCTAGAACCGTGATGTCCTTCTCAAGTTGCTGTTGGACCCCATAAGTCATACTAAGACAAAAACCTCTGATAATCACCTTCATCGCCTCCCATTCCATTCCCCTTGAGGATGTCGAACCGCAATTTGTCACTAAATAATTCACTATCTCTTCCTCCAGCTTCCCTGCAAATGGCGGATCAGTAAGTGCCTCGGTCGTCAACCGCCAGGTGGGGATTGCCAGTCCTGAGTCTATTGGTACTTAAAACTAAAAGCATAGGGGAATGGTCCGAAATGTATCTCGGTAGATATACTATCTCCTCGACCTTAGGCATCAAGCAATGCCGCTGACAGGAAGAATTGGTCTAACCTACTGAACGTGTTAGCCACAGGGGTGTAACAAGAAAATGTCCTAGTATTTCGTGTCGGACCCTCCATGCATCCATTAACCCTCGTTCTCTTATAATGTCCACTAGGGCGTCACTGATCACTAATATCAGTGGTGTGAACTAGGCAGGGGCCAAGGGGTTAGAAGGAATTTGCATCCTAAGTGAGCTCTGAAGTTGCTGAAGCACAAAATTGTCCATATGGCCAGCGTTGTTGAATCATGCATCTTCTTTACAGGAGAAAGCATGCCTGTCCGGAAAAATTTATTTGAATGAGTGTCTAGCATGTATGGTCAGTGTGTGCTGGATCAAACGTTTCCTGGTAATAGAAAGCCAGGGATTGTTGGCCAAGGGATCACAGGAGAGTTTAGCATCTGTCCACCCAACATCCAAGATAGCTGCCTCCAATCCCAGCAAGTTGTAGAGAGAGTTTGCATATGATCTGGGTCTAATGGCAGACCCTTTGGTAGTAGCGCTCTCAGTGGCATGGGAGCTGTGAGGCTTTCCTTGGTTTGTAATATGGTATGCGGGCATCTGCATGGTACCAGAGTCGGGTGTATTGACACAGTGCAACCAGGTAGTAAAAGTGTAAATGAGGGACTCTGAGGCCTCCACATTTATATGGGAGCACAAGGTTATCCCAGCCAGATCAAGGCTGGCAGCCTGCCCAAACAAGCTGCGTCTCTATACTCCGCAAAGTCACAGAGTCACAAAGAAAGAATTGGTGAGTGATTTTGGGATGTTCTGAAATAAATATAGAAAGCTGAGGAGCACCTCATTTTGATAATGGCAAAGCGTCCCACCATGGACAATGGGAGGTGAATCCAACTGAATGACTTGTTTCTTATCTCTGGTTATGTAGATGCCGATATATCGAACAGAGCCATCGTACCATGCTAAAGAGAAGTCGCAGTGTCCCTAAGTGGTCGCATCTGTCAATGGAAATAGTTCTGACTCATTCTAGTTAATTTGGAGGCCCAATGAGGCCCTATAGCTAGTTAATTCTCGAGGTATTGGGGCTAAGTTGTCGGCAGGATGCTGTACCAGCATAGAGTGAAACCAGAAGGAGGCCTGGTTTGAATTGCAAACCCCTGGAGGTGGCGCACCATTGGGTCCATCGCTATAATTAAAAGTAATGGTGAAAGGGGACAGCCCTGTTGTGTCCCCTGCAAAATTGCGAATGGGGCCAATAGTGTGCCTTTAACCCTAATCCAGGCTGTCTGCAGTGAGTAAAGGAGTGCTATCTGGGATGAGAAGTTATGCAGAAAGCCCATTTTACTAAATGTGGCGTGTAGGAACGGCCATTACAGCAAATAAAAGGCTTTTTTCACGTCCAATAGGGTGACTATGCCAGGTACCATAGGGGATAGTCTATAAGGATAGCAAAGCTTTACAGAGGTTTAGAAATGTTGAGTGATGCGGGACGATCACAGACTGGGCCGGAGCGATGATCTGGTTTATCTTAGGGCGAAGCGGGTCAACAGTAGCTTGGCTAATATTTTGTGATCAAATTCAATAGGGATAGTAGCTGATAGGAACAACAATATTGAGGGTCTTTACCTGGTTACAGAAGTATAGTAATCACAGATTCTTCTACTGTAGGCAGGAGGACCCCTGTTTCCAAAGCTTCCGAGTTCATAGCAAGTAGGTGTGGCACTAAGATGTGCTTGTATGCTTTGTAAAAAGCATCAGTGTATCTATCAAGGCCAAATGCTTTGGAGCCGTCTCCTCAATGAAGAAAGGCTCACTATGAAACTGTTGGTGTGCACTAGTAAGCGAGACCATGGCTACCTCACTCAGATAAGCTGTCTGTTCAGTACCATTGTCGCCTAGTCGTGTCTTGTACAGATTGGTGTTGTAGTTAAGTAATTCAGTCTGTCTATCCAATGTGTCTGTGATGCCATCGACCTGGTGTAACTCTGAAAAATAAGATGCTCCCCTAGGCGGTCTTAAGAGCTGAGTCACTGTGCACCCCTGTCTTTCACCTTCCCCATAGCGACGGACCCTGGACCTTCTTCTCATCTCTGATAGCTCGTTACAGGTGGGATATCAATCTGCGTCCTGTAGCCATCGTTAGCAGGGTCTGTAACATCCTAGACACCGGGCTCTTCGGGAAACATAGGCCAGACCTCTTTAGCTACCTGGGCTACCTTCGCATATTGTAAGAACTGTCCTGGACCCAACGTAAAGGCCTCAACCGCCTGTTCGCTAGTTGTATATTGCTTATTAATGTATGTCACCCATGGTTGGGCATTCCCCTTCCGCCATCTGCGCACAGACATAGATGCAGAGATCTGGAGAAAGGGGCGAACAGCCCACAGGGGCAGATCCGGGACTTATGAGGCCCTTTGTAGCATTCTCGGAACGACAAGCTCCCAAATCTCCGCCACATGTTGTATTATATACGGGCTCGTTGACAGTCACCATCATTAACAATTCAGGGAGTGTTTTATTTCCGTAGGTCCCCACCAGCAGGGCCTACCCCCAGTTTCCTTCATCGTCCAACCAATGTACGGCATGTTATAACTGAGAACCTCTAGTCCTCCATTCTGCAAGGTTCTTTAGAGAGTGACCAGGCTTACCCGCTTATGCTTGGGTCCCCACAGCAAGTCAGTCAGAAGTCTATCTAAAGTGATACAATAATGTTGGGGATCTTAAAAAAAGAGTGTTGTATTGTATAAAGGCATCTGGGCAGGACGACATTTTAGATAGGGCTACTCTCCCCATACGGGACAGAGGCAAATCTCGACAAAAGTGTACTGAGCCTCATAGTCCCTAAATTACCTTCCCGATGTTAAGCATCAACTATTGCTCTGCCTGTTCCACCAACCTAACTCCTAGCTATTTTGGCATGGTTCTTACCAATGGGAGCTCCACCCTTGGTAGTTCTTCCTCCGGGAGCGAGGCCAACCCCCCCAGTGGGATTAATTTTGACTTCCCTGCATTGAGCTGTAATCCTGATATCTGCCCAAACCTGTCAAGATTGGTCAGGAGTGCAAGTATCGCCTCGCCGGGATTTCGGAGCTACACCAGGGAGTCTTCTGCACACATAGACACCACACGGTTAGTCTCCCCAAGTTGGATCCCAAAGGTCTCCATCTCTCCTCGTAAGCTCCGTCTAAGGGTTCCATTGCCATGGCGAAAAGTAATGGCGACAATGGTCACCCCTGTCTATTACCCCGGTGTAGTCTAAAAGCTCGCAACACTAGCCTCCCCATCCTGATCCGGCCTAGGGCTGTGAGTACCGGAGCCGTACCCAGCTCAGGAAACCTGGGCCCACACCCAGCGCCTTCAGGACCTCCCAAAGATACATCCAACCACCCGAGTCGAACGCCTGTTCAACATCTAATAGTGCCAAAGCACACTCTTCTCGTTGCAATAGGGGGGAGTGCCAGACGTGGGCTAACCACTGCAGATTGTGGGCTGTGCTGCGTTTGGGGATGAAGCCCGCTGGATCAGAATGTATCAAATGCTGCATATGTGTTTGCAATCTGGCTGCTATAACCCCACTAAGAACTTTTATATCAATATTTAACAGAGAAATAGACCTGTATGACCCCGGCAGATGAATATCCTTATCTGCTTTGGGGATCATGACCACTAATGCCTCATTCATAGAAGGCAGAAGCTTACGACTCTGGAGCACCTCATTATACACCGCCAACAGACGATCAACTATCAGGGGTGCAAACCTCTTATAGAACTCGGCTGGTAGGCCATCACTCCCCGGGCTCTTAGCGGATTTCAAAGACTTCTAATACTTCCTCCTTCGAGATCAGATCATCCAATAATTTACTAACCTTGTCTAAACGGGGTAGGTTCAGTGTGGTAAGGGCTTCTGCTATGTACTCCAAATCAGATGTAGGGCGACCCGCGTATACCCCTGCCAGGGGATCAGCTAAGGTATCTAAGATCTACTGCTGACTGTACACCAAGCTTCCATTGGCGGATCTCATCTGCACAATGAGAGACATTGGTTTCTCATTTCTAATCCGTTTAGCTAGCAGTGCCCTGGACCTGTCACCCGCCACATGCAGTCGCTGTCGACATGCGGTGTAATCAAACTTCTCAAGTTGACAGAGCAATGCCAAAAGCTCTTCCCTTATCTACCACCACTCATTTAATCGCTCCTGGTGGTTTTTGGGCAGCGCCGCCTCTACCGTAGCCAAGTTCCTTTCTAGAACCGTGATGTCCTTCTCAAGTTGCTGTTGGACCCCATAAGTCATACTAAGACAAAAACCTCTGATAATCACCTTCATCGCCTCCCATTCCATTCCCCTTGAGGATGTCGAACCGCAATTTGTCACTAAATAATTCACTATCTCTTCCTCCAGCTTCCCTGCAAATGGCGGATCAGTAAGTGCCTCGGTCGTCAACCGCCAGGTGGGGATTGCCAGTCCTGAGTCTATTGGTACTTAAAACTAAAAGCATAGGGGAATGGTCCGAAATGTATCTCGGTAGATATACTATCTCCTCGACCTTAGGCATCAAGCAATGCCGCTGACAGGAAGAATTGGTCTAACCTACTGAACGTGTTAGCCACAGGGGTGTAACAGGAAAATGTCCTAGTATTTCGTGTCGGACCCTCCATGCATCCATTAACCCTCGTTCTCTTATAATGTCCACTAGGGCGTCACTGATCACTAATATCAGTGGTGTGAACTAGGCAGGGGCCAAGGGGTTAGAAGGAATTTGCATCCTAAGTGAGCTCTGAAGTTGCTGAAGCACAAAATTGTCCATATGGCCAGCGTTGTTGAATCATGCATCTTCTTTACAGGAGAAAGCATGCCTGTCCGGAAAAATTTATTTGAATGAGTGTCTAGCATGTATGGTCAGTGTGTGCTGGATCAAACGTTTCCTGGTAATAGAAAGCCAGGGATTGTTGGCCAAGGGATCACAGGAGAGTTTAGCATCTATCCACCCAACATCCAAGATAGCTGCCTCCAATCCCAGCAAGTTGTAGAGAGAGTTTGCATATGATCTGGGTCTAATGGCAGACCCTTTGGTAGTAGCGCTCTCAGTGGCATGGGAGCTGTGAGGCTTTCCTTGGTTTGTAATATGGTATGCGGGCATCTGCATGGTACCAGAGTCGGGTGTATTGACACAGTGCAACCAGGTAGTAAAAGTGTAAATGAGGGACTCTGAGGCCTCCACATTTATATGGGAGCACAAGGTTATCCCAGCCAGATCAAGACTGGCAGCCTGCCCAAACAAGCTGCGTCTCTATACTCCGCAAAGTCACAGAGTCACATAGAAAGAATTGGTGAGTGATTCTGGGATGTTCTGAAATAAATATAGAAAGCTGAGGAGCACCTCATTTTGATAATGGCAAAGCGTCCCACCATGGACAATGGGAGTTGAATCCAACTGAATGACTTGTTTCTTATCTCTGGTTATGTAGATGCCGATATATCGAACAGAGCCATCGTACCATGCTAAAGAGAAGTTGCAGTGTCCCTAAGTGGTCGCATCTGTCAATGGAAATAGTTCTGACTCATTCTAGTTAATTTGGAGGCCCAATGAGGCCCTATAGCTAGTTAATTCTCGAGGTATTGGGGCTAAGTTGTCGGCAGGATGCTGTACCAGCATAGAGTGAAACCAGAAGGAGGCCTGGTTTGAATTGCAAACCCCTGGAGGTGGCGCACCATTGGGTCCATCGCTATAATTAAAAGTAATGGTGAAAGGGGACAGCCCTGTTGTGTCCCCTGCAAAATTGCGAATGGGGCCAATAGTGTGCCTTTAACCCTAATCCAGGCTGTCTGCAGTGAGTAAAGGAGTGCTATCTGGGATGAGAAGTTATGCAGAAAGCCCATTTTACTAAATGTGGCGTGTAGGAACGGCCATTCCAGCAAATAAAAGGCTTTTTTCACGTCCAATAGGGTGACTATGCCAGGTACCATAGGGGATAGTCTATAAGGATAGCAAAGCTTTACAGAGGTTTAGAAATGTTGAGTGATGCGGGACGATCACAGACTGGGCCGGAGCGATGATCTGGTTTATCGTAGGGCGAAGCGGGTCAACAGTAGCTTGGCTAATATTTTGTGATCAAATTCAATAGGGATAGTAGCTGATAGGAACCACAATATTGAGGGTCTTTACCTGGTTACAGAAGTATAGTAATCACAGATTCTTCTACTGTAGGCAGGAGGACCCCTGTTTCCAAAGCTTCAGAGTTCATAGCAAGTAGGTGTGGCACTAAGATGTGCTTGTATGCTTTGTAAAAAGCATCAGTGTATCTATCAAGGCCAAATGCTTTGGAGCCGTCTCCTCAATGAAGAAAGGCTCACTATGAAACTGTTGGTGTGCACTAGTAAGCGAGACCATGGCTACCTCACTCAGATAAGCTGTCTGTTCAGTACCATTGTCGCCTAGTCGTGTCTTGTACAGATTGGTGTTGTAGTTAAGTAATTCAGTCTGTCTATCCAATGTGTCTGTGATGCCATCGACCTGGTGTAACTCTGAAAAATAAGATGCTCCCCTAGGCGGTCTTAAGAGCTGAGTCACTGTGCACCCCTGTCTTTCACCTTCCCCATAGCGACGGACCCTGACATACTTTCCCAAATAGTGGGCCTTACATTCAGCAGTTTCTCTGAACTCTGCCAACAACACAGCACGCCCGTGCAAGTGGGCCTTGACGGTATGCTGAATACTGACAGGGTCTGACTTAGTCAGATCTGCCTCAATGCGAGTCAGAGTTCCACATATATCACCCAGCAGCCTAGCACCCCAGCAGGTTTAGAAATACATATACCCCTGACGATTCCTTTGAAGGCCTCCTAGAGGGTAGCCTGTGAGGGAACTGACTCTCTGTTAAGTTCAAAATACGCAATGATGGAGGAGCTACGCGCCGGTCCAAGATGGACGCGTACGTTCTCAGCTCCGACGCAGCCGTCCTCCAGCCCTAGAATCCTGACGTCTGTCCTGCCCTTGAAGCCAGGGTATTGAACGTGGAAATAAAGGGGCACACCCGGGGCCAACTCCGACCTTCCGGGGACGCCGGTAGTCAGAGAAAAGAGCTCTGTGATTGGCGGCCTGCGCCGCGCCTGGCGTCGGGGTCCGGTGTGAAAGAGAGGCCGCCGTAGAGTATCACAACAGTGGGGACCCTGACCGGAAGACGCCCGCAAGGTTCAACCTGCCGAGAGTCGGGACGGCGGTCTGCCACATGGAAAGTAAGAGGCGGTGGGGGCAGGCAGTGGTGCTTACGGAGGACCCCCCCTCGTGCTGTCTCCCTGCAGCGACCGGGCAAGTACAGGAGCACGGTCGTGAGAGTCGTGATTCCGCATGGACATAGATGTGCGCCCTGGGCCCCATGGCGACAATCGCACAAGTTGGTCCCGGATGTCTGGCGATCAAGCAGAAGGCCCCTACGTGAACAACGACTGGTGCGCTCTGCGGCTAAACCCTAGGGGGACAAACACTGGTATGGGCTGAGTGCTGATCCACTACTGGCGACCAAACCGGACACCGATAAACAACCTTCCAGGATGACTAAAGGAATGAGGCAAGTCCAAACTAATAAGCTGGATCTGTATACACTGCCCAAAGGTTCCCCAACAGATTCCAGACACTCCAATATGGCGGTAGGGGATTCCTCGTGCCCCGCGTCAGATCTGACCCTGCTTGATGTAATAGCGGCTATAGATGGGGTAAAATCATCCCTAAGCCAAAAAATTGAGTCGCTGGACAATAAGCTGGATACTGCCTCCATAGAAGTAAACCTTATACACACGGACCTAACGAAAGTCAACAAAAAGGTCAAATTACTAGACAAAAAGACAGCCAGTCTGACAGATGATGTGGCGCAGCTCCAGCAGGAAGTGCGCAAACTCAAATCCTCCCATGAAATGGCAGAGCGTAAGTTGAACGAATTTGAAGAGAGAGACCAACGCAATAATATCTGCATTTTAGGTGTGCCCGAAAAATCTGAAGGCCCGGCTCCTGACCGGTTTGTGGAAGACCTTACTCTGTCTCATCTCAAGCCCAAGGGGATTGGTAAATTCTTCACCATCGAGCGGGTACACAGGGTCCCAGGAGGGAGGCTGAAACCCGGTGCGCCCCCTCGTCCTGTGATTGCTAGAGTCCTGAATTTTAGAGATAGAGACGCTATCCTGCAGGCTGCCTGGACGGGAGCACCCCTACGGTACGAGAACGCCACCCTCTCTTTCTTTCCCGATTATACACAAGCAGTGCAGAAGCAACGCCGGAACTTCCTCGCAGTCAAGAAAAAACTTAGAGACAGGGGGATTAAGTATGCCATGATGTTGCCGGCGCATTTGAGGGTGGAGGTCGAGGGAAGAGCGTGTTTTTTTGAGAACCCTGAAATTGCGTCTCACTGGATCGACAGCCGTCCTCCTGGAGGCTCCGAGTCTCGAGACTGAGGTGGTGAGCAAGCAACACAGGAACAAAACTAAGAACTGGCACCTGTGCTCATGGACTAACTGTGCATTGTCAGGTACTGGAGAATGGGTCCAATGTTAGAATATCTGCCCATCCCCAGGGTGCATGGAACTGTGACACGCAATGTGAGTTTCAAGGGACATTTTATTTGACTTGATACAGGTTGGAGGGGCGAAGGAGCGCCGGCCTCCCTGCTCTTAACTACCTTTAGTTTGTATAGTAGTCTTAGTGTGTAGGGCGACAGGCACTCTGCCAGTTGGGGATGGGTGAACGCCCTGAGCAGGGGTGCAGGGAGGGAGGGAGGGAGGAGGGTAGGGTTTGGATTGATTTTCATCTTTGGGTTTATATTGTTTGACTGTTGGTTTATTTCGACACTATTGAGAAGCAGAGCAGTGCTGAGAAGTCTTCTGCAGAGGCGAGATGTTGAACGTTAGACAGAGATCAGGGGTCAGAGTGCTCAGTTGGAATGTAAACGGGCTGGGAGACAAACTAAAGCAAGGCATGGTTAACCAATTTGTTAGAAGGCATGCCCCAGACGTGATCCTTTTCCAGGAAACTCATCTGATTAGGAACAAATGTATGGCTTTGCATAGGGGAGGATATAGATTGGTGGCTTGCGCGGGATTCACCTCAGGGTCGAGGGGAGTTGGTATACTGATCAAATATGTGTTTCCCTTCACGATACAAAACACATGGACAGATAAACGAGGGAGATATGTAGGGGTCTCAGGCTTCTGGGAGGGGAAGTTGCCACATTTGTCTCAATATGCCCCCCCCCGGCCTACAGATGGAAACATTTAAGGACCTCGGAGCGGTCTTCCTTATTTTCCCGCTATGTCCGGGGATCTGGATCGACATCCCCCATGGGCGATTAGGCCAGCGCAGAAGTGGCTCCCCGAATTTGTAGACATAGTGGGTTGGTGGATAGCTGGAGGATGCATAACCCTGATGGGGCACAGTTTACGCATGCGTCAAGGGCACACCACAGTTTGTCTAGAATAGATTATATCCTAGTACCAGCGGCGCAGGCCCATACTATTCGAAAGGTACGCCACTTGGGGCGGGGAATATCGGATCCCTCCCCCGTGTGGCTCCAATTGGAGTGGGACTATGTGAATGTTGGTAGAGTAGCCCCCATTAACTCATGGTATTTAAAGGATCCACACACTCGCAGAAGCTTAGTCAGGGTTACAGAGCACTATTTTCAAGAAAACAAGGACTCATTGGCCTCCGCTACACTATGGGAGGCTTACAAAATGGTGGTCTGGGGAGAAACGCGATCCCTGATAACTGGAAAAAATAGGGAGCGACAGGCTGATCTCAAAAGAGCAGAAGATGACGTAGTTAAAGCAGAGGAGGATTTGGCTTGGGCGGCTACTCCGGAGGGCCTTCACCTTCTACACCTGAAGCAAGACGAGTTTCACAGAATCGCTAGGAATAGAGCCACGGCGCAGAGCAGAGAGGTTTAGGACAGAGTCTATGAACTCGGAGACAAACCAGGAAGACTGATGGCGTGGCTGGATAGATGGGAGTGGGAGTCTCGAGTAGTGCCTGAAATAGAGGGGCTTGACTCCGCTCATATAACGGACCCACAAGCCATAGCGGACACATTTGCTACCCACTACCATACAGTTTACACTACGGCCGGCAGGTTCACGGAAGCATAAAATGCGGAACTGTTAAGAGATATAAGACTCCCTACCCTCTCTGACGAGAACAGAGAGTACCTGGATTCCCCTATTACTGACGATGAAGTGGTTCAGGCTCTCCGGGGAGTGAACTAAGGTAAAGCCACAGGGCCCAATGGTATCCCCATTGAATTGTACAAACTGAATTCCAATAAACTGGCCCCCTATTTCCGGGCCATGTTAATGGAGAGTAGGGAGAGGGGACAGCTTCCGTATGACCAACGAGTGGCAAACAAAGTGGTCATTTACAAGGACGGCAAGCCAAGAACTAGCTGTGCCTCTTATCGGCCGATATCACAGTTAAATGTGGATCCCAAAGTTCTTGCTAAATTATTGGCGACACAGCCGGAGGTGGTGTGATTCGTGTTTTTAAAATTGCTTTTCTGTGATTATTTCTCATTTGTTAAAACTTGTGCCCATTCAGAGATCTTCTCTGCTTTTTAAAAACTCCTGCAAGCACTTACAGCGGATCGAGCGCTGCTCCTTGCACCAGATTACACGGCCGCCATCGCTAGCGCGAGGCCACGCCCACTCGTTAGGCCACGCCCACCCTTCCTCTCCATAAATGTGCTTCCTACGCAAGCGCAGCGGACGAGCGCAGCGGGAGCGCCGTTTGCGCGCCGAAGGCGCGCTTAAGGCAAGCCCGTCTGCGCCCGTCCGCGGTCGTACGCGGTCCAGGGCCTCAACCCCTGCTCCACCAGATGGCACATACGGTGGAGCAAGCAGGATCTACTGAACTTATGCCACAATATCAACGATTCCTGCAAGCATAGTCTATGCGTGGAAAACGACATGGGCTGCGAACACTGTCACTTCTCATTTGACCATGGTAAGAATACAATCAATAAGGGCTATACCTTGCACTGCGGACTGCTTAATGTACGCTCACTGAGAAAACACAGGCTAGACCTATATGATCTACCTACTGAGAACCAATGGGATCTTGTGTTTCTTACAGAGACATGGCTAGATAATGAGTCTACACCCTACGCCCTTGAGGCAATTCCAGGAGGGTACACAATACATAGACAGGATAGACCCACAGGCAGAGGAGGTGGAATCGCAATTATAGCCCGCGGAAATCTACGATGCCAGCTAGACAGCTCTCCCATCCTGGACAGTGAAGCAGGGAGCTTCACTATCAAAGTGAACAATAACTACACGCTAAAGGGCATACTAATTTACAGACCCCCAGGCCCCATAGCCAGGTTCGAGGAGAGTCTGGTTGAAGGAATCATAGAAACCGCACTGTGCAATGACAAGTTTCTGGTACTCGGGGATCTCAATCTACATCTCGATAACCCCTCAGACAACGTCAGTAAGAATTTTGGTCAGGCACTGAAAGCCCTCCAACTTACCCAAATTGTAAGAGGCCCTACCCATCAACTGGGTCATTTGCTGGACCCCATATTTGTCAACTGGGGGGAAGCAGAAGCTATGACCCCAATTCCCATTCCCTGGTCGGACCACTATTTGGTCCCTTTTTCCATACGAATCCCTGGAAGCAGACCCCCACAGCCACCAGTCATGTACCATCTCAAACGGAAATGGGCTACATTCTCTCAGTCTAAATTCTGTGCAGAACTAACGAAAGGAGGAAGCCCAGGAGGGAAGGATGCTGACACGGCCAATGCTAACCTCTGCACACGCATTAATCAGGCACTAGACTGCACAGCCCCTTTGCGAAAAACCACACCTGGGGGACGCATAAACAAAACTGCCCCGTGGTTCAACGCGGAACTAAGAGTTCAGAAAACCGCACTGAAAAGAACCGAAAGAGAATGGCGCAAGACTTTCTCGGAAGAAACCAGAACCAATTATCTAACCGAGAGACGAACCTACCATAGACTAATCAGAAAGACGAAAACAGCATACTATACGACTAGGATCAGTGAGGCTGGTAACTCGACGAAAGAGCTGTTTTCACTCTACAAAACTCTTTCAAGCGGAAACTCAGCTACTGTCCCCGATGACTGCTCGCCAGAATTGTGTGACAAAATCGCAGATTTTTTCTCTGAAAAAATAACAAAAATCTACTCAGCATTCCCGACGCAGCCTAAAACCGGGGCAGACTTTGTTGAAAGCCCAAGGGAGTGGGGAGATAAACCAAGACTTACCAACTTTGTTACCCCTCCCACGGAAGATCTTCTAAAAATCTGTAGGTCGGTGAAGTCGAGCTCTCCTCGAGACCCAACCACACCCAAACGCCTGACGGACAGTCTAAGGGTACTAGAACCATACATCAGACATCTACTTGATGTATTTTTTAGCACCAGGACAGTACCTAGGGATTGGAAAAAGGCGGTTGTTCTGCCCCTCAGGAAGAAACCTACCATCAGTTTTGAGAAACTTGACAATCTCCGCCCTATCTCACTCCTGCCCTACCTGGCCAAGGTGGCTGAAAAAACGGTCAATATACAACTAATGGACTTCGTGGAAAAGGCTGCCCTATTGCATGACACCCAATTCGGATTCCGCCCCCGCCACTCTACAGAGTCCGCACTGCTGACTGCAGTTGAGACCCTACGTCAGGGGGTGGATGAGGGACATACTATGGCCCTCATCCTATTGGCAAAATACAATGATGGGGACCGCAACAAATACGTTCCACACCCTGGTGCACAGCATATTATTTAAAGGATACTAGATCCCCCTTAAGTTCATCCATTTTTTCTCTGAAACTAATTTATCCAACTTTTCTTTGATATAATTTTTACGATATTTCCATCCGTTCCACATATCCATCAAATAACGTGTTTTTTTAAACTTTCACTATTCACAGGTGCCCATCCAAGCTTCCATGTAAATATGATTCGTACACGAAAAAGTAGTTCTCAGCAGCATTTTTTATTTTATACCCAATGCATTTCGAGCAATTCCTTGCTCTTCGTCAGGGGTGGCTGTAAAAACAACATCATGAAATTCACATTAGTGCAAGACACCTCACCAATCTCTTCACTATATCTACATGCAAACATAGTAATCAGAACAGTTCCATTGCATACTTGAATCACATCTAGATACGACCACTTTCTATTGCTCCCACAGTATTTACCCGCGGCTGCACGGCTACTCAACCACCCTCGAAGCCCGCATTTCTCACATTTCCAGCCTGTGCCCCGTTTCAACGTTCACATAAGTAAGTAGCTTTGCCAATTTTAGTTTGTTAAACTGAAGCTATATTTCAAGTTTGCTAAGTTATACTCTGTCACTCAGAGCGTCATGCGTACCTGCTCGCGTATTCTCTTCAGCTTAACATCCGGGTTCCTCCCTTAGACATTCAAATGTTATCCAAAGCCGCTACTCACTTTATCAACTAATAAAGCTCCTCCCTCGTTTGTGCAACCAATTAACAACCTGTGTTATACCGTGATCTATCCTCCCGACTCACTTTCCCATAATGCATCTAGATTACAATACTAACTGCACACGAACTATACATCATTCGCTTCTCACATGTATAAGAAGTGGCTCAAACATTAAATATTAAAATAGCTGTCTCGATACTATGAAATCCCCTTTAGCGTCCCCTTTAAAAGTGCTTCCGAGAACTCGCTGTTCCGATATTGTGGCATTTCTCAGATGGCATTTCTTGATATATATGCAGTTCATCCTCGGGTGCATCACCAATGTGGCAGTTCAATGTGAAGATTAATGTGGTGGTGTGCACACCTCGCTTTTCAAAATAATCCATGAAACATACGTTTTAAACATCCTTGTCCTTTTGCGTGCAACCTGGATTTCGCCTTGCCATCGCGCAATATAGTCAAAATACAATGATGGGGACCGCAACAAATACGTTCCACACCCTGGTGCACAGCATATTATTTAAAGGATACTAGATCCCCCTTAAGTTCATCCATTTTTTCTCTGAAACTAATTTATCCAACTTTTCTTTGATATAATTTTTACGATATTTCCATCCGTTCCACATATCCATCAAATAACGTGTTTTTTGAAACTTTCACTATTCACAGGTGCCCATCCAAGCTTCCATGTAAATATGATTCGTACACGAAAAAGTAGTTCTCAGCAGCATTTTTTATTTTATACCCAATGCATTTCGAGCAATTCCTTGCTCTTCGTCAGGGGTGGCTGTAAAAACAACATCATGAAATTCACATTAGTGCAAGACACCTCACTAATCTCTTCACTATATCTACATGCAAACATAGTAATCAGAACAGTTCCTTGAAGAGATTGGTGAGGCAATGGATGAACTTAAGGGGGATCTAGTATCCTTTAAATAATATGCTGTGCACCAGGGTGTGGAACGTATTTGTTGCGGTCCCCATCATTGTATTTTGACTATATTGCGCGATGGCAAGGCGAAATCCAGGTTGCACGCAAAAGGACAAGGATGTTTAAAACGTATGTTTCATGGATTATTTTGAAAAGCGAGGTGTGCACACCACCACATTAATCTTCACATTGAACTGCCACATTGGTGATGCACCCGAGGATGAACTGCATATATATCAAGAAATGCCATCTGAGAAATGCCACAATATCGGAACAGCGAGTTCTCGGAAGCACTTTTAAAGGGGACGCTAAAGGGGATTTCATAGTATCGAGACAGCTATTTTAATATTTAATGTTTGAGCCACTTCTTATACATGTGAGAAGCGAATGATGTATAGTTCGTGTGCAGTTAGTATTGTAATCTAGATGCATTATGGGAAAGTGAGTCGGGAGGATAGATCACGGTATAACACAGGTTGTTAATTGGTTGCACAAACGAGGGAGGAGCTTTATTAGTTGATAAAGTGAGTAGCGGCTTTGGATAACATTTGAATGTCTATGGGAGGAACCCGGATGTTAAGCTGAAGAGAATACGCGAGCAGGTACGCATGACGCTCTGAGTGACAGAGTATAACTTAGCAAACTTGAAATATAGCTTCAGTTTAACAAACTAAAATTGGCAAAGCTACTTACTTATGTGAACGTTGAAACGGGGCACAGGCTGGAAATGTGAGAAATGCGGGCTTCGAGGGTGGTTGAGTAGCCGTGCAGCCGCGGGTAAATACTGTGGGAGCAATAGAAAGTGGTCGTATCTAGATGTGATTCAAGTATGCAATGGAACTGTTCTGATTACTATGTTTGCATGTAGATATAGTGAAGAGATTGGTGAGGTGTCTTGCACTAATGTGAATTTCATGATGTTGTTTTTACAGCCACCCCTGACGAAGAGCAAGGAATTGCTCGAAATGCATTGGGTATAAAATAAAAAATGCTGCTGAGAACTACTTTTTCGTGTACGAATCATATTTACATGGAAGCTTGGATGGGCACCTGTGAATAGTGAAAGTTTCAAAAAACACGTTATTTGATGGATATGTGGAACGGATGGAAATATCGTAAAAATTATATCAAAGAAAAGTTGGATAAATTAGTTTCAGAGAAAAAATGGATGAACTTAAGGGGGATCTAGTATCCTTTAAATAATATGCTGTGCACCAGGGTGTGGAACGTATTTGTTGCGGTCCCCATCATTGTATTTTGACTATATTGCGCGATGGCAAGGCGAAATCCAGGTTGCACGCAAAAGGACAAGGATGTTTAAAACGTATGTTTCATGGATTATTTTGAAAAGCGAGGTGTGCACACCACCACATTAATCCTCATCCTATTGGACCTGAGTGCAGCTTTCGACACTGTGGCGCACGACAACTTGCTACAGTGTCTGAACAACGGAGGAATATCCGAAGCTGCACTCCAATGGTTACAATCCTTCCTGACAGGAAGAAGCTTCCAGGTTCGCCAGGGTGACCACTACTCGAGAGACATAGATTTGGGACAGGGCGTTCCCCAGGGTTCGTCTCTGAGCCCAACCTTGTTTAATCTCTATGTCTCTCCAGTGGCCACAATTGCCGTGAGTCACGGATTGAGCATCGTGTCATACGCCGATGACACGCAGCTGGCTATCTCCCTATCGCGTGCACCCGGTCTTGCGATGGACAGTTTCAGGGATTGCATGCAAGAACTTGCAACCTGGATGTCCACCAACTGCCTTAAATTAAACGGCAACAAGACCGAGGTGCTCGTTGTGGGGAGGAACCCATCTGCGTGGTCATCGGCGTGGTGGCCACCATGCCTGGGTGAAGCTCCCATACCGCGCCAGGGAGTAAAAAACCTTGGCGTATGGCTCGACGCTGACCTATCTTTTGGACCCCAGATAGACCGAGTTGCAGGTGTCTGTTTTAGTGTCCTAAAAATCATAAGGAAGGTCCTTGACCTCCTTCCTATGTCAGCACGGAAAACACTGGTACACGCCCTTGTGACATCACGCCTAGACTACGGCAATCTACTCTACCTGGGTACCACCTGCAAAGCTATGAAGCGCCTTCAGGTAATACAGAACGCGGCAGCCCGTCTCATCCTAAAAATCCCCAAACGATCAGACACCAAAGCCGCTCTCAAAACCCTCCACTGGTTGCCAGTAAAAAGCAGAGTAGAATTCAAAGCCCTCTGTACATGCCACCGCATCCTAGCGAAGAAATCACCTATCCCACTCCTGAACTTAGTGACAAGGTATACACCTGCACGCGATTTGCGCTCCTCTTATGGGGGCCTACTTCAGGTTCCTAGGGTCAAAAGGGCCCGTATGGGCGGACGTTCCTTCTGTCATCTGGCAGCGAAAAGCTGGAATTCCCTCCCTCTCCATCTCCGTCTGGATCCTTCCGAAGCCAGCTTCCGCAAGAACCTAAAAACATACCTGTTCTCCAGATAACTGATCACTGGTCTCCAACCTCGCACAGATTTCTTCAGTTGTAGCGCGGGGACACGCGTCTGCGTAACCAAGCGCTTTATAAGCTACCCTTATTATTATTATTATTATTATTATTTGATCAAGGTAATCACCACACTGGTACGCCCAGATCAATCGGACTTTATGCCACATCACAACACAGCCCTCAACCTACGTCGACTGCACGGAATATTGAGTAGAGCGCCCACTATACTGGAACCGGCAGTTATAGTTTCGTTAAACGCCACTATGGCATTTGATATAGTTGAGTGGCCCTATTTATTTGCGGTCTTAGACAAGTTAGGTTTTGGGCAGGAATATACTACCTGGATTCGACTCCTGTACTCCTGCCCGATGGCCCGGGTGGTGGTCAACAATCGTAAGTCCCCGGAATCTCAGCTCAGTAGAGGAACTCGGCAAGGGTGCCCCCTGTTTCCACTCCTGTTCGCATTAGCAGTGGAGCCATTGGCAGTTTGGATGCAGCAGGACCGATCCAGCCGCAGACTTGGGTAGCGCCAGAATGGGAAGACAAGGTATCACTGTATGCTGAGGACGTCTTACTGTATCTCACAAATCCTAGAGGTTCATTATTCTGCCTCCTTGATGTGCTGGTAATATTTGGAAGATACTCTGGATTTACTGTAAACTGTCTCAAATCGGTGGTCTTCGTCCTCCAAGGTGAACCACCCATACTACGAAAGGTTGCCCGATTCAAATTGCGTCGGAAGAGTTCCGCTACCTCGGAATCTACGTGACCCTAGACTGGAAACTCCGTCATGCCCGGAATCTGGATCGACCTCTGCAAAGACTCAAGAATGATGTTGCGCACTGGAGATCTCTTCCTCTATCCTTGTTAGGCAGGGCAGTCCTGTTTAAGATGATGGCGCTCCCACGTTTTCTATATGTACTTCACATTACGATAGATCCGGTTCCCGTGTCCTATTTCAAAGAAATCGAGAGTCTCCAGAGGCAGCTCTTATGGGAGGGCAGACCACGCATTTCATTCTCTAAATTGACTCTAAACTGGTATGACGGGGGAATTAGTCTTCCAGACTTAAAGAAGTACTACTGGGCGTCTCAGCTAGCAGCGATCAACCACAGGATCTATGGGCGACCAGATGACCCGGGTTACGCCATGGACAGATGGCTTCTCCCAGGGTTGGACTATACTAGAGCGCTATATGCAAAACCCCGTAGATACCTGCTGACTGGACCTACAGCACATGCAGTACACGTATGGCACGCAGCCACTAAACACCTGCAATGGGAAAATAAACTCAAACTCGCCACACCACTGTGGAGCTCGGAGAAACTGGGTACACTCTGGAAATCCAAAGGGTTTGATAAAGGGGACCTTATAGGAATCTCCAGAATCAAAGACATTTGGGGGGAAGGGACGATACAACCGTTTTCGACACTACAAGTGCAATATAAATTGTCAGACACTGAGAGTTGCCATTACCTCCAAATCCGCCATGCATTACTCACACATGTGCCTAGCGGCATGTCACTCCCGGAAGCCTCCCCCCTGGAGGATAGGGTTCTCGATGGACATCTTCCAGAAAAGACCATATCCTTAATATACAGGAAATTGATTAACAACATGGAGAACCCGTTAACGTCCCTCAGAGGGAAATGGACCTGAGAGGTCTAGAACTTGACGATGAAGATTGGCAAGAGGCGGTGTCCTCCCTCGCAATTCAAGCCAGGCTGAGGTTAGTGCAGATTAAAATATTCCACAGGGTCTATGTCACGGGTCCGGGCCTGGTTTCTATGGGACGGGCGGAGAGCGGAGGGTTCAGACGGGGGTGTGGGGAGCTAGGTACATTCATGCACGTGCTGTGGAACTGTCAACAGACAGAACAGTACTGGACAGACACTCCTCGTGTATTGTGATCAGTATTGGGGGTGGACATGCAGCTGAAAGCTTGTAGATGCATACTAAATGTCTGGGAGCCTTCAGATCTCAACACATATACCACGCAATGGGCTACACCTGCATTCATGATAGTGAAACGTAACATTGCACAGCTGTGGGGAGCTAGTCAACCGCCCCAGGCGGGGAAGTGGAGGGAGTTTCTAGACTGGTGCATGTACAGAGAAAAGTCAGTCTTCATAGAGAGGGGATGCCCTGGGAAATGGATTACGGTATGGGGAGCGTGGAACCGATATAAAGGGGACATCTGTCTCCCGCCAAGCCGTCAGGTGGACTCGGACACTCTGGATACCCCTTAAACTGACTCATGTATTACTTGTGATTCATCGTGAATAATGTGACTTGTCTCTGTAATGGACGAACAGCCTGCTTGTATGTAATGTGTTGTGAATTGGTCAAATTGTTTAATAAAAAAAATATTTAAAAAAAATACTCAATGATGGCTGAACGGAACTCTGTACAAAAGAGTTCATCATTGAGTGCCATATTGGGCAATTACCAATGTTGTTCAAAGCCACCTGCAATAGCACTGCATAGTTTCATCTCAACAGGGTAATGATCAGAAATATTCTGTGGGAGGTGCCTGATGTAAGTGTGGCCAATAGGAAGCAATACTCTTTCCATGTTTGGGTATTGTGGGGCACTGAATAGAATGCGTATGCAGGGGAATTGGAGTGTAGCAGGCGCCAGGCATAACGAAGTGCGATGGCATCGCATAATTCCTGTAGGATATGTAGCGAGCAGGGCTTACCCTTCAGGTTCCGCACTGTAGTATCTAAAGTTGGATTGAGGAGCATATTAAAGTCACCCAATTAAAATGTGATCTGCATCAATACGATCAATCAGGGCCCGTGGCACATGAAAGAAACAATACTCGGTGCCCAGCCAAGTGGCCTGCCAACAGAAGATATCTGCACTTCTCATCAGAAGGGGTGGCATAGGGTTGGAAAGGTATGCATTTATGTATCAGTGTAGACACTCCACAGGAGTATGTACTGAAACTAGAGAAGAATTGGTGAGGACCCAATATGTTTGCAAATGTGTGTGAGGGACTGGGAGGCAACTAAGACTTCTGAAGAAAGGCTAGATCGACACTGTGCAACTGTGAATACTGCAGCACTTGTTTGCCATTAAGTAGGCTGTCAAGGCCACAGATATTCCAAGACATGAAAGGGGTGTCTGTGAATGTGCGTGTTAGTATGTGTAAACATTATGCATGGGCAATATCAGGCCATTATGGCGCTGGTATGGTGCAAGCATGATAGTGTATCCAAATAGTCAAAACAACATAAATAAACCAACAACAGTAGCCCCACTACCCCTCCCACACCATGTGCCAACATGCCAAGTGGATCCCAGTAGCATCAAACAACAACAAAACATTTCCCCCAAAGCAGCTGTAGTATAAACCTCAAGGAAGTAGCAATGCCACTGCGGTGCCTCTGGTGCTGGAAATAAGAAATATGGTGTTTGGAATGTAGATGGGTCTATGTGGGAAGGCCCAATTGGTCAGTGTCTGGCCAATATTGCCTGCCCTCACGCAACGAGAGGTCAAGCCGTGTTGAAGGTGAGCAATAAAAATGGTCAGGCGATTTAGTCGATGTCTCTTCAGTAATTTTGCCCGGCGTTAAACGCCTCTAATACCTTACAAAGATTATCAAATAAAGAGGCAGGCGCTGGAGACAGGAAGACAGGAAACACGTTTTATTCCGACGGAGCAGAACACATCAGATCGGACAACAAGGTATCGTCTCGAGGTGCTCTCTCTGACAGCCTCTCTGAGACCTGGTCTTTTATACACTGGTTTATGACATGTGACCGTTCTTTATTACAATAAAGACATTGTAAAGTAGTGAAAGATGACATCCCCGGTACCCCCCCCCCCCCCCAGTTCCGGCTCATTCCAACACGTGGCTACAGTAGAGGTCCTCACCCCCCATACAACAGGAGGGGGCTATCGCTCAGCTGAGTGTTTCGCCGATTCCTTTGGAATGTGTGCGCCTGATCGAATCTCAAGGGGTGGGGAGGTCAAGATCAATAGTAGCTCCTTTGAAAAGGGTCGAGTGCATACAGTAGTGGGCAATAAACTGTATCCTCAGGCCAAGGGATGACCAGCGGTTCGTACAGACAATCGGGCTCAGAGGAAGGGGTCATCAAAGGAGAGGTATTCATGGAAGGAAAGGATCAGTGTGATTAGTGTGGATAATCGGAAGGAGGTGTTGGTCAGGCGCGGGGTGTGATTCCTAGAGACAGAGTCATGTGGAAGAGGAGGGTTCATGACTTACGCATGTGGATGCGGGGTCAGCCAGAGTGCATGGGGGAGGCTTGCAGGGTCAGGGAAGTGCGCTGATGATCGATCGTGAACAGGGAGATCATGGTACCTAAAATGGCTGTCGTGTATGTTCATACGTGAGTCTGAGGAATGGACAAGATGGCGCAGATGATGTTCAGTTCACGAACTAAAATTCCACAGTCCTCCCTTTTAACATGTCTCGCCAGTTTGTCAATTCGGATCTATCCCCATAAGACCACGTATTTCTACCTCATAGAGGGGACTCATGTGCTCAGTTCTGAAGTCCAAAGTCTTAGGGCACATACAGTTAGAAATGAGTGAACACAAAGGTGGCAGACATTGAATACCTAAGCAGCACCCACACAGTACCACGACTGGTATCAGTATAAATGTAAACAATCTCCATCCCCAGTCCTTCAAAGTGTCCCAAAACCAGCTTCCAAGCGACCATCCTTCTTGCTCTTGGTGAACCTCTGAGGATAGTCTGTGGAGGTGTTCAATTGCTTTGTAGACTGAAGGTGAGTTATCTGGCACGTAGGTGCAACAGCTGGAGCCGATGATGCGGCATGCTCCTCCACGGTCGGCCAGAATCACATCTAGAACAAGGCGGTTTTGGAGAGCCACCAGGCGGACTGCCTGAAGCTCAGCCGTGTTGTTAGCAAGGATGCCAGCCGTGATGTTAATGGTTGTTTCTACTGCCTGAGTTAGGTGTCGGATAGCGCGGCTGTTTGCCATTGGTCCCCACAGAGGAACAAGTCCCTTTGCTGCATCCAGGAACTGTGCTCCGGTGGAGTCGGCTTGTTCAACGTCTCCGGCGCGCTTTTGCCGGTGATGGTAGGCTGAAGCCACATACGTGGGAGGAAGAATGAAGGCGATGTAGCACGTACCCCTCCAACCTTTCGGGAGCCAGGTGTAAGCTTTGGTGCCACAAACAAAGTACATATTCGGAGAGGCAACAAAGGAAGGGGGATCAACTGAGACCAATGTTCTGGTGATGCGGCAGGAACTGTGACCCACCAGCTGCGTTCCCTGGCCTTCGAGACACACGAGTCCTGTGACATTGATGACAGACAGGGCCACGATCAGGGTGGCAGCCGTTTGCTTCCGCAGGTGGGAGAAGGTGGGTCTGGCTGGATTGTGGAGCACTTGCATTTCGACTCTTTCTTTGGCAGGGATGTTCATAAGGAAGGTGGAACCTGAGGCCGCAGGACAAATGGGGGCAGACGTTCTTCCTGTTTTGTTCAGCCAGAACCCATAGTAGAAGTGTGACACTGTCTGACCAGAAGCGGCGTTGTCCTTGTGGCTCTCCTGCAAGAGGACCAACCAGGCGAGGCAGGAGCCATGAACTGAGAAAGGAGAAGGGATGAAAGGTATGGAGTGTTCAGTGGCATGCGGGAGCAACCCGCAGATCCAGCAGTTTGTGGCATTTGTAGCAAGGTTGTGCTGGTGCAGCAGTTGCACGAAGGAATTGTTCCAGAACTCCCTACGCCTCTCTCGGAGCTGAGGCGAAAGGGGGATCAAGTGATGCTCTTTCATGGTGGTTGGCTGTACAGTGGCCAGCAATATCTGATGAGCGGGTGTGCTGTCCTCCAAGATCCAGAAGGAAGTCATGAGGAGGAGGCAAAAGAGGAAAAGGATGAAGTAGGCGATTGTCTTTGATTTGTGCAAATTGTCAGTCTTTGGGTTCTTGTAGTGGGTATTTCCGGTTGCGTCCATCATCTTCTTGTCTGGCGCTTCCATCATCTTCTTGTCTGGCGCTTCCATCATCTTCATCTTCAAGGTGCTCGGTAGTGGGCAGAACCACAGACTTTGTTTAGCTTCTCTCCAGGTGACCCTTGGTTGTTTTAGGTCACCGTTCTGAGATTTTAACTTAGTCCTGGTCTACTTAGCCGAAGCTCCCCCCTTTCGACGCAGGAAATACCCTTCCCGGGATGGCACAGTGGGATCAGAGAATTTTGCAAGTTCAAGTGCCTCTGTATCAGGATAGCAGTTCAGTGATGGTCGGTCTTTGTTCAGGAGCTCTTCTTGGGTGTCGATGTTTTCTGTCGTGGCCAGGGTCGAGGAGACCTTCTTACAGTGATGGCCGTGCAGCCAGTGCCTCTTTCCCTCCACTCGAAGAGCCGTCCGAGTGGTGATCAGTACTTGCCAGGGGCCCATCCACCGGGGTTCCAGACTCTTCGCTCGTTGAAAGTTCCGGACTAGAACATAATCTCCCGGTTGGATATCGTGACCGGGGCCCCTGGAAGCATCGGGGATGGCCTGCTGCACCTGTTGATGAATGACAGACAACGTTTTAGTTAATTTGCACAAATAATCTGACAACAGGACGTCGGGGACGTCGTGAATGGAGGTTGGTTTGGGGGCAGTCCAGAGGTTCATTGGTCGCCCAAACACCACCTCGTAGGGGGTCAAGTGGTGCTTAGTGGGAGTGGAGCGCATCGATAGCAATGCCAGTGGGAGGGCATCTGGCCACTTAAGTCCTGTGGTGGCCACTATTTTTGACAGTTTCAGTTTCAGTGTAGCATTTTGTCGCTCAACTAGGCCAGCGGATTGGGGGTGGAAGACTGCATGGAACCTTTGTTTTACTCCCAGCCCCTTCAGGATTAGTTGGATAACTTCAGCTATGAAGTGGGGGCCATTGTCGCTCCATAAAATTCGGCAAAGGCCGTAGCGAGGGAAAAACTCTTTCAGTAGTACTTTGGCAGTAGTCATGGCAGTGTTATCACGGGTTGGATAGGCTTCCACCCATTTGCTGAAGGCGCATACAATGACTAGTACATACTTCAAGCCTTGGCATCTCTCCAGCTGGATGTAATCCATCTGAAGGACTTCAAAGGGGTGGTCGGGGTTCCCAAACCCTCCCCGGGGTACCACAGTTCCTTTCCCGGGGTTGTGTTGTAGGCAGATAAGGCACTGCTGGACCAGGCATTTGGCCGAGTCGGGGATATTGTTGTTGTGCCAGACTTTGGAAATGAGTTCAATCATGGGGGCAGAACCTATGTGTGCAGGGGAGTGTGCCATTGTCAGTATGGGGATCAAGTATGAGTCAGGCAGCAACCACTTGTTTGTGTCCTTTGTCCGCCAGCAGCCTTTGTCGTCCTTTAAACCCACCCGTGCCCACTCAGTCTGTTCGTCAGGTGTGCTGGCCGACTGGATGTCCCTAATCGTTTCCCTAGCGTCAGTCCATTTTTCTGCTTGTGACCTGGTCACGTACATGCGTGTCGTCGTCCTATTCTCAGCTGTGGTTCGGGCAGTGATGTCGGCTAGTGCATTTCCTTGTCCAACTAAGTCTGTCACCTTCTTGTGTGCCTGACATTTGATCACTGCTAATCGCTTGGGGAGGAGAACTGCTTCAATCAGGGCGGAGACTAGATCTCCATGGAGAATGGGTGTGCCGTGGGACGTCAGGAATCCCCTTTCCCTCCACAAGAGCCCAAAATGGTGAACCACCCCGAAGGCATACTGGCTGTCCGTGTAAATGTTCGCCGTGGTTCCTGCTGCTATGATACATGCTCGTGTGAGGGCAATTAGCTCTGCCGCCTGTGCGGATCGTTGTGTGATACGGGCGGTTTCAACTACTGTTCGGGCTGTCGTCACCGCATAGGCAGCTGAGGTGGTGCCGTCTGGGAGTTTGATACAAGAACCGTCTACCCATAGTTCTCCATCAGGGTCTGTAAAAGCAGTGTCTCTAAGGTCAATTCTACTTCTGGTCTGTTCGTCCGTGAGGGTCACACAGTCGTGTATAGGGGGCACATCGGGGTCATTTTCAGGCAAGGGCAACAGTGTAGCAGGGTTCAAAGTCGTGCATCTCTTAAGAGTGATATGGGGTGCAAGTAGAGTCAATTCGTACCCCGTCAGTCGTGCACTAGTCAGGTGTTGAGTCTTGGTCTGGTTCAAAAGGGTGTCAACTGCGTGGGGTACTAGCACCGTGAGAGAGTTTGAAAGTACAATTCCCTCACTCTGACGGATAGAGACAGCAGCGGCGGCTACTGCTCGAAGGCAGGCAGGTAAAGCTCTGGCGACTGGGTCAAGAGTGTCAGAGAAGTAGGCACAAGGGCGTTGTTTGGAGCCGATGGGCTGAGTTAGAACAGACAATGCGCATTCCTCCCTTTCGTGAGTGAAGAGAGAGAAGGGCTTGGAGTAATCTGGTGTTCCTAGGACGGGTGCCGAGCAAAGGGCATCCCGCAACTCCTTAAAGGACGCTTGGCATTCGGGGGTCCAAGGGAGTGGGAAAGGAACATCTTTGGCCAACAGGGAGAGTAGGGGTTTTATGATGAGACTGAAATTTGGCAACCATTGTCGGCAAAAAGAGGTAAGGCCCACCAATGAACGGACTTGCTTCTGTGTTTTCGGGATGGGGGTGCCTAGGATGGTCTGGATTCGGTCGGGTGTAAGTTTCCTCCCTTCTTTGGACAGGAGATGGCCTAGGTAGGTCACTTGAGGTTGGCAGAACTGCAGTTTCTTTTTGGAGACTTTGTGGCCATTCTCCGCAAGAAAATGCAAGAGTTGGATGGTGGCTGTGATTGCAAGAGGAGTGGTGTCGGCCGCCAAAAGGATATCATCGACATATTGGATCAACACCACTCCATCTGGTAGCTGGACGGCGTCCAGCTGTCTTTTGAGGGCCTGGCTGTAGATGCTGGGACTTTCAGTGTAGCCCTGGGGAGCTCTACAAAATCGATATGACCGGTTTTGTAAGGTGAAGCCGAAGAGATAACGGCTGTCTGGATGGATGGGGATAGAGAAAAATGCATTCTTGAGATCAATAACGGTGAAGGTGGTGGCAGTGGACGGGATGAGGGTCAGAATGGTGGTGATGTCTGAGACTACGGGGTACTGTGGCACTACCACTTTGTTGCAAACACAACAATGATGGACAGAATGTGGATCAATGTCACACATTCACCCCAGTCAAAAGATCTGGGCCCAAATCCATCGTTTTTCCACTCCACACCACCCTGGGTTAGACAATGGCGATATGCAAATCAGCGCTGACCCTGTTGCCCCATGGGAACAGTCCAGTCCGAACTACAAAAGCCATGTCCTTCCCAGAACGGAAACAAGCATCCGAGGACCGGCCCGGTTTCGAGGTAACACCTCTCATCAGCCCGGCTAGCTTGATTCCAGTGGTGTGGAGTGTCTGGGACTCACGTCTGAGCATCCCCAGTACACTTAGAGCGGTAACTGCAAACACAACAATGATGGACAGAATGTGGATCAATGTCACACATTCACCCCAGTCAAAAGATCTGGGCCCAAATCCATTGTTTTTCCACTCCACACCACCCTGGGTTAGACAATGGCGATATGCAAATCAGCGCTGACCCTGTTGCCCCATGGGAACAGTCCAGTCCAAACTACAAAAGCCATGTCCTTCCCAGAACGGAAACAAGCATCCGAGGACCGGCCCGGTTTCGAGGTAACACCTCTCATCAGCCCGGCTAGCTTGATTCCAGTGGTGTGGAGTGTCTGGGACTCACGTCTGAGCATCCCCAGTACACTTAGAGCGGTAACTGCAAACACAACAATGATGGACAGAATGTGGATCAATGTCACACATTCACCCCAGTCAAAAGATCTGGGCCCAAATCCATTGTTTTTCCACTCCACACCACCCTGGGTTAGACAATGGCAATATGCAAAATCAGCGCTGACCCTGTTGCCCCATGGGAACAGTCCAGTCCGAACTACAAAAGCCATGTCCTTCCCAGAACAGAAACAAGCATCCGAGGACCGGCCCGGTTTCGAGGTAACACCTCTCATCAGCCCGGCTAGCTTGATTCCAGTGGTGTGGAGTGTCTGGGACTCACATCTGAGCATCCCCAGTACACTTAGAGCGGTAACTGCAAACACAACAATGATGGACAGAATGTGGATCGATGTCACACATTCACCCCAGTCAAAAGATCTGGGCCCAAATCCATCGTTTTTCCACTCTACACCACCCTGGGTTAGACAATGGCGATATGCAAATCAGCGCTGACCCTGTTGCCCCATGGGAACAGTCCAGTCCGAACTACAAAAGCCATGTCCTTCCCAGAACGGAAACAAGCATCCGAGGACCGGCCCGGTTTCGAGGTAACACCTCTCATCAGCCCGGCTAGCTTGATTCCAGTGGTGTGGAGTGTCTGGGACTCACGTCTGAGCATCCCCAGTACACTTAGAGCGGTAACTGCAAACACAACAATGATGGACAGAATGTGGATCAATGTCACACATTCACCCCAGTCAAAAGATCTGGGCCCAAATCCATCGTTTTTCCACTCCACACCACCCTGGGTTAGACAATGGCGATATGCAAATCAGCGCTGACCCTGTTGCCCCATGGGAACAGTCCAGTCCGAACTACAAAAGCCATGTCCTTCCCAGAACGGAAACAAGCATCCGAGGACCGGCCCGGTTTCGAGGTAACACCTCTCATCAGCCCGGCTAGCTTGATTCCAGTGGTGTGGAGTGTCTGGGACTCACGTCTGAGCATCCCCAGTACACTTAGAGCGGTAACTGCAAACACAACAATGATGGACAGAATGTGGATCAATGTCACACATTCACCCCAGTCAAAAGATCTGGGCCCAAATCCATCGTTTTTCCACTCCACACCACCCTGGGTTAGACAATGGCGATATGCAAATCAGCGCTGACCCTGTTGCCCCATGGGAACAGTCCAGTCCGAACTACAAAAGCCATGTCCTTCCCAGAACGGAAACAAGCATCCGAGGACCGGCCCGGTTTCGAGGTAACACCTCTCATCAGCCCGGTTAGCTTGATTCCAGTGGTGTGGAGTGTCTGGGACTCACGTCTGAGCATCCCCAGTACACTTAGAGCGGTAACTGCAAACACAACAATGATGGACAGAATGTGGATCAATGTCACACATTCACCCCAGTCAAAAGATCTGGGCCCAAATCCATCGTTTTTCCACTCCACACCACCCTGGGTTAGACAATGGCGATATGCAAATCAGCGCTGACCCTGTTGCCCCATGGGAACAGTCCAGTCCGAACTACAAAAGCCATGTCCTTCCCTGAACGGAAACAAGCATCCGAGGACCGGCCCGGTTTCGAGGTAACACCTCTCATCAGCCCGGCTAGCTTGATTCCAGTGGTGTGGAGTGTCTGGGACTCACGTCTGAGCATCCCCAGTACACTTAGAGCGGTAACTGCAAACACAACAATGATGGACAGAATGTGGATCAATGTCACACATTTACCCCAGTCAAAAGATCTGGGCCCAAATCCATCGTTTTTCCACTCCACACCACCCTGGGTTAGACAATGGCGATATGCAAATCAGCGCTGACCCTGTTGCCCCATGGGAACAGTCCAGTCCGAACTACAAAAGCCATGTCCTTCCCAGAACGGAAACAAGCATCCGAGGACCGGCCCGGTTTCGAGGTAACACCTCTCATCAGCCCGGCTAGCTTGATTCCAGTGGTGTGGAGTGTCTGGGACTCACGTCTGAGCATCCCCAGTACACTTAGAGCGGTAACTGCAAACACAACAATGATGGACAGAATGTGGATCAATGTCACACATTCACCCCAGTCAAAAGATCTGGGCCCAAATCCATCGTTTTTCCACTCCACACCACCCTGGGTTAGACAATGGCGATATGCAAATCAGCGCTGACCCTGTTGCCCCATGGGAACAGTCCAGTCCGAACTACAAAAGCCATGTCCTTCCCAGAACGGAAACAAGCATCCGAGGACCGGCCCGGTTTCGAGGTAACACCTCTCATCAGCCCGGCTAGCTTGATTCCAATGGTGTGGAGTGTCTGGGACTCACGTCTGAGCATCCCCAGTACACTTAGAGCGGTAACTGCAAACACAACAATGATGGACAGAATGTGGATCAATGTCACACATTCACCCCAGTCAAAAGATCTGGGCCCAAATCCATCGTTTTTCCACTCCACACCACCCTGGGTTAGACAATGGCGATATGGAAATCAGCGCTGACCCTGTTGCCCCATGGGAACAGTCCAGTCCGAACTACAAAAGCCATGTCCTTCCCAGAACGGAAACAAGCATCCGAGGACCGGCCCGGTTTCGAGGTAACACCTCTCATCAGCCCGGCTAGCTTGATTCCAGTGGTGTGGAGTGTCTGGGACTCACGTCTGAGCATCCCCAGTACACTTAGAGCGGTAACTGCAAACACAACAATGATGGACAGAATGTGGATCAATGTCACACATTCACCCCAGTCAAAAGATCTGGGCCACTCTACCACTTTGTTGACTTCTCGCAGGTCGATGATGAAGCTGTACGCTTTCTCATCTCCCTCACCTTGCTTCTTAACAATGGGTAGGATAGGGCTGTTGCAAACATTACTAACCACTTCCTCTACCACTCCTGCATCTACCAGGGACTGAATAATCGCTACCAATGCCTTCTCGCCTTCGGGCGATACCCGGTACTGTGGAAGTTTCGGGAGTATGGCGTCTGGTCGAACAGTTATGTGCACAGGATCGATCATCATTCGTCCTACATCCGAGTTGTTGCTGGCCCACAGGTACAGGGGTAGGGTGTCGAGCAAGGATTGGTTAGCATCAGTTATAGAGTACATATGTTGTGCGGGGCAGGATCTGGACATGCTCGGGTTGTCGTACAGGATGACTCGGACACCATCTGGGGAACACCTAATAGTAGCTCGGAAATGTTTTAGTAGATCAATACCCATAATGGCGTCTGGGGAGTTGGAGGAGAGCAGAAATGTTGTGTCCGTGGGGTTGTTTCCTAGGTCAAAAGAGATAGGTACAGACAGGGGATTAGTGGAGGGCGTTCCGTCGAAACCTATCGATGTAATGTGTGAGCCAGACAAGGGTGCCCTTGGAATCAGTCGCTTTGATAATACACTACGTGTCGCTCCAGTGTCTACCAGAAATGGAGACTTTGTACCCAGGACCTTAGCGGTGACGTAAGGACCTTGCTGGTCAACACAGAGCTCGACTGGATCCCTCCCTCGCCCTTGGCAGTCCTATGCAAAGTCGTGAGCATTGTCGCAGCCGGACTGATGGCACTGATTCTGTCGGGGGCGGTCAAATGTGTTCGGTCTGTCAGGTTGGTCACTGTTGGTGTCGTGGGTGTGCCCTCGTCCCTGCCCTCTTGTCCTGGGGCCATTTGCCATATCCCTTGTCTCGTTATTCTTAATCGTTTCTCGGAGGACCGGGCATTGAGACTTCCAGTGGCCAAATCCTTTGCAAAACGCACACTGGTTCTCATCGAGGTCTGTTCGTGGACCGCCAGGTGTGGGTGTGCGGTCTCTAGGGGGTGGATTTCTAGGGGCATTTGACCGGTAATTTCTCCTATACTGCTCCCTTCCTCGAGTCACTCCCTGTAATTGAGCAATCATCACTTGTTCTTTTAAGTCCTTTTTCTTTCTCTCAGTTGCCCTCTCGTTCTCGTTCTTTTGGTGTTCGTAATACTGAGCCATCTGAAGGATAGCTGCAGGTTTTGAGGCCCCCCAACTACTCTCGCTTGTCTGTAACTTCTGGGAGACCTCTTGTAATAGCCCCTTTACGTAGTTTTGCACGAATAGGTGCTGTCCGGTTGCGGTGGTCATGTCTTGGCCACTGTAATCGGAGAACACTGTCTCAAATCGGGAGAAATACTCTGATACGTCTTCCTGGGGTTTCTGACGGCAAGCCGTGACTATCGACCAGTCTACCTTTCTCTCTGGGATCAATGTCTTTAACTTCTGCACTATTTTGTCCGGGAGTTCCAGTATGTCTTTTACAGGTTTCTTACCGGGCTCTCGCTGCCTATCTAGTTCACCGAGTTGATTCCAGGTATGTCCAAACAGATCTGTGTGGTTGGCCTTCCGGATTTGCTTCCACACGTCAGCCGGCAGACATAACCCAAAAAACAAATCAATGTCCGCTAGAGTCATTATGGTTGAGCCCAAGGCTGTACTTAGTTCGGTATAAAATGCTGTCGGGTTCTTTCTTAAATCGGGCAGGGTTTGCCTAAAGGTTAAAATATCTTGTCGATCCCATGGTTGATAAACCCAGTTGTACACAACCCTCCCCTTTGCATCTGCGTGGTTAATATCGTCGTTTGTTCCCTGACCTCTTGGGGGAACCCAGAAGGGGGCGGCTTCTCTGATAGGCATCATAGTGTTGGCTACTTCTAATGGGGGCTCAGCCGTTTCAGAGACTGTGAGCTTAACCTCTGGTTTCTGTTCAGTGAGGTGGCGGAAGACCTCAAGCGTTTGCATGAAGAGGTCCGTCACGTCATGTTCAGTCCCATCTCCAACATCGATCTTTCTATATAGAGCCGTCAGCTTAGCAGGACCCTTAGTTTGATACCGATCCTCATATGCGTTCAAGGTGTGGAAGCTGAACCGTAAAATGAAATGCCGTTTGTGGCTACCGGCATGTGAATTGCACATATCCATCGCATATTCTTCGCTCTCTTTCCGTTCTACCAGTGTCTTTGCTATCTTATCAATCCCATCCCGCTCATCTTTGCTCAACCTATTCGGTCTTGCCGTTAGCTGCTTGCTAGTCTCGAGTTCATCTGATGTTGTTACCGATGTGGCCGGTGCGAAGGCCATAAGGGCCGGGGCACTAGCGCTAGGGTCACCCTCGCCCGTGCTCAGGACTGGTAGGTGCTGTGCCAGTGGCTGGCAGGGGGCATAAGGAGGGGGCATGTAGATGATCGGAGGACCTAGCAGTAACTCGTCGTTTGCCCGTTGTTTGGAGGGCATCTCTGGGTAGAGCGTAGAGGGGGTCCTAACAGGGCATTGGCCTGTTGACCCTGATTCTTGCGTTTGTCTAACTTCCTCTCTCCTTTTTATCTCTTCATCTAGTTCCTTCGCTGCCAGGTGGGCTGCCTTTCGTAATTCTTTCCCTATTTTTGTTTCTTCTCTTTTCCTTCGTTGCTCTGCTTCTTTGCGCCACATGCCGATACTATCGAGCATAGTGGGTGTTGCCTTATTTATTCTAACAGCTGCTTCTAGCGCGTTTATTTTATGATCATCAAAGGAACCTATCAGTGGCCACTGATTTTTGGGGTCCCTTTTCGTATATTTATGCCATAGCTTACTATAAGCTATGGCGACTAGTCCTTGTTTAGTGAACATGTCCTTATTAGGGGTGCCTTCCAATGGAGCTGGATGGTTCATCTCTAATAAGCGGTCCGGGTTGATCCAACTACTGACCAATGGGGAGAAGATAGGCATGACGGGTTACAACGGGGACAAAAGTCTGCACTACCTATCCTTCACTACTTCGCGAAGACTAGACAGAATAATTTTATTCTGCAGTATTCGCAAATAGGGAATACCCAAAGAGAGAACCAATATCGAACAATTAATGTTCGTTCAATCAAACAATCAGTGGCAAGAAAGAAATAGGCGCGACGGGTTACAACGGGGGCAAAAGCCTGCACTACCTATTCTTCACTATCTGCATAGGAGGACAGAATACTTTTTACCCTTCTCCGTTTGTAGACAGAGAATTCTCGAGAAAAACAATCCTCGAACAAACAATGTTCGGGCAAACAATCAATCAGTGGGGGAGAAAAGATAGGCACGACGGATTACAACGGGGGCAAAAGCCTGCGTTACCTACCCTTCGCTGCATGCAAAGGAAGAGAGAATACTTTTATCCCTCTCAGTTTGCAGACAGAGAATCTCCAAGAGAACCAACAATTCGGAGAGTAATACTAGTATTTTCAATCAAACAATCAAATATTTCTTAGTTTGTCGTGTTACACGACCTTACCCGGACCGTATGGACAGTTTCTCGTCTTCCGCTCCCAGCGCCCGATCGTCCTCTACTCTCTGCTGCTACCGTGGCACTCCTGACGGTTCCCAGTCAGGACCGAAGATCACTCGGGGAGAGGTCTGCTCGGAACCAGTGAAGTTCAGATGATCGGCTGTCAGACGAGGGTCTATCGGACAGGAGCTCTTCCGATCGTTGCAGTCGTTCACTCTGTCGTTGGGACCTCTCCCACCGGATCCACGTGTCGCTGATGGGCCCCACACGTTGGGACGCCAATTGTTGAAGGTGAGCAATAAAAATGGTCAGGCGATTTAGTCGATGTCTCTTCAGTAATTTTGCCCGGCGTTAAACGCCTCTAATACCTTACAAAGATTATCAAATAAAGAGGCAGGCGCTGGAGACAGGAAGACAGGAAACACGTTTTATTCCGACGGAGCAGAACACATCAGATCGGACAACAAGGTATCGTCTCGAGGTGCTCTCTCTGACAACCTCTCAGAGACCTGGTCTTTTATACACTGGTTTATGACATGTGACCGTTCTTTATTACAATAAAGACATTGTGAAGTAGTGAAAGATGACATCCCTGGTACCCCCCCCCCCCAGTTCCGGCTCATTCTAACACGTGGCTACAGTAGAGGTCCTCACCCCCCATACAACAGGAGGGGGCTATCGCTCAGCTGAGTGTTTCGCCGATTCCTTTGGAATGTGTGCGCCTGATCGAATCTCAAGGGGTGGGGAGGTCATGATCAATAGTAGCTCCTTTGAAAAGGGTCGAGTGCATACAGTAGTGGGCAATAAACTGTATCCTCAGGCCAAGGGATGACCAGCGGTTCGTACAGACAATCAGGCTCAGAGGAAGGGGTCATCAAAGGAGAGGTATTCATGGAAGGAAAGGATCAGTGTGATTAGTGTGGATAATCGGAAGGAGGTGTTGGTCAGGCGCGGGGTGTGATTCCTAGAGACAGAGTCATGTGGAAGAGGAGGGTTCATGACTTACGCATGTGGATGCGGGGTCAGCCAGAGTGCATGGGGGAGGCTTGCAGGGTCAGGGAAGTGCACTGATGATCGATCGTGAACAGGGAGATCATGGTACCTAAAATGGCTGTTGTATATGTTCATACGTGAGTCTGAGGAATGGACAAGATGGCGCAGATGATGTTCCGTTCACAAACTAAAATTCCACAGCCGTCCCGCGTCTGTTGTCTCCGCAATCCCTATGATGCAGATATTTTTGCGACACCCTCTGGCCTCCAGATCTTCATTTTTAATTTAGCTGCATCTCCAACCACTCCAGGCACTTTATAACCATGGTGGTAGTGTCATCCAAGACAAATATGCTCCCACTTTCTGTGCATCCATGCCAGTTGTCGATTCCGCCGTAGGTCTTCTGCTGCACCGCCCTCCATGTTTGACACAGTCTCTGCTCCACCTGCAGATTTTGATTTTCAAAGCATAGTTTATGATGTTTTGGGTCACTCCATACCACGGTAGTAACGGGTGCTTCTGCGTCTGTTCCCGTACCACCACTATATGTAGAGGCCAATCCTCAGGATTAATGGAGGGCAATCATTAGTTAGACACAGGCTTCACCCTACTTGTAGCAGTGGGACAGCGTGTGGTAGGGTGCCCAGCCCTGGTGTATATGCTGTGTTATGGTCCATGTGAAATTCATTTTTCGGGCCTCTCAATCCCAAGCAGCGTGTGCAGATGTCTCAGCAAGGCCCGGGCAAAAGGCAGCAGTGAGCCAGAAAGTAGGGCCACAGCAGTAGACTGAGTCAATCAACGTGTGTTATAACCCAAAATAGGCTTCCATGCCACCGGTGCTCATCCATACTCACGAGTATAGCAGCCTATCATGCAATGGCAGTCGAAGTAGAAGTTCCATACATGGGGGGCACCAGGCCACAGCCGCCCTGGCACACCTAAAGGGCCGACAGCCGTCTAGGCCACAAGCATGTTTTAGATAGGCCATGGGGGTGGTACATAGTCATAGGTCGCATGTCGCTCCAAGCAGTGTCTCAGTGTTCCAGCATAGCCCAGACCGCTCCAGAGGGCACAGGGTGCCCTGCGCATCCCTCCCACCCCACCACCTCAGGCTCGTCTGTGGCCCCTATCACCACAGGGTTTGTTCAGTGCGATCTCATCATCCTGCGTGCCGCCCCCATAGGGTGAGTTCAAAAGTGGCCCCCACAGTCTTCAGGCATTACAGGGCAAGCCGGGAAGTTTGTGATGGTCAGCAATGCACCCCACAGACTCATCCGATAAAGGATGCGAGCCCGATCCATCAGAGCTTCAGCGCTGTGCAGCCATCTTGGTGACCAGCATGGCAATGCCCCCCTTTCTCCATGTCCTAGTACACACATCAGTCATCCAAGAGAAACATCTCAGCAGAGAGGACAGTACCTCCCTGTACTCTGCTATGCACATTGGTCATTCAAGAGATAGGTCTCAGCAAAGAGCCGTTTTCCCCGCACACACCTGTCTTGCAACAGATCCGTCTCAGTAGAGAGGCAAATCTCACTCCACACCCTACCATGCAAAGCTGTCATCCAGGTGAGAGATTTCAGTGAAGAGACAGTCTCTCCCCATACTCTATTACACACAACTGTCATCTGAGTGATAGGTCTCAGCAGGGAGGCTAGTCTTTCCTATCACACCCTACTACACAAACCTGTGATCCAAGAAAGAGGTCTCATGTAAAAGATCACTCTCTGTCTTTACCCTAGTAGTCTGAGTAATGAATACAGTCTATTTAGTCAGATAAATATATGGATGAAGTCAGCTGTTTGGGTGCTCCCCCTCTTGTGAGAGTCCCGTCAGTATCAATATCCCAATAAAAAGGGAGTTTTTATATGAAAGAATTATTGCAATTCTGTAGTGATCCTGTGATAGACTTGCAAGATTAGTGTGAAAGCTTCAGGGGGTGAAGCGAGCTTCTTGAGGCTCAGATACTCCAGCAAGAGTCTTGTGAGGCCAGTATGGAAAATTACTGAGTCAGCCTGCTACAAGGTGTTTTGTAATCCTGTGAGAGTCTCGCAAGATCCAATGAGCAGAAGTAGAAAAAAGGACTAGGTTACATTATGGTCAACCAAAAGTTAACTTTGCCACTACATAGTTGAAGAAATGCTGTGATGTGATTCACTGCACCGCCACAGATAGCTGAGATTTTGCTTTGTGGTTTGAATCTAGGGAAATATCAGCAAGGTTTGCACGTTGTGTAAAAAAAGGAAATGTTTGCCCTGAATACAGGTGTAAGTAAAGAAGTCAATGTTTTTCAAATATATAACAAAGAATCTAGATAGTGTTAATACAAGGCATAGTGTTTTCCTAAGCTCTAGTATACACCTCCTTTACCCTTATCAGAGGTTTCAGTGGAGAGATTGCTGTTTATACAGTGAAAGACCCTGCTCACTGTTAGCAAAGGTGTGTCAAGAGGAACATGTTACACAGTAAATATTTATGGAACCAGATTTTACCTTGTATAGAGGTGTTAATATTTAAAGTGTATGTTATGCAATGTAGGTGCTTTCACTTGCTTTGTATCTTTGAGCTGTGTATAGTATGTTTTGGATAATCTTGATGGGTTCGTAGGCCAACTAATTTAAACATTGTAGGTGTGAATAATAGAAGTATTGGATAATGGCGTTGTATTTATTTTTTAAATGTTTGTAGATAGGTCAACCACAGATTTCAAGCCATGTTTCAATTTGTTTGTTAAAAAAAAAAGGAACGGTGCACTGGGTGAGGAACTGGAATGATTCAGGAGAAAGGAATAACAAGTTAGTGTTACACTTGATATAAATATGTTACTGAGGATGAAAAATGTAGAAAGGTTTAGACAATATAGTGATGAATCACTGGTATCATTTTTTTAGCAGTATTTAACTTTTAATTTTTGTGTTATTTTCTTTTTTTGTAGGAAGGAAATTGAAAACAGAGGCTGTTGAAAAGAAAACAACCATGTGAGAAAATATATTGAGGAAAAAATGAAACTTTTTCAATTTTGAAGAAACAGGAAACAATAACTTTGTGGAAAACCAGAAGAAAACAAACAATTGCGATGAAGAGTATTTATGTTACCGTGCAGCTTATCCTGGAAGGTGTAGTTGTTTCACAAGAACAAATAATTTGCTTACAAAAAGATTAAATGGGTAACAGCCTGACAGGACAGTACTTGAGAAGGAAGTGTATGCACATGTGAAAAAGATGTAGAAGCTTCTGAAGTGTGGACTATTTCAGAACAGGAAGTCATCTGAGTACTGGAAAATTGTGTATTTGTGGAAAACGAGTTCTGGCTGTCATACATTTGACGATCTTCGGTACAGTGAGTTCAAGGGATTTGTCCCGCTAAGTGACCTTCCACCACCGACGTCATATTCTGTGTATGAACACATTAAAAGAGAGTTCTACTTGACCAGAAGATGTGTAAATGTTTAGATCATGCATATGTAGAGAAATACCCATGTGAATCTGGTTGGGAAAATACTGATGGGGTGCTAAAATCTATCTAATTTCTAAAGCCACTACCCACAGAACTTACACATATTTGTACTATCAAAACCTGTGCTACAAAAAGATGCCCCTGTCAAATGTTCAGCATCCTGTAAATTTACCATGAGCAATTGCTGAAGCAAATAAACAAAGTGAACAATGAAAATGTGCCTAAAACAGGAGTGACAAACATTATTTGGTGTGTACATATAAGGAATAATAACCATTATTATTTGTTTAATTGCTATATATGTCTCTTCTTCCTCTATTATAGCCGCCATTTTGGAAAATGGTGGAAGGGTTGCTCTGAGGAGTTATTTTCTGTCTCTATAAGACTACTTGACCCCCAAAACCTGTGTTTTGAAGTATATAGGTCTCATGGTTCATGAAATATTACATCATCACTGCAATACATCTGCCATTTTTTTTAAATGTCATCTGGAAAAATTTGGCCTTGATCAACAATGTCTACCCAAGCTCAATTACTTCTCTAATGATCCAAAAACACAAATCAAAAATGGAAATCTCTGGACAGTAATTCTTTTTACCGAGGTATATCAGGGGCCTGGGACTATTAATCCACAATGCTTCCAAGCCACATAATTGTGCTAGGTCGAAGACTGTCCCCTTCAGATACTCCCCTTTATTTACCTCTCAGTTCTAGTCCAAAATGGTGATCACTCTGGCTGAACAGCAGCTGCAGGTATACTGGTGCCGTACGATTGCGTTCACACTGTCAGTGATTCTCCCTTGCATCAATCTCTGAATAGGCTGTACAGAGACACACTGGAGTATTTCTGGGTTAGTCTTCACTCATTTGAATAGGTTATATGAGCCCTCGCATTCCCTTTGAGAGCCTTCCTAGTTGTTGCAGTTTTGCTACAAATGCTCCTGCCCAAGTGATGAACTGGTGTGGCAGAACTGGAGAGGGAACTGGGACTGTTTCTGTGTGCAATGGTTTGCAAATTAAATATGTAATGGGGCCAGAATTGCTGCTTTACTAGTTCTTGCAAGACGGACAGACCAATGCTGACATTGTGTAGAAATCCCGGGAGGACACAGAGACCAAGGAAGCTCCAGAGAGGTGGAGTGAGGAATGATGGAGCCGGCCAGAGGAAGCTGAAGTGCAGCCACAACTCAGGAGAGTTGCCGCAGAGCAGGTAAGTCATTTTGGGACAGGTGTGCAGTATTTAAGGGTGGAGGGGATGGTGGGCACGGTGGTGGATGGGAGCACAGACCCAGTTTAAAGAACCCCCCCCCCTTTTCCATATCAAACCTTATCAACTAGCGCATTGCATTAACAAAAGTTACCCCCTTTGGAAAAAGTCAGAACCGGTGTGAGGAAATACCATTAGAGGAGATTCTTTATGTTTTATTTGTCTGGTGAGAAAAAAAACCTGAGAAATACAAGAAAGAAAAAGAGAGAAATTATAAATCTTACTCATAAGTGATTGAGATAGTCCTTTGGACCTCTCAAGAAGAAAGGAAAAGGGGCAGATCCGACTACCTGAGCCACTCCTAATCTGATCTGGGTTGTGTTCGTTTATTTTTATTCCTTTTCAAATTTACATCCCTCTAAGACCCTTCCACGGTTTTCACAGTTGATGTGGTGACAGGTGGATAAAAACCTCTATAGAGGAAAAGAATATATACTTACCGCTTCTTTATGTTTCCTTCTCCGAGCCTCCGGGAGGTGCAAGTGGAAAGAAGACGACTCTAGAAGAGAAGGAAGAGAAGTAAAAAAGGACGCCATAAGAGACTGATATTACATTTCCGTTTACCTAGGATTCAGTAAACTTTCATCATTAAGAAATACATTCAGCCCCCATGTTCATTTCCATTTATCCGGCCTTCGCTCCCATATGAGGTCTCAGTAGAGAGATCAGTCCTTGTCCACTCTGTAGTATGGAGTGCTCTCATATAAGAGAGAGTTCTTGGCACAGAGGTCAGTGCATCCCCACACTCCACTATGCACTGCTATCAGTTGGTGGAAATGCAGTAGTGGAGAGGGCACATGTTACTCCACATGTTCCTATACATGCATGCCTCCCTGGAGAGAAGTTTCAGGGAAGAGGTCTGTCCCTGTACACACCATAATACACTTGCATGTCCCCAAGGGGAGAGGTCTAAGGAAGAAGTGAGTGTGTCCCTACATTCAACTATACACACCAGCCAACCAAGACACCGTTCTCAGCAGAAAGGCAGACTCCATTTCTATACACTGCACATTTATCACTATGAAGATAGGTATGAGTAGAGAGCAGTCTCTACCCACAGCCTATTATGCACGTGTTACTTCGGTGAGAGGTCTGACCTGACAGGGCAGTCTCTCTCCATACCCTAGTCTCTATGCTTGTCATCCAAAAAGACTTCTCAACAAGGAGGTAATTTCCTCCCCACACCATACTTGTACATCTGTCACCCATTGAGAGCTGTTAGCAGAGAGGTAAGCCCTTTTCACTTCCTAATTTACATACCCATCATCCGACATGTTTATTTCCTTCGGGAGAGGTATCAATGGAAAGGCCTGTGCCTCTCATACTTGCTATGCAATAGAGAGGTCTGTGCTGTGAGGTCAGTCCATCCCCACACCCTACTATGAATAATGCTCACCATGGGGAAAAGTTTAATTGGAGAGACAGTGCTTCTTTACACCCTACTATTTACACTGGTCACCTTGAGGCAAGGTCTCAATGGAGAGGCCAGTCCCTCCCCACACCCTACTATACAAAGTTTTTGCCTATGTATCAGGTGTCAGTGAAAAGCCCACTCACTTGTCACATCCTGCCATGCACTGCCATACTCTGGAAAGGTCTCAATGAAGAGGCCACTTTCTCTCCATAACCTTCTAGTGGGGGCAATAAGGCATAATTACTGCAATGAAGGAGAGTGTAAATTATTTCTAAAAATATTTTACAATCCTGTGAGACTCTTGCGGGATCATAAAAAAGTAGGAAGGGGTAGAGAACATCTGTTGCAAGAAAGATCTCAGCAGAAAGGCTTGTGTATCTGCATACTCGGCTGCACACCCCCATCTATGCACCGGTGTAAATTCATGAGATATATCTTAAACGTTTGAGCTCACCAGACTCTTGTGAGAGTCAGACAAATATATGATGGAGGTAGGCGTTTGGGTGCTCACGCTTTCGCAAGAGTCTTACGGGTTTCCGTATCCCAAAAAAAGGGAGTATAACATGAAAGAATCACATAATGGAGGAATAGGGTGGCTCTACATCTTTTCTCAGACTGAACAGGGTGTTATAATTAGTTTACAAAGAGCAATCTGTCTAAAGACACCTGTGAAAGGACAAAGGATCTGTCTAGACAGCTCCATTAAAACACTAGGCCTTGTATTATCACATTTGAAGAGGGTGCTTATTCTATATGTTACAGTTTGATGAAAGAGTGGCTCCTTGTGTTATAACTTATACAGGGTACAGATGCCGACTGCAGAGACAGCAGCATGTCTTTAAGACGGGCCCTGACAGAATCAAGACTGATGGGATCCTGGTAGAGGATGACACCGGGAGGGTCATAGCTCACTGAATTTATCTTCATATATTGCTGTGAAGTACTGGTTGCCAATGAGCAACTTGTTCCTTGACTTCAGAAGACACAACTACAAACTGAAACGTGTCGAGTAAGTTCCTAAGGGTCATTCAACACATGATTCTAATGTCCTGAGAATGGTCTAGCTGATGTTTGCACCACCATTTACTAAAGCCTTTTACACCCAGCCATTAATCTGTAGACAGCTATTAATAGAGAAGGAATGTTGTTTAGAAGTGACCCATATACTCTATATACAATTGTATTAGAAAGATGTAGTTTTCATAAAGGTTTACCACTCTCAATCTGCACTTTCCTAAAATGTGATAGCACAGGGCCCAGAGTTTCTCTGAGACCTTCTACAGAAACCATTGCTCGGTTCAGAGGCATCAGTAGAGAACTTGTTGTTTGAAAAGCCATATAACACAGTAGGTACTAGTCCTATAAGTTCTTCTCCACAGACCATTAGCTCTGGTTTTGTTGAACTTTTTTTATCATATATTGTTGTTTAGTAGGGTATTAATTCTGATAAATGGTTGTTTTTGTACCGCAGTATTTTCATCATAGGTCAAAGTTCAGTATAAACGCTATTGTTATCTGATTGATTGTTTTGCATTCAATAGCGGTTCCTTGGTAGTACCTCGGGCCCTCTGTAAATGTTTTAAATTATATATACACCAAAGTCTTATTTTTTAATTAAAATATGGAGTCAGGTGTTGTAGGTAGGTTGTGTTTGTGAACTTTTTGGGTACTGCGAGAGTGATGCAGTAGTATCGAGATACTACTGAGGTACTTTTGCATGGGTAAAACAGCATTTCATTGGCTTAGAACTCTGTCAATTGTAGGAAACAGGAAGTGTATACCCCTTGGCTCCATTCAATTTGATATCTTCAAGGAGAAGGTCGTGCTCTTTGGAAGATGAAATATCCTTTTTAGGTCGAGCCTTGCATAGGAAATCGACCTCTTGAAATCACTTCAGCTTCAGTAGAAGCTCGTGCCTGTGGTCCTCACACGCGATTGGCCTTTGCGTCTGGCTTCAGCACGCAATTGGCCAAAGGCGTGTGGAGGTAGCCTCTTGTGAAATATTTACCCCCGGAGCGTTTTTGCTCTCGGGAGCCAGCAGCGTGCGCAGGGCCATCTGTTTTTAATTTGCTTACCTGCACTTGTTTCCCGAGAGCAAAACGCTCAGGGAGTAAACATTTCACAAGAAGCTGGGTGAGTCTCCTGGCATAAGGACGTGTAATACTGCACCCGCTAAAGCATTATTGCTGGTTGCAATTATTACAGTTATCACCATGAGAGATTTTATCCCATCCTGAGAGTTTTATTTTTCCAGCTCAGAATGAGACACAAATGTGGAATTAGGAATTTGCTGTATAATTTCTGAATATTTTACCTCTTTCTCTGAGTGAGACACTGAACTAGAGTCTAGAGAAGTACACATAGAAAGAGCGACGTAGTGATGGATATATATGAATACAGGTCAAGACGTCATACAAGAAATATGTATCGGTGGCAAGCGAAATATTACATTCGGTGAAGGGTGCATGCTTTCTTAGGTGCCACTTCCCGCTGCAGGACCTCTAAGCATCAATGTCATATCACATCAGCCCTAATGCACACTTTTAGGGATGTGAAGATAGCTCCTTTAGTAAGTAAGCAACCATAAGATTTAAGAATGAAACATTTCGTCCCTTCACACGTGCCATCTCTGCCACATTTTTCAGGTTTCTGTACTTCGCTATTTACAGTCGTTACAGAGGGATGCATTTCTTAATATGAAGTAAAAATACTTATACATTTTAAGTAACATTGGCGTCTACTGAATCACTTAAATCGTTGTGTAGGGAAACGTGTGAGTGCCAACTCTGAATTCCTCGGTCAAGCTAAGTTCACGTGATGTCTTTGAACTAACTGTTCTCCTGTAGCATCAGGACAACGCCCTCTTCACTTCACTTGCAATGCTCCATGCAGCCACTTAAGCAACTTGTCTCGGTTTTCAAACCGCTGCCTTTGACTTTCATTTTCATGTAATCACTTTGAGATCGGTTGCCCCAATCAGGGTCTGGTTTGGCACCGCTTGCTGTGGACTGGCCACAAAGCATTGTGGGAAATGTGGCCTCTGATTAGGGCTGTTGACTCAGGGAGGACGTACCAGGCTCGGATAGGTGTGGCCGTGGGGATCTCTAACATTTATCACGTTTGTGGCACATTCCCAAAACTGGCAAAGCCTCAGCATGGCCCCTGATATCAGATTCCGAGCTCGGCTGCTAAAAATCAAGCGCACCTTTCTTCCTTTCAGCTTCTGACTCTCAGACTTTATCCCCTCTCCATCTAAGACACTGCCAAAAACGGTATTTATTTTACTGCCACTGAGCCCGAATGGGTCTTCGCGCAGCAAAAGTCGGAAGGAAGGTTCCCCCTATAGTGCCAATATTGGCAACATTCATCCGTTGTAATACAGCAACATACATAAATAAACCACACAACACCTTCTTAGTGGAGAAATTTGCTGCAGGTTTATTTGCATAACCAATATGCCAACATGGTGGGTTAACTTACGGGCGATCCCAGGACATGCCAGCCCCTATGCAGTGTTCACCGATGCATCTGGAAGGGAAAGGTTCGGGGTTATCCTGGACAGGGAGTGGTGTGCTGAGAGGTGGCTTAACTCTTGTAGAAGAAAAAGATCACTTCCAAGATCACTGTGTTGGGACTCCCCATAGTAATAGCTCTCCACCTTTGGCTGGGGGTGCAGCCAGCGAAGAAGTTTCTGTTCTGGTCAGAGAACCTAGCGGTTTTACAAGCGATCAACTCTCACACAGCGAGCTGCCCCCTGGTGTTGTGCCTGTTGAGAGAGCTGGTGAGGGCATGCCTGTTAAATAATGTGGAATGCAGGGCTCGTCATATTCAAGTGGTGCAGAATGTGGCTGCTGACACTCTCTCTTGTTTTCAGTGGTGCCGTTTCTGGGAGGCGTGGCCGAGAGCGAGAGAGGAGATGAGCCTTTTCCCACCACACTTATGGCATCTTCTGAAGTGGAACAGCGGATGAGGGGTTTGGGTGAGCTGTCTCTGGCACCAAGAACGGCGAAGCGCTACAGGACCTGTGTAGAAAAATGTTGTGCGACTATGGGAACGTGGGAGGACGAGGGGTCTTCTCTGGATCTGAAAGTGCAAAAGTTCATCCTGTGGGCCAAGGATGGGGGGAAATCCCACCCTTGGATCTGGGACCATTTGTCGGCCATCAGTCATCACGCCAGGTTGGGAGGACAGGAGGACCCTACCAAATCCATTGTAATCAGGGCTGCACTTAAGGTATGGGCAAGGAGTGAGCCTCGATCCCCGGACAATAGGTCCCCCATCAGTTACAAGATCCTGCAAAGGATGCTGGACAGCATGCCCAGGGCCACCCGCTCTGGGTATGAGGCAACACTATTCTCTGCTAGTTTCGCACTGGCCTTTTTCGGGGCCTTTAGGATTGGTGAGCTAGTGGCGCGATCTAAACAAGACACCTCGGGCGTGGCTTTGAACATCAAGGACACTACCATCATCACGTCATGCCTCAAGATAGTGGTGAGACAGTCTAAAACTGATCAGGCAGGGGAAGGGAGCGTGGTCCTGTTACAGGGGCTGGGGGATGCTAGGTATTGTCCTAAGCTCTTGGTACAGGCTTATTTGGACCTCCGCCCTGGGATTGCGGGGTACTTCCTGGTGCCGAGGACAGCTCCCCTGTTACAAAGTTTTAAGTTGAGCACATCATGCAGGCGTGCTTACAATTGTCAGGACAGACAGGGGTGGGCAAGAGATTCAGTAGCCACTCCTTTAGGATCGGGGCAGCAACCACAGCCTTCCTATCAGGGATGCCGCCAGAGCGAATTAAACAGGTGGGACGCTGGGAGTCTCAGTGCTATAAACAATATATAAGACCTTGAACAGAAGGGTGTGGCGAGAGGAATCTTAGGTACAATGTTCCAACCTGCATTTATGTGTATAAAAGTGTACAGTTCTGGCCTGGTTTGCCAAGTGATGTTGCAGTGATGTGGTGTGTTGTGCAATTGTAGACTTTTAGTGTGTAAACGTTACAATAACTTTGGTTTTTAAACACAACATCTCTTTATTTACCAGGAACCAAGGTCTGGGTAATGGGCCATTCAAGCATCGTTAGAGTGGCACGATGGGCAGATATCAGAGAGTGGCGGAATGGCTTCTCCGCAACTGAGGTAACTTGGCTAGGTTACCCGGGTATGCGCTGGAACGAGCTGATGAGGAAGCTGCAGCAGAGACTTGGGGGGGATCGCTCCAACTCATATTCAGGTCATACACCTGGGAGGGAATAACCTGACCACACTGGGGAGAAGAGGACTGCTTCAAGACATGTGGGACACCATGTGTCAGTTGAGTATTCAGCTAGGGGCATGTGAACTATGGTGGTCGGACATTTTACCTCACAGTTTGGCAAGGGGCCTGACTGGGAGACGCCATGGAGATCTCGCGTAGGAGAGTGAACAGCGCTATGCGTAGATTCACAGAGCAAAGGGGATTTGGCTTTATCAGACATGGTTTACTTCATGCCAAGTCTACTGGGAGATGGAAGGGGTTCACCTCTCAAGGGTAGGCTTGGACTTATTTTTGCTGGACCTTGGGAGCAACAAGATGTAGATAGGAATATCTGCCCTGGTGGGGGGCCCTGGTTGTGACGGTGGCCACCCCCAGAGCTGTGGAGGAGTTAGTGGGTGATCCAGAGTCTGCAAGGTACAGGAGGGTACTATACTGCCAGTGCTGGCACTGTGGTTTTTGCACAGTGACACACCTCAGATCGGTGGTTTATGCAGACAGAGCAGACCGTAGCGCTGTGGTTTCTATGCAGTAAGCACATGTTGGGCCTGTTGTTTCTACATACGAGCCTTTCAGGGGGTTCTGTTCTCTGCATATTGAGGAAGTCTCATTGGCACCCCAAGGAGCCTGAGGGCAGAGTTTCTCCACAGTGAAAGACCTTACTGTGGTTTCTGCACCAAAGGCACATGTTAGGGGGGTCGTTTCATCTCAGTGAGAATACCTTAGATGTTCTCCCTGCACAGTGGCAAGAGTGCTGCTTCAGTACAGTGAGCCCGATTTGGGCTGTAGTCTGCGCAACATTCAGTGAGCATGTCTCACTCACCTTGTCGTTTTTTTTAAGTGTTTGCCCTGTTTATTATGGCTTTTCCACAGATCTCGGAGATGTGCTATCTGCACACTGCGCACAGCTTCGGTTTCCGAACAGTGACAGGCCTTGGGGGCTGTTTACCGCGAGCAACTCACAGGGCTATAGATTTTGCAACCTGGCAGATCATGGACCTGTGGTTTGTCCAGAGGGAGCCCCCTTGTGCTGTACATTCTGCACAGGGAGCATACCTTGTGCTGGCTGAGTATTACATTCCATAATCCTACCTGCCCCCAGGAACCTGATAGGAAATTCGAATTTGATATGTTTAAGCTCAGGACATTGAGATACATCTTTTAGTAAGGATCATTTGTATATCCCGTATTCGAAAATGCCTCTTCTAGAAACAAGGTATTTTCTTGCCTAAGCTTTCCTGTAGGCTTTGTTAGTATGGGTATTGGCCGTCTGGTTTTGGAGCAGCAGGACCAGCTGGGTCAGACCTGGCTGGAGAGGGAGCTCGGCATTCCGAGCATGGGGAGGGGTGACTCTTTGATCTGAGCAGGGCCGCTGTTGTGCCAGCCTTGTCGAGATCATCGTTTGTCCCTTGGGCCGCAGCAGCTAAGAGAGAGCTGCTGCCGCTGAGTGCCCACACCTTTGCCAACCTTGCATCATCGTGATTCATCTTGTGGCTGCCGCAGCTAAGAGAGAGCTGGTGCCACTGAGTGCCCGCACCTTTGCCAACTTTGCCTCATCGTGATTTGTCCTGTGGGCCACCTCATCTAAGAGAGAGCTGCTGCCGCTGAGTGCCTGTACCTTTGCCAACATTGCATCATCGTGATTTGTCCTGTGGGCCGCCGCAGCTAAGAGAGAGCTGCTGCCTCTGAGTGCCCGCACCTTTGCCAACTTTGCCTCATCGTGATTTGTGCTGTGGGCCGCCGCAGCTAAGAGAGAGCTACTGCCGCTGAGTGCCCGCACCTTTGCCAACGTTGCATCATCGTGATTCGTCCTGTGGGCCACCGCAGCTAAGAGAGAGCTGCTGCTGCTGAGTGCCTGCACCTTTGCCAACTTTGCATCATCGTGATTTGTCTTGTGGGACGCAACAGCTAAGAGAGAGCTGCTGCCGCTGAGTGCCCGCACCTTTGGCAACTTTGCATCATCGTGCGTCATCCTGTGGGCTGCCACAGCTAAGAGAGAGCTGCTGTCACTGTGAGCCCACCACAAAGCTGCAGGACGAGAGTCATCGCCACCACCAGCCTGGGCCGCCACAGCCGCATGCTGCTGCCACTGAGAGCCCGCCTGTCCCCGAGGGCCCGAGTCATTGTGAGTGCACGCTGCGGACCCCTGCAACCAAGAGTTGTGGTTGCTGGGAGTCCGCCTGTCACCGTCTCTGATTCTTCGAGAATCTGCGTGCAGTGTCCATGTCCAACGGCAGGTATCTGGTGCACAACGGGTCACATAGACCCAGGCCTTGAACTCAGTCAGTGCTACGTTCTGGTGAATACGTTATTGCATTTTTAAGCCCATACTGATTTACGTGCATTGTGGCTTGCTAAAACGCTTTGAGAGTCTTATGTTAAACCTTAGCTAAAGATACTATTTTTCTATACCTACTTGAGTTGTGTCCTTTTGTGGTGTAGTTACTGCCTTATTGTGCATGGTCATAATTGCTTCACACACTGCCTCTGAGACAGGCCTTACTGCTCGTGCTACACTACCACAGGGTTGAGCAGGTTTTATTAAAGGGGGTAGCCCACTTGCCCTGACTTAGGAAGAAGGGTCCCTATTTGGACATTGGCACCAGCCATTGCCAACTAGAGACCCCCATTTCTAACACTCGGCATAACCACATCACTGCTTTGTCCTCACTCGTCTGGTATCTGAGATTTTCACTGCGCACCATATTAAGACTAGTCTTGGATCGTCCAGTATTGTGTATACCAATATGACTTTTATTTGGGCAAGTATTTCCACTCAGAAAGAGCAAATGGTCGGGCAGTCCTGCCATTTGTGTTTAAAGTCCCCTATTATTCCACAACCCCTCCAGCACAACTCTGACATCTGGGGAAAGATTTTCTCTACTTTGGTGGGGGTACAGGTACCAGTCATACAAGAGTTTATAATGTGTTTCCCTCAGACTCATGGAGTGATTGCACCGTGTAATGTTTCACCATAATCTTGACCAGGTAATGTCTGAGATAGGTTCCCATAAGGTTTGTTCCCAATGTGTCATATGTCGAGGCCTAACTGGGTTTAGTGTTTCTAGTAAGTGTGAATACCGAAAGGAAATGCAGTTTTTTGTCTCACAGCCTCTTTTCACAAATTCTTCTAATGGGGTTAAATGTCTATTGGCTGCCTCCCTCACTGTCGCCTGCAGGACCGAAGATTTAAGTTGAGTGTAATGGAATAGTTCTGTGTCAGTAAGGTTGAAGTCTTATTTGCATTGCTCAAAAGTGTTAACTTCCCCATCCCAAAACATGTCTGTAATTGTCAAACAGTAACCTAGTCTCCACACCTCGTGAGGCCCCATTCTTTCTGCCAGGGTTAAAGTGTATGGGTGTGAAAGGAGAGGGATAGATCGTCCTTCCCATCTATTTAAATCGTCCCATACTGAGGGGCGTGGTCAAGTTGGCGGCGTGATCAGCTCCCGCCGACGGCAATATACAGCACAGGACCACGGCCGATACAGCGACAGTCGGTGTCCGGCGGTGGCGGCCCGGACCCCTGCGAGCATCGGGAGTGACCTCTTTGAATCGGACTGAGGCTGCGAGACGGCCGCTGGACGGGAGCGGCGTACCACCAGGAGCAGACAGCGGTGAGGCGGCTGCGTCGGTTGGGTCCGCGCGGTCCGGCCCTGGTTGGTGCGACGTCCCCTCGGGGGTATCAGAGGTGGTGTGCGGCCACAGAGGAGTGTCTGGAGGAGCAGAGAGCGGCATCCCGCACCAAGAGCGAGGAGGCAGGGTCGGTGCTCCGGCTGCCCGCCATTTTGTGAAGGATTGCCGGCGGCAGTTGGTGCTGGGTGGAAGGCGTCCTGGCGACAGAAGCGGCGGGACCACAGGCGGTGCGGCTGAGGGCTAGGCGGTCGCGGCCAGCGGTGGACTGAGGTGAACCCCCGACTAGCGAGGAAGATGAGGTGAGCCGCCATTTTGTGGTTCGAGCGGCGTGCCTCGGCAGCAGTGACTCCCCAGAGAGGCGCATTGCAAGAGACGCCAGCAGCGACACTGGGAGTGATCGCCCTGCACCGTGACCGCGGGGGGGTGTCCCCAGCAGAGACCGGGGTGAGCCAGTGCTGCACCCTCAAGCACGCAGTGGTTGGCATGGAGATTGGGCCCTATGACGCCATTTTGTCCTGGCTGGGGGAGCCAGGGTGCATTGCGACAGGAGGCTGGCAGGGTGAAGGAAGTGGAGGCCCTGGTTTGGTCCGGGCGGCGGCAGCGGTGCATTGCGTCATCGTTTGGCTCTGCCCCTGGACTCGGGGGGATTGGCCTACCGGTCGAGCCCTCAAGATATTGCGAGAGGCGGACTGATCTCGAGGGCCTGAATGGAGTGGCGGTCGTGCCTGCCGGAGACAGAGAGGTACTTCCCCCTGGGTGAGGCAACGGCGAATGCAGGTGTAGGAGAGTCGCGGGGGCAGTCTCCCAGGGAGGCTGGAGAGCTGGAGGGGGCCGGGCCTGGACCTTAGTACACACTCGGAGAGGATCCTATAAGGCTTAAGATGTCCGCAGGTAGAGGTCAGAAGGAGCAGATAGTCAAGGACCTTTTCGCGTCAGCCCAGGCGGGGCAACAGGCCAAGGATATGGCGACCAAGGCTCCACAATCCGCGGCGGAAGCGATGGATGGCAAAGACTTGATAACGAAGGCCTTCCTAGAATCCCTCTTCTCCGCCTTACGTGAAGACATTCAATCCCTGAAGAAGGAATTCACGGACGAGATTAAGGAGGTTCGCAGAGACATGGACAGTATTGGGGAAAGGGTTGCGGATCTCGAAACTAAGAGCGACTCCAGGGACTTGGAGATGTATCTATAATGAAAATAAATACATTTTACAAAGAATAGATTTCAGAGGGTGCACATTGATTTGCGAGCATGTGCTACTACTTTCAAAAAGGAACCTACTCGAAAGGTTAACTCCTCATCCTCCTCAACCAGGGCTGGCGCGAGACCTTGTTGTTTGTGTTTCCCTCCTGAGGCGGAAAGCCGGGAGGTTTGCTGTGTGTGTTTGCATTCCCTACGGGGGTGATCTCCTCTGTTGTGCCACGAATTTTAATTCGTTTGCTTTTAAACTCACCTTGCACTTCGCTGTCGTCTCAGCGATTTTTTAATTCTCAAAATCATTTCCTCCGCATTCTGGGTTAGGCTCAGCCGAGTTAGGCGCTGAATCCTACGGACCATCTTGGGTGGGAGGAATCGCACTGTGTGCATTCTAGTCTACAGCATAAAAGGGGACGGGCATGCCTCCGCGCAGCGGACGAAATCAGCGGAGGCGCCGTAATCACGCACGAGTCATGCCTGAGTCTAGTCCGTCTGTGCCCATCAGCGCCGAGGAAGCACCAGGGGCCAGGGAAATGGGTTCTTCCTATACCCACAATCCAGTAAGCTTTTCCTACTCCCTATGCGCTTTACTAGCTCTGAAACCCCCTTGGCAGCCCTGTCACCACAGATCTCCACCGGAGAGGCTGCGGGATGCCTTTGAGTGTGGATGCACCGCGGGGGTAGGTCCTTCCACCTCCCTTGACTCTTCATACAAATCGGCCATGACCAAAACGCATATTCATTCTTCACTTGGTAAGGAAACTGGGTTTCTGATTAATGCCCGGTCCTTAGTTAAAAACAATATTGCATTCAAAGACTTTATTGTGGACAGGAAACCTTCTTGGGCCTTTGTCACTGAAACCTGGGCCTCAGAATTTACTGGGCCCGAGCTTATAAATGCCATCCCTGAGGGTTATGCCCTTTCCAGAATGGACAGAGAGGGCCATAGGGGGGGCCTTGGCATACTATATAAAAGCTCTATGGGATGCCGGACTGAGCACCTCCTTTCCCCTCATGATTGCATGTACTTCGCCCTTAAATCCTCGCCTACGGTGTCCTTTGCAGGCATCTTGATCTACAGGCCGCCGGGCCCTAGGTCTGCTTTCTGCCATGACCTCTTCGGAATTTTGGAACCATATATTGACAAACCAAATCTGACCATCCTTGGTGATTTCAATTTTAATTTGGAAAATCTGCACTTGGGTGACACCGCAATCCTGTTAGATTCTCTGGCATCTTGTAGCCTAACGCAAAAGGTTGGATGCTCTACCCATTCAGCAGGCCATACTCTGGACGGGGTTTTTTTTAATGACCCCAGGCTGGAAATAGGCGTGCCCCTCCCCTTATCCTGGTCAGATCATATGGCCGTTCCACTTGAGTTTACCCATGGTCCTCTTTTTCTGCCTATAGTGGACCATAATAGCTGGAAATTAAAAAGGAACTATAGGGGCCTGAATAACGAGTCCCTTGCCCCTGTGATGGCCAATCTTAAGTCCTCCCCAACAATGGACATTGACATGGCTGTCCTTGATCTCGCCAATACTATCTCAAATTCCATCGATATCTTAGCCCCGGCTAAGTACCATTACTCCGCCAGGAAATGCCCTTCGGCCCCCTGATACTCAGACTCTCTTGGACTGCTTAGGCAGGACTGCGGGAAACAAGAGAGACTCTGGAGGTCCCATCTTGATCTCAAGGAAAGGGCCAAACATAAAAATATGCTTAAGGGGTACGAAGCCGCGGTTTTGGCAGAAAAGAAAGCATATTTTACTAAACGGACTGCCTCTTTGAGTTCCTCTAGAGAACTATTTAAAATCGTAGATTCTCTGTCTCTCTCACAGCCACCTGACCCGACTGTGGCAACCCAGGAACTATGTGATCAGATCTCCACCTTTTTCCATATCAAGATCATGGACATTCACGCAGCCCTAGAAGCCCTGAATCTAGAATTGTAGGCTGTACCCCCCTCGGTTGCACTTCCTCCGTTGCAAGGCCCGATTAATGGACCTTGCAGCAACTTGTCTAATTTTCCCCTCCTCACGCTTGAACATCTGAATCGACTTCTAGATAAGCTGAAATCCGGATCTCCTTTGGATCCCTGTCCTTTAAAGATTCTCAAAGATTGTAGGGAGATCCTGCTACCTCCTCTTCTGGAGTTGATGAACCGGGCAATTTCCGAAGGTATCATCCCTGCTTCATGGAAGATGGCAATTGTCAAGCCCCTCTTGAAAAAGGCTACTTTAGTCCCCGCGATCTTGAAAAACTTTCGCCCCATCTCCCTGCTTCCTGCTCCCTCCAAGATGTTAGAGGCCCATCTAAATCATCATTTGAGTACCTTTCTGGATAATTCCAGCCTACTTGACCCCTCTCAACACGGCTTCCCGTCTGCCCTTACAGTGGTGATCAATAACATCCGCGCTAACGTCGACGATGGCCAGATTACCCTTCTGGTCCTGCTCGACCTTACAGCCGCATTTGACACCCTGTCCCCCACCATTTTGGCTACTCGCCTTAGTGAGGTGGGAGTGGACGGGCCTGCATTGAGTCTCCTGGCGTCGTTTCTCAACTAACGCAAACAAAGGGTCAAGCTGGGTGACTTCCTTTCTCCCGTCAAGCCTGTGCAGTGTGGGGTCCCTCAGGGCTCGTCCCTGAGCCCTACACTCTTTAACATCTATGTGGCCCCACTTGCCAGGCTTGTAAGATCTTTCGGGTTGGAAGTACTGTCGTATGCTGGCGACACCCAGATTATGGTATGTCTTTCCCAATCAGCAAACATCACGGCCCTTAATTTCAGGAACTGCATAGAAGCAGTGCCGCATTGGATGATTAAGAACTTTTTGAAATTAAATGGGGAAAACACTGAGGTTCTCATTTTTGGAGGTAATCAGGAGGTTTGGTCAATGGACTGGTAGCCTTCCACCTTGGGAACCTGCCCCATCCCCTCTCAATCTGCCCGCAACCTGGGTGTGATTCTTGACACCACTCTTTCCTTTGACAAGCAAGTCAGCAGGACCGTTTCCACCTGCTGTGGTGTGTTAAGAATCCTGAGAAAGATCACACACTACCTTACCCCTGAAGCCCGGAAACAAGTTACGGTGGCGCTCATCTCCTCGAGGATGGACTACTGCAACGCACTATATTTAGGCATAAATAAAAGACTAGTTCAGACGCCTACAAATGGTGCAAAATGCAGCAGCCAGGTTCGTTGTGGATGCCCCCAGATGGTCATCGGGCTCCTCAATTAGAAAAAACTTGCATTGGCTTCCCAAGCAAGCTAGAATAAATATTAAGGTCCTATGCCTTACTTATTTTGCTCTGCGTGGGTCAGGAGCTGAAGACATTAGGTCCCTTTTGTCCTTTTACGCTCCGGGCAGGGCTCTTCGCTCTGCCAACAAGAACCTCCTGTCTGTCCCTCGAATCGCTAAGGCCAGATGGGGAGGGAGGGCCTTTTTCTCCCTTGCTCCTAAACTATGGAACGTGCTTCCAGCTGAGCTCGAGGGTCAGGCATCCCTCGTGCTCTTCCGTAAAGCCCTAAAGACCTGGCTCTTCACAGAGGCTTACCCCTAGTCGGTCCGTGCCTCACATCCCAAACAACTGTATCATCCCGAAGCGCCTTGACGCCTTCGGGCTAAGTTGCGCTATACAAACCACGGTTCATTCATTCATTCATTCATTCATCTTCCAGAGTAACAATATACCCATATGCAGCCTTGTAAACAATCAATGGTATAGCCTTACAAAATGGCATCAAAAACTGTTTTGTGTATTTTAAATAAAAACTACAAGAGAATAAAAAGTGCAACATTGTTTGTTTACATTGAGCATTACAGGGGCATGAAAGTTGATCAAGATTGGAATTGAACCCCAATGGGAAACAGAGCAGAAATGTCATAGTGTCAACCCTTAGTCGGAAAAGCAGACCCCTTTCCCATCGGCCAAATGGTCTTAAAAGATAACTACAGGAAAAATGGGAGGTGTTCTAAGTCATCATATATCTTGGTACTGAGGGTTTCCTTACCTCTGTTTCGTATCTAGATTTGCTATATACGGCGTAAAGTGCCTTCTGTAGACTTTTTTTGCTTATGCCATCTGAGTGGGTCGGGTTTAAAAATATCCGCTCAAGCTTCACACCAATCAAACTCCTCCTCACTGCAGCAAGCCAGTGTATTTCCCTTCCTATATCACAGCTAAGGTAATCTGTTATTATTTCCCTTGTTAGCTGCGCCACGGGGTTCTTCCAAACCGCAAGTCAAAATATAGCGGGACAGGCTTTAATATAGTCTGCGATGTAAGGGAGTTTCAATTCACTGTGACAAGCATACTGTGATGAGGAGATAGGGGCACCCAATAATTTACGACAAAATTTATTTTTTTTCCCCTGGATGCTATTGCACTGCCTAAAACCCCAAACTTCTGCACCATAAGTAGCAGCGGGGATGCATTGTAGTTTAAAAATGTTGGTGATGGCAGAAACTAACTGTCTTTCCTGGTTGGGGCAAGCTAATTATATTGTTAATTGCTTTAGAAAACTTTTTTTCCACTATGCGTCACATGCTCGGCCCACAAACCGTTCCCTGCAAAAACCAGCCCCAAATAGGGAAAAGTGCAAGTGCTCTGTAAACTATCTGAATCCACAACAATGGTATTATTTAAATACTTTTTTGAACCACAAGCCATTAAAAACAATTTCTTAAAATTAGTACATAGGTCTAAATTTGCCATAAAATCAACAAAGCCCCGCACCAATATGCGTACAGCGTTTGGGGTGTGTGCCATTAAAACCACATCGTCAGCATACAGCAGGTCTGGGAGCGTATTACTGTTAATAATAGGGACATCAGAAGTTGTTTGAACATTGTTTTAGAAGATAACATCTTTGATTTTGGGGGAGACCTTTATAGGCAAACAAAAGGAGTAAGCATGGGCGCATCTTGCGCCCCTACAATAGCTAATATTTATGTGGCTCATTTTGAGGAGCAATTTGTATTTAATGAGGTGGCACCATTCTTTGAATCCACTCTAAATTGGTCGCGATATACAGATGATATTATCTTTATATGGGACGACAATGAAGATATCTTGGCTGAGTATATTCAGTGGCTAAATCTCTGTGATCCCAATCTGCACTTTACCTCTCATTGCAGTACTGTACAAATTGAATTCTTAGATCTATCTATCAAGCATGACTATGACCAGTTATTTGTCGATCTATATACAAAACCTACAGCACGCAATACTATCGTACATCACAACAGCTTTCACACTGTCAAACAAATAAATAGTATCCCCTTTGGGCAATTTTTGCGGCATCGGCACAGCGGCACTAAATTAGAGGACTATGATAAAAGATCTACCAAAATGAAGACCAAGTTTCTTAATAGAGGCTACCCCATCGTGTAGTAAGAGATGCATACAAAAGGGCTAGGTTCTATGATCGCCAACATTTACTACAAGGTAACAACAACAAAAAATACATCAATCTTGTTTTTGTGACTAGACACTCTGTTTTTAATGAACAAATCCGCCAGATAATCTGTTCCAACTGGCATCTATTAAACATCAACAGATCTAATCATAAGGCCATTCATAAACCGATGTTTGCCTATCGTAAGAATAGGAACATCAAGGACCTCATTCTAAGATCGCGCATGCCTATTCAGAAATAAGAACCAATACAGCGAAGTATTGGAGGCATGAATCTAGTTGATGGTAATTTTAGATGAGGTACATGCAAAATGTGCCCATTGTCTATTGAAGCAAAAGAACTACACTATAATGGGCATACCATAAAAAGCCAAGGCATAAGTAATTGCAAATCCAAGAACATTGTGTATTTACTTATGTGAACATGCAATAAGGCTTATGTGGGCGAAACGTCTCGAACTCTTAATGTGCGACTAACAGAGCACAGATCTTCAATTCGAACTAGAAAATTAACTTCACCCATGGTATCACATTTTGTAGAACACAATCATAGAGTTGACGATATACGATGGTTTGTTCTGGAAAAAATCACACCCAAACCAGGGATCTGCTCAGACAAGATTAGAAAAAACTGAGAAGTTAATAATAGGGGCATCAGAAGTAAGTGATACTAATGACTCACTCAGATCATTAATATAGAGAATAAAAAGCAGAGGGACCCCTCTACCTACTCTGATGTCCTTCGATACTTCTCCGCCCTTACCAATCTGCACCCTGGCGTACAAGTCCTTGTTTAAATAGGTTAAAAAGTGCACTAAAACCTCGTCCAGGCCATATTTCAAAAGGATAGACCAGAGCCGGGACCTGTTGACAAAATCAAAGACCGAGGTAAGGTCCATAAAATCCAGGTAAATAGGAGAGTTTTTAGCTATTGTATATTTACCAATGATCAAGTTGAGGTTTAGGCACCGCTCAACAGTGCCGATTTTGCTCCTAAACCCCAACTGGCAAGAGTGTAAAATGTGGCCCTCCTCAGCCCATATCCTGATCTTATTAAACAGAATCCTCCCTAAAATTTTCACTGTATTGTCGATCAGGGAGATCAGCCTATAACAGCTGGGATTCGAACGGTCACCCTTTTTAAAAATTGGCGCGATGATGCTCGTTGACCATGTTTTGGGGATTGAAGAAGCAGTTAAATTGTTAAAAACTTCAATAAAAGAGGCGGCCAGAATTCTGGCTGGTGTTTAATAAGATCAATTGGCAAGCCGTCTGGGCCTGGGGCCTTATTGGCTAGACTCTGTTGGATTGCTTGCTCCACATCAGAAAGGGTTATATGAACCCCAGTAACTACCGAATTCTCATTCAAGACCATATTTTGGACTGGTGCTAAGTACATTTTTGAAAAATGATTCTCCCATGTCTCACTACTGATATTAAAACTAATCGGAGACTAGGGGTGTCTTAAGGACCTCATGGCTTTAACAGCCAACCAAAAGCAATTCCCGTCCTGTAACGTGGTGGCACATACTAATTTGACCCAATGTTCTTTGACTATTTCCTCCTTTCTTAGTTTAATGGCTGCCCTATAATGTTGTCTACATAGTTTAATAGCAACTTGGTTTCTGGGAAGTTTTACAATTGCCCTTCTAAGATCTCTGTTAGCTGCAGAACAATCACTGTTAAATCATCTAGGACCTGGAGGTGTTTCCTTAATGGGCCTAGAGAGCATATATTTGATACCCTCATATAATTGTGTGAAGGCACCAACTACAGTAGAGTTATGTTCTTTGAAAGTCAAACAGATGCCAACAAGATCCGAATGCTCTTTTACCATCTTGCCAAATAAAGCTATATTGTCGCAACCACGCCAAACCAATCTAAGATTATCAGTGGAGAGGTGCAGATCTCTTGCACCACACTCTTGACTATATGTTGGCCTGGGAGAAAGTCTCAGGGTTACATTGATGGGATTATGATCTCCATAAACAGTATCGATAACCTCAACTTTAAGTAGACAGTCCTCTAATAAGGGGGATATAAAAACATAATCAATTATAGGAGCACTACCCCTGCCTCCATATGTGGGTATGATGTGGTTATCTCTTTCATGCACTGTGGTGATCTCCATTACATCCACAAAATTGTGGGTGCACAAATAGTTTGTTAATTCAATCCCCCTTGTACATAAGGTGTCTTGCTGGTTAGGTGGGCGGCAGTGTAGCTTCCACTAAATATCTTAGCATTAAAATCTCCCTTTTACTTTATATTGTACGTCCTATCTTGCTAAGTTGGATGCAGGCTTGTGTCCCACTTATATTGTTTTCTATGTAATATTTAAAAACCTCATTTGATTGCATATTAAATTCCTGTCCGGCTGTGCAGAGGAAAATAGTACCAATTTTCAAAACGTGGCATTTTCAGAATTACAATTTAAAATCCAACTTCGCCATGAGTTGCGTTTTTAAACTGTGAGTCCAGAGACACCAAACTCTTAATTTCTATCTGCTGTCAAATGGAAATTACACTAAAAAGATGCTTAAGGCAATCCAAATGTTAAACTATTGGAGAGATAGGTCTTGCAGTAGCAAAAAACAAATTCCGGAATATTTCACTACCAGGACATGTAAAACTTAAAAGTACATGCCCTACTTTTTAAATACACTGCACCCTGCCCACGGGGCTGCTTAGGGCCTACCTTAGTGGTGACTTACATGCAATAAAAATGAAGGTTTGGGCCTGGCAAGTAGGTTAACTTGCCAGGTCGAAATGGCAGTTTAAAACTACACTCACAGGTTCTGTAATGGCTGGCCTGAGCCGTGTTTGAAGGTCTACTGAGTGGGTGGCACAATCAGTGCTGCAGGCCCGCTAGTAGCATTTAATTTACAGTTCCTGGGTACATATAGTGCACTCTACTGAGGATTTAAAAGTAAATTAAATATGCCAATTATTGATAAACCAATGTTACTATGTTTGTACAGAGCATATGCACTTTACCACTGGTTAGCAGTGGTAAAGTGTGCCAGAATCGTAAAGCCAACAAAAACAAGGTCAGAAAAAGTGGAGGAAGAATGCAAATTGTTTGGGGTAACCCTGCAAAAAGGGCCATTATCAACACAACCCCCCTCCAGCCTAAAGCCAGGGTAAAGTAATCAATACAATGATGGGCTTCCCTGCTTAGTGCAATAGTACATAGACAACGGCCTACCACTGAGGGGGGTGCTTGCCAGTTCAATGCCTTTCTCAACCCAGTTGGATCCCTCTATCTATACTTTCGGAGCCCACTGAACTGATCCATGAGGATCCTTTCTCCTTAACTGTGGACCACCTGTGCAGTACCTAACCATAATTTGCTCACAGATGCATCCCAGTAGGCAAACAGCACCACCTTGACCAACAGTGTGAAGTGGCCCATTCCACCACTTGTGTCCCAAGCCCAGGGAAAAGTCTGTCCATAGGGACAACAATCAACACAGGCAACTGACAGCTCTCAGTGCAAGAGCCAGGCCCTAGGACATCCAGGCGCTTTTAGCCTCTGTAGTTTCTCAGAGTTTGGTGGCAGTAGCTCCAGGTGACTCGCACCCTTTTTCCACTCTCCCTCCCACTAGTTCAGGGGTGATATTCTGACACTTGTCCTTTAAGCCAGGGTCTGTAACCTTTGGCTGAACCTGTGCCGGGCTTGCCAGGACTTCCAGGGAGGGTACCCCTACCCCCTCAAGGGACACATACCCTGGGTGTGTTGTGCAATTGTCGGCCTGGAGCAGGTCTCCAGTCCTGTGTCCCTGGGACAGTGCATGGAGTCCCCCAGGTCAGAAGTGGTCTTACAAGGGTCACTCTTGGGATGCTCTGATCTCAGAGCTGGCAACCCATGACCAATTGGTCGCCCACTGTGGACTGTTTCCAGCTCAAGTCATTTGAGCCTCTGTGTCCTTTGCGGTAGAGTAATACCCCCAGAAACCAGAACTGGTATGGTGCTTGTGGTAGCCATCCCCCCAGCTCTCCTGACACCATGTGACTCCCATCAGTGGATGGTCTCATGGTATAGACCAGGTCTCCCTGCTTGTGCCCCCTCTGAGAGAAATCCAAGCACTGGGGCTGGAATTAGGGCACTCTGGGCCTCTGTCCACCCCCACCCCTTATCCTATTCTTGGAAAGAACATGGGACCCATGTCCCATCTATTAGACGAGTACCTGCCATTTGGATGGGGAAAACCTAAGTCAGCCTCCTTGGGATCCCTCCCCACTGCCATCCCCGACACTCGGGTACTCACCCAGAGGTCTTCCTCCTTTGCAAGCTTCCTGCCTGGGGTCAGAGAACCAACAATCCATCAGGTGTTGGCGGAGATCTGGAAAACAGTGACTGAACATATGCTCTCCAGCAATCAAATTGTACAGCCCCTCAAGTGTATACACCATACTACCCTTCATCCAACCATCCAGTGCCCTGGAAATTGACCAACAAATTACCCCTAGGACTAGTGAGACAGTTTCCTACTGCCCCTAAATCTCAACCTGTACTCTTCTGGGGTGAAGCCAGACCTCTTGATAAGGGTCTACTCTATGGTGGGATACCTCAACCTGTTTCTTACATCTAAGGCCAGTTAGGACTGGGAGTTCCTCTCATCATTAGGTATATCCCCTCCATAGGACAGCCCCCCCCAATCCTCCTCGGGAAACCTGTGCGCTACTAGAGTGACCTCATACACCTCAAACCATCTGTCTATGTCATCCCCCTCCCGGAAGTCAGACACCAAATCTCTGTGTGTGGACATCTACTGCACCACTGCACATGGCACTTTCGCTATTTGCTTTGCTTTTAAGTCCAATTCTTTTAGACTCAGGTCATGAGCCCTCGACATCTTTCTTTCTTTTCCATGGCTCTCTCAGCAGCTGCCTCCAAGGTACGTTTTTTCTTGGCCAAGGCTCTCACAGCCTCAGCCCTTCTTTCCTCCACCAGGGCATTGTCAGCCTCAGCTTTTCTCTCCTCTGCATCCAGTTGAGCCTGCTACAGCTGCAGGTCCCTCTCAGTCTGTCTGTTCTTGAACTCCTCAGAGGATATGGTGTGTGAAGAGACACTGGCCCAGCGGGGGACTCCCTATCTGTGGGCTCCCCTCTCTCCTCCGGAGCATCTGCAAAGTGATTTTTTCCTCCTCTGCCTCATTCTCAGGGCCACTGCCTTATTGGTCTTCTGAACCATCCACGAGGTTCCAGGGCTTAGGGTTCTTTGGAATTCCAAAGCGGTCCTCCACCTCCTCAGAGTACTCTGTTGCAGTCTCTCCCGAGAGTGCCTCCTCAAAAACACACAGATCTGCATGAAGTTCCTGCTTTGTAGCCCCCCTATTCACAGCCCCCCTCATTTCCCCCCCACTTGCAGAAATGTTCCAACTCCTTCATAGTGTAAAATGAAAAGCAGTTGAGATCCAGGAGAGATTCCATCCTGGCAAGGTACTACGAGTACAACAACAGAAAGCGTCCCAAATGTGAAGATGAGGCAGGAGTCAAATTGAGAAAAATGACCAATTGAGAGAAAAGAGGAGAAACACATAATGGTCTTAAAATGTGGATTGTAGTATACAGCAAATTACTGTAAGGCACTGCACAAACTCAAGTCCTATGTTCGGAATTGGGTTCTTGGTTGGCAGAGGTTTGCACCCTGTCCAAGCAGGAACCACAATGCTAGTCAGGGTAACTAAACCACACACTTGAATTAACCTGTGCTCACCCTCTGGTAGATTTGTCCAGAGCAGTCAGGCTTAACAGAGGCAATGTGTAAAGCATTTGTGCACACTTTAAACACAGTAACTCATAGAAAACACCACAAAACGATTCCACACTGATTTAGAAAAATAGTACACTCTTTACTGAATAACACAGGACCAAAATGACCAAAGTCTAATGAGAACTTTTCAAGTGATGCATGTTTAAATTGATAAAGGTCAACACAGGGCTTAAAGATATGAGTGCTGAGAGCACTCTTGCATTTGGACGGTCATTAAAGGTCTTGTCAACCGGGATGCACTATGTAGGATCCTAGCAATAGATCGTCGGGTATGCAGTTGACAGATATCTGAAAATCAGTGCCCCAGAGTCACTAGTACGGAAGTCTCCAACTGGTCTTTCCAGACCTTTGCTTTGAGCCAAATTCAGCTGCCATTGAGAAAGTGCAGTACAACTACACGGACTGCACAGGTCCTATCACACACAGTACCTTGTAAGGAGGGCCCGCCGATGTTGGGGAATCCAAGCGTCCGTACCAATGCAGAAGTGGGGCCCATGTTTCGTGCTTTGTAGCTTCCCTGAAGTAAGTTGCGTATGTAGAGCAGACCACGCCGATCCTGTTGGCAGAGCCCGCTAGCGAGCCTCGTGTTTCTGACCCAACCAAGGGCAACAAGTTCTCTTGGGAGCTGTGCTAGAGGGTGCTGCAGTGGCGTTGAAAAAGGTGATGGTTCCGATCTGCACACACGGCCTGGGAAGAGGGCAGCACAAATCTAGTATGCAGCGCTGTTCGTGATCAAAATGGAGTGCTTGATCCTTCGGCTAAAGGAAGAACAATAAGGCAAAGGCTAATCTTTGTCAAGTCCCGCTGCCAGACTCACGGGATGCAGAGGCTCACGGAAGGAGGGCGAAGTCTTTGATTATCCTGAGACTTCCTATAAATTGCATATGATGGGTACGGGTACCCTTTTGTCAATGGACCGTTTGTACCTGCTTTAGAAGGGTAGAGGTGAGAAATAACTCCTATGGTCGGGTTCACAAACACAAAAGATCATGACTATGAAGAATCACAGACTCTAGGTTCTAGGTTAGTTGGTATTATTACAAAGCCAAAAATACTGGATATACAAGCACCTCAAGATGTGGTTGAAGAAATGCATAGTAACTAATACAAATCCAAACCTACGAGTGGAATTTAATCTCTGGAGCAGGAAAAGAATGCCAAATTCCAAAATCAGAATGCAGGCAATAAGTGCCCCCACCCCAAGATCAGACTTTATTGGAGGTTTGTGGAAAAAAAGCATTAGTCTGTCCCTACACTACAATTAATGTGACATTCCTACTTAGTATCCCACAGACTTGTTTAGGAAAAGGTGTCAGCGTGTGAAGACATCCTAAGAAGTGCACTTACGTTAAATGGGTCAAGTAGCCTAAATCTACAGAGCTCGTTCTAAGATGCTCCTTCTCTACCCATCGATCTCCTCTCTTCTCCTCTTTCAACCCCCGGGCACTGTCCCTAATTCCAACACCAAAATCCTAGGGCGCACCCATTTCACATCATCTGATCGCCTCATCCCGCTGCACACCGCCTCATAGGTGATTTTCCTCTCAATTTTAATACTCTCAGGCTCGATGACCTTAATTCACAGGCCTTCTCCAGTGAGAAAGAAAACCGTTTACAATTATCAGCACTCCTTGCACAAATGTATCCTCTCCTCCCTGAGCCTAACTCCTAAAACAAAAGCGTTATTCTAACTAACAAAAATGAATTCCTCCACCTGCAACAGAAACGTGAGTAAGAACAAAGTCAACATGCCCATGAAATTCAGCGATTGAATTTAATATGAGAGCTTCCAGGGAAAATGTCGCATATGGGGGGCAGATCTTTTACGCTCGGTGCAGCAAAACTGTGGAATTTCTTGCCCAGTAACTTCCGCACCATAGAAACCGAGACCCTTTTCAGGAAAATGGTTAAAACCTGGCTCTTTGGTGCAGATTAAGGGTCCGGAGACTTGTTTTTTGGCTGTCCATTGCTGCACTAATGTCCACTTCAGTTTGAGGTAGCTGTCACGCTTTATAAGTGTCCGTATTATTATCATTATTATTTCAGGCCTACAGAAATTGGCTAACATAGGAAAATAGCACACAGGTCTTGTGAAACGACATATAAATGAATGCTTTACTAGGCATTTCTAAATCAACTCGTTACATGAGCACTTCAAATACATGAATAATTGCAAACATCATACACAAATTCTGCATGTTAAGGGTTTTAGTTAAACACGTATGGATTGTAACATTACTTTCTTCACGATTGTAACATTACTTTTTTCACGTTATGTGGAAAATATACCTAGCACATCATATTTCACATTATTACCATACACATTCTACTATCCCATGTTAATTCGACAAATGAATAAATGCAGGTGCTAACTACTCGTGATTATGGTGCACCCCTACAAATGAAAGGAACATAATTGCGCTCTATCACATACATTAAATAAACGTAATTTTACATTTAGTAAGTTATGAATGAGATTGTGAGTGATTTCCCACTCTGACCTTAATGCTTTAAAAGTCACTTCCACCATAGAAATATTATTCATAGCACTGTGAAGTGGCAATTTCTGATTTACACACAAGCTACTGCAAAGTCACATATTAGTTCAACCTTATCTGTCCAAAATCTAATTTTGATGACTGTATTTTTCATTTTATGTACTTCACCAACATTGATGATTGTTAATCAAACTCTTAATAAATTATTTTTCCAAGAGTCTTTACTAGCAAGGTATGTTGTGATCAGAAACTAAGGGCCCTATTATAATGGCGGACGGACTTGCATCCGTCCGCCACCCCTGAGTAAGAGGGACCGTCCGCATGGGCAGCGGCGGTCCCTCCATGGCAATTAGGATGTGACTGCCACCCTGGCGGTCACATCCTGTATTTTTTACATTGTGGCGGATGCTGCTTGAAGCAGCACCCGCCGCAATGTAAAAAATGAAAGCAGTGCATTTGCATGCACAAAGCGGCAGGCACCGCGCGGTGCCTGCCGCTTCTTGCACGCAAAGGCAGGGGGGTACCATAGGTACCCCACATGTGCACCCCCCTCCCCCATTCACCCAGGGGGCCTGCAACGGGCCCCCGAAGTGAATGTCCGTATGCTTTTCCACGGCGGAAAAGCCGCCGCGGAAAAGCATGTGATTCCCTCCATCCTAATATGGCTGGCGGTGTCTGATAGACACCGCCAGCCATGTTAGTGCTTTTCCGCCACGGTCGGAAGGCGACAGCGGTGGAAAAGCTGTGGTCGGAATTCAAGACCCACCTGCCATCCTAATTTGGTGGTGGGTCTTTGGAGGCTCCGCAGCGGTTTTCCCGCATCCTCCGGGCCGGCGGTGGCTTCCGGCGGCCCGGAGGATGTGGGAAAACCACGATCATAATCGGCCCCTAAGTGTCAGACAATAGTGAAAGTATGCAGGACCTTCCTCTGCCATGGGTAAGCTGAGTAGTCAACTCATTATTTGTAAGCTGTTTTAAATGTTGGTCCCTGGCAAGGTAATAGATATTCCATCCACATTACTGCATTTTAAATATTATATCACACACTTGTAATAAGGTGGTTGTTATTTCTGTCACAGTTGTGACTCAGTAGAATGTCAAGTAAAATGGTAATATGCACTAATGTATGTAAAAATATAATAGATAGAACAAAGTATGTTTGATAATGTTTGGGGATAGTAGATGAAAAGTATTACACTTATGTCTCCATGGACTCTATATAAGACTTTACTTTGTCCTCCTTTTCGCTCCATGCCTTTCCCGGGAGTGGCCTTATGATATTACAATGATGCCATACAGGTGCTGTATATTAATGTCTCTGCTTACTGCTGGTCTTATGTTTACTACTGTTTTAAAAACCAATAAAATTGAGTTAAAAAAAATATGTAAGCAAATTAAAGTCTCATACACGTACTTACCTTTAGTGTGAACTGAACTATGGACAGTGGCTTATAATTTGTTTCAACTAAACCTAAAAATAAGTGGAAGATAACCAGGGGAAATTTGGGCCAGGAAAGTGTGAAAGGAACTCTCTAGATTCAGAGGGGCCCTCAATCTGCTATCATGCTTAACATGCATCAGTCGTACCTAATACAACGGATCCCTGGAATGTTTTGGGGAAGCCCTGCAATTACATTTTGCTGTCTGGGCTTTCCTTTCAACCATAGGTCCCATTTGAATGTATAAAAAAAATGGATCTCAATGTGGTTATGATCACCTCTGTCACACATGCTCCATACATGCATCTTCTACACATGACAAATGGTGCACCCAATCGGGATTGAAGTCCCACATGAATGGGCGAAGGACCTGAATGCACAGGACTGGTAGAATCATTTAAAAAATGTGGGGAAACCAAGAAAATAACTTCCCTGGTGGGCTCCTATAATGGTATCCCTGCTAATATTGTCAGTCCGTCACAGCCATGCGAACAGATGGTTATCACCCTCAATTAAAAGGGCGTCCACGGTGGGCCTCTCTAGACCACAGAGCCATGTTGCATAAGAACCTCCTGTACAAAGGTATGATTGTTGTTTGTGCTGAGGTGGCTGACAAAAAGCTACAGCTTGCTATGGTGAATCTGAGGCAGGGTTGAGCACTCTCCAGAACCACGCAGAGGATCTGTTTCTGTCCCATTATAGGAGTTTGATGATTTTATTTCCAAGGGAGCTTAATCGTTATTATAGGAAGGGATCTAATGGAAAAATGAGAAGAACTTCAAGGGGGCCTGACTCTTAAAAATAAGTGCTGGTATGCAGTTACCAATAAAATGAAATAACAATCATTGGCATAGCCAATAGGTCTCGCCTTTGGGACCTTATAAGTATTTAGTAATGCAGCACAATATCCTTGGTGCAACAAACTCAACTGTTGCATGGCTAAACACTTATAAGGTCCCAGAGGCGAGACCTATTGGCTATGCCAATGCTTGTTTTAAAAGCTAGCCTTGCCTGCCTGGATTTGGCGGGACGCTAGACATGCTCGCCGGAGGCCAGGCTGCTGACAGAGTACATGTCATGGCAAGATCTCATGGGCGGGCACTATTTCGGGCAGCCCTGCCCTACTCAGGGGGTCGAGGTCTTTATTTTGGGAGCAAGTGCCAACAAACACAGTGACGAACCCTCGGTTGTGGTTTCAGTGTGCTGCTCAGAATCATGTCGGAATTTGTCATCTCAGATTTTGCATTTGGAACTGGGGTTACGAAAATTAGCATGCCTAATGAGGTCAGATTTGAAGATGAGGCTCAAAAAACATACTGAGTGCCTTGGGAAGAACAGACTGGTTATGCGATATCTTGTGCCTACAAGAGAGATGGCTGTGTGACGATACCCTAGAATCCTTAGCTACAGAAGTATTTGCCCAACACTCCAAAGCAGGAAAGAAAAATAATCTGGGGAGGCCATAAGGGGGTCAACTTACGCTGGTCTCCTCACAGATAGTTAGGAACATTGAAAGGTTACATTTACTTTGTGAGTGGGCGTTGGGCTGCAGAATTCTACTGCAGAAGGTAGACCCCCGCTATGGGGGAATATGCATCATAATTGTGTATATACAGAAGGGAAAGGATCATGAATATAAGGGGAACTTGGGAAAATTAAAAGAAGATTTAGAGTCCATTAGAATTAAACAAGAGAAGGACATAGTATTGGTGGTAGGTGATTTTAATCATAGACTAAATCCCCGAAGGGTGGATAGTTGGTATAAAGAATTTTTTGAATCCCACCATATTGAAGTAGCAATCTTTCCAAGGGGGGAGATGTCACAGCAGGACGAGACGTTCACTCAGCTAATGGGGTCTCTGGGCATGGTATGTGCAAATGGGAGATTCCAGCCAGACAGGCCAGCGGGACGGCCCTTTGTAAGAGGCCAGCAACTTTGTCCAATAGATTATGTGTTTTGCCAGGCTTGGTGTTTTGATTTAATTAAATATTTTGAGGTGATGCAAACGACAGGCAGTGACCACTTCCCCTTGAGGGTAGAATTACACATACTGGAATGTGAAAGTAGAGAGAGGACTCTACAGATCCACGTGGACTATCCAAAACGGCTAACAACCTGTATATCGGCTGAACATATAGAAAAGTTAAAGTTAATCCAGCAGTCGATCCCAACTGAAGAAATTCAACCTAAGGTAGGAATTCCTTGGTTCGAATTAACCGTAGGTAAGCTGGCGGACTCCCTAAAGAAGGTATTCAAGACAAAAAAGATAGGTTTGGGTAGCCACGCTGTTAATAAAAATAGGAAGCCCTGGTTTGACGAAGAGTGCAGGGTAGCCAAGGCACAGATAAGACAGAAGGAGAGAAGACTATGGGCCATGTTTAAGGTGGACCTATATCAGGCACATCAGCAACTAAGGTTAAAATATAAAACATTAACTCAAAACAAAAAAAGGATGTATAAAAATAAGTGTTGGGCAAATATGCTGGTGGTAATTGAAACTGAAGATATGAGAGGGTTTTGGAGATTAGTACAAGAAAGTATGGGTAGGAAAACAGGACCCTTGGTTTGTATGGTCCCCGAAGATGACTGGGTAGGCTACTTGGGAGAAATCTATGGAAAATGGCAGACACAAATACAGCCAAGAACCCAAGATTGGCCACAGGTAAGGGATGATATAAAGGAATACTTTACCCCAAGATATATAACTGAAATTATAGCTGGTCTGAAACTTACCCGTGCTGCAGGCCCAGATAACCTTCCGGCAGTCAAAATTAAAACGAGACCGGAATGGTGGCCGGAGCTATTTGCTAAGATGTTCCTAGCTATCTTGGAAACAGGAATTGTACCTGAAAGCTGGAAGGGTGCAATTATAAGGCCAATACATAAAAAAGGTGATTACAAAATTCCCAAAAATTATAGGCTGATAAACCTCTTAGATATAGGGGAAAAAGTCTTTGCAAAAAGTATATTGAATGCCCTAAAAGACTGGGCAGAAGAAAATCAGACTATCCCCTCGGAACAGGGAGGGTTTAAAGCTGGCCATTCCACAATTGATCATTGCTTTGCCCTTTGGGCTATAGCACGGAAGTCGATGGAAACGCGGGAAAGGTTATTTTGTTGTTTTGTAGACTTCCGTGCAGCCTTCGATCCGGTGGATAGAGCTGTTGTGGGAGGCCTTAATTAGTTATGGAATTGCAAATGATTTACTGCGGTTGATACAATTGCTCCACACTAAAAACTGGGCCCAGATAATCTTAGACATAGATGGCAGTCTATCTGGGAAAATAGAAATTGGAAATTGGCTACGGCAGGGATGTGTATTGGCCCACCTGCTGTTTTTCTTGTTCTTAGCAGACCTGCCATTAATCTTGGGTAATGCCATTGGGGCAAGCCCGAAATTAAATGGCTAGCAGATCGCATGCTTACTTTATGCGGACGATCTGGTGATCATGGATCAGACTGAGGTTGGCCTGCAAAGGAAATTGAATTTATTTAATGACTATTGTTCCAGGAAAAAACTTGTGATCAATAGGGATAAGACCAAAACCCTGAGCTCTGGCTGTAAGAAAACTGGGTTCTCTTGGAGGATAGGGGCAGAGAAAGTGGAATCGGCTACTGAGTATAGATACTTGGGGCTACGGTTCGATAAAAGTTTGAAATGGAATACCCACCTAGAGGCGTCAAAAGTAAGAACCTCTGCATCGATCAGCGGCCTGAAATTGTTTAATAAAGCCTATGGTGTAATGACCGACAGACCAGTGCGAAAAGCATATTCGGCTATTGTACCCCCGCAATTTTTGTATGGCGCTGAATTGTTATTTTTAAGTGGCAAGGGAAACTGGGATGTCGAGGAAGGTAAAAACCTAAAAAAGTTATTTAGTCTCCCCATGTCAGCAATGGTTCAGGCCATAAGACTGGAACTCGGCTTGACTTCATGGGGTATTCAAGTCGGTATTATGCTTCTGGCAATGCTTAGATATAGGCGTAAACACTAAAATATCTCAACTGTGCAAAAATGAAATACAGAACAGTGAACTAAAATAGGCAAGGGAGATCAGGGGGATAATAACAAAGCTATGTAATAAGATGGGAATTAATATACGCCCCACTGTCCAGGTGGCTAATATTGACAAGAAGACACTCAGCTTGTTGGGGATGGAAATATCCAAAGCACAGGATCAAAATTACCTTGTAAATAAAATTTCGATACGTTTTATGACTGCTGCATGGAAAAATAATCAATGCTTCCCTTATATTGATAAGTTACCGGACTGTCAATTACGAAAGGAAGTTTTGAGGGTAAGAATTGTGATAAACCCTTGTTATATGAACAATCTGGTAAAGTGTGCTATGATAAATAAGATGGGAGGCTGTACTTGCTCCTTGGGTACTCAATGTGATCTGCCGCATATTTTATTCAATTGCCTGAAGTTCCTGGACTTACGTATTATGTTTTTAAAACCAATATTTATGAAATAAAAGATTAAAACTAGGACCCAGGCTGTGACACTGATGACCGAAATGGCCTATTTAGATATTGCCGTGGCCCTGGGGAAATTGCAAAAAGTGAAGGCTGTTTTATACCTTTTTAATGAATTTTAGCCAATCTTCCCGCAATTTAGGTAATAGTGGGTTTTTAGATTGAATCTGTTTTTAGGATATATTTATGTGTGTTAATGAAATGTTCTTTTAGACTAATTTTTATCAATGATATGTATTGTTTGTGGACCAACGGTCCGAATAAACATGAAATAAACTGAACTGACTGGTTATGCAACCTTTTTGTGGGACAGACATTTTCCATGTGTAATTACATATGGAAATATTTGTAAATCAAATAAATAAAAACCACGCATGGAAGCTTTTTGCAGAACTGTCTAGCTTATATAACAAACAGGTCCAGTACACACTGTGGTAAACCTATGCCAACAAGCAATGCCTCCTCTCAGCACGCATTGCGTGATTAAAACTGAGCGATAAAAGGGGGTTCTCACCTACCACTGTCCTGCCCTCTGCGCCACTGTGAGGAACACCCTTGTACTGGGTGAAGAGCCTGGCAAGAGTCACACATTAGAGATGGGACTTGTCGTCAGCTCAGTGGGTTACTGTTCCTTTGAGGTAGCTCAGCGTCTTAATGAATCTGCTGCAGCTTGTAGGGTGCAAATTACGGGTGCCAGGTTCCAATGCTAATAAAAAAGCTCACTGGGTTCAGGCATCTGTTCTATGGGTCTTTGTGTAACCTTAGAATTAGCAGTTCCAATTCAAGTAAACCCTGTAACCACCTTCAAGGGGCAGATTACATGGCCAGACACACAACTCCGTGATTTCATGTACCTGTTACAGTTACCTGCGTGGGATTCTATCAGTTCAAAGTTTCGAGCCCCAAACCAAACCAGCTCGCCCTTTCTTCCGTGCAAGGAATATACAGTACGTGCAGCTTGAGTCGTGATAGCTTTTATTGTAGGGCCTGTGCATTATTATAGTGAAATACATAGGGCATATGCCTTGATGACTGACTCCCATCTCTGTTCATATGCAAATGAACAACGTTTGCAGCGCAGAGGAAGCAACGTCGGCTGTTACCCGCATATGCGAGTTACCGAGAAGACGGCTACAAATAAAGCGGGGCATTGTTGCTACTTTAAGACACCCAGCGCCTGCTGTCACAATGTGCGGGCTGGAGAGGGAATAGTTTCTGCCAGCAAACATGCCCAAACAACTTTTATTTGAATATAGGGACACTCAAGAACCTGTAGTTGGGCGCGAACTATCCGAGGAACTGTACACTTATAGTTTTGTGTTTATGTACTTGTTGGAGTGTACAGGCTCGACAGACGCAATAAAGGTTTGAATTATTAGTATTGCTGGGCCCGGAGGTTTTTACCCTGCACAGATCACTGGGTTTTATGCTGTGTTTTATTCCGGGGTATTGTCGGTGTAATAGTGTCCATTAACATTCTAGTAGCTGGGGGGGTGGAGCTGTGGGAGGAACCGGACAGGGAGGGGTCAGGGAAGGAACTGGTCAGAATAGAGTAGGGACAGGGAATGAATAGACGTACAATAAGGGAAGTAAATACAGCTCTGAGTGAGTGCCTCATTTATGCTCTCAAGACTCGACAACTGGCAACGAGGGTGGGATATCAGCGCATGGCCTGAACGCGCTATCCCCAACCAGTAATTCTGTTCCTGTCCCACCGCGTGTGTGGCGCTGCTGCCACGGTGAGCGCGATCGTCGGGGTGCTCATCCCCGTCAAACCTACTGCGTGAAGTCTGCCTGTTCCGCGCGCTGTGGAGAGCGGCGCCGGTGAGCGCAAGTGCCCGCCGAGGTACGGGTGCCCGCCCCGGGCTCGGGCGCTAGGAGAAGACATTGCTGCCCGATGCCGTGAGCCCACCCTGGTCTTACCTGCCGCCAGAAGTTGGTGAAGGACGCCGAGAAGCCCCGAGCCATTGCACCACGCTGCTGAGGCTGACTACGTGGTGAGTGCCTGCCGGTGGGTACCGAGGCCCAGGGGAGTGTGATTTCTAGCCCAAATCTCGTGGGAGACGAGATTTCGATGGTGGCGGCCATCTTGAGGTCAGGCATCTGCTCCCATTCCGTTAACCCCTTCCATGCTGATGACGGCCCCCAGCCGTCATGCACTATGGGGCTCGCATGCTGATGACGGCTGGGGGCCGTCATAACCCCGCCCGTTCGCGATTCTGCCACACAGGCGCAAATCGCGGCCGCATGGAAGGGGTTAAAGATAGAGGGCGGCCATTTTTGAGTCAGGCAGAAGTGACTTTGCAAACAAACCCTTGCAACTACAAGCCTGAAAATTACTATTTAATGCCACAAGCTTGTCTGCACATGGTGGCGACACATACGGAGGACAGAAGACAGGCGCTCCGCATGTTCACAACCCTTTGCAGGGGGTGCACACAATGAAAAAGCCCGCGACGCCACCGAGTGGGTGATTTGAAGGGACTGATCTCACCCCAAGTGACTGCCTGAGAGTATCTATAAGTAAGCACACCGTTGTTGAAAGATGTCACGATCACCGCCACTTCAAGACGCAAATCCAGTTGGCGCCAACCGACCCGGCATGATGGCCGTTTCCTTACAACGCCCACCCGAGCCGCCTCGCACTTGTGGCTGGAGGAGGTATGGGCCTCAGATGGCAAGAATGGCTTGAGGACTTCGAAGATTTCATGCAAGGGTCCCAGGTGACAGAAGAGGATCAGAAATTAATTGCTCTGCGTAACGTTGTAGGAAAGGAAGTTAGTCAACTCATCAAGGAACTGCCTACGGGTGATACCGGATCCTACATCAAAGTGCGTGATGCACTAAACAAGAAGTTTTTGCACAAAAAGATTGTCGACTATGAAAGGTATACCTTGAACCTAGCGTCGCAGGAGAAGGAAGAACCAATGAGCGCGTTCATCACACGGCTTCGACGGCTAGCTCGCTATTGTGAATTTGATGCACTCTCCACTGAAGATGCCCTCATGCTACGCATAATAGAGGGCTGTCAATCAGAGTCCTTAAGGCGTCGACTACTAAAGAAAAGTTAAACCTTAGACGAGATCGAGGAGATGACCAGAGTTCATGACCAGGCGGAGGAACACGCCAAGAAGATGGAGGCAGGACGCACGGAGAAGCGTGAACAAGCCTTCCGACTTCAGTCACGCACCACTCGCAGGTCCCCTCGTGACAGACAAAGAACATCGATTTCGTGGCTGGCCAGTGGAGTAGTGTGGCTCACTGGTTAGAGGCAGCAGACCCGGGAGCAGAAGTCGGCCCGGGACCAGGGTTCAATTCCCGTCGCGGCAGGGTCGTGGACTTGGGTCAGCGGACTCGATAATTCTCGCTTCGGTGCTTACTCTAATCAGGGGTTCCACTCGGCAACTCTGGGTATTAGCTTGCCTAATCTCCACAACGGCCCCATCAATTCCGGGGATGCCTGGCTCCACCTTGGGGACTCCCAGCAGGGACCATCCCACAGGGAAAGCCAGGACGGGTTCCCCAGAGTTATACAGCGCCAGGAAACCTACGGACGGGTAGCAGTGCGCTTTACAAGCTCAAATACATACATACACATAAATACATACATACATACCACCGGCTGTCCCGCTGGAAGCCATCCGGGATGTCACCACGCAAGACGCTGTCCTGCAACAAGAGAAGCATCGTCTCCGAACAAACACGTGGCGACACTCTGACGGGGATGAAACCAGAGATCCGAGTGAGAAGCAAGAACTAAGTGCGTTCAAACATGTAAAAGATGAACTATCAGTCACGGAGGATGGCCTTGTGCTCCGAGACCAGAGAATAGTCATTCCTTTGCAACTTCGCCAAGGCGTGATCAATGTAGCCCATGAAGGAGATCGAGGAGTGGTGGCGACTAAAAGAGCACTCAGAGAGAGGGTATTGTTTCCACTCTTTGATCAGATGGTAGAACTGACCCTCAAAGACTGCCCTCAGTGTCAGCTGGTGAGCCAAGGAGAACCGCCCGCTCCCCTGCAAATGTCCACACTACCCAATGGCTTAGGCAAAAAGTAGCCCTGGACTTCTTTGGTCCTCTTTAATCCGGGAAATACATCCTAGTTATCATGGACGAGTATTCAAGATTCCCCATTGCCCAGTTCGTCTCGTCCACAAAAGCTGCCGTTACCATCGCTGTTCTGGATGAAGTCTTCGCTGCCTGGGGCATACCTAAGACAATCAAAACAGATAACGGACCACCCTTCAACGGTCAGGAGTTTGGGGAGTTTGCCAAACACCTTAATTTCAAACTTTGCAAGATTACCCCTCTTTGGTCGCAGGCCAATGGCATGGTTGAGCGATTCATGGCCACTCTGAAGAAGACACTTCAACAAGCAGCACTTGACAAGAAGGACCCCCAAGTTGCCTTAAACGAAGTCTTGCGAGCATACCGCACTACTCCCCACGCGACCACTGGCAAGTGTCCGGCTACTTTAATGTTGGGACGATCCATACGAACCAGGATACCCACTCTGAACTATGCCCTACGTGCCAACAAACCTGGACTCGAACATGACGACATCGCGTCCGCAGATCGAAAGAGCAAAGAAAAAATTAAATCATATGCGGATGCCCGGAGGAGAGCCAGAACCCCGTCTATTCATGAAGGAGACTGTATCACACTTTCAAAAGTGTCCTTCTGCAGTCAAAGATGCCCTTGTCGATTCGTCAAGAACCCTAGCCAGTGAAGGTGCGGTAGTCAGCAGAACTTTGCCAAAGCCCAAGTATCCTGCTGAGCCGGACACTGAAAACTCAGAAGTACATCTGAGACCATGACGAACCATTCGAAGACCTGTGAGGCTAATTGAAGAACTGTAAATATATTCATGTTGTCATTGAAATGGCGAGCCACTGCCATCATAATTGACTTTTGTTTTGTTTAAGAAGAGGGGAGATTTAATAGTGTCATTAACATTCTAGTAGCTGGGGGGGCGGAGCTGTGGGAGGAACCGGAAAGGAAGGGTCAGGGAAGGAACTGGTCAGATTAGAGTAGGGACAGGGAATGAATAGAAGTACATTTACATTTACATTTACATTTACATTAGTTAGATCATAGGGTGCCCACAGAACCCTCAGGGTACATTGGAAGGTTAAAAGGCCCATCTCTTCCTACTATGCAAAGCACACAAACTTTTAATTCGGTAACAATGGGCAGACGGGCTGGCAGAGACCACTCCATTCGTCAATTACAATATTGAATGATCACAGCTGCAACTGCGACCCCAAAAGAACCAAAACAGTAATTGATAAATGCTGCACCACCCAGAGACATGATAGAAAAGGTCTCCATGCGCGCGTGCACACCCATACACATACATACACGTTTTCACTGATTAAAAGTTACATGTAACTTTTCCACATTTAAAGGGATAGTTCAGCTTACAGCCTTAGTTAGCACCAAATAAAAAGTGTTACTTGAATTCTTCAAAAGGTACTGACTTTGCGTCTTAAGAGTAAAAGAAGATGCTGCAGGCGCTAGTTCAGGCCACCAAGAGCTAATGTTCATCTGTTGCTCAACTCATGTCCTAGTTGTGTTCCGGGAGCTGTGGTGCTGAGTGCTGGTTGTCACAGGCACCATCTACAATGGGGACCGTGATCCGTGGGGACTACTCGGTGTGGTTTCTATCCAAGTATTAGTATATGTATTTATGGAACCAAAACTATTGCCCCCTACAGGAAGTGCCAACGCATTCTAGCGATGATAATGGCTGAAACTGCCGACATCCATCATGCCTTCTCAGCCTGGAGAGCAAATTCTGTTTTCAATAATGACAAGACAGAAAAAATGTAGTACAATTTAAACAATTCTGCTGTTCCATTAATTAAGAACATCGAACGAAGATTCTTAGAAACGCGAATAACAAGGAGAGCAGCCAGGGAAACCTCTTAGACCAGTGGTTCCCAAACTTTTTTGACCCGTGGCTCCCTTGACCAAATTGGCAGTTGACCGTGGCTCCCCACCATTTTTTTACCGGTGGGTCAGGCAGCACACTATGCTAAACACAGATTTTTAGCTTAAGTGTTTTAAGCCACGCCCTTTATTACATCGCCCATGCCCCTTTGAGACCCCCATTTTTTTTTATCCCACTTAAAGCCCTGCATTTACACAAATGTAGGAGTACTTCACCCGTCATACTACTAGCTGCATGAGTTTGTGTTTTAAAAAGCGATTGTGATTTTGCTGAAGCTGCTTTTTTTGCAAAATTAAGGATGAGCTACATAATTCACCATCTGCTGCATAGTCTGCAGATGTTAACAAAAAATTGTTTCTACCTCAAATGCCACTTCTACTTTGCTCCTTCAGTTTGCATTTTCCTGTAATTCCATTGCTCCCCATCCTTCAACCTGAAACCTTGGAATGCAACTTAACTACATGATGATAATCAGGTCGACTAACTCAGCTACTACAGCCATCAGATTCCACCCACTTAAAAGAAATATTGATTCCTACTCCTCGGATATTCCCAAATAATTATAGATCACTATGGAATTTAGTAAGCTGTCCTATCATAACAATTACTAGGAGGACTCCAGCAGCACCTTACTAGTCCCCTTATAAAGGCATTCATTCTGATACAAGAATGCAGTATATGTTTCACATACACAAATCAAGGTTTTGGAAGAGACCCGATGCCTACTACAGGCTTCTCATCCTACAACTCAAAACTTTACATGGGAGGGCACAACCAGACATCTTTCAACTATAAACTCATCCCTAGTAACCAAACCCAACTCCTATTTCCTTAATGCACAGATTGAACCTGGAGGAAATGCTTCAATTTCGTCAGAGCACAAGAAAATGACCAATTTATAAAAGTAACTAACAACCACCGAGTTTACCACTAACTTTGGATTACGGAGTAGCATGCTAACCACCATAAAGTGTTTCAATGCTTTTTCAAGGGTTTTGTTAGCGCAGCATAAATGTAATTACAATTACAATACAATACTCACACACTACTGCTCTACACTAGACACTACTCTTGCAGGCAATAAGCTATTGGCTGTAAATAAGCCACATTATTTATCATTTAGGTTTTTGCCTTTTGAATTGCTTAAGCCCTTCCTATGAAATAACATTCCTAGTCAGATCCGAGCTCCTACTCTACAAGATTTTAAGCACTTCCTCACAACCAATCTCTTGAAAAGACAGTCTGATAACCTCGTCTGCTCATCCTCCCGATGTGGACTACCTTCACTCCTTCCACTACGCATGCAAATAAAATAAATTTGGAAAGTGTGTAACGCAATGTTGCTTTACTTTAGCCCCGGCACTGAGTGAACAATCATGAATGTATTTTACCATAACTCCTCATCTTTATATATCCTTTAACATTCGTGCTAGTAGGGTCAGTTCTTCTGATAGCAGCGCTTTACTGAGGCAGTAGAGAGAGTAAGAGAAATGATGTTCGATTTTTAGTTATGGCACGCCTGTCAGGACTCAAGTGTGTTATTACTACAGAAGGCAAGAGGCATAGGGCCCGATGTAGGTAATCTCGATTTACCTACTCTTAAATACCGAATCATACCAATTCGGTATTTAAGAGTAGGTAAATGGGATGTAGGTAATTTCTCTTTTCAAATTACCGAATCGGTAAGATTCGGTAATTACCGAAACGGTATTTACCGATTCGGTAATTGCCATTCATTCCTATGGGCCTGGAGGCCCATAGGAATGAATGTCAATTACCGAATCAGTAAATACCGATTCGGTAATTGGGGGAAACATTGAAGGGTGGCAGGGTGTCACTTTGACACACAGTTGCACCCCTCAATTGGGTATGGGTGCACATGTTGCAGACATACATGCCCTAAGGGCATGTATGTCTGCAACATGGCAGCGTTTCAAAAGCAAAAAAAATGCTTTTTCAAGGCTTGTCATTATTTACCACCAACTTCTAGTTGGTGTTAAAAACGAATTCTTAAAGCCCTGTAGCAGTGATCACAGTGCTACCTACATCTCATAAAACAGATTCTGTAATTTTACAGAATCTGTAATTTTACCGAATCTGTAAAATTACCGATTCTGTAAAAGTACAGAATCTGTATATTAGGTGGCCCTACATCTCATTTTCCAAATACCGGTCGGTAACGGCCGAAATTACCGAATTTCGGCCGTTACCGACCAGTATTTGCCTACCTACATCGGGCCCTTGGTTGCTAAAACATCTAGGGCCCGATGTAGGTAATTTAATTTTACCACTTCTTAAATACCGAATCATACCGATTCGGTATTTAAGAAGTGGTAAAATGGAGGGGGGGGGGATGTAGGTATTTCAGAATTGGTAAATACCGAATCGTTGAGATTCGGTATTTACCGATTCTGTAAATACCGATTCGGTAATGCCTATTGATTCCTATGAGCATTGAAGCCCATAGGAATCAATGGGCATTACCGAATCGGTATTTACCGATTCGGTAAATACCGATTGCAGCAAGGGTGCAGGGGGTGTCACTTTGACACCCTCTAGCACCCCAAATACAGGCATGTGTGCCATGTGGCATAAGGGCATTTCTGTCTGTCACATGGCACAGGTGTACATGCACAGATGTGCATGTACACCTGTATTCGGTATTTTATCACCCAATAGGATTGGGTGGTAAAATACCGAATTCTGAAGGCCTGTAGCACTGTAAACAGTGCTACCTACATCTGGAATTTACCGAATCGGTAAAATTACCGATTCGGTATTTTACAGAATCGGTAAATTTACCGATTCGGTAACTTTACAGATTGTGCAAAATATTGCCTCCTACATCTCAATCACCAAATACCGGTCGGTAACGGCCGAATTCGGCCGTTACCGACCGGTATTTGGTGACCTACATCGGGCCCCAAGGGCGTAACGCAGGAGTGCGTGTTCTCGAAGTCAAGCGCCCGGGAGAGAATGGCTATAGCCTGTGGCGATTGATTTACAGGCACCACGGAGGGCCCTATTGTGATGCGTGTTGAAGGTGGCATTTCTTTCAAACCTCCCACATCCTGCGCGACGCCCCTGGCTTCTCATTACGGCGCACCGGGGTGCTGCGGCGCACACTTTGGGAACCACTGCCTTAGACTGTCCCAGTTTGCTGGCGAAAGTGAAAGTAATGGCCAGCGATCATCTCACCCCAGTCTAAGTTGCTCTCCTGTTTGCAGCAGAGACCCCTTTCAGGGAAATGCGTTCAGTCCTTTGTAATTGCCAGAACTCAGGGCGAGACACTTGCGAAGTATGCCAGGGAATTCTACACAATACCTACCTTTATTTGTTCCAAGTGTCTTATTTTAAATGTTTGCTTTATATTTTTGAGACATCCTGTTCTGGTTTAATCCTCAAAAGCATGTCTGTTCCATCACCATGGTGACATCGGACGAGTGGCAGCTCCAGGCGCTGACACTTTCTGAAGGCGGCCGTGACTGACCCCTGCACGCGCAGTCTTTGCTCCACTCAGCCTCCCACACTAGGGGGTCATTAGGATGGCGGATTTCCCGCATACTCCGGGCCGGCGGAAGCCACCGCCGGCCCGGAGTATGCGGGAAATCCGCCGAGGAGGCCTGAAAGACCCACCGCCAAATCAGGATGGCTGGTGGGTCTCCCAATCCGTCCGCCGCTTTTCCGCCGTGGTCGGAAGGCGACCACGGCGGAAAAGCAATAACATGGCTGGCGGTGTCTATCAGACACCGCCAGCCATATTAGGATGCAGGGTGAGTCATGCTTTTCCGCGGCGGCTTTTCCGCCGTGGAAAAGCATACGGACAGTCACTTTGGGGGCCCGTTGCGGGCCCCCTGGGTGAAGGTTGCGTGGGGGGTGCACATTGGGGGTACCTATGGTACCCCCCTGCCCTTGCGTGCACGAAGCGGCAGGCACCGCGCGGTGCCTGCCGCTTTGTGCATGCAAATGCACACCTTTCGTTTTTTGCATTGCGGCGGATGCTGCTTCAAGCAGCATCCGCCGCAATGTAAAACATACAGGATGTGACCGCCAGGGTGGCGGTCACATCCTAATTGCTATGGAGGGACCGCCGCTGCCCTTGCGGACGGTCCCTCAAACTCAGGGGTGGCGGACGGACGCAAGTCCGTCCGCCATCCTAATGACCCCCTATATACACAGGCTGAACACACAGATCTCGAGGGCACGGCAGTATCCTCAGGCATGCATGGTAAGAAATCAGATGTGCTTTTGCCCTCGCCATCAACAGCACCTCACTTGTATCAGTGGCCTCAACATCAAGAACTTCGTCTCAAAATCACACGCGAACTTGACGCGAGAACCTCAGAATTGAAGACTCTAGACAAAAGCATTGGTTAAATCGGAGGTGGGTACGGGCAAGAATGCGGCCCCTGGGGGAAAGCAGGTCGGCAGACCAGTCTTTTCCCCGGGGTGGTCGCGCGAGGGCATGACGTGCAGGAAGTAGTCAGGGGGTTTAGGTCAGGGGTGGGAGGGGTTAGGAGGCTTATTTAAGGGGACAGGAAGGGGAAGGACTTCCTCTTTCTGTCCCCGGTGCCTCAGAGAGAGAAGTTAGTTGTAGGGAGCTTTTAGGTAGGCGGTGTGTGATTTAGTGATTTGGGTCGTCTTCTGGTGCCCCAGAGCGACGTGCCAGGCAGGTTTAGTGGTGTCTTCGCTAGGTGGAGTGCCATTTAGTTAATTTTCAGAGTGTAGCCCCTGGTGTCCCGTTGCGGCGTGCGGCGGTGCGAAAGCTCACGCATCTCGCGTGTTGCCAAACCTCACGCATCTCGCGGACGGGCCTGAATTTAGGGTGCCAAACCTCACTCATCTCGAGGACGGTCAGTAAACTCTAGACGAGGTATGGCAACGCCTGATGCGGAGGCGGTGAGGGCTGCACTGCTTGTGCTTGGCCGGGCGGGGAGGACGGACCTCCTCCAGCCCGGTGTCCTGGACCAGGCATGGGTCGGGATGACCCGCACGCCCCGGTCAGCGTCGGCGGGGGTGGCTGCGGTTGTCGCAGCGTGCATGGATGAGCCCGCTGGGGCTCGGGATGGCGCGCCTAAGCGGTCGAAGGGCAAAAAACAGCAGGAGGTGCCCAAGAAAGGGGGGAGGCGGCTGAGCCTCCCAGCCACGATCGAGGCCAAAGAAGCGGTTCCCGGTGGGGAGGGTGGGGCGGACGGAACTCCGCTGGCATTACGTGCCGGGGGGTCGGGGAGCGTGGGCCAGCTCGTGGGGTACGATGAGAGCAGTGAGGGTAGCGGGGGGAGGACCTGGGTGAGTGGGAGGTGGCGGCTGGTGAGGATTTCGCACTCACGCTGTCTGGGGGAGAGTCTGGGGGGGAGGAGGAGTTCACCTTCCTGGAGCAACCGGTCGACCTTTCGGGGGGCCGGAAAGGGGTTGTCAAACAGCAGGGTTCATGGGGCAAAGGCCCGCTGAAGGCGCAGCAGCAGACTGGGGCGGGGGTGCTGCGGCACCCGTGCCCGGGGGGGGAGGCCTGGGGGTGTCTTGGCGGTCGTCCATTTATGACAGGTGGGAGCACATGTCCGAGGAGGAGAGGGCCCGCGATCAGCGTCGCGTCATTTCCGAGTATGAGAGGGAGTGGCAGCGTTTGAAGGAGGCCAGGGAGGCGAAGGCGGGTGGGGCGCTCAAGGGCGATGGGGCCCTGGCGCCTGCGCGTGGCAAGGGGGCAACTGGAGGTAGAGGCAGGGGGGCCCCTGGGTCGCGCGGGCAGTGGGTCTGGGTGGAAAGTTCAGGGACTGCCTTGACGGATCAGAGACCTGTTGGCACCGGGGCCTCCCCGAGCGCATACGGCTCGGGGGGGGGTGGGGACAAGCCAGCGGGGTCAGCTAGCAGAGGCCAGGGTGGGCCGGCGGGGAGCATACGGCCTCCAAACGCCGGGACGAAGAAGCAGGGGGGTCTGCGGCGGCCTGCCCTCCATCGAGGGAGCGGGCACCAACGATGCTGGACTGCGAGTTTCTGCCTGGAGTGAAAGGGAAGGGTGCTAAGCGAGTGGTTACGGAAGTGGTGCCGCTGGATGTACAGGACGAGTGGTTGGATTATGAGGATGAGGAGGATGATTTGGAAGAGGGTGAGTTGCGTGAGTCTGAGTGTGTGGACAGGGCTAAAGTGGCATCTGCCACGGTCGGTGTTTCCCATGAGGCACGAGATGGCGCCAGTCGGGCCAGCAAGGGGACCATGAAGCCGGCGGACGCACGGCGACGGGAGATGGACGCTCCTGCAACCTTGTCAGGTGAGGGCGCTTGGTGGGACGCTTGGACTGAAGGGGGTAAAGGAGGGAGGAAGAAGCCCTGCCGGTCGGTGGGGGTGGGGGATGGGTCTGTGCGGACGGGGTCCCATGTTGGGGCGGAGCCGGTGGCGGCTGCTGGGGGGAAGCAGGTCACGACGGCCAGTGCACAGACGGACAAGGTGGAGGACTTGGGGGGTAAGGAAGATGGAGTTGAGAAGCTCCGAAAGAAATTGCCATACATGGGGTTGGCGATGCCCCTGGGTTCTCATTTGTCTGAAAAAACGAGGGGGAAGATTTGGAGGCATGAATATGTGGATGTGTTTAAGCTGCTACATAGAGAGATTCAGGCGAAGGAGGGGTCTAAGGAAGAGGAATGGGAGTTGACCAGGCGGCCGAGGGTGCCGGTAACGATGGAGAATTGGACGTCGGCTTTCTTGATTTACGCGAGTATATATTGTGAGAAACACGGTGAACGGGCGATTGCTCTGTTCAAGTATATGGACGTGATCAGGAAGGCGCAGCTGCATTTCGGGGGTTTCGCTTGGCTGAGCTACGACGAGGAGTTTAGGGCCAGGGTCAGTGTCAATCCGGACAAGCCGTGGGGGAAGTGGATCAGGAGCTCTGGATCCAATGGATGTCTTCGACGCAGGCGGCGGCTTCCACTCATACGGCTAGTGGTCTTCCGGTTACTTATCGGTCTTTTCAGTCGCGCCCCGCCCAGTCTGGGGCGGGTGGTCAAGGAGGTTCAGGTGGCCTGGGGTCCCAGGCTGTGTGGTCAGGGGCAGCGGGGCAACAGTACAAGCCAGTGTCTACGGGGGCCTGTTGGGGGTTCAACAAAGGTTTCTGCAACCGCCCCTCTTGTAAGTTCAAGCATGAGTGTTCAAAGTGCGGGGGGCAGCATGCGGTCACTCAGTGCCTCACATTGGCTTCGCCGTCGGAACAGTGGAAACTTGCCAGGGGTAGGGGGCAGCCTGGGCCGACGGGCCCATACTCCGGTTAAGGTGGAGGCCATGTGTCCATGGCTCTCCCGGTACCCTGATAAGGTGGCAGCGTTGCGTTTGTATTGGGGTTTCATGTAAGGTTTCCGGATTGGTTATCAGGGGCCAAGGGAGAGACGTTGGGCTGAGAACTTGCGGTCCGCCAAGGAGTTGCCGGAGGTGGTGGCGCGTAAATTGGAGAAGGAGGTTTCGGAGGGCAGAATTGCGGGTCCTTTTGCAGACTGGCCAATGTCGGATCGCATTGTTTCACCTTTGAGGGTGGTGCTCAAAAAAGATCCTGGGGAGTTTCGATTGATTCATCACTTGTCTTGGCCGGAGGGAGGGTCTGTGAATGATTTTATTGCGGAGGAGGACTCTAGAGTGCTGTATGCGTCGGTGGACGATGCCATAGGCTTGGTGAGGTCCTGTGGCATGGGGGCTGAGTTGGCCAAGTGTGACATCAAGTCGGCCTTTCGCCTTCTTCCCATTCATCCGGCGGATTTCCCCCTGTTGGGCATGCAATTTGACGGGTCCATCTTCGTGGACATGGTGCTGCCAATGGGTTGTGCGATTTCTTGTGCGCTTTTCGAGACTTTCAGCTCCTTTTTGCAGTGGGCCTTTGTGGACCGCAGTGGGCACCGGCTGGTGTCCCACTATTTGGATGACTTTCTGTTTGTGGGCGCGGGTCGCTTGGGTGCATGTGGGGAGGCTTTGCAGCAGTTTCAGTTGTTGGCGCAGGATTTTGGAGTGCCGTTGGCACCGGAGAAGACGTAAGGGCCTAGTTGCTGCTTGACGTTCCTTGGGATTGAGTTGGACTCAGTGGCTTGGCAGGCGCGTTTACCGGCTCGGAAAGTGGCGGAGATGCAGGACGCTTTGAGAGGTGCGATTGAGGTTCGGAAACTTGAGTTGAGGTCGGTGCAGGGCTTGCTGGGGTTGTTGACCTTTGCTTGCAGGGTGGTGAGGGCCGGGCGGACGTTTTGTAGGAGGCTTGGCATGGCCATGTCGGGGGCGGCCCTCCCGCACCACAGGATCAGGATCACGCTGGGGGTCCGGTCGGACTTGCGAGTGTGGCTGGTTTTCCTGGAGGATTTCAATGGTGTGTCCTTGGATTTTGCACGTGACAGGATGGTGTGGCAGGTTCAACTCTACTCGGACGCGGCGGATGCAGCGGGTTTCGGAATTTTTTGGGACGGCCGCTGGTGTGCTGAACAGTGGCCGGCTCATTGGCTGCGGCAGGGCAGGAGCATTGCTTTTTTGGAGTTCTTCCCCTTGTTGGTTGCATTGCTGGTGTGGGGCCCGGAGTTCAGGAACAGGTCAGTGTTGTTTCATGTGGACAATATGACTGTAGTGGACTTGGTGAACAACCAAAAGGCAAGGGACCTGCGAGTGCTGCGCTTACTGCGAAGTTTCATGCTGCTGTGTCTGCGTTTCAATGTGCTGTTCCGCGCGCAACATGTGCCTGGCGCGAATAACGAAATTGCGGATGCGTTATCTCGTTCGCAGTGGCAGCGCTTCAGGGAGCTGGCGCCGGGAGCGTAAGCTTGCAAGACCAAGGTGCCGGAGGGTATCTGGGCCTGGGGGGAGTGAGAGTGGTTGGGTTGGTTGAGCAGTCGATAGCGGAGTCCACTAGGCGGGCGTACAGGTTGGCGTGGGCTGAGTTTGGGTCCTTGGTGGGGGGAGTGATGGGAGTGGGACGGTTGTCCAAGGAAGAGTGTGAGCGTGGGGTGGTGCAATTTGTGTTGGAATGCATGGATAAAGGGCTGTCGCAAACGACGATTGCTGGCAAGTTGGCGGGAGTATCTTTCTACAGCATGGTGTATTTGGGTTTTGATCCGGCTGGGACGGATCTGCTGAGCCGAATGTTAAAAGGTTGGGGTCGGGTGAGGGCGGAAATGGGTGGGGGGGATCTGCCGCGTGAGTCGGTCACGTTTGATTTGTTGGAGCTGGTTTTAAGGGATTTGTATTTCTGTTGTTATGACGGGGAAGAGGTGGCGCTCTTTCGATTATGCATGTTTTGGATGTTTTTTGGTGCATTTCGGGTGTCGGAGTTGCTGGGGACCCGTGGGGCGCCGGGTCGAGTGTTTGGGGATGTGCGTGTGGATGGGGTTCGTTTGGGCATATGGTTGGGACGTTCCAAGACAGACCAGTTGGGTCGGGGCGAATGGGTATGGTTGTCGGAGAGTGGGTGCGAGGGTGTGTGCCCGGTGCGAGAGTGGCTGGGGTTTTGTGGTCGAGTGCGGAGGTTGGAAGGGGGGATTTTTGTGCATGCGTCGCGGAAGCGCTTGACGTCCTCTCAGTTGCTGGCGGTTCTGCGGATGGCTTTGCGGAGGTTGGGCAGGGACCCGGCGCGTTTTGGCACGCCCTCGTTTCGGATTGGGGCGGCCACTGCAGCGGCGGGTTTGGGTTGGTCGTGGGAGGAGATCCGGAGGATTGGTCGTTGGCGGTCGCGATGCTGCAAGCGTTATGTGCGTAAATGAAGGGGTGGGGCGTGCTGCTTGGCCGGCTGCACTGTTTGTTGTTGCTTTTCTTGTTCTGCTGGGGTACTAATCTCTTTCTCTTCGTAGGTTGTGTTCGTGGGCCGGGGGCCAAGACGGTCACCTGGGTCGTTGGGCACTCTTTTGTGCACTGGGGGGAGAAGTACGCTGCCAGGCGGGTGTCCGGCCGTAACCTGGGCCTGAGGAGCAGCCATCACGAGGTACAATGGTGGGGTAAGAGCGGAATGCGTTGGGGAGAACTGCTACCATGGCTCACAAGGAAAGTGTCGCAGTTGGGCTGCCCGGACATGCTCATCATCCACTTGGGATAGAATGACTTAGTGAAGCAATCGGGGGTGTCACTTTTGCATTTGATGCAGAGGGATTTGGAAGCGATGAAACGCAATCTGGCTGGCGCCTGTATTGTGTGGACTGAGTTTGTTCCACGAAGGATTTGGAGGGGTGCGCTCAAGCCTGCGGCAGTAGAACGGGCACGCAGGAAACTGAACAGGGCTATGAGACTCTTTTGTGCGGATAAGGGGATCAACGTGCTGGCTCATGTCGGGCTTCAGCTGGAGCAGCCACTTTTTTTCCGGGATGACGGCGTGCACCTTTCTCACATGGGAAATGCCTTTTACCTGATGGAGTTGCGCGACCTGATTAGCCATCTGTGGAATGAATCTATCTGGTGTCCGAGAGAATGAGTTCGAAAGGTGCACGCTTGGTGGGGCAGGTAACCGCCCTCCGGGGGTTCCCTGGGTAGCGGGAACTGGGAGGGGTGGGGAGTCCATGACGGGCAGAATCACCCTTTCAGGGAGGGGGTTACAGGTGCAGGATGGGGGGAGTGGTAGACGGGAGTGTGATGGATGGAGATGACGGAGGAGTTGAAAAGTGAAAGGGGAAAGTGAATGAGATGCAAAGAGGTCATGGTGTGAATTGGGAGTGGCTGGTGGAACACGTGAGTGGATGATGGGGTGAATGGCAGGATGTTGGGGGGATTGTTCAAGTTAATGATGTTATGTTTATTGTTGAACGTCATGCCTGTCCTAAAAAATGGCCTTTTACGCTAACTGATGCGTGGAGTGGTTATTGCGCGATGCGGCCCCCGTGGGAAAGCAGGTCGGCAGACCAGTCTTTTCCCCGGGGTGTTCGCGCGAGGGCATGACGTGCAGGAAGTAGTCAGGGGGTTTAGGTCAGGGGTGGGAGGGGTTAGGAGGCTTATTTAAGGGGACAGGAAGGGGAAGGACTTCCTCTTTCTGTCCCCGGTGCCTCAGGGAGAGAAGTTAGTTGTACCACCCACCCACCCTACAGTTAAAAAGGGGTGCAGTGGGCGTTTTGTTGAGTTCTCATGTTGGGCAACGTGCCAGTTTAGGACAGGATGGCAAGATAGGGGTGCTGACGGGAACTGGGAGGGGTGGGGAGTCCATGACGGGCAGAATCACCCTTTCAGGGAGTGGTAGACGGGAGTGTGATGGATGGAGATGACGGAGGAATTGGAAAGTGAATGAGATGCAAAGAGGTCATGGTGTGAATTGGGAGTGGCTGGTGGAACACGTGAGTGGATGATGGGGTGAATGGCAGGATGTTGGGGGGATTGTTCAAGTTAATGATGTTATGGTTATTGTTGAACGTCATGCCTGTCCTAAATGGCCTTTTACGCTAACTGATGCGTGGAGTGGTTATTGCGCGACGGACATTTTACGTATGCCTGCCATGTTCCTGTAATGTATACATCAGCGAATGGATTAGATAGTGTGGACATTAACATGTTCAAACTGTGAAATAAAACACAAAAGTAGTAGAGTCAAACAAAATATAGTATTGGAGCTCCCTTTAAAGGGGTAAGAGCTTGCTGTGAGCCCGGAGTGGGCGGACATAAGAGGAAATGCGGCAAATGCGGACATAAGAGGAAATGCGCGAGTGGTGAGGGGAATTGTACGCAGGCGCACGCGCGACGTGAAAAAGTGCTGTGCACGTCGCGCGCACCTGTGCGCGTTCTAGCAAGCTGGTCGCCAGCCAGCCGCACTTTCTAAACTCACCTACTTATGTCTCTCCGAGCAGCGCATTTGCGGTGACTCAGCGAGACTTTAATTGCCAAGCTTTGTGTGTCAGATTCCCTATCCTGGAATAAGTTGACATGAGTCTTAACACACCTAATTTCCTATCCCTGGCCTCATCACATCCTAGACTACCAAAAGGTGCTGCAATGGCACACTAATTGCAGATTGTGTGCAACGCATGCCCAAATTAACACTATCAACAATCTGCTCTATTGAGTCACAGCATCGCACATCTCTTGGCCATATGGGTTTCAAAGCTACCAACTCGTCCATCAACAGATACAGAGGTGTAGTGATCAGTTTTGTTGGAGGCCTAGAGATGAATCAGAGCAAAGGTATGATCCAAGCAACACCTCTTTAATAGACATATGAAAACTAAAGTCTCTTAAGCATACTTACCTTTGGTGTTTACTGAACTTAGGAGGGTGGCTTACAGTTTGTTTAAACACAACTCATGAAACAGTGAAAGATAACTAGGAGACATTCAAAGCATTCCGGTGAGCTCACTTGAACTCACTTCAACAACACACAGTCAGTTATCTACTTTACACATGAGATTTGCTTTATCAGAGGTCCAGCCTTAGCAATCATGGCCACATCACCTCCTGTTACAAGCAGTGTTGACCATGAACATTTGGTCATTGGGTGGGACCAAATAAGTTTTTTTTTAACCAAGATTCTGTGACGTAAATGAAGTTACAAATAGTTTGCTGAATTAGATGGTGAAGGCCTTGTCACAACTGATCCAGTGTTGTTTATGAAACATGGTCTTTCTTTTCAGTGTGGTGTGCTCAACAAGATGAGCTGTAGGTGGAGGACTGATGATCAAACACCATATCGGAGTAGCAATTGACATGCGATTCCGGCATCCGAGATGGCAATGGCAAGCGACATATACCACTTATTGTCCACTGTCTGCTCTGGAGACACCTGACTGGAGGGACCCTCTAATAATGGAGAGGAAGGGGGAGATGCATGTGCTGCTCTCTTGGCTTCTGTGTTCTGTTGAGAACAACAAATATGGGCAACCTGAAGTAAATCTAATTCTGTATTCCAGTAAATGGTGCAAACATCAACAGAGCCGCACCTAGTTGCATCAATCGAGTGGTTAATAGGCTCAATTGACGCAGATGGAACCGACACCAAAGGACAACACTCCACACACCAAATATAACATTTACCCATTCTGCAGGACTCATCGCTGCATTTCTCCCTTCCTACCCAAACACACACTTACACGTCAATGTAGCATATACACAAACACACACCACAGTAAGCGTTTGAACAAATATGTTCACACAAATAAAAACACACAAGCACACAAAAAATCCAACACTTCAATTTCCTAACCTAACAACATATCGTTGCACCCACTTGCTATCATCCATGAATCATGCTACACGTGTTCTCCAAACTGACATGGGTTCCAAAAATCCAAAGCTATTTTGATCGAACCACCTATCCTCAGATCACAAGGCATGATACAAGAATAGCATAGTCAGAATATCTGCTGGCATGAATATTGTGTCTAAATTACCATAAAAAATAATGCCCCAATGAAGCTAATACCAGAAAATGTTCACTCAATGGGACAGTATTTTTATAAACAATAATTTAGTACACAATATTTAGGACACTATGATCATGATTATGAGTGAATTGGTGTTTTCTGACCTCTGCACTTCATTACATTTTGCTAAGTCAAACCTGCCAGAATTTAACATGGGAAAAGTATACAGTATTGACTGCATGATGTGGAGTTTGCTTCAATAAGCAGCTAAATCTGCATGTTATTCACCAAAAACACTTTATAGGTGTTATTTATCACATCCAATACAGAATGAATCCTGTCGTATTATAATTTATGAGGTGTGATAAATAACATCTTGATTGTCACAAACTTGGAATCAGGGCCTGTATTGTTTTTTGGGATACCATTTTCTGACATACAATCAATCTCAATGTTTGACTTCATATCACACATTTAACTATTCCTAAGCACACAGTCCACTCCAATACATTTTTACTTACAACTCCTTTTTATCTACCTCAATTTTCCACTCATCTCCATCCATCTGGCATTCAACTGTCGCCATATTATCCTGCCCTCATTGCCTCAAATAAAACCTGCCTGTGTACTGATATTAAGCATAATCACTAATCTAGGCGTAGTAGTGGACTAATTACTGCATAACACAATAGGGTTTGTTAAAGAGGTGTGTTGTCAGCTCTTTCTAAATTGCCATACACATTCCTGTTGAATGCTCTCCTTAATCAAATGCGTTGTCTGCTCCAGCCGAAAATGTATGTGGATCTCAAACAAAAAAGCATGTTGATTGTCAACCATGTGGTCCTAAAGATACTCTTTCAGACACTTCAAAACAAATTGGGCACCATCTTTTTCTGCCACAATGCACCTTCATTAAGCTTTGCACCAAAGAAAGTTCTCAAGAAATGAAATGCTCACTTATGTGGTAAAACTCTCCAAGAAACTCTACTTCCATCCACCACAAATAGAGATCTACTATTGCCATAGCAAAGCACAGTATTTTCCCATTGTTGGGACGGAAATGTCTCCAGCATGGCGGTGGACGTGCACACCTACCCCAAATGCCCTAGCTGGACGGATATCTGAACCCCATGTAAATATATTTGGTCATTGGCGAACATGGATCATGAATGTGTGTCACTTTAGGCTTCTCTCATGATAATTTGGACTTGTTAGACCAGGAGGGGTGCACAAAGCACTACCCTCGTAGGGGGAGAGGACTAAAGCCCTTGCCAGGAGTTAAGTGATGTGTGCATGGTGGTGGCAGCATACACATTTTGTGTGTTACAGTAATCAGTTGTGTAAACAAGCCTTGTTACATGTGTTATGAGAGTGGCATCCACCTACCCACTCATGTAAAGGTCCTTGGCTGTGTACTTACATGAGGTTTGTATGTAACCATGTGCTGCTGGTGATACTTTCATGTGTGTGCTGGGATGTATGTGTGGCTGAAGGCAGTACATGACATAGAGGCCTGTGTGTTACATGTCAAAAGCCCAGCTCCTGTAAAGGCTAGTTTGGAGGGAAAGACTGCAACCCCTAGACAGGAGCTGTGGATTGGACACTCCTGAAGGCTGAGGTGAAAACACACAATGGTGGAAGGGGAGACACTGGTCAGCAGGGCCTGGGCTCATTATCAGACTAGAGGGTGAGCCTGATATGTTTGGCTATGGAGGTCAAGAAATCATAATAGAGGGGAGGGCTTAGGCCATTGAAACTTTGTGAGGCAAATTTCAGTGGAAGCTGACAGCCAGGTGTGATCCCCGGTTAATCTTTGGGCCTGTGCTATAGTGCAATTGGAGCTGCAGATGCTCCTGCTGTGGCAGACTGTCCCTTTGATAAAGGGCATGACAGAGGAGGGGACACTTGAAAGGAGTCAACACCCACAGCACGAATATCAAAGGTCTAGACACTAGATCACAGCTGTGTCTTGATATGGACTATAAAGGTGGGAGCGTGACCCCACAAGTTGTTCAACAGTTTGGTTCAACAGTGCTGTGCTGTGGAAAGAAGATCACCAAGATTTCTGGCTGCTGGAACCAGGTCTAGGGTCCCAGGTCTGCTAGTCTCCCTGCTGGGTGAGGGTCCTAGGAAGTCAAGACCACTCGGCCTGAGCTTGGAGCACCAGCCTTCTGCCTGCCTGACATGACCAGCAGACCCTGTGAGCAGGAGTGGGCCTGAAGGGAGCGAGCCCCACGGGGGATCCTGTTGGTAGTCCCGGTGAGCAAAGTGTGAGACATTGGATCCAGTTTGGACCATTGCAAGAGTATGGGTCATCGACCCCTTCTTGTGGAAGTTGGTGACCCACGTATGCCCGGTGGGGGCCAAGTGAACTTAGCGTTATCTCTCTGGAATATCCGTGACTGGGAAAAGATTGCAACAGGTCGTGATCCTCCAACATAGAGGGGCAGGGCCCGTAAAGACACGCCCTGGTCCTCCTTCGCTCCTCGGCTGTCATCAGTCAAGTAAGACTTTTCTAGGTCGCCAGGCATCTCAAGCTCTTGCACAAATAAAGAGTGTAATGCTGCTGAAGTTGACTCATAAAGCCAAAATCAGACTTTGACACGTGATGACTAGTGTGGGTCACATCTGAACGTCGCCTGCATTATCAAATCGGGAATAACCGCCCCTCTAGAAAGGAAAGAGGGACTTGAGAGTAATGCCCAGGCAAAACTAGTGAGTGATCATAAGAGACTGTGGATATTAATTCGGGTTTAGTCTCTATATTTTGTGTGCTCCTAATAAATACTACTTTTATCACAAAAATATGTACTTGACTGGACAATTAGTTATGTGGCTGCTCAGTGTATTTCAAGTCTTGCACCTGCGTACACCTTAAGCCAACCTCTAATGAATAGCCTTGGACTGGTTGATCTGCGCTAATACTGAGTCAAATGTTAAAGGTGTAGTAAGTGGCCCAGATGCTCAGCACCCAAAGTAGGTCGAGAACTGAAACATCAGGAGTAAAAAGCACATCACCCATGTTTGGGGCCAGTAACCCGTGATAGCCCCATGGCCCTCCGAAAGGGGTTCTGGCACCCAGAGTCCCCAAAAGTCCCTTAAGTACAACACTAATTGCCCACAGATGCCCCAGGCACCTCCATCAGCTATCGAAGTAGTGTTTTGTGCATCTTGTCACTTTCACCACTCATCACACAATGTCTAACCTTTTCTTCTACCTCCTCGTTTGTTACTCGTTGATTCGCCGGGCACTAATACCACTCATTTTACAAAGCACTGGGTCGGGTCCTTCACCCTCTGCTTCGTAAAACTGCAATCCATATCACTTTTATGGACTAACTATGTGACCTTTACCCTCACCTCCATTGGTAGCACCAACCTACTCCTATACGTATATGTTGGTATTTGCCTAACTCATTTCTGGGCATGGATCTGGGTGAACCCTCTGAATCCACCATTGATGGTGAGCAGAAGGGCTATTACAGATAAACTGTGTCTCCAGCACCAAGCCAAGTCTTAGGGGCTTCTTGTGGCTAGCATCACTCGAAGGGTAAGTATAATCCTCCTGAGGGTACATGGTGCACCGCAATGCACGGGTCCTTAAAGGCAGTAGTAGAACAGGTGCTATTGCAATCTCTCAAGTGCAGATGGCCCCACTTTGATGTATCTACCACTTCTTCATGAATGTGTGAAGAGCGTATTGATTGCAGTTGGGCAGGTACACAGCAGGTGGCGGGATCCTAGGGATCCCCCCGCCTTTTTGTGCTACTATAACTGCTTCCGAAGATGCTCTGAATTGCTCTTAATATTGTATTTCATCCATCTGAATTGACAGACTTTCTTTACAGAATGACACATTATAAGCCACAGCCCCCTTGCGAGAGTAGACTAATCTTTATGACTTTTGGACCTTAAATGTCAGAACCTCCTGCATCTGCATTGTAAAGTCTGTCTGAGGAATTAGAAAGGTAGGGGTTCTGAAAGTTTATTTTAAGTCAGAACTCTGTCTCCACCTAGAAGTGGGTCTGCAACACCTTTGCTCTTTTACAAGACTCACTATTTTATATATATGTTATCACCTTTGTCCAAGCTTAAGGTAATACTATGGAAGTGCATATAACTCCTTTAAAGAGGTGTAGGTATTTACAACGTGTCCACGTGGCTTTCTGTGTAGTACCCTGCTTCCAAAAGCATTCACTTTAAGCCGCACATATACCATTTTCTACTGCTGATAAAGGCGTGCTATCTCTATTATTTAGGTGGACGTTGACATAAATGTATGTGGCTATGGGGCTTCCTTGTATGGTATAGTCGTAAAAGAAAGACTGCATATTAGGGCTACAGATCTCACCAAGGGATTACTGCCTGAGAAAAGCAAATGCTTAGAAGAAAGACTAAAGACTATTGCATGGTTCCTAATTAATGGGGCAGCGCTCCACTGCCTTTTGGCTAAGTTTGCACTACAGAAATACCATATAGCACAGATGGAGAGTCTGGATCTGAATTTCCAATCTCACCAGAATCTCAAACCGTGCTTAGGGAACTGTGCAATTATGTTACTTATGTCTTTGATTTATGGGTATATGGTGAAATCTGATGTGTTTTTTTCTCTGTAACGGAGGGTGAGGGGGAGCGGAGGGGGAAATAGTTACAGATCTCTTCCAGGCTCTTTGGGCAGATGGTGTGGTTGAGCTGTCAGACCAGGATTGATTGGTGGGGGATCATTTGGGGCAGGATTGTAGTGATAGTTACATGGTTGTAGCAGCGGCGTCCTCTTTCCAGATAGGTCTTCGGAGACGTTAACTGGAGATGAGGGTTCTAAATTGTCTATGGTTTATCTTTGGTCGGATTATGCAGGGTGAGACGGTCACAGCATGAGTTGAGGTAGTTTATGGCGCAGGGATGTGGCAGGAGGGCTTCCTAATTTCAGGGGTCTTGAACCAGGCCTGGCGGCCTGGGAAGGGATGACCTATGAGGAGGTCGGCTGAGAAGGTGGCGGCCGCTGTATTAGTATTTAGTTCTAGGAGCAAGGCAGGTTAAGGCGGGCATGGGGTGCCGGGTGGGCCGGTCGATAGGCGGGTTGGGAGCATCCCCAATGAGTGGCAGGCATTCAAGGTGCTCAGGATCACCTGGAGAAGGTGCGGGAGGCCTTGTGAGGGGAGTAGGAACATCTGGTGCTGCTTCAGTGGGACCTCCTTGGCAGGAGGAGGGTGAAGTTGAGGAGCGGGACTGGCAGCTGGCACCTGCAAGGAGGCCGGGTCAGACTGATGCCACAAAAACCATTGTTAACCTGTGGCAGCTGGGTTAGAGGGGTCAGCCATGGCAGGGAGGAGTCTCAGTGATGGGAAAGAGGCAGAACGCTGGAGAAGTGAGACAAAGCAATGAGAGGGCGGGTACAAGGAGGAAAAGGGGGTAACCTACGGATGCCACAAAATGTATCATTAACCTGTGGCAGGAGAGTGGGAGAGGTCAGCCATGGCAGGGAGGAGTCTGAGCACAATGATGGGAAAGGGGCAGAAAATTGGAGAAGGGAGACAAAACAATGAGGGGGTGGGTCCAATGAGGAAAAGAGGATGACGGACAGCACGGGAGTAACAGGTGCTGGTTGGGGAAGAGCCAGGCCGGAACAACGTGACAGGAAGTGGCACAGGACAAGAGATACTGAGAACAAAGAAACAGGTGGATGTGAATGAAGGATGCTGTAAAAACTAATATTCGAAAAGTAAGAGATCGTCTCATTCTCCCCTTCAATAACCATAATAATAACGTTAATATGGCCGCAGCAAGCATGCATGCGACAGCTTGATGAAACTAAAGGCAGCCTGGTACTGTTGTGTGCAGGAAGAGCGCTGCACGGTACCGAGTGCGTGCCACTGTTTGTTTGCAAGGGTGCATTGACTTCTGTGGCAGTCTGTGTGAGCCTATGCGGATCATGCGACCGTTAGCAAACACGGCATGCATGGTTGCACAGTGACATGATGGAGGATTGTCAGTGCAGGACTTCCGACTCTCCCGGCCCCAGTGGGTGTCTCAAGATATCGACTCCCTTCACACGGCCGTGTAGTGGACCGCCCACATCACACGGTGGAAGGCACAGTGAGCCGGAAGCCCTTAGATTGCGGGATGGGAACTTCATTTCACACAAGAAAATAGCACTTTCAGACTTATTATCTTTTCATGTCGTGTTCTCAGCATTCAGTACTCCCCACAGTTGACTCAGAAAACATGGATAGCCATCCCCCAAAGCCCCATCGAGACTACAATAAGAGACCTGTAACATCTACACGAATGTGGAAACAAACTTAAAATCTGTCTATGTCATATTTACATACTCCCATGTGATGCAGTGTTAGTAAACTCATATATAATCCTCAATGTACGAACCAATTAATAAAATATGGGGGTTACTATATATTAGCTTGCAGCTTCCTGTGACACTGAATATGTTTACAAACTGTCATGGTTCTAATAGGCCTGGAAGACAAAGGGCTTGAGTGTTACCCTGTACGTCTTCAAACAGCATAACCTCGTGTTCAAACCTGGCAAGGGAAGTGAGTTTATGTGAGAATAATGGACTGAGTGTTGTTTCATGAATGATATCTTCACCTCAAGGCCATTTTGCACTCCCTTGAGGGGCAGATCCTTCCACCTGAAGGTTAGATAAATGTTTGCTTAGAGTAACAAGTTTCTGTCACTTCATTCTTCTTCTTCTTTGGCTGGTGTAGTTGATGATTTTTAGCTTTTAGCTGCAACAGTCAGTTTTTTCGTGAAAAGCCATTATCAGTTGAAATAAGAATTGTCTCTGATCTTTTGTTGTGCTGTTTGCTATTTAGCATTAAAGTGTGGTTAGACTTTAGGCTTCCCAACGTCTGACATTGGTGTGCCCTGGTGTAATTTCGCAGTTTGTTATGTTGCACCTGCTATTTTACATTGTGGTGTACATAGGGCCAGATGTATGACGCATTTTACCTTTTGTGAATGGGAAAATGCATTTTTTTATGTGCAAACTCAATTTTGTGAATGGGTAACCTATTATCGGCTCGCAAAATAGGGTTTGCGAGTCAGTATTAGGAAGGGGTGTGCCAAGGGCATCCCCTCCTAAAAGCGAGTCACAAGGGTATGCACGATGGTTTTGTGACCGAAATTCAGTCGCAAAACAATTGCAGTTTACCGCTCTTGAAGTAGGTGGTAAGTCAGTGGCAAACAGGAAGGGGTCCCTAGAGGACCACTGCCTATTCTTAAACAAACATTGGAAATGCAATAGGTCTCGCATTAGGAAAGTTTGAGCTATTGATATTGTAAATGACACATTTTTTATGTTTGTGTTTGTTTTGAAAATAGCAAGATTAATAGCTTTGTTATTTACAATGCCATTAGTTCTAACTTTTGCAAATGTGACACCTATTTAAAGTACAAGAGCAGATATTATGTATGTAATGGGCACATTTGTTAAGATTACTAGTATGCGGTGGGGGGAGGGGGGGCGGAGTTGTAAATGTGATAATACTTGTGACTGGTAAAGCAGACACGGTGCCAGAGACACAGTTATTGCAGATTAGTACAGGATAAGAGAACAGGGAGTTAGAGAAAGAGGCGGGTGAAAGAGAACAGCAGATCAGCTCCGGAGAATAGAACCGGGAGTTACAGAAGGAGGGGGTGGAATCGAACAGCAGATTAGTACAGGAGACGAGAACAGGGAGTTAGAGAATGAGGCGGCTGGAAGAGAAGAGCAGATTAGTACTGGAGAAGAGAACAGGGAGTTAGAGAAGGGTGCGGGTGGAAGAGAGCAGCAGTTCAGCCCATGAGAAGAGAAGAGACCAGGGAGTTAACAAAGGAGGTGGGGTGGAAGAGAGCAGCAGAGCAGCACAGGAGAAGAGAACAGGGAGTTAAAAAGGAGGCAGGTGGAAGAGAACAGCAGATCGGCACAGGAGAAGAGAACATGGAGTTTGAGAAGGAGGCGGTCTGAAAGAGAACATTAGATCAGCACAGGAGAACAGAACAGGGAGTTAGAGAAGGAGGTGGATGGAAGATAGCAGAAAGATCACCACAGGAGAAGAGAACATGGAGTTAGAGAAGGAGGCGTTGGAAGGGAACAGCAGATTAGCACATGAGAAAAAAACAGAGTTAAAGAAGTAGGCGGGGTGGAAGAGAGCAGCAGATCTGCACCGTTGAAGACAACATGGATATAAAGAAGGAGGTGGGGTGGAAGGAGCAGTAGTTTAGCACATGAGAGGAGAATAGGGAGTTAAGGAAGGTGTAGGGTGGAGTTGGAGGGTGGAGGGTGGAGTTGGAGGGTGGAGTTGGATGGTGCATTTGGAGTGAGGATTTGGAGGGTGGAGGAGTTGGAGGGTGGAGGAGTTGGAGGGTGGAGTAGTTTGAGGGTTGAGTAGTTGGAGGGTTGAGTAGTTGGAGGGTTGAGTAGTTGGAGGGTGGAGGGTGGAGGATCTCGAGGGTGGAGTAGTTGTAGGTTGGAATAGTTGGAGGGTGGAGGATTTGGTGGGTGGAGGATTTGGAGGGTGGAGGATTTGGAGGGTGGAGGAGTTGGTGGGTGGAGGAGTTGGAGGGTGGAGGAGTTGGAGGGTGGAGGAGTTGGAGGGTGGAGGAGTTGGAGGGTGGTGGAGTTGGAGGGTGGTGGAGTTGTAAGGTGGAGGAGTTAGAGGGTGGATTTTGAGGGTTGAGTTGTAGGGTGGAGTCGGAGGTTGTGAGGGTGGTGACGGTGGTGATGGTGTGAGGGTGTGTGAGGGTGTGATGGTGTGTGTGGATGAGGGTGTGAGGGTGAGTGAGGGTGTGTGGTTGTGAGGGTGTGTGAGGGTGTGAGGGTGTGTGTGAATGAGGGTGTGAGGGTGAGTGAGGGTGTGTGGGTGTGAGGGTGTGAGGGTGTGTGAGGTTGTGAGGGTGCGTGAGGGTGTGTGAGGGGGTGTGAGGGGGTCCGAGGGGGTGTGAGGAGGTGTGAGGGGGTGTGTGATGGTGTGTGAGGCTGAGTGAGTGAGGGTGAGGGTGTCTGAGAGTGAGTGAGGGTGTGAGTGTTTTGAAGGTGAGGGGGTGAGGGTGAGTGAGGGTGTGTGAGGATGAGTGAGGGTGTGAGGGTAAGGTGGTGTGAGGGTGAGTGATGGTGTGTGAGGATGAGGGGGTGAGGATGAGGGTGTGAGGGTGAGGGGGTGTGGGGGGGTGAAGGTGAATGAGGTTGATTGAGGGTGTGAGGGTTGTGAGGGTGAGGGGGGTGAGGGTGTGAGTGTGAGTGAGGGTGTGTGAGGATGAGGGGGTGAGGGTGTGAGGGGGGTGTGATGGTGAGGAGGTGTGAGGGTGAGTTTGGGTGGGTGAGTGTGTGAGTGAGGGTGATAGGGTGTGTGAGGATGAGGTGTGAGTGAGGGTGTGATGATGTCCGGGTGTGTGATGTTGAGAAGGTGTGAGGGTGAGTGAGGATGAGTGTGTGAGTGTGAGGGGGTTTGAGGGTGTGAAGGTGACTGAGGGTGTGTGAGGGTGGGTGAGGGTGGCTGAGGGTGTGAGTATGTGAGGGTGTGTGATGGTGAGGATGTGTGTGGGTGAATGAAGATGAGTGGGTGATGGTGTCAAGGTGTGTGAGGGTGTGAAGGTGGGTGAGGGTGTGTGGGTGGTTGATGATGTGTGAGGATGAGGGTGTGAGGGTGAGGGGGTGTGAGGGTGTGAAGGTGAGTGAGGTTGTTTGAGGGTGTGAGGGTTGTGAGGTTGAGGGGGGTGAGGGGGTGTAGGTGAGTGAGGGGGTGTTAAGGTGGGTGAGTGTGTAAGGGTGGGTGAGGGTGTGAGGATGTGAGGGTGTGTGATGGTGAGGAGGTGTGTGGGTGAGTGAGGATGAGGGTGTGAGGGTGTGAGGGTGTGTGAGGTTGTGAACGTGGGTGAGGTTGTGTGGGTGGGTGAGGGTGTGTGAGGATGAGTGTGTGATGCTGAGGGGGTGTGAGGGTGTGACGGTGAGTGAGGGTGTGTGAGGGTGGGAGGATGTGAGGGTGTGTGATGGTGAGGAGGTGTGAGGGTGAGTGAGGGTGTGAGGGTAAGGGGGTGTGAGGGTGAGTGATGGTGTGTGAGGGTGAGTGGGTGAGGTGGTGAGGGTGTGAGGGTGAGTGAGGCTGTGTGAGGGAGGATTGTGTGTGGTTGAGGGGATGACCTAAAGAACAGCCAACCCAAAACAGATAACCTATAAATTGCTACTTGGAAGAAACACATACTCAATGTCGCAGGTATACAAATAGGAATGTCACCCAAAGATGCCTGCACATTTCTCCCTAAACGTTGACCTACTCAAGTAAGCGACAATGGACCGTTAGGACTACCCACTGTTTCATAAAGTTTCTTCCTACCTGTGCAATCAGAACTCTGATAAAACAATGTCTCTTCACTAACATTTACAATTTCTTTTTTTTTTTTATCAATTCTGTTATGAGTAAAGCGACATCACATTTGAAAAGTAAATCAATGATGCTGAGGTCATGTACTTCAGAACAACAAGGCCAATATCACTTCTTAATACTATGAGGAATAGGAGCCTTTGACAAGGTATCAAGCAATAATGTTTAGATTCAATACAAATATCAGAATGTACTGCATGCAACACATCACCTGTAGGCTAATAATAGCGAACAAAAGACAGAATGTGAATTAGTCATCCATCCAGTGAAGGATGGATACGAATCCTTTGAGGTCAAAACTGTGCAGCCACTGTGCAGAGCACTTTTGCACACATTCAGAAGAGAGTAGATGCTGAACGGAAGGCACTTTTGCTAACATTTTTAGATCTTAATGCACATCTAGGGTAAGTCAGATGTTCTTAGTATGCGGAAATAAGGATGATGTTTTCCACATTACTCATCCAATCGTCTGACTGCATCACCTCAAAAATTGCTGCTAAAATCCCAATTTGAAAGGACTCCACTACGAGAAACTGGTTTAATCATGCAGATTCAGAACTGGTTTAACACCTTCATTCTGGAAGCGAGAATAGAACAACGGGAATAAATGCATTCGAATATTAACCTTCTGGTATAAGCTGTGCAGGCAAGGGAGGCGAGGGAGGGAGGAGAAATGCGAGAAACGTGTGAAGCAGGGGGCGGGGGTAGCGAAAACCTTTGAAGTGAAGCTGAGCTTCACTTCAAAGGCTTGTTGGCACAGCGCACGCTGGGGAATGCCTGTGAGAAGGAGGCTGGTGTCTGTGCACGCGCTTTTTATGGCAATGCGCATGCGCATTGAGCGAACTTTACACGGGCACTGCATGGAATCGCCCGATCTCGGTAAGCTCTGTTTAAGCCCCTTTATCTCTCGCTCCGCTCAATGCGCATGCGCATTGATAGGTCACAAGACCTAAAAATTAAAATTAATACTTTCATTTTTTTTTTTGAAATGCATCCTGTTTTCCTTTAAGGTAAACGGACTGCATTTCAAAAAATAAAAGTTGCTTTATTTAAAAGCAAACACAGACATGGTGGTCTGCTGTCCCCAGCAGGCCACCATCCTTGTGTTATTTCCCATTCCCAATGGGTCGCAAATTGTAACCTCCCTCATGAACATTTACGAGGCAGGTCCATTGTGACCCCATTGAGAATCTCTAATGTGTCTGAGACACATTAGTATATTTAATTGTGCGGGACCCTTCTTGCGAGTCACAAAAATTAGCAATTAGAGACTCACAAAATTAAATGGTCATACTTGTGGCCCTTAGTGTTGTAGATTAGGATTTAAATCTGTTTTGTATGAAAATCAGGTGACATTATTTAGAGACAATGGCTATTGCATTTTTGTATCTTCATAAAACGTTTGACAGTTTTAGCAGGTCAAATCGGCAGGAAAGGCTTGTTGTAAATATCAGCTAATCCATATCTAGTGGGGGTAAATGGAGGAGTTGTATCCTGGCAATATAACAAATGTTCTCTGCAGCACCAGTGGTTCTGATGCAATCCCTTTTGAGTTTATAATGGAATTCTTGGTGTGTCTCCCATTTCATTGATATTTTAATGGTGGTGATGGGCCTATTACTAGTGAGGGAGCTGATGTGTATTTGTGGTGCTTTTGTTTCCATTCTAACATTTCTAAACAATGTTGGTTTACTGACTAGCACCATTTACAATCTTCACCACGTTTTCTTCTTTGTGTAACAGAGGACCTTAAAGTTTAGCTGTAGGAGTCCAATAGAATGTCCAGGTGTAGCCTGTACAGGTAAGAGCAATGGGGCCGGGTGAGAGGGGGACTCGACAGACGATAACGAGGGAAAATGTATTATTTTCTTTACCTGCACAGCCGCTCCTGAGAATGCCCACTATGTCATAAGGCTTTCACTAAAAACAGTTTTTAGCTGTGGTTCATTTGCCCTGTAGGTATGTCTTTTCAAGTGATCAAAGCAGCCTCTACCCTTGCACAGAATGTCTCGGGTCAAAGTTGGGGCTAGAGAGAGGGGCGTGTTGCTTCACTATTGAAGTATAGCTATCCCCAAGCTTCATTAAAGATTTACCGAACCCTGTACCTAGTTATGGATATTTTTTTTTTTAGTTTTATACAGCGCAAACTAGAGCCGAAGATATCGGGTATCAGAGAGCTTTACATAGCACCAGTTTCGTTACATGAGGACACATGCATTTTTGTTAGGCACGGGGAGATTAAGTGATTTGACAAGAATCACAGGATGTTGAGCGTCATTGCCGAGACTCGAACCCGGTTCCCTAGCTTTGACGTTGACCGCTCTAGACGTAAGGCTACATCCTCTCCCCTTTCTAGTACTTCCACCTTGTCAAAAGATCTTTATGTGGCCAATTCAAAGTAAATGCACCAATTCAGTGCTAACTACTCACCATTAACAAAAAGACAAAAGATGATGGGTGGAAAAATTGAATTAATCGCAGCACTAGTAATTACTTGGAGCTGCAATCCAGTCTATCATATTTGTGCATAATCTGCCTCTCTGTCAAAGCTCAATCATATGCAAATCAGTCTTGGCCGGGCTACAATATGAGTATTCCAGCCCGAACTGACTGGTAGTGTCCAGATGGAGCGATTGTCTGTGTCTTAGATTAATTCAATAATTCCTTCCATCTCTTTGTTGTTTGCTGCAGTAGAGTCCTTACCTACGAAGTTATGCCTAGATGTAGGTCTGTACTCCATGGAACCCAAGCTAGTCAAAACCTGTCTGGAGTTGCATGTCTTCCTGTCTGAAAGGGACCTGGCGTGACTGCGCAGGCTGGACTGATCTTGAAGGAGCAGGACCAAGACTAATGTGCATATGGCTGGTCTCTGTCTTCAGTGGAGCATGGGCCCAGGAATTGGCTCCAAGTGAATACGTTGGCTGAGATTACTTCAAGCTTTCATCTCGCCGACTAAATGGATAAGAGAAAAAAACAGTTGCAAACAGGACTAATCGAGAGGGGCAGGAAAATTAGGATGCAGGAGAAGGGGGCTGGGGGGCCTCATGATGATAATAAAAACCAAGTGCCAAACCAATTCCGGTTCAAAGGCCAAGACAACTACCATTGCAAAATGGCAGCTGCCAAGAATGAGAAAAAGGGGTCATAGGAATGGGTAGGTGCCAGTACAATTTAATGTCAAACACACTGCACACTGCGTTATAGGCAGAAGGCAATCTCTGATCCAGAAACCAGAGCCAAGAGTGCCGTAGAAGAGGCGGTCATGGTAACATAATTAGAATAATAATACGCAAATGTGATCTGCAGCCTGTAGGTGCAGGCAACCACCCCAAGTCTTGGAATGTGCCATTAAAATCCACAAATTGGTCATCACACATTTTTGGTTACCGGTATAGAACTTCTGCAGTGACCAGAAAATACAGTACATTCCAGAGACCCGCAAGTGCTAATTCACAGTGTATCCTAACACTGTGGCTTTTCACATTTATTGGTGCAGCACGCACACACCTTGAACTGAACAACGATTTAGATAAGAGATTGTTCTGCTTTTCTAGAGTTCCACTTTTCTGAAAAGGCAGTTTACTTTGATTTTTTATTTATTGAAGAAATTATCTTTTGATAGCGCTGGCGAAAACGTTTGTTGATAAGGTTAATGCCCGCCAGACAAAAACGTGTTTTGCTTCATAGAAGGCATGTAAAGTAAAACCTGATCTAAAAATATTATCCGCGCTCTTCACATGTCGGCGTTTCAGTTAATAGATCACCGATTAAGTAACATTAACTGGGTACACAATAGAAAACACATCATGGGTGGTTCATATAAGCTGCTGAACCAAGGAGAGGTTTTTGGAGCTTTTGGAACTGCCACGTGTTGTATAGAATTTAAATACTAAAGGGAATATTGTACAAATAAAATACAGCAGTGCACCACTGTAGAAGAACATGTATTCATTGACATAGACTCAGTGGGATCCCCTTCACTCCCAGTGTGAGGAATTTAAATCGCGACACTGGTCTGATCAGATCATTGATTTTGATCTGTTCTAGATTCACAGCCTCCATTTCCAGCTTCGCTGTAGTGTCATGGTTTGAGAGAACCATCTTGTCACAGCGGACTGCTGCACACAGCAAATGTCCGTTGCATCAATCCCTCATTCCAGCTTCCTACCACCCCCACGCCCAGGCCTAACCATGTCGCCCCTCCAGCAACTCAACGTGTGGTGCTCTTCTTCCATTGCCACCAACAAGCCATGGGTACACGGAGGCAAAGATGGAGGGGGGGAGGGTACAGAGATACACTGAGCAGGTAAGTGTGTACAGGATCACTTGGGGTGCATCTCTCTTATAATAAAAAATGAAAATAACGTGGAGTTGTACATTTAACCCAGGAAAATCCCTGAAAATAGCGTCAGTAAATTACTAAGAACCAGATCATTCAGGATTGGTAACTGCATCTAGATTTATAATTCCCTCCCACAGCAATCGTCATATTTTGGATATTTTCGGTTAACATTTTTTTTCATAGGCATATTCAGCTTTTGCTCTTTGGCCCTTTATACTGGACTTGCCTCTGAGGTCTGTCCAATTACTAATCCATCTTGGTTTATGTGCCTGGTTCGGTGTTTGAATGTTCAGATGCAGGCCTCTAGGAATTGTGGGCCCGATTCACAAAACTAACACGACAAAATCCTAAACTTACCACCATTTTCGCATTCACAGAAGGCACTTACTCAGTTTGGTATTCACAGAAGGCACTTACTCAGTTTGGTATTCACAGAAGGCACTCACTCATCATACGTGCCTTCCGTGAATACCAAAATGAGTAAGTGCACTTAGTAAGTGCCTTCTGTGAATACCAAAATGAGTAAATGGTAGTAAGTTTAGGATTTTGTCTTAAGATAGTTCTGTGAATCGGGCCCCTAGTGTTTACTGTACTTGTTTGAGCCCTCACTGAAAGCAAATACTATCATTGCCTAACTACTGAGCTCCAACGACCACGCCTGATTTGTAAGTATCCCCTTTGTTGTTTATTAATGTACTAGAGAGCTCTGACATCCTCTGCCATAAAAATGTAAATAAATACACGTATTCATCCTCATTAGATATTGGCATTCTCATTGGACAGCTTCATCGCCACAGACATCTTCATCCTGTCAAGATAATAGGCCGTTTACCTGAGTAAAACACAAGTACAACAGGAGAGAAATTGCACATGTAATCACAGTATGTCACAAAAGAGTTAGATCATAAAGGGAGTGCCTCAATCTTATGAAGTAAATATTTATATTGATAAGATTTATGCACACAACATAACCTCGCCTACATGACCAGCCGGCAGGAGTTAGAGTAAAGCATAAAACCCAAGTTTGGTATCAACTACAGTAATAATTCATGAACTCCCCAACCCTACGGTCCCACCCCACATTCATCGGTATCAGACGGCGTATGGTGAACATTTCTATTCTAATGCAGAAACTTTAGGAAAAATGCCATTGAGGTTAAGAGTTTCATCTCACTCCCTCAGTTTGTTCAAAGTCAATTTTAACACTCATGATTTGTTAGACGCTCAGATATTTTCGGCCGGTGACGTCTGTAAATTCAGATGAGAAATGTTTCAGCAATGGTGCCCAATAGGTTGCAAAGCCACGCTCCCCCCTCCTTTATTTTATGTCTATTGTTAGCTGGACCATTCCCAGAATATTCCAAATGGTGTATCCTTTGAGCGGGAAACAGCCATTACGACGCGGTCATAACACCACAGTACCATTACAACGCGTATTTTAGAACGCAAGTCGTTACCACAACTTGCGCTGGAGGGCGCTCTAGACTAAGGAATAGTGTGATTTACTATTCCAACACCTTCCCTACTGTATGTAGGCTGGAGTTGGAATAGTAAATCATACTATTCCTAAGTCCAGCACCCTACAGCGTAAGTCGTGGTAATGACTTGCGTTGTAAAAGCTACGTTGTGATGGTACTGCGGTGTTATGTACCGCGTTGTACCATCATACATCCCTTTGAGCTGGGTATATCTGAATTGCCCCATCTAGTAGTTAGTACATGCCTAGCAACACGTGGTGCTAAACGCATCTGCCTTCCTATGTTTGTACTGGAAACCTTAGTTGGTTCCGATAGCCCAGGAGGGTGTATGTCAGAAACATGGGTGTATTCAACATATCAATTGTGTTGAGAACATCAGCCCAATAACTATGAACTAGTAGGAATTCCTATTGGATATGAGTTAAGGTATCCCAAGGCCCCGGCCACAGCATCTCCAGCTGTCTTTAGATCTGCAGTTGTCTCACTTGTGAAGCTTGGCTATCGTTTGACACCAATAGAGATGATTTTCCTAATTGTCTGTTTTGAGGAAGGATCTATAGCAGTGCAGGATGCTCTTTTGAAATTTCCTCATGTTCTCTCCCTGTGAGGACCTGCACCAGTTCCTCCTCCTAGATTTGCTGTTCCAGTCATTAGAGGCCTTTGTAGTATACAATAGTATTTTATACAAATCTCTGTACTACACAATGGTAATTTCTACAAATCTCTGTACTACACAATAGTATTTTGTACAATTCATATACAGCTTTCTTGTCCCCCTCTTTGGCCGGTATCCATCTTCCAACCTGTGCGACAAGCTTAGAGTTGTTGGGTTTTATCGATGCAAGTAGTACCCAGTGTCTCTCAGGCTCTTGAGACTCCACTCATAGAAGGATTCTTAAACCAACCCTAAAGCCAAGTCGGAGTTAACACTGACTGGTGTAAAAGGACATGGACATGAGGGAATATTTATTTCCTTTATCAAAAACCGCTAAAGGTGAGTCAGTCTTTAAATCTGCGCGTGTACAAGAACGTTTTAGCTTTATTGTGAATGAAAAAGTAGAAGGAAGAGTTTTCCAAACTTTTAAGATTGGATAGGAAAATGTTATTTGTAAATTTTTAATTCTATATCCCATGCATCTGGAGACAAAGGAACAATTTACTTTATGGCATTCTTATACCTCATCCCATAGAGAGAAAATGGCCTCTGTGTGAGTGAGTTGTTTTCAATGAATTGTTTTCTAGGTAATGCAATGTATTTTTAAATTTTTAGAAAACAGTGGGGAGGCAACAAACAAAAAAAGGACATTAAGGGGGGGGGATGAGGTCATATTACTTGCTAAAGCCAAGCTAGGAATGCCAAAGATGGTGTGTTTTCTTTTTGGGACAGATTTGGATCAATACTGGTCTGGGAGCTGTACTGGAAAATGTTCATTCCCCCCCCACAGCCCCCCCCCACACACACACACATGATGAGAGTAGCACGAGAGTCCGAGCATCTCCTGGAGTATTTGGAACGGTGTCACAGGTTCGATTAAACAGTGCCTCCTTAACACGTGACTTGGCCTGCATAATGTAACAGTGACTCCTTCCTGTAGCCACAGTGCACTTGCAGAACTCCTACTGGAGACAGGTGACCTCTCAGAAAGGCCACAATCAGAGGAAACAGCCAAATACTGGCAACAAACTCTTAGTTTGAATGCAGGTGGCTGAAGCCTGAAGTCTGGTGAGAAGATCAGTACTGGCACAAGACCAATATAAATCTGCACACGCTTGGGTTGAGCAGAACAAGACCAGTAAGCAGGAATCCAAGACAGAGATAAGTGAAGGAAAACAGAGGGACAATGTAAGTGCCAAAGGGGTGAAGAACAATACTTGGGGCACACTGTCACTAATTCCATTAGACTTTGTATGATGCAGAAACAGGAAGTAGAAAAGATCGAAACCGGAAATTACCTAGGGAATTGCGGAGTCACTGTTGGAGTCATCCATCTTAGATAGGTATGTTAGATTGGTAGGCAAACTAGGACTAATATCTCCAGATCAAGAATCCACAAGGAGTGAGGTTGGAGCGACCTGTTCAGCATAGCTGCAGCTTGTAGAGAAATTGAGGACAACTATCTGGCCACCTTGGTTCCAGGAAAAAGCACTCATAATGCCAGCTTTTCTCGACAATCCCCAATTCCCCCTTTGCCACAGCTACAGAGTTGGTTGTTTTCCAGGCTGGATAGCTGACAATGCCCCATTCCATCCACCCATCAAAGCATCTTCTTGTCCGTAGTCAAGGGTTTTTTTTTTCATCAAGGGTTCGAACTGGTACATAAAATAGGTCTGGGTACCAAAATGAAAGTGGCTTGTGGTCTGCTGGGCCAGTTTTTCAGTTGACATCCCTGATATTAAAATAATCATTGCCTACAGCAACCTTAAGTCCATGAAGTCTTACATACTTTGCAGAGCAGTTATAGAGCATGTCTCTACAAGTTCAACCTGCCACAGTTTTCAAACCTGGGCCACTTTTTTAGCCATCTACTTCATTAATGGGGCCCCGGTGTTGTAAATATCACCTGTCCTTGGGATGCAGGCAGTGGGCCAGGCTTCAGTGTTCATTTTCTTGACAACTTCGCTAAACTCTTGCCACCAAAGAGGCTAATCCTGGTGTTCAAGACGCTGATGTGACCCTCCATCAAATACATTGTTCCTAATAGCGAGTTGTTGACACCAGCCTGGGACAGGGATAGCCTTGTTCTGCCACTCAACAGTGCCTGTATGATTAGCCGGTAAAACATCATATTGATCATATTGAATCGTATGAGTCTCTTTGGATTGCTCAACTGACAGCCATGAAGCCACTCACTGCAATTAGTTCGTTAAGTAATAAAACTGAGTAGTGACACTAAGGGGTATATTTACAACAGAAGGGCGGGGTGCGGTGTGACGCCACATTTGGTAACGCCGTACTCCGACATTCTAAAAATGCAGGGATGCGCAGAATTTACAATAATACGGCGCACCCCTGTGTTTCCCCTAGCACTGGCATTAAATTTCGGTATCTAGCGCCAACCCAGGAACCCTTGGACCATAGTGCAAGGGTGCCTGCGTTGGAGGCAATTTAAGACCAGGTTTTCAATGGTCTTATTTGTGGCTCTGCCCCATATTTGCGCCAGCCTTGTAAATAGGGGCTGTGTCAAAAAGCAATGAGTGTTGTGGCAGAACGCCCATTGCAACACCAATTGCCCGCCCCTTTCATGCTAAGTGCTGCGTGAATAGGGGCATATTTACATTAAGAGGCTTAACGCCACCTTGTAAATAAGGCGAAGGGGTTATTGCCACCAGAACGTCAAAAAAAGTAACGTTCTGGTAGCAATAACCCCATGTAAATATGCACTAAGTCCTCCCTCCGAGATAGGTAATTTGACCTTGCTAATTTCCATTGAAAAGTGTATATTAAAGTACATAAAGACCCCTGAGCTAAACAGGTACATCTTAAAGAATGTTAAGTTTTTTCAAGCAAGGAGTCCTATTGAAATCCAACAGAATAGCAGTCAGGAGGCACCACGGAGTCAAAACTCAGAACAACTTTACAAGGTGATGAATCAACATTGCAAATTGAAGTCTTAAAATCACAGCTATTTGAACCTATCATCAAGGTCATACCTTCCAGTCATCTTTCTGATGCTTTTGCTTGAGCAGGAAATGGCCACGCTGCTTCTACCATGCCGTAGCTCTCTGGAGAATTCACAAAAGCAAGGACTTTTCTCTGACAACTTGAAAATTAACCAGGCCTCCCACACTGTGAAGAATTCTACAGCTGACACTGATGATCTGAATAACCCCTGCCCAGACTCAAAACCTCCCCTCTTTAAGGGTGGTGTTGGAGCGTGTATGCAGCTTCACAATGATCCCTTCATATTTAGACAAATAACCCTTTTGATGCTTCCCAATCTGCATTCTGATAGGTCGGTTGTAGCTCAAAAACGGCGCTTCAGCAAATTGTGATGACTCCTCTCATCTTTCTCGTCTTCAGTATCTCCTGCTTAATATCTTGGAATATTGAGGGCTTGCGTGGGAGAATTGCTGATCAAGATTGGGGACGCCTTTATTAACTAGTACGATATAATATTTCTCCAATAGACATGGCCACTGGAAAAACACCATAGATTGAGTTACTCCAATTATAGTATAGAAGCAGTACCTTTCAGAGCTGGTCGTCTTTCTGGTGGACTCCTAATTTGGTATACTATTTCTGCAATAGACATGGCCACTGGAAAAACACCATAGATTGAGTAACTCCAATTATAGTATAGAAGCAGTACCTTTCAGAGCTGGTCGTCTTTCTGGTGGACTCCTAGTTTGGTATAATATTTCTGCAATAGACATGGCCACTGGAAACACACCATAGATTGAGTTACTCCAATTATAGTATAGAAGCAGTACCTTTCAGAGCTGGTCGTCTTTCTGGTGGACTCCTAATTTGGGTCAAAAACATGCCGAATATATCCATAAAAAAACTGGAGATTGACAGCAATGATATTCTGGGCTTGTCCATAAGGGGTAGAACTGGTTGGAAGGTAGACCTATACAATGTGTACAATCGCACAGACAGTCCAGAGGAATAGAGAATCCCCCATGCTAAAAATGTTAGGCCCAAAACTCTCCATCAGGACAGATATTGCACCTCTTCTAATTGACAGAGATTTTAACACCACCTTTGAGCCATAAGATAACTCAGCCTCAGCCATTGACTTAGAAGACGGAGCCAGATACATACCGAGATTGGAGAGTGAACGCTTACTTTCATGGACAACCTCTGCCATGCAGCTATTGTCAATCACCCTGACCCACGGCCTGGGAGCCTGTAATGGGAGATTTATCACTGACAGGCAGTGTATCTATACATTTGCACGGGGTGCCAGCCAGAGCAGAATTTATTTTGCACTTTTAGACATTGATCTCTGGCACGCTGCAACAGACTTTCAACTTTTGCTCCGGTCAAATAGCGCTCATAGCACCCTTAAGCTATCATTGAAAGGCAATCTGTTCAGGAATATCATTGACCCAGGTGATCAATCAGAGATGACTATAACCCTGGGGAATCACAGACAATCCATCAAATGGTCAAAGCTATCATTCAACACTGTTCTATTAACGAATATTTATCACACGTTTAATGATGCTCTTGAACCCCTTATTGAGTATCCATTAGACACAGACCCATTACTTGACCTACATGATGGCCATGTACACACAAAGGAGTCTCAATGGAAAAAGGGCTTGTGTACCAGCCATCTACCTGATACTCTAAAGAGCGCAGCAAGCCCAAAGGGCAACTAATTGAAGAATTGGGGTGTCATTCGATTAATGGCCTGGCAAAAATCCGACCGCTCTTATTATGGGCTCGGCGTGGCGAGTGCCGGAGCTAGCAAAGTATGCAAAGGGGCCTGTCGGAAATAATGTCCATGATGGGTCGGCATAAAATCAAGTGGCTTAAAGATGTTAAATCCTTGCTTTGTGATTTGGGCCTCAATGATGCATGGGAAAATAGATCTGCCCCGCCAAAAGCAGTATTGAAGAAACTTTATTGGAGCTGGGTATCTAGTAAACACAACTCTGATCCCAAATCAGGCAGAATAACCGATGATTTCTTGAGGATCAAGGATGTTACTTTTTGTGAACCCTATCTTGATATTATCCAGAAGCCCTTTGATAGGGCTTTGTACTTCAAATTTAGGGTTGGTATATTACCAATACGTGAATTGACTGCCCGCTGGAAAGTCCCTTTTCAAACATCCCCTTTTTGGCCAAACTGTGAGTCTAGAATAGAATCAATGGCACATATCCTGTTTGCATGTCTGGCATATAAATCACAGAGGAACTGTTGGCTTAAACCGTTATGTAGAGAAATGGGTACTAGACACCATTCTGTAGCGCTGCGCATTTTTAAATCAGATACTCGATTATTGTATGTATGTGGTTTGTCAAAGTTTTTGAGATGGGCCTGGTCCATCAGATCGAAAAGGCTAACAGAAAATATTTAATCCGTGATTTTACTTTTATGTGAGAGTAGCTTTATTTTTCTACTCTGCGTTTTATCTTTGATGTAATATGTGTACTTTTAAGAAAAATTGTAAGAAGTTGGCACCTTGGTGTTCATGTTGACGTAAAATGGATTTCTTTTATGATGTTAAAGTATTGTTCTACGCTTATGCTTTTAAGATATGTTTTTATCGAATTAAAGCCTTTTTCATACTCATACTCAACTAATTGAAGCAGTCAAGCAAGGGACTTGAAGAAGTAATCAGAAATGCATGTTAACATATAAACAGGTTGTAACAACTACCAAACCGAATTCGATTGATGCAAATTGGTCAGCACCAGTTGAGGCATCAAAAAATAAAGATTCACAGACTTTTTGGCACATATTTGCACATGGCAGCTCTAAACACCTTAGCCCCATAGAACTCTCCAAACAACTGCAACAGTAGGTGGAACACTTCATGGACACGTATGCACAAACCCGTTCTGGGGCAGTCGTAATATTGTCTGATGCACAGGACCTGGCAACCACAATTGATAATGATCCCATCTATTTTACCTTCAATGACACACTCAGGTCCAAATAAAGTCACAGGTGACGTGTTTCATTCAGAACCTACAATATACAAATTCTTCGACAAATAGGATCATGGAAGGAGTGACTCATGGCACGGAATCAAGATAATTCCATTGTTTAAAAAAGGCGATAGAACAGTCACTAACAACTATTGGCACATCCTTTTAATTGATAACCTTCAAAAGGTGTTCTGCCGTCAAATGCTGGTTAAACTACTTGACTGGATTCATGAGAACACCATTCTGACTCCTCTACAGGCCGGATTTCGCTCCAGCATGAGCAAAATTGATCAGACCCTTCGACTCAATCTTATCATCTCTAAACATCTTAGGCTCTCCAAGAAGGACCACATATAAATGGCCTTTGTGGACCTTAGGGCAGCCTTTGGCTTAGTCCCAATACAGCAACTTTGCTCCACCTTTGCAACAATGGGTATTGCTCCTGCGCTGCTAGAAATACTCATCAGATTGCACATCAACAATTTTGCACAAGTTAGGTGGGGGATGGGTTGTGAGTTGACTAATCGCATTTCAGTTAATAGAAGAATGTGCCAGGGATGTGTTCTTGCCCCAAATGTATTCTCCTTGTATATATTCTTAGCGCTTGTGTCCATTACTTCACCAGGCTGGGTGGTTGTGCCATCCCAGTGATGCTTTTTGCAAACAACACCCTTCTAGTATCTTGTACCCTGTCTGGGTTCCAAACTCTACTTATCAAATCTGCCAATTTTTGTGATCATAAAGGCTTAGAAGTGAACACAACAAAAACCAAGATCATGGTATTCAAACCTCACAGATCAAGCTTATGCGGGTTTCTAATGAAGGGGTCGGATCTGCAAATGGTTGACAAATGTGTCTATTTAGGAGTCAGAAGTGACAAAACTAGAAATTGGAAATCTCATATCCACAATTTGAATTAACTTTGCTCCACAGCGCATCAGGGTTAACAAAGAGATATAAGGCAACTACTCCCTCTCTAATTTTAAGCCACATTTTTTATATGTACTAAAACTTTTCCATTTTTATATGTAATTTTTATGAAGTCTGATATGTTTTATGGGCTAGCTCCCGAAATAAACTTAAAAAAATTAATGAACTGCTTACTTGGGCTTCTGGACCTCTCGGTTGCTTTCAATACAGTCAACAACTAAGTTCTGGTTAGCATTCTTAAGGATCGAATGAGTACCAGTGATACAGTCCTGAAATAGTTTAATTCCTCTTTGTCTAATCATTCACAAATAGTTAAAATAGCGAGCTCTGTCTCTAGCAAAATCAACCTAAAAGAAAGGGTTCCACAAGGCTTGATCCTATCCTCAAACTTGTTTAATCCATATCTAGAACCACTTGGAAATATTCTAAGTAACTCTGACATTCTTCAACCTCAACATTTGGATGCTGGCCAGATCTACCTGAAGATTTCCTCCATTAACAACGCCCTCTTTCTCACCACCACTTTGGACAGGTTTCAAATCTGGATGCTTAACCACCACCTAAAACTCAAACTGACAAAAACTGAATTTCTGCCAATCTCACAAAAAAAACAGCCCACCTGGCCTAAATCTCTATCTCCCATGAACTGCAAACTTTCCATTGTGGAGAGTAGCAAATAGCTAGGTTTTACTCTTGACAATCTTCTCAATCTTCAAATCTCGAGAATGGTCAGAAGCGTCCATCATCAGCTGAAACTACTCTGGAGCATCAGGCAGTTCAATCCCTAGCAGGACTATTGTCCAAGCACTGGTACTCTCAAGACTTGACTTGAAACTGACGCCTCTCCCTTCTCCCATAAAACCCTTGAGAGCAGTGCTTAGCACGCATATCTCCTATTATAGCACCCTTCAATGTCTCCCTATCGAAGCAAGGGCCCAATTCAAGACTGCATGCAATGCAAGTACCTCTGGACAACTCTTCACCAGCACTTTTCCAAACTTTTTCCTGAAATTAAAAGGTAAATGACTACATCCTCAAATAGACCACCATCGTCAGTTCCTTTTACCAGCAATGTATCAGGCAGGGTGCAGTCTGGCCTTTCTCCCTGACCCTGACAGTGTGATCCCTGACAACTAGCAAACAAAAGAGACTGGACAAAGTTACACAAATTAAGCAGGTATTGCGACCTGTTTCTGAATCCCATGTTAATCAGAGTTACATATTCTTCTTCTCCACCTTTGATTTTTTAATGTAATTTTGCTACCAGAGTCCTTGTTGTGGTCAGATGGCTTGGCCTTTTAAGTTCCAGTAAAAAAGAATAATCCTTCCACTCACATTGGCAGAGGTTTTAGCTCTGTCTGCTGGCTAAAAACTTCAAGAGAAGTCACATTGGGGCATATGTAGGTAATTTCCATTTTGCGATTCTCAAATAGCTATTTTTGCGAATCTCTAACATTCCTTATTTGCGATTAGCAAATTGCGAATCGCAATTAAGGAATGAGTGTCCCATTCATTCCTATGGGCCAAAAGGCCCATAGGAATGAATGGGGATACATTCTCAAATTGCGATTTTCTGTGAGAAAATCGCAATATGAGAATCGCAAATCTAAGGGTGCCCGGGTGTCAAAGGACACCTGTTGCACCCCTGGAATGTGCCTGAATTTTTTTGTAAAATATTCATTTTTAAAGGGAATCACAAAATACCATCTACTTGAAGTAGGTGGTATTTTGCGAAATTGTGATTCCTTAAATGCTATAAGCAAAATAAGGAATCGCAATTTTTGCGGTTCCTTATTTTTCTAAGTGCCACCTACATACCAAATGGGCGTTTGCGATTCGCAAAAGCCTTCCTACATATGCCCCATTGTGCGTGCTCTAAGACCAACAAAAACACTGAGCTTCCTAATGTTTGTGGCAAAGTTATTTTGTGTTATGAGCAACAGTTGTATTTTTGTATCGTGTGTGATAAAAAAGGTTAATCATGAACAAGCTTGGTATTCACACAGAGCTATTATGACAACACTGATAATGTTCCTTGCCTGGAACAGCAAGTCAGGTAAGGTAATACCTGTTTAAAATCAATACCACAACTGTAATAGTTGAGAAATTAATCAACCACCTTGTCAGACTAGATGTATTGTACTTTTATTAGGAGACATTCATCATCCGGACAGATTACAGCTGTTGGTTAGATATGCAGCTCACATATATACGAAACTTGTGTGAATGCGAACGGTTGTAGCTTGATGGCTGCATGTAGTGCCTTTCATTACTGGCAAATTCCATTTTACTACCTCTAACCATGGATTCTGAACACATTCTTTCTATAGCAAAGATAGGACTGGGTACCACAGGAGGTTTGTCAAAGGATATGGATTCATAGTGACCCCTTTGAATGATTTAAAAGAATGCCTAAGAAAGTTCAGTGGACAGTTAGCTGTCAAAAGGCATGTGATGACCTGAAGCAGGCCATGTGCACTGCTCCAATTCTGCAATGTCCTGACTATTCCAAACTATTCATTGTTCAGACTGATGCATCTGAATTTGGGGTACGGGCTGGGTTATCACAACTGAATGAAGAGGGCCAGGATCAGCCAGTAGCTTTTATTAGCAGAAGGCTGACCCCCAGAGAGAAACGTTGGTCAGCTATGAGGGAAGCCTTTGCTGTGGTTTGGGTTCTGAAGAAGCTGAGGCCTTACTTGTTTGGCACTCACTGAAGTGTTCAGACAGATCATAAGCCCCTTTTATGGCTAAAACAGATGGGTGAAAACCCCAAACTTTTGAAGTGGTCCATTTCCCTACAAGGGATGAACTATACAGTGGATCATGGACCTGGGAGTAACAATGCCAATGCAGATGAACTCTCAAGATATTTCCACTTAGAACATGAAGACTCAACTGGTCAAGGTTAATTTAATGTCCCTATGTTGGTGGGGGGGTTATGTAGGAGAGTAGGATCTGCTTCTTATAGTTACCCCCATTTTTTGCTGATGTATCACTGTTTTCGACTTAGACTGACTGGGATCCTGCTATCCAGAACCACAGTCAAGCTGCTTTCGCCTCTAAATTGATTGCATGTACTTTAGGTACACTCCAGATTGGATACTGGGGTACCCTTATCAGTCCCTAGTATATGGTACACCATGTACCCAGGGCATAGGTAACCCAGATGCCTCCCAGGGGCTGCAGTATGTATTATGCCACCCCTGAGGGACCATTCAAACTGACACCACAGGTCAGCTACTTCCGCCTGTGTAAGTTGGCGCATGCACCCCTTACTTAGATGTAGGTTACCTATATCTATTCTAAATCACTGCATATATAAGCCTATCAGTCACCCCTATAGCAGGCCTTTTCAATCCTGAAGGCAGGGTGCTGGGTGCTGGGTTTTGTGTGAGAGGATGCCCCTGCATGAGCAGAGCCCCTCTGCAGCCTTCAGAATCTATTCCACAGGGTTGTCTGTGATGCAGCCAAACCATATATACTTAAGTGCATTATAACCTCGCGGTAAATGCTAACTTTAAAACAGCTGCTTAGAAACATGTTGTGTTTGGTGTCAAACACCTTGGAATCATACCTCTACACCAGTAACTGGTGTGGGAGGTATGATTCCTCCCTTGTAGAACCACTACTGTGGGGCACCGGTCTACCCGGTACCAGCTTTCTCGACCTGGGTATCACAAAATGGATATTGCCAGCCACAAACACGTGTCTGCCCTCCTGCTGCTGAGCTGAGCTCGAGCAGGGGAAGGCTTGACAATAGGTTTCCTGTCACAGGGAGGTGTGACCACCTCCCAGACAGGATTTAGTGTATTGGAGCTGGGTGGGTGCACTCTGAGAATGCCTGAAAGTCTGCACTGGGGGCACATTTGGTGTGCCTGTGCATAGTCCAGTTCAAATCAGTTGCAGGAGGCATTTGGTCCTGCTCCGGTGTGAAACTAGACAAAGGACATGGGTGTAACCACCCCTCTGTCCTGATCCTCCCATTGGTGGGTCCCCAAAGTTTGTCCAACCCCTTCCTTGGGTATAAAGTAGGAATCCTGACTACAGGACGTTAGATTAAGGAACGGTATATGCATGAGACTCCATCCTTCCCGAGGTCACCCATCCCCATCATGACCTGGGCTTCAAGGGGATGTGTGTCTAAGGGGTGCCGGACTTGTAAGTATCTGTAGAACTGGGACGGGTTAAGTGAATAACTAGTCTGTAGGTCAGCAAAGGAGCGAACATGGTCACTGACCCATACATCTCCAAGCTGCGAGATGCCAATGAGGTCGCAACTCTTAAAACCGTCTAATCCCCCCACTTGCTGTAACCATGTTCCCTGCCAAAGGGATGTCTGCTGGGTCAGTTTGTCCTCCCATCGGTTGTGCTGTAGGAGGTGTGCTAGGCCAGAAGGACTGTACGGGTTACTGTGGGGAGGACCCTGGGAATGGGAGATCCGTACAACATAGCCTGAAATTGGGAGAGGCCCAAGTCTTATAGTTCGGACTTGTAAGCCGGGTCTTACTACCTCCGTTGAACCAATCGTGTATTACCAGGAGGCAGGTTGCAAGATAATACAGGTAGAGGTTTGTTAGGCCCATGCCTCCATCAAAGGGTGGGATCTGGCAGTGCCGGAGTGCCATACACGGCTGTGTACCATTCCAGAGGAATTTTAATATTACACTGTCTATTCCTATGAACCAGGCTCGGGGGATATGGTGCTGAATGTTCTGAATGATGTAAAGGAACCGCGGGAGGATCTTAATTTTGAATAGTGCTATCTTCCTAAGTACTTGAAAGATTGTTGTCTGGTACAAATAGTGGACTGCCAGTCGAAACAATCCCTGGAGAGGTGCAGGGGGACCAAAGTTGACTTGGCTGAGTTCAGACGCAGCCCAGAGACCCTTTCAAAGGAGTGCAATATGTGTAGAAATCGGGGGCCTCATCGGCCGGGTCTGTGAGAAACAGTAAGACGTTGTCCCCATATAAAGCAATCTTGTCTTCATGTGATCCCACCGAATGCCAGCCCAGAACCTGGTTATCAGAGTGGATGAGGTTGGCTAGGGGCTCCATGGCCAGGGCGAAGAGGAGGGGTTGGATGGGGTACCCCTGCCTTGTCCCTCTTCCGATTGGGAAAATGTCGGAGAGCACTCCATTGACCCGCACCCGCGCATATTCCTGTTTTACCAGCCACGACTAGCGAAAGCACCCCCTGTAGTTCTTCATATGTGATCTGACTTTCCATTCCAGCAGACTCAATAGTAGAGAGCGTGTGGAGGTGGAGGTCATCCAAAGCGAGCAGCTCCATCAATGAAAGTTCTGGCTAATGATGGATTAAACCCAGATAATTTGACTGGGGGTGAGTGTTTGATTTGCTCAAGTGCTCCGCCCATCATCCCCTTTGGTGTCGCTTTGTTCGCCCTAAGTTGGCAGGGTATGCCGAGACGTGGGTCCCTTGCTCACTTTGCCACTGGATTCAAGCTAGCCTGGCTGTTGACGGCTGATTAGCCAGAAACCGGTCCCAGGATGCTTGTTTCCAGTCCAGGGAAGACATGGCTTGGCAGTTCGGGCTGGACTGTTCCTCTGATGCACAGGGTCAGACGGATTTGCATATGGCCATGTCTGAACTGGGGTGTTAGAGTGAGCTAAAGAATGATGATGGATTAAACCTAGATCATTTTACTGGGGGTGAGTGTTTGATTTGCTCAAGCGCTCCGTCCATCATCCCCTTTGGTATCGCTTTGTTCGCCGTAAGTTGGCAGGGTATGACCAGACGTGGGTCCCTTGCTCACTTTGCCACTGGATTCAAGTTAGAATGGCTGATGACGGCTGATTAGCCAGAAACCGGTGCCAGAATGCTTGTTTCTGGTCCTGGGAAGACATGGCTTGTCAGTTCGGTCTGGACTGTTCCCCTGAGGCACAGGGTCAGACTGATTTGCATGTGGCCATGTCTGAACTGGGGTGGTGGAGTGAACTAAAGAATGATGATGGATTAAACCCAGATCATTTGACTCAGAGTGGGAGTTTGATTTGCTCAAGCAATCCATCCATCATCCCCTTTGGTATCACTGGATGTGGTTCAGGCACAGATGTTCTCAGATGGGCTTGCCTTTGGTGCGCATTCGGCACCTGTCACCTGACCTTTTTACCTACAACAGTATTATTCTACAATTATTTTCTTCCACAAAAATACATACTTCTTCCCTAGCTTTTTTGCCAGGTCTTCGAGATGAGCAGGGGCCAAGATGAACGACCCTGTGACGATCCGAACAAGGAAGTTCATGACCAACTGTCGTTTGCAATGGAAGAAGATGGTCATTGATGTTCTTCACCCTGGAAAGGCCACAGTCCCAAAGACTGAAATCCGGTAGAGCTAGTCAAAATGTACAAAACCACCCCAGTTGTCGTCTTTGTATATAACTTCAAAACTCACTTTGGTGGTGGCAGGACAACAGGCTTTGGTATGATTTATGACTCTCTCGACTATGCAAAGAAGAATGAGACCAAGCACAGACTTGCCTGGCATGGGCTGTATGGAAAGAAAAAGACGTCCAGGAAACAGAGCAAAGAATGTAAAAATAGAATGAATAAGGTCCAGGGCACAGCAAAGGCAAATGTTGGTGCTGACAAAAAGTGAGGTGAAGTATATTAACGGAAGAATTGAACGTTCTGGTCATCATGCCTGTTGAGATGGTGCCGATGTTTTCATACTTCTTCCCATGGTATTTATTGCAAGGCTTTACATTTCCATACCACATTCTTGTAAAGCCAGACCTATTGGCATTGACAATGCTTGTTTTTACTGTGAGTTACATTATATTACCAAAAGCATTCTCTACAGCATACAAAAAGGAGGGCAATTTCCCATGCCTTGCATGATACCCTTACTGTGTGTCTTTACAAGTTCAAAAACAGGCCTCGTTTCTGTAGAAGAGCCTGTTGGTAGCTCTGAAACGTCTACAGTAGATGCTTTGCAGTGCCTGGAATGGTAACATGTGCAGGTGGATGCTCTATAAATGCGATCCCCAAGTCAAAGAGATCCAGGATTTTAGAAGTAAAACTCTTACACTCATAGTGTTAAAAAATATAGAATCCCATAATGCTTATTTCTAGTTTTGAAAAAAAACGGTAGCACGACATGCTGTTTGCTGTAAGCACAGTTTAATAGTAATAGTGCTCTAATTTTGCCAATTTTCAGAAGGAATTTTATTTTGAGCCATTTGATGTATATTTGGAGCAGCGCTGTAATCATCTAACTGTTCTATTGGCCTCTTTGAGGGGTTTCGGCCAATATGTGTATTGTGTGGTTGCCTATTAGCGATTTCCTAATAGCGATTGCGAATCCGTAGGAATTGCTATTAGGGAAACTCAAGTAAAATACATTCCATTTGCGACCCTCAAATAGCTATTTCACACCTGCCAACTTGAAAAGAGAAAGGGTTGTGGCTTGGGGGGGGGGGGGGGTGATGTACTTTATGTTAAGAACTACCTGAGAGGCCCTCTGCCTCATCACCTGCCCTCATCGAGATCTTTCACTTCGCAAAAAAGTCAAAAACAAAAGTCTTCTGAGGTTGCTGGCAATGTCCTGGGGTGTATATTCTCCCCTTAATCAGGGCCGGACTGGCCATAACGGGCACCGGTCGTTTCCCTGGTGTGCCTCCAGGCTGGGGGCTGGTTCTGGGCCCCTGGGGGTGTTGGTTTTGTTACCGGCCGGATTTGCAGTATAGCTGCAATATCAGCCCCTGTAACAATATTGCCAAAACTGGCCGTAGCAAACTGCTCGGCTGTACCCCCCCCCCCCCCCCGTACCCCCAAACACTCCGCGGGGTCGGAGGAGCACTTTGCCTTGGCCGGTTTTGCTTCCCAGTCCAGCCCTGCCCTTAATGGACAGCAGATGCATGCAGCCTCAAAAGACGCGCTGGAAATCCACTCTTTCAAGTGATTTCTAGCCTGCCTTGCCTGCCACCATGTGATATCGGCTTCTCACCGGGTGATCGTGTGAAGGGAATAACCCATTAACCCAGTCCATTCGGCGCGGGATAATGGGGGCCTCAATCCACTAATTGGGGCCTGGCAATCTCACACCGAATAAAGGACATTGCAAGGTAACATTGGAACAGGGAATTACATGCAAACGTAGGATTTCTGATAGCCTTTTAGACATGCAATTTGCGATTCATGGTCCATTAACGGGAATTTTACTGCTGCCATTTACTAGCTGCATGCGTCAGGCAGGGAAAGGCAGTGTGGGAGTTTCACAGTCTTTGGCTCTTGGTGACAACAGTAGGAGGTGGGATGAAGAACTGCATGGTATGGCAGTGCTGGGGGAAGCATTATCTGCTCCCTTGTGGTGCAGGAGCGGGGTGGACAGGTTGGGTCTTTGCCTCCAGCCTCTGCTCGGAGTCATCCGTGATTTAACAGCAGGGCACAAGTCCTAAAAAAGAAGTGGGGATGCTGACGTCACGGCAGGAAGTGATGTCACGAAAGGTGGCTTGCACCATCAGACTCATTGCCTCCCCTCGCTCACCCGTTAGATGCGATTGCATCAGAGAAGCCAGCGCGTGAGCAGCGTTCTGAATGAGCTGCGATCTCGCCCCAGAAAGGCAAATGAGTGAATGTGTGGCTCCATTTGCTCCAGTTATCGAGCTCCCGGTAAATACAGTGGGGGACGCATTTTAACAGGTTGGGAATTCTAGCAGCTAAGACAAGTGCTTTAAATGGAAATGTAGAAGAGCAGGTACTATCTAGATGGAGTACCTGTTTGCTCCCAAGAAGTGCTGGCACTCTCCCACTACATGTATTGAAACTGTGCTGAGGTACTCTCCATTTTAAATGGAAGAAGTGCAGGTACTCAGTACCGGACAGCACCTACCCATTTAATGCATTGGCTAAGACTGGATTTAAGGGGTCTGGAATCATGCCCCAGTATTGAGGACCTAAGTATTTTCTATTTTGTTCACTGTGTTTACGTGTACATATATTTGATCCACTTAAAAAAATAAAGAATGCTTCACACTCAACATCATTGGTATCAACAGTGTTTCTTGGAATCGCAAATGGTGAAAGCTATATTGAAGAAGCAGAAAGCCGATTTAAGTGATTCAAAGACAGAGTGGAGGCACTAGATCTGCTGTTAAGAAAACATATAATAAAATGTATGTATTGCCCATGGTATGTAAGTACAACAATACTTTTAGAATCTAAAAGTTGACAGGTAACGGATCGTCAAGAGGCCGGTGTGCTGCAAAAGGAGACCGGCATTACCACCACCTGAAATTCAGCCATCCCTTCAAAAGAAACCAGCCAGACAACTGTACTTGAGTTGGAGAAATTTCACCATTCTCTGGCCATATTTATTACACTTCATAAACACAACGTCAAACAAAATGTCCACAGTTGTCTTGATATTGCATAGCATTAGCATTTCCGAACAAATATACATCAAATGAATACCATATTCTCACACTCCATTAGCAGTCATGCTTGACCACCTCACGGCTCCCCGTGGCATCTTTACAAGGCACATTTTCCAATCCACCAAGTTGAGGGAGCTAGGGCCAACTCAACAGCTGACCCCTAAAAAAGAACCATCTATGCCAGAGCAACCCAATGGAGGGACACCCCTGGCACCCAATCAGGAAGATGAAGCTGGGCAACCTGGCCATACCTTGGTCCCCTGGCACAACCATCATTCCCCCTCATTCCTATGAGGGGTATCACGGGGTACCCTCCAGGACCAAGGAGAATGGCTGTAGCAGATGCCTCCAGCCCTTCACCGGTGACCTTGTCACCCCTGCCCCTGGTTATTCAAAATCAACGCTATCTTGAATCCGCCTGCGCTTGGATTTGTGATGTCTAACGTTGTCAACCCATTTGTGGTCAAAATATGACTCCTTAACTGCCTTCCCTATAAGATTCACAAAGCTAAAGGGATGGGTGGGTGGGGATAAAAAAATTCCGGTCCTCAGGCGCACAGGGCGATGTGGAACGGCAGTCCACAGGGGAACGCAGGCAACTGATACTCTCCAGGCCAAGGTCACGCCTTTTAAGCGCTGTCCTGCCGCCCTTGCGAGCCACCCAGGGAACCCTGTCAATAACCCCGCCACTTCCAATCGGGATTGGACGCGGGAGCACCTCGCAAAAATTCAAAAGATGCTACCACCGTTAGACTGCAGCCCCAAACCGGTCAATACTGGCCCCCAATGGTCTTCAGAGCCTGTCAGGTGGGTGATGTGGCCCCTCGTCCAAAGGGTTCAGGTTGACTTAGCCTTGGCAAACTGTGAGAGTAACGTTCACTCTTGTTACCATTATAAAGCACTTGGAGTTAGTATTCACCACTCTTTAAAAGATAAGAATGATATGGTTTTAATGCAGCAACAAAGGGGAAGTACTACAAAAACAAAAAAATGTTGACTCACTTGTTTACATTATTTAAAAACATATTTTAGTTGCCATTGTTACATGGGAATGTTCATTAGTCAGCACAATCATGGACATACATCTGCAACCCCTGGCTTACCCCTTGCCACCCCTGGGACTGCCTTTGCGAACCCTAGCGCCAGAAGAGCCAAGGCCAGCGCAGTACATATAAAATAACAAGCATTTGCAATGCAATAGGTCTCGCATTAATTAGGTTTGAGCTATTGGCATTGCTAAATATTGCAACACCAATTGTAACAAAAGTCTATAAATTGTAGGAGGCCAAAAAAATGTGCATTCATTTTTGTAGCAATTGTGGCATGCTGCGCTTTAGATAAATATGTTTAAAAGTAAAGTGCGCCATACTGCGATTGCTACAATAGTTAATTGTGGATGCGTTAACAATTCATGTGTGCACAGATGGCTGGTGGTGTGTGTGCCTTTAGAAATTGTGCACTGATGGCTGGTGGTGTGTGTGCCTGGTGGAAGTGTGCACTGCCGTCTGGTGGTGTGTGTGCCTGGTGGAAGCGGTCACTGATGGCTGGTGGTGTGTGTGCCTGGTGAAGCGTGTACTGACGTCTGGTGGTGTGTGCCTGGTGAAAGCGTGCACTGACGGCTGGTGGTGTGTGTGTGCCTGGTGAAAGCGTGCACTGATGGTTGGTGGAGTGTGTGCCTGGTGAAAGCGTGCACTGATGTCTGGTGGTGTGTGCCTGGTGGAAGCGTGCACTGACGGCTGGTGGTGTTTGTGCCCGGTGAAAGCGTGCACTGACGGCTGGTGGTGTTTGTGCCCGGTGAAAGCGTGCACTGATGACTGATGGTGTCTGTGCCTGGTGAAAGTGTGCACTGACGGTGTGGTTGTGTGTGTGGTTGTGTGTGTGGTTGTGTGTGTTGTGTTTGTGGTAGTGTGCGTGGTTGTGTGTGTAGTTGTATGGTTGTGTGTGTGTGTGCTTGTGTGTGTGCTTTTTGGTTGTGTGTGTGTGTGGTTGAGTGTGGTTTTGTGTGTGTGGTGGTGTGTGTGGTTGTGGTTGTGTGTTTGTGGTTGTGTGTGTGTGGTTGTGTGTGTGTGGTTGTGTGAGTGTGTGTGTGTGGTTGTGTGTGTGTGTGGTTGTGTATGTGGTTGTGTGTGTTTATGTGTGTGTGGTTGTGTGTGTGTGGTTGTGGTGAGGTTGTGTGTGTGGTTGTGTGTGTTTATGTGTGTGGTTGTGTGTGTGTGGTTGTGTGTGTGTGGTTGTGTGTGTGGTTGTGTGTGTGGTTTTGTGGTTGTGTATAGTTGTGTGTGTGTGTGGTTGTGTGTGTGGTTGTGTAAACGCCCTATGGCATGGTGTAGGAAGGTGGATATCTGACTACATGGTTACCCCCATTTTTTTCTTGGTGTTTTGCTGGTTTTCGACTTAGTTGGCCTGGGACCCTGCTGTTCAGGGCCCCAGTCTATCTGCTTTCCCTATAAAACGGACTCCATGTACTTTAGGTACATACCAGATTGGTTACTGGGTCACCCTTGTGAGCCCCTGTATAGTGTACCATAGGTACCCAGGGCATAGGTGCACCCTAGGCCTACCAGGGGCTGCAGCATGTATTGTGCCACCCCTGGTTTGCCTTCCAAACTGACACCACAGGTCTGTTCACACAGCCTGGGTAAGTTGGTGTAATCACCCCTTACTTAGATATAGTATACCTATATCTATATGTACATATAGACACATATACACCTATAAGTCAGTCCTATGGCAGGCCTTAACAATCCTGGAAGCAGAGTGCTTGTTTTATGTGAGAGGGTGCCCTAGCATGAGCTGAGCCCCTCTGCAGCTTTCGTTACCATCTCCTTATAGCTGTTCTATGATATAGCCATACCATATACTCTTAAGTGCATTATAATCCTCGCCGTTAATGCTAACTTTGGTTTGGCTTTATCAAAACATGTTGTGTTAGGTGTCAAACACTTTCGAATACTACCCCCCCCCTCCCCCGCCAGTTCTGGTGGCGGGGGTAGCATTCCACCCTTCTAGAGGGAGAAGACATGTAGTTACTGGTTTACCCGGTTAAAGTTAAACAGAGCCTCAGCATCACAAAATGGATGCTGCTGCCACAGACACGAGTCTGCCCTCCTACTGCTGGACGAAACTCCGTCAGGGGAGGCCTAGACAATAGGTTTCCTGTCCAAGGAGGTGTAGGCACCTCCCCAGACAGGCTATTGTGTATTGGGGCAGGGAGGGCTGCATTCAGTGAATGCTTTCCAGACACTGCCTGGGGCACACAAGGTGCTTCATGCATTTCCCAGTTCAAACCGGTTGCTGGGGCACTCTGGCCCAGCTCTGGCGCGAAACTTGACAAAGGGAAAGGGGTGTAACCACCCCCTTCCCAGGTCCCCCCATAGGAGGGACCTTAAAGGTAGTCCAGCCCCTAAACTTAGTATAAGTATAGGAACCCAGTCCCTAGGACTTGAGATTACCCTGGACGAAACTCTGAAACATATATCCTGGACCTTCGACATTCCATTTCAACTGGAAGATGGAAGATATCTCCCTTGCGGTCAAGGAGTGATCACCCTGTTCAAACAGGCACCAACAGCAACTTTGCTGGTCTGCATTTTCGAGGCTCCCGCTTGATCCTGAAGAATCTGTGACACAAGACATGGACTTCCAGACATCTCTGACCCCGACCTTCGCTCACAGCAAAGCTGAGACCCGTGACGGACACGAGAGACGTGGGACTGGAACTCCTGGACATCCTGCATTTTGCAAGCTGCACCTACTTCACGAGGTAACTCGAAGTTGTGCATTGGGGTGCTTGAAGCCCCAGACCCAAGCACCATTTCTACTGAAGCTCAGAGGCCCCCACTCCACGAGTGACCCATGGGCCCCACTTTTGCATTTCAGCTTGACGCGTCTTTGCGGTTCCTAGTCCATTGGCTAGTGAGCCCCCCGAAGACTTCCTTTTGAATCTAACTTGCTTTCCTGGTTGCTCCAGGCTTGCTCCAACTTCCCTGCAAAGGAGAAATTCCTCAGACCTTGCTGGTCTGCACCGAAGCCAATCTCAATATTCTGCATGGGTTGCGTTTGCCAAGGCTTGTTGGGTCCAGTCCGGATACCGACACTGCAGTCAACTAGATCTTTTGTAGGATCACCCTGAATCCAGCTCCTGGTTGTCGTCGACACCTCCTGGACCTCGTGGCTGAAGAGACAAAATTCACATCTTCACCTGAAATCAGCCGACATTTGGTGGCCTCTTTCTATCACCGCCTTGGTCAGGTCACTAGCAAGTGACCCAGGCTCTGTCCCTTCTGCTTTCAGGTTCTTCAGATCTTTGATCCACCCTTGGATCCTCCCGGACACTTTTCCTCTGGTCGCCTGCAGCACTTATTTGCAGCTCTCTGTTGAAAACGACAACGAAACCCGACATGAAAAGACACCTATGCACCCGGCTTTCCTGGGTGAGGTAACACGAGTACTCCGGTGCTCCCATGGGTCTTGACTCTCGAAGTGGCTTGGTTTAAAAGGGTTCCATCATAGTCCATCCGGAAGTGTCCTTAAATTGTAAATTTGTAACTTGTTTGTATCCCATAGAAAGTCAATGGTAACCCGCGGCTGTGTTTAGACACTGCACGCGTCTCCAGTGGGCCTCCTACTTCCTAACCCTTTCTTTTTTAGAGTAGCCCCAGCGATTCCACAGGCCCCAGGCCTGCTTTCTAATTCTCACCTGGTTCTTATACCACTATTTTAGTATATGGTTTGTGAGGCCCCTAGGGCATAATGTGTACTGTGCAACTTATCATATGCTAATTGAGTAACTTGTATTGTACTTTTACCTCTGACCTCATAAAGAGTGCAGAGGGGTTGTGTTTAGAATAAATACATATATATTTTATATATACCTTGTGTGGTGTCCTTTCATTTGGTACTCAAGGGATTATAATTGGTAAAAACAACTTGCTTAATACGCTCTCTGAAGTCTTAGCCTGATGACTGATGGTCCATGCTACCACTAGGATAGCTTTCTATAAGGTTGACTTTACAACCACCATCAATAAGGGTTGATTAGACTGGTGCAAGGTGCCCACTAGAACTAGTGGACATCATATGCCAGGCTAACTTCTCACATTGGTGTGCAGTGGATGGGATAAGAGCTTGCATTGTTTTACCAAATAATCTTGAGAATCTCATTTGAAAAATCACATCAAGGCACCTGTAGGTACATATGAATCAAGTCTTATAATACATAAGTTCTACTGAACTTAGCAGTTGTAGGTGGTAAGGGCTTAGCACACCCTGACTACAACTTCTAAAGAGGTTCTAGTAGGAAAACAAATAGTATAGGTAGGTGCACACACTATACCACACTAGTCATGTCTTTAAGAGCAGGAGCTAGTACCTCTCTGCCAGATGTCAGCCAAGTGCAGACATCTAAGTATGACACCTTCACTTTTCAAGAATCGAGAAACTTGTGTGTTGTCAGAAAATTAAGACAAGGACAGAGTCCAACCACCCAGCACCTGATAAATCCTTTAGTGGCAGATGACTTAGAAAAAGCATCAGACCCAGAGGCACAGGGTAGCAGGGAGGAGGGCCTTCCCTCATCAGAAGAAGATCCTAGTGGGAATCCCAACCAGGATGATGATGCTGATGATGAGGATGCAGACCAGGATGAGGTTGATGAACCTAACCTGGGAAACACAGGACTACCTGAGGGTGGAGAGGGCCTAGGAAGGCCTCCCTCTATCCCTCCACATAGGCCTACTGATGTGCCCAGTAGAAACAGATCTCCGTTTCAGATGAATCTGGACATTCTGACTCATCAGTAGGGTCCTCTGCCTCAGCTCAAAGGAGAATGACTTCCCCTCAGAGAAGAGAGCACAAAGCTAGGATGACAGAAGTCAAACTTAGGATCAGGAGGCAAGAAATTACCCTGGCCAAAGAGACCCTAGCTCTTGAAAGAGAGAAAGAATTGTGTGGGCTAGAGCCCACTGGTGGCAGCAATAACCCTAGTGGTAGGGAAAGGTCTTATGACCGTAGAAACCTAAACAAGATTGTCCCTCCCTATCAGATTGGGGATGACATCCACAAGTGGATAACTGCTTTGGAGAGGGCCTGCAAAGTACAGAAGGTACCCAAGGAGCAGTAGGCAGCAATCTTGTGGCTCTCCTTTGCAGACAAAGGTAGAGATAAGCTCATCACTGTCAGAGAAGAGGATGCTGACAACTACACAGTTCTGAAGAGTGCTCCGATAGATGGGTTTGGCTTAACCACTGAGCAGTATAGTTTGCTGTTCAGAGACACACAGAAGATACAGACTAAGGACTGGACTGATTTTGTAGATTGTGCTACTAAGGCTCTGGAGGGGTGGTTACTGGGCAGCAAAGTACAAGTCTTTACAGGATTGTATAATTTGATTATGAGGGAGCAGATCCTTAATTATTGTCAAAACCAGCTTCTACACCAGCACTTGGTGGACTCTGATCTGACCTCACCCCAAGAATTGGGAAAGAAGGCAGAAAAATGGGTCAGAACCAGGGTGAGGCCTAGAGATCAGGGTGGTGACCAGAAGAAAGATTCTACCAAACCACAAGAGAAATGTGGGGATAAATCTAAGGACAAATCCACTACAGGGCCCCAAAAATCCTCTGAGGGGGGTGGGTCCCAAACTCCTTCCTCTTCTGTTAAGAAACCTTATTGCCATGTATGTAAGCAACCTGGCCACTGGAAAACTGACAGCAGTTGCCCAAAAGCCAGCAATAAGGAAAATATTCCTACGAGTAATACTCCAACACCTCCTGTTACTACTAGTAGTAATCCCCCAGGTGGTGGGAGTGCCCCCAAAAATGTGGTTGGGTATTCTTTGGGAACTCAGGTGGACTCTGGCCTAACCAGGTCCCCTACAACAGCAACTCTAGTCTGTGATGGTGGCATGGGGTTTGCCAACTTCACTGCTTGTCCCAATACCTTGGGCAAGTACAGACAGGAGCCCCACATCAATGGTCAGACAGCTGTGGCCTATAGGGACACAGGGGCTAGTATCACCATGGTGACAGAGAAACTAGTGCCCTCAGAACAGCTTTTACCTGGGTTCACATGCCAGGTGACCAATATTGATGGAGTCAGGTCAGATCATGCCATGGCAGAAATACATCTCAGCTGGGGAGCTGTCACTGGCCCAGAGAGAGTGGCAGTGTCTACAAACTTGCCTGTAGATTGTTTAATGGGCAATGATTTTGAGATCTTAGCCTGGGCTGAGTTAGAAAAAGAAACCCATTCCAAAATGGTAGGCCTTCCTGGAAAGGTTGGTAGGGCTGTGATGGCCATAGCCCAAACCCAGACAGATTTTAGTGTTGTGAAGCCTGAAACTATGGATCACTCCACTCAAACAGAGAGCATTGGGGAGGAAGAACAGTTTCCCTCCCACCAGACTTTAGGGGAGGGTCAGCCTCCTCAGGGAACTGGCCCTACCCCTTGTGAAGGAACTGCCCCAGAGGTAGTCAGGCCTGGCCTGGCAGAGCCCCTGATGTCAGTGGACCCTTCCAAGGTGGTACCCAGTCTGGAGCAGGTAACCTGCCCCTCTCTATCCTGCCTCAGTCAGCCCAGGGCTGCAGAGGCCAGGGAGGCCAGGGGACCCCAAAGGGCACCCTGTCAAGAGGAACCCCCCCATCAGCAGATATGGGGCACCCAGTCTAGTAGCCCTAGCTAGGTGAAAATTCCTCAACCCTCTGAGGGATCTCCCTTACCCTTGTGTAGGAACCTCCCCCAGATGGACTCTGTTGGGCACAGGCAAACCTGGGACCCAGTGGCCCCAAACCTAACCTGTCTCTCCAGTGGTCCAACCAAAGGGACCCAGCCTCCAGCTGTAGGCACCAGAGGTTAACCCTGAGAGCAGAGTGTGACTCAGTCATGGAAAGAAAGGCATGCATGGTGGATAGTGATTGGAGGAAGCTGAGCCCAACCTTAGTAGGGCCTTACTTCAGTACTCCAACTCCATCCCAGCACCAGCCTTTTACTTTGCCAAAACACCCCACAGGTAGAGATTCCCTATGGTGGAGACCCTCTGATACCCTTAGGGTGAGGGATTGCTTAGTGGACCATAAGACAGGGGGTAACCATGCTAGTGCAGGTACTTCCTTATATGGCCACTTAGTCAATATAGGCTTACCTGGACAAGGATAGCCTTATCTCCTTGGGTGGGGGGGGGGGGTTGTGTTGCAAGATGGATATCTGACAATATGGTTACCCCAAGTTTGTTGAGCAGAGAGGAGGCATGGGCTCGTCTGGGTAGCCTAAAGATCAGCCTGGCTGCATCATTTAGCACTACCTGGAGTTTGTTAATGAGTTTTTGAGGAAGGCCAAGGTATAGCGCGTTTCCATAGTCCAGTCTGGAAAGAATTGTGGCTTCGACGATCATTTGTAGGGAGGTAGAGGAGAGCAAAGGGGCCAGTTTTCGTAGTTGTCTTAGGAGCCCTGTACAGGTGCCTACCACCGTGGTTATTTGATTGGTCATGGAAAGTTCTTGGTGCAGTTTAATGCCTAGGCTTTTTACGGCGGCGGCGGGGGAGGGGGTGGTGCCCAACTCCTGGGGCCAGGAGCAGCCATTCCAGGGATTGCTTTTTGTGGGAATCACAAGGACTTCAGTTTTCTCTGGATTGATTTTCAGAGAATTTTTGGTCATCCAGTTTATGGTGAATCTGAGAATGTTTTGCGCCGTTTCCTGGGCGCGGGCGGTGTTGTCAATCCGAAACATGAGCTGGGTGTCATCAGCATAGTTAAAGACACGGCAGTCCATGTGGGCCAGGGCTGTTACCAGGGGTTGTAGGTAGATGTTAAAAAGGAGTGGGGATAGAGCGGATCCCTGTGGGACACCACAGGTAAGGGCTCCCCTGTTCGATACCTGTTCCCCCAGCTGAATCTTTTGGGATCTTCCAGTGAGGAAAGAATTGAGCCACTGATGGGCCGAACCTTGAAGACCCAAGGCTGTTAGACAGTCTAGGAGTTGAAGGTGGTTGACCGTATCAAACGCTGCTGATAGGTCTAATAAAATTAGGGCGCTCTGTTGTTTTTTATCAGCCATAATTCTTAGGTCGTCAAGGACTGAGAGCATCACAAGTTTGGTGCTGTTGTGTGCTCTGAACCCTGCTTGTTGCATTTGTAAGAGTTGATGATCCTCCAAGAAAAGTGAGAGTGTTTTAAGACATGTTGTTCAATCACTTTAGCCAGGAAGGGAATTTGGGAGATCGGCCTGCATACAATCTTCCCCTCAGCACAGACACCCTTGCACTCTGGTGCAAGGGTGCCTGCGTCGGTGCTAGGCTGCTAAGGGTAGCGCCAGCGCAGGCGGAAATGCAGGGCTGCACCATATTCTTGTAAATATGGTGCAGCCCTGCGTTTCAGAAGTGGCCGAGTGAGGCGTTAAGCCGGGAAGGCTAACGCCTCACGCCGCCACGTCCCTTGTAAATATCTCCCTGAGTACTCTTCCTAGGAGCTGGATTCAGACCACTGGCTATAGTAATGTGCTCCTCCATTCACCAAACAGATGTTGACAGTACTCCTTTCAAAAATGCAGTGTGTTTTCACTTTTTTCTCAAAAAGTTCTTTGGGTAGTGAATCTCGCCAAACCTTCCACGCATCCCACGAAGTATGGGAGCTTGTTTGGATCTTAGTGCAAAGGGGCTAACTAGATTATTCATTTACTTTGATTAACAACCAAACATTAAAGCTCAAATTAAAATTGCACTTGATGCCGCTTTCAGAGTAACGAGGTGCAGGAATCCACATTTATTTACCACACTTAAACATAAATCGCAGGCACACCTATCTCAGAGCTTTTGCCTGCCTAAACAACTCTGCCAAGTACGTCCATGTCATGTGATAACTTCAGACAGTCATAGATGTGTTTTTTCATATTCAGGCCTCGTTGCTGCCTGTTGTAGCCTCACTTGGCAACCACGAAGAGAAGGAAGAAGGATGGGTGGGCAATTCAATGGTTACTTGCTGGTGACCTTGATCACACTGAGCTCTTCTTCTCTTAGTTTATGTCTTTTTTCCTCTTTCCATTCAAGTGGTGAGAAAGGTCTCCTGTATGTAAGGGGTACTCCTTGAGACAAGAGAGGAATGGTTTGATTGAGTAGAGGAGTACCTGTAAGTAATCCAAACATTTCCATGTCTGTGTGTTAAACCAGTGTATTTTTATGGCAAACTGAGTAAAGCTCAACAATGTGTGTTATCCTGCATGAGTCTCAAAGGTAGCTCAGTAAGTTAAGGTCTCATTATTGCCATCTGCAGTAATCTTCAGGTAAGGAGCCTGACCCAGCAAGGCCAACCCAACATTCCATCCTGAAGCCTTAAATAATTAACAGATATCAGCACATATCACTGCTTAATTTGTGCCGAAGGTCTCTGGTGCTCAGCACAGGTACTTAATTGTCAACACTGACGCTTATGGCAGACTGCCACACGCTGGTGCTGTTTGTGTGATTTGAGATGGCACAGTAACAGTTGTTTATTAATTCAGTGTGATGGTTAGTAGTTGTGCTGGTACTGTCCAAGGCAGCACTACAGAGGCAATGGTAGTGTGAGATGCAGTAGCTTCCTCCTGATGAGGGCACTGGCACTTACTGTTTTACAAATTAAGCACTGATTTTCTGGGCTTATAAATGTGAATTGTGGTTTGAAGTGTAATATAAACTCACAAAACGTTTTAGCATGTGCATTGCTGGCACAATTTCTTTGCTATCACATTCCCTTAGCTCCCTAGTTAACTATGTCCTCTCTGGGCATACCCGTCCCACTTGTTCTTTTTGCTTTTGTCACCCCAAGTGGGACGGGTATGCCCAGACGTGGGCCCCGTGCTCTCAATGCCACTGGAGTCAAGCTATCCTGGCTGATGAGGGCTGAAAGCCCAAAACTGGTCCTAGGATGCTTGTTTCCAGTCCAGGGAGGACCTGGCCTGGCAGTTTGGGCTGGACTGTTCCCATTGGGAGCAGGGTCAAGACTGATTTGCATAGGACTAGGTCCAAACTGGAATGGCTTGGTGAGCAAAAAACGATGGATTTAGGCCCAGATCTCTGTACTGGAGTGAATGTATGACATTGTTCTGCTTTCTGTCGATCGATTGTTCTTTTTGCATTTGTCACCCCGAGTGGGACGGGTATGCCAAGACCTGGGTCCCATGCTCTCCATGCCACTTGCGTCAAGCTATCCTGGCTGATGAGGGCTGAAAGCCCGAAACCGGTCCTAGGATGCTTGTTTCCAGTCCAGGGACGACCTAGCCTGGCAGTTCAGGCTGGACTGTTCCATTTGCACATACTGAGTGGTGCCATACATATACCAGTGTCCGTTATCCAGGATTTCTAATGGCTCCCGATTTTTCATTTTCTTCCTACTCAGTCCTCTCTTTATTCTCACAGATATGCAAGTCGCGGTATAGCATAGTAAGTGCATCTTCTTTTTCGGCGTCTACTTCCCATTTTTGGCACGTTACGGTCTGCAGTTAAATACGGCCAGCTGCTCCGCTATCCCATCAGGGCTCATGGTGGCCCTGGGCAGGGAGCGTAGGAAGGGGGCCCCGGAAGAGGGGGTCCAGGCGGGGCGGAGCGCCGAGGCCAGTAAAGAGAGGGGGGGGGGGTCAGGGTGTTTAGAAGTGGAACAGAGCCAGAGGCAGCCAAATCCCTGCCTGGGGCCGCCACGCAAATATGTATCCATCCTCAGAGGATTATTATATTAAGGATATATATTGGCGTAGTGGCCCCTGGGGTTTGGTGGCCCTGTGCAGGTGCACAGCTTGCACATGCCTAAGGCCGCCCCTGATTTAAAGAAGCCATTCTAAATTTCGTCTCCGTAGCTGACAGGCGTGATACAGAACCCCTCATCAACACGCGGATCTTTGCGTTTAGGGTAAGCTCTGTCTCGAAATTTTGCTTATACCTGTGTCAACCTTGATATCTTTGAATGTCTATGGTTGACTTATACACCACTACTTATTTTATACTTTAGGTGTTGCTATCCTCGATTACCAGATCATCCTATATCTGGTCTCTGCTGCCTATTATCATCTTAACTAATCACACTGAAGTGATTGTCGGCGCTAAGGTAGATAACACTATGCTTATACATTTTATATCGCAGGATATTATTACGATTATAGAGGCTACTGGTATGCTTTTATTGATTCTCTATATTTTTCTCTTTACATTTCCCGTAGCACAGTGATACCATGATATTCATTGGCTAAACATCAGAAAGTTCTGTTTGTTCTTTTCACCAGGATAATCGTTTCTTCTAAAACGCCGTATATTTCGAAGCAAGGTATTTTGCATATCGCATTTGGATATAGATCAGTTCTAATTATGGTGTGCTATACACTGTGACTATGCCACATTACCAGTAGCAATTCTAAGTAGCAGGCCTTTGTTTTAAATAAATTACTATACACATTATTTTTCCTACTTTCAGAACTTAACTGCCCTGATAGCCTGTGTCATTTTATCAACTGATGGTCCTTTTTCTGCAATCATCAGTTCATGGTTTCTTCGAACCCATATTGAAGTAAGTTTAACTTTACCACCCTAATATCATTAATCGCGACAAGCAAGACTGGTAGATATCACCTTTGGACTCTTGGTTACCCTTTTCTGTTTCTTGTTACATCTGGAACACATAGATCGATATTTATTAGTCGTGTATAATTGCGTTTGGGAGTTGTTAACTACATGATTGAACAACTAATAACTATTCTGCTGTGCCCCGGTAGGCGCTTACCATCTTAGGCTCATATGTTGATATATGTATTTTTAGAGCTGTCATCCGATTCTGTGGCAGATAGTCATTCATGCTGAAGCTTTGGACTATTTGTTCATGAGTATTTGTCATCGGAAAGATATACTCACCTGTTGATCAGGTAATATATATGTATATATATATATATATATCTTCTTTTCACTCATATAGATTTGGCATCCTGCACATATATGCCACAGTACTCTGCAGGTGTTTATTATTTTTTTTTTTGCTTATTGTTTAAATTTGGACATTCCCTATACATACCGACCTTTATTGCTCAACTGCGATGAACCTCCAGTGATTGTTACTTTAGCATGATGTTAGGCACAACTATATATGGAGAACCAAAACTAGATCCCATGATAAGTATAAGGTCCAGGGTAAAAACTAATGAGCCTTACTTAGATATTATGATACAATGAACTGTATACTCCATAGGTTGTAACTCATGTCCTCGATCTATAATGTCTTTTGCTTGATAACCAATGTGTACATATATGAATAATACTCTCTATGTATGCTACCTGTGTTCTTGCACCAATATCCTGTATCTATATTTTTATATTTTTATCTTTTCTTCACTGTTGCACTGTATGTATATATATGCAAGGGTGTCTCACTGGAGTCAAAAATGTATTATACACAATATGGTCTTTTTCTTATATGTGTGGTCAAATAGTAAGCTGTTCCAAGTCTCTATGAATATAAAAATATATGTCTCCCAAGACTTCTTTGTAATCATACGTGATATTATGTTTCTATTTTAACTTTCAGTGCAATAAGACGGTGACCTGATGAAGGCGATAACGCCGAAACGCGCGTAGTCTTTTCTACCGCCTTGCCTCCATCAATTTGTCTAAGTTTTGGTTGTACTGCTCTTTATGAATTATTATTTGTTGTATATATAAATTTTCCGAATATTTGATAATATTATGAATCATGCTGTTATCCACACAGAATGGTAAAATCAAAAGAAAATAGTGAAAATATAATTATCAAATAAAAGAATATACGTTTTTTGAATAATTTGGCTATATATTTTTGGTTGTATGCTACAATTTATGTATTGTCATGGGGTGACACATTGAAATGTAATTAGACCTGTTACTGCCTTTGTCAATAATGTGACTGACTCAGCTATATACTTTATCTATACTGTTCCATTTGGGCACAGGGTCAAAACTGATTTGCATAGGGCTGGGTCCAAACTGAAATGGCATGGTGAGCAAAAAAACAATGGATTTAGGCCCAGATCTCTGTACTGGGGTGAATGTATGACATTGTTCTACATTCTGTCCATCAATTGTTCTTTTTGCATTCGTATGATTTCTAGACATTGTTGTGGACTTCTTTGGTGTCTTACAGAGCTCATGTCATAAGTACTTTAAAAAGTAGAATTAGATATGTTAGAAACGGGGATCTCTGGTTGGCTAAGGCTTGCCCCAAAGCCAGGCAGAGACCACCACTCTAGTCAGGGAAAGGGAGTTACACGCCAAAGATAACCCCTGCTCACCCCCTTGGTACCTTGGCACGAGCAGTTAGGCTTATCCCGGTGGCGATGTGTAAAGCATTTGCACAACACACACAGTAACAACATACTAGGCACACCACAAAAGGAACTCCACACAAGGTTATATATAAAAATAGCCTTTGTATTATCATAAAATACATTAGATGGTAAGCATACAACATACACTGTGCCAACTGGCACGGGTAATATTTACAGGGGATTTTTTACACATCAATCAATCAATCAATCAATCATGCCATTTTTATAGCGCACTACTCACCCGGGAGGGTCTCAAGGCGCTTGGGGGGAGGGGTATGCTACTGCTCGAACAGCCAGGTCTTGAGTTGTTTCCTGAAGGCGAGATGGTCCTGGGTCAGCCGAAGGTGGATGGGGAGGGAGTTCCAAGTCTTGGCAGCCAGGTAAGAGGAATGATCTTCCTCCGGCGGTGGCTCTTCGGATGCGTGGTACGGCTGCGAGGGCGAGGCTGGTGGACCGTAGCTGGCGGGTGGGCGTGTAGAAGGTCAGGCGGTCGTTGAGGTACTTGGGGCCCAGGTCGTGGAGAGACTTGTGTGCGTGGGTGAGGAGCCGGAACGTGATCCTCTTGTCGACGGGGAGCCAGTGCAGGTTCCTCAGGTGGCTGGAGATGTCGCTGCATCGGGGGACATCCAGGATGAGTCGGGCGGAGGCGTTCTGGATGCGCTGGAATCTTTTCTGTAGCTTGGCTGTGGTTCCGGCGTAGAGGGCGTTTCCGTAGTCCAGTCGGCTGGTGACGAGTGCCTGGGTGACAGTCTTCCTGGTCTCGGTCGGGATCCAGCGGAAGATCTTGCGAAGCATACGCAGGGTGTTGAAGCACGATGAGGAGACGGCGTTGACTTGTCTGGTCATCGAGAGGGAGGGGTCCAGGATGAAGCCCAGGTTGCGTGCGTGGTCGGTTGGCTTGGGTGCGGTGCCCAGGGCTGGGGGCCACCAGGAGTCATCCCAGGCGGAGGGCGAAGATCCCAGGATGAGGACTTCCGTCTTGTCCGAGTTCAGTTTCAGGCGGCTGTCCTTCATCCACTCGGCGACGTCTTTCATCCCTTCGTGTAGGCAGGTTCTGGCGGTGTCGGGGTCTCTGGTGAGGGAGAGGATCAGCTGGGTGTCGTCAGCGTAAGAGATGATGTTGAGGTTGTGCTGGCGTGCGATGGCTGCGAGAGGTTTCATGTAGATGTTGAAGAGGGTGGGGCTGAGTGAAGATCCTTGCGGGACGCCGCAGATGACTTCGGTGGCCTCGGAGCGAAACGGGGGGAGGCGGACTCTTTGTGTTCTTCCGGTGAGGAACGAGATGATCCACTCCAGTGCCTTCTCTTGGATACCGATGTTGCTGAGGCGCTGGACTAGGGTGCGGTGGCAGACCGTGTCGAACGCAGCGGAGAGGTCCAGGAGGATGAGGGCCACTGTTTCCCCCTTGTCGAGCAGGGTCCGGATGTCGTCGGTGGCTGCGATGAGGGCGGTCTCGGTGCTGTGGTTGGCTCTGAAGCCGGACTGCGAGGGGTCGAGGGATCCGTTCGTCTTGAGGAAGGTGGTCAGCTGTCTGTTGACGATCTTCTCGATGACTTTAGCAGGAAAAGGGAGGAGCGAGATGGGGCGGAAGTTTTTGAGATCGGTGGGGTCCGCTGTAGGTTTCTTCAGGAGGGCGCTGATCTCGGCGTGCTTCCAGCTCTCCGGGAAGGTGGCGGTGTTGAAGGAGGCGTTGATGATGTTCCGGAGTTGGGGTGCGATGGTGGAGTCGGCCTTGTTGAAGACGTGGTGTGGGCAGGGGTCGGTCGGTGATCCGGAGTGGATGGTGTTCATCGTGCGGGCTGTGTCTTCGGTGGTCACCGTGGTCCAGGTGCGAAGGGTGGCGGTGGGGGGCATTGGTTCGACGGTTGGGTGCGTGGGTGGGGCGCCGAAGCTGTTGTGGATGTCGGCGATCTTGCGGTGGAAGAACGAGGCGAGGGAGTCGCAGAGGTCTTGTGACGGAGTGATGTCGTTGGTGCCGGTGCTGGGGTTGGAGAACTCCTTGACGATAGTGAAGAGCTCTTTGCTGTCGTGGGCGTTGTTGTCCAGTCGTTCCTTCAGGGATTTCTTCTTGGTGGTGCGGATGAGCTGGGGGTGCTTGCGGGTAGCGTGTTTGAGGGCGGTCATGTTGTCGGTGGTCCGGTCGAGGAGCCAGGCTTTCTCGAGGGTGCGGCAGGTCTTCTTGGAGTCCTTGAGGTCGTCGGTGAACCAGGATGCCTTCTTGCTTCTGGGTCTGCTGGGAGGGTTCTTTAGTGGCGCGAGGTCGTCGGCGCAGGCGGTCAGCCACTGTGTGAAGTTGCGGGCTGCTTCGTTGGGGTCCGTTGTGTTGACGGGTGGGCTCTGGCTGAGGGAGGTGGTGAGCTGGTCTGCGGTGATCTTGCTCCAATTCCTGTGAGGTACCTGTTGTGGGTGGTGGTGGGTCGTGGATCTTTTGAAGCTGAAGTGGACGCAGCTGTGGTCGGTCCAGTGGAGTCCGGTGGCGTGGCTGAAGGTGATGTACTTGCTGGAAGAGAAGACGGGATCAAGCGTGTGGCCGGCGTAGTGGGTGGGGGTGTTGACCAGTTGCTTGAGTCCGAGGTTGGCGAGGTTTTCCAGCAGGGCGGTGGTGTTGCGGTCCTTGTTGTTCTCCAGGTGGAAGTTGAGGTCCCCGAGGAGGATGTAGTCAGTGGAGGGGAGGGCGTGCGGGCTGATGAAGTCTGTGATGTCTTCGCTGAATTGTGTGCGTGGTCCCGGGGGTCTGTAGACGAGGGTGCCTCTGAGGGTCGTCTTAGGGTCGGTGTGAATCTGGAAGTGGAGATGTTCGGCTGCGGCAAAGGAGTCGTTGGCATCGGTCGTGATGCCGATGGTGTTCCTGTGGACGATGGTGATGCCACCTCCGGTCTGGTTGATGCGGTCCCTCCTGATGATCTTGTACCCGTCCGGGATGGCGATGGCGATGTCGGGTGCAGAGGAGGCGTTCATCCAGGTTTCCGTGAGGAAGGCGACGTCCGGTGATGTAGCGTCGAGGAGGTTCCAGAGTTCCACGGCGTGTCTGTGGACGGAGCGGGTGTTGATCAGGATGCACTTGAGGTGGTTGCTGCTGGTGTTTGTCTTGGCGGGTGCAGGGCAGGTTCGGAGGCAGGTGAACTTGCAGGTGCAGCAGGTGAAGGGTCCGTGGGTGCGTCTCGGGGTGGCTCGGCAGCAGGCGTGGGTCCGGCCGGCATTGAGTGCGTTGAGAGTGGCGGCGGCGTAGGTCAGTCGGGTCGTCTTGCCTCGGCGGGGAGGGCTAGGGGTCCTGGCGCTGGGCGCGGGCCAGGCGCGGACGGGCGCAGACGGGCTTACCTTTGGCGCACCTTCGGCGCTCAATCGGCGCTCCCGCTGCGCGCGTCCGCTGCGCGGTCGCTCTGGGGGCGTCATAAGTAAGGAGCCGGGAGGGAGGAGCAGCTGGGTGGTGGGAGCGGGGCGGCGAATGGAATCACAGGGGGGCGGGGCCGCAGGGAGGCAGCGGCGGGAAATTCCAAGAAGCAGCGGGCAGCGGGAAATTCCCAGGAGCAGCGAGAAATTCCCAGGAGCAGCGGGCAGCGAGCGAAGGAATATGCAGGCAGGAGGCGGCAAAGGCAGGCAGGAGCGGCAGCAGTGAGTGGGGCGACCAAGCCCTGTGGAGGGCTGAGCGGTCACATGACAGGGCCACGTGGGCCACTGTCAGAATTATCACTTGGTAAAAATAGTAAAAGTAAGAATATATCATGAACTTAGAACACAGCCTTTAATCACTGGCAGACACTATAAGGCGAGAACTCTATTCTGCGCCAACCCCATAAGTCTAAATATAGTAGACCATAATTTCCTAAACACAACTTGCATTAGGAAATAAACTTAGTAACATAACCAGCAGTAGGGAATAAATCAAACCTAGACCACAGTAGAGAATCAAAATAAAACATAAGACAGTAGGTAAAACCTATTAATCATAAAAGCACATCTACAAGAATAAATCAAGGTGCATAAAACATACTATAAACAATACATTTCCTAGCACCTATAAAAATCACACCAGGGCCTGGCGCCCTATAAATCTCATAGTCCCCAGGGTCAACTGGCCATCTCTAAGGGGCTCAAATGCCCTCTGTCCAAAGTCAGGGCGCGCTGCCAATGCAGCGACAGTCAGGGGTGTGCACTTGGCGCAAACCTAAACGTTGCAGCTGCCCACTACTTGCTGGGCAGCTGGGAATCTTAAATGAAGGGCCTAAACGTAGCAGCTAGCACTAAGTGCTGCGCAGCTGTGCAGGCAAAGATGGGACGAAGGAGTGCGTCTCACTCCAGGCTTAACACATGTCCCCTAAAAGAAAGAAAGACCTAAACGGTGCAGCTGCCCACTACTTGCTGGGCAGCTGGGAAGTAGGGAAAATGCGGCATGGGCTCCCAGTGTCCCTTCAACCAAATATGGCCAAATGGTAAAGCCATTTAGGCTCTGGACTTAAATATGCCCCCAAACGTTGGAGCCATCTGGCTCTTAAAATAAATATGCCATCACGGTTGCAACGGCCCGCAACTGCGGCGCCGCTGTGAGCCTCAAGTAAAAAATGGACACAGGTAGGCGGGGGCCCCACTCTGGTGATCATGAGACAAAAATCGCGCCCCAACGGTAGAGCGGCTCACCCTCTTGCGAGTCTGCTCAGAAAAGGTGCCCCCCAAAGCAGTAAGTACGGGCAGGAGGGGGCGGGCACCGGCAATCTGCCCCTTTACACTCCCCACCCCTTCGCCAATGAGCCACACTCACCGGGCTCTCCTGCGGTTCCGGTCTCCTTTCCTCTCCGGTCTGGGGCCTCCCGGCAGCCGGCTCAGCCTGCAGGGACTCTCCTCTTCAGTCAGTGCGGCAGTGCGGCACCTGCGGGCTCTCCCTTCACCTCGGGAGCCCCGCCGGACTACCACAGCCCCCCTCTTCCCTGCTGGCGGCACTTCTCCTCACGGCACGGGGCTTCCCTCAACCACACGGGAGCCCCACGTAGAACGCACTCCTCTGGCCCCCTTCTGGCCCGGTTGCAGGCCCCGCCCCTGTCACGGGCAGGAGTGCCTGGCTTCCGGGTCGGCCGTGGGAGGAATCTCTTCATTCCAGGCACCACGAGGGGTAGGCTCCCTGTTTTCTGAAACGAGACAGCAGGGTGGGCACCCTTAATTATAGACAATAAGCGGGGTGGGCACCCGTAGTAAGTAAAAATAAAAACGAAGAAGCAGGGTGGGCACCTGTGCACTGGAAATAATTAAATATGCTGGTGGGCACCCGCAAGGAAGTCAGCCACAGCGGGGAAATCCCTACATCGGGATCCCCTCACAAACGATCGCAGCTCGGCGCTTCCAGGTAGAAACAGGAGCTTCTTTCCCCAGAGCAAAGCAAGGCGCCTCTGTACCAAAGAGATGAAGCAAACAGCTCCCAGCAAGGCAAAGTCTTCCAGCCATCCTAGGCAAGGCAGAGGGGTCCCAAGAAAGAAGTCCTCCAGTCATCCAGGGGCAGGGTAGAGCCCAGGGAGGCAAGCCTTTCCCCGGGTCCCCAGCAGCAGCACGCCCCTGGTAGATTCAAGTCCAAGAACTAGAACATTTACTTGGGGTTACAGCCCCTATATTTATACAGCTAAATCCTTTGTCTCAAAGGTGCAGTCAAGGGGAGAACCAGATAAAAGTGGTTCAGGAGGACTTTGTTTTGCCCAGCTCCTCTCTCCCTTTCACAAGACAGGCCAGGGACATCAGACGCACCACAGGGGGTGGAACCAGCATTGTGGAGGGAAGGCACAGCCCTATTCCGTTCCCAGGTGCAACTCCTCCTTCCCATCTATATGCAGATCTCCCTATTCACCACCGGGCAGACTCAGCCTGGCTCCTGGAGCCAACCACACCAGCCAGCCCCTGTCACTCACAAGCCAGACAGGCAATTCACATCTCACAGCACACAAAATAAATCTGCGCACACTATTGCGCTGCATTTATTCTCATGAGTTCGCACATACCAAACTCACCCATGCACTCCCCACATATCAGCAATTACCATGGATACACATATCCCCCATGCATTCCGATGGGATGGCAGGCCATCTCACAACACTCACTCAGAGTGCGCACGCACTTTACACTGAGCCACAGTGCTAAAGTGCGCAGAGGCCCAAAATCACCACCACCATGCCTGGGGCTAAAGGCAAAATGTTTAGGGGTGAACCTACCAAAAAGGCCCAAGTCCAACATATATATATATAGATTGAGAGAGAGAGAGAGAGAGAGAGGGGGACAGGGCACTGAAGTAGCCCCTTCCTGCCATTGGTTGTCATATTTATTTCAGTTTGCCATTACTTGGATGAGCTGTCCATGAGACCCGTGGCATTTTGGATTAAAAATGAAATTTTCTATTAAAATCAGGGCACAACATGCATATAAAATCCCTCCCTCCTCCACTGACTCCATTCTTGTTTCTCTGTCCTGTGAACAGACACTGCACAGAATTTGGAAAGAGTGCTCACTTTAGCGGTACATATGCTAGAAGTCGCTATGTGGTTTACTTTCTCTCCGCTACCACTGTTGCTCTGGTAGGTGCATACAATTTCTCCCCTGTTCCAGCTCATGTGCTTTAGCTGGGGTGGGGCCAGGCATTGTGGGGGTTATTGTGCCGGGGAGACGCGTCTGGAGGCCGATATTGCCACAATGTGGTACTCCTGGGAGCAGGTATGTTGTTGTAGGTGTGCACCAAGGTATTTTGATACTCTTGCAAGATGAGACATGGATACATGACAATAGTGAGTCGCTGCTTTATGGTGACTCAAGGCTCATTATGGAGGAGCAGCTGGGTACTTCAGCAGCAGGTCTCTCTGCTGCAGAGATGATGACTGTATCCAGAGCAGATTTACAATCCCAGATTGCTGATGCAGTTTCTTCTGCTGTTCCACAGCCTGCTACAATGAATCAGAGATCGATGCCAGATGATGAAGATGAAGGGGAGTCATCTTCAAGAGGGAGATATGTACAAAAAGAACAGATGCAAGATTTGCTTAAACACATGGCGAATGTTGGGGTTTTGAGAGACAGAGATTCTCAGTCTGATGATCTTCCAATTCATAATGTCGTCAATGACACGTATCTAAAAGAGTTGAAAGATTTAGACAAAACCAGTTTTCCACATTTTCTCTCCAAGAGCTATCCTTTAGAAACATTTGGAGATAAATTTCCATAAGTTCCAAAAATGATATGATTCTAGCCAGTATGTCATTGCCTACATCCTTGCCTACATCCTTGGTGTCAGAAGAGGCATAGTTATCAGACAGACAGCCAAGTAGAAGAGTTGTACATAAATCGACAAAACAGGTACGAAGTCTCCACAGTTAGCTCTTCTTGTCAACAACATCCTCTTGTGGGAGTAAGAAATCTTTTGATTTGTGCTATGTGTATTCCAGGAAAAGTTAACAATAGGAAGAAACTTATGAAAGAAGGCCTGCAGTCTCAACTTTTGGGTGGGATGCCCAGGAGTGCAGTATTAGGTATCCTCGCAGAGCAGTGGATGATGTCAAGGTGAAGGGTGGAAACAAGTCACTACAGTGATTGCGATGTAGTCAGACGAGGTATTTGCCCATTAAGAAGGTTTCCCTTTTAAAGTGTGCCAAGGACGGAAGTCTTCTAACGGCGGGAGGGAGTACCAGATTCTTGGAGCGGCTCCAGAGAAGGCCCAATTGTAGGTTTTTTTCTTGCAGAAGCGGGCTGGTTGCAGCAATAGGTCTTTGGCAGATCGGAGTTTCTGACTCCTCCTGATATCACAAGCTTATGGGCGAGAAAAGCAGGGGAATTGGAGTAGAGAAATTTGTGAGTAATGCAGGCCAGTTTTAATTGGATTCTGGCCTCTAGGGGAAGCCAGTTCAGAGTTTTGAGGTGGAGAGAAATGTGGTCAAATTTCTTTGAGCCAGGTAGGAGTCTGGCGGCGGTGTTGAGGCAGGCTTTCAGTGGGGCCAGGGAGTTCTTGGGTAGCCCTGCGAGAGTGGAGCATCCATATTCTAGTCTGGAAATGACTAGAGCCTGGATTGCCGTTTTGAGGTCAGAAACCTCAAGGAAGGGTTTTAAGTTTCTTAGGTAGCTCAGGTGGAACCTGGCCGTACGTTAGTGACACAAGACTTCAGCCATCTGACTCTAGATCTGTTTACATCTGTTTCCTGCACAGAGGGTCCCTGCCTGAAGCTTGGGTGAGGACGCATTGGCCACTGGAGTTCTTATATACATTTCCTCCATATCGCGACCTCAAGAAGGTGCGTCTGAGGATTCAAAGGGAATCGAGGATAGTAACACTGATAGATCTGTCTTGGCCAAGAAGGCCATGAGTCTGCATGTTGAACCGGTAAGAACGCAACCATATCTCCTCCTTCAATTGGAACGAAGTCCAGCTTCAGTCACCAGCCTTGTCATCTACCCAGATATGTCAGATAAAATTGATAGCTTGAAAACTGAAAGGCCTGGCTTGCAACACTCAGGATGTGCAGGAAAGTGGCTTGCACTATCAGAAGAGTAAAAAATGGCTCCACCATTCAGGCTTATGATAAACACTAGAACGAATGTTGTGCTTGGTATGCAATATTTGGTTTCGACCCATTCAAAATTATAGATTTCTTGAGGAAACGTTTCATTAAAGGTTTTTAGCCCTTTCTACCATTTGTTCTTAGTGGGCAGCTGTGGAAGACCGGGGGTCCCTACCTCGTCGGAAGAACGTTGTAGTCGGGGGGGCCACACCCCCACTCCGGGAGGAACAGCGTCCCTTGGTCACCGGACATCCTCTCTTCACCCACAGGATCCGCTAAGCCCCAAGGACCCGGAAACAGAACAGCAGGAAACCGGAAGCGGAACTCCTGTCGACGAACCCGACCCATCCGGAACCGGAAGCACGTCCACTGAGGTCCGCCGGGAACACAGAAAAGACGGCAGGAACGGGGAAACATCGTTCAGCCCAGCGGACTCGTGGCAGGAGACAGCGAACGGCGCGGAACCCCCGACGGAGAGCAGAAGGAAGGAGGAGAGCGGAGAGGAGGCGGAGATCGGAGAAGAGGACGAGGAAGAAGACCTGTGGACGGAGGATTGGTGGCGACCTCCGGAGGTGGCTGGAGAGCGGCCGTAACTCGGATGAGAGTTACGGCGGGGCACGTGAGTACATTCTATCCTTCTCCGTGTCCCTTAGTGTAAATATTGTTATTGCTTGTACCATACTGTATATAGAGCCTCACGAGCACCCTGCACTCGCCTTAGCCTTTAAGAAACGTATCACGAGCACTGTAATTACCTCCCTCGCACTCGTCCCGGACACCTCCCATCGCACTACCCTCCTGCTTGCGGATTGGTCTTGTCCCTACCTACCCTTCCCACCTTCGCCACTTTCTTGACCTGGCCTCTCACTTCCCGGTGACGGTGGTAGTACTCAGCAGTCCTTACTGGACGGGACTAACCCCTGTACTCTCTCTTACTTATCTCCGAGGAGACCCATCAACCGGCCGTACCCTGATGACATCAGCCCCGCAGAGGACCACAACCCGGAGATTCCCACAACAACCACACCCTCCCGGCTGGGTGCTTCTCGGCGGCGCTTCTTCCCTGGAAAACTCTTTGGACCCAGACTTTGTGTACAATATCAAACGAATAAATCCTTGAACATAGCTCATTACATTCGGCCTCCCAGCCTGTTATTCCGGTCCGCCCAGCCCACAGTCTCACAGCAGCAATAAGACCTTGTAGGAAATCAGGATGTGATGTATTGCCTATTCTTTCCTAAATTAGGACACTTTAACGGGGCTTTAGATTGAAAAAGCTTAGAGACTCCAATTCTATTCCATTTTGGGATCTCTTCACTGTTTTAGAAGGGCTACAGCGAAAAACATTTAAGCCTTTAGAAATCTTATTATATCCTGCATATCAGCCAAAGTTGCTTTCCTTTTGGCAATTACTTCTGGAAGTAGGATAGGAAAATGGTCTTTCCTACTCATTTCATATCTGTATGTTCAAAAGTCTTCCCATATTAGGTTACCCTTAGGTCAGACGCTAAACCGAAGCCAAAAATATAAAGCCTCTTTTCCATTCCACCCAAGAGATTATTCTTACAGTTTTCAGACTACAGATAACGTTCAATCAAGCTTAGATGTGAGAAGGGCAGTATGAATCTATCTTAAGATAACTCAAGAATTTAGATCATCTTAGTCTTTGCTTGTTGTATATGGCAACACCAGTAATGGAATGAAACCCTCAACCTCTACTATAAGTAGGTGGATATGTCCAGCAAATTCTCCAGCCTATTTTTCCATGGTTATGGACTTACTGGGGAATGCCGTACCAGGTTAACCAGAGCAGTGACTGCTTCCTGTACAGAAGCTGCTCGTGGTTTACTTCAAGAAATTTGTAGAGCTGCTACATGGGGAAACTCTCACACTTTCTTATTTCATTACAAATTGGGCATGTTTGAAAATGCTACACACTCTCTTAGTTTTTCTGTTAAAAAGTTAGCAATAAGATAATTGTTGTAAATAAATTTTGTTTCATGCAGCATGTAAGTGTGTCTAAGAATTTCTTGCTTTGGTATATCCTCATAGTGTTATAATAAAGAGAAGAACAGACATGGAGGTAATGAGCCCATCACATATTGCGAATCTTCCTTACCCTCAGGGTTGTCCTTCGCAATATAATTAGCACCCTCCCTCACTCCTTTCTTTGGCACAATAAATGGACTTGAAAGGAACGGTGGCAGTGGAGGATCGAGGGATCTACCGCGCATGTTACGTTTTGATTTTAATAGAAACAGTAAAAAGCTTTGCACGCATTCTGCGGGAGGTGGGGCAGCCTCATAGTGTTAGAACTATAACGAGTAGGACTATCCTGAGGGAAATGAAGATTGCAGATAAGTAATAGGTTCAATACTCCATCCAGCAACTTAGTCACAATTGGGGTATTACTGATTAAATCACCAGAGGCAGCACTCAAAGAAGTAATAATTAGAAACAGAGCTCTCAAGTTTTCCAGGGCCATGTGAGTAAGTTGTAGTTTATTTTTTGCTTTGAAATGTGGGAGCTACTTGTGCATGAACATAGGAAATCAGAGAGCTCTGTAAACAAGCACAGCATAACAGAAAACAACACATTGGATTGCATGGACTGCAAAGCACAGAATAGAAGACCTGTTGGTGTTTCAAAGCAGACTGGAAGAGTGTGGGTTGGAGAAAGCACAGGGTTGGAGAGAGCATTGGATGAAGCAACTTAGAGCATGCAACGGCTCAGGATAAGTCCGCACATGATGGAAGACAGCAAAGTTAGAGAGCAAAGAGGGCACAGAAGAACACAGTAAGTGAAAAAATACAGAATGAGTGAATACAGGATAGGAGCAGGCCATGGACAGAGAGAACAGGAGATTAAATTATATTGTTTGATGCTCTAGACATTGGGATGGAAAAGACTTTTACACAGATGATGGAGGATTACATTAAAGGGCAGTCATTAGAGGGCACATAATGTGAAAAGACTTAGTAGAAAATGACAAGATGTGGAAAACATGGAATGAGGAGTGAATGTAATAGGGAAAAACAATGAGTAGAGGGCACAGAATAGGAGAGAGTGCATGATGAGAAAGCACCTGATGGAAGGTCACAGTATTTACAATTTGAAAAGATAGGATGGGAAAACATGGGTGGTGGGTGGGCTTTATCTCAGAATGGAAGAATACCAGGAGGAGTGAGAGTACAGAATGGTAGCAGAGTGGGGCACAACACTGATGAAACAGTTATAAATGGAATACATAAAAATTAAGTGCAACAAATATACGTACTTGGACAAAATATAAAGTAGACAATAAAATACAGATTTTCGAATTAATATTGTGCAAAAAAGCACTACATGGTTTGGTGCACAATAAACATATAGTAAGTGAATACATCATTTTAGGTGAAAAAACGTGTTTGTATCTATTCAGAGAAATGTTGCGAGTGGACAGCATGAGCATCCCTGGTAATCGGAAGAACAGGAAGCCATTTGAAAAAGAGATAATATTGGAAGTGAGAGAGGTACGCATTTAGGTGGGATAATGCATAGCAAAAATAAAAGGTAGGGCTGTGAGAAGGTATAACATTATGAACTATCAATATCTACGGAGGTCTGTTTTTTTTCCAAGCATAAATCTAGACCATTTAATAGTGAGCTAGAGGAAGTAGGATTAAAGTTGTTATGTACGATAGTGTCCGCACTCCTAACATACCAGACCCAGGCTGACCACACCCGTTTCTGATGAGACAGTGTACTGCATATCACTCTGTGGTACTCTGCAAACATGTGGTAATACCATAACGCAGGTGGGAAGAGGAATGTACTGTGCTAAGTGGATCAGGTGAAGAAACACACACATGCTTTTTTAAGGCAGGTTATATAAATAGTAATGGGTCCACGTGAAAGACTTCTCCTTCTCTAAACCAGGCATTACAATAGAAAATGTACCCTACAATTATCCTTTGGTAATTTGTATAAATATCCTTACTCCAAATAGATATGCCGGTTGCTAGTCTACATTTTGAAAGTGCATATATCTTATGATTTTCTTCAGAGGATTGTAAACACAGATAGGTTAATTCTAGAATCTCCTGCTGCACATCTTACATTAAAATTTCTATCAGCCTGTAGAGGTTAGATGTCTGGTGACCTACCTTGTTTAGGTTTTCAGCGTATTGTAGGATGGGGGGGTGGCTTGCATGATCTCACAAAAGCCGTATGTAACCTAACAGGCATATAAAGTTGTCAAGCTGTTCCTTCTCCCCTCCGGAGACATATACTCTACTCCTGTATACTGTACTGTGTATATAAAACTTCTTCTCAATAAAATTCATTTGAAATAAAAAAATAAAAAATTCTATCAGCCTGCAATGGAGAAGTTGTCATAGCTAGCAGCTGGTGACATCGTAGCATTGAAACGGTATTGTGGATTCACTGTAAGGAACAACTCCATGCAGTTATCTCAGTTTACACTTATAAATCGACAAAGATATTGATATAAGGCATTTTTTCACTCTTTCTGTCTCAACATCCTAATAAGGTTGAAAGATCAAGGGGAAGGCAAGCCCGTCTGCGCCCGTCCGCGCGCGTCCGGGACCCGGGGCCACAGACCCTGATTGTATGGTTTCCTATTCTGCTGAGGAACTTGTGGCACTCAGACCAGTCGGTAAGCTCGTCCCGAGACTTCCTTCGTATGTTTTAAAACGCACTTCCCAATTGGGCCTATCAAGAGCCACCGTGGATATAGACCCCTTCATTAAAGGTACATTACCTATAGGTCAGGATACCTCAAGCAAACAGAGGCTAGAGCTCCGCTGTCTCTACCTGAATACTAGGTCTTTGATCAAGCATCAGGTAGACTTATTTCTCCTACTGAGTAATGACCGCCCAGATATATTACTTTTAACGGAGACCTGGTGCACTTCTGATTCACTTCCAGACATACTGGCCTCACTTCCCTCTGACTATTATATCCTTCTGGCAAACCGCCCCTCAGGAAAAATGGGGGGGGGGGGGGGGGTGGCGGCCATTATCCGGAAAAACTATCAATTCAGAGAACTTCCATCGCTATCTCTCCTAGACTCTGAAAACATCGTTATCAAGTTAAATACTGATTGTGGAGCATTAGTACTGATTTTAGTATACCGTCCTCCACAGTATATGGCTACTTTTCCCTCCCTTCTGGCAGAGCAATTGGCTTCCTGTGTTGTCAGCTGTTCTAAGGTTCTCTTAGTAGGGGACCTGAACTATTGGTTTGATAATTTCATCTCGGACCCTCAAGCTGCAGAACTTAATGATTTACTCACGGATCTTAATTTAACACAGCAGATCCATGTCCCTACCCATCAGAAAGGCCATAGCCTAGACCAAATCTGGACACTTAACCTTTCTTTAAAGTCACTTACTTTATGTCCTTGTAGTTGGTCAGATCATTTTTTAATTCAATTCTCTCTTGTTTTAGAGGGGTCGATCAAACCAAGGCCACAAGTTGGCAGACAAATTCGGAAATGGAGGTCGGCGGATTTACCTGCCTTTCTTAATACTCTAACCACCTCCCTTCCCCTTCAGGACACAGATATAGAATCTAGCGATAAGTCGCTTTCACAGTGGCTATGCCTAGCGGCTAATTTACATGCCCCCTTAGTAACTGTCCCTACATCACGTGGGAAGGAAGCTCACAAATGGTTTACTCCAGAACTGAAACAACTAAAACTTAGCATTAGACAGAAAGAAAGGAAATGGAGAGCAAACTACCTATTAGAGGACAAGGAGATTTACTGTCTAGCAAGGAAACAATATCAAAAAACGCTTTTAAAACATAAAACTGATTTTTTCTCTGCAAAAATCTTAAACTCCTCGAATAAATCTAAGCAGATTTTTGAAATTATAAATGACCTCTGCAACGATGATAGGACAACTCTTCCTATCACCCCGACTCAAAAACTGTGTGATATGCTGAATGACTTTTTTCAGGATAAAATCATCAATATTAAACAAAATATCACCAGTTCTCCTATTCTAAGTCCATTAGACGACACATTCCTCAACCCCCAAGCACTGGTCAGCATCCCTCCTATTGACTTAAAAACTCTCTCGGAACTTATGGTCCGGGTGAAATCAGGCTCCCCCGATGACATCTGCCCTCCTCATATTTTTAAAGAAATAGGACTTGCTATTCCGCAAAGTATCCTTTTTTTATTAAATGATTCACTTGCCCAGGGTAAAGTACCCAGCAGTTTTAAACAAGCTCTGTTGATTCCTCTGATAAAAAAAACGGGTTTGGACCCACACGACCCTACCAGTTACAGGCCAATTTCTCTGCTGCCCTACCTGTCCAAAATCTTGGAGGCCCATGTATCCAACTGTGTCTCGAGTTTTATTGAAGCCACTGATTATCTAGAACCGAATCAGGCAGGCTTCCGTCCAGGCCACTCTACCGAGACAGTGATATTAGCGGTCCAGAATACCTTGAGATCCAACGCAGACAGAGACGTCCATCAGGCTCTGGTGCTCCTTGATCTGTCGGCTGCGTTCGACACGGTTGACCATACCATTCTTGTCAACCGTGTCGAGCAAGCCGGCATCAGGGGCACGGCTCTGAGCTGGCTAGAGTCTTTCATTTCAGAACGGACTCAGTCAGTCAGATTAGGGTCATTTACAGCTCCAAAAATTGTTTCCACCTGTGGTGTCCCTCAGGGATCATCTCTTTCCCCACTCCTTTTTAATTTATATTTACGTCCTCTACTGTATTCCCTGAAAAACCATAAAGTCACAATCTTCAATTATGCAGATGACCTGCAATTGGTCTTTGCACTAGACTCCTCTACTGCTGTGGTAGACTTTCAGGACACCATGTCTCATATCCAGAAGTGGATGAACTTAAACTATCTCAAACTCAACCCGGGCAAGACGGAATTAATCCTGCCCGGGAAGAGCGAGATTAGTTGGGGTCCCCACTTCTGGCCACCTAACATGGGTATTCCACCGATTAAGTCCCACACAGTTAAAAGTTTAGGGGTGACCCTCAGTGAGGATCTCTCACTAAAAAATCACATAGGGACGGTAGTTTCAACGTGTTTCTTTCAAATGAGAAAGATAAAGAAAATATCTCAATTTCTAACTCACTCAGCCTTGATTCAGGCAATTGCTGCTTTAATTTTATCACGGATTGATTTCTCCAATAGCCTGTATCTTGGCCTTCCTGTAGGGCAGATGAAGAGACTGCAATATGCCCAAAATCAGGCAGCCAGGCTCATTTTTAAACAACCTAAATGGCAATCTATTAGATCAGGGTTGGAAAAACTCCACTGGTTACCAGTGGCTCAGAGAGCTAGTTTCAAAGCTGGCTGCATCATTTTCAAAGCCTTGCAGGGCAAAGGCCCGAAATTTATTCGGAATTTAGTTTGCAAATACATCCCTCCACGAAACCTTCGATCCGCTCAACAAGAGCTGCTGATAATTCCAGCATACAGGAAAAAGCGTCAGGGCGGCAGTAGCTTCCAATATCTCACCCCTTTCCTATGGAACTCCCTGCCGTTAACCCTGAAACAGAGTGGGGATCTTCTTGATTTTAGGCAGGGATTTAAAACTCTGCTCTTTAGACAAGCTTATTACAACTGAACTAGGATTTGACTTATTCCTGCTTAAGTACCCAAAGCTGTGTTGTGTTCTAAAGATTCAATAGCGCCATGAAGCCTGCGGGCGTACGAGCGCTCTATAAATAAATAATTAACATAACATAACATAACATATAAAAGATGAAGGAGCAAAGGGGGACGTGCACTCACCCACACATAAGGAAGAAGCAGTGAAGGCATTTTTTTCCATATACCTGTAGAACTATATGGGATGCAGATTACCTGGAGGATGTTTGTTTGCTCTCTAACTGAGCCTGCATAGAGAAACAGTGTTCTGCTAGGAAGTACATTAATGACTAAGTGCAGTGATTTGCAAACCATCATGAAAGGTAGACTGAAGCTGCTTGCCATTTCGTCTTAACTGAATAGAAGGAAGAGGATCAGACAAATCTTTCTCTCACCCAGAGAAGTAAATTTCTTCATAGCTGGTGTCATGTTATGTGAGGTGACTCTTTCTACAGTTTCTATGTGTCGAAAATACCATTGTATTGACTAAGAAACTCAATCAATTAATAACTCGATATTTCTAAAGTGCCACTTGTCACCCAAGAGGGTATCAAGGCGCTTGCTGTAGGTCTCATTCGAAGAGTCAGGACTTGAGCGTCTTCCTGAAGTCGGCCAGCAAGATGCAGAGGTGGCGGGGGAGGGTGTTCCAGGTTTTGGCGGCGAGAAATGAGGAATGTCCTCTGGCGCAGCATATACGAGGGATCTGCCTGAGGGTGATGTGTGCTGAGGGGAGGTTCCTGGGGGAACGGTGGTAGTACAGATGGTGATTCAAGTAGGTGATCCTAGGTCGTGGAGGACTTTGTAGGCGTGAGTCAGGAGCTTGAAATGGCATCTCTTCTGGACCGGTAGCCAGTGGAGGTCTTTCAGGTGCTGGATGATGTGGGATCTCTTGGGCAGGTTGAGGATCAGTCCGGCAGCTGCGTTCAGGATCGTCTGGAGTCTTTGCATGAGTTCAGTGGTGGTGCCTGCATAGAGTGCAGTGCCATAGTCCAGTCGACTGGTGTTGAGGGCATGCGTTACCGTCTTCCCGGTGGTGAATGGAGGCACTTTTAGATTTTGTAGAGCATGTAGAGCGTGTGGAAATATGGTGAGGAGACGGCGTTGACCTGACATTTCATGGAGAGTTCGCTGTCTAAGATGCTGCTGAGGTTGCGGGCGTGGTCTTTCTGCATGGGGGTGGGTCCAATGGCCACCAGGAGTCGTTCGAGAGGGTGGTGTGTTTGCCGAAGATGAGAACTTCCATCTTGTCTGTGCTGAGCTTTAGGCAGTTGATTTTCATCCTTGCTGAAACGTTCTTCATGAAGCTGTGGAAGTTACACTTTGTTGAGGTGGAGGGGTAGCGGTATCTTTTAAGCTGGAGTCAGTTCAGCTTTAAATGAAATGGTGAGTGGTTGTCAACTACATGCAATTAACTTAAAAGGCCTATATAGCAGCTCTAAAGTACACAGCTTATGCATAATGTACAGCCATTGTTCTCGTTGAGTTAATGCCATGATTCTCATCAATTGTGTGGTGTTTTAGTACAGTATCATTTTTGTGTGTTTATGTCTTAGAAGGCATAGGCACAAAGAGGATCTTGGCCTCACATCCCCAAGAACACTCACCTCGCACGTAGTACCAACATTAGTGGCTTCTGAAGGTTTCCAATCCATGCAAAAAAAACAGTTGATGGACAGAATGCAGAATAATGTCATACATTCACCCCAGTACAGAGATCTGGGCCTAAATCCATCATGTTTTTGCTCACCATGTCATTCCAATTTGAGCCCAGCCATATGCAAATCAGTCTTGAGTCTGTGCCCCATGGGAACAGTTCAGCCCGAACTGCCAAGCCAGATCCTCCCTGGACTGGAAACAAGTATCCTAGGACCGGTTTCAGGCTTTCAGGCCTCATCAGCCAGGATTGCTTGATTTCAGCGGCATGGTCTAAACTGGGGCGGTGGAGTGAGCTAAAGAATGATGATGGATTAAACCCAGATCTGTTGACTGGGGGTGAGTGTTTGATTTGCTCAAACGCTCTGTCCATCATCCCCTTTGGTATCGGTTTCCAATCCATATCAGCGTCTGAGAGACTAAGACATTCACACTTCTTGTACCTTGTTAACTGACGTTGTTGGTTACTAACAGGGCATAGCTCTTCTAATTTCACGCTAACGGCTTTGTCAGGATGGATAAGAAAAGCGCATTCTCTGACACTTCACTAATAATCTGTTTTGTTCCATGAGACTCATGCCTGTGCCAATTTGCTAGCTACTGATAATTTTCAAGTGGTGCATGAATGTCTGTATCAATTTGGTTTCATAGTTAACACGCATGCTGGTTTTCAGATGAACAAGTTATGGTCTCCGTAACGCTACATATACACCCGTCCAACTGGATGAGTCTAACCCACTCTGAAGCAGACTTGTTGCTCACAAATACCTGCAGCATTGGAAGTAAAACCCCAGTGCTTTACCATGACATAACAATCACTGAAATGTAGATTTCTCCTCATCCGGAGGAAAAGACAATGAATATCACCCTAAAATCGAACGTTCCTAGTGACAGCACATAAGACAGTGTCAACTACTCCTATTGCCATCTCGTTTTATCCATATTGCACTGAATTTTCAAAAACTGAGCAAATACATATATAATATGCTAAAGAGTGCATATTGTCTTCGAAGGCAATCGTCTTTCTTATGTGATCCTCCTGTGGTTTGGGGCATTTTTACTGGCACCTTGAGTAAATATATAGGTTATAAGTGCTAATAAGCGCTGGTATCCTTCTAACACATGAATGTAAATTGACAGCTCGCCTGTATTGGTTAGCGCATGTCTCTGTTCATCAGCCCACCCTTAGGGTATATATTTAGACACATAGGGGACCGAACAGGCCTTTGCTCAACCTCTATGGGTCCTGATGTAGCGTGCTACTCACCGATAAAGCGCTTTGACACCTCATCAGGGGTAGTAAGCGCTATATAAATGCAATTACAATACAATATTACCCTGGCAAGTTCTATACTGCCTTGACATACTAATAAACCATTAACACCCTTTAAAACATAGAATTAAAATCCTCTTATCATGTTTTGGTATCATGCAATATTGATTTAAAATGCAACACATCCGTTACATCTCATGTTTCAATACAACATGGAATATAGTATAATACATACTGTATATTCAGGAGATCCACAAACTACAAGGCACAGATTCCCAAAAGAATAGCTCCTAATAACGTTCCTAAAAATACTTTTCACACATTTTCCAAGAATGGAGGCATTTTAGCTGAGCTAAGGTTGTTCAGGTTGCTTGCCTGCCCCTCCGCCTGGTGGGGAGCTGCACTGGGGAGGGTGCACAGTCTGGCAAGCGTATTTTTATTGCCCGCTCGACTTAATTTCTTGTTTTTCTCTAACAAGCTTCCAGACTTGTACTGCCCGACTGCCCTATAGGCCAGTCCCACCCTCCAGTCACACACACACACACACACCACTCGATATGTATGCATTGACTCGCTGAGGTCACGCACAAGCACGTGTCAATTGAAAATTAAACACTGTTTGTACAGATAGAGTGGATTCAAGGATAAATACATTTCTAATTCCCTTTATCTTTCTGTTATCCATGAACCCTAAGAGAAACAAAAGATTGAAAGTCAACTCTCTGTGATTAAATCATGTGAACTTCCAGCTGCGTAAGCATTTCTGTAGCGCTCTGGGTAAACGGCTTGGCTTAAGCGGCTTACATAGCCATGGTGTCAGGCATTATACAGAAGGGAACAGCTCTTACGCACGGGCGCGAGCCTCCATTCATAAAAGCAGAGTGACCAGTAAACAGGAAGGAGACTGAGCGAAGTCTCCGCCCCGTCACCCTGGAAGCCCTCCTTTGTCGCCTGCATGTGGCGCACTTCTCATTATTGCTGCAGCCTGCTTCTCTTTTTTCTATTGCTTGCTTTCCACAAAGTGCTGCAAGGAGAAGCCCTGGTAAAGCGAGAGGCTGCATCTCATTCATCATTCTGGGTCAGTCCAATGCTTCAGAAGATGCTCTCCCCTTAAGTAAGCATGTAACTTTACATGTGACGAATTTCAAATGACTCTCTGACGCTAACTCTATTCTGTGAAATGTTTTAGCCCCATTGCTAAAGTGACTCTTTCCTGTAATTTTGTTTTACTATTGACATTTGTCGATATTTGGGTTATGACAACATGTGGACCATATATCTTTCTCTCTCGCAACAAATATGAGCTCAGTTCTTGAACACACACTCACTCAATGTGAGGATAATTCTTCCATGTTCATTACATTTTTTAGCATGGTTAAATTATATGTCGCTATCAACAGGTGAGCTAGACTAGAAAGCTATTTTTCCTACCCGAGAATTAATGCGAGTGTCTAATATTTTATGTAACAATAGGGGCGATATCATCAAGCTCAAGGAGCTCAGAAGTCACTTACCTGAGTTACCTACTTGCTGTCAACAGCCGGACCTGCACTTTGAGGAGGTTCTCTAGGATTGATGGGCTTCTGACAGACTGCCGACTCCTGGTGAAGGGGTACGCCATGACTGTTATCACGTCACCAAAGGTACTGTGCCCAATGCCAGGCAACACTACTTCTGTCCCCACGCTTAAGCTACTGTAGCACGCGCTGGAGCATAAAGCGGGCTGCCACCTGTGTGAGATACATTAAGCAGGGGCTCATTAAGACTTTGGGACAACAGCTCAATGTGCCACAAGTGAGTATTGTGCGGGAGGCTTGCAGGCACTCGTCAAGAACTTCATGGACAGAAGCCTAGGGCAGAGGGGGTTTGAACCTGTGAGAGAGTGGCCTCATATATGACCTAGACACTTCAGAATAGGGCAGTGGGCCTTGACGGGAGAGACTTGGGTGAACTTGCCCAAAGCGTTAGACGTGGCTGAGCAAGGGATTGCGTTGATTATTTCACATTAATGTGTAATAAATACTTGTTTTTCCATAACACTCAGTGAATGATTTCTTGGGATTGCTGGGAGGCATGTTGAGTTGTGCATTTATGTCTGCACTGCCACTTTGCTTTCCCTTGATGGCCTTGGACTGCTTGACGCGCGCTGCTACTGAGAGTCCAGTGCTTACAGGATAGCAATTATCCAAGTTGTGCAGAGCTCATAGCAGGCTGTGTCCCAGGACAGCAGGTGTAAAAGGCCCCAATCACCACGATGAGGCCCAATAATCTCTGCTTCCCTCTGGCCCTCTGAAAGGGGTTCTGAGAGCCGCTTTACTTTACACCTTGTATTCTGTTTTTTGTTTGCCTGTAACCTCCCCCATCTTTGCAGATTAGAATTTTTGTTCTGGAATACATTTTTTCTGTATTTCTGAAGGCCTGTATATTCCAATGACCTGCCTGTATTTACAGTAACTTACTGATGTATGAATGTGGCAGTAATATATCAATGGTCAATCTATTGCATTATGACTCTTTGTGGACCTACTGTGTACAGTGTGTTTCTCTTCAAAGCCCAACACCTGCAAGCATGCACAGTAGATCAATATGGAACAAAGAAAATTACTGATTACTTGCCAAAATGATATCAGTCATCGTTAACTTGGACCACAAGAAGTATTCCTGTCAAACTTTCATAAAGTCAGTGCATTTTTTTGCAGTTTATCTAGAGTAAAAAAATATATAAAGAAGAATGGCAGCAATAATCTGCAAATCTAAGTGGTCACCATGTCGTTGGCCACTGGCGACACTGGTGAGGTTTTGAAAAAAGGGGCAATTTGGCAAAGATAGAAAATATTTAAAAATGTTGATCTCCCAAAGGTAGAGGAAGCAATGAAAAGGAACACACAACAAAGGAGTTTTGCACATCCACTGCACAAGCCCCTAGAAAAAATGTCAGTGTAAGTGTTTAGTTTAGTTAAAGGAAAAATATAACCGAGTGTAGCTGGTTTCATTAGAACAAAATAGCAACCCTACTGAACATCTTCTATAGAACTGTTCTCATGAGCCTATCAACTGGCAATCAAAAATAAGCTGCACAATGGATAGCCCCACTAAGGCTTGACAGAAGCAGCATTTTCTTTTAGAAGCCAGCGACAAATCTTTGCAACCTGTCTCTTCGCATATCAAGTCTCAAGTGAAAAAGAAAGTAGGTTCAATCATTCAATTGAAATGTTCAGGTACATTGATGTTAGTACCAGATGGATATTGGTAAGACACATGTTTTTCTGACCAAATGCTTTATGACAATGTATGTTTTTCTTCCTTAAACGACTTAGATCCAAAGCAAGAGAGAGAAAAACATAAAAGAGGAAAGAAGGAGGAAGACAAAGAAGGAAAAACAATGATACAAGAAGAAAGTAGGGATACAAAAAAGCATATGTGAGATAAAGAGGCAGGGAGAGTCTGGTGGTGGCTTAAAGAAGCACGTAGTGCAATCAAGAATACGCAGCCCTGTTGTTTGACACCCCGACCTTCAATAACTCTGGCCACAGGCTTTTGAGCAAAAGTTTGGGCCCCAGCACTTATTATTTTACAAACTAAGCACTGCTTTACCGTAAATGCCTCTTCTTGTTACACTTAATTGCATGCTAACAGTAATTTGCCATTCAGCTGCTGTTGTTTGCCTCCAGCTTAGCCCAGAGTGTCCCAGCTGCATGTGAATCTGGAACCCTAATTATGAAATTGGTCATGCAGGATGCACATATCATGGCTGTGTGTCATAACCTATGCATACCTCGATGACCTGCAGTTTACATAAGTTAAGGGTTGGCACCAAAATTGCTTCCCTCAGAATGGACTGGTCTACAGGGATCACTCCCCACCACATCAATGGGCTGAAAAACTGCATCAGCCCACTTGCTACCTGCCTTTCTAGCAACCTCTCTCTGTGCACTATCCCTAAGATCAAACTTACTCACATGAGAGGTCCCTCTTTTACGTTCCTTGGCCCTAAGGTTTGGAACACTCTGCCAGAACAACTGAGATATTGCACATCGCAACCCCCATTTGAGAGACAACTAAAGATATGGTCGATTTGAATCACAGGAGCTGGGAGAAACTTTATGTGTTGCTAAAAGCACAGGGAAACCTCAAGTGAGTAACTGTTTGTGCTATATATAAGCATGTTAACTAAACATAACATATTGCCCTCATCCACAGTTGCATAATATGAATGCGGTGGTGGTCTGAAGAGACTGTATAAAAGTGGAAGCTGAAAACCCACTTGTTGCTTAGAACTGTCACAAGATCACCACTATTTGAGCTAATGCAACCAGTTCCAGGGATCAAGGTCTGCTGGTCTCCCAGCTGGGAGAGGGACACTGCCCAGGGCACCAGGACCACTTGCCCTGAGCCTGAAGCACCAGCCTTCCTGTCTGCCATGGCAATTGTTCCCTGTGAGGAGGAGCTGGGAGGGAGGAAGTCCCAGTGGGGTTCGAGGAACAATACTACCAGTGAGCAAGATGAGAGGCTGAAGAGCCATCCAAGTATATTTCTCAACTCTCAGAACACCACCCAAATGCTTTGTCAGGGCCTTCGCCCAAGGCACCATGTGAGTTCACGAAGACCCTTTGCTCTACCAGGAGAAGGCGGCTGCCGCCCACCACCCCGAGAGTGAACCATCAAGCTTAAGGAGCTCGGAAGTCACTTACCTGAGTTACCTACTTGCTGTCAACAGCCGGACCTGCACTTTGAGGAGGTTCTCTAGGATTGATGGGCTTCTGACAGACTGCAGACTCCTGGTGAAGGGGTACGCCATGACTGTTATCACGTCACCAAAGGTACTGTGCCCAATGCCAGGCAACACTACTTCTGTCCCCAAGCTTAAGCTACTGTAGCACACGCTGGAGCATAAAATGGGCTGCCACCTGGGTAGGATACATTAAGCAGGGGCTCATTAAGACTTTGGGACAACAGCTCAATGTGCCACAAGTGAGTATTGTGCGGGAGGCTTGCAGGCACTCGTCATGAACTTCATGGACAAAAGCCTAGGGCAGTGGGGGTTTGAACCTGTGAGAGAGTGGCCTCATATATGACCTAGACACTTCAGAATAGGGCAGTAGGCCTTGACGGGAGAGACTTGGGTGAACTTGCCCAAAGCGTTAGACGTGGCTGAGCAAGGGATTGCGTTGATTATTTCACATTAATGTGTAATAAATAATTGTTTTTCCACAACACTCAGTGTATGATTTATTGGGATTGCTGGGAGGCATGTTGAGTTGTGCATTTATGTCTGCACTGCCACTTTGCTTTCCCTTGATGGCCTTGGACTGCTTGACGCGCGCTGCTACTGAGAGTCCAGTGCTTACAGGATAGCAATTATCCAAGTTGTGCAGAGCTCATAGCAGGCTGTGTCCCAGGACAGCAGGTGTAAAAGGCCCCAACCACCACGATGAGGCCCAATAATCTCTGCTTCCCTCTGGCCCTCTGAAAGGGGTTCTGAGAGCCGCTTTACTTTACACCTTGTATTCTGTTTGTTATTTGCCTGTAACCTCCCCCATCTTTGCAGAATAGAATTTCTGTTCTGGAATACATTTTTTTCTGAATTTCTGAAGGCCGGTATATTCCAATGACCTGCTTGTATTTACAGTAACTTACTGATGTATGAATGTGGCAGTAATATATCAATAGTCAATGTATTGCATTATGACTCTTTGTGGACCTACTGTGTACAGTGTGTTTCTCTTCAAAGGCCAACATCTGCAAGCATGCAAAGTAGATCAATATGGAACAAAGAAAATTACTGATTACTTGCCAAAATGATATCAGTCATCGTTAACTTGGACCACAAGAAGTATTCCTGTCAAACTTTCATAAATTCTGTGCATTTTTTGCAGTTTATCTAGAGTAAAAAAAATACATAAAGAAGAATGGCAGCAATAATCTGCAATTCTAAGTGGTCACCATGTAGTTGGCCACTGGCGACACCTGTGAGGTTTTGCAAAAAGGGGCAATTTGGCAAAGATAGAAAAGATTTAAAAATGTTGATCTCCCAAAGGTAGAGGAAGCAATAAAGTGGAACACCACACAAAGTAGTTTTGCACATCCACTGCACAAGCCCCTAGAAAAAATGTCAGTGTAAGTGTTTAGTTTAGTTAAAGGAAAAATACAACCGAGTGTAGCTGGTTTCATTAGAACAAAATAGCAACCCTACTGAACATCTTCTATAGAACTGTAGTGTAGCTCCTATTTTCCCAATAGGCTCTGCGCATTGGAATAATACCTACAGCAGTAAAGGCCTAGACCAGACGTTAACTAGGTCTACTACTGTCGATACTAGACTTAATTTTTGGGTTTGCCAGCGTAGCTCAGAGTTCGCTAGAAACTTTCTCGAATGTTCAAGGAGGAATTAACTTCCCTGATTAGACAAGAAGGGATTTAGTTTCTGACAACCATAGAACATGACAACTTTGCTCTCCCCTAATCAAGAGTCAATCTCGAGAGTCGTGTGAGCACAAGGCAATTATTTTACTCAGTCAGTACGTGCATTCTTAGTCTCATCAGATTGTAGAGAAAAGGAAGAGACGGGCGTGTTCAATACAAAGGTGTTATTTATTGATCAGTCTCTTTTCTCATACATGAGAAATGGATCGATATTATTGCAATACTTATAGTTAAGTAAAGTGCATACATTAAAAGCAATAGTATAAAATAATACTGTAAAAACATTGATATGGTTTCTGAGCCATATGATGTTTAAAATGATTAAAATATATTTACATACACATATACATTTGACTAAACGTACTCAACTGGTGTTTCTAAATACGCCTACCCGTGTACCTGACCTAAGTCTAATGCGTGGGCGGGAATAGAAAGTTACAGTTTAAGTTAAGTTTGTTTTTGCCAAGTGAATAACTAAAGAATTCTCTGTGAGGGGTTATTCAGTTCTGTACCTGGAAGTTAGGATGAATGAGGAATGGTGTCTCTTTCTCTGCTCTCGATATTCCAGGCTGCTTGCGAGGGCTGCCCAGAAACGCCGGTGCTGGGTCTCTCGGCTTGAGATAGCAGCGCGTCTCTCAGCGCGTCAGGAAGGCGGGGCTGCTGCCAGCGGGGTCTGCTTCTGCTCTCGGCTTCGGCAAGTATGGCTGCTCCGTCTTGTCACCACGCGTGTGTTTGCATAGGGCAAGATCGGCAATATTTATACCTTAAAGGTGCCGAGATTGACGTAAGGATGGACATAGATACGTCAATAAAGATGTCATACGACTTGCTCGTTAGCACATTCTTTACTAAAGTTCTCTGTGAAATCAAAACAATGGCCGCACGGATTTTCCAGGTTGTCATAGGTTTGATTTGTTATGAGAACGTCGTATGCCTTATCAGGGGCTGGAGGAATGTCGCTTGTCTAATTAGATCTCAAGCGTTATGACCTAATCAGATAACACGTTCCTGTGCCGTAGTGTGACTGCGTCAGATAACGGTATCTGCATCATGGGGGCTGTTCTTGCCTCATGGGCTGACTGTTAGTTAACTTGATAGTTAGTTTAACCAGAATAGGGTCAGGAATAGGGGGATCGATTCAGAACCTATAGGAATACATGACAGAACTGTTCTTATGAGCCTATCAACTGACAATCAAAGATAAGCTGCACAATGGATAGCCCCACTAAGGCTTGACAGAAGCAGCATTTTCTTTGAGAAGCAGGCAACCTTTACTATTGACTATGATAATAATAAGTGGCCTAGTCACAAACTGCATTTTGTAGTACGTCTCACGTTCTACAAAATGCTCTTCACAAACTCCGGCTCTGCTCCCCCCCTTATCTTTTCAGTGTGGAGGTCTCTGCCATGGGAGAAAAAAATCTCCGCAAATTTATGTTGAAAAAAACCACAATACTTTGGTAATCCCAAAATCCAATTTACATTTAATGCAAAATAAAATAGCTAGTTGCACAGAAAATAATTAAAAGACAATTTTTATTTCAACTGACCAGGATTTTCACTAGAAAAAAAACAGGTGAGGCATCATACCAACGTACATACAAATTAGGACAGTTTATATAAATACAAGTCTATGGAACATATAATCATGTGATATAAACATATCAGTTTTAGCAAAAATTCCACTTCCAGTTGCCAATTCTTGAAATAAGGCTACACTTTGCAGGGAAGTGTAAATGTCCTAGTCTGAATAAAATGGCTTCCTGGCATACTAGAACCATAAAATATAGCAAGCATATTAAAGACTAAGGCTACTTTAAATCAATTAGAAACAACATCCGTGATTGATAATAAATTATATTGCTAACGCACTGTGACATACGGATATTGATATATATAAACTCACAAAGTGAAGATTCCGGTGTCTGTGCCTGGTCCATTGGATTGAAGGAGCACAGAAGGTGTTCAATATATATACATGTATATTGAATAATACTACAGTACAAAGGAATATATGATTAGGTTTTCACACTTACATATACAATTTTTTTGTAAATGTGGAAGGGACAAGAGAGGCTGGCAGGAAAATGGCGAATACTTAATACTAAATGGGAGGTGTTAAGGAAGGTGGGGGTTAGGGAGAGACTTGCAAAACACTTACTCTCACAAGAGGTTGACATTTAATTTTAAACTTTACTAGTTTAGGCTGTTTATCATTTATGGTGTAAAGTTTCTCATCATTTTATACTTACATGTGCCCATGCCCTGAAACAGGAGGTGCAACTGAATTTAGGAGTATAAAGTTACAGCTTGTAACTTTCCCCACATAGGGGTCGATTACGATGTCAGTCGGAAAGGCTCCGAATCGGATTCGGGTTGGCCGAATCCAATTCGGAACCCGTCTTTCCGACTGATTTGGCAAGCTTGCTGAACTGATCGATTACGATGTTTGGAAATCGTTCGGAGTCAGTTTCGAATGGCATTAGGAGGAACCGAGGCGTTCGGAGCAGACTCGTACAAGTCAACGGTCCGTGTTTCCAACCAAGCGATTACGATGTCAGATTCGGACAGCCTTTCTGAATCGGTTGTTCCGACACGGATCGGCTGTCGGAATCTGACTTTGGGGGCCTGTAGAAGGCCCCTCTTCAGCCGGAGCCTTCCGAATGGGGCTTGTGGGGGTACCCAAGGGACCCCTCTTTGCAACCATGCACAGTGTGGCAGGCACCATGGGGTTCCCGCCACAGGGTTCACGATTTTCCCCACCCACCTCTTTCCTCAATGGGAGCCTGTGTATTCGGTCGTCATACAGGCTTCCATTGAAGTCAATGGGAGTACGACCGAATCGTATTCGGAATAATCTTAATCGGTCGGTCGTACTCCCCGAATCCGATTCGGTCGGAAACCATTCCTAGGCAGATTTGGTCGGAATGCTTTCCGAATGACATCTTAATCGACTCCATAGATGGAGATCTCCCTATGGTAAAATATGCAGAAAAGTTTAAAAGATTATTAAAGTTAAAAAAAAACCAGAAACAATATTTGGGTGTTAAATATTAATAATAATTCTATATGTTTATTTTAATTGTAAAATACTATAACTAAGTTACGCCATTAGTAATTACATTTAAAAAATAAACATTTCAAATAAATTAAAGGTAAAATACAATTATTTTTCAAAAGTTTATTTAAACATTTGTCACCCTAATGTAAAAACTATGTATAATGTATTATATATTTAAAGTTATTAAAAGTGATGTAAAGAACAAATTAACAGAAATGTAATTCTTTTTTATAAACATTATTGTTACATTACATTTTAAAGGATTTTAACAAATTTAAAATAAATGAGTAGTTATGATCAGTTTTTTAGATTTTTAAACCTTAAATCAAATGTCATTATAGTTAAAAACATTTTAAATTAATGAATGTATTTTATAGGAAAAGAAAAATATTGATAAAAGTGAAGATTATAAAAGTGGATTTAATTCATTTGGTCAGAATTTCTCAAAAAAAATTAAGATTAAAGAAAGTATAAATGACCACTGCAATGATAACCCCCCTGGGGTTTTATTTTATGTCCTTATTGCAAATGTCTTCTGTGGGAGGGAGTCTCACAAACATCATAGATATACCTTCTGCCCTATTACAAGTACATTATATACAATAGCAATTGTAATAAAGTGGGTGGGATATCTGCTTCTTTTGTAAAACTCTAAATCAGGCCCAAGATTTGTGAGTGTAGTAATGTAAAGCAAAGCTAACGTTTACAAAGTATGCAGAATTGTTTATGTCTCTTGAAAACAGTGTCCGATCTACAGAGTTTGACGGATGGGACACTCCTTCATAAATGTGACTTAAATCTGATCCAGCATACTACAAGTGCCATATGCTTGATGCATGTGTAATATGATGGATATGTGTTCTGCCATGATTGTGAAGGAGTACCCTGTCTGCCAACTCAAAATGAGGCACATATTTTTACCTTTAATTAGTAACATTTTGATTATTATAGTATAGATTTATGTCATGCTTGCTAGGTAGCCTATGCATGCATATATTAGTATACATATGAAAGTCCAAACATGTTTATCTCCAGAGCTATAGGCAGAAATTTAGAAAGGCAATGTTAGCATTGAAAAATTATCAAATAAGTGTTCTGGACAAAGAACCTGGATCTTCTAGTCGGTAATGCCTCTCAGACGACAGACAAACGCTAACAAGAAGTTCTTGAATTTTACATTTTAGGAACTCCAAGGACTATGGAGCGGTTACATTTTAATTTTTTATTTATTCCAGTTTACAGTACCATTTTATGACACATCATGTGTGCTTTCCTGAATATCTGCTGGACCATATAGCTGGCTGTAGTTGCTCCAGGCCACCTGCACAAGAATGCCCAACTCCTCTAGAGTGAACCTGGGGGCTCAGCTGCACTTTCAGACATGATAGTTTTCAATAGACGTTATTGAGCAGCAACAGTGGAGGAGGTCTGAAAAAGATAGCGGTTAACAGGCAAGTGACCTAATGGGTTTAAAAACATATACGCTAACATGACTGATTTTCCGTCAAGGTACGCTTACAAAGCAAACAACGGATTCAGTATTCACGGACCAGTTTAACAAATGTGGGATCGCCGTCGCTGGAAAAAAGATAGGTACAGCCTTGACTTAGTACACCGTTGTCCATGATGGACATGTCAGGAATCTGTCATGTTTGGTCCACCGTCAAAACCCATCATTGTCACCTTTGGGAATGTCTGACAATATGACCGACCAGTAGTACATCATTGGCGGAAGCATCCGTCATTCATGAAGTTGCTTCTGTCAATAACAACTAGAACATCCTCAATACAACCAATAGATTGACACCATCCTCCATTTATTATCTGTCAACTTTGACAGATTTCACCCAAAATTGAGGAAAAATTCAATAAAATGGTAAAATGGAATATGCGTCACTAAATATATTTTTGTTTCTTCCAAAAACATTTATATATTGAATTGTTAAATTTGTAAACTTTATTAATTACAAATATTTAGCAAAGAGTTTTCAAAAATGGTATTAGTGCATGTATGTTGGTAAATTTGAAGATATATATTTTACTTAATATATTAATGTCTGTTGAATACTATATTTTAGACTATGTAACTAACACAATTAAAATTATTCACATTGTTGCCATGTGTCTGCATTTAAATATATGCCCAGGCAATCGTTATGCTGGGTATCAAAGTTCAAACTGCCATCCCAACTATTGTGAAGATTATGGCAGTGTCACGTTCCTTTACTACTGGCTCATTCGAATACAGAGTAAGTGACTCAAATTGCATTTCTCAGCCAATGTTTTTAGCTATTTCATTGTTTGCTTTTCACCTGCCTTGTAAAGCGCTCTGATACTCTCGGGTCCAGTAGCGCTATATAAAACCTTTGAAATAAATAAATAAATAAATAATAAACATCAAGGCCAAGTTCTCTGACTTGGGAGGCATACTATGTGGTAGGTGCCATAGATACAACTCTATTCATTCGGGTCACCTAATGACTGTCAGCAAGTCTGCCACAATAGAAAGCATTTACACTCCATCAATGTGAAGGTGGTTTGCATAGCAGACCAATATATAAATAGTGTCTCTGTAAGATTTCCAGGTTCCACTCATGCCTCTCTGGTGCTACGCAACAGCTGCATTCCATAAGAGAAGGACAGCCTTGTACCGAGAAGGGCCTGGCTTGTTGATAAGTTTCAATATTTATGGTTATGCAAGCTTTTATATGTTATTATGTGCCCATCCAAATATCAGTACACTTACGTTTTCGAATATTTATTTTAGGGGACCCAGGGTATTTGAGTTGTACCCTGCTTTTAGCACCTCCCAGGAATTCAATAGCGCAAGGGGAACTCTGCTTCGTTGAGGTCCATGTGCGAAACAGGGGCCTTGTGAAATGGGCGTTTGGGCTTCTGAATGCCCTGTTCAAGTGCCTGGACAAGACCGGAGGGGCCCTCCTCCACTTTTCTGGCAAGCTCTGCAAGATTTGTTTTTTATGTTGAATGCTTCACAACATTGCCCTTGAGCGAAACATACCATTTATCCATGATGCTGGTGATATGTGCCAGTAAGTTAATAGTTATGAGGATCAAGGCACTGACCTCAGGTGCAAACTAGCTGAAGACACTTTGTCTGATGGAAAACGACTGTAAAGAAAGTGTCTTTTGTTTGACTACCCTTCGGAAATATGCCCATTTACAACGTAACCTACTAATCGACATACTTCCTAGCAGATTGCTGTTTGTTTAAATACAAATATCATGTTGACCTGCATGATGATAAGCTATGTTTAAAAGCAGTTGATGTCTTGAAAAATATTATTATCAACACCAAATGTCAATAGAATACTAGTCTATAGCTTAATATATCTTCTTAATCCTTCCTAGGTCCTGTAATTTTACTATCTTCTGGGTCAGTAGCAAAGCATTAATGGATACTTTGGAGTGTTGCACAGATACTAGATTTGGAGAGATTTGCAGAGCAAACTGCCCTGTTTCTTGACTGGGTGGCCAGATGTGTAGTGTGTCCTGACTGCATAGCTGTAACAGCTGTTGTTGTTACAGGAACCAGGACAGTGGTGACCACAGTTGGTGAGGGTGTGGGGCCACAGTATACTTGTGGGACACTGGTGTAGGTAATGTGGAAAGGACTCTGCTGTTCTTTAGCTTGTGTCATTAGGGAGGGAGCGAGGCCTAGGGCACTGACCACACAAATGTGATGGACCAGCCTGATCTTCAAGTTCATCTTCATCTCCAGGAGTGCTGCTCCCACCGAAGGCTTGGAATCTTGTATCCGTAAACCTAGTGGGCAACACCGTTGAGGCTGATGATTGAGGTCTTGCTGGTTTATCCTTAAAGAACATATAATTAAATGTTGTAACTTTTTGGATGTGATAGTTACTATGTGTATTGTTATGGTGTGCTATTTCACATTTGCCCTTTATTGATGTTTATAAAGTCTGAACAGTTCATCACTAATTTTCATTGCCCAACTGATGGGATTAAGGGGCCTGACTTTATTTTTAAATCGTATACCTAAGACATGTTGAGTGGACTATTGATAGAGAGTGAAGTGAAAGAATTTGGGGGTCCACAGAGCAGGGCTAGTATAATGGTCCACAGCCGTGGGATCTAGAGTTGTTTGGCTCTCCTGTGCCAGGGTCCATCCTATTATTACTTAGAAACACTATGCCAAATAGAACACCTCAAGCACTTGACCGTAGGTATCTGTAAGGGTGATCACTCCCATGCTCTCAGATAGGTTATTGTGAACATACAGCACCCTCAGATTGTAACATACAGACTCGAGTGCTATCCAAGAAATTGAGATTCACAATGAATCTGATTCAGTAAAAAAATTGCGTTCAATTTTAATATTAAAAAGATGCAAAAAACGAAACACACTTTCTTTAGACAACATGCACGTGTGAGGCAAACACAAATAGGATTGCTTGATTCCGTATAATTCAACCCAGCCCTTTTGTAGAGTTGGGTCTACTAGCAATATAGACCATGCAGGTGCAGCACTGGCCCTCAGTTCTTACATATTATCTATGATGCTATTTTTCCTTCAGAATGTCAAACAGTAGGCCATCAGCAGGCAAAGTTGTCCCATCTACTTATCTACTTAAAATCTGTTGTTACCAGGGGTATGTTGTGCCAAAGTAGAGCAAGACTGTAGGGCCATCTCTGTTGACAGAGGCCACCTTGCAGTGCTCTAGAGTAACTTATACATATAACATTCTATTTCCACTACAGTGTAGATGACTGGATGGATGTCTATTGATTTTGGAAATATAACTGAGTAGTCCTTGCCCTTTTAAAGACCCATGCTACCCACAGTTATGGGTGAGGAAAATGTGTGCCACAGTAGTGTATTCCTTAGTGTAACGAGGTAGATCAATGTCACCATGACATAATTTTTGCATTTGTTGAAAAGGTCTTTACGTATCATTGAATAATTCATGTTACTTCAATAGGCAACATTCAAATATAAATCCCAGAATGCAGTGATATGTTGATTCAAAACCCAGAACTGGAACAGTTTTATTCTGGAGATATGGATTCATCTGTTCAGCCGTGTATTACTGGCTGTTTTTGATGTGGCATTACAGTGGCTTCAGAGAGTTATTATGTGGTAGGTGAATATGATAAGAGTGGTCAGAGTTTACAGTGAGATGGGTAACTTGACAGATGTTGCTGTTACATACAACAGGGTGTAGTTTGTGGTCCATATGTATGGTAAAACCTGGGATTTTGTGTGATTTGTTTTTAAATATGAGTTGTGTTAAGGAGAACGGTGTGGCAGAATGAGGAAATGGTAAATTGTAATTAGATAGAGAATGTTGTGAGTCATAAGAGAGATCATGTGGCATACTTGCGTGACTAGATGTTGGGTATGGCCAACACCTTTTCCTCTCAAGGCATGAAGCTGAGGAGCGTAGGAGACCCACCACCAGTTTCCAAGACACCGTGGTGTGCTTTGGAAGGGAAGGAGGGAGAATCTAGTTTGTCTTCTTCCAGATCGCGTAAGCGATATTTTTGAACAAGTTCTGCTGCTGGTGCTTCGTGTTGTAAGTGGTAAATGGTTTGTGGGGTTTGAAGAATGTCTTTTGTAGTGGTAGCTGCAGGTGTTGTTGGTAAATTGATTTTGAGTAAGTGTGTGTTGACAGATGGGTCTTTCAATGTTGACAGATGTGTCTGGCATCGGAAACCCTGTCCACCCCTACTGTCCTCCACTGTGATGGTCCATACAGCCCACTCTAACGATGGACACCTCTAAATATGGTGGATGGATGTCCTCCATACCAAAAGTGGCAGAACACAGAGGACGCAGCGACCAATGGTGGAGGACTGAAGGACAGCCAGGGCACGAGTCGGGGTACCACGCGGGTGGACGGCGTCCCCCCCGCTTATCTTACCGGCTGGACGCTGTCCCCTCTGCTCAAATGCTGAACTTTCAATGATGTCATCACTGGCCCGCACGGCCACCCCTTACTTTTTCAGCTGTTTCATAGGCAAGGAATGCCTCAGCTGAGCAGCCGATCTCATTTGTAAAGCACTGCCCGGGGACCCAGTGGGTTGCAGTGCAATAAATAAACACAGCGGACACGTGTGATTCTAACATCGAACCACGTCCAGCTGTAATATGATGTAATTCGAGCATCCCACAGAATACTTGAAGCAATATAACACTCGCAGCCTTTAAGATATATATATACATAGATAGTAGCTCAAACACACACATAATCGGTACAATATGGGAAAATCGCAGGGGCCCTCTTCAGCAAAAATAACTGCAGTTTCACAGCCCATAAAAACACTATTTGAAATGCTGCAGTGTGCTTATGAACCCAATCTGCAAATGCTGGTGAATATAATAGGTGCAATCTAGGTGACATGATACACGGTCAAACGCTGACAAATTTTCGAGAAACAGTTCCACATACCCAAACGTTTATAGAAGGTGAAGACACCACCTCCTGTTCCACTGGTCCAACAATGAGCTAGTGATAGACGTTGACTACCCTCTCAATAGGAAAGAAACATATCGAATCAGAAATGCACTTAACATTGTTGGACAAAAGTGAATATAATCGGGGTTTTAATAACGGAACTCTCACACACCAACGTGATTATTTGGCTAAAATTGTAAACGCTTCAGGGTGAAAATCAGCAAGTGACTAGAAGAGCCAGCAAAGCACTTGTGTGCCGCATTCTCTTTTTCATTCGCAGCAACACCCATTGCCCTTGCACTGCGAGTTTTATACCAACTGGCCGTTCTATGCGGCCTTGCCTGGGAGTCCTACTGTGCTGAGGCTTAACCCAAAACTACTTTGACATTTGCTGCTGGTTTTACATCTTATGCTATCGTTATTCTGATCATTACCATCTTGTGCACATTCCTTTAAAAAAATACCCATTTTGTAAAAGGATGGAAATGATGTGAGGCTGCCGCATGCTCTCTGAATGAGTTCTTGCAGAAGTAACAGCTGTTATAAAATGCCATGGTGAAAAAAACAAAATAACATTCTTGTGTTCCCATTTAAGCAACAGGTATTCAGCTTCTTACATCTCCTAATCAGATTTAATTATTAAGCTATCGCCCAATTACATCTCCTCCAAAACAGATTTAGAAATAATTGAAATTGGGATATAAAGGGTAATTCCCACTCATAGGTGGCTCCTATTCGGAGGCACACTACCTAGTCATAGTATATTCAACGGTACAACGGGCTGTCACAAAACATGATTTAGAGTTGATAGTAGTGAATGTTAATTTTGAAGTAGCTAAGCTGATTTTGTCTGATAATGCAGTTTCCACTCTGGTCCTACAGCTATGGAGCATCCCCATTGGCCAATGTAACATATATTAACTTCCTCCCTATTCCAGTCGATACCTCCCCCTCGGCTCAGGATTAGTCCAGGGGTACCGACGGACAGGTGAGGAAGCGACGCAAGCCAAGCTCATTCAGCGCTCTAAAGCGAAGCGGTTTCCTACTTTATACTTAGGAGAGCGCTAATTTTCCAGCTTTACACAGCGAAGCGTTTTTATTCTTAGGAGAGCGCTCTGGATATCAACATACAGGCTGTTGGATTACAATTATAAAGCGGAGTTTGATGAGCTCCTTATGTATTATTGTTACTAAATGAACTAGGTTCGCTACCAGCTAGCCTTGAAGAGCCTTTTTACTGCTCTTATATTGATATACTGTTAGAATCAGAGATCTGTTACTAACTGTGTCTCACTCTCACGCCAGCCCTTGCATTTGCTGTCTGTCATGTACTCAGAAACAATGCCTAGGTTTTTGGCACTTTGTGCCAGTGAATCATTAGTATGGATGTGATCTAACCAGACACCCACTATTCTATTTCACAAATTAGAGCGGGCCTCCAACCCTGAGCAGTGGCCAGGAAGAGGCGAGGCTTTCTCCCAAGCATTTTTGGGTGAGTAAAAATAAAAAACATATCTCTATCGTTTTGGAGAATGACCTATTGGCATAAAGAAATATATGGCGCAAAAACAGTTAAAATGTGTGTCTGTGTTCTACCTATTTGTTGTTGTGTATCTCCCTTTTTAGGAAAGAATCCTAAATACTTTATGAAACAGACATCCCCCGTCTGGAAAATCCATTGTACGGTAGGATGTTTTGTATCATTAATTTGTGTTAATTTTTGCTTTTTTCACTAAGCTTAGGTCAAGCTTTATTGCAGTAGTGTTCAAGAGGTCCTGACGAAAGCCGGGTAGGCTTAAACTTTCCTACAAAGGCTGAAACATGTTGACCAAATACCATCCTTAACAGACAGTTATTATTTCAAACTGTCTCACACTCATTTTAATCTTGACACCATGATTTTCCCTAATAAACTTTTCCTTAAATCATGGTAGCCAATTTTACATCTCACTTTTTGATTCTTTTCTCACTGCAATTTAATATCCCACACCATCTCAAACTGATTTGATTTTTGGTACGATCCATCACTGGTGGTTCCTTGGGTTTGGAGAAGCACATAATTCCAACAGGTGTGTGGCTCCTTAACCGGACCATCTTTGGTTCTATCCCAGATGATAAAGCTCTGCAATATGGGTGGGCTGATGGGATTCATTTCCTTTTTGTTGTACACACCTTCCAGGTAGACACAGAGTCCGTCACATTTTTTTTTTCTTTGTCCCCATTAGTTGTACAGACCATTGACAGTCCTTTTTGTATTGTTATGATGCGTGCATGCCCAATGGCCGTGCAGCGACTCAACAATTCTTCTGGGCCGCGACCGGCCTTGCGACACACTTCCCAGTGATGCAGCGGCATCTGAGGCGACGTCGATCCTCTTCTCCGGCAATGCGAGGCGCTTCGGCGATGCGATGCGACAGCTGCCGCAGCGACACCCTTCTTCAGTGATGCAATGACAGCGGCTGCGGTGGCGCGCACGCCTCCTGATGATGCGACGGCACCACTCTTTTCCGGCGATGCGATGCGACAGCTGCAGCGGTGACACCCTTCTTCAGTGATGCGACAACAGCGGCTGTGGCGGCTATACGCTTCTTCGTGAGTCTGGCTTCTTGCGACACGCAGTCCCTCAGAAAGACCAGCACAACTGCAGGCACTTCCAAAGAACTTTTGAGGAGCTGGTGGGTGAAGTCTCTTGTCCCTGAGACTTCAGCAGGAGGCAAGCTCTATCTCAAGCCCCTGGAGATCCTTCACAAGTTGAATAAAAGTAGCACACAGTCTTTTCTCCTTTCTTTGGTAGTCAGTCAACCACTTCAGGCCAATCCCCAAGACCGCACTCAGCTTAGGGACAGTTTATTCCTCAGTTCCTCTTGTTCCTCTCCTCAGAAAAGATTTCTCCTTGTTTCCCAAAAGTGATCTAAAGTTCTGAGGCTTGGGTCTCCTCTTTTATATTCATTTTCCCTTTGTTCTCTGAAGGCAGAGAGGCATTTGCCTAGCCCAAACCAGTTCTGGTCAGTCCTGGAGCACTTTGTTTACAAGACTCCATCTTTCCTTTCACAGTTTAGGCCAGGGACATCAGACGCACCACAGGAGGTGGAGCCAGCATTGTGGAGGGAAGGCACAGCCCCATTCAGGTCCCACGTGCAACTCCTCCCACCCATCTACATGCAGATCTCTCTATTCAGCCCTATGCTGACTCACCCTGTATCCTGGAATCCCCAAGCCCCTGTCACTCAAACTCCAGACAATGAATACACAACCTAGCAGAGGCAGGCATGGATTGTTAGACAAGAAAATATCTACTTTCTAAAAGTGGTATTTTGAAACACAGAATGTTAAAACCAACTTCACTAAAAGATGTATTTTATAATTCTGAGTTCAGGCATACTATACTCGAATTTCTACCTAGTTCCCTGGGTCAGTTATGATTATATGATGTAATATTCAAACTGCCCATTCTTGCCTATGGGGAACAGGTAGCCTTGCAATAGTGAAAAATTAAAATGGCTGTAATTCACTACTAGGACATGCCACACACACCAGGGCATGTCCTACCTTTTACCTACAATGCACTCTGCCCTTGGCCTACCATAGGGGTGACTAATATGCAGAAAAGGGCAGGTTTAGGGACTGGCAAGTGGGTACACTTGCCAAGTCAGCATGGCAGTACCAAACTGCACACAGGCTGTGCAATGGCAGACCTGAGACACACATTTACAGGCTGCTTCTGTGGGTGGCACAACCAGTGCTGCTAGTCCACCAGCAGCATTTGGTTTACAAGCCCTGGGCACACTCAGTGAACTGTACCAGGGTCTGACAAGTAAACCAAACCAACCAATCATGGAATCACTAATCCATACATCAATTTACCTTAGGGAGCACTTGCACTGTGGCACTGAATAGCAGTGGCACAATGCCCAAAGCATCTATATCAAGCAAAACCACATGAGGCACAGCAAAAAATGGAAGGGAGACCCACGCCGTCAGTGCCAGGACTAACACTAGCATGTAGTTTTCTTTGTTTTTTTACAACGCGCAAAGTCTGCTTTTGTTCATGGTGCCATGTTTTAGTATGCCTCGCTTACAGTATTTAATGTCTTTACTAATGTAGTTGAACACCAAACTTCATCCACATTTGGGCTGTTAATTCCTCTATAGCGGGACCTTAAGTCACAGGCTTAAGCACTGAGCAGCTTCAATTGTTAAATCTTGCAATACGTGCAAATAATAGATCTGCTGCACATGTGATCTCACTTCCTGTTGTGATGTCACTTCCGGTTGTGATGTCACTACCTGTTGTGATGTCACTTCCTGTCTTGATGTCACTTCCTATCACACCACCTAACTTGGAGAGTCCCCCCACTTCTTTTTTTAGGAGTTGTGCCCTGAGGACAGCCAAAGGTCCTTCCTCCATCATAACAAACAGCAGTCTCTCAGGCCAAACCCTAAATATGACAGGGAGTTAACCACCAGCCTGACAGAGGAGCAAAGGTCCGTCTGCAAAACTCTGAATCAGGTGTAACTTCCTTAGTCTGTGCGCTCAAGCAGGAAGCAGTGAATTACACTCCAAGGGTCACCTTTAAGATTGCAACATAGGTGACAAATTCACACTGTTTTCTCAACCTTGGGTAAGAGCTGTACCATCGCCGTGAAGCAGAAATAATGATTAAGCACTAAAGAAGCAAGAAAGGGTTTAGAATTTACACACGAAGAAGTTTAAATTTAGACTGAATCGTATGCCTCTGAACTATGTTAAAATCCAGTGCATTCTCTCAAACAGCATCGCGAACTGTGGTAGCTACACACTTTGAAGGTGAATATTTGAGAATTACGAAAGGTACTGTAAGAAGAGGAGTGGAGTGGTTTCTCAGAAAGAAATAGAGAGAAAGAAGGAGAGTTATAGAAAGAGAAGGCGGCATAGAAAGACGTGAAAAGAAGAGAGAGAGGGCGTGAAAGTGATGTGTGGGTGCGAGAAAGAGAGACAGCGTGAGTCGAAGATAGGGAGAGCATTACAAGTGCATTCATCTTGGTAAAAAGAAAGATGGTGACCTCACACATATAATTAGTTAGGTAGTTGCTGATTTCGGTAATTACAACAAATAGGTTTTCAAACTGAGAACTGAGAAAATGTGAATGACGTGGTATCAGACACAGTTTTCACTACACAAACAAGCTAAACAGTCAAGAAAATGTGCACACAGGTTTTGCATACAAGCAAGCACATACTTGAAGCAGCCTTCAAATAGCACAAACAATATTGGTGGTGTGGGGGGGGAGGGGTGCGCTGACTGAGAGATGACAGTCAGATGGTTATAAACACTGTGCACTGTACAAATTATCAATTAGGCTGTGGTTGGCAAGTTCTCCCAGCAGTTTCTCCGGAAAAGAACATGTACAATCTCAAATAACAGCATATATATATAGGTTTACTCAATTGCTCAGGGCTCTAAAGACCTGTGTCTCTAATGATTGTTAGATGAGCCAGAAATATGTTTAAAAAAACAGATTAGAGGGGGCGTGGCCAAGATGGCGGTGTGAGCGGACGCTTCCTCCCGTGGCTCCCCCGTCCCGGCTCAGCTCGAGCCCCGGTTCCTGCGCTTCTCTCCCCCCGCGGCTGCTTTGCGGGCGAGGGGACTGTGCCGGAGTTCCTGGGGCACATTTTGAAGCCACTTTGACTCCTGTCGCCCCGGAGGAAGTGCCCTAAAGTTTGCTCGCAGATCGCTCCACGGAGAAGGGCTTGGGCCGCGGAGAGGAGCCTGGGGGCGGAGCGTGTTGCGGCGCTGTCCGGGCGCCTCGGCTGGGCCGAGTGCGGAGTGCTGGTGCTCCCGAGGGACCGGACCCGAAGTGCTTTGCTGAGTGCGGGACCCTCTGGCCGGAGCCTACGTGACCGGAATCGCCGATGGGCAGCAGACCCTGGACCCTCGCTGGTGCTCTGATTCTTCGCCACTGGTGCCGGTGAGCGAAGCGACGTTGATCCCGGACCTGGAGGCGGGGAACGGAGGCGTTTCAGCGGCGGCCGATCTGGGCGCGCCCGCCGGTGCGACTGTGGGGCACCTGCTCTGTACTTTCCTGGCCCATTGCAGCCCGGCGGTCTACGGCGGTCTTGTCGGCCTGGGCCGCCCTCCCGGGTCCCGCTCTCCCGCCATCCTGTCACCGAGGAGCTGGAACTGGCGACCCACCCGGCGCCCTTGCTGACCGAGTGCCTCCTTTCGCCCTGGCTTTCGCTCCGACTTCCCTGAGAGTGACCTACTAAGGGGCCCTGACTTTGGCCCTGCTTACCGCTCTGGTCGGTGCGGTGATCGTCTCGCCCTGGACTGTGCCGCCATTTTGTCATCTGTGACGCATCACCCTTGTCCCTGGCGGGGCCTTCATATTTGGTGCCCACGAGCGACTGGACGCATCTGCAGCGGCCAGCCCTGAGCTTCGCCCATTGAGGAGGCCGGGATGTCTGGGAGAGGGGGCGCAAAAAAGGGGGACCGCACCCTGCCAGACATGCTCAGCAGGGCCCAGCAGCAGCGGGACAGGACGCAACCATCCCCGGGGCCCTCTCGGGCCTCGGCAGACGCCACTGGAGGCGAGCCACCGGTCACGAGGTCCTTCATGGAGGGCCTATTCAGCTCCCTCAGGGAGGACTTCCAGACGCTCAAGAGCGAGGTAGCCAGCGAGGTCCGAGAGGTGCGCAGAGAGGTCGAGGGCCTTGGCGAACGTGTTGACACGGTGGAAACGGCAGCCCAGCGCCGCGATGAGGAGATAGTCCATCTCCAGCAGGATGTACTCCGCCTACGGGAGCAATGCGTCAAGCTCCAGGCCCACTCTGAGGACCTTGAGAACAGGTCCAGGCGGAACAATATCCGGGTGCGGGGTGTTTCATCCACAGATGAGGGATCGGACCTGGTGGCCTATCTGCAGGACCTGTTCCGGGAGATTTTGGGAGAGGACACGGACTTTCCGATTCGCATAGACAGAGCGCACAGAGTGGGCCGCCAGCGCCAGTCGTCGGCACCCCCCCCTGATATTCTGGCGTTCCTGCCGGACTTCCCTTTGAAGGAGCGCATTATGACAGAAGCCCGCAGGAAGCAGCCTTTAACCTTCAGAGAGCGGCCCGTGGCGCTCTACCAGGACCTGTCCGCCATTACGCTGCAGAAGCGTAGGTCCTTCCGGATCGCTACAGACTTTCTGCGGGAACGTGAGACGCCCTACTCTTGGGGTCACCCCTTCCGTCTAATCTTCCGATGGAATGGAGTGTTACACCAGCTGCGCTCCCTCCAAGACATCTGCGGGGTGTTGGGACTCACAGCCACGGAGGAGGACGGAGCAACGCCCGCATGGAGACGTCCCGAGAGACGGGGCCGGCGAAGATCGAGGAGACGACAATCGCCGGCGACTGCGAGTCGCCCTGATTCCCCTACCGTCAGAGCGGAGATGGCGGAGGCCCTGAGGGCGGCGGCCGGGACCTCGCCTGAATCCAGCGGTGTGGCCATGACGGCCTAACTTCACTCCGGGGGGAGAGATTCTTAGCCTCTACGATGCTGGGTTGGGACTGGGGGGTTGGGGGGGGGTTAGTCGGAGGTGAGTGGCTGAACGTCCACTTGATTGATTTCTGCAGACTTGCCCGTTCGGGCCGGACTGAGACAATGGGATGTTTTTCTTTGTTTCTGTTTTTGGCCAGTTGCCGTGGGTTGGTTCAGGGAGGGTTTAGGAGTTGGTTTGTTGTTGGTGGGGTCCCGTCCGATACTGCCCATGAACGCGCGATGCCGGTTCTGGCCTTCCCTGCACCCCTGCCCCGCGCGCCCCCTCCACTGTTCCTTCGCTTGCTGCATAGCGCTTCGATCCCCTGGGAGCAATGCCGTCCTTGAAGGTGGTGACCCTTAATGTTAAGGGTCTGAACAACCCTGTGAAGCGTAGGGCGATCCTTTCCCTGCTGGAGGGGACGCAGGCGGACATTTGCCTTTTGCAGGAAACCCATTTACTTTCCAATGATTGTCATAGGTTGCGCTCTGCCAAGTTCCCCACCCAATTCTTCTCTTCGGCGGCGACCAAGACTGCGGGTGTTGCCATTCTTTTAGCCAGCTCCTTCAGGGGCGAGGTGTTGTATAAATATGCCGAGCAGAAGGGGAGGCTCCTAGTGTATCGCATGCGGCTTGGAGGTATCGCCTTCACGGTTGGCTCCGTTTACAGCCCGAATGACCACCAGGATCGTTTCCTGGCATCAGTGTTGGTGGACGTCACTGCCTCGCCCGATCGCCATGTTGTCCTGGGGGGAGACCTAAATATGGTCTTCGACTCAGCTTTGGATAGGTCTGCCCAACGCTTCCCGCAGACGGGGGAGCTTTCTCGAGCGGTGCGAGACCAGATTGCTGAGATGGATCTGCATGACCTCTGGCGCACTATGCACCCCACCGATAAGGACTATTCATACTTCTCCCATGCGCACCGCACTTATTCGCGGTTGGACTACCTCTTGGTGAGCGGACCGCTTCGCTCGGCCGCCACGGCGGCAGACATCGGGGTCCTGTCCCTGTCCGATCATGCGCCGGTTTCAGGAGTCTTTGCTTGGCCGGCAGCCCCCCCCTCTAGAGGGATGTGGCGGCTTCGGGATACGCTTCTACATAGGAAGTCGGTGGTGACGCGAGTGGAGGAAGTCATTCAGGAGTACCTGGTCCACAATAGCAACTCCGACACGTCTCTTGCGACGCAGCGGGCAGCCTTGAAGGCGGTCCTCAGGGGGGAATTTATTTCCATTTCCTCGGCGGAGAACAGAGAGCGGCAATGTAAGAGGGACGAACTGACGGCGCAAGTCAGGGAACTTGAGCAGGTTCACCGCCGCACGGGAGCTCCTCGGGTCTGGAGGCAGCTGAAAGCGGCGAGGAAACTCCTCTCTGCGCTAGATCTAGATCGGGCGGAATACGCAGCGTTGCGTCTGAAGCATGCCTTTTATACGGGCGGAGACAGATGCGGTAAGCTCCTGGCCCATCGGCTCAGGGCTGCGCGGCAACGCAATGTGGTGAAGGAGTTAGTGGGCGCGGATGGGGTCCCGGTTTCCGGTGACGCGGATGTGGCGGATTCTTTCCGTAACTTTTACGAGGCGCTATACGCCGCGGAGCCCTCCCCGCCGGGAGAAGCTGAGGCCTATCTGGAGTCTGTGACCCTCCCGTCTCTGGAGCCCGCCCAGGCGGACCATCTGGAGAGGGACATCCATGTGGTGGAAGTCATCTCCGCTATCGCGCGATTGAAGCACGGTAAGGCCCCGGGCCCGGATGGCTACACGGCCTTGTTCTACAAGACCTTCTGCTCCACTCTGGCGCCTATACTGGCTCGCTTGTTCAACTCCTTCTCTGTGCCGGGGGCCATCCCGCCGGACCTTCTTTCCGCGACGGTGTCGGTTATTCCGAAACCCGGGAAGGACCGGACCCTGTGCGGTTCATATCGGCCTATTTCGCTTTTGAATGTGGACCTTAAGCTCTACACGGGGATCCTGGCGGCCAGACTTGGCCTGCACCTACCGGGCCTGGTGGAGGTGGACCAGGCTGGTTTTGTGCCCGGTAGGCAGACAGTCGACAACACCAAGAGGGTGACGCACGTGTTAGAAAAGGCCTCACGCATCCCGGGGGAACGGATGTTGCTGTCGGTCGATGCGGAGAAGGCCTTTGATAGGGTTCATTGGCCGTATCTTGAGCTGGTTCTCAGGAAACTGGGGATCGGCGAGAAGTTCCGCTCCATGGTCTTCAATTGTTATAGGAGACCGTCAGCATCGGTGCGGGTCAACGGACACAGCTCTAGTAGTTTTGTCATTGAGCGTGGTACGAGACAGGGATGCCCCCTCTCGCCGCTTTTGTTCGCCCTCTATATGGAGCCGTTCGCCCAGAGGATTTGCGACAATCCGGACGCTATTGGGGTTGAGATGGGTCGGTATACCCATACTGTTAGCCTATATGCGGATGATGTCCTGCTGACCCTGGATGACCCCAGGCGGTCACTCCCTGCCTGCGTTCGCGAACTGAACGCCTTTGCACGCGTGGCCGGCTTTAAAATGAACATGTCTAAATCGGCCGCTCTGGATGTGTCGCTCTCCGCGGACACCAGGCGAGACCTCCAGCGTCTTTTCCCTATGCAGTGGTCCTCTTCCACGGTGCCGTACCTGGGGATCCTGCTTGCGCCTTCGCTGCCCGAGATGGTCAAGGCCAACTATTCTTCCCTTAGCATGAAGATTAAAGAGGAACTCGGCCGATGGGGCAAGGGCCTGCTCTCGTGGCTGGGCCGTATCGCGGCGGTGAAGATGACGGTGCTGCCCCAGATTTTGTATCTTTTTCGCGCTTTACCTCTCCAGCCCCCTGTGGGTTGGATACAGGAAGCGCAAGCTGACATCTCCCGTTTCGTGTGGCAGGGCCGCAAGCCTCGGATGAAGAGGGTTCTTTCCACGCTTGCACCGGAGGCGGGGGGTCTCGGTGTTCCGGACCTCCGGAAGTATTTTCAAGCGGCGCAACTCCGGTATTTGGTGGAATGGAGCAGATGGGAATCGGACAAGCACTGGCTTTTTCAAGATCAGGCGGTTGCAGGTCGCACCCTTCAAGAGGTTCCATTCCTGCGGCGCGCACACCGCCCGGCTAATCTCTACGCCTCCTTTGTCACCCGGGTTCCGCTACGGGTGTGGGATGCGGTTTGTGAACTCCGCGAGCTCACTACTTTCCCATCACCGTTCACGCCCATAGTTGGTAACCCAGACTTTACTCCGGGCCTGGCCCCAGGAGCTTTTTCTCACTGGGTGCGGGCGGGCTGCAGGGCGCTCTTTCAGATTTACGGGCCGGAGGGCGTGCTCCCTTTCCAACAACTCCGACAGGACTTTGGTCTGACGGAGGTGGACAGACTGCGTTATATGCAGGTCCGTCATTGGGCTCTCCAACCCCAAGTGCGTGACGTCGCAGCCCGCCAAATCACACCTTACGAGCGGTGGCTGGTGACTCGGACCTCGGATGCCAAGCTTATCACTGATCTATACAAATTTCTCCAACCCCCGCCGTTTCATTACCACAACCCGGGGAGAGAGCGCTGGCACAGAGAATTGGGCAGAACCCTGAGCCACAAGGAGTGGGACGGGATCGCATATCGGGCGAGGCACTCTGCGTACCACACTGGGCTGACGGAGACTTTTACCAAGGTGTCCACCTACTGGTATTACACCCCGGAGAGGCTCTACGAGATGCACAAACTCACCGACAAGGGTTGCTGGCGAGGCTGCGGACAAGAGGGTACTCTATCGCACATTCTCTGGGGGTGCCCGATACTATTTGCTTATTGGAAGGAGGTCTTAGATGAGGTGGACAGGCACTTCGAGGTTGAACTCCCGCGCCTCCCGGCGTATGTCCTGCTAGGCCTCCCCAACGACTTGATGTACCCGCTGAAGTCCCGCAGGGGTAGGCAGATTGCTATTGCGCTAGGCTCAGCGGTTCAAAATATCCTTGTGCACTGGCGCACCCCCACTGCCCCCTCTATCACTGGCTGGTTACACAGACTCTGGCAGGTACTGGGTATGGAGAAGATGTCGCTCACGGTGGCTGGTAATGTTGACCAGTTCGAGGAGCTCTGGCACCCTTTCTTGGCACTGTTGTCCACGGAATTTCGAGAGATCACATGTCCGAGGTACCTGCGCCTTCTTAGGCTGACGCCGCCGGCGGCTCCAGCGGATTGAGAGGGATGGGATCGGGGGGACTGGGGGCTGGGGGTGGGTGGCTGGGGACAATGTTTCTATAACGGGCTATTGGACGGGGATGTTGGGGTATTGTTTTCTTCTTTTTCTTTCTTTTTTCTGGGGATGGGGGGCTTGGAGGGACTGTGTTGTTTATGCTGTGTTGCGGGTCGCTACTCATGCTTAGCTTTGATTGGGAGGTTGGGGACTATTGGAGGGTTATTCGCACGGCTTTCTTGCCTTACAGCATTTGCCTTTTTCCCCCTCCGGGACTGCCGACCTCCCCACTTTCCACCAGAATCGCTGCAACATGTCTCCTTATGTACTGTATGTAAACTTGACCTCCTAATTCCCTTCCCCCGTGTTTTTATGTCTTAATAAAATGCTTTAAACCTAAAAAAACAGATTAAGTACAGGTAATATTTACTTGGCAGTCTTGGGTTGGCCATATAGCCAACATGAAAGATAATACACTCCCTAGACGTTTTCAAACATTCCAAATGTACACATTTAGTTACTTTTAACCAACTCCACACGGTACTGCACAATGCTCTTCTGGAAGCTGATGTAGCCAACATACCCTCACCCATCTCCATAGCACCCATACTCTATGCTTAACTTGTGTGCCTAGGCTGCCAAGGGCAGTTGTGTGGCCAAATTAAATGACTCTCTCTAGGATGCCTGGAGTGACCAAGGGAGAAGGGTGTCTAATCCCAAAAACCTCACAAAGGCTGGACCATGTTCTGGGTGTGAGCGGTAAGATGTTATATTAGATAAAATATTTTTGATAAATCGTCAACAGCGAATCCATTAGGTCAATTTTAGTTGTAATTGTGTAGCCTGGGCTGCGGCACACCTACCAAAATTACACTAACCTGGCCATCTGCATCTAAAAAAAGTGACACTAATATCCTCACTTTCCTGAACCCTCTGATAGCCATGCAAAGAATGTGTGTGCTGGTCAGCAGTATATCAGGGGTAAAGGGATGCCAAAAAGAGAGAGCTACAAAGCTCTGGATATGTTCACGTCGCCTGATCTTCCTGCTGGTCTCAGTGGAGAAGTGTGCCTCAATGGTTAGAGCAGGCGGACCTTGATGCAGAGCTCTGGCCAGGGACCAGGGTTCGATTCCCGCCTCGGCGGGTCTCCGGCTCATTAATTCCCCTGACTGGATATTCTCGCCTCAGTGCCTGTTCTGGTCATGGGTCCCACGCTGCAACTCTGGGCAATAGCTTGCTTAGTCTCCACAACGGCCCCAAAAGCGCTGGGATGCCTGGCTGCACCTGGGGGGTGCCCAGGAGTGGACATTTCCCAGGAAAGCCAGGAAGGGTTCCTAAGCGGTATACGGACAGCGCCGGGACACCTCCGGTGGAGGTAGCTGTGCGCTTTACAAATTCCGACATTTATTTTTATGTAGGCCTGGGAATAATGTAAATTATGTCTCCATAATTCATGTAATTTCATGAAATTTGCATTACACTTTAAAAAATATAATCGTTATTAATTTATTCCATAAACATACCCGCCACCCATCCCCCTACCCCTCTTGGCTGGTGATATACATAAATACAAAACAAAATCCCATGATACCATTTCATGCACGAAAGACTAGAAATCTCGAGAATCATTAATCGTCTAACACATTAATACATTTAAGTTTCCGGAATAGGTCCATGATAAATCACTCTGTCTATCCACCCACGGGGGTAGACACATCCCCCACCTCCTAAAATGTCAAGTGCAAGCTTACATCATAATGCTCTACAACCAATACAGCCATAAAGCCTCTCTATCTACCATGATCTAGTTCGATCATGTTCCCACTCGGTTTAGGAAGCCCATATTCTCAACCCTTTCCTTTGTGTATGCCTCCCTTTCTGCATGTAAATTGCTTTTTCCAAGTTGTAGACCACTAACAGCCTGGCCAGCCATTGTTGAAATCCCGGCGGTCTGGGATCTAACCAGACCGAAGCACCACACAGCCTTAAAATTGCCATTGCAATATCTCCAGCTATTCCCTGAATAAAGATAAAATCCAGGTTGTTATTAATGAACGAATTAAAATGATAGATAGCCAGGTGGTAGAGAAAGCGACTTATCTAGATATTAGTTTGTCGGCTCGATTAGATAATGTGGTTAGGGATAATCTAGAGCCCCTTTTGGGCAATATTAAACATGATCTTCCTAGGTTCAATAATTTACATATATCTATAGCTGGGAGATGTAATGCAATTAAAATGCTTTTTTCCCTAAAATTCTATATTACTTTAGGTCTATCCCTCTAGAATTTTCATTACAATGGTTTAAAAAAATGGAAAACGTATTCTTGCGGTGTATTTAGTCTTACTCCAGACCTAGACAAGCCCTTAGGTTTCTTTCACTACCTAGGGAACAAGGGGGGTGGGCTCTACCAAATTTGAAAGTATATTGTTGGGTTATCACACTGATTTGTAGTCTAGAGCTGTTATGTGAGAATAAAGACTGTGTAGGGAAGTTGGTGGTGCCCTCGCTACTCAAACTTATGATGCGGAAAGAGTCTGGGGTTGTCTTAGGTGAAAACAGAACGACAGTTATTATAAAAAAAAGTATGTTTTAAGAATCTTTATAGTGTATTTAAGGTCTGGAGTGCAACACGAAGAGTTTTGGGGGTCAGCGGATTATCTTTTTATATGCCCCTGTCTAATAATTTTAACTTACCAGAGTTGTTTAGAGATTCTTCTATGAAGAAGTGGATCAGTGGTGGGGTGGATCGGCTAGGTTACCTTTTCTCTCTTTCCAGGCTTCGTTCGTTTTGATGAGAAGAAAAATTAATTTAAGCTTGATTGGAAGGGCTTTTTCAAAGTTTATCCAAGAAAGGGGGTGGATGGGTAGGATTTGAAAGAATAGAAGTGATTGAAAGAATTTTTTTGAAAAGGAGAGTAGCTATAATAGTAGGAATCTATAGTTGTTTTAATGCCGTTATGTCTGATGATGTGGATAAACATTCTCAAAAATGGCAAATGAAGGTGGGGGTATCTGAAAATACATTTATTCATGTGTTTGATCTGGCATAGGACATCCTAATGTCATCACTACTGCAGGCACAGTTTTATAAGACTTGCTTTTTCTTCTATTATACTCCCGAAAAGATAGCCAAATAAAAGGTGGGCAAAGTTTGCCCACACTGTGCCTTACTTAAAGCAGATATTGTGCATATCTTTTCAGGCTGTGATGGATTAAAGAATTAAAAAAATATATATCAAAATAGTAAAAACAGAGATAATTTTATACCCAGATGTAATTTTACTAGGAATATCCGAGTCGAATCAGTTGGGAAATGGGTCTGACTTGGTTTTTATTGCATTATACTTCTAAAGCAAAGTTCCCAGAATCATGCCATTATGCCACTTGACTTAATCACGCCCCATTTGCAGTAAAAATGTATCGCAAATGCACAGGAACAAAGAATCTGAGCGGGTGTTGTTCACAGTACTTTTGGTTTTTGCACTATTCTTTAGTAAGAAATGCACCCTCACATCACAAATTGATGCGAGGATTCATTTTGCCCAAAAACATATTACAAAATGAGAGATTTTCATTTGATGTAATTACACCTACATTTTCTTAATTTTCCCAAGATTGCCTGTATTTACACAAGAGCAAATTATATGGATTTCACACAATCTGAGCCTCAACTTGCACTCTCGAGGTTTGGATATCCACAACAAAGGAAGACTCTTTTTGGTCAAGAGGGCTATAATTCACAGCTTCTATGTTCAGAAATTGTACCTTGAGATAATTGCAACGTAACTCATTCCCTGCAGTTGCTGATAAATTTATGATTTCGTAGAGCTGTAATACACGTTCTAACATTCATAACTACTTTCAGTGGCTTAAAAGTTAAATCTGTGATTTGAATAATCCTTAATACACATACCGACGGCATCTGCCTCATCTTGGACAAAGGGGACTCAGTGGCACTCATTCTACTAAACCTCTCAGCATTCAATATCGTATCCGACCCCTTCCTCTTCAAACACCTCCACAAGACAGGAATTTTTAGCCTGGCACTTCATTGTGTCATCTTGTTCCTCTCTGGATGCTTGACGATGGTCAGTCTAGCCCCCTTCTTATCCAACGCCTCCAACCTGATCAAAGCAAACACAAGGAGATGAACCTGATCAGCGGCGACCAACAAGGTTTCTCAATGATCCCACACTGTTCACCATCTACATGACACCCCCGTCAGCATAATTTGCTCCCTTATATTCAGCATCATCTCCTACGCAGACAGCACTCAGCTCGTTCTCTCCTTATGAGAATATACCAGCAGACTCATTGACTGCATGTCCTCAATAGGAGACTAGATGGCAAAGAACTACCTTAAACTCAACTGCTGACAAACAGAAATGGTCCTTTTTGGCAAAGACACCTGTCTCTGGTCCCTGAGCTGTTGTCCCACTAAGCTGTGCCTGCTTCCCTGCTCATCCAATGCTTCCAGGTACTTGGGCCTCATGATTTACAGTCAAATGTCCCTGACCAATCAAGCCAAAATGGTTGCTTCCACCTGCTTCCACACCCTCAAAACGCTCAGGAAGGTCTTCAAATGGCTACGTCTGCACACATGCAGATCAATCCTGCAACCCCTTGTCACCATCAACCTCCGCTACAGCAATGCACTTGACACTAGCATCACTGCCCTACCATCCAAATGACTCCAAGCCATACATAAAGCAGCTGCAAGAGTCACTCACCACACTCAAATATTCAAACACTTCAGAGTCCTCCACTGGCTCCGATTCCACAAGGCCTCCCTTTTCAGATTCTTCAAACAAACCCACAAAGCACTATACATCAAGGCCTAGCCCACTGGATCAAAGTGGCTGCTGCCATTGCATACCTCAAGAGAATTCCATGATGATCTGGGAAATGTAGTTAGTCTTAGTTTCCATTGCATGCTATGCATAACGTAGGCATCACAACTGCAAAAGCTCACTCGTAGCAGCTTCCACATTCTGCATGTCCAGGGATGGCAAGCACACCAGTGAACACCCTCAAGATTCAACACTCGGGTAGAAGCGCACCCGCTGATACCGACTACATCGACCATCATGCTCCGGGGTCACACGCTGATGGGACGAACAGTGTGCGACCTCATTCGGACATACTATTTATACAGGCTCCCTTGAGCCGGTGGAGGTGACGACCTCGAGATAACTCACCTGCGCGCCTTAAGAGGTATCTAGACCTACGAATATTTTCTGCAGCCCACGCAGCAACCCCGTGCACCTGTCCAGGGATGGCAAGCACACCAGTGAACACCCTCAAGATTCAACACTCGGGTAGAAGCGCACCCGCTGATACCGACTACATCGACCTTCATGCTCCGGGGTCACACGCTGATGGGACGAGCAGTGTGCGACCTCATTCGGACACCCCACCCTTCATATAGCTAAGTGCTTCATCCCATAAAACAATAACTGCATCGCAGTGGCTGTCACACAGGACATGGAAACACCTCCCATCTAGGCTCACAGCAAGACAAAACATATTTTAACCACAACCACACTGTGAAGTGTGCTACTCATGTCGCTCAGCACCTCAGCATCCCACATAGAGGTAGTGAGCACTATACAAATGCACTAATACAATCAACACAACACAGGGAAATGGACATTGTAGCAGTTGGATGTGGGCATTGAGACATATCGTCTGCCCATTCGATAGGCAGAATAACCTGTTGCTCTGGCCATCAGTCAGATCCAGCCACACCTTCCACCCAAGTTACTGTGCATGAAGAGATCTTAGCAGGTGCCTAGTGGAGTTACATTTCACATGCCAAAATAAGAGTAAGTTAAGTATAAAAAAAAGTAGTGGATGGAATGTTTGAATTCATCCGGTAATTACTCGGGCTGCGTCCCAGTCCATTGTTATTCTGCATACCATGTCACCTTTGTTTGGACCAGCCATATGCAAATCAGTCTTGAACATGCTCCAATAGGAATAAGCCAGCACAAATTGCCAGACGAGGTCCTCCATGAATCAGAACACAGGCAGCCCAAGACCTGTTTCGTCCTTATTGGGGTCTGTCAGTTGGGTGGACGACGGACTGTAATGCGGCCCAGAGTGATGGCCAGAGGCTGAGCTAAATTCAACCATTCCATCCATCACCTTTTTATTGTTTCAGTTGATGCCCTAAGTGCCCCGGCCTGGTCCTGTGCTTACTGTGCCATAGGACTCAAACTATGGCCTACTGAAGAGCCCCAAGTTTCACAAAACGGATTGTTCTCATGAGGAGCAGGGTTGGTACCGATTTGCATAAGGCGATCCTTTAACAAGAGTGGCATGGTGGGCGAAAAACAATGGACTGGAATGTGGCCCAGACTGATTGCCAGTGGCTAAGGTTCATTCAAACATTCAACCCATCACACTACTAAGAGCATTTCCATAATTCAACCCTATGTAAGGAACCATTACAACCACTTCACGCTCTGAAATTTACCATTTTGTAATAGAATCACTCAACAAAGTTTGCAGAAGCAGGCCACTTGTGAGATTGTATTTCCTAGGACGTTGTTCTTGCTGTTGTCAATTAAATCTTTCCAGCGTTGTCACAATAATGTAACGTTTCCAATGGCCTTCCTCTAGCTCACTGTGCCCTATTCATTCATTATAGGTTGCTGTTGTTCATGTAACAAGTTTGTCCTGCCATCCCCGAATGTCATTAGCCGGATAGGGCTCAAGTGCTAAGGCAGTTTAACATTTAACAAAACTGTGCCGAGAATGTAACACTTTAGATCATATCACAGTGATTTTGCTCATGGAGTTGAGGTTTAACATCGTCTCAGATTAATAAACCCATGGGCGTTCTGTTAAGGTAAAGTTTTGGGATGTAGATTTTTCAGGGTTCCCCATGCCCAGACTATGTCAGAAGAAAAACACTCTCAGCCAGTGGCTGGGGCTGGATAGAGCATAGACACAGCTTTTTTCCATGGCTAGATGTGTATGTAAAAATGTAACGTTGCCAAGGAGTTTTGAAATATCTGACAGCCAAGGAAGGAAACCGGCTTTACCTAGACGGGGACAGTGAGGTACCATTGGTGAAATGGGCACATCCTGTTTTTATAATTTGTGTGCCTTTTACAGTTCTGTGCATGTGTACACAAAGCACCTTCGTATATGAAATACAGACACCTTATAAGAGATTTTGCCTGTGAATGTTGGAAGGTTTTCCTGATCCATAGCTATTTCAATGACTGAAAGACTGAGGGCTTTGGACGGGTGGGGGTGGATAACACCGGCAACCGGAGGGAGGGCTGGAAGGAATGGGCAACAACGACAAGAGGAGGGAGGGTGACTGCGAATGGGCAACATGCTGGAAACAAAGCATTATAATTCACCCAATGCTGACTGCGTCACAGTGCTTTTTTATGATGGGTGTGGGAGCAACACAGACAACAGGAGGGGGGGGGGGAGTTCGGAGGGAAGCCACATGGACAAAATAAGCAATATGGACTTCGGGAGGGTGAGGGGTGGTAGGGAACAAGCAACAAGGACAAGGGGATGAGAGGGAAGAAGCAAATACTACTTCAGTGGGAGTGGGAGAAGTGTAAGTACACTAATCAATGTGTGGGCTCCAAGCCCACTGTAATAAACAATATTTCTCGCAATCAAGAGCAAATGCTATAGAAGATGCGCTGACAGAAGCGAGACTTCATAATTCTACTAGCACAAAGGTTCCTCAACAGAAAGACAGGTTAAGTGAGAGGAGAGGGGAAAGAGAGAGATGGAAAGTAAAAGGTGAGAATAGGACAGTAGCGGTGAGGGATCAAAGGAAGTAAAAAGATGGGGCGAGGACATGACAAAGAGAGAGGTGAAATAAAGTAGAAAGAGCGGGAAAGGGGGAAAAGAGAGATATGTGAATGAAAAACAGTTGCCTATGGGTCTACATAATACTGAGCGGAATAGCACCACTCTCTGAGACTTATTGAATGCGGAAGATAGTGCTCAAGCATACGATGTGGGTGTAATTAGAGCCACCTCAATGTAGCTTGCAGCAGGGGCTAATATTTTGTTACACCACTGCCAGCAGGTTGTTATGAGTTTACAGCTGTGAGGTTGGCACCTACCACTCCCTCCACATCCTGATTAGTGCAGTAGAACTGGGTTGAACTTCCAGTTATTTACTTCCAGCTCTGCATCTTCTCCTTACCTATGCATCCCAAAATGACACAGTTTCAAACTTGTTAGTACTCATTTGGCTGTTGCTAGATCATTGTCATGGAATCAGTTGCCAGTTTTAATTAGAACTCATTCCACTTTTGGTGGTTTTAAGATGAATTGTACAAGTTATACTTACACTTGATGAGATTTAAACTGTTGCCAATGCTTCATGATACTTAGAATGCTATTTTAAGTTGCATTTTCTGTGCTGTCTTTTAACTTGTTTTGGACAAGGCATTTAAGTCCTGAAAGTTTGTTGCACTGGATAAATAACTATAAATACAAAAAAATACAAATTCAGGACACAAAAGTGTGATCCCTCACACAACCTTGCACAACCCTAGCATTTACCTGACTGCACACTAGTAGGGCAGCTAGGATACCAAGGGCCTTGGTGCAAGCAAGAAGAATGGCAGCTTTGACTGCTGATGGAGTAATAAAACACAGCATTGTCTGGGTTCACTGAACTTCCGGTGCCACTGCACCTGCTGTACCAGTAGTAACTATACCCCTGTTGCACATTGTTCTTGCATGTAGAGCAAATTGATAGAGGTCCCTAAAGAAAGTCCGCTTCAGGAAGGAAATGCGTCCTGGTTCCATGCAGGTTTCAAGAAACATCAATGACACAGATGAGTGAGGACTGCTACACTTTGATACATAAGAGTTAATATAATCTCTGTGTTCAATAGTTATTAATGCATTGCTCCAATTCTATATACAGCCATGACAAAGCAATGATCCCTCCAAGTCAAGTTAATTAAATGTGAGTGGCTGATTGAAGATGGTCGCATGTTCAAGGAGCTGCGTAGGGACAGGATGGCACAACAAGAGTTATGCCTCACAGAAGTCAAGGCATGACCACGTTTCAGCATGGGAGATGCAACAGAACATTTTAATTACTTTCAACATGCATTTTGGCTACTGGGATAGTGTTTTTCTTTGACAACGTCACAAGTTGGAGAAATGCCGCAGCCGACAGTTTGAAAACTCTCTGAAGTATTTATCGGAGGTTGCATGATGCACCTCTTTTTCATATCGAGTGTGCCTCTTTGATAATACAGAGATGGATTTGATCATATGCCATATATTTTTTCTTTCATGCTGATGGAGGATTTTGTCAAGAACTTATTTTTCACTATGTGAGTGCTTTGCTGCAGATATCTGGATAACTTTCCTGGAGATTATTTCATTCCCAACATTCCTCGGAGGCAATGATATTTCAGTATTTTTCTCTGTGTGATATTGTGCTATACGGTTCCTGCATAAACCTAACACTCTGTAGCTAATTCTTTACTCAACATTTACTTCTGGTTTTTAACATTTTACTTATCCCTTTTATGGGAAGAACAAAAGTTTCCAGGCTAAACAGCAACACCCCTTCTCCATAACAAGCACTCCTCTGCCTCTCACAATATAATCATTTAGATCCCATGACAGAACCCATAGAGAAGCAACAAGACACTACTACTCCATCATCTCACTTCAGTATTCCATCTAATGTAGTGAGTAGCTCCAAAAGTGGCTGAAAAACTGATCTTCCGCTATCACGTCTACTAAAAAAAGACCCACCTTTTCTGACTGAATCACCCACACCAGTCTGAGGGGAGCTAATACTGGAGGAAAGATGATCACTCAAACCATTTATGGAGGAAACAAATCATCGACTTTAAAGTCTTGATGTGAATTGGTCACAGTTGGATAACAGGGTCACTGAGGTGGAATGTAGATTTGGTGAATTGTAAGATGATATCCAGGGTTTAAAACAAATTCAAGCTGAAGTTCTCCAACTTAAAAAGAATGTTGAAGACGTTGAAAATCACAATCACAGAAATAACCTGCGTGTTTATGGATTAGTTGAGGGTTTGGAAGGCTCAGACTCTATTGCATTTTTTCAAAACTTTCTTCCCAAAATTCTGGGTTTGCCAACTTCTCCCCCTCCAAACATTCAGCAAGCTCATCGTCTTGGTGACATCACTCTTACTTCCCCACAGAAACCCAGAAGAGTTATGCTTTATTTTCTGGAGTACACATATTTATTGAAAGTTATCAGAGCGGCTAAGGCTAAACGTCTTTCTGGTTCATACTTTATTTTTCTCAGGATCTGGCAAAACCCACAGCAGATCACTGAAAATATTTTTTGCAATTAAGACCACTAAGAGGGCTCTAAATACTCGTTTGGTTTGTTCCATACTTGTCTATTTAAAGTGACACACAAAACCAAAGCTACCACTTATGAGAATCCAGTTGTTTTACATAAATTCTTAGAAAATTGTATAGAGGACCAAATGGATACTTCAAGACTCTCTGCATCTTGATTCCATCACTTTCATATTCTGTTATGAATATGTGTTTCCTCTACAGTGCTTTCCATTATTAATTTGCCACTGTACCAAAGATTAATTATCACAATTTAAACATTTGTGTTCAATAATTAATTGATTTTCTTGTCTCCCATTAGATATCTCCTTTCGTAATATTAACCTCAACCACTTTCTTTCCGTTGATCTGGTTTTCCCTCAATGCCTGTACTAGACCCTGATTATGTCAACCTCTTCTTGTGGTTCCAACATCCCCATTTACTTGTCTGTTCGTAGGTATGTTTTACTTGTTTTCCTTTTTTTTGTCTTTTTGTATTTTTATTCTCATTATCATCCTTTCCTTCTTCTCTAATCCTTCTTTTTACTATTTTCTCTGGATACCCCTATACTTTCATTTGAAATCAATATTGATCTTTTAATTGCTGGTCAGATGCAGTTTTTGTTTATTATTCTTGTGGAATAAATATGATTTCATCAAAGTTACATTTACACATTAATGTCTTTACGTATAACTTTTTGGAATGTTAGGGGGTTGGGTTTACCTATGAAATGACAAAGGGTTTTATCGCATTTCACTAAATAGAGGACTGATGTGGCTCTGTCATAGGAAACTCATCTGGAACAAGCTGAAGTTAATAAAGCAGATCAACTGAACTGCTGACTGTAGGCGGTGTTGCTAGCTGTGTGTTGGTACTACTAGAATCTTAGACAAGTTTGCACATATTTTAAAAACTGCCATTGTTGGAAATCGTTGATACGTTGTTTTTAAATGTAGCATCAGAAACTTGCATTTATACATACTCGCTAAACTCATATAGCTTCCAAAGACTACCTCACCCACGCCTCGGTCAGACTCCGCAAGTGCTGTTGAGCAGAAGGTGATATTGGGACGGCAGCATTAAGGACGGGAACACTTTTGGTGGGCAGCAGTTAGCGGGCTAGCTTTTCCCGCAATTCCTCTACTTAAACTGATGCCACAGCGCAAGCGCAGTGGACACACGCAGCGGGCGTGCGGCCAGCGCTCCGAAGGCTTGCCAAAGGCAAGCCCGTCTGCGCCCGTCCGCGCCTAGGGCCCTGGCTCTTCATTATCAGCCCTGCCTGGTAAGAGGTTATACTATTCCAGCAAACAACTGAAAGACATCTGTTCTGCAACCGATGGACACATTTGCCCCTACCTAGGTATATGTTCTCTAACCACGTTCTCGCCTCTCAGTTGTCCCAATTGTTCGTTTAAACTGAAACTCCACCTCAAATCTGCCCCCTCACAGATGCAAACTCTGCACACTAATCAGGAACATATTCGCCTAGCTCTTATAAATGCACGCTCCCTTTCCAAGCATAAATATAAAATATCAGCTCTCCTAAAAGACATGATCTTGATATACTTTCTTTTTATTTTTTATTTTTTTTATTTTTTTTATTAGAGATAAGGCAGTTTCAATTACAGAATCAATACATATCTGGATATATAGATACAATATATATTATAGAATGTAAAAAGATTTCATAATATGCAATACATTAATCAGAGCTTTACAAAAGTTAATAACATGCAGTCATAATTCTTAAAGAAAAAGCAAAGGGGCTAAGTCCCCACAAATCTCATGAATCAGAGTTTCTCCAGATCTTAACCGGTGCCCAAATATTCCTACCAAACTCCTGCTTCTTTCTACCCTTTAATTCATAAAGGCAGGCTTCCAGATTGTGGATACCCAGCAGCCTAGACATCCACATCTGAAATGTGGGGGCGTTGGAATCTTTCCACCCAGCAGAGATTAGCATACGGAGTACTGCTGCGGCAATAAATAACAATGCTTGTGCATGTTTCCCGACCTTAAGTTTAGAGTCCGCTCCTAAAAGAACCAGTGTGGGGGATAGGTTGATATTGTTACCTAGCAGCCCCCTCAGAAAGGTTGTTATCTCACCACAGATTGAGGCCAGACTAGAGCAGCCGTAAAACATATGTATCAAATCTGCTGGGCCTGTGTTACATCTTGGGCACTTATCGTCTTCCCTTAACCTCCACCCAAACAATTTTGCGGGGGTGTAATAAAGATTAAACACCGTCTTGTAGTGTTGGGCCCTTAAGTTTGAAGCTCGAAATACTTTACTGCTTAAAAGTAAGGCCAGATCTATATCTACGTCTGGATCCCCTAACTTATGTGACCAAGCCACCTCAGTTTTATCCAGATCATCTGGGAGCCCGGGCACCAGAAAATTATAGGCAGTACCAATCTTCCTTCCCCCTCTTTTTATATACTCAATCAGTTGGCAGTTTGGTGTCATCACTAGTTTTGGTCTTATTGCTGAAATAGTTTGAGCGACTTGCCAATATAGCAGCCAGTGATTCCCAGGGATCCCAAACCTCTGCTGTATTTCAGTAAAGCTATATATATTCTCTCCCATCATGACATCGCCCAAGCATCTTATCCCTTGTGCCCTCCAAATTAAACTATTCTCATTCTGTCCAAGATGGATGAATAGACTTGATTTCCACAGATTGGTATTAGCATTTATTTTGGGGATTCCTAGAATTTTACCTATGGATTTCCACGTCCACCAAACCCCTTCGATAATCCTATATCTCGTCCTGTTGTAGAATCTCCGTTCCACTTCACACTGTAATAACCCATATGCTTTTCTACCCAGCAATAGCTCATAGATGGAGGGAGGATCTTGATTTTCATTATAACCTACTGCTGGCAAGGGTTCAGATTGAATCAATATATTCATTTGTGTGAACAGACATGCCAAATGGTAAAATTTAAGGTTCGGAAATGACAGACCGCCCCTATCTACCGGTAAAGATAGATAGTTTATAGATCGTCTGATTTTACCGTACTGCCACACAAATCTGACAAACGTGGATTCAATTTTTCTGATCATTGTCTCCCCTATAAATAGGGGAATAGCCCTAAAAAGATATAATATTTTGGGAAACATGGTCATCTTTAGGGCATTCACCCTACCTATAATGGATAGATGCAGGACATCAATTCTTCTAAGCTCTTTTTCAATTGAGCCCAGCAGCGGAAGATAGTTCTCCTCAACCATCTTCTCAACTGATGAATTAATTTTAACCCCGAGATATGTCGCACACTCTACATACCTATGATCACTTTTCCTAATATTCTTGGTACAGATGATCTGGGTTTTCCCCTCATTCAGCTTATACCCAGAGCAGTTGCCAAATTCTTTGGCCATTTGTACAATTTCCGGCATTGCTTGGTGGGGGTCCACAGTAGTTATTGCCAGATCATCTGCATAAGCCAATAATTTGGTAGTGAATCCATTGACCACCACTGGGCTTATTTGTCCTGAGGCCAGGATTCTTTGTATAAGGGGGTCTATATACATAGAGAATAGAATTGGAGAGCAGGGGCACCCCTGGCGCGTCCCTCTCTTGATTATTATTTTATCAGATTGATGCCCCATGACTGAGACCCTAGCCACTGGATTACAATACATGGCTTTAATTGCCCTCAAAAAATTGTTACCGAACCCTCTGCCTACCAATATACCCCAGAGATAATCCCAGACCACGCGGTCAAAGGCTTTCTCCGCGTCGAGGAGAATCATGGCCATCTCCTCCCCCGCGGCACCCTGAGCGTCGAACAATGCTGTTGCCCTTCTAATATGGTCCATGGTGCCCCTCCCTGGCACAAACCCATGCTGCCACGGAGACACGAGATTGCCAATCATCCCCCCCAATCTACTCGCCCAGATCTTTGAATATAGCTTTGTGTCAGCATTTATGAGCGATATGGGGCGGTATGATCCTGGTGATTCCTTGGGTTTCCCCTTCTTATGAAATATAATGATTTTTGTCTCTTTCCATGATTCTGGTACTCTCCCTGTATATAGAATCCCATTAAATAGGTCAAGCAATATTGGGGTAATCTGTTTTTCTAGGCACACATACACTTCTAGGGGTATCCCGTCAGGACCTGCGGCCTTACCCACGGCTAACTCATGTAGGGCTTTCGTTACCTCGTTTATCTGTATATCTTTTTCCAATTCTTCCCGATCCTGTACACTTACTCTGGGACCCCTGTCTATAAAGCCCGGACTTGGCTCTCTGGTCTGCTCCTCTTCATCATATAATTTTTGGTAGAACCCATGAAATACTCTCAGTATCTCTTTAGGCTCTGTAAACTCTATACCTTCGTCCTGTATACAGGGAATTATGTTTTTAGTTCTCTCCTGTCTTATCTGCAGGGCTAAAGCTCTTCCTGCCTGCTCCCCTGTTTCATACCGTTTAGCCCTTGCTGCTTGATGGCTTCTAGCCTCCTTCTCCGTAGCTATTTTCTGGAGGTTAGCTTTTGTATTGGTAATTCTTGTAAGGCCTCCATGACCATCCTGCCCCAAACTAATTTCTCTAATATGCTGTTTTTCTACCGTTGCAAGTTCATCCATCAGCTTCTCTACCTCTCTCCTATCTTCCCTCCTGAGCCTAGCTGAGCAGCTAATTGTTTCCCCCCTCAGAGAGGCTTTGAAGGCTTCCCAAACCATATTTCTGGATGTGCTGTATCTGTTGACATCAAAAAATTCCTCTGCCCAGTTTCTAATGTGTTCTACAAATCTGGTATCTAACAGAAGCTTACGCTCGAACGACCAGCTGTTTCGTTTCCTCTCCATACTTGAAATTGTACAGTTCATAATTAGTGGGTTGTGGTCGGATATTGATTTCGGGAGTTTCCTGATGCCAACCTTATTCATTTCCGAGAGGGAGATCAAAAAGTAATCCAGCTTGGAATATTTCGCATTAGGGAAAGAGAAGTAGGTGTAGCCTGGGTCTATAGGCTCCTTGTCCCCCCAGACGTCCTTGAGCCCATGGGAATTCTTGAGGGAGTCCAAGGCTCGGAATACCCTTGATTTCCTCCCAGAATAGCCCGCCGGATCATTCCAATCCACCGATATATTAAAATCCCCACAGATTATCATGGGTGTTGGCCAGTTTGCTAACTCTCCCTCCAGAAAATCAAAAACTTCGGGGTCATCTTGATTTGACCCATAGACTACACATAGGGTGTACCCAAGGTTGAGTTCTGCAATCGCCCATCTACCACCGCTATCAGATTTATGACGTTTGGCCCCCCCCCAAATAGGATTTAGCCAATATAGCGACCCCCCTGATATTTGATGTTTGTGTGGAGCAAGATAGAATTTCATACCCCTTCAATTTCATCAGATTTTGTTTTGCCCAGGGGAGATGGGTCTCCTGCATACAAAGGATATCAATATTGTTAAATTTTACAAAGTACTCTACATTAAGTCTTTTCCTCTGGTCGTTCAGGCCGCCTACATTAGCCGTACAAATGTTAATGCTTGTCGTATTTACCATTTTTTCTATAATGTTGATCTAACATTCCCTGTCGAATCTTGATTATCATTATTTCCTGCGAATAACTGCTAGCTCTGACATATTCCACTTCAAAACTCCTTATCTCCATTTTTTTTGTTTTTGCCCTTCCCACCCCTCCCCCTCCCTTCCAGCACTCCCCCACCCCCCTCTTTCCCCAACACTCCCCCTCCCTTGCTCGTGAGGCGCTCAGACCTGGTCTGTGCGTGTGATGGGCGCAGTATGAACAGTGGAGCCCTTTCAGAACCAATCGTTTGCCATTTCTGACTCCCCTTACCCCCCTCTACATTACATCCTACCAGCCGTACTTCTCCATTTATCTATCAGTGTTCAGTCGTTTTTTTTGTTGTTGTTTTTTTTCCCCCTTTTTTTTTTTTTTTTTTTTAAGGTATTTTTAAGGTCTACTACTTTACTTCTACCCGACTATTACTTTATTTCCCGTGAGATTCCAGATACTCTTTGGCCTTTATTTCTGAGGAAAAATAGATTGTTCTCCCGTCATTGATAATTTTTAGTTGGGCTGGGTTTACCAGGTAGGCCTGCATCTTCTTTTCATTGAACAGTTTTATCAATTGTCTGAGTCGCCAGCGTCTCTCTACTGTTGTGTGGCAGAAATCAGGACGCACGAAGAAGGATACCCCATCTACATTCCTCTTAGCATCTGGTCTTGCCTTCTCTGAAATCGCCTGCCTAAGCAAAAAGTTGCTCACAAAGATAAGGATTGCTCTTGGTCTTTCATCCTCCTTCGCCCCCCTTTTGATTTTAAACGGAAAGCGGTGGGCTCGTTGAATTTCTGTGGCCCAGTCCCAGCTCGATAACTCAGGGAATGCTTGCTCAAACAGTTTAGTAACATAGGCCCTTATATCGGACCCTTCCCTTCCCTCTGGTACCCCCAGAATCCGGAGGTTATTTCGCCTGAGCCGATTTTCCATATCCTCCAGCTTCCACTGGATGTCTGTTATTTGTGAGCTCTGGGCTTCGACTTTGTTGGTTGCTGCTGCAGCCTCCGCCTCTGTTGAGACCACTCTATCTTCGAGATTGGTCATTCGATCCCCCAGGTTAACACAGACTTTGGATAGCTTCCTTACTGCGCCCTGCATCTTTCTTACTGCTGCTCTAGATTTTCGGCTTTCCTGTCGGGCTTCCTCCCTGTGTGCCAAAATCTCTTTATGGATGGTCTCCAGAAGCGACATCTGAGCCGCTGCTCCTCCAGGGCTGCCCTGCAGTGGCATTGCTGATGAGTGGTCCCAACTCAGCTCACCTTGAGAATTCTCTAGGTTTTTGTGTGGTTTTACTGCTGTTACCGGTAACTCCAGCTCATGATCACTTTCTGTGTCCAGATCTGATCCAGGATTGGAGCTATCGTCCTCCTCTGACCACTCGCCCCCCTCTGACACAGAGAAGAAGCATTCGCTTGGAACTTTTTCGTTCTCCTTGCATTTTTCCGTATCAGGACGACCCCCCAGATGCTCCTGGAGTACTTTAGGCGTCTCTGCTGATTCCAGCTCGATCAAAACATCTGCTGTATGCTCATCTTTGTCCATATCAGCCTTATCCAATTGAGGATCTCCTGTTTCAGAGCTAACCTGTCCACAGCATAATGGTCCCACCTTTGTCTCACCTTCGGTTGGTTTGCTACCGTCATCTTCTGATCTCTCAATGACATTGGGCTTCCTTGTTTGGTTATTAATTTCTTCCCCTTGTTTCACTTGTTCAGGCCCATCTTTGATCGCGGTTGCCACATCCAGAGTGTTTGGTGTTGGCATGGCTGAATTTTCAGCTATTGACTGATCATTCCCCCCTCCCTCCATTACCAAGATATTTTTTAGGCCTTTTTCCTTGATCACCTTAGGGAAAAAATCAGCAATAGGAGCAGTGGGAGCCGCAGCCGTAGCTTGTCTTGTTCTGGAAGCGATTTGTTTCTTTGCCTGGGGGGACTGCACTTTCTGCTCTGCTTCTGCTGGTACCGTCTCACCCCCGGTCTTTTTCTTCTTTTCTGTGGCAGTTTTTGTACCAGTGTTCAGTTTGGGGGCCATTGCTCTGGTTATGTTGTTGGCACTGTGGTTGCCTTCTATCTTCACTGCTTCTCCGCTCGTAGTCTGCTCGGCACCTGGCTCTGCCGATTTTACTCCCTGTATCAGCCTCTGGCCTTGCTCAGCTCCCGTTGGCCCACTGCGCGGAGTCTCGCCCTTGCCCCGCCTTCCTTTCCTCTGCCGATGCCGAGAAGCTGCAGACGCTGCAGGCGCCGGCCACACCGCCACCACCACCGAGGAAATCCCTCCAACCCGCCTCAGGTCAACCTCGCACCGCAATCTCCGCCGGCTCTCGTCACCAGCCAAACCGCTGATGCAGGCACGGACAGTGGCGGGGAGAGGAACCAGTCCGCGGGCGTTCGGCCGCACCGAGCCGCAGGTGAGCAAAAGGAACATCCGCATTCACTCTGCAAGAAGAGCCGCTTGCGCCGTATCCACAGATTTATGTCATTATTTCCTGTTTATTTCCCGTGTTCTGACCGGCAAACGGATAGAGTTAGGTGATCATGGGCTCCACTGTTCTGCTACTGCTTTCGGCCTCAGCTACTCGGCCGCCATCCGATCTTGATATACTTTCTATAACTAAAACCTGGACTGACTCTTCGTCTGGACCCGATCTCTGTACTGTGACACCCAATGGTTACCTGGCTTACAGATAAGATAGACGTATTAAAAAGGGAGGTGGACTGCCGATAATTTATCGTGACAACTACCCACTTAGGGTGGAGACTATTCCCTCCTTGGTCTGTGAAGCTTTTAATTTCTCAATTATGCTCACCCACTCACAACCCTTCAAGGGTATCCTTCTCTATCACCCTCCAGGCTCGTGGGCAGACTCCACTTTGGGCAACCTGCTGGAACACTTAGCAGGTGAAGCAAACTTCACCACATTAGGTGACTTTAACTTTCATCTAGAAAACCATGGTGACAAGGACACCTCGCCGCTTATCACTAAATTAGAGGCAGTGGGCCTTACCCATTTGGTGACAAGCCCCACACACTCAGCTGGCCATACACTTGATGGTCTGTTTTCTAGCAATCAAATAATTTCCCTAAAGAACATCCTGCCTTTAGTCTGGACTGACCACTGTGCAGTTTTATTTAACATTCAAATAACTAGAGAAGTTACTATGAAATCTAAGCTAAATCCATCCACACTGTTCAAAGCCTGGAACAGCGTGGATCAAAATCTTCTCAAAACCCATCTGATCTCCACTCAACCTGACCTTACACTTGACCCCGATCTTGCCTCATCTAACTACTCAGAATGTCTTTATAATGCCTTCACTCCCTGGTACCAAAAACCGACATGCCCCTTCTGACCCCTGGTTCTCAGAGGCCCTCAGACTAGAAAAACAACGATGTACAAACCTCGAGAGGCACTGGCGGAAAGATTATAACAATAATGTAAAAATCTGCTATAGGGAAGCATTAGTTAAGTACAAACTTCTTATTATCCAGGAGAAAAGTAAGTACTACCTTAGGCAGATAGAATCTGCTCAAGATTCTAATAAACAATTGTATCAGGTGGTGTCCAAGCTATCAGGGCAATCGTCGAATTTCTCCATAGCCCCCTCACAATCTCTACGCAACTCACTTGCTAGTTACTTCCATGAAAAGGTTAACCACATATATGTCAACTTCTCATCACAACTTAAGACAGCCTACCAGATTTTAGCCCATGACACGGTAGAAACTTCCCCCTCGCTCTCAGAATTTGGTCAAGTCTCACCGCATGAGATCGCAGACCTAATCTCCGTAATTAAATCGAGATCCTCCACTGACCCCTGTCCACCCTCAGTTCTCAAACTTATCTCCGATCTTATAGCCCCCAACCTCTCCAACATCTGCAACGCGATGTTCAGAACAGCCAACTATCCGCCTATTTGGAAAAAGGCTATTATCAAACCTTTGCTTAAGAAGCACAATCTTGACCCTACACATACAAAACAATTCAGGCCCATTGTCAGCCTTCCATTCCCAGCAAAAAGATTTGAAAAAATTATGAACTCCCAGCTGTCCAAATACCTTGAAGAAAACAATTTACTGGATGACACGCAATTTGGCTTTCCTAAGGGCCATGGGACCGAGACAGCCCTCATCAAGGCATTGGAAGAAGTTAGGACAATACTAGATGAAGGTGGCACTGCCGTCTTGGTGCTGCTGGACTTTTCAGCAGCATTTGACACGGTCGACCACGCTACTCTGATCGACCGTGTCTCAACCATCGGTATCAGACACAGGGCTAAAGCCCTGTAAGCCTCCTTTCTTTCTAACCGCACCCAACTAGTGAGTCTTGGCGCTTTTAACTCCCCATCTTTCACCCTCCCGTGTGGCGTGCCTCAAGGAGTCCAACACTAATTTAACATCTACGTGTTGGATTTGGCCACAGTCATTAAAGCACACGGTATGGGTCTCACATCTTAAGCTGATGACACACAATTGGTGCTTGCAGTGCATAATGATGGAGGAGCAGTCGCTGCCAAATTTCAGGATGGAATGGTGGCCATCAGTACGTGATGACTAACAATTGACTAAACTTAAACTCTGAAAAAACAGAGGTGATGATTTTTGGCAAACTGTCCCCGGGTTGGTCCCCCACCTGGTGGCCTACCAAACTGGGACCAACTCCACTACCTGTATCAAATGTCAGAAATTTGGGTGTCACATTGGACAACAAGTTGTCCTTTATACCTCATGTCAACAATGTTGTCTCATCGTCTTTTTATACACTAAAGATGATAAAAAAAACTCTTACCATTCCTCCCACTCAGTGCTGGAAAAACCCTTGTCAGTACTTTAGTAATGTGAAAAATTGACTATTGCAACGGTCTCCTCATGAATGCACAAAGTAAGGTCCTCAACAAATTACAGCTGGTCCAGAATTCAGCTGCCAGGATTCTATCTGGCACCCCCAAGTACAAATCGATCTCAAAAGTGCTGCGACAGTTCCATTGGCTTCCCATAAGATGTCGAATCAAATTTAAGGCCCTCTGCATCGCCTATAAAGCCACGCGCAATACGGGACATATGTTCCTGATGGAAGCTCTTGGTGCTTACACCCCAATAGATCCATACGATCATCAACTGCAAACCTGTTAAGGGTCCCCCGCACTAAGAAAGCTTCATGGGGTGACAGACGATTCATCATCGACACCACCAAATTATGTAATACTCTCCCTATCTACATCAAGACCAGCCCGACTATGCTTGCCTTCAGGAAAATAGTAAAACATGGCTTTTTAGCAAATAGTCTATAGATCTTAGTTCATGCTTGCTGTCTGTAGCACCGAGACACCCATGGGTATTTGCGCACTTTATAAATTGTATAAATAAATTGTACAAATGAAATAAACTTCCTTGAGCTTGGGTGGGACAAGTGCTCTCATAACCTGGCCCGGGTAATGAAAATGGAATGAGTATTCTCTGTAAAAAATCCCTCAATACTCACTTTTCAGCTGAGGAGTGTGAAGTGGATGGAAGGCAGCTTATTGTCAAATTGACTATTAATAAAATCCCTTTCTCTGCTTTAAAATCTATAAACCTACAGCCATACAAAACTTTTGGCCTGATATGTCATGTAAATTAATGTCTCTCTCAGATGATTACTTTATTTTAGGTGGGAATTGCAATTTGGCTATGGAACATTTCATTTACCATCACTCCAATGTTACATTTGTCCCCTTTAATGTTCAAAAACAATTCCTCTTCACAATAAATCAACGGTTTTTGGTGGATGCTTGGAGATTATATCATTCAACACTGAGAAAATATACTTTCTTTTCGCAATCTAGAATAGATCATATATTTCTTTCTAAAGAGATGTCTTTACCTCTCATGAGCTCAGAGATTAGTTCCACCTTAATATCAGATTAGGCACCAATGAATGCAGATTTAGAATTACTACCTTTTTCTCAAGGAAATAGGCAATGGCAGTTTAATAATTTCCTCATATTAGATATTCAATTTACACAAGATTTTAAAACCTTTTTACACAACTTTTTTCTTTTTAACAGCACCCCGGAAATCTCTTCTCAAATATTTTGGAATCCTTTCAGAGCAATGACGAGGAACTTTATCACTTTATATGTAGCCAAAAAATGGAAGTTAAATTTACAAAAATAAAATAGTTATACTGAATAATATCAAACATTGGAACATGCCTATTTCACCACTAAATTCAAACCACGTTTGATGCATTAATTAAAGCAAAATTACAATTTAATAAGTAGTTCACTGAAGATGCAGCCTCTTATTTACTTAAATAGTGCCAAATATTACAGAGGGCAATACAAAGCAGGTAAACTCTCAGCCAGTTATCTTAAGATCAAATAGGAGCAAATTAAAATTGATTCTCTTGCAACAGAGCATAATGTTTCCCTTTTTAAAAACTCTGAAATTTTAGAGGAATTCGAAAAGTATTATTCTAAATTCTACATGCCTGGATCAACCCCTTCCTCAACCTCTTCTTCCCAATATTTACGCTCTACCCCAAAAGAATATGATATGTCCATTGTATTCTCCCATTTGAAAGATAACACTAGCATGACTTAGATTCTTAAAGCCATAAACTTGATTAAAAAAAGGAAGGCTCCAAGTCCACATTAATTTTCAATAGAATTCCATCTTTATTTTGCAGAACTACTTAGTCTTAAAATATTCAAATTATACTCTTTCTGGATCAGGAATACATCTTGAAAGGTATAATTACAAAATGTCCTGGTCTGTTTATTTCCCAAGGAGGGTAAAAACCTGGTGATACTTACAAATTATCAAACAATATATCCAGTCAATGTTGATTTAGATTATAAACTATTTGCAAAGCCTATTATTGTCCGACTTTAACCATTGTTACTCAGACTGATTGGATGTGAACAAACAGGTTTTGTTAAAGGCAGACATCCATCGGATAACAACAAACTCTTGTTTAATTTAGAAAGTAAATCTAAGAAATATGAACACTTTTTAGCAGCTATACCACTCAATGCGGAACAAGCATTTGATAGGATGAGCTGGTCTTTTATCTTTTATTGACTTAAATGGTTTTGCTTTGGTCCTTATTTATCCCCTACAGCATCTACACATGTAAATGGTTTATTATCTTCCTACTTCTCATTACACAGAGGAGTTAGGCAAGGTTGTCCACTTTCTCCTCTTCTCTTGACTTTATTCTTGTTTTAGAACCATTTTTGCTTACAATTTGACATAATCAGAATATCACAGGATTTTAGTATGGTGAGAAACAAACTAAATTAGAGGTATACGCCGATAGTATCCTGATTTTCTTATCTCATCCATCCTCCTTTCGACCGACTTTTCTTACAGATGTAAATGAGTTTACTAGGGTTTCCGGTTATAAACTTTACTTGAATAAGAGCGAAATTCTCCCTCTTAATACATTTTGTTTCAAACATGAATTTGCTTGCATCAATTTTTCTTGGTCTCCCCAGAAAATTAAATATTTGGGACTATGGTTTACTTCTAATGTTAAAGAAACATATTCCATTAATCTCACTTCTGTTATTACAAACCTTTCATCTTTACCATCTAGATGGAACCCATTATTTCCATCTTGGTGGGGTAGATTGGATTCTATTACAATTATGCTTTTCCCATCGGATTTTTTACTTTAACTGCAATTCCAGTACGGAATCCAAGTAGAGATATTTAAACAACATATTCTATTTTATCTGCATTTTTTGTGGAAAATAAAAAGTCTTGGATGCTAGATTCCATAGTCCTAAGAAATTGGGTGAGGTTAATTTTTAAAACATTTGTTCTTTTTCAACAGCTTTCAATTTAAATCTTCCAAACTTCTGAATATTGGTGCCATTTCTAAAACTCTTTGTTTATGGACCGATATTATGTTTTTCTCCCTCCCTTCTCAGTTGAAAAGTTTTTAGTTGTTACTCAAAAACTTTCAGCCTCCCCCTTCCTATTCTTATACACTTGCATAAAATATGATACCCTATTTTCAATGTTCATTCCACTGATTTCATTCTCATCATACTATTTTCTATTTTTAATCATTCCAAACACCTGAATATTGGGAACATTTCCAAAACTCGTCCTTTATGAACTGATATTGTCTTTTTTCTCAGTTAAAAAATTGACATTTACTCAAAAACCTTCAGCCTTCTCCCTCCCTATTCTTATACATTTGCATAATACAGTATGCTCAATTTTCAATGTTCATTCCACGATTTGGAGACTTTTTTAAACTCTAGATTATGATATAGTAAATGAATTAAGCTTAGCTGCTGAACCACTTTTTTTGCTTAGCCTGGAGAGACAATGGCCTTTTATGAGTTAAATGAATTATTGCAGATAATAACTCTATTCCTTTTCAACAGGCACAATTACACTTTCACTTACCTCATTCCTTTGCTCAAAGATGTCCATTATTACAAGTTGCTATCTCACACACCTTTCCTCCACACCTAGGGGCCAATTATGATGGCGGACGGACCTGAGTCCGTCCGCCACCATAGAGCAGGAGGGAACCTCCGCATTGCCTGCAGAGTTCCCTCCTCTGCAATAAGGATGTGACCGCCACCCTGGCGGTCACATCCTCTATTTTTACCATTGCGGCGGGTGCGGCTTCAAGCTGCATCCGCCGCAATTGTAAAAATGCATACATTGCATTTGTATGCAGAAAGCGGCAGGCACTGTGCGGTGCCTGCCGATTTCTGCATACAAATGCAGGGGGTACCATAGGTACCCCCATGTGCACCCCCCCACACCCCCTTCACCTAGGGGGCCCGCAACGGGCCCCCGCAGTGAAGTTACACATACTTTTCCACGGCGGAAAACCAGCCGCGGAAAAGCATTTTTTAAAGCCCTTCCTAATATGGCGGACGGTGTCTGAGAGACACCGCCACCATATTAGAGCTTTTCCGCCGCGGTTGTAAGCCAACCGCGGCGTAAAAGCTGCGGACGGAAACCAGGACCTACCAGCCATCCTAATGTGGTGGAGGGTCTTTGGTGGGTCCGCTGCGGTTTTTCCGCATCCTCCGGGCCGGCGGTGGCTTCCGCCGGCCCGGAGGATGCGGAAAAACCGCAATCATAATAGGCCCCCTAGTTTGGATATCGCAGATGTGCCCATTTCATATCCTATAGCAATATCTTTTTGTACACTTTACAAGATGCTTAGTGCAACTAATCTGTCAAGAGAGAAGACACAAATTGAATAACAATGTAAAACAATGACCATGTGTTTTGATGTCACATGGTCAACTTGCTTATGGAATAGATTCTGGAACATAATTCAGATTCAAAATGCTTTATTCGATATATATAAGTATATGACCATATAGCAACAAACATAAAAAAAAGTACATATACAAAAAATATTCAGCACATGAATACGAATATCAGCAGCAATTCCTAAATGTAAGTGCATAATAGAGTACAATTTTATCTCTATAGTTAAATCGATATAAAACATGTGCAAAGTTTGCAATAAAGTGACACATGCTACCAATTAGAACAATATTACAAACGTTTTACCTTTATTTATTATTAACTTCCTACTATTTATAAAAGTCTGAAATTTATTGATAAGACATTGTAGGCCATTTTGGGTGCGGGACAGGAGGACCGCGTCATCCGCGTACAACAATATTGGAATGGGGTTACCATTAACAGTAGGTGCATCGGCTTTAATTAGTCTGAGTGTTTGGTCAATTTGATTTATAAATAAAGAAAATAAAAGAGGTGCCAACACACATCCTTGCCGAATGCCTCTATTGATCTTAAAAAAAGGGGTGCATTCACCAGCTGGACCAAATCTGACTTTACTGGACACATTTTCATAAAGTCTTGCCAGAAATGAATGATCTCGGGTGGCGCCCCCATATCTAATAAAACTGGCCATAAAAGAGAAAGTTCAACTAAATCACAAGCAGAGCTCAAATCTGCGAAACATAAAAATAGGTTTCCTTCTTTAGCTTTAGTATATTTGCTAACAAGGAGCTCGAGGTTTACGCACTGCTCCATCGTTCCCAACCCCCTTCTGAATCCGTACTGCACTGGGGATAAGATAGCATTTTGATCAACCCAGATTTCTAATCTCTCCAAGAGGACTCTACTCAGAACCTTGATTGACGAATCCAGAAGGGAGATGGGACGGTAGTTGCATGCCTCTGACCTCAAACCTTTCTTGAACAGGGGAACAATAATCGACTGATCCCATGTCTGTGGTAACCCATTTTCAGCCGCAGCATTGAACAAACGTGTCAGTATAGGTGCCCATAGGTCCATTTCATGTTTATAGAGGTCCACTGGTACCCCATCGGGGCCAGGGGCTTTACTGCCCTTACTTTTTCTAAGTCCCTCGTGTACCTCATTCAGGCTAATATTTAACTGCATAGTCTGCCAATTCGATTTGTTTTCTTTAATTAAATCTAAAATTAACCCATCTGAATTAAAAATCCTAGAAAAATGAACTACCCAGGCACTACAACTCACATGAGAGGTTATTTCGGGAATATTTTCATTTTTTTTAAAAGGACAATTAATTGTTTCCCAAAATAACTTATGATTTTTGGTGTAAGCCGCCATATCCAGATTGGCCCATGCCTCGTCTTGTAACTCCTTTTTCCGCCTAGTTAACGAGGTCTTATAGTTTAGGCGCTCTTCCCTGACTTTTGCTGTATCTCTGGGCTTGGTATCTAGGGCGGTTTTAAGTTTAGTTAGTGCCATAGCACAGTTTTTATCAAACCAGACCTCCTTGGTTTTTCTCGGCCTCCGGCTCCTAGTAGTCAATAGGCCTTCGATGACCACATTTATTTTTTCAAAGTTAGCGAGGAGTCTGGCAGGGATCACCTCAGTGCATAGACAGTAGCTTATTTCTACAGCACATTTAAAATGAACATCCATCATGAGTTGGTCGGGGTTGGTGGTAGCCCATTTAATTCTCATGCCATTTGGTCTTTCGGCTGAGATCTCTTGTATATGTTTCCCGTCGGTAGAGGTTTTACACCCCCAACCGTATAGTGTGAGTGAAATGCTATTATGGTCACTCACAACTTGCTCAATCACCCATAAATTAGAGTAGACGGAGCCAGAGGACACAAGGACATGATCAATGTTGGAATGGGCATCCCTTCCTTTAAATGATGGGCATTCTCTATTATCGCCATTTTTTGTGCAATCCAGCAACTCCAAATCCAATTTCGCAACTAAGTTGTTTAATGCGTTTCCAAAAACGGTATGCGGAAAATGATTACTCTACTATCCTGCTCACCTAGATGACCACAAATCCCCCTTTGAGAATATTTACAAGCTTGTATGTTAAAATCACCTGCCCAGACGATGACTGGTGGGTCTCTGGATTGCAGTAAGGATCTTTCTATTTCCCTCCCTATATCTTGTATTAGCGATACCTGGTTAGCTCCCGGAATGTTATTATAAAAATGTATTATTACCAGGTCCCTACCCTTTCCATGTTCTAAGTGTAATATCTGTGCGTACAGGGCAACCTCATAGCAATGCCCAAGTTTAAACTCAGTAAGCTTGGTTGATACCAAAGTTAACAGCCCACCCTTTGCCCTGCCAGCTATGGATGTTACTGCAGCCACATAATATGATGTATATCCCTCCACATAAATTTGTTCTCTAATCCATGTCTCCTGGAGACAAATTATATCATACCCTTGGTTAGTAAAACTCTTCCAGAAAGGGGCAGCTAATTTTCCAGTAATTCCCGCAATATTCCATGAAGTGATGTTAAGACCTTCATCGTTGAAATTACATTGAATAATATGGGGGTGGACTATTGCTAGACTATCTATTGAGCTAACATCTGCCACTCTTATTGCAGATGTATGCGTGCCACCTCTCACTACTCCTTCCTCAGAAACCACATCCTCTCTATTTAATCCAACCACCTCAAGATCAACTTCAGGTCTACACAGAGTCTCCTTAGGAGGGGCTATGTGTCCCTGGGGGACCTTTCCAATGCCAACAGTTTTTACGGTATCTATTTGTAGAAATACAGATTGATCGCTAAGTCAATCTACCTCATCTATTGGATTGAATACCTGAAATCTATTGAACGTGGGAATTAGGAAGTTATCTCTGAACTTGGGCATGGTAGTAAATTTATGGACTGTATTGTGGTAATTAACTATGGAATGATCTAACATTCGGGCTTTGTATTGCTTGCCTGACTGATTCCTATAGAAATAATCTAGCGGGAGTAGAGTGGTATTATATTCCGAGTTGGAAGGTAATGGCGCATTCATAATTGAGTCCCTTGCCCATTCTGGTGTTATGAAATTGATAACGATACAATCGCCATCAATTTCTTTTTTGCTGGGACCCAACCACCCTACTCTCTGGGCCATTATTATCTGATTCACCCCATACATAGGGAAACCACAATTTGTAGAAAGCCAGTGCAATGTCTTATTTTTTAGCGTTACTTGGTTTTCAAATTGGGTGGGTTTTAATTTTGGGACATTGGCAAGTATTGCTGTATAAGCACTGCATTCAAGGGGTAGGTTTATAACCGCGGGAATTATATTATATGTTTTTTGCATAGGGACTGCCTTGCTTAAATTAGTGGATTCTATGTTAGCTTTCTTCGGTTTGTCTGCAGTGGCTATTTGCCCTGTGTTCACAGTATGACTATTAGGTGCAGCATTTTGCGGGGTATTAACTGGACCAGTTGGTGTAATATGAGTGTTTACTCTCTGACCACCGTTGGCCGACTTAATCGGGGGGTTTTCCTTTGGGGCGATTGCTTTAACTGGCTTAACAGGTACATTCATGTTTTCAAGCATATCTGAGTGAGCTGTGCCTAGATGTTCTAAATTCCCTACCTTGTCAACTAGGACCTTTAATCTTTCCACTATCGGTAAAGTAAGTGACTTTACTAACTTCTCAATTTGGGTCATAAGATCTGTTACAATTGGGGATAGGGTTTCCTGTTGGGTGTTACACCTATCTACATTCGGCTGCAACTCAGGACTTCTTTGTATCTTGCTCCTATCACCCTTTTGTTTCAAGAAAAGGGGTACTAATTTCTTCTGTCTACCCTTTGGTTTCCCCCGAAATTTATGTGAAATCAGCAATTTCCTACTGAATGCTGGTTCACCTTTGGAGCTTCTACTGCCTGTATTTTGGGAAATATTCACATTATCTGTTTTATCTGTGGGGTTAGTATTAACATCGCTACGTTCATTAGACTTCTCCAGATCATCAGATGCATTAATTAAAATAGGAGACTTCTCATCTATTAACATGTTGGGAGTTACTGACAATCTGTTTTCTCTACATGGGAAGTCAATGGGAGGTGATTGTTGCGGTATGCTAGCACAGTTATGATCTTTCCCTGGCTGGAAAATCTGCATAGGATTCCATGAGAATGAAATCCTGGGAAAACATTGTAATTGCAGATGTATTTGTACAAGAGTTCCTATTTTGAGTTGGTAAATTTGATAAACACAAGCTTGGTGGTAATGACATACGTCTCTCAGTTCTTTCTATTGCTGTTACAACCCAATAGTTTTTTGCAGCATTTTATCTATTGCCGTTAGGCTCGGTAGTGGAGTGATACCAAGTTCTTTTTTCCTTGACGTTGAGCGTGTTAACATAGGGGTGTTTGAGCCCTTTTTGAACTTTGGCGTCATTAGTATACGTATAATATTATTCACTAAGTTTAATTTAGAGTTATTTCCGGCACAGTTTACCTGATGCAAAACATCCCAATTGATGAAGCCAAGAGTGGTGGTCCAGCCCTGCCTCCTCCTGCCCTGGACGGCCACAGACGGCCCACCCTTTGCCCGGGCTTTGCCCGGCACGTCCCAGCGCGCGTCCTCGCGGGACGAGAGAGCGGGTGGTGCTTTATGCGCCTCCTGGCGCTGGATGATGAGGGGGGGCGGCTTGCTGAAGTCGAGGCTGCTGGGAGGTGTAGTCCTGACCGGCGGAGCCAAGCCCGGCCAGTCAGGAAGTGCGGTGCATGTTGCTCGGCGGAGCAAAGCCCGGCCGCCACACAGGAGCAGGAGACTGTTGAAACGCCTCAGCGGAGCAGCATAAGCTCGGCCGGCGTGAAGACCCCTTTACAGCTAACACCAGGTCCTCGGCAGCGGGCGGTGCTTTATGCGCCTCCTGGCGCTGGATGATGAGGGGGCGGCGTCCTGACGTCGAGGCTGCTGGGAGGTGAAGTCCTGACCGGCGGAGCCAAGCCCGGCCAGTCAGGTAGTGCAGTGCAAGTTGCTCGGCGGAGCAAAGCCCGGCCGCCACACAGGAGCAGGAGACTGTTGAAACGCCTCAGCGGAGCAGGATAAGCTTGACCGGCGTAAAGACCCCTTTACAGCTAATACCAGGTCCTTGGCAGCGGGCGTTGCTTTATGCGCCTCCTGGCGCTGGATGATGAGGGGGGCGGCGTGCTGAAGTCGAGGCTGCTGGGAGGTGTAGTCCTGACCGGCGGAGCCAAACCCGTCCAGTCAGGAAGTGCAGTGCAAGTTGCTCGGCGGAGCAAAGCCCGGCTGCCACACAGGAGCAGGAGACTGTTGAAACGCCTCAGCGGAGCAGGATAAGCTCGGCCGGCGTGAAGACCCTTTTACAGCTAACACCAGGTCCTCGGCAGCGGGCGGTGCTTTATGCGCCTCCTGGCGCTGGATGATGAGGGGGGCGACGTCCTGAAGTCGAGGCTGCTGGGAGGTGTAGTCCTAAACGGCGGAGCCAAGCCCGGCCAGTCAGGTAGTGCAGTGCAAGTTGCTCGGCGGAGCAAAGCCCGGCCGCCACACAGGAGCAGGAGACTGTTGAAACGCCTCAGCGGAGCAGGATAAGCTCGGCCAGCGTGAAGACTCCTTTACAGCTAATACCAGGTCCTCGGCAGCGGGCGGTGCTTTATGCGCCTCCTGGCGCTGGATGATGAGGGGGGTGGCGTCCTGAAGTCGAGGCTGCTGGGAGGTGTAGTCCTGACCAGCGGAGCCAAGCCCGGCCAGTCAGGAAGTGCAGTGCAAGTTGCTCGGCGGAGCAAAGCCCGACCACCACACAGGAGCAGGAGACTGTTGAAATGCCTCAGCGGAGCAGGATAAGCTCGGCCGGCGTGAAGACTCATTTACAGCTAACACCAGGTCCTCGGCAGCGGGCGGTGCTTTATGCGCCTCCTGGCGCTGGATGATGAGGGGGGCGGCGTCCTGAAGTCGAGGCTGTTGGGAGGTGTAGTCCTAACCGGCGGAGCCAAGCCCGGCCAGTCAGGAAGTGCAGTGCAAGTTGCTCGGCGGAGCAAAGCCCGGCCGCCACACAGGAGCAGGAGACTGTTGAAACGCCTCAGCGGAGCAGGATAAGCTCGGCCGGCGTGAAGAACCCTTTACAGCTAACCTAGCTGAACATAATTCATAAACCTGCTACAGTTACAAATGTAATTAAAACAATATTTTTCACATATAATAGACTCTTGATCACCCCTTGTTCATTGAAGAATATAAATCCCTCCATTGCATCTGATTGCTGGTCATATAAAGCGTCTTCAGCTAACTTACATCACATGCTTTTCTCATGGCCCATCACACATCATGTTGGATACAGCGTGGTGGCAAATCAATGCCATTTTTCACACTAATGTTCCTTTTTCATACACTTTTTTGGGTAGTTTATTAGAAGATTGGAAATGTACTACATGCCCTGTATATATCATTGATTTATTATTGACTGTTGCCTTTCAACTAATAACGAAAAATTGGTTTAACACATTGGCTATTTCTTCTGAGGCATGGTGGTATGGTACCTGTTACAACCATTGTCTAGACAGAGCGTACGTTCAACCATTTACAAAGAGTCTCTATGTGGTCACCAGTTACAGTATTTATAGATTCTTCTGAATTTTAGTCTTGGTAGTTCAAAAATGTATAATCCATTTTGTTAACCCGTACATGTCAATTATTAGTAGATAGAGTCTTTAGGATTTGTGCTGTTTCAACTGTTTGTTATTATTACCTAGCATCCTTTTCCTTTTTTTCCCTTTCACTCAGTTTCTCTCTTTTCTTCTCTCTCTCTTTTCTTTACGTTTTCCAGCTTTATATGAGGCTCGTGTTATGACATAAATATGCCCACAGGATTTGCCTCTATTTACCACACTCTGCACCAACATAAGGCAAACACCATCAGTGGTGAAGTACTGATCGGCAGCCTTTCGCTATCAGGAGAGTAGATTGATCTAAGGTGGAGTCCAAATAATGAAAGTAACCAAAAATAATTTATTTTACCTCTCCTTAACATAGCAAGAAAGGAACTACATGATACAACATAGAACATATAGCTGTGTACGTCTATTAAAGTAACATTCCTAGTAGTCTATTTATAGAATGAGTAATGGACACTGTAGAGACAGTAAATTAAATGCCTGCAGTGTTGAAACCCAAAATTAAACCCTATGACACTTAAACTTCCATTTACCAATCAATGTTATACTGAAAAAAGGTGGACAGGATTGGTGTGGAGTCTTGAATTTTGAGTTAAAATCAAAAAATGCTAAGAAGCCTCTAGAACGCATAAAGGCTACCGGGTGTATGACAGACTGATTGGAGGTCCTCGTGGGCCTGGTTGAAGGCCCGTCCCTGAATCTAAGATGGCTGCTGCTGACCTTTTTTTACTTTGAAAGTTTGCAATTGGTTAAAAAAAATATACATAAATAATCATTTGAAATACGCAAGATACCTAAAGTATCATTACTTCTCTTCCAGAATGTTGTTGGAAAAAGGCATACATGGCTACCATGCCTATCTATTCTGGTACACCTAGGGATTGTCAACCAGTCAATCAATCAATCAATCAATCAATCAATCAATAATAAACAGAATTCAGCTTAATTTACTAAGCCATAAAAGCATTCTATACATAAATACAATAAAAAAATGCGCAGCTTAAAATACATTCTAAATTTTAAAAAAATCAAACAGGGTTGCTTCATATTCAGTTTCACATATGAGCGCTACTCAGATCTCCCCATGGATTTTCTAAACCTGTAAGTTAAAATGAGGCACAAGCACAAATTACAGGGGCTTGCAATTGTTGTAGGAAGACAAATGCCAATTTACAGGTTCTAAAATGATGCTGTTTAAGTATGAGGTATAAGAAACAGCATTCTGGGCACTTTGTGAAATCTTCAAAACAATGTAAAATGTAGCATGCTTTGAAGCGGTTACCATGAGGACATTTAATTTCATAATAACGTTTGACTAGTAATTTCTGCATGGAAAGGTGGTGATGTGTTAGACAATATTGAGTCTAAAGTGATTTAAAATATATCTTTGCTGGCTATTCATCATTTCAGCTAGATAAGGTTGGAGGCCACTCTCAGGTAACAAGTCAAAGTATGCCTAAATAGTTGCTTTGTGACCAATAGATGACAGTTTCTCTTAGACAAAACACTTGAGGTATTCATGTTTTAGCTCTGTCTTTCTTACGCCTGACAGGAATTATAGGTCATCAAAGAAATATGGTCTGCTAATCATAATACATATTGGGCCCGATTCACAAGAGTAATCTGAGACAAAATCCTAACTTTCCAACTTTCGGTATTCACAGAAGGCAATTAGGAGTACTAAAGTTAGGATTTTGTCTCAGTTAATCTTAAATTTTGGTCTTAAGTTAAATTTAAGACAAACTTAAGTTTAATTGAGACAAAATAGTAACTTTATGACTAGGATTTTGTCTCAGTTAAACTTAAGTTTGTCTTAAGTTTAAATTAAGACCACAACTTAAGTTTAATGAGACAAAATTCCAACTTTAGTACTCCTAAATGCCTTCTATGAATACCGAAAGTCGTAAAGTTAGGATGACCACCATTACATTTCTCTTTAAGTGAGTGTAAGAAAGTGCCTCTAATGTCATGGTTACCCCCCACTTTTTGCCTTACTCTTAATGCAACTTTGACTGGATGTACACTGAGTCCCTCCTAATAAGGTTTCCAATGCCTGTGTTCTCTCCCAAAACTGTAACTTTGTTTCCATAATTGGCACACCTGGTCCCACAGGTAGGCCCCTTGTAAAAGGCACCAATGGTACCAAGGGGATTGTGTCAAGAGAGGGTCTCTAAGGACTCCAGCATGCATTATGCCACCCTAAGAGATCCCTCACCAAACACATGCACACTGCCACTACAGTCTGCGTGTTTTGGTGCAACTAAAAGTGAAGAGTCGACCTAGCACACATCCCTGTGTGCTATGCCTACCAGCACTGCCAGAGGCATTAGTAAGTCACCCCTGCAGCAGGCCTTACAGCTCTGAGGCAGGGTGCACTATACCTTTTGTGAGGGCATAACTGCATTTGCAGATATACCCCTATGGTGTCTAAGTCTATTCCTAGGCATTTTAAGTGCACGGTGAAGACATACCGAGTACATGGGCTGGGAGCTTGTCAAAACGAGTTCCACAGCTCCATGATGTCTTCACCCAATCCTAAGATGTTTGGTACCAAACATCTCAGATTAACGAGCCCACACTGATGCCACTATTGGGTTCATTAATAAATGCACTCAGAGGGCACCTCTGAGGTGCCACTTGAAAACTCACCGAGCCGCTGATAAGTAGCTGACTGGTCCGTACAAACCTGCCACTTCGAGACATGTTTCTGACTCCCTGAGGTGGGAGCCTTGTGTTCTTGTGGGTCAGAAACAAAGTCTGCTCTGCTCTTCACACCTACCCCCAAACATTGGCGTCTGCAGACATTTTTCCAGGGGGGGGCGCTAACCTGGCAAATGAAGGGGCGTGACTAATGTTAATCAATAGGGACGGGGCTAAAATGGCAGACAATCAGGATCGGGTAATGCTCAGGCCAAGTTAAGAAAAAAAAGTGGCGAATTCTGCATTTGAAACTGGACAACAATTAGAGCACACATGAACCCTACAATTACCCCCAGCCCCCTAAAACTCATACATTCTCAGATCCCTAAAATTAGCCCCCTGGCACCCCAAAACCCATACCCACCCTGCACCCTAAAATTACCCCCCTGGTTTCCCAAAACCCATATCCACCATATACCCTAAGATAATCTCCCTGGTACCCAAAACCCATACCCACCCTGAACCCTAAACTTACCCCTGCCCCCACAAAACTCATACCCGCCCTGAACCCTAAAATTACCCCCCTGGTCCCTTAAAACCTATACCCACCCTGAACCCTAAAATTACCCCCCTGGTACCTCAAAACCCATACCCACACTGAACCCTAAAATTACCCATTGGTGCACCAACACCCATACCCGCCTGGAACCCTAAAATTACCCCTCTGGTACCCCAAAACCCATACCCACTCAGAACCCTAAATTTACCCCCTGGTATCCCAAAACCCATACCCACCATGAACCCTTAAATGATCCCCCTGATGCCCCAAAACCCATACCCACCCTGAACCCTAAAATTACCCCTCCCTCAAAACTCATACCCGCCCTGAACCCTAAAATTACCCCTCTGGCCCCTTAAAACCCATACCCGCTCTAATCCCTAAAATTACCCCCCTGGTACCCCAAAACCCATACCCACACTGAACCCTTAAATTACCCCCTTGCACACACCCATTACCCCCCTGGTACCCCAAAACCCATACCCACCTGGAACCCTAAAATTACTCCCTGGCACCCCAAAACCCATACCCACCCAGAACCCTAAAATTACCCCCTGGCACCCCAATCCCTAACCCACCCTGAACCCTAAAATTACTCCCTGGCACCCTAAAAACCACACCCAACCTGAACTCTAAAGTTACCCCCTGGCACCCCAAAAGCTGAACACTCCAAGCTTTCACTAGATTTGCATATTCGGAGGGGACTGTCCTCCTTGACGTTTCCATGCATGTAAGTCTAGAACACCGTTCACTTAGAGTAACGTAGATATGCAGCCAGTAGGTAATGCTGAGGCTGTAGAATGCATTAAAGTTACTGGAAATTACTTAAGAACTGCTGCCTGCTCTTCTGATACTATTCGGTGGAGTGGGGCTGATCAGCAGCACTGTCGTCCTGGCATCCAGCCCCTCCTGATGGTCTCACTGTGTAGATAGATGTGGGTCAAATGTCTCCTGGTTTCTCCTTGCCAGGGTCTCCTCTACTTCTTCGTTGGTGCCCTTGGATGCAAAAAGAGACAGATCCATGACCCTGTTCACCATTCATCTGGTGAGCAGCGCAGTGGATGTGTATTCCATACAAGTGCACAGAGAGCAGGGGGAAAGGGATGGCAGTGCAGGTGATGCTTTTCCTTTGTAAAGTAATTCCTGCTGGCATCATAGCCCAGGGTGCTCTCTGTGCACTTGTATGGGATACACATCTATACAAGTGCACAGACAGCAAACCCTGGGCTATGATGCCAGCAGAAATTCCTATACAATAGAAAAGCGTCACCTGCACTGGCCATCCCTTTCCCCCTGCTGTGCACATCTTCCCACTCCCTCCTCATGCTCACATTCACAACACATCAAGTGCTTAGGTGAAATCCCTGCCTTCAGGCAAGGATATCACCTCGGTGGCACCAGTCTAAAAGAAAACAAAGGGTGGGGGCAGGGGGGGTCGCTGAAACCGTTCAGAGGCAGGCTGGCTTGGGCTGGTTCTGGGCCTCTCAGAAGGGGTCATAAAAATCACATTCTTGGATGCTTAGCATTCAACCATGGCTTGTTCTTAGCACCTGGTGGTGGCTCAGATCAAAATAGGCGCTTTACAAGTGTAATATGCTACACAGAAAAAATACAGAAACACAACATCCGGGAAATCATTAACACTCTAAGGGAATTAAATATTAAGTAAAACGTCAAACACAAACAGGAACTAAATCGCTGACATGGATTGCCTTTTTACATTCATTATTTAGAAATCGATCAGTGTTTATGTCATAATAAAGGGCATGATGTTAGAGCCTGATAAGGATCCGTTGCAACTCCTCTGTGACCCTGGGTGACCCGGCCCATTTAAAGCCCTGGCTGAGGGGTCACTTCAATGTGAGATGAAGATCGGCAACAAAAGGGCCCACCACATGCAGAAGATTTCTTGAGAAATCCCTGTTCTGAAATGGGGGCTGAGCAGGACGTCTGTGGCGGGGGAGAAGGCTCATGGTTCCTGCGCTGCTTGCAGCGTGTCTTTTCCCTCCTAGTGGAGGTGCGTGCTTCAGTCATGCTTCTGGGCTTCAGTCCTGTCCATATCTGTGCATCCTAGAGTTTCACATTGTAAGTACCATGGATGCGTTGATGAATGCTTTGCAGACACGTTAGGGTGAACTCTGTACTTTTGGTGACTTCATGTGTGAACGCAGCGCCCCGAAGTGAACTCACCAGTTAATGTAGGGTGACCAACTGGCATGCTTGCAAATTCAGGACGGTAAGTGTAAAAATTCAGGATAAAGAGTCAAAATTCAGGATGAAAATTCAGGACCAAAGGTCAAAATTCAGAACAACCACTTAAGTACAAGTCAAAATAAGTTTATATTAGGCTGAGACAATTGTGCACTTCACAGTTTTTCTGTATGCGCACAGCTTTCAACAACTGTGTAGGTTTTTTTGAGGTACTTCATATCATAATAATCTATTCATATGGTTACTGCTCTGGGTTGTCAGTCTGATATTTTGTTTACAACTCATGGTCGTGAGCAGATATGTATGATGATAGAAGTTGTGGAAAAGTAAATTTTGCCATGTTCTGTGTCCCTACGTGTCCCCCATCTTATGTTATGTGTGCATGATTAATATGCATATGTATCCCCCATGTTTGATTAAGGACGCAATTACAGTTGTGTCCATCTCTAGTATGCCAGTTTCCAGTTCTCGTGAAAGCTACGAGTATTAGGCCTATGTAAAACTACGTTGCCACGTTTCTCAGTGTGCACGTTATTTCATTGTAAAGTCCCCGTTTCTAGGCCTCAAAAGGGCCCGGACACCAGATTCAGCTCCTGTCTCCTGAACCCTCGCTGAGGAGCAATACAGCCCCCACCTGTTTTTATAGAGTCAGAGAACAGGTTTTTAAGTGTTCAGAAATATGGCGCACAACTAGTCACGGTAAGTATTAAAGTGTCGTGGTATAGAGTTAGGTGCTTCTTGGCAGAGGAAAACCTTAACCTCTGTAAGAGAAGAGGTTCTGGGACCTCTCTCTAATGTAATTGGACAAGAATCCAGAGCACACTTAGTGTATCAAATCTAATTTCAATCTTCAAATGGTCAAAATGGTTGAAGCGATGGGATAGATCAAACACGCATAAGTATTTCAAAACGGTTTTATTGTTCAACAGTGTTCTTTCCTCAGAATCACTGTGCTTATCACTCTAGCCTACACGTGTTTCATCACAGCATGTGGCTGTGAATCTTCAGGGCTGATCTGAATGATCAAGGCGCGTTATCGGGAGACCGGTGATAATTCCGTCCCGGTCCTAATCGGGATGTTTATGTTTGTAGGAGAACGGTACCGAAAGTAATCGGTTGCCGTTTCGTCAAAATGGGGATCGTGTGTAACAGTTCACACAGCGTCGGTGCTATTCGGGCTGTTTGCCCGTGGGTTGAGCCGAGTGCAGCTCCTGTTTCCGAATGCGATTGTTGAACAATAAAACCGTTTTGAAATACTTATGCGTGTTTGATCTATCCCATCGCTTCAACCATTTTGACCATTTGAAGATTGAAATTAGATTTGATACACTAAGTGTGCTCTGGATTCTTGTCCAGCCCCCACCTGTATCCTCGACCCTTCACTTACTTCCTGCCTCACAGTGCCCGGCTCGGCCTGGCTCTGCCTACGAGTCTGCCAAGAGTATGTTATGATTCTAGTTATCAGTCCAGCCCTCCTTCTCTGCATTCCTAAACTACTGAATCGCATCAATAGTTTCCGTCATTGTCTAGCCTTTACGTCTCCATGTAAGGGAAATACTGCATTTAATGGTCATTTAATATTCCTCAACACGCACTACATGTAGAATAATGCATGCTCCAGTCTTAGAGTCTGTTAGCCTCTCCCCTCCTGACTTTTAGTTTATATCAACATGTCCTCTAAACATTAGATACTAGATAGGATTTAGGTACATGTCGCCCTGACTCTCCAGACTTCAGTCTCTACTCCTAGCGCAGAGTTCATAGCCCCCAGCTTCTCCTAGTAACACGTCATTGTCAGTTTGCGCGCACCATTAGGTCAGAGGTCCCGGCTCCTTAGGTAGCCCCCTCCATGTTTCCGCCCCATTTATGACATATTCTGTTACGTTTACATCACATGTCCATGTATACGCCTCTTGTTACACCCACTTTCACCCTTATCTTTCGCGACTGCTATTGACCACACCCACTGCTCCGCCTACTGTATTCACTATAATGCAATTGTTTTAGTATATATATGTTGTACATTGTTATTAAAGCTAGCGCGCTCATTCCCTGTCCCCCCTGCAGGGCCCTACCATCCTGTTCCCGTGCAGGTTGTTCTGTTCCTGTCCTTTATGCTGCATTAAACCTGCAAACTCCTACTACCTCGAATCTTGACTCTTATTTATTGAGCTATCTGTTATTGCTATGTCCAGTCAAACCTAGATCCGGTATTATTTATTTATATACCACATAATGGCGCCCGAATAGGGACTTGCCCTTTCCCCACGCGCCGGTGAAGCCACGCCGGCCCCCTGACCCTCTGCAGCCGTGACGGAACCATACCGTGCACGTGCAGATATTTCTGCTTCAAGTATCCCTCAGGCCCACGGAGGAGACGGAGGTGGCGGTCCAGCATCCAGACGAGGCGGTGGAGGAACGCGGCGAGTCCCGACCAGAGCCCAAGCCGAGAGTCCAAGGTCCGAGGTATCCGGAGGCCCACCCGTAACAGAAGTCCGAAGTTCGTCCGTCCGGCGTCGAAGCAGTCCAGTCCAGTCCGAGGCCTTCCGTTCTTGCTGCCCGGTGAGTACCGTTGCTGGGGTAGTATCTAGACAGGGTCAATCTAATTGACTCTGGTCCGTGGGTTTTGGTGGTACACAGACCCAAAACGAAGTGTCCACTTCGGTGGATGCGGGTCCTGACGTGTCTCTTTATGAGACCGGTAAGTTTCGTACTGTTTTAGCAGTGCATCTAGTTTCTGTTCTAGTCAGTTCTGTTCTCGAGAAGATTCATGTATTCTGTTTTCCGTATTCCAGGTAGTATTCTGTTCGAACTGTTATTTTAAATGTTCTTCATGTATTTTAATGTCGTGGTATGAAAGTGGTGTAGTTATCGTGTTCATTGTGTATTGTATTGTGTCTAGATTACAGTTCAGTCATGCCCTTATTTTCTAAATTACGTCAGTTGAAAACTAGAAAAGGTCTGTTAGAAGCAGCAGTTCCTGTCCCGCCTAGGGACAGTCCAGGTCATTTTATGTATCAGAAGCATGGCATAAGTGCCATATTATATCTAGATTTATGGGTAGAGTATACCAAACAGTTAGAAGAAAAGTATAGATGGCCCGTATCAGGTACATGGGATGCCGAGTGCATCATGCGAGTAGAAGAAGCATTATGGAAAAAGAAAGCCAGACAGTCACAGAAAGATGCCATCGAGTTATGGCGCAAAGAATCTCATAAAAGAACCGAAAAAGAAATCAGAAAGTCAGAACTAAGTAGAGAATCCTTAGAACGAGCCCAAGAAAGGGAACTAATCGAGATAGGTGAACGAGTTAAAACCGAACAGTCAGACAGACAGAGGAATGCCCTTATTAAGGGTATGTATCCTCTTCTTGCCGAGGGCTTGCCAAAAGCAACCCCGGAGGCATCCAGTAATTTTCCGCCACCATTAGTTCCGACCAAGCTACGGCACAAACCGACCGCAGCTGATATTTTTATTTCGTCCTATTTGGACGACACAGTCCCAGAATATGCAAATCCTGTTCCACCAGCTCCTGTAAATAATGTAAATCCTGCTCCTCCAGACACCGGAGTACCTGCCACGGTACCCCCGGTCCAGCCCACATTACAATTTCCCGCCGCGCCAGCACGAAGAGTATCAGTCGACGATTCCGGTTTAGGGGACGCAGGAGGAGGTCCTCCTGGTACCCCGCCACCACACCAACGTGTAACGTTAGTCGAGTTACATGAAAGTGCGTTACAGCGTACGCCCAAATATAAGTCCGTTGCAGATATCCGACGAGCTCTTACTGAATGCCGCTATGATCCTGTTGCAGGTGATGATAGCACAGTTATATATTCGATCCGTGTAAGACGGGTGACCGGGTATTTGGATACCCTACCGAATATGAAAGAAGATCTAGACAGAATATATCGTTTCATCCGTACAGGGGATGATCCAGAAAGTATTGGCGAAGCCATGTCTCAAAGGAAAGCTGAGATCCAGCTCATGTTATTAAAGTTTCTGATCAATTGTTTGATAAGAGAACAAGATTCTCCGACTAAAGATCCGGCCGAAATGAGAATCCTGACAAGGTGGAGTGATAATATAGCCGAGGGTAAGCACAGAACCATCAGTAGTATAGAGAGTATGTACAAGAGAATTCGTAAGGAAATAATAAAGTTACACGAACAACGTAAAGCAGCACAAGTAAGCGAGAAAGAAAATGACTCTTCTACTGAAGAGGTAGAGGACGAGAATCCCGCCAGAATAGCGTACGTAGGTAGAACTAGACTTTCCGACCGACATTCACGTCTAGACTACAAGAAAACTGTTCCTCATCCAGCACCAGAGCAAGGTTCTCTAGAACAAGTATTTCAAGCTACCGATCACATTCTGAAATCACGAATCGGTTATAGTGAATTAAGTACTATGCATGAACAAGAACTAGCCCGATCAGCAGTCCGATGGATTACTGATTCTACCACTTTTCCAGATGAAATAGTGGTACAAATGTTTCTGAAACTGCCCCCAGCCGAGCAACGACTGGTGGGTATGTATATGATCCAGCACCTCATCACTCTGTATGAGGGTCAACATTCTGATCCAGGTCCGTTACACGATGTCCTGAACGAGTTACTCCAGTATAGATGGAAAGGTCTAGGTACCGATTTAATTAGTGTCATTCTAGAACAGCGCCACAAATATAGAACGTTCCTGAACCCGCATTTTGTTCATGTCTCACCCCCAGAAAGTAAACCCTTTTACATAGATAGACAGAATCCGTTACGAGAAGTACACCCAGTCAGGACAGCGGATGGTGAAATGCAAAGAGTATTTGTTTACACTCCGATTACAAAGATGGAACTCTTAGAGATGAAGAAATTAATTCCCTGTCATGACAAAGATCCAGCAGGGTTCCACCGAGAATTAAAGGACATGCTCCGTATGGGAGAATACACGTATCCAGATATTATTAAAATGTTAAAGGTCCTGTTGCCCGCAGGGGTATACGAGAAACTCAAGGAAAAAGAATGGGAGGTGGGAGAGAAAAAGATCGATTGGGCAGTTCTAGAAGCTGAAGATAAGATACGAGTACCAGGTACCGGTCTTGGAGAGAAATGTAAAGAATTACCAGAACTGTTAATTCAAGTTTTGCCAAGATTATTAGCCACTAAAAAGGAAGACTGGGATGCAATCTCAGCCTGTAAACAGAAACAAGACGAAGACACTAGTGATTTTTATTCTAGATTTGAGAAATGCTTTAGTATTAACAGTGGCCTCAAGACAAGTAGCGAGTCATACCCTCATCTTTTTGTTACTAAATTAGTCGAGAATTCAAGTCCACAAGTTAAGAATCGAGTTTTGAAAGTCGAAAGTACATGGCAAGCTAGTACCCCGTCCCAGATGTTACAGATGCTTCAGTATCACCAGAATAGAATCAGAGAAGAGCAAGATCATGAAAGAAAACGTATGAAAGACACGAAAATGAAAGTACTAGTTGCACAATCTGTTCCTCAAGACAGTCAGAAGAGGGGTACGAATCAAGCCAGTCATCCTGCAGTTCCCGTTAAAGGGACCTGCAATTATTGTAAACAGCCAGGTCATTTTATAAACGAGTGTGCAGTTCTGAAACATAATATAGCTACCGGTAAGACTAAAGAAGGACCACGTCCGCCTAGACAAGAACAAGTTTCACAGACTTCTCAGCCACAGAATGCACAACAGACAGTTCCAGCACCGCAGCCTATTGCTGCAACACAGCATGTTACACAGCAGATGTACCAGTATGCTCAGACAGAGTATCCAGAGTATCAGCCATATTCATGAAACAGCCTAGAGAGGGAGGTAGGCTTGCCTCTCATCGAGATTCCTGTAGATCAAGAAGGTCCCTATGTTCATAGTCAAGTACTAGGGAAAGACAGAAAGTTTCTAATTGATACAGGGGCAAGTAGGACCACTATAAGTCACGCCGAAGTTCCAGGGGCTCCGCTCTCAGGCTCTAGAAATGTTTCCCTTGGATTTTCAGGAAAGCCTATTGTAAACGAGATATCTAAGCCAGTTACTCTAGAAGTAGGTCCATTGTCCCGCACTACTGATCTGTTACTTACGAAGTCATGTCCAGAAAATTTGTTAGGCATTAAAACACTGAAAGAATTAGGTGCAGTTATTTGCTGCTCCCCAGAGGGAATACGACTGTTTTTACGTGACTTCAAGGGTCACTATGTATTACGAGATTTTGATCCAAGATTGTCTAATGTTCCGCAGCATCTATGGGCGCAAGGTCCAACTGATGTTGGCTTCATGCAAATCACACCCCATCGTGTGACTCTCAAACCAGGTGTAGTGTTACCACGAATCAGACAGTACAGACTGCCACCTGAGGCTGTAGCAGCCTTATCCAAAATTATTGACGAGCTCATCGCTCAAGGAGTAGTTGTAGAAACTGACTCCAATGTATGTAATTCTCCGATCATTCCAGTCATGAAACGTACTGATCCAAATGCACCCCCAGTATATCGATTAGTGATTGACCTTCGAGAACTCAATAAATGTATTATTCCCCAGTACCCAGTTGTCCCAGATATCTCTTCCCTATTGACAGCCATTGATTCCGAAGCTTCATTTTTCACAGTCATAGACCTCAAGAACGCGTTTTTCAGTGTCCCCATTCATCCAGACAGCCAGTTTCTTTTCGGATTTTGTTTAAATGGAAGGAGCTACCAATTTACACGAGCTCCTCAAGGTTTCACAGAAAGTCCTAGTATTTACAGTCAAGCACTTAAGAGACAACTAGACAATATTCACATGCCAACTGATACTGCCCTGCTCCAGTATGTCGATGATCTACTGATCACAGCCCGTTCTGAACGTGCTTGCGAGCGAGCATCACTTACAGTCTTGTATTTTCTCGCCGAGATGGGGCACAAGGTGTCCCCTTCGAAGCTTCAATTCTGTGTCCAGCAAGTGATCTATTTAGGCCACTTACTGTCCAAGAGGGGTAGGCAGTTGACACCAGACCGTATCCAGTTAATAGCGAGTCTTCCTCAGCCCAAGACCCAGAAGGAGGTACGTGCTTTTATCGGCCTTACTTCTTATTGCAGACAATGGATTCCTCAGTATGCATTTCTAGCCAAGCCACTGATACAGTTAACGACACAGGAGGCAGCCGTATCGACTGTCCTCCCTTGGACATCTGAACATACACTTAGTTTCAATGAGTTAAAGAAAGCTTTATGCCAAGCTCCAGTTCTAGCTACACCGAACTACAGTAAGCCTTTTACACTTTTCGTCACAGAACGCGAAGGTACAGCATTATCTGTTCTCACACAAGATCAAGCAGGACAATACAAGCCCTGTGCTTATTTTTCGAGCACACTAGATCCTGTAGCCCAGGCTCTGCCTGCGTGCCTCAAGTCAGTTGCAGCCACAGCACTAGCTATCAGACAAAGTGATTCCATAGTATTAGGACATTCCTTGACAGTACAAGTTCCACACTCTGTGGAAGTTCTTTTAAACCGAACACAGACTCAGCACTTGACAATTGCACGTTTAACAGGTTATGAACTGACACTGTTCCAGCCACACATAGAAATCAGACGCTGCAACGTTCTAAATCCTGCTACACTGTTACCGTCAGTTAATTCGAATCCTGCCACACACGACTGTGTGGAAGTAGTTAACACTATGACTAAGCCAAGACAAGATCTGACAGATATTCCATTACCAGATCCCGACCTGACACTTTATGTGGATGGTTCATGTATGAGAACAAGTACAGGAGAACTAGTAGCCGTGTATGCAGTGACTACTGACACTGAAGTTATAGAAACACACCGTATTGACACCCTGTCTGCTCAAGCAGCAGAGCTAGTTGCTCTGACACGAGCCTGCATACACGCCAAGAACCTGAAAGTTAATATCTACACAGATTCACGCTACGCATTCGGAGTTGTACACGACTTCGGAGTGCTCTGGCAGGAGAGAGGTTTCATGACTTCTCATGGAACCAAGATTCAGCATGGTCTCCTTATTCAAGCTCTGTTAGATGCCATACACTTACCGACATCTATTGCTATCATGAAATGCAAAGCACATACGAAAGTTACTGATATTATTTCTCAAGGTAATGATCTAGCAGATCGAACAGCCAAGCTTACAGCACAGACTCCAGACATGTCAGTTAATCCTACACAGACACATACTCCAGATCCGACTACCTGTATGACAGTTAAGGACCCCACTCAAGATGTCATAGATATCCAGTTACATGCTACTCCCGATGAAATCAAGAAATGGTCCGAACAAGGAGGGGTCCAGACAGATCAGGGATGGGTAACGAAGGGAAAAGCCACATGGTTTCTCCCCGACTCTATGGTTCAAGTCATTATCAATACCGCACATAGTCCAGCACATTTAGGAGAAAAAGCTATGTTAGACAGTATCCAGAACATTTGGTTTAACAAGCATTTACGAGCTGCAGCCAAGCAGAAAGTCCGTACCTGTATGATATGTTGCCAGTTTAATCCAGGTAAAAGTGTCCCGGTGGAACAAGGTGGATTCCAGCCCCCTGACCACCCTTTTGAAGTCCTCCAAATGGATTATATTCAGATGGAGCGATGTCGAGGTTTCAAGTATGTCCTTGTAGTTGTATGCGCTTTGTCCAGGTGGACAGAAGCATATCCAGTCCCAGATTACACAGCCACGACCACTGCCAAGCAGTTGGTTCGTGAATTCTTCCCCCGTTACGGACTCCCAAGGGTCGTATATTCTGATAACGGCCAACCATTCTCATCTGAATTGATGAAACACGTTTCCCTTTTGTTAGGGTACCAGTGGAAGTTCCATTGTGTACGCCATCCTGAAGCAGCCGGTCTAGTAGAGAGACATAATCAGACCCTGAAAATCCGTATTGCTAAAATATGTAAAGAGAAAGGTGTGGACTGGCTAGTAGCTCTGCCAGTCGCTTTGTTTTATATGCGCATGGTCGCACATTCCAGATCAGGTCTGTCCCCGTACGAGGTCGTATTCGGCCGCCCCCCTAATATGTGGGGTACACCTAGACCCCGAAGTATTACAGATGTTTCAAGTAATATGCTGACAGATTACCTAGATTCCTTGATGTCTGCCCTACACTCTTGTCGTTCACAGGTTGCCGCCGCATTTCCAGACAATACCGAGGTGGCACCGCATGAAATCGTTCCCGGATGCATGGTTCTTGTCCGGAATTTTGATCGTTCAAGTCCGCTGGAGCCCCGCTGGAAGGAGCCCAAGCAAGTCCTCCTGGCCACCCGTACTGCCGTCAAGCTGGAAGGCAGGAAGGGCTGGGTCCACCTGTCTCATGTGAAAAATTTTTACGGACTAAAGACTGTTTCAAAGAACATTTCCGAGGATTTTAAGGATTGCCAAAGTACTATTCTCAAGGACTGTCCCGCAAAAGACAATGATACAGATTCCTCCCTGTTAGAGAAAACTCCGCAGCAGGAGTATAAGGAAAAATTAAGGTCTAGTAAAATAAGTCAGCCAGTTTGATTGTCTAAGTCCTCCCCTAGGTGAAACGGTTAGACCGGTTTCTGACATGTATATAATAGACCCCCACAGAGAGAGAGTTAGTGAGAACTCTAAAAGTTGCACTATTATTTTATGTTTTCTGCTATATCTCAGCCTTATGATTACCTGCACAAGTTATGCATTTTATTTATATTTCCCAGTTTCTCATATAAATAAGTCTGCTAATGTTACAGTAGAGCACACGTTTAGTGATCTACCTCCTCATGAACTCTCTTATCGTCTTGCTATGCGAAATAATTCCTTTATCCGCATGTTACATTATTCACACCAGACCAGCAATGCCACTAATTGTTGGGTGTGTGGTCGACTCCCCCCTTTCCAGACACCGAAGGGAGTTCTGCCACTCTTTCCTTATCCATTTTCACATAATGGTTCGTGTGGAGCATGGTCCACGTTAACGTCATCCTCAACAGATATGTCTTTTCTTAACAGTACATGTTTTCCAGACAAGCAAGGTCTTCCCCACAGAACAGGGTTAGATCTAGAAAATGAAGTTTACAATTTGGGTAATTATTCTTCGAATTTTATGGTCCTGAATGTTCAGTCTGATACTACTCCAGACTTACCTGCTATGTCAGTACTACCAGTTAAAGGCGAATTATGTGTCCGAAAGAATGGTTCCGTACATGTAGGACATAGTGATTGTACTACTATTGTCAAGTATAGTGACAGTAGGAAATCTATTTTCAAAGCTTCACGTCATTCTTATTTTGTTTGTGGTCAGACCGCATATGTTCGTCTGCCCCTCGATTGGGATGGTACCTGTTATATTGCCTTCCTACTGCCACCAGTTTTTCTAGCCCCACCTGACTACCATAGGAATTCCCACCTAGTACATATCAGACACAAAAGAGACCTCCCGATTGTCGATTATACTGAAACTGCTCTAGAACAATACATAGATATCAATAAAGGTGTCTTCCCCTATTTAGGTACTGTCGTGAATAGTAAACTGATACGTAGATTAACGAGAACCCTCGAAGCAGTAGTGATTGAGACTACTTCTGCTCTAGGTAATTTAACCGAAGAGCAATCCTTTATGAGAATTGTCGTGCTCCAGAATCGTCTCGTCCTTGACATCATACTGGCCGATAGGGGCGGGGCATGTAGAGTCATCGGATCTAGTTGCTGCATTTTCATTCCTAATAACGCACCGTCTGTTTATTCAGCTATAACCAGACTCCATAATATTGCCCATATGTTACACCAAAATCCAGGCACCTGGACATGGTCCGGTTGGTTCTGGAATATAATTTCCGCCTGGGGATGGAAAGTATTGTCCTTTCTAGGTATTGCAGTAGCGATCATATTCAGTTGCTGCCTCTGTATACAATGTGGCCCTGCGATTTGTGGCATTTGTGCTACCTCTTGTATTCCTAGTCCCAAGTCCCGTTCTAAATCCAGTTCCAAGAAAATTCGAGACGAACAAATGATACTGTATGAAATGATAGATGGTATCATGAATATTGATGTTTCCTGATGGAAACGTAGTGACAAGGAGGGAATGTGGAAAAGTAAATTTTGCCATGTTCTGTGTCCCTACGTGTCCCCCATCTTATGTTATGTGTGCATGATTAATATGCATATGTATCCCCCATGTTTGATTAAGGACGCAATTACAGTTGTGTCCATCTCTAGTATGCCAGTTTCCAGTTCTCGTGAAAGCTACGAGTATTAGGCCTATGTAAAACTACGTTGCCACGTTTCTCAGTGTGCACGTTATTTCATTGTAAAGTCCCCGTTTCTAGGCCTCAAAAGGGCCCGGACACCAGATTCAGCTCCTGTCTCCTGAACCCTCGCTGAGGAGCAATACAGCCCCCACCTGTATCCTCGACCCTTCACTTACTTCCTGCCTCACAGTGCCCGGCTCGGCCTGGCTCTGCCTACGAGTCTGCCAAGAGTATGTTATGATTCTAGTTATCAGTCCAGCCCTCCTTCTCTGCATTCCTAAACTACTGAATCGCATCAATAGTTTCCGTCATTGTCTAGCCTTTACGTCTCCATGTAAGGGAAATACTGCATTTAATGGTCATTTAATATTCCTCAACACGCACTACATGTAGAATAATGCATGCTCCAGTCTTAGAGTCTTTTAGCCTCTCCCCTCCTGACTTTTAGTTTATATCAACATGTCCTCTAAACATTAGATACTAGATAGGATTTAGGTACATGTCGCCCTGACTCTCCAGACTTCAGTCTCTACTCCTAGCGCAGAGTTCATAGCCCCCAGCTTCTCCTAGTAACACGTCATTGTCAGTTTGCGCGCACCATTAGGTCAGAGGTCCCGGCTCCTTAGGTAGCCCCCTCCATGTTTCCGCCCCATTTATGACATATTCTGTTACGTTTACATCACATGTCCATGTATACGCCTCTTGTTACACCCACTTTCACCCTTATCTTTCGCGACTGCTATTGACCACACCCACTGCTCCGCCTACTGTATTCACTATAATGCAATTGTTTTAGTATATATATGTTGTACATTGTTATTAAAGCTAGCGCGCTCATTCCCTGTCCCCCCTGCAGGGCCCTGCCATCCTGTTCCCGTGCAGGTTGTTCTGTTCCTGTCCTTTATGCTGCATTAAACCTGCAAACTCCTACTACCTCGAATCTTGACTCTTATTTATTGAGCTATCTGTTATTGCTATGTCCAGTCAAACCTAGATCCGGTATTATTTATTTATATACCAGGAAGATCTGCTCGGATAGACTTTGTTACTAGCATCTCATATCTGAGTGCCGCTGTGAGATGTAACGCGGCAAGCATAGGGGAATGAAAGGGAGGATTGCTGTGATGATCCCACTATAGGAAGTGCATGATGGGTGTTTCAGCAAGTGGAACTTAAAATATGGAATCTGACTTTGCTTATGGGGGCTTCGTAGAGTGTTGCACTAGCTGACGGAAGTCACAAATGTTCTTTTCTCTGCAGCTTTCTTAAAGAAGGCACTGTCAATACACTATTACATAGTTTATTTCTGACACATTGCCTATTGTTACAAACACAATATACCTCTCAAGCACAGCTTATGGCACTATGAGGCTCTCCCTAAAACGTTACACCTAAAACAAAGCATGCAAACATTTACAATTACTAGTGTAACATTCAAGTAGCAGTTGGGTGTCACTCAAAATGTCCTATGCATTATGTATGGATCCCACACATAAGCACTCAGCAAATACAGAATAATAATACATAGGCAAGGGAGTAGCCAGAAAATTGATATACCTCCCACTTTGAACTAAAGCTCTTATGGCACCAAGAAAGCAAAATAAGTTATCACAACCCTCCACAGAAGAGCTCTCTTACCCAAGGATCTAGCCATTCATCCTTCCATCAAACCCCTGACATCCACCATTTAAAATGTACTTTCTGTTATCTATTATTTTTTTCATCCTCATTCAGTCTTTCACCATTAATTCTGTCCTTCCCTGTGTTCCCATCCATATCCAAACCTTTTCAACCATTTGCAAACCCATCTAGCGTCTATTCTGCCATCCATCATTTCACTCATCCATCCATCCATCCACCCTTTCACCGAATCCATCCATCATCCATCCACCCTTTCACTGAATCCATCCTTTCACTCAACCATCCACTCTTCCCCCAATCCATCCATTCACTAGTCCATCCAACCATTTATCCTTTCCCCAAGCCATACTTTCACTCATCCATCCACTCTTCCAGCCATCCATCCACTCCTCCATCTAACCACTCACCCTTTCACCCATCCAGCCACCCTCTGACTTATCCATCCATCAACCTTCCAGCCTTTCACCCAATCCATCCTTTCACTCATACATCATACATCCACTCTCACCAAATCCATCCTCTCACTCATCCACTCACTCATCCACTCACTCTTCCACTCATGAATTCCATTCACTCATCCATCCAACCATTTACCTTTTTACCCAAGCCACCCTTTCCCTCATCCATCCACTCTTCCACCCACCCATCCATCCATTCAGTCATCCATCCATTTATTCACCCTTTCACTTATTAATTCATTAATCCATCAATCATTTCTCTCATCCATCCACCCATTCACTCGCCCATCATCTACCCTTTCACTCATCAAACCATCCGTTTACTGATCTATCTTTCATAATTGGTGGTGTGAAGGGTGGGAACCCCCAGGACAGAGCACACATGTGCACACTACTGTTCTTTCACATTCCCTACTGCTCACCTTTACTGGTACGATGGAATCTTTTCTACTGCTGCCTGCAGTCAGTGTGGTATTTTTCTAAATGGCCCTTGTATTTTTATTTGAGCTGTTTGTGTTTATTCTTGTATACAGACAGACATGCACAAACATTTCTCTATCTCTCTTTCATTACATACAATTAAAACAACAGATTGATTTACATTGCTTTAACAGTTTCACAGCAAGATAAAGTGTCCTCCTTTCCTTTGCTTTAGAGGTTCCAGGGTGGGAAGTATGCTTTAGCAGCTCAAACTGGCCATTGTCATTCTGTATGTGACAATCAGCCACAGACAGAATGACAATGGGCGGGAGAGGCTGCGAGGAGGAGTGCGAGGCGCCCCATCAGAGAGTTGAGGCCTCTGGTAGGGAACACTGCAGGGCCCAGAATTAGGGACAAAAGACGTCCGTAAATTTGCAGCACTGTAAGGGAACTAAAGTGCCCCTCCTTGCCCCCCCCCCGTGGACTCCCTTGCCCCCAAAGCAGTTACAGCATTCAAGGGTGGTGAGCCTCAAAGGCTTCCTTCCCTTTGTTATGCTAGCCAGGGCATCTCCAGGTAGTGGAGATGCCTACCTCCCTGACCAAGGCCCACTTTTGTTGGCACGGTCAGTGGGAAAATTAGTAAACAGGAGATGTGTGCCCCTTCTCAGCCAGGACCACCCCTAGGGTGTCCTGAGCAGAAGTGACCCCCTCCTTTGAAAATCCGCCATATTCGTTGTGAGAATTTTAGCCAAGAGGATTAGGGGTATGCCCCTGCCTCAAAGGGAGTGAACCTCCAAAGTGTGTAGTCACCCTAAAAGTAAGTAACCCATTGGCTACTACCTGCCAGTACCTGTAACACCCCTAAATTGAGTATTAAAGGGTAACCCTGAACCTTGATCCTCAGTTTCCTAACAAATAAAAAGGTCTGTGCAGCAGTGAAGATTCCAGATGACAACTGACTTGGCCCCAGCCCGACTAACCTGTTTGCAGCCCTCGAAGAAGCCTGCTCCAAAAAGCAACTCGCCCTGCATGTCCAGTGACCTCCATAACCCTGGGAGAACTGCCTTCCTTTCCTAAAGAGCAAGACAGCAGCCCGTCCACAAAGAAACCAGCAAGAAGAGTTCCAGTACTTTGCTGAACCGCACAACCAGACCGCCAGACCTACCTCTGCACCTGACGCCTCTGGCCCGTGTCCAAGTGGCGCACTGCTTCTAAGAAGGTTTCCTAGTGGTTCTGAGCTCATGTCCATCACAGAGTGACCTCTCCTGGACTCCACGGCGATGCCTGTAGCCTCAACAGTGAGGGTCCCCCAACCGAGACCGGCTCCCGTAAGAACGTCCAAAGACACCCCTGCACCCACAACCCCCCCATCCTTGGAGAGCTTGGTGTACCTTAGCTCCTAAGTAACCCAACTTACCTCCAGAGCTACCAGTTTCCTTGGTGTAGCCTCCGGGTCCCAGAATTCAGCCTTTGTTCGAAATCTTCATCTCCATTGCTTTTCATTGGGCGCTCAATGGTCTGTTGGCACCTGACCGTCTCTGTGCTGCTGAGGGTGTATGTTTGGTGCTGGCTCATGGTCCCCTCAGTGCTGGTCCTAACCCCCAGAGTTTGACCCCCAACTTTGATTTATCTACCTTCAACAGGCAGCTCTTTGTATGCCCCCAGGCTCCACTGACTGACAATGGGGCCCAGTGACCGATTTTGACCTTTGCACCCGGACGCCCCTGTGCTACTGGTGATGCAGTCTCCACATTTACCTGACACTTGCCCAATGTTGGTCCTAAAACCTGGAGACTGGATTTGTAAGTCATGCACTTACCTGTGAAATTGCAATGTTTTCCTTCCATAGGTTAACATTGAACTGTTTGAAAAATGGAGTGTACTTTTTTCTACTTAAAAACTGTGATTTCACAAAACGTATTTTACTGCAACAAAGAATCTTTGGTTCTAAGTAATAAACATGCAAAAAGTTATGTTTTTACAAATAATTGGTTTCAGGTTAAGTCTTTGAGTGTGTCTAATCATTTCTTGCCTTTCTGTGTAAAACAAATGCTTAACACAGCCCTCTGATAAGCCGAATTGCTCGACCACACTACCATAAAAAAGAGCATTTAGTATTATCTACTTTAGCCTCTGTAAAGCCTCTGGGGATCAATTGGACTCTGTGCACATTACATATTACTTTGATATAGTTTATACAGAGCCAGCTTCCTACATTGAGTCTCTGGCTTGGTCCACATTCTGTGCCACAGGAGTACGGGCTGTACTCTGATTAGACCTTCTATGTGTGCCAGCCCTAAATCAATGTGGCATGTGGCAGACATTCAGCTTGGGGAAAACGACAGGAGTTAGTTCAAACAGGCATTCTCGTACTTATCTAATTTCTTCAGATTTGAATAATCCCATCAACCAGTCACATACGTGACTACTGATATAAATTTAGCTCAATACATCTTGCTCAGTTTCTTCAATGGTTTTAAACCCAGTTTTGACAAGGAGGAGAAAAGTGCAGTAGTTGCCTTTGCAAATTGGTCATATCTTGTTTCAATCAGTTGCTTTCAAGTCCCCGAAGCATTAAAAATAATTCCCATGTATGCATTTGTTTTACACCAACTCCTTGGATGCCGAAACATTTCCTTGGTGGGGTGAGGGGGAGCCCCACAAGTTATTACAAATGGCTTCTTAAGGTTAACCTTCAGGTCCAAGTCTTCCATATATGATGCACATCTGTCCATCAGAAACTGGAGAGCTTTTGATGTATGGGCCATGAGAATCGCATCACCCACATAAAGAAGCACTGGGATGGGGTTGTGGTAAATCTGGGACACGTCCCTGTCTCCCTCCATTAACACCTTCTTCCCCCTGGCTCTGGAAAACTCCTTGGAACACTCACCATCTGTTGCACACCTTATTAGGGAAGTGGTCAAAGGAAATGTCTCTGATGATTCCTATTTGACCATCCACCCTCATGTTTTTCTTTAAATTCGACAACTTACAATGGGAGACACACTGAAATCTGCATGTCAGACCCATAAAGCCTGAGCTGATAGTTCCCCTTTTTGCTAATGTGTATTTTGTAGTCAGTAGGGACAGATTCAGACATTGTTCCACAGTAACTATGCCCCTCCGAAATCCGTATTGGATGTCAGTCAAGAATTTTTGTCCTTCTGACCATTCCTCCAAACAAGCTAAGCTGACTCCCACCACAGCAATCGAACGGTAGCATCAAGAATCATTATGGTCCCCTTTCTTGAAGATGGGTAGGATTAGTGATTGGAAACCAAGTGTTTACCTTCCCTGTTCTATATATGTTGCCTTCAGGACATTGGTTAGTAAAGATCACAGAAGTCTATATTGTCCTTAAGAGGACCTCATCTGGCCCTAAGGCTTTGAAATTAGGATCAGTACTTCATCATGATCGCATGACTGTAGGGCCTGTATATCAGAATACACTATCATTTATAAAGTACAATTCAAAATATCCCAAAAATCACTCTCATGTACCACCCATTTTAGATTATTACCCCGAGAATCCCTTGCCAATCGGAATACATGATTCACAAATATCCCTCAGGGTGGACTGAGACCTCATGACGAAGTACTTGTCTTGCACAAATGAAGCATGATTCAGCTCTCAGCATACTTTAGCTGTTTATTTGATGAGGTATGTCAACATATATTATCATTTGTAGTGACTGAACGTACAGTTAATAGGATTTAGTTACATTTACCTAGGTTGGTGGATTCTTGATTTCTAAATTCACATGCTTTGAATAGATTGTTATATAGGCAGACTAGACGCTACTAATGGAATAGTTGAAAGTTCAGAACATTAATAAATGATGCTGTAAGATAATACACATAGTATTAAAATGTGTTATTAATAGCATGTATGTTTTGTTTGAAAAATTGATTGTGATTTCTTGTTTAATTATTTTTTACAGCCCTGATGATGTCCTTGAAGGACGAAACGCGTAGGCTGTTTTTGATTTGAATTTCTCATCTGTGATCAACCATTAACACCAGGAGTGATATTTCCTCAGATTGGATTACTAAAGTGGATTGAACAATAAACATTTTCTTTCTGTTGTTGGAACATGAACCTTGTGAAACTGATTTGAAAAATAACAGGAATACGGTTGACAACTTGGATTGTTGACTTTCTACTTTGTGAATTTGACGCTCCTTCCATTGGATCCTATATTTTTGGATGTGTTGGGTCTTGAACCTTGTGAAACTGATTTGAAAAAAAACAGGAATACGGTTGACAACTTGGATTGTTGACTTTCTACTTTGTGAATTTGACGCTCCTTCCATTTGATCCTATATTTTTGGATGTGTTGGGTCTTAACGGTGGACCTCAGGAAGAAGAACACCAGGATTAATAAGGACTTCTTTGAACTTTGGATTTGAATAATCTCACCAGTGCATACCCAGTTTTGCCCTCACCGTTGCTTGAGTTTGAGTGTTTTTTTAATGTTTTGGTTTATTTTGTCACATAAGATATGTAAAAACTGTTTCTTTGAACTCATGACACAATTAGACTCTGTTAAAAATGGCATACCCCAGTATTGTCCTTTCCCTCAATCGGCACAGAGCACTAGAATGTTTCACTGGTCCCTTTTCAATGCATTAGTCATTTATTTCAAAAGTGTGCTTTAAATGCACTTTTGATTTAATCTTTTCAAAATTTTCACATGGCAGGGGAACCTCCTATAAAAGCCTTACTTGGAGGAAGGGTCCTTTGCTGAAATTCAGATCGGGTATTACATCTGACTTTCAGCAGTGCCAGTTGAGGATGTGGGCAGAGATAATAGAGTAAGTGGGTGGAGCCAGTGGAGGAAGTGGGTGGAGCTAGGGGGAGAGTGGGTGTGGCCTCTCACAAAAATTGGAGCACCTGGACTTAATTTTTTACAAATTAAGTACTGATTAGAGGTAACACCGTCCCTAACCACTGAGCTAGGGAATCCAGCCCCACTGGCATAGTGTCTGATGGACTGGGCGCCGATATCTCTAAAAATAATCCCTTCCCAAAAGGCCTGATTGTATCTGTCTTTACGAGCCGCCTCTATGGTAGCCCAAGCTTCTTCCTTTATGATTCTCTTCCTGTTAGTGAGTGCGTGTTTATAGCTTTTCCTACTCTCAGCAATCTCAGTCATGGATTAGTCTGCTTTTCCCAAAGCAGCCTTTAGTTACTAATGTGTCTCAGTGCAGTCGTGGTCAAATCATCCTCTTGCTTTTTTACCAGCCCACTGGTGAGGCCTAGTGAATTTTCTTCTTATATAGATTGCAATTTCAGTAAAGGCCTCTTTGATATTTATTTTGCTTACATTCTTGTCCAGACAAAGAAAATGTGTTCTCCTTTATGGGTTTGACAAGAAAAACAAAGGAGTTCATGCTAATCCATTTAATTTGAAGGGCATTATGCCCTCAGACCTCAATACCTCTCACCTGTTTTAGTTGTTTAGGTGCTGCATCCCATAAGTCAATACAAATCTCACAACCTTTTAGGCAATGATTGCTAAAACAATAAACATAAGTTTTAAAATTGTGAGCACAATGGTTCAAGTTTTCAGATACTAAAATAAAATCAATCATACTACCCTATCTCCACGGTTTGTCTTTTTTTAGCCACTTATATTTTTACGGTCAAGTTGTTACTCCGGCCCTTTCCACAACTGTCAAGCAGGCTCTCCATTTTATGAATCTTTGGCAATACAGTACAGCTGTTGACTTATTAGTACTGCTTAGGAGACTGAGAAAGAGAGGAGCGGCAGAAGCATTTTAAGGTCTGGGTTTTAACACTAAAGCTGAAAACAGACCTATTGCTAATAATATACATAGCGTGGGATGGGGTCTGCCTCGTTCAACCATTGGCTTTGTTTGTAGCCTCTTTGCGCTGTTGACTGGAAATGGTGAATCACGTCTTGACTCAGCCCAGTGTAGTATTTATCTCTTAATGCTATTGGCCTTTTGATGTGTCCTTCAGCCTCCACACCGGTGCTTGTATTGAACTACATAAGGGATTACTTTATAACTATTGACCTGTCTGTCCACTCCTGCAGGCACCCTCTTGACTATCTCCCTCTAAAACCTCATGCTTTAGTACAATAAACCCAGACCTACTGGCATTTCCAATGCTTGTTGTTTTCAACTTTGGCATAAACAATTACATTTGCTCCTTTTACCTTGGAAGAAGGGGCCACAAATGCTTCTGCAGCCCCTTCTGCAATATGGATCACATCAGCTCAAATGTTAAGGGAGGAGTCTGTCATCTGCATGGTAGTGCGTCTTGGAACCTGCACCGTTTTTCCAGGAGGTGCACTTATTGTGCGCCACATATAACAAGGAATACAAACAGTGTGCCTCCCTAGGGACCTACTTTGGAATGGAGCATGCGGTGTCCAGGTACCCTAGGTACCGTATCATGAACAGTTGTGTTGGTTGAGCATAGGTGAGTGCCTGCTTTTATGCATTTGCAGAAATAATGAATCATAACCCAAAATAAGGCTCATTTAAAATGGCAACAGTGCAGTGATGCATGTAATACACTGACCCAAAGAAAGTTGGAGGTAGACCCCAGTGAGGCCTGGTGCAAGATTTTCTGCCCCTGACGGGTGTATAAATAGATTCTGCCATTGGAAGGTAGACCTTGAGGGCACATGAAATATTGCAGAGATTTCCGAGGCCACAGAGCTGAGAGGCTTCGTTTTTTTCACTATCTGAACACAAGCACCAGCTGTCTCTGGAGAAATGATAGGGCTCAACACATGCAATGGGTATAGATCTGAAGATCTTTTGAAGTCAAAATGACCATCAGAATAGCCCACTTATGTGAAAGGAATTTTAAAGATAGTGACTCAATAGTATAAGTCAGCCTATCAAATTTAAGTTACCTGTGGCCGGTACTCTGAGAACTCTTGTGGTTGGTATCCACAAGAAAAACATCAGAAGACCCACAGTCATAAGATATTGTGCATAGGTATATTACTGGCAGCAATAGTATTGTATTGTACTGTATTATAATTGCATTTATATAGCGCTTACTACCCCTGACGAGGCGTTGAAGCGCTTTTACAGCGAGTAGCACGCTACTCCGGAACCTATAAAGCATTGGTGGTGAATTAGAACAGTGAAATATGAAAATGTGAGTTGTGGACATGCTAGTCTGTTATTTGGATTGAAAAGGATCGTGGAGGGATAGAATAAGGAAGGATTTAGATTTGCTTTTTGTTTGTTTGTTTTGGAGCTCATAACAGTAGGAGGTGGCTTGGGATGAGTAAAAGGGAGGTGGAGGGGGAAGAGTCAGATGGAAAGGTTAAGAAAGTCTCGTTTTGGGGGTCAGTAAAAGGTATGAGACGATGCAAGGAAGGCGCGAGTAGGGAAGAGTCTCAAATGGTTATTTTGGGGATCATAGTAGTGGTATGGGGTTTAGAATGAATGAGAGAGTGGATGTAGAGGATATATTGATTGAGGTATAAGGAGAGAAATAGGGTAGTGCATTGGAGAGAGTAGTAGAAAGAGGTTTGAGATGAGTCAGAGTTGAAGTAGAGGATATATTGAGAGGGATATAGGGTGAAAAATAGGGTAGTGCATTGGATATGCTGAGCTAGAAGAAAAGTAATAAATATGTAGATTCATAAGGTTATGGAACGCATAAAGATGCATAAAGGAAAGTAGTACATGTAGATTAAAGATGCTTTAATTAAACTTTGGCTTTCAAGGGTTGTTGTGCTTTAAATACATTGTATTTATATATTTGTTTATAGTCAAGCAATTTTAGATAAATAGTTATGGTAAAAGATTTACTCATTTATGCAGTCACTTATATACATGTTAAAAACATAAAATAAAGTAACTATCAGTAATATGTACATTTGTTAAGCAGAACTAATGAATATATATATATATATATATATATATATGAATTTCAAAGGTACAACATGTGTGAAACCTATGGTTTTTTCAATGAATTTGCATGGATTTTTAAAAAGCTAATTCCTAACTATAACCGTGTGTGAAACATATAGTTTTTTCAATTTATATATATATATACATGTATATATATATATTCATTGAGAATATATATATATATATATATATATATATATATATATATATATATATATATATTAATTGAAAACAATATAGGTTTCACACACCTTATAGTTAGGAATTAGCATTTAAAAAATCATGCAAATTCATTGAAAAACCAATGCACTGCTGATGACGTCACATATTACATCACTCATGACATGGTCAGTGACATCACTCATGACATCCCTGATGACTTCTCAAATGACATCACTGATGACATCACTGACGACATCATCCAGTGAATGTGTGTCTTTCTGAAAAATAAATATGTTTTATATATGTATATCTAAAGGTCGATGGAATAAATGCGTAAATAAGTGTCTAAATCAGAGCTTTCCAAACTGTGTGTCCCGACACAGTACTGTGTCGCCTGCAAGTGGTGGGTGTGTCGCAGGATGAGGTACTTAGCACATAACTGCTAATTAGGAGGCATTCCTTTGAAAGAGTGTCTCGGAATCAGCCACAGCAGCACAGACTCAGAGACACTCTGCTCTGGGGGAGGGGGGAGGAGATTCACAACAAAGCCGCATTAGCAAGTAAATGGTCCTTAGAAGACCTGCGTAGTACTTGTGGTGCAGCTGTGTGTGCCCAGGAAGCTGGGGTGAAGTGCCAGAGGGTGACAGGCAGAGGGAGGGAGACAGTGAGATAGAGGGAGGAAGACAGGGAGAGAGAGGGAGAGAGAGGGAAACAGAGAGAGGGAGACCGAGGGCCGGATACAGAGGGATTGAGACAGATGAAAGGATACAGAGAGAAGGATACAGAGGGAGACAGAGAGGGAGACAGACAGAGGGAGGGAGACAGACAGAGGGAGGGAGATAGAGAGAGAGGGAGACAGACAGAGGGAGGGAGACAGACAAGAGACAGACAGAGGGAGAGAGACAGAGGGAGAGAGAGGGAGGGAGACAGAAGGAGAAAACGAGAGGGAGACATAGTGAGTGAGACAGAGGGAGGGAGAGAAAGGTAGAGAAAGGAAGAGAGATAGAGAGGAAGGGAGACTGCGAGAGACTGAGGGAGACAGAGAGAGGGAGGGAGACACAGACAGACAGAGATGCAGACAGAGACACAGACAGACAGAGACAAATCGAGGCAGAGACAGGGGCAGTCAGACAGAGGCAGAGACAGACAGAGACGGAGAGGGAGACAGAGGGAGGGAGACAGGGACAGACAGGGACAGAGACTGAGACAGACAGGGAGGCGGAGAGGGAGACAGAGGGAGTGAGAGAGAGGGAGTGAAAGAGAGGGAGACAGAGGGTGACAGTGGGAGGGAGGGGGAGGGAGACAGAGAGAGGGAGACAGAGAGGGGGAGACAGAGAGAGAGGGAGACAGAGAGAGGGAAACAGAGAGAGAGGGAGACAGAGAGAGGGAGGGAGACAGAGAGAGGGAGACATAGAGAGGGAGACATAGAGAGGGAAACAGAGGGAGGGAGGCAGAGGGAGACAGTCAGGGGAGGCAGAGGGAAGGAGAGGGAGACAGACAGAGGGAGGGAGGCAGAGGGAGACAGACAGGGGGAGGCAGAGGGAAGGAGAGAGAGAGACAGTCAGGGGGAGGCAAAGGGAGACAGTCAAGGGGAGGCAGGGGAGGCAGGGGAGACAGTTGGGGAGGCAGAGGGAGACAGTCCGGGGAGGCAGAGGGAGACAGTCAGGGGGAGGCAGAGGGAAGGAGAGGGAGACAGTCAGGGGGAGGCAGAGGGAAGGAGAGGGATACAGTCAGGGGGAGGCAGAGGGAGACAGTCAGAGGGAGGCAGAGGGAGACAGTCAGGGGGAGGCAGAGGGAGACAGTCAGGGGGAGGCACAGGGAGACAGTCAGGGGGAGGCAGAGGGAAGGAGAGGGAGACAGTCAGGGGAGGCAGAGGGAAGCAGAGGGAGACAGTCAGGGGAGGCAGAGGGAAGGAGAGGGAGACAGACAAAGGGAGACAGGGGGTGGAAGTCAGAGGGTGGGAGACAGAGGGTGGGAGACAGAGGGTGGGAGACAGAGGGAGGGAGACAGGGGGAGGGAGACAGGGAGAGGGAGACAGGGGAGGGAGACAGAGAGCAACATACAGAGAGAGGGAGGGAGACAGAAGAAGCGAGACAGAGGGAGGGAGGTAGACAGACAGAGGGAGACAGACAAACAGAGACAGACAGAGAGAGACAGACAGACAGTGACAGACAGACAGAGGGAGACAGACAGAGGGAGACAGAGGGAAAGATAGGGAGGGAGACAGAGGGAGAGAGAGGGAGGGAGACAGAGGGACGGAGACAGAGAGTGGGAGACATTGGAAGGGAGACAGAGGGAGGGAGACAGAGGGAGGGAGACAGAGGGCAACAGAGGGAGGGAGACAGAGGAAGCGAGACAGACAGAGAGACAGGGGGAGGTAGACAGACAGAGGGAGACAGAGGGAGACAGACTGACAGAGAAAGACAGACAGAGACAGACAGAGGGAGAGAGAGAGGGAGGGAGACATAGGGAGAGAGAGGGAGGGAGACAGAGGGAGAGAGAGAGAGGGAGGGAGACAGTTACAGAGAGAGAGATAGAGAGAGAGAGGGAGACAGACAGAGTGAGTGAGAACCCCCCCCCCAGAACCACCCTTAGGTAGTTTGGGCTCGCTACTCTACGTTCGCTCGCTACACTGCCTTACCGTGTCCCAAAATGATGCATCTCCAAAAAGTGTGTCCCCAACATAAAAAGTTTGGAAAGCTGTGGTCTAAATGGATGATTTTTTAAAAAAAAATATTGTATAACTGACTTATTAAGTGTATCTTAGTGAATACATGTATTAGCGAGTAATGTTTAAATATGTAAATATCTGTATCAGTGTCTCACTTTGTGTATAAGTGGCTGCATGGGTTGGTGACTAGCTACATGAGTGTCGATATGGGTTATTAGTTGGTTTTTAGAGTATCAGTATGAGTGTCTGTATGGTTTGGTGGGGGGTATTACTTACCGCATAGATGCATGAATGGGTGACTCACTGTTTGTATGTGTTTTAAAGACAGCATGTGTGCAGGACTGTATGGGTGGATGAGTTTGTGTATGGGTGTGTTAGTGAGTGAATCACTGTCTCAATAGTATCTTTATGAGTAACTACATATGATTTAAACTAGTACTTGTGAGTATTGATGTATATAAGTGCGTACATGTGAGAGCGAGAGATTGTAAGAGTTCCTGTATAAATAACTATGTGTTTGTATAAATGATTGTTTAAGAGAGTAACAGCCACATGCATCAAGTGATTTAGGAATCGCAAACGGTGCGAATCGCATAATTCGGCTGTTTGCGATTCCTAAATCACTATTTGGGATGCATCAATCAAAAATACAAGAAATCGCTATTTTTTGCGATTTCTAAAAAGGCGATTGCATTTAAGGAATCGCATTTTGCGATTCCTTAATTGCAACGCATGACACCTAAAAAAATTGTGAATTCGCAATTAGGAGTAAAAAATTACCATGAGGTTGGACCTCATGGTAATTTGTGAAAAATCTGAAAAATGCAATTTTGTGCATTTTTCAAACTGTCATGTTGTGCACACACATGCCCTTAGGGCATGTGTGTGCACAACATATGTGCATAGATTGATTTCAGGGGTGCAACAGGGTGTCCTTTGGACACCTCTGCACCCTTGAAATCGCAATCTCAATTTGCGATTAGCTAATTGCGAATCGCAAATTGTGATTGTCTTCCCATTCATTCCTATGGGCCAAAAGGGATTCCTTAATTGCGATTCGCAAATTGTGAATCCTTAATTTTCCTTAATTGCGATTACTTAATTTTCGCAATTAAGGAATCGCTAACGGCAACAATGATGCATGCACCTGTAAGTGTGTGTACGATTCTGCAGAAGTAAGTAGAGTGGTGGATGTATAGCTGTATATGCAAGTAAATGGATGTTTGATAGTTTATTTGCATGTGTGAGTATGTGTGTGAGTAACTCTATAGATGAGTGTCGGTCTATAATAAGATGTATAGGTGTATGAGTACATATGATGAGTGAGTACAGGTATGAGTGCCTATATAGAACTGTTAGTGAATGACTGGATGTGAATGTAGATTTTGGAATTACTGAATAGGTTGTTCTAACTGGTATTGGTATCTCCATTTTTTTGAAAAATGTAATTTCTATTTTTGAATGTGTGTATCAAGGGTTATATTACGCTGAGAGGAGGTCTGCCACTCTTTCACAAGGATGATGTCATCAGTGATGTCATCAGTGATGTCATTTGAAATGTCATCAGTGATGTCATGAGGGATGTCACTGACCATGTCATGAGTGATGTAATATGTGACGTCATCAGCAGTGCATTGCGGGCGCACAAGTTATAGTTAGCTGAGCTAACTATAACGGAGGAATTTCAAAGGATTTGTATGAGAGAAATGTTCATCTAACTATAACATGTGTGAAACCTATGTTTTTTTAATGAATTTGCATGGTTTTTTAAATGATAATTCCTAACTATAAAGTGTGTGAAACCTATGGTTTTTTCAATGAATTTGCAAGGTTTTTTAAATGCTAATTCCTAACTATAATGTGTGTGAAACCTATGGTTTTCTCAGTGAATTTCAAAGGTTTTGTAAAGGTTAATTTATAAATGTATTAATAATTATTTCTTTCTTTTTATACTAATTTCTTGTACTTTTAATATAAATATTTATATTTATTTTATTTTTTAGACTATATTTCATATTCTTATTATAAAATAATAACAAAACTAAATTGCAAAGTAATTTCTGGATTAATTAATGCTTGACTTCGGTTGCAAGTATAACACAGCTCCAGCAATGCTCTTGGGGCCCTATGCTCACAATGCTGTATCAATCCTTACACCTGCTTCAAGCATGTGCAAGGTTTTGACGCAGCATAAGCTCAAAAGTGACTGAATGAAATGTTATACATTTCACTCAGTCACTTTTAGGAGGCGTTGCTGCACCCCCTTCTGCACAGGGAAGCCTCTTCCGGCGCAGGGCTTTACAATGTAATCCACCCTCCAGATGCGTCACATTGTTAATAGCACACACCATAACACATATTTTGCACCACTGCTGTGTCACAAAAGTGACGCAACGGCTGTGTAAAAGAGGCACAAGGGGATTGTAAATCCGCCCCTAACACATACAAATTCACCCAGGCAGTTTCACCAGCAGCGCAAATTGAAGCATAGACTTGTAACATATTTATGTACATATGTTACATTCAAGTGCTTCGGACATACTACAGTATACTATAGGTAAACACCTTATAGATTTATGCTGTAGCACTTCCTTATAGTTCTGCACTTTCACATTCTCCATACACTAGTAATATATTCATTCATTCATTTATGAACTACACGTTCATTCTGACAAACTTTTACACACTAACATCGAAATATAGGTCTTTCTTTGACCAGTGAAGGTAGTTCTAAAAAGAACTGTTTTTTTGGGGGGCTTTTTGTTTTGTATTTTATTTGTGTTTTCTCAATAAATTCCAAGCGAAACAAAAGAATGAAAAAAATAAATGAATGTCGAGGACACCGATGATCCTGCATCCTGCGTTTTATCAGGTCCATAGACTGTTCCCCATAACACAAAAGTTTATCGCAATAAATGCATACAATTTTAACTTTAACTTTAGCAAAGTCAGAATCAATTTGTGGCTGTGGACTGGTTGCTGAAAATGCTGCTGCAGCAGTTGATGTGCTTGGTGTAGCAGCAGGTGGGTTCTCGTGCAACTTGCGCCTTGCAGCTCAAGCAAAGTTGTTGGGGTGCAAGTTCTTCACGTGTCGCACAATATTTGCTGTGCCAAATGAGTATTTTTTACATGGATCACCCCTTGAAAGAGTTGTTTGGCAAATTTTACAGGTTACTTTTGGAGCATTAACCTTTTTTTGCCATTCTGGAAAAGTAAAAAACTTCCAAATTAGAGCTTCTTTCCTCTTCTTTGGAGGTTCTTCAGGAATGAAATCTCCCTCTGAAGAACTGCTGGAAGATAAGTCCATTGCTCTTATTATGGTGATCTTCCTTCTATTTGAGAAGATTCTCAGAAGAAATACTTATTCTTAGAAAGACAAAGTCGAATAATTATAATGGGACGGAACTTTTAACAGTCGCAATAGGAAAAGTTACGAACCAATCAAATCTCTACTTTTAAAGTCACATGGCTTTGCATACGCTTATGATGCGCTTGCGCAGCTCTTTCGATATGAGTACGCATGATGTTCTACCGCGATTTGTGTAATTGTTTTTAAAAGTAATATATGACTGTTAAAAGTATAAAAAAAAATCATAGTCATCCCAAATGTCTGCTCTTAGTATCTACAATAAATACATAAATAAATGTTTTAAACCAAGTAGAAACATTTCTGCCTTTCGCGTACAGGACGCCGTACATGACGTCACACGGAAGCTTTAATGCGACGCTTAACGTCAAAGCATATTCGTACCATATGCGCGGGTACACGCTGAGTATGATTAGCAGTACAAAGTATGCTGCGATCACCCTCTCAGTGACAAATCAGAGCACGGGGCGCGCTAACGAGAATGATTAGAAGTGGTCACTCATTGGAGATCCGATTCTGGGCCTGCCTCTGCGCACATGATAACCCCGCCCCGTCTCTCTCTGTTGTTAATTGTTGGTGCACACACTCACACTTGCACATGCGGGGTGCACGCCCGCCCACACTCTCCACATGCCACCACCTAGCATGCTTGCTATCACTAAGCCTGGAAACTAATACATTAGCCAATGAGATGTCTCCCAAGACCATCATTCTTATACACCGCGAAAACTCTACCAATGAAGGCCCTGGGCTTGGTTTGGTCAGCCCCCACGGTTCCCATATAATGCGGGCACTGACGTGAGCACGCTCTCTTTTGCCTGCCTGTGCTGCGGTGACAAACAGAGTGTTGTCATCGATTTTACTACGAACTGATTGCTCGAGCAGAGGAGGACTCCTGACACTCGATGTGGTGTCACTGCTGCTGCCGCCCAGCCACAATACCATAGGCGCGGAGGTGGCATTACCCGCACCCATAACACCCCAGACTCAGCAAAACCGCAGCCTTTCAAGACACGACAAAACATGACAGAAGCAAAGGTAAGAGAAGCCGTCTAAACATCAGCCTCCGCTGTAAATTGTATATGCATGATGCTATTTTTTTCTCCATCATATGGCTTTCCTACCCCTCAATGGTTTTAAATTGTATGCACATAGTATAAATGTTTCTTTCTGCGTCACGATGTTGTATCCAGTTTCAGCAAGGCCTAGTCATGCCGCTAAAACCTGTGAATCTTAAAATAGAAGTCAGCACGGAAACTGGAATAGAAAAAACAAAGTTTATTAAGACACCATGGGGTGGAACTACATTCAGACAATACCCTTCGGCAATGCATGAGGTAGCACAATGAACGTCTATCGACTTGTTTTCGTCTGTCAGATTCCTTCTGACAGTGGTGAGTTTTTGATACCGAGGCAGTAGCCTCCTTACTCCACATTCATTTTGAATTTTTTAGTCGCTATTTTGGCTGTCTTATTGATGTATGACCTTTGTTATAGTTGAGGTTGTATCACAGGGTCAGCTCAGTGATAGGCCGCGGGTAGCGGTCAATTGAGTTTGCAGAGTTGTCAGCATGTTTCCTCAAAGAGTCTCATCTTTGTCTATCTAGTACCTTCTGATAGTGTTCAGTTTTGGGTGCCTGCCGAGGCGATTATGCCGTCAGACAGTGAAAGGGTTTTGGTTGCCTGCCGAGGCGATTATACCGTCAGGCAGTGATGAGTTTTGCGTACCTGCCGGGCGTTTGCCTTCAGGCACTGATGAGTTTTTGGATGCTGCGTTGCTGTTTCAGTTTCACAAGGTTAGCGCTTCGATGGGCCGTGGGTAGCTGTCAAATGGGTTTGTAGAGATGTCTGCGAGTTTCCTGATCAGTGGGTTTTCTTTTTGATCCAATCCTTTGTAGAATGCCCTGTTGAGTTTGAGGAAATGGTCGTCTAACATCTCAATGCCTAGGTCTCTGTGGAGGTCTGCTGTTCGTGAGATCATAGGAGCACCTGCCGCAATCCATAGGGCCTTGCTCTGTGGTCTCTGTAGGTCTTTCCGAAGCTGCGAGCGGCACTACTCCAAACTGGTGAAGCGTATGTCATAGTTGGTCGAATATTGCGGTGATTGCTCGCACCTTGCTCTGCATGGGCATCGACTTGGTCTTCAGGAGTGGGTATAATGCAGCCAGTTTGGCTGCTGCTTTCTGGCAGGTCTTCTCTATGTGGTTTCTCCAGCTGAGTTTAGAGTCCATAGTCACCCCCAGGTAGGAAGGCACATGGTCCTTTTATATCCACACAGGCGTTTCGGAAAATAGGCTGCACAAACAGAAGACAAATTCATGTACATTTAAGGGTATTTTCGAGGAGCACATTCAAAAAGTGGAAGGAGCTGACGATTTAATCAGTTTGTAGTAAACACATCTCAACAATGGTTTATCAGAAACAGATGTGGCACGATAGAGCATGCGCATATTTGTTAGAAAGCAAAAAAAACTTGTTGCTAAGCAGAATACGTGAGCAAGTAATCAGAGAGGTAAGATAAAGCACATGGCGAGCACGAGGCAATGGAAGGCATACAAAATGGTGGATAGTAATACAAAATGGCCTCTGAAAACGGGCAACATGACATTGAAAGGTGCATTAGCTTCAGCGAATGCTAACCTAATCGTTGTCAATTTACGACAATGAGGTCCTCCAGACCTCTATTTTGAAAAATTCTCCGTGCATAAATTTTGCTTTCGTATTTTTGAACTGTCACATGCTTTAGCCTGTAGTCATATAAATTGTGGGTTCATAATAGTATTATTTTTCTTAATCCGTCACGTGGCCCTCCCAGCTCTGTTTTGCTTTATTTTTGTGGAATATATGCTTTCTAGTTCATCGTATTTCCCCCCTCCTAATTCTCCCATTAGTTTTAATATGTATTACTGCGTCACGTGACACTCCCAAGCCTGTATTCTTTTAAATGATGCGTACATGGTTGTAATAGTTATTGCTGCGTCATATGGCCCTCTCAGACCTCTATTTGAATTCATGTTTAAGAGTAGAATCGAGTAACGTTTAGAAGACTATGACAAATGTAAGATGTTTTTAAAACTTTTTCAAGGGAAGATTGTTTATTTTGAAAATATATTCATTAATATTCACTTTTTCGAATACTTGTCAGCCTAAACGAATGTAATTGGGTTGTAATGTAAAGCTATTAATGATTGCATTTTAACTCTACAGGTACCTTTTGAGAAAATGGACATTCTTCTTAGTCCGACAAATACTGCCTGTCATTGGATACTCCTGGTAAGTGCAAGTTTTTCAACATTTAGGGGCCGATTCCGATCCGGTAAAATGCGCTCCGAATCGCCGTACGGAGAGTTTTTTCCCCATACGAATCGTACCCGTAGACGTCCCGTACGTACGACGAAGTACGATCCGTACCAGGTGCCAAACTCCGTACGAGTCGTACAGGACTCCGTACGACTCAAATCTCCGTACGAGTCTCACTCGGAACCGGCTGTACGCGACATCACTACGGTTCGCGGCTGGTTTTTACGACCCAGCAAGTACGATTTGTGTCGGGTACGCGCCGTACGACCCTTTTCCTACAGGAGCCGAAAACAGTCGTAAACGCAGAGTTCGCGCCAAAAAAGGTACGGAACGCCCCCCCCGGGTACGGCACGTACCCCCCATGATCGCAGGGGTACGCGCCGTACCCCTGTGATCATGCGGGGTACGTGCCGTACACCCAGCGTACATGGGGTACGCACCGTACCCCATGTACGGTGGGTGTACGGCACGTACCCCATGTACGCTGGGTATACGGCACGTACCCCGCATGATCACAGGGGTACGGCGCATACCCCTGCGATCATGGGGGGTACGCGCCTTACGGTGTGTAGGTGATCGTGCGCTTTTCCGTACGAATCTACGTGTCCGGGTCGGCCGATCGGGATCGGAATCGTCCGGTCGTACGGCGTCCGTACGAGTCGTACGGAAACGGCTACGGATACGATTCGTACGGACGGGGATTTTACCGGATCGGAATCGACCCCTCATTAGTCCGTTTTCAAAGTTATTCTTGGAAAATATAACTGGTTGTAATAGTTTAAACTATCTAAATTTTTATATCAAATAATTTAAAGGGCAATCTATTTAAATAATTTTGTAATGTATCTAATGTAGACATCTGTACCATAAAATGTAAACTTTCCATACTAAAAATCATATTTCTATAATATTTTCTATACACTTCCAAACCTTTAACAAAGACAATCGGTCATGATTCACGGAGTAACAAAATTCAGACCTATCAAGAGTTTTTATTAAATAGAAGATAACTTTTCCCTACAAACAATGTTCCTTATCTCTTTATTATAGACTTATAGCCCGCCGTAGAGGGCTATACCGGCTATTAGGACTATGAAATACTGGGGTAAAAATATCATTCATTCTATTGTCAGATATCTACCTTGGTGACAGTGAAATTACCACTACTTTTTAGACTACCATTGAACAATATTGTGTAAAGGAGCGGTGTTGCTTCATGACCTTCAAAGAGGAAGATTTAAATGTATATTTCAACAGGTAAATAAAATAATTGCTCAATTTCAAAAAGAAAATTAAGTAGGAATGTTAGAGGACCTCTGGTCCAACTCTAAAAGGATTGTGCAAATCGTAACAGGTGAAGAAAAGGGTGTCTCAACATTACTTTTTAGGATAATTTGGACACAAGACTAGACTGCAGGAGTGTGCAAATATCTAATTAGATATCTTGCATGTGATCATATGTTACTTAAAAACATACTTATGCACTTTTTATGCTGGACAGTGTTGCTTCTAAACAGCCTTTCACTGCTTTCCTCCATACCTTCAAAAACGATTTCATGGAATTACATGCATAGTCTTTCAGGTCTGTATATCTGTAATGTAAAACAATCGTACTTGTTTTTCTTTTGTCACTGACATATATAAACTCATCGGTCACTCCTATGTCAAGCTTTTACAATTCTGAATACTACGTTTTCTGTGAAAGGATGCCCATGCATAACAATGCTAAGTTTTCTTTAGCTGCATGCACACATGTAGTGTAACTTGTCAAACACTTTAAAATGCTACCCTCCCACTAGTTCTAAAGGCGGATGTAGAATTCAACCGTTCTTCACAAAATGGAATTGGACGTCACTAAGTACAAAGTGTTTCTGTATTATGAAAGCTCTAATGTGTCCCTTAAAGATTCCAGCAAAGTCCAGATACATACTAACTGAAACACACCAACCATTATAACCGTTATAACATAACCTGTTAAATTTACCAAACAACTCTTTCAAGGTGTGATCAATCCAAAAATCCTCCTTTTTTTGGCACAGAAAATATAGTGCAATACTTAAACAACTTGCACCCCAACAACTTTGATTCACTGCAACACACAGATTGCAGAACAACCCACTTGCTGCTGCATCAAGCACATCAACTACTGCAACAGCATCTTCAGCAAACAGTCCATACTCACATATTGATCTTCAATTTGGTAAACTTAAATTTCTATGCATTTATTGCTAATAACTTTTGTGTTACACGAAACAGTCTATCAACCTCATCAAAAACAACAAACGGAAGCGTCACTGTCCTTAACATTAGTTATTAGACATTTATCAAACTTTTTTGTTGTAAAAACTACCCTTTCCAAAGGCAGTGGGAAATTTGCACACTTGCTGCCTTTCTTGGCTGGAGTTATGAATTATTCTAAAATTAATTCAAATTCAAAATGCAGACCCTTTATTCAGCCTAATTTTATCGCCCAGGTTTGATAATAAGTGAAATGTACCAGGTACACTGCACTCGTAAAACTGTAGTGTTACCTTTATTTGTGAAAAGCAGACAGGGTCATATTATCAACGCTGGGCAATTAAATTATCGCCACTTTATCGGCAGGAAACTGCCGCGAAAGTGGCGATAATGGGCTTGATAATATGCTCTATGGAATTCCAATCGAAGCTCATGTTAGATGTGAAGGACATCTAACATGAGCTTCGATTGGATTTCCATAGAGCATTTTATCAAGCCCATTATCGCCACTTTAGTGGAAGTTTCCTGCCGATAAAGTGGCAATAGTTTTATCGGCCAGGCTTGATAATATGGCCCAGAGTGCGTAGTGTACAGCAGCTTCTCCGTAAAATCTATAATTACCTCTGAGCATTGACAACAGATAGGTTACAACAGTCTGACAAACAGATCCACAACCTTATTACGCCACTTTTGAGTCACTTTTAACATGGGTAAAGTGAGGCTGGGAGTTTGTAAATCTACGTCTGACTTCTCAAGAAAAAATCTCAACTCCAGACTCTGCGACACAGTTTTAATGATGTTTTCTCTCGCTTTCTTTCTCTCACTCTCTGTGACATCATTTATCTTTCTCTCTTAAACTTATAGACACTGCTGTCTGCTTGGACGTGTAGAAGAATTGTTGAAAATAAGTTGTGAATTCAACTGCCTGAAGTGTTTGGCCGCAAGGTTTATACAACGGTAAGCACAGAGGCCTAGATCTACAAAGCCTTCATAGCAATGCATTAGAAATAAGTCGGCATAACGGGCGTCAGTAACGCAGTAGGCACTTCCATATAGACACCACTTGAACGCGGCACTATAACAAGTGAAATGTACCAGGTACACTGCACTCGTAAAACTGTAGTGTTACCTTTATTTGGGAAAGCAGAGAGGGCCATATTATCAAGGCTGGGCGATAAAAGTATTGCCACTTTATCGGCAGGAAACTGCCGCTAAAGTGGTGATAATGTGCTTGATAATATGCTCTATGGAATTCCAATCGTAGCTCATGTTAGATGTGAAGGACATCTAACATGAGCTTCGATTGGATTTCCATAGAGCATTTTATCAAGCCCATTATCGCCACTTTAGTGGAAGTTTCCTGCCGATAAAGTGGCGATAATTTTATCGGCCAGGCTTGATAATATGGCCCAGAGTGTATAGTGTACAGCAGCTTCTCCGTAAAATCTATAATTACCTCCGAGCATTGACAACAGATAGGTTACAACAGTCTGACAAACAGATCCACAACCTTATTACGCCACTTTTGAGTCACTTTTAACATGAGTAAAGTGACGCTAGGAGCTTGTAAATCTACGTCTGACTTTTCAAGAAAAAATCTCAACCCAGACTCTGCGACACAGTTTTAATGATGTTTTCTCTCGCTTTCTCTCTCTCACTCTCTGTGACATCATTTCTCTTTCTCTCTTAAACTTATAGACACTGCTGTCTGCTTGGACGTGTAGAAGAATTGTTGAAAATAAGTTGTGAATTCAACTGCCTGAAGTGTTTGGCCGCAAGGTTTATACAACGGTAAGCACAGAGGCCTAGATCTACAAAGCCTTCATAGCAATGCATTAGAAATAAGTCGGCATAACGGGCGTCAGTAACGCAGTAGGCACTTCCATATAGACACCACTTGAACGCGGCACTATAACAGAACTGAAATGTACGAGGTGTGATGTATTCCTATAGGTACTGTATCGATTCCCCTATTCCTGACCCTGGTTTGGTTAATAATTAACTAGCAGCCATCCAACGGTGCAAGAACGGTTATCTGATTAAGCCACACCACGGCACAGAAGCGCGTTATCTGATTAGGTCATAACGCATGCCATCTAATTAGACAAGCGATATTCCTTCAGCCCCTGATAAGGCATACGGAGTTCTCAAAACAAATCAAACCTACAGCGACCTGGGAAATTCCCATAGCCATTGTTTTGATTTCACCGAGAACTTCAGCAGAAGAATGTGCGAACGAGCCCGTTCATATGACATCCTTATTGACGTATATATGTCCATCCTTACGTCAATCTCGGCACCTTTCAGGTATAAATATTACCGACATTGCCTTAAGCAAACACATGCGGTGGTGACGAGATCGGAGCAGCGAGACGTGCTGAGGAGCCCAGCAGAGAGCGAAGCCCACAGACGCTGCCCCGCCTTCCTGACGCGCTGAGAACGAGACGCTGCCTTTCTCCTGCCGAGAAATCCAGCTCCGGCGCTTCCAAGCAGCCCTCGCAGGCAGCTGGAATATCAAGACCTGGGATAAGAGATACCAGCCCTCCATCATTCTAGATCTCAGGTACAGAACTGAATAACCCCTTGCAGAGAATTCTCGAATCAGTCCCTTGGCAAAACAAACTTAACTTAAACTGCTACTTATCTACTCCCGCCCACGTATTAGGCTTAGGTCAGGTACACTGGGGTAGGCGTGGTTAGAAGCACCAGTTGAGTATGATTAGTCAAATGTATATATGTATGTATCTATTTTATCCATTTTAAAGTATCATATGGCTCAGAAACCATATCAATGCTTTTACAGTATTATTTTATAATTCTGTCTCTACTGTATGCACTTTACTTAACTACAAGTATTGCAATAATAGCGATTCATTTCTCTTGTATGAGAAAAGAGACTGATCAATAAATAACATCTTTTATTGAACCACGCCCATCTCTTATTTCTCTACAAACTGGTGAAACTAAGAATGCACGTACTGACTGAGTAAAATAAGTTGTCTATTGTTTTCACACGATTCTAGAGATACACTCTTGATTAGGGGAGAGCAAAGTTGTCATGTTCTATGGTTGTCAGAAACTAAATCCCTTCTTGTCTATCCAGGGAGGTTAAAATCCTCCTTGCCTATTCGAGAAAGTTTCTAGTGAACTATGAGCTAGCTGGCAAACACAAAACTTTAAGTCTAATATCGTCGGTAGAAGACCTAGTTAACCTCTGCCCTAGGTCTATACTATTGAAGATACTATTCCAATGCGCAGAGCCTATTGGTATAATAGGAACTACACTACATGGCGCCCAACGTTTGGATAGGCGATAAAACTAACGCAAGACATTAGAGTAACTCAGTCGTGCTTTTTCACACAGAACCCCTTTTTTCCCATAATACTCCAAAGACGTCTGGAGTGGGTGAAAGGTCATATCCGCCAAACCTCGCAGGAGGAGACTCCTATGTATGGTTCTTGGTTTATTCAACGTTGAAGGATACACTGTTCCAAAATATTGTGCATCTAATCTTTATATTCCGTGGAAACTTGATCTGCAAACAAACAGAATAACCTTCATGTCAGTAAAATGTCAGACACTGAAGAAGAAAGAGAGACAGCTAGACTAGCAGCTGAACTCCTAGTAGCAGACAATACTCTGCTGGAAAATGACCCAGATGCAATACTCATCCCGGTCAACATAAGGAAATCTATAACCCTAAAACTTATAGAAAATGGACTGACACCAAGAGGTGGTACAGTCATATTCGTAATTGAGGCACACGAATATCGGCAGACAGAGGTATTCTATTCATGGATAAACTTTCCAGCAGCAAACGCTGTAACAAAGGACTTCCACTATTACAAGATAGAGGAACCTCCTAGTGAGTACACTCCTTTCGAGGAGGTGGAAATACCACTCAAATTCCAAGAGCATCTGCTCTTGTTTAATGGCGCCCTAAAACATAATAATCACATCACCAGGCTCGGTCCACTAGGGAGACCAGGAGCAACGTGGCCGGTCCTAGCCGGATACACACCACATCCAGACATTGAAGAAATTCCTGCACCAGAACTTTTAGCACAGCTAAAACAATTAATAAAGATACATAGACAATTAGTCCAATATGTAATGCGGACTTCAACAATCCAACCAGCAACTAAAATTCCACAGCTGACCAGTCATCAGGGGAACACAAATAAAATTACACCACAGAACATACAGTCCTGTCTAGGTAAGGTACCCGCAAAACAGGAACAAATTCCTTTCTGGCTAGCACAAAAAATAACTCAAATAGAGGCGGTGTTTCCAGATACCACCCCTGTTGAGAAACATAGGATTCTGACTATCTGTCTTCCAATGGGAATCGCACCACATGTGGAGGATTGTGACACTTGGGGAACAGTCTTTGCTTCCATTTACACAAAAACACATGGTGTACCATCCATGTCAGTAATACCAGATGTGCTAAAACAGATTCAAGATGAATACGGTCCAGAACCCGCTTTAACTCTCGGTTTGAAACTACTGAAAGACTTCAAGCAGGTCTCTGCAATATTATTAGCCAACATAAAGGGAGAAGCAGCAAATGTGGCGATTCGCCAGAGGTTAAAAGAGACAAATATAGCAGACCAACCATGGGAAATTGCCAGAATCATAGAAAAATCCTATGAAGAACTAGGAAGAGATAGTTTGGGTGGAATACCAGTGAAACCCCAACTAGTTGAAAGTCCTGAAAAGGTATTTATAAAAAATAATTTAAACACTCAAAAAAAGAGCTGGGATGGAAATAAGCAATCCAATCCTAAAGAAAAAAGATTCCAGTCCAGAGGAAGGTCTCCTTGGCGGAGAGAAAGATCTCCCGACCAAGGACGCAAGTCTCCCCAACGGGAGCCCTCTGTGAAAAAATACAACCTTAGAAATAGGGATAATATAAAGAAACCTGATAGATATCAAGATATTGATACACGTCCCTCTCAATCTTTTCAGACTTCCTCGCAGAAATCGGAAAGAAGAGGACGATCAGAACAAAGGGAAGAGCACGTCAAGTCCAAAGACAAAGAACCTGCTCATCTGAATAAAAAATTACAATTTCCAAAAAAGAAGGTAGCCAGTACTAAAGTAATCAACAATGCCGAGAATACTGAGGACACAGCTGAAAAACGGAGAATGGGCTCAGACAATGCTAGACAGCGCAGCAGAAGTGAGCATAGCTCGCAAAGTCCTTATGAATCATCTGGAGACAGTGGACACGAATGAATACATTCAGGTGGAAACTGCAGATACCAGAGTTAGCAAACCTCATAAAATATATGAAATAACATTGCGTATAGAGGGGGATAAGACTAGAAAAATAAGGGGACTATTTTGGGATAATCTGTCCAAGGGCTATGACATCCTTCTAGCTGAACAAGACTGGCCTCCAGAGTTTGTCAGGGAGTGCCCACATGGCGAAGAAATAATGATGCCTGCCTTTTCAAACCATATTCCAATTCATAAAAAATATACACTTGCAAGAAAGTGGGCAGTAGCTCAAGCCCCTGCCTTATATAAAAATCATGTGGGATGGGATGAGGACTCTCCTCCTCACAAAATCCAGTTAAAATCACAACCTACTGCACAGAGGCAGTACCCGATTAAGCAAGAAGCTAAAAAACAGGTAAAAGAAATCCTAGATCAACTTGAATACCAGGGGGTGATTGAAACCTGCACCTCACAAATGAACAACCCTTTGTTTCCTGTCTCCAAGCCAGACAATTCATATCGTCTTGTTTTGGACTACAGACACCTTAACTCATGTTGCAAAACATTTGCAGTACAAAACTCGCACAGTGCTGCACTAATGAATAACATAGTGCGCAAAAAATACAAAACAACCTTAGACATTTCTAATGGTTTCTTTTGTCAAAATATAGCACCAGAGAGCAGATGTTTGACGGCGTTCTCAATAAATGGCACGCAAAAGAATTTCTGTCGTTTGCCCCAGGGGTTCAAGAACAGCCCAGGGTTATTCTCAGCGAGGGTAACAGAGTTACTACAAACCTATGATGACGAGGCATTATCTTATGTCGACGACATCTATCTAACAGACGATGACTTGGATACTCACTTGAAGAGAGTGAACACCATAATACTTGGGTTCGCAGCAGAGGGTTACAAAATTTAACTTTAAAAAGTCAAGAATTGCCCATCTAACAGTCCTGTTTTTAGGATATGAACTATCAAGTGAAGGCAAAAGCCTGGCGGACAATTTCCTAGAGAAATGTGCTGTAATCCAAGCACCCAGAACACTAAAAAACCTACAATCAATTCTAGGCTTCCTGAATTTCGGAAGAACTTATATTATAAATTATGTAGAAAGGGTCAAACCCCTTTATGATCTAATAAAACCAGATTTTAAAAGAATCAATTGGACTCAAAAACACACAGAAATTTTGAGATCTTTACAAACAGACATGTTAATTAAAACAAAATTACAAACACGTGACAACACACGCAACCTTGTGATTCGAGTCATCCCAGGAAGATGCGGATTCACATACCTGACCTCTAATGAGGGAGAGAAGGTACCAATAGCATACAAATCACATTTGTACACAGAAGCTGAAAAAAGGTTCAGCATTAAGGAAAACATTGTTCATGCGGTTCAAACAGCTGTAGAAAAAGAAAAATACCAAGCAGACGGTAGACAGGTTACAGTCAGAACAGCAGAATCAGCTTTTGAGGCATTAACAACACCATGTAATTTACCGACAACTGCACTAAATCCAGAATGGATACAATGGGTAAATTCTGTTGCTACAGACAAAGTAAAATACTATTTTGACCCGGAAATGAAAGAATTAAAATATCTAGAATATGAGAAAGAATACCCTCTGCCAATCGACATTCTGCCTTTACGACAGTACGCCTGTGTAATACATACAGACGGGCATGCTCAACCCTCAGTTTGGGGAGAGCTGGCTTACAAGGCCACATGCGAAATTGTAAAAGAAGTGTGGCGCGGAAGTTAATTAAGACCTCTACTTACAAAAACACACTCAGTGGAAAATAATTCAGAACAACAAACTGAAATAATAGCGTTAAAAATGGCGCTAGATAATGCCGATCGCGAATTCCCGACACTTATTGTGTGCGATTCATATTACTGCGTCAAATCATACAATAACGATTTACAGAAATGGATTCAAAACGGTTATAAAGATGACACAGGTGCAACAATAAAGCAAAAAGTGCTTTGGGAACAAGTAGTTCTTTTACAGAAAGAACTACCAAAAACTCACGTGATACATTCACTGAGTCATCAGCGTGATGGCGTTCACGTTGCAGGGAATTCATTGGCTGAGACAGCCACAGCGGTAGCAACTAAACCGGCTTCCGTAGCTACAAAAAAGCGTACAGTAAAACACATTGACGGTGAAACTGTGCTGGCGGTGAAAACGTCATCAAAAGGCGACTGCTCGGCGCTACCGATCAATTATCCACTCAATTATACATACATAATCGATGCAAACTCAGTCCCTTTTGCTCGAATCCCTGGAGTGGGGGATAGAGTGATTCCAAACACGGACAGGAGAGGCTTGTTAATAGCAGACGCACATATGGGTGAGGGTCTCAGACACCTTAAGCTAAAAGATTCTCTGGAAGAATTACAATCAGTGTACTGGTGGCCAGGCATGAGCCTGCATCATCACATTTTTGTAAAAAACTGCCCAGACTGCAATAGAGATCGCAGTGGCGAGCGGGGAGGACTATTGCCATGGCATTTCACTCCAGATGAACAACAACAATAAGAAAACCCCCATCATGAAAAAAAAAAAAAAAAAAAAGCGTTATATTAACATAAAAAGACTAATTTTCACTTATAATGTAGACCCCAGCGCTCGGCTGACGTCTGGACTGTTATAAAAGGATTTGCAAGTCTATAATGGCATATACGCTAGGAGCATGCTACGTTTTGACTAATGTATTCCTTTTAGCCTTCAAGCTTATGGGGAAGCATGGCCAAATGAGCATAGCATAGCGGGACTCTTCTCACTTCCTTCCTGAGGGATACGAGATGGTGTAAAGAAAAAACCAAGACATAAAGCAATCTATAACGGAAAAGGTATTAGGTTCGGGTGCTGGGTGGGTCAAACATCTAATAAGTGTCCAACGTAGTCTAAATAACCTGCCAAGGAATTCTCTGAAAGGGTTCAGTCCGTACGAACTATTGTTCGGGACTAGAATGATGATCCAAGATCTTGATAGTCAGACTTCAGTGGTTAAAGACAAAAGCTTTGATATCAAAGATCGTTTGGCTATTTTACAGGACTTAAATGAAACAAGAAAAGACCTGAGCAACATAAAACTGAAACAACAGCCAACAACCACTGAAGAGAAACCACCTGTCCCAGCAAGGCCTGTCTGGATTCCAAAAGTCGGGGATCTAGTCAGAGAGAAGATCGCGGTAAAGAAGGAATTTGGGCCTTCTTACAGAAAAGCAGTTCCTGTCTTGTCTGTCAACGGGACAAGATCAGTAGTACTACCGCCCCTTGCTGGTAAAAAGGAGAACCGAGTTGTATCCATCGACCTGGTTAAACCACAATCATGTGGCCGATAACAAACAGTAGGCCAAGTGGACTCCCAAGAAGTAGCAGAACACCAATGTTTGCTACGAATACAGAGGCTCAAACTGGAAGACTGATCACATTTGGAAAATCTACAGTGAATCAACAAGGACTATGCAACAAAGCAATGGAACTTGAACCTCTTAAAACCCAAATTAAAACTTTTCATCAAGAAACAACAACCTATGATGATGTAACTGCAGAGTTTGCTAATGAATCAAAGTAAAATCCAAAAACAATTGGAACAATTGACAGAACAGCATCCGGCTACTTCATCAACTTCGATGATTCATCTGAAGACCTGAGTGAAGCAAAGAAACAGCCATCAACAAAAACTTTTAAAGACAAAGCTAAGGAACTTTTTCAACAGCTGAAAGAAACCTATCTGATCTCTCCATGGATTGAATTTTGGGTGGCCTTCGGTGCATTTATCCTCATTCTTTGGCTCATCTTAGTACTATGTTTCGGACATTTCATTGAAGGGAAATATGCTAAAATGGACACAGCAAGCCAGAAAATCAACTTGGTCCTTAAACCACACACATCTTCACACATCGAGAAAAGAGAACTTTCTTCAGTAAACTTCACAGCCAATCCTATACCAGGCGGGACAAAACTGGTTATGAAATCTATGGTCCGGTTGAAATCCTGAAGTATCCACACCAATTCAAGATCTCATTGAGTGACTTTGTAAAACCGAGCTCATTTGCTGATGATTGGGACTTTGAAAGTATTAATGATATGATGTCTGATCTTGTGATGTCTGCTAAATTCACAGAACATGATTATTTGCAGGGTTCGTCTAATTATGATCAGATGTTCTGCTATAACCACTATGGTAACCATTATCTACATAAATCTGCACAACCTAGAAATGTTTTAAATTATAACCAATGGGAATTTTGTGCTACTCCTCCAAAAGATAGCTCGAAAACATTTTATGATAAATATTCATACTTTTCAGGGTTTAACACAAGTAATGCAGAAACATTTTATTTCAAATTGTCAAATAAGACAGGTATGAAGACCATGCTTACAAACACAAAATTGATATATTCCGATTCATTCTTTGAACAAATGAATACATTTGGGTTTGATTTCTGGAACAATAATATTGAAACAAAAACTGTTTGGGGTACAAGAGATTGGCAAGTACAAGGTATAGAATCATTGTTTAGAGCCTGCATGATCCCAGAACAAATTATATTTTTGAACGACACTATTCAACAAACTACCTGTCTTGGCTTAGCCAAAATCAAAGATTTGAACAAACCGTCTATTCCAAAGCCAACAGTGAACAGTAATAGCTCTATAGATGTTGACATAGACGTAAACCATATATTAAACCAAAACAGGACACATCCTGAATGGAAAAAATGGTTGATCTGGCCCACAGATACAAATAACTGTCAAGACAGATTCCTGAACAAAATACAGGGGTTCACATTGACTAGGCCAGACCCTAGATATTCCCAAAGACAACATCCAGGGATAGTAACCACCTACAGCGTGGGCAAGCTCTGCCTTCAATGGCTACAAACGTCCACACTGGCTGAAATTAAGCAACACCTAACTTTACTTACAGAAGGTGCTGACTTGCGTGATTTCATATTGGGACCACGCAAACAGCGTCAAAAACGTTTCATAGCGGTCTCTATATATGCAGCTTATAACGAAGTCTGGAAAGTAACTCAAATTGAGACAGCAGAAAAAATACGGGAAATTGACCGTATTAATTTGGAAAAGTCACTTTCTGTGGTGGACAATGGGTTAATGACTCTGTCCTCCAGAATATATTCTCTGGACAGCATTGTGTCTTCAGCAATCGATATAATATCGCAAGACTTACTGATGTTACAACACGGTCAGTCCCAATTGCGTTCTATTGTACAGCTTGGCTGGACGTTACAAAATTTGCGTTCTGGCTATGTGCCTTGGCGTTTAATCAACACAACGTCATTATTTAATATCTTTAACCTCACTGATAAACAAATCAGTTTGGCACAGAAGGGTGCTGACTATACAATTCTGAGCATTGAAAAACTTGAGAGATTACCATTGACAATGTCAGAACGACCTGTCATTGAATGGATAATACATGGAATAATAAATATTCTGATAACTACTTTCCAGTTTCAATTCTGCCAAAAATATATACAGGCAGGCCAGTATTAAAGGTTGGGTAAAGGATACATTAAGTCAATATGGAACTTGCCCTATACACACGAATGTGTCAGCAATAAAGGCCAGAAAGTGTTTCTCAGTGGCGATAATTGTGCAAGATCACTGAGCGGTACACTTCTGTGTCAGGGTATTAGTTTGCACGGAGCCTGTGAAAGGACTTCAAATAACCTTTCATGTTACCAGCTAGGCACACCTGCAACACGAATAGAACCATTCTTTAGGAGACTCTCGAACGGGAGTTACATTCTAATAGTAGATCGCAGATGTTGTAGTTTGCTGCCCGGAAAACCTTATCTCATAACTGTGACTAGGAAGGTCATGTGCTGTGAACATGTATTGTTCCCCAGCGAGTCTGCAAACAGGGAGGCAAGGTTATGGCCCGATTTGAAAATTGCTTCTATTCGAATAGATACTTTAAGCAGAATGAAGACTGTGCTCCTACAGACGCCGACCAGGCTCACGTCATCAAAAGAAACGTATGATCTCCAAGTTGCAAGGACAACAGAAGAGATTCATTCATTATTATCAACTAATTCCCCCATACATTTCGCAGAAATACTGAACGAAATCTTAAATATTTCTGATACCACTGGTATTTCCAGTGTATTTAAAGCAGTGTTTTCGGGTGCTTTAACTCCATTCAAAGCCATCCTGGGTATTTTTCCAGACTTTGTCCATTCCATTTTTGGCGGACTTCCTCTCCTTTTAGGACTACTAGCGGGTATTCTATTTTTGATCCTGTTATTTCGCTATGGCAAACCATGTCACAGATAAAACACCTGCGACAAGGGAAGAAATGATCCTAGCCATTGGCTACCGGGACCGGGTAACTAAAATCCTTGGACTATCCCGGCTCAGAGACCTGAACGTGACTTGGTTTCTTTCATTTAGACCAATGTGGCAAAGTTGTGTTATGCCTGTATTAAGGTGCTTGCTATGCGGCGAAGAATGCGTGTTGGACACCTGTCTGGCACTACAATCGGATGTGCCAATGGACGCAGATACCTTGTTGGGTCCGCTAACGACTCATGCATTGTGCTGTCCCCAGCGGCTACCAATCCTGATGACGGCATTCGTGGAGTCTTCACCACTACGATTGAGGGGTAGTGAAGTACAAGATGAAAGCAGCATCGATCAGGTACGACCTTCAGTCAGCTATGCTGATCCAAACATCAATGGAGGCAATCATGCTCAGGCTCATGAATGCATGGTAACAACTTTTTCCGAATTAGTGGAACTTACGCAAGAAGCTGTTGACAGTTTTTTCAACAGTCTAAATGATATGATGTTTTCACCAGAGCAGCAGGAATAACTTTGAGCAAACTAGCACTTGGAGTTCCTCACATCCTGAATTTGGCCTTCAACTTTTTAAAGAAAAGCGATATGAAAAATGTTCTCATCATTTTTTTCAGACTGCGAGAACTTTTTCCCCAATTCCAATATATTTACGATTTTTGGGACACTTATCTTCTGCTTAAAGTAGACGTTATTCTTAGAGAACTAAATTTCTATTTTTAGGTAGTCACAAGACATTCGCTATGCTAGCACTATTATACATAACTTTATGATTGTGATGAAATGGTCTCGCATTCTTTTTTCTGTATTAAGAGCCATTTCATGTGTGGTTTTTGCATTTATTCATGCTGAATTTAAAAATATGCATTATATGTTTAGCATTATTAGACTGCTTGTGCAGATAGTACATGTGATTGTGTTTCATATATTTTATAATTCCAATTTTCTGAATACATATGATTGTATTTTGGGGTGGTACGGTATACACAAACGCTACTGATATTCGCTATGCCTAGATTTGTAAATATGGACATAGTCTACGTGGAGTGGGTGTGATTTATTCCTATAGGTACTGTATCGATTCCCCTATTCCTGACCCTGGTTTGGTTAATAATTAACTAGCAGCCATCCAACGGTGCAAGAACCGTTATCTGATTAAGCCACACCACGGCACAGAAGCGCGTTATCTGATTAGGTCATAACGCATGCCATCTAATTAGACAAGCGATGATCCTCCAGCCCCTGATAAGGCATACGGAGTTCTCAAAACAAATCAAACCTACAGCGACCTGGGAAATTCCCATAGCCATTGTTTTGATTTCACCGAGAACTTCAGCAGAAGAATGTGCGAACGAGCCCGTTCATATGACATCCTTATTGACGTATATATGTCCATCCTTACGTCAATCTCGGCACCTTTCAGGTATAAATATTACCGACATTGCCTTAAGCAAACACATGCGGTGGTGACGAGATCGGAGCAGCGAGACGTGCTGAGGAGCCCAGCAGAGAGCGAAGCCCACAGACGCTGCCCCGCCTTCCTGACGCGCTGAGAACGAGACGCTGCCTTTCTCCTGCCGAGAAATCCAGCTCCGGCGCTTCCAAGCAGCCCTCGCAGGCAGCTGGAATATCAAGACCTGGGATAAGAGATACCAGCCCTCCATCATTCTAGATCTCAGGTACAGAACTGAATAACCCCTTGCAGAGAATTCTCGAATCAGTCCCTTGGCAAAACAAACTTAACCTAAACTGCTACTTATCTACTCCCGCCCACGTATTAGGCTTAGGTCAGGTACACTGGGGTAGGCGTGGTTAGAAGCACCAGTTGAGTATGATTAGTCAAATGTATATATGTATGTATCTATTTTATCCATTTTAAAGTATCATATGGCTCAGAAACCATATCAATGCTTTTACAGTATTATTTTATAATTCTGTCTCTACTGTATGCACTTTACTTAACTACAAGTATTGCAATAATAGCAATTCATTTCTCTTGTATGAGAAAAGAGACTGATCAATAAATAACATCTTTTATTGAACCACGCCCATCTCTTATTTCTCTACAAACTGGTGAAACTAAGAATGCACATACTGACTGAGTAAAATAAGTTGTCTATTGTTTTCACACGACTCTAGAGATACACTCTTGATTAGGGGAGAGCAAAGTTGTCATGTTCTATGGTTGTCAGAAACTAAATCCCTTCTTGTCTATCCAGGGAGGTTAAAATCCTCCTTGCCTATTCGAGAAAGTTTCTAGTGAACTCTGAGCTAGCTGGCAAACACAAAACTTTAAGTCTAATATCGTCGGTAGAAGACCTAGTTAACCTCTGCCCTAGGTCTATACTATTGAAGATATTATTCCAATGCGCAGAGCCTATTGGGATAATAGGAACTACACTACAGAGGCACAAGCCGTAGAGTTACCAAAACGTGTAATGCTTCAGCTCATTTACTCACATCTACATAATTGTAAACTCTATTTTTCTTTTTTGTTTTGCAGATTACCAATCGGACATCTTTTGGAGTCCATTTAACAATTTGTTTCTAATAAAGTTATAATTGAGTTTCGTTTACATTTATTGTTTTAATAAAAAAACGACATACTTCCTTTATTTTGTGGGGGAGGGGTATGACGGTCCACAATAAAAAATAATGTTGAAATACTATAGTAAGATATTCAAGACTACGATTGAAAAATACTCTGTTCTAACTAACAGATATAATAAAAATAACGGTGAAAAACGACTAAAATGGCGGTGGACGGAGTACGTAATCAATGTTTGGCGCCTCGGCCAAACGTTGATTACGTACTTTAAATATAGAAAAATATGATTATTAATATATTACAAAAGTACAGCAGCTGATGACACACACGACCCGGGAAAAGAAAGCGACAAATTTACTACCTGAAATAAAGAAAGGTTTGCTTGTTGAACTTGAAGAAAAAGAAAAAAACGTGGGCTTCGAAACGAGGCTCGCATGCGTAGAGAGTACAACTGCTACACAAAAAAAAGGAAAGTTTTACATACTATCATAGAAATGAAGGGGCATATTATCAACAAAAGGCGATACATTATCGCCGATTTTATCGGCAGGAAACTGCCGATAAAGCGGCGATAATGGGCTTGATAATAGGCTCTTGTAAATTCCCATAGCAGCCCAGGTTCTGATGTTAACCTGGGCTGCAATGGGAATTCACAAGGGCATATTATCAAGGACCCGTGTTAAAATTATCGCCGTTTTATTGGCAGGAAACTGCTGATAAATCGGCAATAATGAGCTTGATAATACGGCGTTGTTATTTCCCAAAGAAGCCCATCTTAACACCAGAACATAGGCTTGTATGGGAATTAACAAGGACGTATTATCAAGCCCACCATTCCAACATTAATAAAAAAGCGTTGGCCCTTGTAAATTCCCATAGCAGCCCAGGTTCTGATGTTAACCTGGGCTGCTATGGTTATTCACAAGGGCATATTATCAAGCCCATTATCGCCGCTTTATCAGCAGTTTCCTGCCGATAAAAGCGGCGATAATGCATCGCCTTTTGTTGATAATATGCCCCATTGCTCTATTTTTGACCAGTAAACTTAGGTGCATATTATCAAGGACCGGTGTTAAAATTATAGCCGTTTTATTGGCAGGAAACTGCAGATAAAACGGCGATAATGAGCTTGATAATAAAGCCTTGTTATTTCCCGTAGAAGCCCATGTTAACACAAGAACATAGGCTTCTATGGGAATTAACAAGGACATATTATCAAGCCCACACTCCCAACATTAATTAAAAAACCCAGACAATGCAGGTACCCGGAGCTGGAAGGTCATTTTACATATTACTACCCCAGAAAGGTGGCGTTCCCCGCGACGTGTACGGGGAGAGAGAGTGGGAGAGCTCAAAACATTTTTTTTTTAAAAGACCCGAGGTGTGCCGCTCCACGAGACTGCGGGGAGTAGAACCGCATCCCCCCCCGCATACTTCAAAATAAAACCAGAGGAGTGCCGTTCCCTAGTGCTCGGGGCACCTTACAAGTCCCCATTATGCAAAGAAGTTGCCCCCGTAATTTGCCTCCCCGGGACCTAATGAATAAAATGGACTTCTAGTTTTTTTTCAATTTTCCACTGCGTACAAGTACTGCACGAGTACCCCGTCATTTATTTTTTTTTAAATAAAAATTGAGCCCAAAGATCCATGCTACACACCATTCTTCTGTAATTACAGTCCTCGTGTCGCATAATGAAGCCTGATGCGTTTCTGGGCTAATGCCCTCATCAGAGGCCCGACTGGAGATTTGTGGAGTGGACACGCCCACCTTGTTTTTAACCGACCTCAAATGGGCTGCTTTCAGGTGAATAATCGCAAAGGCTTATGGGCCATGCAGTGCGTGTCCGCCACAATAATTAAACTGTGTTAGGAGCCCTGGATGGGCCCGAAGGGCGGGTGAGCCATCAAGCCCCTGCTGCTGGTCCACATGGGTCTCGGGAGTCTCTAAGACTCGTGGCCCCCTGTGACATGGGCTGGTGCGTGCCTTCAAGGCCGGGCCGCCGTGTACATATTCAAAGCTCCAAAGTTACCCGCAGGCAAGGCAGCACACTCCAGCAGCTTGTCACAAGCATATTTCTCTCAGCAATTGTAAGGGTAAAAACTACACTACGTCCTTCTGTAGTTACAGTCCTCGTGTCGCATAATGAAGCCTGACGCGTTTCTGGGCTAATGCCCTCATTAGAGGCTCGACAGAAGATTCGAGGAGTGGACACCCCCACCTTGTTTTTAACCGCCCTCAAATGGGCTGCTCTCAGTTGAATAACCGCAAAGGCTTATGGTCCATGCAGTGCGTGTCCGCCACGATAATTAAACTGTGTTAGGTGCCCTGGATGGGCCCGAAGGGCGGGTGAGCCATCAATCCCCGGCTGCTGGTCCACATGGGTCTCGGGAGTCTCCGATACTCGTGGCCCCCTGTGACATGGGGTGGTCCGCGCCTTCAAGGTTGGGCTGCCGTGTACATTTTCAAAGCTCCAAAGTTACCCGCAGGCAAGGGTGGACACTCCAGTAGCTTGTCACAAGCATATTTCTTGCAGCAATTGTAAGGGTAAAAGCTACAATCCGTCCTTCTGTAATTACAGTCCTCATTTCGCATAATGAAGCCTGACGCGTTTCTGGGCTCATGCCCTCATCAGAGGCCCGACAGGAGATTTGTGCAGTGGACATGCCCTCCTTGCTTTTAACCGCCCTCAAATGGGCTGCTTTCAGGTGAATAACCGCAAAGGCTTATGGGCCATGCAGTGCGTGTCCGCCAAGTTAATTAAACTGTGTTAGGTGCCCTGGATGGGCCCCGAAGGGCGGGTGAGCCATCAATCGCTTGCTGCTGGTCCACATGGGTCTCGGGAGTCTCCGAGACTCGTGACCCCCTGTGACATGGGGTGGTGCGCACCTTCACGGCCGGGCCGCTGTGTACATTTTCAAAGCTCCAAAGTTATCCGCATGCAAGGCAGCACACTCCAGCAGCTTGTCACAAGCATATTTCTCGCAGCAATTGTAAGGGTAAAAGCTACACTCCGTCCTTCTGTAATTACAGTCCTCATGTCGCATAATGAAGCCTGACGTGTTTCTGGGCTAATGCCCTCATCAGAGGCTCGACATAAGATCCGTGGAGTGGACACGGCCACCTTGTTTTTAACCGCCCTTTAAATTGGCTGCTTTCAGGTGAATAACCGCAAAGGCTTATGGGCCATGCAGTGTGTGTTTGCCACGATAATTAAACTGTGTTAGGTGCCTTGAATGGGCCCCGAAGTGCGCGTGAGCCATCAATCCCCTGCTTCTGGTCCACATGGGTCTCGGGAGTCTCTGAGACTCGTGGCCCCATGTGATATGGGGTGGTGCGCGCCTTCGTGACCGGCCCGCCGTGTACATTTTCAAAGCTCCAAAGTTACCCGCAGACAAGCAGCACACTCCAGCAGCTTGTCACGAGCATATTTCTAGTAGCAATTGTAAGGGTAAAAGCTACACTCCGTCCTTCTATAATTACAGTCCTCGTGTCGCATAATGAAGCCTGACGGGTTTCTGGGCTAATGCCCTCATCAGAGGCTCAACAGGAGCTTCGTGGAGTGGATACGCCCTCCTTGTTTTTAACCGCCCTCTATTGGGCTGCTTTCAGGTGAATAACCGCAAAGGCTTATAGGCCATACAGTGCGTGTCCGCCACGATAATATATATATTTCTTTAAACATAAATTATTCTATATGTTTATACAAAGCAATGCACATATATACGTACATATCTATGGTACAAATAAATGCTTATATACAGAGAGATATGCTGTATATTTCTGTTTGCGTATGGTGGTTATGTGGGGAAGAGGCAATTCTTGAATAGTTTTCTGAAGATAAGGTCATTATTTTCAGAAGATAAGGAAATTATTCAGTGTCCATTAAGAAACATCTCTGTGAAAGTAAATACATATCAATCAAGTCCACCATCTGACTCGTAGATGATTGAAAGAGATCAGCATTCTTTTAACTGAAAATGTGACCTACATCTTTCTAGTGTCCACCGCCAATATGCAGTTAATAAAGTCTGTAGGTTTTGACAAAAAAGCTGGCATACTCCAACATTGCCTGAGATCTTCCGTGCCATCAAGAGAAGTGTGCCTTGACAAATCAGAGCTTCTCCACATATGAAAATAGAGTGGGTGTGATTGCATTAGCAAGGGAAACTATGGCCAGTTCAGACAAAGCCACTAGATACAGTGCATAATTTGTAAAAGAATAAATGCTGGGGCCCAATGTTTTGCTTCGAAGCCCACTGCTTGCGCTGTTGAATGTCAGCATGCCAAAAGCCAAGACTTTTTTCTTCTTTTTCATCCCTGTTTTCTCTATTTGTCATTGGATTTCAGGATTTCTCTTTCTCCTTCTCACCCTCCCGTTGTGTGTTTTTTTCTCTTTTGCTCTGAGTCAAAGTCTGATGAGTTAAAATAATTGCTGGGCACTACAATTCAGTGCTGTTGGGATCCACCTTTAACCTCTGGCTCAAATTAAGGATTAGACAGGAATAAGTGAAACCAGATAGTGCAATAACTGTGACGTTAGTAGATGATTACAAATAATTGAAAAGCATGTAACGATCCCCTGAGATAATGAATTCATCTTCCAAATGAAAGAAATAGGTACTTCTGTATTTACCATATCTTCAAATAGATGTATGCTGTAATTGCATTTTCTCTGTGGAATATGAGCGAAAATGTAAGGCAGAAGACAAGCTGTTGGAGTCTCTTTGATATCTCAAGTACCAGTTTGCTTGCATGTTGGAAAACCCCGGGATTTGGACATATGGACACTCTGGACAAACATTCTTTTGGTTATATTGAATTACCAAACATGTCAGGCTTGTAAACCATTTTTCTCTAATGTTTTCAATATTAGCATATTTATTGTTTGGGAATTGGTGATTTAGTGGTTTTCCATGTAGGCCTCAAAATGTATTTTGTTTTTCATTATTTCCTTCGAATAGACTAGAAATGCGGACCTGATTGCACTGTAGCTATGGGTATTATCGCTGAAGTTTCTTTCCCACAGTTTAAATAATGGACATTCTCTCTGTTAGTATAAAACATTGTCGACTTTGTTGCAAGCTCAGAAGAGAGCATGTGGAGCGGACATGTTAAGTTGCAAATGTATTTCCTATTTTCGGAGAGAAGTGATATTGCACATTCTTAGAAAACAATAAACACTAAACAAAGGTATTTTGTATGGGTTCCGGACGATTTGGGTTAGAAAACGATCACACCACGGTTGCACCATGGATTTTGACCAATAGAAATCATGCAAACTACGTAAAAGTTATTTGTGGGTAGGAACTGTGAACGTTTGGAGACATAATTACCCTATGGGAAAAGGATGTACATTTTGGGCCTGACATGCTGTTGGTCTGAACTCTGATTTTTTCTGAACTGAACTCTCCCGATTACCTCTGCGCTTTACCAGCTGGTAAAGTCGAGCAGGCCAAATTTTTCAGCTCAAGAATTAATGTCTCTGGCTATTGTACGCTGTACTCTAGTGTTCTACTGTGTCCATCTCGTGTCCCAGTCCTGATAAATCTACATCCGATTCTTGGTTTGTAAGATTCCAAATTGCATATTGTATTTTGCAATGTGTTTTCTCTCTCTCTCTCTTCCTTCCTCGCACTAAGTGTTATTTGATGATGTATTTTCTCTGAGCTGTGATGTATTGTGATTGACCACAAAACCCCAAAATTTCAGAAATATCATCAACAGATGTGCATTCTGTTGCAGCACTGTCTTGTCTTTGACATCGAAATTCTGCTCTCCAGATACATATTCAACCTCCTTTCCCTCACTAGTAGCCAATCCATGGGACCCATTACGATGGCGGTCGGAAAGCCACCCCTACCACCATGGTAGCGGAAAACAACCGCCCTCCGGCACCGCTGCAATACTGGCGGACTGATTAGGATCAACCGCCAAAAGAAACCTACCGCAGCGGTAAGAGCCACCGAAAAAAAAGCCTGAGGCGAGCGGAGACGTCGCAAACCTGCCAGCGGCGGTCAGATTTGCAGCAGAAACACAGCAACCCACCGCCAGGACAGCGGAGACACCGCCTGGAAAATTAGGATATCCCCGATGTGACCGCGGTACATTCCACTGTTTCCGTATGCCGTGGTCGCAACCAGTGATGAATGGGAGATACGGCAAAAGGGCTGGAGCATAGCCACCGCTGCGGATGCACCGTTAAAAAAAACAAATGGCGGCCAACATGAAAACAAACACACAACAAGGCCACCAAGTGCACCCAGCAAACTAGTCCTGCTCCCCAAAACACCTAACACAACCCAAAGACACACCCTCATGGAAAAATCAAAAGCTGCAAATCACAGGAAAACCCACACAACACACCTGACAGAAATACACCATTTTGACACACCCACATAGCTAAGTATAAAACCAGCCCCTTCCCTGGCCACAGCCCTTTGCAACACTCCAAAAGAGGAGGCCATCAACCACATCTGAAAGGAGAGGCAAAAGATTACACCACACACACATCACCACCACCACCACCGCCTCACCTGCACCTCTAATACCTTTGCACATCAAAACACCATACACGTCACCACCACAACCACTACTTCCACACCTGCACCTCTAACACCTTGACACACCACACACCATGACACCACAAAAATTGCCAAAATTCAGGGTCCTGGTAGATGAGATAATCAGAATTGAAACACAAGGGAAACACATTCCGGCCTCCGTCTAGCTGCACAACCTATTGTAATGAATTTAATGAATTAAATTCGTAATCAACCTTTTAATTATTCCAAATTTTGACCAATAATGTTCATCTTTTCTTTTCTCTGCTTTTCTTCAATCCATTATACCCATTTTCTTTATTCCTTTACTTTTAAAAAAACACAGGGGAATCACTGTTTCCTCATGCCACGTTTTTATTGCAAGTCACCCAATGCATTTCGGGAATAATCCCTTTTTCGGGGGTTTCTAAAGTGCAAAAAGAATTAATCCTGATCAGTTCAATGGCAATTATTTAAAAAAAATATATTAAAGCAAAGTAGCATCTACCATATTTCTCTGTTGTTCTATTATTGTGTTTTTATCTAGGAGCCTAAATCGATATTCCTATTTTATGCCCTTGTCCGGTTATAATCAATACTATCCATACAACGGCATAATAATCATATCCATATTCAGTCGTAGCACGTGCTGTCACATTAGGCAAGGCTACTTCCCCGGCCCCCTAGAAAGCACAACGAGTTCTCTAAACAATCCAAACCTCCAGCAACCTGGGAAATTCCCCTTGCTTTTGTTTTGATTTCATCCTAGAACTCCTGTAAAGCACTGTAAGAACGGCCAGTTCTTAGTGACATCTTTATTGATGTCTTATGTCCAACCTTACGTCAAACCCGGCACCTTTCAGGTATAAATATACCAACGTTGCCTTAAGCAAACACACGGTGGTGATTTGGAGCAGAGCAGCTAACTACTTGCCCGAGAGCCCAGCTGATGCGAGAGCCCACGGACGCTGCCCCTCCTCTTTGACGCACTGAGAGAGACGCTGTCTTTTCTCTTGCCGAGAAATCCAGCTCCAGTGTTTCCAGATACCTTCGCGGGTTACTGGGATATCGAGTCCTGAGAGAGAGATACCAGACCTCCTGCTTTCTAATACCCAGGTACGGAGCTGACTAAACCCTTAAAGAGAATTCTTGAGTTAGATTCTTGGCAAAACAAACTTAACTTAAACTGCTACTTACTTACTCCTTCCCACGTATTAGGCTTAGGTCAGGTACACCGGGGTAGGCGTATTTAGACGCACCAGTTGAGTACGTTAGTCAATGTATATAAGTATGTATATATTTTATCTATTTTAAAGTATCATACGGCTAAGAAACCATATCAATGCTTTTACAGTATTATTTTATAATCCTCCTTTTACTGTACGCACTTTTTACTTTACTATGAGTATTGCAATCGTGGCAATTCATTTCTCTTGTATGAGGAAGAAGACTGCTCAATAAATAACAACCTTTTATTGAAAACGCCCGTCTTTCTTTTCTCTGCACTCTGGTGAACCTAAGTACGCACACTTGACTGAGTGAAATAGTTGTCTATTGTTTTCACACGACTCTAGAGATACACTCTTATACTGATAGCAAAGTTGTCATGTTATATGGTTGTCAGAAGCTAATCCCTTCTTGTCTATCCAGGGAGGTTAAACTCCTCCTTGTTTATTCGAGAAAGTTTCTAGTGACCTCTGAGCTAGCTGGCAAAAAACTTAAGTCTAATATAGTCAGTAGAGACCTAGTTGAACTCAATCCTACGTCTACACTGCTGAATATATTATTCCAATGCGCAGAGCCTATTGGGACTATAGGAACTACACTACATGGCGCCCAACGTTTGGTAAGGCGATAAATCTAACGCGAGACGTTAGAGTAACTCAGTTGTGCTTTTTCACAAGACCCTTTTACCCGTAAATACTCCAAAAGACGTCTGGAGTGGGTAAAAGGTTAAAATCCGCCGGAACTTAGTAGGAAGAGATTCCTATGTATAGTTTTTGGTATAGTCAACGTTGAAGGATACAGTGTTCCAAAATATTGTGCACCTAATCTTTGTTTCCTTGAAACTTGATCTGCAACAAAAACCTTTCTGTCAGTAAAAATGTCAGAAAATGAAGACGAAAGGGAGACAGCTAGAATAGCAGCTCGACTCCTAGAGGATGACACAAGTCTCCTACAGAATGACCCGAATGCCATACTCATTCCGGTCAACATAAGAAAAACTATAACTCTTAAACTTATAGAAAATGGACTAACACCAAGAGGTGGAATAGTCGTATTCGTAATTGAGGCCCACGAATATCGGCAGACAGAGGTATTCTATTCATGGATAAACTTTCCAGCAGCAAACGCTGTCACACACGAATTCCACTATTACAAAATAGAGGAACCTCCGGATGAGTACACCCCTTTCGAGGAGGTGGAAATACCATTAAAATACCAAGAGCACCTGCTCTGGTTTAAAGGCGCCCTAAAACATAATAATCACATCACCAGGCTCGATCCACTAGGTAGACTAGGAGCAACGTGGCCCGTTCTAGCCAGCTACACACCACATCCCGACATCGAAAAAATGTCAGTACCAGAACTTTTAGCACAGCTAAAACAACTGATTAAAATACATAGACAATTAGTCCAATATGTAATGCGGACTTCAACAGTCCAACCAGGTATTAACATTCCACAACTGACCCCTCATCAGGGGAACACAAACAAAATAGCACCACAGAATATACAATCGTGTCTTGGTAAAACACCCGCAAAACGGGAACAAATTCCATTCTGGTTAGCACAAAAAATCACTCAAATAGAGGCAGTATTTCCGGATACTACCCCTACTGAGAAACACAGAATTCTGACTATCTGTCTTCCAATGGGGATCGCACCACATGTGGAGGACTGTGACACTTGGGGCACAGTCTTTGTTTCCATTTACACAAAAACACATGGTGTTCCGTCCATGGCGGTTATACCAGATGTGCTAAGACAGATTCAAAATGAATACGGTCCAGAACCTGCTTTAACTCTGGGTATGAAATTACTGAATGACTTCAAGCAGGTCTCGGCTATATTATTAGCCAACATAAAAGGAGAAGCAGCATCTGTGGCGATCCGCCAGAAATTAAAAGAAACAGATATAGCAGACCAACCAATTGAACTTGCCAGAATCATAGAAAAATCCTATGAAGAACTAGGAAGAGATAGTTTGGGTGGGAAACCAGTAAAACCCCAACTAACTGAAAATCCAGAAAAGATATTTATTAAAAATAATCTAAACACTCCAAAAAAGAGCTGGGATGGAAATAAACAATCCACTCCCAAAGAAAAAAGATTCCAGTCCAGAGGAAGGTCTCCTCGGCGGAGAGAAAGATCTCCGGACCAAGGACACAAGTCTCCCCAGAGGGAGCCCTCTGAGAAAAGATACAACCTTAGAAATAGGGATAATCTAAAGAAACCTGATAGATATCAAGATATTGATACACGTCCCTCTCGATATTTTCAGACTTCCTCGCAGAAATCGGAAAGAAGAGGACGGTCAGAACACAGAGAAGAGCACGTCAAGTCCAAAGACAAAGAACCTGCTCAACAAAGTAAAAAATTACAATTTCCAAGAAAGAAGGTAGCCAGTATTAAAATAATTAAACATGCCGAGAATACTGAGAACACAACTGAAAAACGGAGAGTGGGCCCAGACAATGCTAGACAGCGCAGCAGAAGTGACAATAGCTCGCAAGATCCTGATGAATCATCTGGAGACAGTGGACACGAATTAATACATTCAGGTGGAAACTGCAGATACCAGAGTTAGCAAACCTCATAAAATATATGAAATAACATTACGTATAGAGGGAGATAAGACTAGGAAAGTAAAGGGTCTATTTTGGGATAACCTTTCCAAAGGCTATGACATCCTTTTAGCTGAGAAAGACTGGCCACCAGAGTTTGTCAGGGAGCGCCCTAATGGCGAAGAAATGATTATGCCTGCCTTCTCAAATCATATTCCAATTCATAAAAAATATACATATGCAAGAAAATGGGCAGTAGCCCAAGCTCCTGCATTAAATAAAAATCATGTAGGATGGGATGAGGACTCTCCTCCTCACAAAATCCAGTTAAAATGTCAACCAACTGCACAAAGGCAGTACCCAATTAAGCAAGAAGCTAAAAAGAAAGTCAGGGAGATCTTAGATCAACTTGAATACCAGGGGGTGATTGAAACATGCACCTCACAAATGAACAATCTTTTGTTTCCTGTCTCCAAGCCAGACGATTCATATCGTCTAGTTTTGGACTACATACACCTTAACTCATGTTGCAAGACATTTGCAGTACAAAATTCACACAGTGCAGCACTAATGAATAACATCGTGCGCAAAAAATACAAAACGACATTGGACATCTCTAATGGATTCTTTTGTTAGAACATAGCACCTGAAAGCAGGTACTTGACCGCTTTCTCAATAATGGGGTCACAAAAAAATTTCTGTCGACTCCCACAGGGATTCAAGAATAGCCCAGGATTATTCTCAGCAAGAGTAACAGAGTTACTACAAATATATGATGATGAGGCATTATCCTATGTCGAAAACATCTATCTAACAGATGATGACTTGGACACTCACTTGAAAAGGGTAAACACCATAATACTTGGGTTTGCTGCAGAGGGTTACAAATTCAACTTTAAAAAGTCACGAATTGCCCATCTAACAGTCCTGTTTTTAGGATATGAATTATCAAGTGAAGGCAAAAGAATAGCGGACAATTTCTTAGAGAAATGCGCAGTCCTCCAAGCACCAAAAACGCTGAAGAACTTACAATCAATACTAGGTTTCCTGAATTTCGGAAGAACATACATTTTAAATAATGCAGAGAGGATTAAACCTCTCTATGAATTAATAAAACCTGATTTTAAACCAATCGATTGGACTCAAAAACACACAAAAATTTTGAGATCATTGCAAACAGACATGTTAGCTAAAACAAAATTGCAAACACGCGAAAACACACGCAACCTTGTAATCCGAGTCATCCCAGGAAGATGCGGATACACGTACCTGACCTCTAATGATGGAGAAATGGTACCAATAGCTTACAAATCACATTTGTATACACAAGCTGAAATAAAATTCAGTTCAACTGAAAAAATTCTAACTGCGGTCCAGACTGCTGTAGCAAAAGAAAGAGCCCTAGCACAAGGTAAACGAATAATAATCGTTACACCAATACCAGCACTAGAAGCGGTAACAAAAGCAAGCATTCCAAATGCTAAAGCACTACATCGAGATGGATACAATGGGTTAATTCTCTGGCTGCAACAGACGTAGTATATGAATTTGATCCTAATTTGAAAACACAAGAATTTCTACAATATGAATATGAATGTCCTCTGCCAACCGAGATTCTGCCTCTAGAACACTACGGCTGTATAATATATACAGACGGTTCAGCACAACCTGCAGTTGGGGGTAAACAAGTGTACAGTGCTGCGTGCTCGATTGTTAAAGGTCGTTGGCATGAAGGAAAATTTAGACCATTGGTCACTAAAACCCAATCTCTAGGAGATTGTACAGCTCAGCGAGCTGAACTACTAGCATTTAAGATGGCGCTTGAAAATACCGATCGCGAATTCCCCACACTAATAGTGTGCGATTCATATTACTGCGTTCAGTCTTATAATGAATACTTGCAGAACTGGGTTCAAAATGGTTTCAAAGATGCAAAAGGTGGCACAATCAAGCATAAAACGCTTTGGGAACAAGTAGTTCTTTTACAGAAAGAACTACAAAAGACTCACGTGATCCATACACTGAGTCATCAACGTGATGGCGTTCATGTTGCGGGGAATTCATTGGCTGATGAAGCCGCGAAGGCAGCTGTGCAAACGGCTTCCGTAGCTGCTAACACCCTGTCAAAAACTAAAATAGACAGCGATATAATGCAAGCTGTCAGTGCTACAGTAAAAGATGATATAAAATCACTCCCAAAAGGCTTTCCAGTAAAGTACTCATACATAACTGATGCGAATAATGTTCCATTTGCTCGAATCCCTGGAGTGGGGGATAGGGCAATTCCAAACATGGAACACAGGTTAGGACTAATTACAGCGGCACACGAAGGGCTGGCTTCTGCACACGCTGGTGTTTCCTCCAAAATATCGTTATTAAAACAGAGATATTGGTGGCCACGCATGAGAAAACAAACTAGGAACTATGTTCTAGAATGTAAAATATGCCAAAGAATGAAAGTATCAACAGTGAAACGACCAGCACAGACGCCCCTTCTAATCTCAGATAAACCATTAGCACGTGTTTACCTGGACCACTGTGGTCCCTTACAAAGGGATGACAACTTTAAATATATCATGGTCGCAGTGGATTCCTGCACGAGATTCATTTGGATGTGGCCCCAGCGCTCGGCTGACGCCAGAACTGTTATAAAAGATTTGCGAGTCTATATCGGCACATACGCAATTGGCATGCTACATTCTGACCAGGGTCCTGCTTTTAGCTCTCGAGCTTATAAGGAGGCCATGACCAGCATGGGCATTGCATTGCGGTACTCTTGTCCCTTCCATCCTGAGGGAAATGGGATTGTGGAAAGAAAAAACCGAGACATAAAGCAATCTATAACGGTGAGGGTATTAGGTTCGGGTGATGGGTGGGTCCACCATTTAACAAGTGTCCAACGTAGTCTTAATAATCTGCCAAGAAATTCTCTAAAAGGTTTCAGCCCGTACGAACTATTGTTCGGTACTAGAATGCATATTCAGGACTTAGATAGTCAGACTTCAGTGGTAGAAGAAAAATGCTTTGATATCAAAGATCGTTTGGCTATTTTACAGGACTTAAATGAAACAAGAAAAGACCTGAGCAACGTAAAGCTAAAACAGCAGCCAACAGCCACTGAAGAAAAACCACCTGTCCCAGCAAGGCCTGTCTGGATTCCAAAGATTGGGGATCTAGTCAGAGAGAAGATCGCGGTGAAGAAGGAATTTGGGCCTTCTTACAGAAAAGCAGTACCTGTCTTAGCTGTCAGCGGAACAAGATCAGTTGTACTACCGCCCCTTGCTGGTAAAAAGGAGAACCGAGTTGTATCCATCGACCTGGAAAAACCACAATCATGTGGCCAATAATAAGTAGTAGGCCCAGTGGACTCCCAAGATGTAGCAGAACACCAAAACTTGCTACAATACAAGAGGTTCAAACTGAGAGACTAATCACATTTGAGAAACCTACAGTGAATAAAAAAGGACTATGCAACAATGCCATGGAACTTGTACCTCTTGAAACCCAAATCGCAACAGTTCATCAAGAAACACCAGTCTACAACGATGTAGCCTCAGACTATGCTAATGAAACAAAAGATGCAAAATCAAATAAAAACCCTGAAGCAATTCCAACAATTGACAGAACTGCATCTGGCTACTTCATCAATTTCGATGACTTTTCAGAGGATCCAAGCGAGCCTGAAGAACAGCCAACAACAAAAACTTTTAAAGACAAAGTAACTGAACTCTTTCATGAACTCAAAGAAACCTATCTGATTTCTCCATGGATTGAATTTCGGATTGTGTTAGGTGTACTTTTCCTCCTGCTTTGGCTCATCATGGTTCTCTGTTTGGGAAATTTTATTGAAGGAAAATACAGTACAATGGACACAGCAAGTCAGAACATCAACTTGGTCCTAAAGCCACACAAGTCATCTCACATCGAGAAAAGAGAACTATCATCTGTGAATGTCACAGCCAATCCAATACCCGGTGGGGTAGCTTGGGACAAAACAGATTACGAAATCTATGGCCCGGTCGAGCTCTTGAAGTATCCACACCAGTTTAAGGTTTCATTAAGTGACTTTGTAAAACCGAGTACATTCTCTGATGATTGGGACTTTGAAAGTATTAATGATATATCAGATTTAGTTATGTCAGCAAAATTTAAAGAACATGATTATTTACAAGGTTCATCAAATTATGAAGGATTGTACTGCTACAACCATTTTGCACATCATTATTTGCATAAATCTGCTCAACCTAGAAATGTTTTTAATTATAACCAATGGGAACATTGTGCAACTCCACCAAAAGGCAGTTCAAAAACATTTTATGAGAAATTCCCATATTTTTCAGGATTTAACACAAATAAAGCAGAAACGTTTTATTTTAAAATGTCAAATAAGACAGGAATGAAAACAATGCTGACAAACACTAAATTAATCTATTCAGAAACATTTTATGAAAAAATGACTACATTTGGTTTTGATTTTTGGAAAAACAACATTGAAACAAAAACCATCTGGGGTACCAAAGATTGGCAGGTCCAAGGTTTAGAATCATTATTTAGAGCCTGCATGATCCCAGAACAAATTATATTCTTGAATGACACCATTCAACAGACAACCTGTCTTGGCCTAGCCAAAATTAAAGACTTAAACAAACCGTCTATTCCAAAGCCAACACCTGACAGTAATAGCACTACAGATGTTGAGATAGACGTATCCCATATTTTTAACCAAAACCGAACACATCCTGATTGGAAAAAATGGTTGATCTGGCCCACAGACACAAACAGTTGTCAAGATAGATTCCTGAACAAATTACAGGGGTTCAAATTGACCAGGCCAGACCCTAGATACTCCCAGAGACAACATCCAGGGATAGTTACAACATACAGTGTAGGAAAACTCTGCCTCGAATGGCTACACACATCCACACTGGCAGAAATTAAGCAACACTTGACTTTACTTAAAGACCGTGCTGACTTGCGTGATTTCATAATGGGACCACGCAAACAGCGTCAAAAACGTTTCATAGCGGCCGGTGTATACGCAGCATACAACGAAGCTTGGAAAATAATGCAAATTGAAACAGCAGAAAAATACGAGAAATTGATCGTATCAATTTGGAAAAATCACTTTCTGTTGTGGACAATGGGTTAATGACTCTGTCTTCCAGAATATATTCACTGGACAGTATTGTATCATCTGCTATTGATATAATAGAGCAGGACTTACTAATGTTACAACACGGTCAGTCCCAATTGCGTTCTATTGTACAGCTTGGCTGGACGTTGCAAAATCTGCGTTCAGGCTATGTGCCCATGCGTTTAATCAACATAACGTCACTATTCTCTATCTTTAACCTTACTGATACACAAATCAGCTTGGCACAGAAAGGAGCAGAGTATACAATTCTGAGCATTGAAAAACTTGAGAGATTACCATTGACAATGTCAGAAAGACCTGTCATTGAATGGATAATACATGGAATAATAACAATTCCGATAACAACTTTCCAATTTAAATACTGTCAAGAGTATATACCAGCAGGCCAGTATGAAAGGTTGGGTAAAGGGTACATTAAGTCATCATGGAAATTACCTTACACACACATATGTTATAGGGAAAAGAAACAGAATGTATTTCTTAGTGGAAAAAGTTGTAAACAATCACTAAGCGGTATACTTCTGTGTCAAAGTATTGACCTGCATGGGGCCTGTGAGGGGACTTCAAATAACCTTTCATGTCACCAGCACGGCACACCTGCAACACAAATAGAGCCATTCTTTAGACGACTTTCTAACGGGAGTTACAGTCTAATAGTGGACCACAGCTGTTGTGGCATGGTGCCAGGAAAAGCTTATCTTGTGAGCGTTAGTTCCATGGTCACTTGTTGTATGCAAGTATTGTATCCAAACAGCACTCCAGACATGGAGGCGAAAATGTGGCCTTTTTTGAATATCTCTTCTATTTGAATTGATACTTTAAGCAGAATGAAGTCTGTTCTTCTACAGACAACTGTGCCCTTGACGTCATCAAAAGAAACGTATGATCTGCAAGTTGCAAGGACAACGGCAGAGATACATACACTTTTATCAACAAATTGCCCCCTGCATTTCACAGAAATGCTAAGCCAAATACTAAATATGTCTGATACCAGCGGTATCCCACATATATTTAAGACAATTTTTTCGGGACTGTTAACACCCTTCCAAACAGTTCTGGGCATTTTTCCTAATTTTGTCCATTCTGTCTTTGGCGGCCTACCACTTCTGTTGGGACTCGTAGCAGGCATTTTATTTTTGATACTTCTGCTTCGATATGGCAGGCCAAATCGCAGACAAGACTCCAGCAACAATGGAAGAAACGATCCTAGCTATACGCTATCGGACCGCATAACTAAAGTCCTCGGATTAGCCCGGATAAGAGATCTCAATATGACCTGGTTTCTTTCATTCAGACCCATCTGGCAGAATTGCATCTTACCTGTGCTTCGATGTATGCTATGCGGAGAAGAATGCGTGTTGGACGTCTGTCTTACACTACCATCAGCAGTACCAATGGATACAGATACTTTGCTATGTCCTGTAACGGCTCATGCATCGTGTTGTCCCCAGCGGTTACCCATTCTGATGACGGCATTCGTTGAGACTTCACCACTGCGAATAAATAGTAGTGAAGTACGAGATGAGAGCAACATCACCCAGGTACGACCTTCTGTGAGCATTGCTGATCCAGACATCGATGATAGCAATCATTCTCACGACTGTACAGTTGCGGCATTTTCGAACTTAATCGAACTCTCACCTGAAGCCATAGACAACTTTTTTTGCGAGTCTGTCTGAAATGATGTTTTCCCCCGAGCAAAAAGAATAACTTTTTAAGCAAACTAATACACAGCGTTCCCTGAACTCTGAATTCGACCTTCGGCTTTGATAAACAAAAGCTACTGAACATATTTGGACCTACATTTTCTTCTCTCTCCCCTGAAAGCAAAATTATTTTTTTCCCGGTTCCAAAATATTTACCTTTTTTCTGGCACATGTACTCTGCTTGAAGTAGAACTATTCTTAGAGAACAGAGCTTCTATTTTAAGGAACTCTAGAGACAATATATTACCTCAGCCTCTAGCACATTTACAACAACTGTATTTATATGTGATGGAATGGTCTCGACCTTTTTTTCTGTATTAAGAGCCATTTCATGTGTAAATTTCGCAAATCATTCATACTGATATATATATGCATCCTTTTTACTGAATGATTACACTGCTTGAATAGCGTACAGTACCTATAATCAATTTTCGTGTATATCTATGCACCGTTTCAAATGCTAAAAATGTATTTTGGGGTGGGTTGAAATACACATGCACTTTTATATGTTTACTATTGCTTAGTTTTAGTAATGATGGACATTAGATCGTGGAGTGGGTATTGTGTTTTTATCTAGGAGCCTAAATCGATATTCCTATTTTATGCCCTTGTCCGGTTATAATCAATACTATCCATACAACGGCATAATAATCATATCCATATTCAGTCGTAGCACGTGCTGTCACATTAAGCAAGGCTACTTCCCCGGCCCCCTAGAAAGCACAACGAGTTCTCTAAACAATCCAAACCTCCAGCAACCTGGGAAATCCCCCTTGCTTTTGTTTTGATTTCATCCTAGAACTCCTGTAAAGCACTGTAAGAACGGCCAGTTCTTAGTGACATCTTTATTGACGTCTTATGTCCAACCTTACGTCAAACCCGGCACCTTTCAGGTATAAATATACCAACGTTGCCTTAAGCAAACACACGGTGGTGATTTGGAGCAGAGCAGCTAACTACTTGCCCGAGAGCCCAGCTGATGCGAGAGCCCACGGACGCTGCCCCTCCTCTTTGACGCACTGAGAGAGACGCTGTCTTTTCTCTTGCCGAGAAATCCAGCTCCGGTGTTTCCAGATACCTTCGCGGGTTACTGAGATATCGAGACCTCCTGCTTTCTAATACCCAGGTACGGAGCTGACTAAACCCTTAAAGAGAATTCTTGAGTTAGATTCTTGGCAAAACAAACTTAACTTAAACTGTTACTTACTTACTCCTTCCGACGTATTAGGCTTAGGTCAGGTACACCGGGGTAGGCGTATTTAGACGCACCAGTTGAGTACGTTAGTCAATGTATATAAGTATGTATATATTTTATCTATTTTAAAGTTTTATATGGCTAAGAAACCATATCAATGCTTTTACAGTATTATTTTATAATCCTCCTTTTACTGTACGCACTTTACTTTACTATGAGTATTGCAATCGTGGCAATTCATTTCTCTTGTATGAGGAAGAAGACTGCTCAATAAATAACAACCTTTTATTGAAAACGCCCGTCTTTCTTTTCTCTGCACTCTGGTGAAACTAAGTACACACACTTGACTTAGTGAAATAGCTGTCTATTGTTTTCACACGACTCTAGAGATACACTCTTATTCTGAGAGAGCAAAGTTGTCATGTTATATGGTTGTCAGAAGCTAATCCCTTCTTGTCTATCCAGGGAGGTTAAACTCCTCCTCGTTTATTCGAGAAAGTTTCTAGTGACCTCTGAGCTAGCTGGCAAAAAACTTAAGTCTAATATAGTCAGTAGAGACCTAGTTGAACTCATTCCTACGTCTACACTGCTGAATATATTATTCCAATGCGCAGAGCCTATTGGGACTATAGGAACTACACTACACTATCTGTACACAAACAGTTTCTGTCATTATTTATATACATAAAGAATTCGAGCACTCCCAATGCTGAATGTTTAAGCATTCATTAAATTCATTACAATAGGTTGTGCAGCTAGACGGAGACCGGAATGTGTTTCCCTTGCGTTTTCACTTGTTTGCAGCGCAAATGGGCGGAGCGCGGAGAGCGAGCACGCCGACAAAGTTAAAAGTGGATATTATAAGCATCGTTGGATAATCAAAGGAGAAAAAGGAGTGCATCTCTCCACTATCTATGTGTTATTGAACGAACTTTCCGTCCTAACCGGAGAGGTCGCACCCAGGATGAAGTGTAAGGTGTAAAGAATACATGGGACAGAGCTATAAACATCGTGAAAGCAGGAGTTGTGTTTCCCTGCCACACTTGATCAGCAAAGGGCTTCAGGAGAATATAGAACAGCTCAGAATCTGGTTAGTTTGTAGTGATGTTAGAACAAGGGACGATTGGGAGTTTAAACATTCAGCATCGGGAGTGCTCGAAGCTATTTATGTATATAAATAATGACAGCAACTGTTTGTGTACAGATAGAACAACAGAGAAATATGGTAGATGCTAGTTTGCTTTTATATTTTTTTTAAAAATCATTGCCATTGAACTGATCAGGATTAATTCTATTTGCACTTTGAAACCCCCGAAGAAGGGATTATTCCCAAAATGCATTGGGTGACTTGCAATAAAAACGTGGCAAAAGGAAACAGTGATTCCCCTGTGTTTTTTTGAAAAGTAAAGGAATAAAGAAAATGGGTATAATGTATTGAAGAAAAGCAGAGAAAAGAAAAGATGAACATTTTTGGTCAAAATTTGGAATAATTAAAAGGTTGATTACGAATTTAATTAATTAAATTCATTATAATAGGTTGTGCAGCTAGACAGAGACCGGAATGTGTTTCCCTTGCGTTTTCACTTGTTTGCAGCGCAAATGGGCGGAGCGCGGAGAGCGAGCACGCCGACAAATTTAAAAATGGATATTATAAGCATCGTTGGTTAATCAAAGGAGAAAAAGGAGTGCATCTCTCCACTATCTATGTGATAATCAGAGTTGAGCCACATTTGTTTGGTAACCTGGTTCAACAGACACCAGCAGCCACCAGATCACAAATGTGGGCAAGGATAGTTGAGAAGGTCAATGCAGTGGGGATCACCCCACGAAACCAAAATGATATCATGAAGCGGTGGCATGATCTGAAGACAGTCGTGAAGAAGAAGAGGGCCAGGAACCGTGAGCTGACCACGGGGACTGGCGGTGGCACTCCACTTTGGCCCAATACATTCACGGATTGGGAGGAGAAGGTGCTTGCCATCCTGCATCTAGAGAGTCTCACAGGAATAGCCGAGGGAGTGCAGGCTGGTAAATAAAAACAAATGCATCCCATTACACTGCTATGTACTGTTTGCACAACTACAAAGCTACACCTCCTAGGCACAAGTCCAGTCACCTGCACCACAACGCCCAACACAGGTATCACAGATATAACATTCACTCCATCTGATTCACCCCAAAGCTACACAACATTCACAGGGTGGCATGTGTACAGGCAACCAGCATCAGGCACCCCTCTCCCACTCCCACCAAGCACCCTGTCCCATCCCTGAGCAGGAGGGAACACTCCCCCCTCCCAGCATGTGTCAGCCAGTGTGTGGGTCACCTTCACCTAACAGGTAGGTAGCCATCTTCCCAGGAAGGGCTGTGAGGGGGTGCGAGGCCAGCACTACAACTCCCAACAGGCACCTCTGCCCCACTCCTTAGCAGGATGGTGCACTCCACTCTACCCAGAAGCATGTCCCAGCCAATGTATGGTTCACCCTCACCTAACAGGTAGGTAGCCATCTCACCAGGGAGGGGTGTTTGTACATGGGAAGCCTGCACCCCCACCCCGACCAGGCAGCCCTGTTCCCAAGCTCACACACACCCCAGCATGTGGCAGCCATTGCATTGTTCATCTACACCTAACAAGTAGGTAGCCATCTCACCATTGAGGCCTGTGGGTGGGTGGGAAGCCAGCACTACAACACCCACCAGGCCTCCTGTCCAAAAGCTGAGCAAGATGGAGCACTCACCCCTCACCCCCAGCATGTGGCAGTCATTGCATTGTACACTGAAACCTAACAGGTGGGTAGCCGTACACCAAGGTCATTCTGTCTGTGTTTGGGAGGTCTACACTACAACTCCCAACAGGCACCTCTGTCCCACCCCTGTGCAGGATGGAGCACCCCACCCCACCCAGAAGCATGTCCCAGCCTTTGTATAGTTCACCCTAACCTAACAGGTAGGTAGCCATCTCAGCAGGGAGGGCTGTGGATGGGAAACCAGTACTACAAAACTCACCAGGCCCCCTGTCCCACAGCTCAGCAAGATGGAGCACTCACCCCCACCCCCAGCATATGGCAGCCATTGTATCACTACAAACAAACCAACAGGTAGGTAGACATCTTCCCAGGGAGGTGGTGGCAGGCCTGCACTACAACTCCCAACAGGCACCTCTGTCACACCCCTGAGCAGGATGGAGCATTCCACCCCACCCAGAAGCATGTCCCAGCCATTGTATGGTTTACCCTCACCTAACGGGTAGGTAGTCATCTCACCAGGGAGGGCTGTTTGTGGGTGGGAGGCCTGCACCCCCACCCCCACCAGGTAGCCCTGTTCCCAAGCCCAGCTAGATGGAGCACTCACACCCCCCTCCAGCATGTGGCAGCCATTGCATTGTTCATCTACACCTAACAGTTAGGTAGCCATCTTCCCAAGGAGGGCTGTGAGGGGTGGGAGGCCTGCACTACAACTCCCAACAGGCTCTCCTGTCCCACCTCTGAGCAGGATGGAGCACTCCACCCCACCCAGAAGCTTGTTCCCGAAAGTCAACAACAATGTGACAACAGGACAGGTGAACAGTCAGTGCATGCACTCCAGCATACATACAGAAAAGCATGGAGATAGGTGACAACACAAGATACAGTGTGCACACAGCTAAGCGTATGCTACTGCCACAGAAACAGCAGTGTGACTCACCAAATACAATGTTGAAGCAAATCAGGGCACCAACATGCACAGCAACAAATGCTCACTGTAACTTACATGGGGGCTGACCATGAAGGGCCATAGGAAAAGTAAGCAAGCATGGTCTGTTGAACTACGAAGTCAAAGCACAGGGCAGGACAAAGGAATCCATGAGACGAGAATGGCTAGTACATGCCCAGATGTAACGGCTGCCAGGCAGAGCAAACAACAAAGATGATTTCCACAAAGTTGTGAATCCGCCAGTTGTCAGATGACAACCTTTCATTGTAATAATGAAATATGCATGTGGGGCATGGTATCCATTGACATGTCACCCCATGGCCAAAAATGAGTATGTACCCCGACATCATGTCATAATGATTACCACTGTGAAGACATACAATGTGTGAAATAGTCAACTGCGCTCTGCATTACCTGTGAATTAGAGACAGTGAACAGCAAGTTTTGGGTGTGCATGTCAATGACCATCTCCCCTATGTCCCACAGGTGACCAGGAACTGACCACGGAGGGTGAGAACACCAACCAGCGGAGCCAGTCACGTCCCCAGTTGGAACATGGACTCTCTGGGGCAGACTCCCTTGACTCCGACTTTGAGCAGGAAGCCGGCCCATCTGGCATGCCAGCACATAACCAGTCCTGGGACACCACTGCCACCCCTGCACCCTCAGCAACAACAACACCCACTACTCCGCTGAGCCCTGCTGGAACGACCCCTGTGGCCACCACCACCACCAGTGCTGTCTGCAGCATTCGCCCTGCCTCAGAGGATGTACACCCCACTCCAACAACCATGGAGGCCAGGGCACGTACGCATGGGCAGACAGTGGTGAGCCAACAGGCACGTGACAGCAGGGCAGGGGCGAGGCCCAGGGGGACACGGAGGCAACAGCAACATGGGACCGACTCCCTGGCCAACAGGTTTGGGAACTCACCCAGGTGCTGCGGTCCATGGACCCACGCATAGGACAAATTGTGGACCTCCTGGGCCAACTGGTGGCGGAACTTAGGATAAGGCCTGTGGCTCAGAGTACCCCTCCACCTCCCTCCTGTGTCCAGCAGGATGGCAGTTGCTCATCCTCCCCTGCGGGCAAGGAGAGGGCTGATTCATCAGACACCACTAGCGCTGCAGCTGTGTCCCCACCTGCCAAGAAACCAACGGGCCGCCCTAAGAGATCATTGGGGCCAAGCCGCGGAACGGCCACAGCAAAATGCTAGCCAAGGGCCCACCCATGATGGCACACCTTTTGCCCCTGCCATTGAACATCTCAACTGTCCTTCCCCACAATGCCATGTTAATTGCATCCGGCTGTTGGACTTGTCTCATCTACCATCAACCATCACTCTGAACTAATTTCTTCACCCTTCACAGTTCAGTAAATATTCGCTCCCCTGTCACATATATCCCTTCTAAAGAAACACTTCTTACACACAAATGTTGTTGTGTCTGCTCCATGTTCATCACAGTATGTAAACTTTTTACCATGATCACAATGTCACAGGAGCACAGATTGTCAGTAGGCAAGGAGAGGCTGAAGGGACCTAGGGAAATACAACAGAACAATAGTCACTAGTCAGGTGGTGGCATCACAGCCAACACACAACAGTTGTTATCAAGGTACACCAATCTGCACACATTACAATGAGCAACAGTCCCAATAAACACCTTCTATAGCTGTGCATGACTACCGGGTTCCCTAAACATTGCCATCCAACACTGAGGCAATAACAGGCTGCAGTAACAAAGATCACATCAACCTTTTCACCAAAAACAAGAGCAGCAGACAATGGCCCCGTTGTACCCTGTCACTCACCTTCATGTTTTCATGTGAAGTAGCGGTTGATGAGCTGTCCACACAGGTCAACACCCCCCTCCTCTCTACTATCCTTGTCACTGGACATGGGTTGGTTTGCAGTCGGGGGCATTGGCTGATCATAATCGTCCAGAAGTGGTGGGATCTGTTTGCGCAAGGCCAGATTGTGGAGCATGAAGTAGGCAACAACTTTCTGGCACACCTTTATTGGTGAGTACATCAGGGCACCACCGCTCTTGTCCAGGCAGCAAAACCGTGACATCAATGGCTCCAACAACATTGGGGATGTGGCCAAGGGGATACAAATTACCCTTAACAGTCGATAATTCATGGCTCCTGGGGAAATTAATATATCTGTCTTTGTAGATCATCATAGCAGCCAGGACATCAAGTAGCACCATGCTGAACATGGGTTGCGACATCCCACCTGCGCAAGACACCGTGTGCTGGAATGATCCAGTGGCAAAAAAATGCAGGGCTGCCATCACCTTTGATGTTGGTGTGAAAGCAGTTGGATATGTTCTGCGAGGTTGCAGGTGGCGCTCCAACATAGCACATAATTTCCGGATGATCTCCTCATTCTCCATGTCTGTCAGCACGCTGAAGGGTCGATGTATATTTGGTCTCTTCCTAGTAGAGATGAAAGGGGACACATGTCAATGCAATACAACATTACACATGTCCAAATTCTCATGTCCTGAGTGACACAACATCAACAATTACTCACCTCACTGTTGACTCATAGACCACCTCACATGTAGGGACAACCTCTGCTACACTACTTGTACACTTGTCCCCTTTCACACAGCAAGTGCCTCCAGAAAAAAACAGGCCATGTAAATGCACAAAGGGATATGGCCACATCTAGCACTGGCAGCCCTGAGAGTAATCCATCCAGCACATGTGTGAAACTGCAACACTACTGTCACATACATATCAGCTGTGCCTGTCCCACCTTCGTGTGTAGGTTGCCCAATGCACACATTAACAACATAATGAGCACAGCCTGTGCCTAAATAACAAGTGTGTGCATGAGCCGCGAAAACTGGGCAGTCCAATCTGCACATTGTCCATTAACACATAAATCAGTAGGATTTTTAAGCCCTTTCACACATTGCACTGTGTACCCATTGCAGAGTACCAGACAACACTGTTTGGTGTACATGCACATCAACATCACAAGTGATATGTGAGGGAGCACATGGCAATGTTCAAGATCACATATACAACATGTGGGGAAAATGTCACATTGGCATTGTGTGCACAACAACGGGCCATTTATCATGTGCACACGGTGCACTGTTGACAACTGCCTATTGGACATTGACACAGCATGGTGCGTCCATATCTACAGTCAAAGTGCTCCACCACCCAGATCCCGGTCACTCATAGGAATGCATGGCCCCGGCATCGCGGCAGCTACCTCCTGGCACCAGCGGTGTTTCACTGCCAATGCCTAAGTCACACTCTCTGTAGTAATAGTGATATACCCATGGTCAAATGGCGGTTGGCATGCTCCGCCACCCAGATCCCGATCGCTCATTGCAATGCATGGCCCCGGAATCGCGGAATCTACATCCTGGCACCAGCAGTGTGTCACCGTCATGGCCCAAGACACCATTGCGGGACTGATAGCCAAATACACCAGGCTCATGGCGGTTGGCATGCTCCGCCACCCAGATCCTGGTCACTCATAGCAATGCATGGCCCGGAATTGTGGAAGCTACCACCTGGCACGAGCGGTGTGTCACCGGCATTGCCCAAAACACCATTGCGGGACAGATAGCCATATACACCAGGCTCATGGTGGTTGGCATGCTCTGCCACCCAGATCCTGGTCACTCATAGCAATGCATTGCGCCGGAATGGCGGAAGCTACCGCCTGGCACCAGCAGTGTGTCACTGCCATGGACCATGCCCTTATAGCCAATGGGAATCGCAATCGCAGTAGCCTGATGCAATTTTGAAAATCACGATAGGTATGCTCTGCCACTGCGGGCCGGTCATTCGATGTATTTGAAAAAGGCAGACCTGGAACACCAATTGCAGCATTTTTAGAACCACTGAAACGAGCCCTGGGAGCTATATATGTGTGTGAGGGAGCCACACATTTCCACAGCTCACAGAGCTTGCTGCCTGAGACTCCTCACCTGCTGCTGCCTCCAGGGACTGCTGCCTGAGACCCATCACCGTCTGCTGCCTCCAGGGACTGCTGCCTGAGACCCCTCACCTGCTCCTGCCTCCAGGGACTGCTGCCTGAGACCCCTCACATGCTCCTGCCTCCAGGGACTGCTGCCAGAGACCCCTCACCTGCTCCTGCCTCCAGGGACTGCTGCCTGAGACCCCTCACCTGCTTGCTTCCAGAGACTGCTACCTGAGACCCCTCACCTGCTCCTGTAGCTGCTGCTGTCCCATGCCCAAGGTGATTGCGAGGACTGAGACGATCTGTGCCACTCCCTTCACCAGCGAGAAGCTGGAAGTCCTGGTGGACGAGGTGCTCACCCAGTATCCGAGGCTATATGGTGCGCCAAATGTCATGGTAAGTCTATCAGAGTGGGAGTGAGAGTGCAGGGGGGCACACATGAAGTTGATCTGCTACAGTATGTGCATGAGAGTGTGGGGTTGTGTGATGCACTGCCTAGCATGATGTTTCCAGGGGGAAGGGGTGCCTAGCCTATTCAACACGTTTCTCTGCACATCCAGATTTGAGGGACATGTTATATATTGTTAGTCATACAGTGAGGCAGCAAGTTTGCAATGCAAGAGTCAGGACAGTGATTGCCAGTCTGAATGTCTGTGTGTGTCCATAATATCCTTCACATGCTCATCTGTGGCCTTAGCAAGGGTTGTTGTCCAGAGGGTAGAGATGGAATTGTTTCTGACTCAATATGTGCCTCATCTCTAGTTCTGCACTATGCTCAGAACCTTGTTGGTCTTTCACCTATGACACTGTAGCTTTAAACATTATATTGCCCAGACCCTTCCATTACCACCAGCATGTGCACATACTTGCATGTGTTGCCACTGTTTTTGTTTCCAAATTGTCCCTTCATGTCACATTTCAGATGCCCCACATTGGAACTCTTAGTGACCCCACCAGGCCTGCACATTCATCCCCCGATCTGAGTGTCAAATCTGTGCTTTTCCTCTTGACTTTACATCAATGAACCATTACAGCCATGTAAATTGCACACGGCAGGCCTCATCTAGTGATGTCCAGGTGTCCTAGTCACATGTGTTACTTTCGATGTTTGCACTTGGGTGTTCATGTAGTGTGCAGTGTGAAAGGCTGACTTTGTCAGTGGTGTTGTTGTGTGTGTGCCCCTGCAATGTGAACTTCACACATTTGTCACCCTGGAGTTGGGTGCCTGTTGTTTGTGTTGGTCAGCCCTGTGCTTGTGACTGTGTGTACATGTGTGAGTTGTCAGTTGAGCACTATGCAATGTGTTGGTGTGTCCTTGCACTTGTGGGGGATGACTACTTGTTGTTTGTGGCAATTGTGAGTATGCAGGGTGTGTGTCTGGCAAGTCAGTGTTGTGTTTTGTTGATCAGCAATGTGTATTCTAACTGTCTGTGCTCACTGTGCAGCCCTGCTCAGCCACACTGACATTGTGGGTGTGTTTTCTCATGCATTGCTGGCTCGTGGGTCTATTTTAGGGGCCATGATGGCATGTGGGGTGTGGAGTGTGACCATTGCCTGTCTTTGCTTCTGATGCCTAGCCATTGTGTGTGTGCCCTGCATCTATATTACTATGGGGCACTCCTCACCTGTCTACTACTGGCATACACACCACCTCACCCTCGTGTCAGCTGTCCCCTTTGCTTACCACTGTGTGTGCCTCCCCATCAGTTCATTGACTTCACTATGCTTTGTGGTGCTGATCTGTGTACAGGACCAATGTGCCACTGATGACATTTGACCAATTGGTTATATGTTTTTAAATATTTGAAGGGTTTTATATAGCGCTGGCTAGACCCGGAGGTATCAGAGCGCTTTACATGAGTATCAAATCATAGTTACAGGTTACAAAGGTTACACATTTATAAGAGCATAGCTACATAGTTACATGTTAGGTCGAGACAAGCAATAAGGACAAAATGTGTAAGGGAAAAAGCAGGCAAGGGGAGAGATTCATTGGAGAGGGGGTAAGAGCATGGGAAGTAGACAAAGAATGAAAGGAGGGAAAGAGGAGGGGAAGGGTGAGAGAGACAGCATGAATGAAGAGGGGTAGGGTGACGGGGGCACAAACTAGTATACAAGTAATAGCTGCGTCCAAAGTCCAGTAAGCTGTGATCCCATGGGAAGTGGTATCATTCCCCCAACTCCGTTGCGAGAGGTTCCCTTTATGCAATGGACTCTCTCAGAGGGGTCTCTGAGACTCCAAGTCCTACCTACTGGATCCTTCCCCCAAAAGGGGATCGGAAGTGCTTTGGCAAGGGGCACCGTACCGTACCTCAACTGTGAGTGGCTCCCTTGGCGCTGTGGTCTCTCTCAGAGGGATCACTGATAATCCAGAGTATAAGTAATTGGATCTTTCCCCAACAAGAGGAGAAGGAGTGCTTAGTTAAAGGGCACAAGGGACAGGGGGCTAGGCGGCATAGAAGGCAAGGGGAGAGAATTAAGGGGAGGGGGATAGGGGCAGAGGAAGTAGACAAAGAATGAAAGAGGGAAAGCGGTAGGGGAGGGTGAGACAGAGCATGAAAGGATAGGGGGAGGGTGAAGGGGGCACAAACCGGTAAACAGGTAAAAACCTCGTCCAAGGTCCGGTAAGCTGTGATCCCAGGGGAAGTGGTATTGTTCCCTCATCTCCGCTGCGTGAGGCTCCTGTTACGCAGTTGACTCTCTCAGAAGGGTCTCTGAGACTCCGAGGCCTACCTACTGAATCCTTCACCAACAAGGGGAGAGGGAGTGCTTTGGTAAGGGGCACATACCATGCCTCAGCTGTGCATGGTTCCCTTGATGCTGTGGACTCTCTCAGAGGGGACACTGAGAGTCCAGAGTAAGAATTTTGGATCTTTACCCAACAAGAGGAGAAGGAGTGCTAAGTCAAAGGGCAACAAGGGACAGGGTGCTAGAAGGCGGGTTGCAACTTTCAGGTCAACAGAGGGAAACATCTGGCAAAATAAAATTGCATTAATTACAGAAAGATAACACATTCAATACCGGGGTACATTAGCGATCCAGAAAAAGACAGGATCCACAAAAGGCAAGGGTCAGGGAGGACAAAGGGAGGGAGTCAGCATGTTGAAGAGTCCCACAAGGAAGAGATACGGATTGCAGAAAAGGAAATGTATACATTGTAGAGTCACTTAGGAAAGAGATGCAAACGGGGAAGCTCAGAATCACAAAATAGTGATATTAAGTACAAAGAACTACTACATATACTAGTGGTTAGAGTTGTAACTATCCAAAATAGAAAATTCACTCAGGGTTTCATTTTCACAACGATTAGGCTAAAAACAATTGTATATTACTTTTCAACAGAGTGAACGGAGAAATAGGACCTCCAAGGGGGTAGAGCAGACATGTTGCTAATTTGCAATTCTGCTGTTTGTGCTGCACAGTCCTCTAGTCATGGTGTTGTCACCTGGGAGTCCCAAACCTGTGCATGTGTGTGTGTTGTATTGGCTGTATGTGTGTTTGCTGCGGTACTGCTTCACTTTCTGAGTTTGATGTTGTGTCAGTGCTGTGCTGATTGGTGGTGTGTGTGTTCATGTTGTGTCAGTCTTATCTGTGTGGTACTGGTATGTTTGTTGTGCACACACTGCTTGTCGTGCATGCAGTGCTGTGAGTGTAAGTTGCCCTGTCCTTGCCTGGTGTGCACCCGGTAATGACCTGCTGTGTTGGGGAATGTGAGGTATTGACATGTGCATCTGTTGTATGTTTGATGTGGATGTGTGCAGTGCTTGGTCTGTGTTATCTCTTGCAGCTGGCAGGTGCTCTGTGTGTGATGTTCTATTGACATGTCAGTGTGTGTGTTTTATTAGTGTGTTGTGATTCATCCAGATGTGTGTTTCCAGTGTGGTGTGCATTACTTGGGTGTCTGTCACATGCACTTAGGGCTATTCTTGTTCCTGGGCTTGTTTTGGGTTCATCCTGGGGGGTTTCTCCTATCATGTGTGAGCTGTCATTTGTCAGGATTGTGCATGTGAATGCAGGTGGTACACTATGATACCTTGTTGACTTGCTGGGTGGTGTGGTATGTCTGACTGTGTTTCATTGTAGGACTATTGTTCCCATTTTGTGTCCATGATTGTTTTGAGATGATGCACTTCTTGTCTGTGTTGGGGTATGTTGTCTGTGCAGTGATGCTGAGTGTTGATGTTGTGTTCTCCTGTTTTGTCTGTTCTCCCATTGCCTTAATACATTTTGCTGCACAGGTCAGGTCTTGTCTTCTTGCACTCCTGTGTGTGTTGTTCTTGTTGTTGGTGGATGGCTGATGTGTTGGTGTCAGCATTGGTTCAGGCCTCCCTGAGTGTGTGTGTTGTTTGTGTATGCCCCCAGGGAGTGTGATTGTCTGTAAATGTATTGACTGGACATTATTGCCATCCTTCTGTGTGTTTGACACTGGCGTTGTGTGATGCATGTGTGGTTGGGGGGGATATGTGTGGGGGATGCTACTTGTGTTAGACAGTTATGGAGTTTGTAAATGGGCCCTGTGTGTGGTGCTGCTGACCCACACCTATCAAGTAGTTGGATGCAGATGTGTGGCTATTGCCTGTTGAACTTCTGTGACTTCCTTTCATTCCTGAGCCTATACATGGTTTTCCATGCTGTCTCCCTGAGTTGTTGCAAATGGGGTGGCTGGGGTTTAATTTCACTCACTGTAGCAGCCATGTGGGGTTTGATGGGGTAAGAGTGTTGTTATGTGTTCTTTGTCTTGCATGTGGTGTACACTTGCTTAGTGGTTGGCTACTTGGCCTTCCATTGTTTTACTCATCCCTTTTGCTTTCCTATTTGTTGTCCTCCATTGCTGGTGACTTGTGGTCTGTGTATGTGGCTGTGTGTCAGTGTGGGGTATGTCTGTGTGACTTGACAGGCTGTGTGTCCAGTTGAGTGTTTGGTTCTATACGGTATGGGTGTTGATTTGTGCTTGGACTCAGTGTTGTTGTTGCCATGTGTGTAGTGTAGGTGTGGTGTGAGGGTTGCCCTGGCCATGTGTTTCTGTGCTGTCTGTTCCTCTGCAGGCTGCCTCCCTAGTTGTGTGGAGTGTGTGGTGCAGGCTGTGGATTCACCTGGGTGGTTGTGGTACATGGTGTGGCACAGGTGAGGCACACGGCATGTCCCTTCAGGGGGGGTCGTGGTGTGTGGAGGTGTGGTCCTCTGATCTTTGTGCACTGCCCATGCCTGGCACAGGCCCTGCCTTCCTGCATTCTGCGCATGTTTTCCCGCAGCTTCATTGCTGCGTGACGTGACTGGGACATTATAGCAAGATTGCAGTAGATAAGTGAGCTGGATGAGGAGGGGTGAATTTGTGACACTTGGGACATGTGTGGGTGCACTTGTCAATGTGTTCTTGCCCCACCAGGGTGTGTGGTGTGGACATAGACCCTATGTTAGCTCTGGAGTTGTGTGGTGTGTTTGTATGCGGAGTTGTGTCATTACATACCTGTGGCGGCGTCCACGATGGTCCGTTACTTGCTGGTTGTGTATCACTTACAGCGCAGGGAAAACGTTTAAGGCTGGGTCCATTGCGGTGGGGACCGGGTGGAAGGGACCGGGACTCTGGTTTCACACTCCGCTATGGTGCTTCTGCCGTCTCTGGATGGGCAGTTTCTCCGCCGCTGTGCGACTGGATGTTTGGGGCATACTGACTTGTTCAGCTGACGGAACGTCATTCCGCACGGCGGTGGATCTCCATTGGCTCCCACCGCCACGGTGGCGGGCGCACTTTGATGGCAGTGCGCCTCGCACCATGCGATCGGGAAATGGGCTATGTTTGACCGTACTAATATGGCGGGCGTGAGGACCACAGTTGGTGGGTGGAAAATTGCATTGCAATTCACCACTGCCAGCACCGCGGTGGTGCCTCTGCCCGCCATCATAATAGACCCCCATGTTTGGTTTCACAATCTTTGCATAAACTACTCTTGAGTACAGGCATTCTACCCACGTAAAGTAGCAAGGTCAGACTTCTTAATTGAAATCTAAGATTCAATGGTTGCTCCTCCACTAAGCCGGAGGAGCGTTGCCCCACTACTTTTTGCAGTTTAAAAAAAGGGAAAAAAAATAATCACAACTGGATTTTATTATTATTTTATTTGTTCCTGCTACAGCATCTTGGAGGGACGGATCTGCTCTGCTGACAGAGCAGGGGAGGAGTGGTTTGCACTCCCTAAGTGCTCATGAATGTTTGGCCGGCCCTCTTGCGCTGACCAAAAGTTCATGTGCTCTTAGCATGTTCTCCACCCAGGCTGCCTGAGAGTGAGGGCGAGGGTGAGGCTTGACTGATAGAAATCGAGATTCCAGGGAAGCAGCCTCGACATGAAGTGTGCATGTCAAGTTGGACTGGTTCCAGCCCAACATGCGCACTTGAGGTTTCTCCTACCTGCACAGTGGTAGGGAGCTGGGGTAGCACAGCTAAAGCTCCTCGTCTCCTAAGGAGCGCTGGGTTAGTTCTGCTCTCATGGTGTTTCCTAACAAACAGCAAGGGAACAGAATCTGGTTTGGCTAATGGGCATACACACAATGCAGTGTGGGAGTGGGAGGTTCACAGAACAATGGAAAGTCACTGTATGACTTAATTTCAAAGCCAGCAGTTATTGGCCATGTTCTGTCCCTTGCATAGTACGTAATGCTCTCGTCCCTTCATGCACAGCCCAGTTATGGCAGTGTGTGCAAGGGAGACAGAGTCATGTCCTCCTTCTATACTCCTGGAAAGAGTTGGAATCGCTCAGTACATTGAAATCCCTATCTGGTATATGCCAGGTGCTGTCCCTCAAACCACCTCTCATTTTCTGCCCTTCTCTCCGTGGGATCTCTGTCCCCTCACACGCACACACTGCTCACGGTGTGAGACAGGCTGGGTCTAGCTGTTGCTATCATTGTCTTAGCCGGTCCAGTCCCCCCTGATGAGTGCAAGAAGAAGGGCCATTCCTGTTTTTTTCAGAACGAGATGGGCAAGCGACAGGTATTTTACACACATCTGGACCGAATCAACAGGACTAAGCAGTTGAGGGGCAGCCCCAAACTCCATTCCTGAGTGATGCTTGTGAGCATGGCCCAGACTCCTGCCCTGCTGCTGCCGCCCTGGACCCCTGCCTAAACCATGGTTCTGCTGATGCTGGTGATGAGTAAGAAGGGCACTTTGAATTCATGAGGGGAAGGGGCCGAAGTACTTTATATTCTCCAGCAACTGTTTGGCCATAACTTTTGGGGCAGTCTGGCTACTACCACAGGGAGGGATCCTTGGGGGCCCCTTCTTTCAGAGACACAGTCATGCACCCACTCCTCAGGAGAGCAGAGCCAGCCAGGGTCCTATTCTAAGAGAGACAGACATGTGGTACCAAATCACGGGTGACAGACGGACGGTCTATGGGGTATCTGAGGGGCACAAGGTTAGTAAGGAGCCCTCTCCCTGGGAGGGACGGAAGGTAATCAGGGTCCCCATGGACAGTGAGTGGCTGTCTCGTCAGAAGTGACCAAGAGCTGGCCTGGGGTACCTCCTTTGGTAAGACAGATAGATGCCTTCCCCAGGAGGGGCAGTTCGAGGCGCCCTCCAGGGGCAGTGAGTGGACATCCAGGCAGGCTCTGAGTCTGCTGTCTGCCCAATTACAGTACCATGGCTCCTTCTCACAGAATCATTCAGTAAAGGCTGGGCCCTCTCAGGGAGGCCTGATGCTTGAGAATATTTCTCCAGTGCAGCCAAAATAACATAAAAGCCGCAATGTCATCTCTGGAAAGCCAAGGAGCTGACCCGTATGGCGGGCAGCACCTTAGTCCCGCACCTGAACATGGGATTAGTTTTGAGAGTGGGGGCTCTCGTTTTTATTTAACCTTCTCCACCCCATGATTAAACAACACCGTTTTACTTTATTTCTGCTAGAATGTCGATTCCCTCATATTTATTAACCAATCCAAATCCTTTTGTTAGTAACACCTTGACACAAGTGATTAGTAAACCCAAACACACAGGTTCTTGTGAATTCTTGTGTGGACCCCATATATATTTTTTTGTATTTTTTTCAGTTTTTGTATTGCATTGATGCTCTTGAATGTGAAATAGTTACTTTTCCTGGTACCATTGTTGTTCATAAACATATACTTTTAGAACATTTGCATTTTCTTACTTTAGCCATTTGGTGCCTGCTGCCTGTTTCTGAATACGCATCTGGGGTAGGTGACAGCTGGGCTTTGTAAATTCCCTCTAGATAGCCCCACAAAGGCGACTTAGGTAAGATTTGATGGGCCATACACATCCTGATGGGCCATCCTGGGCACGATGGGAGGGAGAAGCTGGACTCAGCCTCAAACTTACACCTGTATAATCTGTGTCCTGTGTCCTGTCCCCACACAAAATGCTGCATACCCCTCATTAGTGAGTCTGGAGCCATGGAATGGACTCTGTACACCTCAAAGGCTTCTCTTTGAAATCATCCCCAGTCAAAGGCACAACTGGGTATAAGTACTGAACCTCAGACACCACCACTTCAGTACACTTCTGGACCTGTGGATACTCTGGCAGGACGAAGGCCTGCAGACCAGTTGCAAGGACTGCCACATTGCTGGACTCCTCCTGTTCTGATGTGCTGACCTGCTGCCTGCTGACGTCCTTGCCTGGGTGAGAAGGACTGGATCCACATCACTTAAACCCAGAACCCAGAGTGTGACTCCAAGGACTTGATGGATTGCTTCCTGATTGAACTCTCAGAGACATAAAGGACTTCAAACCCACCTGCTACAGCACCTGGGCTCTGCCTTCTTTGAGTCTGCTCTGCAATGTGGTGCCACCCCAGTCCTGGACCCTTGGAAGTGGGCCAAAGGTGCCTGTTCAACCCACCGCCGCTGTGGAGACTGAACCAGTACATGGCCCCCTTTGCGTGGAACACTCTACAGACAAGAACTGCTGCTTCGCTTCTGTTTCTAGGATCAGAACCAATGCATTGCTGCCTCTGCGTGGATCTAAGCCTCTGCTCCACCTTAGGAACCACCACTGCACAACACCCTTCAGGCAAAGACCTCGCATCTCTCTTGAAGACAGAATCGATGTCGAAGCTGAGACTCCACATCACATCGGAGCCAACGTATCGTAGCTGTAGCGCCACCAGGACCTGTGCATCGCCACCGAATGCATAGCTCAATATCAACAGATTGCCCTCTGTGCTCCACAGCCCCTTTGTCGACAGGATCTTTGACGTAGACGCAACCAAGGTACTTTGCAGTGGGCCAAAGCTGGTACCTGGATCTCACAGGTCCTGTTTAGCGGTCAGTCGGAATTTTTGGATTTGACCCGGTCTAATGCAGTTAAATAGCTCCGGTGGGTGCTTTATGGTTTTAAGAACTACATTTCAGTTTATTCTTTAAAAATTCAGTTTTGGTCTTGGTTTGTTAACCCCTTGCGTTCTGCCGTTGGCCGTTGGCCGACGGGAACACTACCTCGCTAGTGCTGCCGTCGGCCAAAGGCCAACGCGGCCCCGCCCATTTTGCGGTAGTGCAGCACTGCCGCAAAATCGCGGCCGCGGCAAAGGGTTAATTAAATTAAGCTCTATTTTTTTCTGACCAGGTGTGGTATCCTTTTGTGTGGTGTGTGTGCCTCAAGCAGCAAGGCAGTCCTCTGGGGAACACGGCAAGCCTCAAGCAACAGGGCAGTCGTCTGAGGAACAGGGCAGTCCTCTAGTAGGAGGGCGGTCCTCTGGGGAACAAAGCGGATCTTCTTTTATAATGTTCACAGATCCAGGAGTTTAGTGAAGAGTTGCTCTAAAGGTCCAATTTTAGACCTGGCGTCAGCCTTTGAAATGAAGGAAATATTCTAGGCTACCTCCACATCTAGTTCTGAAAAGTTCTTTCCTTCCCTTATTAAGGCGCCAATAAGTCTGGAGTGAAAAAGAACTAGTGTCAGGTTTCTATGAGTGTGTGATGGAGGCAGCCCTTGAAATGTAAGTGGGGCAAAGAACAACTCTGCCCTCAGCAATCTAGGCAGGATGGCTCATCTTGCCCACACCCAGTTCCCTATGTCTCATGGGCAGACTGTGTGACCTAAAATCCAGCTTGACCATTAAAGAGGATTTTAAATTACAATTCATTTGAGTCTAAACTCTGTGTTTTAATCATACCGTAATCAAACTTTAGCACAAATTAAATGTAATAAGCCCCATGGATCCTATAGGAGAGGAAGACTTTACAGTAATGAAAAACGAATTTAAGAGTTACTCACTACTACGACATATAAAACTTTTTTTAAAAATCTTACTTTTTAGATGCAAAGTGCCTGCCCTATGGGCTCTTTAGGGCCTACCTTATGGGTGACTTATAAGTAGTAAAAAGGAAGGTTTAGTCCTGGTGAAATGTTTATTTGGCCAGGTCGAAATGGCAGTTTAAAACTGTGCTACGGGCTGCAGTGGCAGGCATGAGACACGTTTTAAAGTGCTACTTTAATGGGAGGCACAATGAGTGCTGTAGACCCTGGGTACACGTACTACCTTATACTAGGGTCTTACTAGTAAATCAATTAAATGTGCCAATTAGGTGTATGCCAATTTGACTATGTGTTAAGGAGAGAACACAAGCACTTTATTACTGATGAGCAGTGGTAAGGTTCACTTACTCTTAATGACTACAAAAACAATTTCAGAGAGGTGAAGGCAAAACATTTGGGGGTTAACCTGCAGAAAGGATAAAGTCCAACACAATCCTTCAAGCTTTGTTGATGAAAGCAATAGAGAGCCAATAAAAGCATTTCCTTGTTATCATTAGTAACCTTAGTTGGCAAATGTGTGATCCTCCCTCCTACCACAGTTTCCCCACATTGAACTTTTACCCATTAACTCCTCCCTTTCATGGACCTCAAGGCAGCCTTCGAAAAGGTCCCCAGACGAGCCCTGTGAGCAAAAATGCAATCCTGGGGAGTCCCCACAAACTTACTGAACGCAATATTTAACCTCTACTCAAAAACATGGGTTCAAATAAAAATGGGAGACGGTCAAACTTTAACAAACAAAATTACCACCACCAATGGCTTAAAACAGGGGTGCGTTTTAGCCCTGTCTATTTAATATATAGACAGCCGACCTAGACAACAACTTACGTTCGACATTAGGGGACCCCCAAAACTGGGGAATGCGAGAATAGCAAGTCTGCAATAAGCCGACGACATTGTGCTACTATCTCAAACGCCCCGTGGCCTCCAATGATTGATAAAGAAGCTCGTAGAATACACAGCTTCAAATCAACTACACATAAACTTTAAAAAAACAAAGGTTATGTGTTTTTTGAGCCCACACAAAAAAAACTAAAGTTCACTTGGACGATCAAGGGCAACCGCCTGGACCAGGAGGGAATTTATAAATATCTGGGAGTAACTTTGGATTGCCACCTTAATTACAAGCAATACCTAGAACAGTGGAAAGCAAAAGCCAAACAGCTATTATTTGCATTTAAAACCTTGCAAAAAAAACTCTGTGACTGTTCGACGACCGACTTATTAAAGGTGGCAGCAACATTTTTACCTTCAATCACTTATGGTTCAGAACTCCTAAACACAAAGGATGCAATAACCCTGAACATCGCCCAAACCAGTCTCTTCAAAAATCTATTTAAAATTCCGCGCCACATTTCTCAAGCCTGGATTAGACTAGAATTTGGGGTAAAAAGACAGATCATCTCAAGACAAGGAGTGCTAGTAAAATACTATTGGAGAATGCGGGCAGCAGAGGAAGAGTCTCTGGCACATTACCGTTGGCTGGAGGTTGAAAGGCAATCCAGATTGAGTAATTCGGCTTATCCATTCTTAAAGCTATCGATTGAAGCTTTAAAGTTAGAGGAAGCCTGGCACACAATATCATCCTACCCAGAGTTAAAAAAAATAGTCAACAAAACAAATAATCAAATATCTCAAGAAAAGGACAAAGCCTCATTGACGACGAAAATCAATGCATGGATGGTGTTGCCAACATACAAAATGTTAAAGCCTCAAACATACCTGTTGGAACATTTTGCAAATCGTATGAAGCACCAACTGACCTTACTGAGACTGGGAGTTTTCTCAACTAAATACCTAATCCCAAAATGGAAACGGACCTGGCCCTCAATGGACTGCGCCTTTGCGGACAAGGAGACAAATCATTACTCAACCTACTCTGTATTTGTCCGGCATTATTATCCACACAGAAAGAACTTTTCCGGCCAATAATGAAAAGAGAACAAATAAGGACTAGCAGATCCACCGTAATAAAATGTTTAGGAGGCTTGACACTACAATTGGCATGTAAAGCACTAAAGTTCTTGAGTTTAGCTGCAAATGAACTAGAAAAGAGAGATAGATAACTTGAACCAGCAAAGCATGTAAAGTGAAAAAGCGTATATATTCAGCCCGCAGCCGGTATAAGAACTACATATCTCATAGCTAGACTCACTATTACAAGACTAAGCAACCAATTGTATTCTGTTTTGAAAAAAAGTTTTTTATTACAAATTTCAATTAGAATTTATCAATCAATCTGTATTTTGCTCATAAATTGTATGTGTTTTAGCCGTTTAGCCGCTCTTTTTAAGATTTAAATTAAATCAAATAAAGTAATTCTAATAAATAATTCCATTAACTCTTCCCTTTCGAAAACACTCCTCAGAGGCTAACAAGAAAGAAAGGAGAACAGTCACAGGGGATATCATTCTGTCTGAGAAGCCATCATATAAACAGTAACTTGTGGGAGAACAATGGGTGAGAATCCGAATCTGAAGGGACGGGAATGCCCTTAACACAGTAATGGAAACAAAAGGCTGGGTCAAACTCTGGCCTTTTTGTGTTCAGAAAATGTAGTAACATAAAAAAATGCTTGATCAAGACTGACAGTTTTCCTCTCATGTAATATTTATTGAAGATTTAACCCGTCAGTGCATGAATACAAAGGATATAACTTGAAAACCTACCTACTAGCAGCATGATAAAAGCAGAAAGTATTGCAGTAGTTGGGACGGATTAATAGTCGCTTTGAAGATTAGGATATCTTGTATTAGCTTAATGAATGGCCCATTTGTGATAGCTGGTTGGTACGAATGTTTATATTCTATTTTCTTGATTTTTTTAATGTTTCTTTTTAGTACAAAGTACGAATTTTTATGAAATAACCACCTGAGCTCTTGGGGGTGTGAACATCATCCAACACCTTCCTAAAATACTCGCAGTGGAAAAGGTATTTGAATAACAAGAAAATGGGAAGTGAAATTCATGAGGTTTCTCTCCCCCACGCAAGCAAACGTCCAAGCATATCAAGGCGACACTTTCCAAAGATATCTGTAAACAATCCAATCTATCAGCCTGCAGAAAACAGCTTAAGACTACCTGTCCTCTCAAAACCATTGTATTAATGGGCCTGATTTGCAGTTGAGTAGTAACCAAAGATCAAATACACTATTTCCAATCCTCGGAGCTGTAACGAAAGCTGTAAATCCTGAAGTGAAGGATTCTGCAGCTGCGGATAAACATATGAAATTAATTAGCCACTGGGATAGTATGCCACAGTCAAGTCTGACAGAGGATTACCGCCACAGGAGAATAGCCCAGCTGAAGATTTACCACTTTCTTCATAAATTCTGTTACCACTCAGTCAACTTTAGTGGGAATTTAAAAGTTTGTAATGACCAGTTAGTAAACAGCCACAACATATCTGACACTTTTCCAGGCTACTAGCAAGCACTATAGATCTGTGTAGTTCAGCAATGTGGCCAGTGTAAACAGAATTTAAACTTTGAATGAGCCAAAATGGCTCCTACAGAAGAAAGAAATTCTGCTCAATGACACCATAACAGTTTCCACCAATATCCAAGTACAATTGAAAATCTCAATGCCACCTTCTAGGTCTTCATGGATTACACCACACACAGAGTATTACTATATGCAGCTTGTCTTTGAAAGATTTCTGGTGGGACATCATTAACTCTGTTTGCTCTACTGTGGCCGAACACTATTAGACCACTTTTATTCTATGTGTGTGGGTTATTCATTGAGCAATTTTCCTTTAGGCTGTAACCACCAGCACAGCGGCACACCACAACCACCAGCCAGAGGCTTCGCAGCTAGTGTGAGCTTGGATCCTGTCCACTCTTGCATGAAAGTTGTTCAGTATTGTTGATAGGCAATATAATGACGACATCTTTTAGGTGACCCAGACCACCAGCAATTCTTCCTTAGTCACACAGTTGTCCCTAGCAAAAGCTGCTTTTCAGCAACAGCATTGCAACATCAACACGATCTGCCACGTTTTGCTAGCTGAAAATTGATGTATCCTCCCTCCCAGTGATTATAACATAGGGAAGCATATGTATCGACGTAACTACCTGTAGTCTACAGATTATACCTACAACAGAAATGGTCCAAAGCTTGTGAACAATGTGCCTGAAGGGGGTTTTGGGGGGCAGCCGAGCCACGAGGTCTGCCCCCCCGGGCAGATTTGGGAGGGGGAAGGGGGGCGAGAGCGGCCATTTCGCCGCGTTCGGCTGCCTGGGAGTAGCCCAAAGGCAGCCAAATTTGTCGGTTAGAAGCCCAAAGGTTTCATAAGGGGCCCCCACGCTATGCCAGCCACCATTTTAGGTACTGGTGACCTGGTGGCTGGGAGCGTGGTAGATAGGTTTTCCTCTATGTCCCCGCCCACCCTTCCTGGGTTTTGGGTTTTTGTGGGAGGTTTTTTCTGCCAGGAGATTTTTGTTAGGGAGGCTTCGTTGGGACAGGTGCATAGGGGGATATTATGTGAGTTGTTGCTTGGAACAGGGGCGGGCGGAGTTGTTTTTGATGTTGGCCAAGTTTGGCTGGAGTTCGGTACATTATCGTTAAGTTTGGGGAGTTGGGGAACGGGAGCGGGGAAAGGGTAAGCAGTTTAGAAGTTACATTAGAGGGTAGTTAGTTACAGTTGCAAGAAGGCAAAGAGGACTGTAGGTCTTGGGAGGTTTGGAGTTATGATGTAGGTGATAAAATTGTGTATTATGTAATGTATTTGAAGTTATATATTGTACATTGCAGGGTGGGGGATTTTTATCATGTGGGGATCGTAGGGGAGGGGGAGGAAAAGTAAAGGGGGTCAGGTAACTCGATGTTTAGAGAGGTTTTAGTTTTGTAAGGCGGTTTGCCAGTTTTAATAAAGTGTGATGTGCACCTGTTTCAATAAAGCAGCCTTTTACACACACAAATGGTGGTCGGTGTGCTTGCCCCCCTTTCCCCCTCCCAATACTTAGTGGTGTCGGCTCTCCTCCACCCTGCACGTGCGTCTCCTTCACCTTACCATGCTCCGGCTTCATGCTCAAGGCATGAGTGCGGGGCTGCTTCTCGAGGTACAGAGCGCACGGTGGAGAATGGACGTGACGTCATTCGTTTGCAACAGAGTTTTTTATGAACAGGTACATCAGTATCAGCACACCGGGACACAGGTGCCACACACTCTACACCCTGGAGGCGCAAGCCAGAGCAACCTGGCATCACGAGTCGATCTTGGCACACCTCATTGGCGCACAAAACATTTGCTCTGTGTCTTGAAGTTGAGTCATACAAGGATAGAAGCGCTTTGAAGGCGTATTAGGTATTCACTCTGCACAGGGTGACAAATATTCAAAAGTACCCCAGGCATGTGGAATTTATCTGTATCAAAAAGAGAGGGGGGACCAAGGAGCTTATAAAGGTCCAGTGTCCGTGCTCCGAAAATCAATATTTAAACAACAAGGAGGACAAAGTTCCTATGCCAGGGTGCAAAAAGTCACCCATGCATCGTGGTGCAAAAAGTCACCCATACTTAAAAAATTGGAAGAAAAAGAAAGGAAAAAGAGAAAGGGGGATTCCTAGGTATAAAAGACCCAAAATTATGAGAGGGAAAGACATTGTGTTTCCTCTGTTGCCCTCACACACCCCGAAGAGTGTCATGCTTCATCATCGGGCGTTTGCTCCTCGTAGGGCCGGCGCTGCAATTCCCTACGGGTCCCCCGGAGATCTTTTAGAGGAATGCCGGATGATGCATGCGGGTGTGCGGGTAATGAGTCAAGAGGAGGGTAAAGAAAAATCGTGCAATGTGGAATTTATCGCCTGGTGATAAGAACGGGGCATTGAGACTATGCTGAAAACATTTATTTATGTTTAAACAGACGATCGGCAGACGGTCCTGCAGGGAGGTTCAGGCGGCACCAACGCACTCCGGCTGTTGCAGGTGTTGACAAGATTATGATAGGAAGAGTTGAAGGAGGAATGTACGTCGTCACCAAGCTCTAGAGCGATGAACTCATTTCTGAGGACTAGTCTAGCTGCGTGTTCGACAGGTCACAGGAGTTGTGACATAGAATTCTTGCACATGTACACACAAGCAAACTTGTCCATTTGTGCTTACTTGTTGGGTTGAACTTTTATATATTTTTTTCAATGTTCTTGTTTTTTCTTCTCTTCATTGTGATATGTGCGAATCTTCATTAAAAAACCACCTGGGCTATTCCTTGTATGAACCTAATCTGCCATTTTACCAAATCTGCAGAGGGCATCTGGATTTTGAATAGCAAAGACTGGTCAGTGGAAAACAATAGGCTGTGTAACTTTATCCTCCCTATTCAAGAATATGTTGAAGTACACCCAGAACAGACACTCTAAAGATCTCTTTAAATAATTAAACTATAAGCTATCAGAAAACATTTTACGACCCACCTGTTCGCCCAACAGCACTGTATTCATGGACCTGATTCAGAGCTAGGTATTATCCACAAATCTTCTGATTTGTAAAGAAAGTTGTATATCCTCCATTGGCGGGTTCTCCAGTTGAGGATACACCTGTGGATAGATAAGCCACTAGGGTAGTGTCGCAGAGGTAAATCTGACAGAGTATTGTGTATCAGAAGAGAATCAGCCGGTTTACGAAATACCACTTTCGTCATAAATTGGAGGAATAACTATTTTCATAAAACCCTGAAACAGACCCATTCTCTGGAACATTCACACCCCCTAGGTTGCTTCAGAGGGGATTTAGCAGTTTGCATGTAAACGAATACAATATATCATGACAAAGCAAAGACAGACATACATTTACAGGCACATGCATCAAAGGATTTTGCGATCGCAAACGGTGCGAATCACAAAAATCGGCCGTTTGCGATCGCAAAATCTGCTTTTGGAATGCATGAAGGGTGAAGGCCCTCGCAATTTGAGAATTCGCAAATATTTGCGAATTCTCAAATTGCGATTGCATTTAAGGAATCGCATTTTGCGATTCCTTAAATGCAATGCATGAAAATTAAAAATTTGCGATTTCGTAATTAGGGGGAGCAAATTACCATGAGGTTGAACCTCATGGTAATTTGCGAAAACTTCCAAAAATGCACTTTTGTGCATTTTTCAAAGTTTCATGTTGTGCACACACATGCCCTTAGGGCATGTGTGTGCACAACATATGTGCACAGATTGATTTCAGGGGTGCAACAGGGTGTCCTTTGGACACCCCTGCACCGTTGAAATCACATTCTCAATTTGCGATTCGCTAATTGCTAATCGCAAATTGAGAATGTCTTCCCATTCATTCCTATGGGCCTCTAGACCCTTAGGAATGAATGGGGAGGTATTCCTTAATTGCGACTCGCAATTTGCGAGTCGCAATTAAGGAATATTAAGAAATCGCAATTTTTTTAGCGATTTCTTGATGCATTGCATTTTGCGATTCCTTAATTGCGATTCCTTATTTTTCGCAATTAAGGAATCGCAAAAAGCAATATGGATGCATGTGCCTGTTAGAGCGCTTCCTCCCTAGGACAAGTGAAGTGTACCTGTTCTCAGTGTTAATTTCACCTCATCTTTACTCTCATCCTTTCTTCCACTGACTTCTACAGACGATGACTCCTCATCAATTCTATTCCCCAGGCCATGCCTAATGATTACCTTTTCAAAAACCAAACCTAAATCTTCTGTACCTTGGTGCACCCAGGAACTGAATGCTGCAAACACACGGCACAGACCAACATCTCCTGCATTTTATGCAAATCTTAGGTCAGCTTGAAAAACATGAGAAACAGAATATCACCATTGCTGAAGCTTTTTAAAACCACCCTCCGCGCCAAAAATAAATCAAAACTACTGCCCTTCGTCACATATCTCCCGTTTCGCTTCTTTCAACCCACAAGTTTTCTAACATCACAAGCTCACCAAAGTCCAGGAGCTGCTCCTCCTAAATGGTGGAGGGGTGTCGCCCGACCTGCTGCGAGCGCAGCAGCCAAACACTAATAAATAAAACGGCATAATTCTGTCATTTTATTCTGCCACCAGCTCGCACTGTGTACAGACCGAGCGTGAGGCAATGGGGCAGGGCTGAATGCTGCCTCTTACAGTGCACATGTCGGGTTGGCCGGCTGTCTACCTAGGTCCAGCCCAACATGCGCACTGTACACCCAGCAAAATCCCCGTATGTGAAACAGCCAAGGGATTGCTTTCACCAGCCCCCAACCTCAAAAGGAGTGCTGGTTTAGTCTGCTCCCACCAATCTTTGATCTGCTTTCATGCTGAGAGCAACTCCAGGATTGGTCAGGAGTCGCGTTCCACTGGGCAGGACGGGAAGTCCTTCCCTTTCCTGCTCGTGGATGTCACATCGCTGGGAGTGCTGCACCAGGTTGAACATCGGGGTGAGTTGGGCGCATGGTGCCCTCATAGTTTTATATTGCCAGCCGCCGCTACTAAAGTCAGCTAGCTATTCGGGCACCATTCTTCCATTCTCGGCCATTGACCCATCTGAATCTCAAACACCTAACTTTGAAATTGTCAATTTCTTCCTCGTTACAGACAACTAACAATACTTGCAAAAAAGAGCACTACTGGGTATAGGGCACACTTTCCATGTTTGCGCCCTGGCGCACTTTAAAACAGGCGTGCAGGTAGCAAACAGGGAAAATGCACCCATTTACATAGAATGTGCTGCCCCTAGGGCAGCCGTGAACTTGTGCTGCCCTGGGGGCAGCGCATGCAATTGAAATACGTAGCAGCTTTGAAGCAGCCGCTGGTTCACTTTGCAGACGGCAACCCACCTGCCTTTTTAAAGGGGATGTCTGAGGGGGTCATTAGGACTCCCCTGTCCCCCTCCACAGGGCTGCTCTCAGGAGACGCACTGACAGTGCGCCCACTGAGAGCTTTTTTGCCTCTGCACCTGTGACTGTAATGCAGCACCGGTGCAGAGGCAAAGGGATTCCCTCATTTGCATGGGGCCCGCCCCAGGCAAATGAGAGAACGCCCTCTTGAGAAAGCGTTTGCGCTGTATGCGCCTAGAAGACTGATACTCTTGATAGAGCATTTTTAATAAAAGCAAACTAATGCAATTAGTGTAGTCACATTTAAAAATGCAAATGTGAACACTAGGCTTCCATAGCAAGGCATGTTAAGTTAGAAATGCTTCTGAATGCATTTTTTTGTCATTTTTTTACTGACCTTAGCACAGCATTCTTAGTAGTGTGAAGAAGTGAACAGTTCAATGTTAAAATGTGCTGAACCAACATGAATTAATAGACAAATATATTTTTCAACCTTCCCATAAAGATAGTTCTCATGAAATACAATAGTGTATTAAATATTGTAGTTAGAAATTATGCTTAAATGTTTCTTCATGAATAGGATTCGTAAGTTAGAACATGTGAGAAAGAGATGATTTCATTGGTGGACTGACAGACCTAAAAGTGGACTGTTTTGTTATCGCGAAGAAAGGCCAGTGGGAACAAAACCACAACTTGTGCGATGTTGGCAGTAATGTTACATGTAATACTTAATATTTGTAAAAATATTTCCGGTCCCATGAAGACATCATGTTCCTTTTGGCTGAAAAGATGGACTGCTGCAACATTTGTTTTAGTTGTAGATAGCAAAATGAGTGCATGTTCCTATACTAGAGTAGAGCTTTTTCTTTACACAGCCACCCAGACACTCTGAAGCTCTGTGTTCTAAATAGACTTTTCTTAGCTTTTTGCTAAGCTATAAGCTGATACCCATTTCCTTCCCCTTGATAGAATCAATGCTATATTACTAAGACTACACTGAATGCCTGTGGCCCTATTATGTGTAGGGCGCACTTTACCTGTTTGAGATGGCGAACCTTAAAACAGGTGCGCCAGGCGCAAACAGGGAAGTGCTCCCTATTACGTAGAATGGGGGGCAACGCATTTATTTGAAATATGTAGCCGCTTTGAAGTAGCCGCTCCATGTTTTACAATGCAGGCGGCAACCCGCCTGCACTTTTAAAGAGGATTAGAGATCCCCTGCAAGGGGATGTCTTTCCCCCCTCCAGATGGATGCTCTCAGGGGACGCATAGACAGTGTGCGACTTTTTAGGTGGCGCACTGTTAGTACGCCTCCAGAGAGCTTCTTTGCCTCTGCACCCGCATCTGTAATATGGTGCGGGAGCTGAGGCAAAGGGATTCCCTCATTTGCATGGCGGTGTGCTCCATTGAGAACACCGCTATGGAGCACACCGCTATGCAAATGAGGGAACGCCCTCTGAAGATAGCACTGGCACTTTATGTGCGCCAGTGCTATCAGTATTACAGAAGGGGACTCACAAGCATCTGCAGCTCCTTCTGTAATACAAAGTGCCTCGGGGGCATGCAAAGCTGGCGCAAATGCCTGTTGCACACCCAGGGCACTGTATGTAATACTGCCCCTGATCTTCTCTTCATGAGAAGTACTATCTGAATTGCCTTAAGCTGTATGCTTTCACATCTCAGTTTGGAACTCTTTATGGGTTCTAAAATATACCTTTCTCTCTTTTCATAGACTTAGAACAGGGATTTGCTTACATGGAACAGGCTTTATGCAATTGTTCTGTATTGTATTACTGATAGAATGGACTATTTATGGATGACTAATAAAGAAAATACTTACTGAAATACTTTAATAAAACCCTTTAAACCCATACCAAAATCTCATAATTGACTCCAAATAAGTTTTAATTGTAATGCATGATTTGAATGTTGATGTACAGCTTCTGATTAATTCTTACCTATGCCCAAGGTCCAGAGCACCAGAGCCCAGTGAACCAATTTTTTATTAAGGTCCCTAGCTGGTAGCAGAGGGCAGTTTACGTGGTGAGAAAGAGGAGCTGCAAAGTTTGAAATATGCCCAAGGTAGATAAAAGCCCATATGCACAAACCCCTGGTTTGAAGACTGACGGAATGTGGTTTTCTGAGGCTTACAGGTACTGAATTGAAGGTGTGAGTATAGGATTATGCATCGCAGTTTGTGTTGGTAATTGTGATTTGTGTTTGAAAAGCATTGATGTGTTGAATTAATAAGGTTGTGATTTGGTGATATGCATGTGCTTTGTTGAAGGAGAAAAAGAGGTTATCTAAAATCTTGGGATAGAAAAATAAATAAAGAGTTTATTTGGTATTTTAGTCTGCTAATGATTTGAAGTGCATTGTGTGAGACATCAACGGCTGCACAATGAGATTGGGACTGTAACAGACTGTTGTGATTGTACTAATATTGATCAGTGTTAGTGAAACCTGATGCGCAAAGGTGACACTGCAGTGATTAGGTGAATTCTCGCTGGTACAGATTTCGATGGTGTGGGTCAAAATCTTTTGATTGAGAAAAGTCAGAAGGTGTAAAAACCTGAAATTTTCAGTTGTTAACTTGTTTTGTTGGTTTATTCAGAAGAAGCAGACAAAAACTGTTATTTTTTGTCCCATTGAATTGTAGAATTTAAGCTTTGTGTGTGTATGAAGAAATTGTAAAGAGGGGTGACTTGCTGCAAGGAGCAGGTTGCTACGTTATATTGTGCTGTGGTGGTATTGATCAACTGCTGTGAAATGCGGTGCTGAGATTGGTAGAGATGTGTGAAGAGTTGCACTGCCATTGGTTAGTTGGCTTATAGAGTCTCGCTGAGTGAGATTGGGAGAAGGGCTAATTGAAATCTGATGTATATGGAACAGAATCAAAACTTTGAAGGCTGGGGAGGAGCCAAGATGGCGACCGAGATGGCTGCGTAAACGCTCGGCTCCGTGAGCCTTCTCACCCCGCGCATACATCCTGGCAATTATCCTGGGCCGTAACGGAGTATTTATGTAGGCGAAGGATAACTTTCACTTACCGTTCGCTCCCGAGGCTCCTGCTTGCTGCTGACCCATTGAAATGTCCCCGAATGCCTTGCGGCCTTCACGGCGCTGGGACCGGGGTCTTGAGTGCGAAGAGCGGCCGGCCGCGACTGCAACAACAGCGGCCTCTGGTAATGGGGAGGAGTCGGCCGAAGGGAACTGAAGTCCTGATGGCCGATGGCGACAGTGCCGACCCAGCCCACCGAGAGGAGCACCATATGGGGAGTGCGATACAGCTGCGTTGAGGGGAGTGCATGATACTTGGCCCCCATTCTGGTGTTGTGTCTGGGCACACTAACGACTTTTCCCGGAGTCAGCGTGCGGCCCCCGGGGAGAGGCGGAGTTTTTAGCCTTTTGGTGACTCTCCGCTGAGAACCCTGCCTTGACTTTTGAGATTCCCGCTGAGAATCCTGTCCCTCCCTGGTGTGGGGCCCGATCCCGAGGTGAGGTGGAGAAGGACGAGGCCGGATCAGCTAAGATGGCGGATAGCACCCTCTTACGTACACCTCATCCGGGCAGAGAAGCCGTTGTGCGGGAGAGTCCTGGGATCTGGCGCCACGAGAAAGAGCCCACGTCCAGAGATATATTGGCTGCGTTAGCAACTCTGCATATGACCCTGATCCGGGACGCTCGGGATCTGGGAAGAAGGATGGCCGCCATTGTTGTCCCGCCGCTCCACATGGGCTTGGTTCAATCTCAAGGAAGCGCCGATGTGCCCGCTTCTGCATCAGTGATGAATGTTCCAGCTGCGCCTACGTTCGTGGAGACGCCGATAGACCCGGTCCTTGATACCGCTTTGGATTGCCCTGTTGTATATGTGAGTGACTCGTCGGGGCCCTTATCTGAACGGCGGCTGAAGAAACAACATCGATCCATAGTTTGGGCTGCCCCGGCGGCGTTTCAACGATTACCGGATTGTGTGACCCTCTCTTCCTGGCTGGTGAGACTGTATTCGGACTGGGGGATGTTTCCGGTATCGATACTGACACAGATGGATTTCCGCCAACCGTATGCGGCTGGGTGTTGGGGGCTACAGTCCCATGGCGTAATGGCGCTGCCCGGTCCGCCCGGATCGGTTGGACCCACCACACTGCTCTGTATGCCGACTGCTGAATGGCCGCATGTGGGTACTATTGATAGGAAAGGCCAGGGGTGAGACCGTATAGGACATAGTGGAACGCATTGTTGGCTGACGGTGACTAGAGGGACATTCAACGGGGATGTCATTGATTGAATTGATAATTATTGCTGGCTGTGGCTATACTGACCGTGCTTTTATGATGGTAATTGAGCGCGATGGGTGAGGGGGGGGCCGGGTGGTTTGATCGAGGGCCCTTCTCCTCATTTTTTCCTTCTTTTTCCTTTTTCTATTATTCTATATTTCGGGTTCTCATTTAGGGCGATAGGCACGCTGCTGGGGGGGTAGGCCGTAGCCTTCTGCAGGGGTGCAGGGTGGGGGGTAGGGGGAAGGGGGTTGTTTATTTGTTCTTTCTTTGTCTCTATGGCCCTTTGTCTTTTCTTCTTTTCGGTGTCGTCGTTTTTCATGTTTCCTACAGTCTGTTTTGTTTTAAGGGCTGGGGTGCTGTTCGACAAGGCCTGTATGTGCTATTTACATTTATCCTGACTCGTATGCCTTGCCCCCATGTCTTTAAGTGTTTTCGCACTCTTTGCAGATTTCTGTTTCATGTTGCTATTGTAGGACCATGTAAGACCGTATGGCAATTATTCTGATATTTTTCTTCACTGTAAAATGAACCCTCTTGAATCCTGATTGTCACGCTGTACGCTTGAATACGAGTTATATCCTGGATGCTTATCTGACCCCGACTTATGGGCTGCTGTATCTTTTTATATGGCTTTGCTGGTCTTTCGGATTGCCTAGCGGCCGGCCAGGATGGTTGTAGGCCCATGCTTGTATTTATGTGAAGTGCTAATAAAGGTTCTCAAAAAAAAAAAAATAATAATTTGAAGGCTATATTTTGTACTTTCCCATTCTGAATTAAAATTGAAATCACAAATGTTTTCAAAGCTATTGAAGACTTAATGAGAAGTGATGTGACTATTGCTGTTCAGGAAGGTGAAGAGGCACCTCCTGAGGGCATGCCTGCTTACCAAATGATGATTGAGGAAGAGTTAAATGCGCATGTATGGCTTCGCCAATGGTGCAAGATCACTGAGAAAGAGGGTCAATTGGCCTTTTCTAGATGGGCTACCTTTAATTTGAGAGCTATTGAAAAATTGAAAAAGATACTTTCTGAAAAGAAGCCACCTCCTAGATATACACAATTTGAAGCCTTAAGCGCTTGAGAGAAGATGGCACGATATAGAGAGAGAAAAATACCAAAAACAAACGATGTGAGCTGAAAAACATTTTGCAGATGCTGAATGGGATGAAAGACAGCAAGGGTGGGGAAAAGTGTTAGTGGAAGTGATTAGATTATATCCAGCTATTACGTGAGAAACCAGAAAAATCTGAGAAATCTGAAAGAGCCAAACCCAAACCGGAAAGATAGACTAAAGAGGAAATAAAATCTCATAAAGATTCAGGAGATTACATTTTGGATGATTTAGCACCTACACGTCCACCACATTATGTGATCCTGTGACTGATACTGAAAGATCAACAACTATTGGTGTGACAGTAACTACAACCCCTGTTGATACAGATGCATATCAAATTTATAGACCATTGCCAATAGCTCAGCCTGCTGTAGCACAACCTGTAATGACACAGCCTGTTATGCAACTGACGTACAAGCTCAAGTATGGACTGTTCGGGCAGTAATGCCTAGAGATGTTGCTGCTTCAATGGTAATGGCACCAGCACCTATTACTAGGATGATTACAGCACAGCCAGTAGAGATGTACATGCCGAATGCCCCAATTAATATTATTCCAGATACAGCAGCTCAACAAGACTCTATGAAGCCGGCATAGAGGGAACTGCTCTAGACTGGATTGCGTCCTACCTTCTAAACAGAACTAATGTCATCCATACCCCCACCTTTCTCGTCCAAACCGTACTCCACAAAAGCAGGGGTCCCTCAAGGTTCTATCATCTCGCCCATGCTTTTAAACATCTACATGAAGTCATTACCAGTACTGATCAATAAATTTCACCTTACATGCTAAAACTTTGCAGATGACACGCAAATACTCCTTCAACTGGAATGTCCCAAAGACATTGGAAAATCACCAATTTTCAGCTGTCTCAGAGCCGTGGATAAGTGGATGACCTGGAGCCATCTCAAATTGAATGCTTCAAAAACTGAAATACTCACGTGTTTGCGATTGGAAACATTACAACCCGCATGGCCTGATGAACTGGGATCACTGCCTAAAGTATCGAAGGAAGTAAGAAACCATGGAATGACCATGGACTTCAAGCTGGTGATGAATTCCCGAGTGGATAAACTAGCAAGATCAAGCTTTGCTGCTATAAAAATGCTGCAACAAATTTTCCCTCATTTGGAATTTCCACACAAGGTCCAAGCTACCTTGTTCTGTCCAAACTTGATTACGCCATTAGCCTCTACCATGGATCACCTTTAATGACCACGAAAAGACTACAACGGATTCAGAACTCGGCTGCCAGACTACTCTTGCATATCAAACCGCGAGACCACATCTCCCCTGCCTTGAAAGCCCTGCATTGGTTACCGGTTGCCAGAAGATCCACGATTAAGCTGCTTTGTATCACCCATAAAGCAATACATGGAATGGGACCACTCTTCATCAGGAATAAAATCACCAAACACATTCAACAAAGGAACCTCCGCTCTAAAGGAGCATCTTGCCTCAAAATCCCACCATACAAGAAAAAACCATGGGTGGCACATCCTTCTCTGTTCAAGCAGCCAAACTATGGAACTCCTTACCCCCAACATAAGGTCCATCGACAACCACCTTATCTTCAGAAAACTACTCAAGATTTGGCTCTTCCCCACATAAGCACCATACGCAAACAGAAATTTACAGCATATCCCTCTGTATACAAGCATTTTTTCCACTATAGATATGTACCCATCTTTGTGTATTACTTTGTATAAACATGTAAAATAGCGGGAGACGACCGACCCGACGGCGTGGCAGGCAACAAAGAGGATCTATAATGGAGGGGGGAGGCCTAAATACCTTCCCCAGCCCCCGGCGCACCGGACATGACGTGTCTGGTGCGCCCTGTAAGGGGACTCCTCCTGGAGTCCCGCAGTAGAGAGTGGGGGTGGGGAAGCGCCCCAAATGAAACTAAGGGGGGGCGCCCTCTGAGGTGGCCCCCTGCGGGGGCCGAGGGCAGCCACATAGTTCCATTATAGGCGCAAGACCCCACCCACACCACAGCAGTATAGGTATGCGTGAATAAATACACAACACAACTTTTTGTTTGGAGAAAATATTGCTGCAGGTTTATTCCATACAAAAGTATGCAAATATGGTGGGTTATCTTACAGGCGATCCAAGGGCAGGCAGCTGTACCAGCCTAAGCTGCCCTGCCCGCCTGATGAGCCAAGCACTGTGGAAAACCCAATCAGCGCTACCCTTATAGGGGTGATCCCCTTACTGGATATGTTGTTGAGAGAAAAAATAATAATAATAATAAATAAAATAAAATCATATTTGGTCTATATGTAACTACTTCCATTGTGCATCTATGTACCTTCCATGTTCTTGGATCTGTGTGTCTGTTACTTTTCTCCTGAAAAAGCATATCCAATGCACTACCCTATTTCTCATCCTATGCCTCTATCAATATCTTTAATCTACATATACTTATTTCCTTTATGTATCTACATAATTTCAATGTAATTATGGATCTATATATTTATCACTTTCTTCTAATTTAGCATTTCCAATGCACTACCCTATTTCGCAGCCTATACTTCGCTCTATATATCTTCTAGCCCAACCTTCTGACTCATCTCAAACTTCTTTTACTACTCCTTCCAATGCACTACCCTATCCCTCATCCTATACATCTATCAATATATCCTCTACATCCACTCTCTCATTTATCCCAAACACCATACCACTACTATGATTTCCAAAATAACCCTTTCTAGACTCTCTCCTACTCTATCCATCCTTGCATCATCTGACACCTATTTTACTATACCGATCCCCTAAACAAACCTTTCTAAACTCTTCCCTCTGAGTTCTCCCCTCCACAACTCCTTTTTACTCATCTAAAAGCCTCCTCCTACTGCTAAGACCTAAAAAAACGTACAAAAAAATCCTTCATTCTTTTATCCCTCCACTATCCTTCTCAATCGAAATTAACAGACTAACATGTTCACTTCTCAAATTCCATATTAAACTGTACTAATATACTATCAAAATAACTGAATAACATATCACCTACTCAAATTACTTCATATTGTTTTACTATACTAATTTTCAACAGTAATCCTTTATGGGTTCCGGAGAGATGTGCTACTCGCCAGAAAAGCTCTTCAACAGGGGTAACAAGTGCTATATGAATGCAAATCTTTCTTCTCCTTTTATCCCTCTGCTATCCTTCTCACTCCAAGTAACTGACTAATATCCACCACTGAAATTACTTCATATTTCACCATATTAATTCACCACTAATCCTTTGTAGGCTTCCTGAATAGCGTGTGTCAACAAGCGCTATATAAATACAAACCTTTGTCCTCCTCTATTCTTCTGCTATCATTCCAAATCCAAATAACTGACTAACCTATCCACCACTTAAAATGTACTTGCATGTTTCACTATACTAATTCAACACTAATCCTCTATGGGTCCCGGAGTAGCGTGCTACTCGCCGAAAAAGCGCTTCGACGCCTCATCAGGGGTAGTAAGCGCTATATAAATGCAATTACAATACAATACAACAAGCTGTTGGAGGATGGCCAGTGATAGGATTCCCAACTTCTCAGAATTCACAGATTGGGGGATGGACACCCCCACAGACTATCCAATCATTAAGAGGTGGACATAGATTAGTCTTTACAACACAGGGTGAAACAAACTTACTTGAGCATGATATATTTCCCCCATGGTTTGAGGAAGCTGCCAGAGCTAGCACCAAGACAGAATGTGCAGGAGTTTTGGAAGTTAGTCAGAATCCCGAAAGAGAGAGATCATGAAATGTCCCGAATTGAAAAATAGAATTAGAGGAAATAATTAGAGGACGTTTGGATCTGGATTACATCAACCAGTATCAAGAAAAATAACTGATTTATTTGTGCAAAGAAATCACCAGGAGAGCAGTTACAGTACAAGAAAAACTGACTGAATTGGCAAATAAATATGAAATCGATCTTTCATAAAATGCTACATTGCAGAAATGTTTTAGAGTACAGATAGATGATGAATCGATCGAGGCAATGAGTTCTTCAGGAATGGGATTGCACATTATTGAATTATTAAAAATAAATGTGAATGGAGCGAATTTGGAAAATGTGGAAATAAATTGGCAAAGAGTCAGGCAGAAACAGTTGAGGCTAAGCAAAAGCCACTTTCAGGTTCTCCGGATGATGAAAGAACATCAGCTTTTCCATTAAGAGATACCCAGTTGATTGTTCGTACATGTGTCTTGGAGTAGAGGAGAACGTACATCATTTACGAACAATTTTGCCAAATTTAAAGAAAGTTCAGTTAAATGGTATAAACAAGTTGAAAGGTTCGTTAAGATTTCAAATGTGATTTGGATTGATTGAACGCTTTCTTTGAACATTGGTTGATTTGTGGGCTGAGTGCAAAATTGCTGTACATTGGCCAGATACAGGATCACCAAGAGCATATCGTACAAATCTGCCATCACCTGTTGTGGTGAATAAATTCAATGAGGTGATTACTTCCTTGAAGGGCAGAGTGCGTCTGAAAGATTTGGATTATGTGAGGTTGAACTGAATTCAGCAGAAAGTAAACAAATCAGTGTATGACTATTATGAATACTTGTCAAAGGTATTTCAGCAGCATATAGGTCAAATGCATCTTGAACTAACTGATGCGGTATTCTTTATTTTGCAGTTTGTGATTGGTTTGAGACAGGAGATAAGTCAGCTCATACAGCAGAATTTGATTTGTTGGCATACTAAGCCATTAGATGAGATTTTGAAATATGCAAAGTATTGTAGTGTTGAATAAGAAATGAAGCAGAAAAAAATTAAAGAGAAATTCATGCTGAAAACGTACAAACATAGTTTGCGCAGAAGGTTTTCAAAGTTAGTCTTTTGCAGAAAATGTTGGTACAATGCAGAATGTCTGTTTCCAGAATGAGATGCAGAGCTTTGGTCACCAAGCTGAACATGGAGAGATGGTTGGTACACAGGGAAGAGGTCGAGGAGTTCCCATTGATCCTGGAACAAGTGTAGATCTTGCAACGTTAAAAAGTGACAGCATGTCATCTTTATAACAAAATTGGGCATCGGAAACACAAGTGTAGGCTTAATCCAGATAGAATGAAAGCTGTTAATCAAATACAGGGAGTAAATCAGGTTCAAATACAACACACTCCTGTCCATGCAGACACTGATTCCAAGGATACCAGTCCCACATGCCCCTTTGGCTCAACAGAATGTGGGCATTAAAAAATAGTTTTGCTCAAATGCCCAGAGTAAACAGAAATAAGTTTCAGAACCAGAATGCATATCAGCAATTTCCTATGATTGAGAGTGAGGAATTTGAATAAAATTTGGCATTATGACCGTGCCTGACGGGTGAGGCAGATTGGGTGCTTGGCGCAGTGTTAGAGGTAAATCAGAGTGAACCATTCGTACAAGGTGAGGTGAATGGCCACCAAGTGATGTTTTACATTGACACTGGTGCTACCCATTCTACTGTCAGAACAGCTGAAGTCCCAGACCTACCCCTGAAAATAAGATCCACATTGTAGTAGTCACAAACAAGTAAGTTATTAAACATATATTGAGTGAAGTGCCTGTAAACATAGGCACATTTGAAGAAAATCACCAGTTTGTGTGCTATTGGAGCCCTGTAAATCTATTAGGGCATGATTTATTGTGCAAGGTAAATTGCACAATTCACTGTACCACTAGAGGAGTTGAGTTCCAGACACTAGATAAAGACATAGACTTTAAAGTGATACAAAAAATACTGTAGAGCCTTACCCATTGAGAACCATTAAAGACTTGCCCCCTGACTTAAAAGAGTCTGTAAATCAAGAAATGTGGGATCCGACAGGAAAAGGCATCAGACTGATTAAAGGCGTAGAACCAGTCCAAATCACAGTCAACCCCAATGCAATTTTACCAAGAACACCACTCTATCACATGACACCAGAGATATTAACAGGAATAACACCATTAATTAATGACGTTGCAGATAGGGCTTTTGACAGAATTATTTGGGAGTCCATGCAACTCACAGATTATGGGATTACAGAAACCAAATAGAAAATTCTGTATTGTGTAGGATTTTAGAAAAATTAAAGACATTGTAATCCCATGTTGCCCTGTGGTACCGAATCCAGCCACCATATTATATCAGATTTCGTGCACAGCAGAATGGGTCACTGTTGTGGACCTTTGTCCGGTTTTCTTCTCGGTTTCCTTAAATGAAGACATGCAGTTTGTGTTCTCATTCATGCTTCCAGAGAGAGTTTCTGCATGGTGCTGAGGTCCACAAAGGCATATTGAGAGTCCTTTGATTTACAACCAGATACTGAAGAAGAATCTGGAGACATTTCAAGTACTGTGTGCTTCGGTTCTTGGTCAATACATTGATGACCTATTTTTAGCTTCAGAGACAAAAGAAGCCTGTAAACAAGATACAATTGCACTTTTAAATCATCTTGCTGAAAATGGACATAAAGTGTCCCCAAGTAAATTACAATACTGTCAAAAAGAAGACCAATATCTGGGACATATCATTGAAAAGGGAACGAGAAAAGTGTCATAGGAAAGAGTAGAGACTATCTTAAAAAGGGGTCCTCCTAAAATGCAGGAAGATGTCAGAATGTTTTTGGGAATGGTTGGTTACTGTGGACCGTAGATTCCAAGCTTATCCCTGGTAGCAAAGCCTTTCTTAAGGCTGCCAAACAGAGATGTGCCTCATCCACTTCCATGAGACATGAATAGATGAAAGCTTTTGTAGAGCTGAGAGAAAGTCTCTGTCTTTCCCCAGCATGCCAGATTATACTAAAGTGATTTACTTTGCGTTGCAGTGAGAGGAGTGTGCTCTCTCAGTGCTTACCCAAATGCACAATGATGTCAGAAGGCTTGTGGCCTATTTTTCAATTAAACGATAAAAGTAAAGTAGACAAGCGCACTCAAATGTGTCCAAATGTAATAAAAGTAAAAAAGGTCAGTGGTGTAGGTGGGCAAATCCTCTTGAGTGTAAGGATGAATAATTCCTTAAGCGTGATCCTCTGGATTGAGGGGCGTCCCGCACTTGAACTCATTTGAGGTAGTTCAAATTGACAATTTGTTAATCAACTTCTTTTTTCAATTGAATGTATTAAGTTTCTTAAATTTTCATTTAGTATTCATAATCGGTAATCATAATTCCTTCATTATGATGAATTAATCACACTGTGATTGATATCCTAGTTTCCAATTGCCCAAGGCATTTCGGGCTGTGGCCCTTCATCAGGGGTGTGATTCCTGTATTTAAGAGGAAACATAAAGAAAAAGGCATTATGTAATACTCCAATCTGTCATATTCCAATCTGATTAGACTTGTTAGTTACAATGTGCAGGCAGCGTAATACGTGTTTAACATTTGATAATACAAAATGCATTTGTTTGTTTGTATGCTCTATCCAAAGTGGTGAAACGGAAAGTAGCCTTGTAAAAATAATGGAGAAGAGGACAGATCTTTGTTGAAACAACTGGGTTTTGATATTTTAACATGCACCTCACAAGATGTTTCCATACCGGGGTCACCATATTAAAATCTGGAAATTCAACAGTGACTGTTTTGAGTACATCAACTGACTCTAAGGGGAGATGGACGATAGCTCAGCTGTTGATATCAGGGTGTAAAAGTATGATCTGCGTAGTGTATGGCCCTAATTCTGACTGCCCGAAGTGTTTATCTATTTAAGTTCTGAGCTGCTGGGGTGGGCTGCGGATCTGTTAGTTATTGGGGACTTCAACTGCATAACAGATAATAAAATAGATACTACTAATAGTAAAACACGGGTCAGAATGGTTAGGACCAGTGCAGCTATGTTCAAATTATTGCATATTCATTAACTAGACGATGCATGGAGAACACTGTGTCCAATGCTGCCAGGGTATACGTTCTACTCATCCCCACATAAACAGTACTCTCACATCGACATGATTTTTATCAAAAGATCACTATTGGAAAACGCACGCATAGAGGTCTGCCCTAAAATCACATCTGACCACAATCCAGTGATGCTAACACTACAGAAGCAGTTGGGGGCCAGAGAGACTCATCGGGCTTTTCATTTCCTTGACATTTACTCAGCAATCTAGAGTACCAGGAGCATATCAGATTAGCACCAGGGGAGTATTTTAGAAACAACATGGGCATTGCCTCTATCTCTGTGGTATGGGACCTTATGAAAGCCTTCATCAGTGGGCAACTCTCCAGTTTATCTTAGCACAGAATCAGCGGGTAACTCAGGAGGCAGAACAGGACCACCTGGATTACTTAGATCTGGAATGGCGACACACAAAAGCAATTGTGGTAAGGGATCCAGTGGAGCAGCCAATGTACCTCTGGCTCCTTGAAGCACAGTCTAAACTTAACAGAGGATTAGCAGAGAAGGTCACCGCAAACTACCACAAGCATAAAACACTATAGTACGATTATGGGAAGAGGGTTGGCCGGCTGTTTGCTATTCAGATCTCTGATCGGAAGGCTAGACCCAGTATTACATTTATCAAGGGGGAAGGCGGTCTGTCTTATTCTCGGCCACAGGACATAGTTGAACAGTTTAGAATAGTTTATGCCGAATTATACTGCGAGTAAGCCTCTTACAATAATTACATCTCTTTTAAATATTTGCAGGAGAGCAAATTACCACGACTTGACTTTGCAGAGTCTGTATTATTGCAAAAAGATATAGAGCTAGCCGAGGTGGAGGAAGCAATTATGTCCCTACCTTCAGGCAAGGCGGCTGGCGAGGATACCATCCCTCTTGTGTTCTCTAAAATCTTTACAGATGCTTTGATACCTGTCTTCATGGAACTGATTAGTGGCATACTAATGGGATGATGCCCCTGCCTCTTGGAGTGTGACCAACATGGTGTTCCCTAAGAAGGGGAACCGCTTGAGGACAGAGGTTTGTATCGTCCAATATCCCTGATCAACGCCGAATCTAAAGTTTTCGCTAAAATTCTGGCTTCACACCTGGCTCCTCTTATTCATCAGATAGTCTCTGAGCAACCACATGGGTTTGTTCCTGGTAGAGACAGCCCACATCAGGCCCACATCAGTACAGGTATCGTAGCTGTCAAGGCTAAGTACTTGCTACTAACTGAACAGCGCAGGAGCAGAATGACGCTAGACCCAATGCCCTTCTCAGAACCTCTCCTGCTAGGTCTTAGCGTTCCATCGCAGGTAAGTTCTAAGGGGGGAAAGGGATTGGGGACAGAGAAGAGACTGCTTCAACATTCTGCCTGTTCTGCTGCGTCTTCTACTTCTTCTTCTTCTGCTTACAGGTCTGTCAACATTTTACTTTATCACTTTAATTAACTGTAACCTTTAACTTACTGTTTCTTCAATTTACATATAGATTACTTATCTTACCAGAAGGTCTTTTGAGGCCTGCTTCTCTTCTTAATTCTCATATTAATCTGGAATGTAGTTACGAGAAGTCTTCGCTCTATTCTCTTCTTTTATTCATAGGTACGATCTGCATTGGATTCAGCTAGTATGTGTTTATCTTTTATTCTTTTTTAAAAGGTATTGGCTGGGTTTCTTATTCTCTGTAATAACTCATAGCGAAGAGATGGAGTGAAGTCTTATATTGGGGGTTCTGGTGCTGACTTGAAACAAGCTTTCAGTCGTTTATATTTAATTACGACGTCTCTGGAATTAGGTGTTGGTTTACTGAGAATGCGTGTTAAATTCTTTCCACCTATTAATCTGTTAATGTTTTAGTACGCAGCATGTGGAAATATCATGCCCGCGTTCAACTCTGACTTTTTTATTTCTAATTAGCTCTAAAAAGGAGTCGGAATGCTTTTAGGAAGACACAGCTTGTTGAAAAGTCACGCCCGTGTCTCACTAATATTGAAGCTGCTGCCGGTATCATTCTGCTCTTTATTTTATACGCGGCACGCGGAGAATCATGCACGTGTTAGCTTCACTTTTCTTCCCTTGTAAGCCTTCAAGGAATTAAAGTAAATTAAGGCAGACACAGTGTTTTGAACTGACACGCCCGCGTCTGACTGAATCGGAATCGGCTGACAATACAGCTGACCCGAAATCCTTTGAGTTTACGCTCACTGTGAGAAAAGGCAATTATTATTAAAAGAAATTGGTTATCAGTTGTTAGTTCTAAATTAAATTGCCTTTCAAAACGTATTCAGCCTCAAGAAATTTTACTTTACTCAAATAAATGTGTTCACAGAATTATTTCTTATTTATCTTCATATTAAACACTAACCTGAATCTGAGGGGGAATTATTGTGTTCCGGCGAAGCTAACCCCTATTTTACCTCAAACTACCCTAACTAACTGTTGCAACACTGGGAAAACAGATGCTCTTCTCTTAATCTCTTCAGTGAAGTGCACAGTAGAACATTGAGGTGCACTTTACCAGCTATCAATAAACTTGAAAGACTAGACTGCTAACAGCAGCAGTGTCAGAATGTTGGCGCCATCTTGGACTTCCTGCGGTGCCAACTAGCACTCCAACTTAAGGGATAAACTGTCTTTTGGTATGTTTGTGGGAGAAAAATAGTAGCTAGTGTAGAGTTAGAAGGAGGTAGCCTCACGCGAGTCCCGACAGTTTCTGGCAAATTAATAAACACATAGGGATGATCATGCTCGATGATGAGAAGGCTTTTGACAGAGTAGCCTGGGAAGCAAGTTGGTCTACTATGTCAGCATTTGGTCTTGGCTCTAGGTTCATCTCTGTGGTCCAGAAACGTTATGAAAATCCTGTAGCAACAGTCAAGCTGAACGGCATTTCATCAGCACATTTTGCTGTTTAAAGGGGTACACAGCAGGGCAGTCTACTCTCTCCCTTACTGTTTGCCCTCTACATCAAGCTTTTTATAAGGCATCTGCTGCAGAACGTAGAGATCTCCCCAGTGTGTCTCAATGGTATGGAACTTCTGCTGACTGGGTACACAGATGATATTGCTGTTTTTTCTGCTAATACAGTCAAGGCTATAGTCGACATTACTCGAGAGGCTGAGGCCGTCGGCTTTTTATCCGGCTATAAGTTAAATGTAGCTAAGACTCAGACAATCTTAAATTTTCAACCTGAAACCCTGCCTACATCTCTAGGGGTCACAAAACAGCTACATATCTAGGCACCTGTCTTAGCAGTCAAGTAGAGGATGTTGTCACTCTGAATTATGAACCACTTATATATATTTGGAAGCTGTAACATAATTAAAATGAATACGTTGCCTAAATTTCCATATCTGTACCGCTATATTCCCTTCCGGGTCCCATGGTCCTTTTTTAAGCGCTTAGACAGCTTCATCTGTAGTTTCACTTGAGGATATAGATGTGCCAGGAGGGCCCTTAGGTTTATTAAATTATTCTACAAACAAGGGGGCTTTAAGCTTCCAGACTTTAATCTTTATTACTGGGCTGCATTTATTGGGTGGATCCGGAGCTTGCTTAACGGGCTTGATGCTGGTCTGACCTCACTATCTTTTCAATTAGCATGTGGACGTCTATCGGGTTCACGCTACATAAGACCTCCGACCCTAACTACTAGCGTCTCAGATTCAAGGTAGTTAAGCATATTGGTAGGAACTGGCAAGATATCTGTACGAAATATTGTCTGCCCTCGTTGCATCAGTACACGGCACTATGAGGCAATCCCATGTTCCTGATATATTTCAGGATTACATCGGAAGAGTCTGGCAGCGTAAGGGCATTAACCGATTAGGACAACTGTATGATGGGCAGGGGTTTCAATCTTTTGCTGTATTAAAAGATGAGTTTAGGCTCCTGCATATTACCTTTTTTAAACACCTACAAGTAAGGGATTATTTCTTGCGGGGAATAACAGTAATGCCATGATTTTGGAAATACTGTCAGCGATATATACAAGTTCCTGTCAAAGCACTATCAGCACTGTTTATCAGAAATTTGTTGCAGTATCTCGTGATGATAGCCTGCGGATTTCTGCAAAATTAAGCCGGCTGCTAAAAGCTGACATAACAGCCGAGGATATCCAGGAGGCAATGGACACACTAGATCGAGGAGTAGCTTCTGTTAATTTGAAACTACAACAACATCAGACAGTCTTTATGTGGTACTATACACCAGAGCTTATCTCCAAGTGGGCAACATCCCAACCCTTTGCCAAATCGTATTGCCCAAAATTACAGCTCTTCGCTGCAGACTTAAGGCACATGTTTATTGACTGCCCAAGGCTAAATATATTTTGGAATGATGTTTCTTCTATCCTTATACTTCACCTCTGCAGTGACTTTCAGCTCACTGAAGAGGACATTTTTCTTGGGATCAAACATGAGGTTGCTAGCCACCATTATCATCGCTTGTGCCCGTTTATGCATTGCAAGAGCCCAACCGTTAATGAAGTCTGGGCAGTTGTTAGACGGGTGTATGGGTTCGAATCAGCTCTTGCCAAGGTTAGACGTCCTCGCCCTTGGGTAAAATTGAGAAGAATCTGGGCAAGTCTCCAATGGGAGTATCTCTGCATCGTCCTTCTATCCTATGCACTCTAACCTAGCTGTTCCCTCTTTCTTAATGATTTAGAATTATTTGATGAGTTCAAATATGTGTGTGAATTTTATCTTTGTTTCTTCAATACTTTATAGTTTTGTACTTTTGTCACACCAATGTCAATTGAAAAATCAAAAATGAAAAAAAAAGATTAAAATTAAAGTCTGATAAAGCTGCTAAGAAGATTTAAGAGGAGTACCTAGGCCCAAGGCTTCAGTAGATGAGTAGGTATAACATTTTAGAATAACACGGAGTAGGGTTAAGGAAGACTATATGAAGCCTGCTTTAATTAATGTAGCAAGAAACTAACAATTACAAAGAAAAATAATGTTGTGCAATATAAATAGAAAAAACTAACTTGCTGCTTGTTTTAAGAGATCTGATTTCAGCTAAAGGTTTATTTTAACCAGAGCTAGATGTGAAATTATTCTACAGATTGCATTCTTAGTAGTAGTATCAATAGCCACAGCAATATTATTGGTTATACATTTTATTCTTGAGAAAGAGAGATCTATGTTTTTATCAAATAACACAACATTTTTACCTAATGTAGATGAGGCTGAGTTGAACCCTCATTTGTAGTTTACTTAAAAGTAGATTATACAGCTAACGTTTATTCTAGGTTGACACAAGAGCATACACATGCTATGAATGCTAAGGACTGTCATGTGTGTATACACTTACCTACCTCAGCTGAGGAGAAGGTGACATACCATCACATTTCCTTGTCAAATGCAATTTCATCCAACATATTGTTTGGTTTAGATTATAGGCAGCAACATTTTGAATATTATTATTCTAATTATGACATTGTTCTTTCAAAAGTGCCTTTACAGAAAAGCATGAACTCACACCCACAAGGGAACAAATGGACACTGCTTGGCATTATTTCAGACCTTACCTTCCTAATTGCACTGTTAAGGCTTATGGAAATATTTTGACATGCCTAATGAGACCTTTCGAGAAGGCATTGATCATGATGTTAGAAGAGAGAAGAGCACACATTGCACATGGTAAGAATCTGAATGAAGATGTTTTAAAGAACCATAAATACCATAGGAGGGAAGGGGAAGCAACAGGTATACAGAACCCACTCAGCTTCTTTAAACAGATACCAACAAAAATAAAAAAAGAGTGGGATCATATGTTCTGCAGGAATCCCTTTGGAAAAAACTTTGGGACCCTCAACAGTTATTTTCTGTCAGTGGTTTATGCTTTACCACTTACGTACTAGTAGCACCATCATTAGGGTCTTTTTTTCCTCCTTAGGTAGGTAATCTCTCTGATTGAAGAAATTTGTTGGGATCTACATCAGAATGAGAAATATAAACTTACCTCTTATTTTGAAAAAATGATTTATTGAGAGCCTAGAGATGGATGAGGTTAAAAAAGAAGCAATTGTATGTGCATCTGGGATATACAATGCGTCCCTCACATCAAATAGTAAAAACAGGTTTACCATGTTGCAGCCCACTTGCACCCCAATGGGTCAGCGGCTACATTAGGACTGATAGAATAGGGGATCCCTTTATTTTCCAAGGCAGGCGGAACACAGGCCCTTAGGTTCTATGTAGAGCGTTTTGGTTCGCTTCAGATGTGGAGAAAACACTGTGCTCCGCTGAAATGAGAAAACAAACAGACACCATACAATATATGCAAATATGTCTTCATTCGGTACATTCATATATACATAAAGGCATTTATTGTGCCCCCGATGGGCACTAGTAGATGCAATAAATGTATCACAATGATATTGATACCTCGTATTAGTGTTCAGTTCATTAGGATGATTGTGCATTTAATTGTGTTCACTCCATATCCCTGTAATCCTCATGTTTAGGTAAGTCATCTTTTATAATCTGTTTTGCAAGATGTTATCTGTTAGGGCGTAAAGTCTGGAATAACTCGTCAGTTTTAAAACTATACATTTCGTAAACCCTTTGTACAGAGGACAACTGTTGACTCACTTATTTAAGGATACACAACTATATATTGGCCAGATGTGAAAGTACACAGTGTTTGTACTACTATCTCATGCTGTTATCAAAGTAAATATAGCGTGTTGTCCGTGTGTTCGCGACCATGGTAGTGACACTGCAGTAAGACACTTCTACCTGCTTTACAGAATCTTTTGTCCCTGCTCTAAGAAGTCAGATTTTATAAAAAAAATCGATATTTATAACAAATCTGTACTTACAAAAAGGGCTCTATGAGAAACCAACGTAAATGTGTTACTCAATGGTCGGGTGAGTAAAACATATATGTCTAAGTTTTGAAAAAGTGCCTCGTCTTTTGTTTACATAGGCACCATAGGCTCAGAGGGGGAGATGGGGTGGCCGCCCTCCTTGGAAGAGAAGGGAAGAAGAGGTACTTTTACAAAACTTAGAACGTTTACGTTTTTGCTATGTGATGTGGGGGACACATTGGATGTCCCATATACACATCCGCTTTCTTCTTTTTTAACCTTACCCATATGTAAGCCCTCAATAAATAATTCTTCCTAGATAAGAGGTGATTTTATATTTCTTATTCTGATGCGGACCCCAACTAATCTCCTCGATCAGAGAGATTACCTGCTAGTGGAGGAAAAAAGACCCAATGATGATGCTACCAGCTACTAGCAGGTCAGTAGTAAAGCATATACCACTGACTGTCAATCAATCAATCAAAATGAGCTTTATTCGATTGTGAAGAACCAATCATAAAAGCACAGTAAAATATAATTACAGCAACATTTTAAACATAAAACGATTTCATAAAAAGTTCACTTACTCAGAATTTATTAAATTTCCATAAGAATAAAGCATTATTAAACTAACAGAACAGTTAAGTAAGCATTTTTTTTCTTTGACTCATGACCTTTTAAAGGAAAATTACCGTCCTGTAAACAGTGTGCACATTGTCTAGTTGTTGTAAGGCCAAAAGAGCAGGTCGACATTGACGGAGCCCAAACAATTTTAACAAAGGGACTAGACACATCCTCCTAGCAAGAGAATAAAATCTGAAATAGAGAATGACATGTATCGTAGTTTGTTTGGAAATGTTATCACAGGGGCACAACTGGAGGTCATGAGACCAGTCATTCACTTTAGGAAATCTGACTAATCTATGAAAGACCCCCAATCGAAATCGAGTTAATAGGAACCTATCATAAGCTCCTCCCACACAAGTAAGGTAGGGTTGAATATTAAAAGTAATTAAAATCATCTGATTGTGTAGGAGAGTGGGTTTTGCTTTCTCAGATGACAATCTGGCAATGTTCAACAGTGACAGGCCTGCCTTCTTTAAGTCCTTTCTGGTTATTTCCCCAATGGAACTAGGATTAGTAAAATACTCTGATGGCCAACATCTTGTAGGAAATTGTGGACATAGCTTATCCATGGGATCCTCAGGGCCTCATCCAATTTCAAGACATCCAAAAGGATGTCTCTGTTTAATTTAGCCTCTTCTTTAGTCCAGAGTCTGTGCCATAGCAGCACAGGTCAAGCTTGATTAAATCAGCAATGAAAGGGAGGCCCAACTCCGCATGACATATAGGGGTACCATTCGGGACGGATCAAATATATTTTAAAAAAGAGTTTTCTACTCTTTGGATAGGAAGCAGATCAACTGGCCCCCAAATCCCAGTCCTGTAAACCGCAGCTAAAACACATTTTGCTTTACAGATCTTAATAAGCTCCTCAGGTGGCCTTTTACCTAGTTTTTTAGCAAAGGAACAGAGGGCATATGTGGTACGTAATAATGCCAATTTCTTCGCGGCCATGGCCTGCATCCAGGTATCATTATGTGCCAAAAGAATGCCCAGGTATGAGAATTTCTTGGTAACCCCAATTTTGTGCCCTGCCACAAGCATATCATTGTATTTTTTAATACAGTTGCCACAGCACATTATAAAGGTTTTTGAAGAATTAACTCTTAGCCCTAAATCTTTCATAAAGTTGGTGAAACTGTCCAGTACCCTCTGAAGTCCTACTTGTGTGCGGGACATAAGCAGTGTATCGTCTGCATACAAGAGGGCTGGAATAGGTCGTCTCGCCACTTGGGGAAAGTCATGATTATCATTTAAAAGAGCCTCCCCCAATCCGTTTATATACAAGTTAAAAAGAAACGAGCCAAGACACAACTTTTCCTAACACCACTTGTTATAGGAAAGGGAGCTGAACGTTCACCCTTTAAACCACAGCGCACTCGTGCATTGGCATTACAATAAAAACGTTTAAGAAAATAAATAATCTGAATATAATCCCCCAATAATTCTAGAATTGACCAGAGTTTTTATGAATTATGCATTCGAATGCGGCTGCAAGGTAAAAAAATGCTAAAAATAGGTTCCCCTTTTTAGCCCGAGTGTATTTACCTACCAGGAGAGACAGATTCAGGCCCTGCTCCATAGTCCCTACACCGGCTCGTAAGCCGTATTGCAGGTCAGACAGAACAGAGTTCCCTCTGCCCAAACCTGAAGGTGTTGTTATGGCGTCCAATAGGGAAATTGGCCTATAGCACGAAGGATCCTGTCTGTCCCCCTTTTTAAAAATGGCCACAATTGTTGATTCCACCCAAGTGGGTGGAAAGACTCCACTACATCTAGCATTTAGCACTTATGTTAAACAAGGGTCCCACAGAAGAGTATTTAGTTTAAACAAATCTACTGGGACCCCGTCTGGTCCGGGATCCTTACCGCCCTTGCTAACAGAAAGGGCCCGCTTCACCTCGTCCAGAGTGAATAATAATGCGTTATGTTGGGAGGGAACCTTCAAGTTGCAATCACCCTGTGTGCTGCTATCCATCATATCTACATTTCCCTCACCATGGTACACTTTTGTAAAATGCTTAATCCATTGCTTCTCGGCTATTGCTATTTCAAGTGATAGACCAACCTCTCTAGACAAAAAAGGAGCCCTGATAGCTTTCCAAAAAGCCACGCTATCAATGGCTATTGAGGCACAGTGTAATGCACCCCATGTCTTTTTCTTTAGTGTAGCCTTTCTATCCCTAATTGCTTGTTTATATGCATCTCTGGCCAGCCTTACATTACATTTGTTTCTCAGAATTTTGTGTAACTCCTTTTGCTTGATCCATCATGGTCTAACAAAGGGAATACCCATTGGTACTCCCTATAGCTATGTTTTCTAGCAGTTGATTATTCTTTTTAGGTCTTAAAGCTGTATTGGATGGTGGTAGGATCGCAAAGCATAGAGGGAAGTGATCGCTAAGGGAATTATCAGAAACATAAATAGAATGGAGACTATATACATGGCTATTAAATACTAAAACATAGTCAATAGTGGAGCAAAGACCCCTGCCGTTAAATGTCCAGGGCATGGGAACAGGAACAGTGCACATTTCATTTGCATATCCCAGATCAATGGAAAAAATAAGCTCATTAAGTTGTTCCCCCAAGACTGAATGCTGGAAATGGGACACACATACCCCATCAAGTATAAAACTTCACATGATTTATCCCCGGCATTCGCACATAATGTACAGTTAAAATCTCCAACAAGTATAATCATTACGTCTTCCAACTTCCTGCTACCAACATTTTTCAACAATTTCAACAGATTTGGAATAACAATTCTCACTTTATCAGGGGGGATATTATTATAAAAATGAATGACAACTACGGAGTGCGTCAAATCAATAACCAATTTAACTAGTTGGTAATGGTTATCATTAGCAAGCATTGTTATGTTTTTGATATTTATGTTAGTTGATATATATGTGCAGAGGCCACCCTTAGCCCTGCCACTCAAGCTATCAACTGCAGCAGTAGGGCATGTCCTATATCCATTCAGACGGACCGCCTCCTTTTTCCAAGTTTACTGAAAACACAGGATCTCAAAATGTCTAATAAATTCTCCCCAGAGATGGTTATTTATCTTTTAAGAGATACCAGCAATGTTCCAAGAAATTAAATTGCATAGGGAGGATTTATCACTCACAGGACGATTAGCTGTAACTGTCCAGATTGTGTCCTCAATTATATTACAGGAAGGGAGAGAAACATTTAAGGTATCCAAGGGTTCAGCCAAGTTTGTTACCTCCATGTCTGTCGATCTTTGGACCTCATTGCCATCACATCTCCCAGTGAGAATGGAGGAGAAGTCAACTTTCCCCACCGTGGGGGAACCAGAATTTCCCCCAACACCAAACCCAGTCACTAGAGGATTAGGGAGCACCAAATTCCCCATAACCAATCAGTCAATATCCTCCAGCAAGTTCAAGGCATCAAAGCGGTTGTTCACTGGAACCGAGAATCTAAGCTCCCCGGGTCCCCTAAAATTGCCTCCCCCATATATGTGGCCTCGGGGCTTTAGGAGGTTCAGTGGTTTATAAAAGTACCCCTTTGGTAAGATTTGTATATTGTTGGAACTGTAAGGCCCATTGTTGCCCCTCTCTAAGATAGTATGCATCAAGAGAGGCGAGCTAAAGGTTAACACAACACAATCACCTCAAAATGACTTAACTGAAGGGCCAACCCAACCTACCCTATTCTTTGAACCATTTTAAATTCGGAAAAGAGAGAGTTATCTACACCAGTCCTTAAGCTCAAAAAATTAAGTGACTTATTCCTTAAGGCTGCCAATGTTCAAAAGCATTATGAGATAAAAGGGGGACGTTTACCAAGACTACTATGTATGGAGTGGCCTCTGGGTGCAGATTCAGATTACATGGCGGGCGCTGGGGGATTTCTAATTGGTCACCAGAATTTATACCTTTCTCTTTCTCCTTATTTGTGCCAGGAGTCCTAATGGTCAATGCTCCTTGCTCTATGCTGGTGGAATTTTTAGGGGGTACCACGGGGATTCCTTCTTTAGTGGGAGGCAACCTAATGCAAGCTGATGTATTTGCTGCACTTGAGTCATTATTACTAATGATACTTCCAGCCTGTGTTTGTCCATTTGAGGTACAGCTAGATAAATTGCCAACCCCCATTCTGCCTCCCTGCTGTTTAAAGCAAGGGGTTGGCTTAGAGTTATCTGATGGGGCAACTGGATGTTTAATACTAAAGAGTTCCTCCATCCTAGCTAGCCTGGCTCCAACAGTGGTTATTTTTAACATGATGGGTTCCAACAGGGTTGACATCATAGTTTCGAGTCTGCCCCAGACGTTCCCATCTTGTATACTATCAACAGGTATTTCTGTCTCAGTAGAGTTAGTAGCATTCGATTGGCCCTCACCAAGATCTCTAGCTTTAGCAAATGTTTTGACTGTCTTTCCATTTAATCTCTGCCCAGGTTTGCTCAATTTTTGGATGTTCCTACTCATCCTTTTTAGGGCTCGCCCCTTTCCTATTCCGCAGGAATAGGAAAAGAGCCCTAATGCAGTCAAACCAAACATCAGGCCAAGGGCTCTCCTCCAGAGGATTTTGGACAGTTCACGTGAATCACAATCACGTGACCTGCTCTCATGCACGAGCCTTCCCCCTGGCAGCAGCATTTCTTCACGGCTGCCAGGCCACTCCAAAGGGTTCCGCTGCCCCGCCCCTGCTTCACGGCCATCTGTTCCCCAGCACCTCCCCTCTCTCTCCCCTAATTATTCACTGCATGGCCCTCCCACCTTCAGCCTCTTCCTCTGCAGTGCACTCTCTCCCCCTCCCTCCTCCTCACCCCAACATTTGTCTCTCACACCACAGGCTGCATTCCGGCAATGAAAACATCTAGCTCGGTAGCAATCTCATAATTAAAAGTTAAACTGGGAAAGAACAACGCATGTCTCATGTCACGAGATAAGCCCCTTATGCACAACAGTATTATATGCCTTCCAGCGCCACCAGAGGACAATTCTGGACAATATCCCGTTACCTTCCTAGACTCTGGCCGCTGGTGATTAACGCTTCCGTTTCCTGTCGCGGTATCCTTCAAACCTGGACAGATGAGTGTAGCAGGCGCTAAGTAAACTATCTGGACAAGTTTACCGCTTTTTGAAACGCCGGATTGTGTTTCTTGGCAAACATTAGTTTAAAAAATATTTTGCCGGTGTTAGGTTCCAGTTAATGTGCACCGTCACCCCTCCCCCCATGGACTGTCTCCGCGTGCACTCTGGTGGCATCTTCTGCTGTCAAGTGGTGTCAACTGTTTGTTTGTGGTCCCTTTATTTCCCAAAAAATGCTGGGAGCTGCTGCTTTGAAATGACCCTGTTTGGTGCTTGTCTCTTCTTACCATACTCAAGGGGTCACTCACCTAGCCCTGTGGCCCCCCTTTCGAGTTGCATGAGCCTTCTTGAGCTCTTGACTAAGTTCTAATGGTTCACAACGTGCTGGGTTGTAAATGTTCCAAAATCCTTTCACTTTTATTCGCTGCTTGTCGAAGACAAGCCTGGTACCAAGGGGTCCCTGTTCCCCACTGTAGCTGCCTGCCACCCTCTTTGCACGTATTTCTTGATACTTGAGGAGCGCCAGTTACCAGCGCAGTGCACATTCACTGATTCTGGCTCTGACGCTTATTGCTCAATATCTGCAGCATTAAACAAACTGGAGGGCTTCTCGCCTCTTTCGCACGTGTGCCTGCCATTTTAACACTTGCTTTTTCTTCCCCGGGGCCTGGCCTTTGCTCCGTCTCCTTGTGCTCCAAGGCCGGAGCTCAGCGACTCTCGCAATTCAACAAAACAGAAGGGCTTGTCATCTCCTCTGCAGGCCCTCTCTGCCTGTGACGTTCCATCTTTGCTTTTGTCCCCCAGGACCTGGCCTCAGCTCCGTCTCCACATGCTCCAAGGGTGAGTCTCAGTGACACTTTGAGCCACTGCTCATGCTTGCTCCACACTGGTCTTCTCTCATTGCAGCTGGAGCTGTTGGGCTGGTTCGTCTCCCGATCCCGGTGTCTAGGTGGTGCGGTGAACTCTGTTCACGCTGCTGTGGTGGTGATCCTGCTTCCAGTGGTGGTGCTTTTTCTGGGGCTCGCGGCACCACCCAGATTATCTCAGGTCCTGGTGCTATGGTGGAGACTTTTCCAAAAGTGTCACCCTTTTCCCTTAATAAATGACGGTAGAATCGAATCGCAGCTGCTATATCAATCGTGTCAACTCCTTAAGCCTACAGTGGCACAGACCTTGTTTGAAGGTACTCGGGAAACACAAGACATTAATAACAATGAAGGAACACACACTCTGTGAGCAAAATCACTACTAGTAATCCATTGCAGCGTTGCTGGGCTATGTGCAAAGTATGTTGTTTTGTTTTTGGTTTTTTTTAGTCTAAAAATATATTGTGTAAACTGAAATATTAATAAATTTTTGTTGGCATACAGCACTTGCTCCTGTAGATTTTCTTATTACTAGTTCTACACAAAAGAATGATATATTTATTCCAAGGTCCTTATCTAATACATTCAGGAATCACTTTAGAAGGATGAAAGGGTGAGTCAGTCCTACGGTGTTCCAGTTTGTGAGTCGCAAACTGTACGTACAAAGCAGGCGCTAAATAAACTATCTGGACAAGTTTACCGCTTTCTGAAACGCCGGATTGCGTTTCTTGGCAAACATTAGTTTAAAAAATATTGTGCCGATGTTCGGTTCCAGTTAATGTGCACTGTCTCGCTACCTGCGAAGTCAAGGCGCTCGCATCCACCGGCTTCTCTGTTTAATTATATAAGAAGTGGGAGCCGTCGGATTTTCCTGGCCATTAAACATTTTTTATAGCATCTCTTATTTCCTACCCCAGCTAAGGCGCTACCTGACACTTCACCCCGTGCCTCTGTAAAACCCTGCACGAGGAATTCTGTGCAAAATGTTCTCGCGCGCAGTAGTGTTTCCGCCACATGCCTGTGAAAGTGGCTGTGAAAAACAGATACTGAATTAGACGGAAAGTCTGAGGGAAAAAAAAAATCCCCAAACATTGCATGATAGTCTCTAAGCAGTTCCATCTGTCAAGCAGAAATTTTAGGCTAATAGCCTGTGGCCATCTCTCTCTGCAGTCCACTACCTGCCTTTGTCCTATTAAATCTCTTCGTTCCTCTACCAAAAAAAGCCATAAGTGCACACTTTCGCCAGGCACACAACATTTATTTATTTTATTTATTAAAGTTTTGTATAGCGCTAGCTGGACCCGAAGGTATCAGAGCGCTTCACAACATGTACAAAAAGGCATTAGAGGTGCAGTGAGGAAGGAGAACAGAGCAGGGAGCACATGGGTGTAGAGAAAGACTTTACAATATAAACAGGAGCGCAAAAACAGGATAGAGTCAAAAGCAAGACATCCGGCTCTTGGACCGCAGCGAAAATGGACTTTCAAAGTCAGACGTGGAGATCTTACTACAGTCCAGAGCGCTCAAGGAAGAGGGCTTTGAGTAACATCTTGAATTTCGGGAAGGAGGCGGTCGTTCTGATATGTGGGGGGATGGCGTTCCAGATCTTGGGAGCATTGCCCGCAAAGGATTTGCTGGATGTTTTGTGTTTCTGGGATTTCAGAGGAATGAGTAGGAGCGTGTTGGAGCTTCTGAGGTTCCTAGATTGACCGGCTTTTTTGAGCTTGTTGGCCAGATATTCAGGTTTTCCTGTGTGCAGGGCTTTGTGAGTGAAGCAAGCTGTGCGGAAACTGGCTCGTTGGACAATAGGGAGCCACTTCAGGTCCTTAAGAGCCGGGGAGATGTGTTCGTATTTCCTGGTTCCTGTGACCATTCTTGCTGCGGCGTTGAGGGTAGAGGTCAGAGGACCCAGGTGAGATTTGGCTGAACCAGTCAGCGTAGCGATGCCATAGTCAATTCTGGAGAGTACCAGAGCCTGAGTGGCCTGTTTCAGGTCTTTCGAGGGGAGGAAGGGTTTCAGTTTGTAGAGGAGTTTCAGGTTCAGGAAAGCACTTTTGGCAGTTTTTGAGATGTGTTCTTTCATGTCCAGTTTAGGGTCCAGGGTGATCCCTAGGGATTTTACGGAGTTAGTAGGAACAAGTGGAACATTCAGGGCGTTTAAGGCTTTGAGCCATTCTAGGATTTGGGGGTTTTCATCTGTGTTCGAGATGAGGAGCACTTCGGTTTTTCCTTCATTGAGTTTTAGGTTGTTGGATGCGAGCCACTGTTGGACTTCAATGAGTGTGCAGTTCAGTCTGTGGATGTCTGCGATCGAAGTGGTTTCCAGGTAGAGTTGTGTGTCATCCGCGTAGAGGTGGAAGGGGATGTTGGACTTCCTTAGAATTGACGTGAGGGGCTCCATGTATATGTTGAAGAGTTGAGGTGAGAGTACGGACCCTTGAGGTACACCTCTAGTGATGGGGAGAGGGTCCGATTCGCAGCTTTTGATTTTGATTCTTTGAGTGCGGTTGAAGAGAAAGGAGGAGAACCATTTCAGGACCGTCTTTTCATGCCTGCTCTCTCCTGGAGGACATTGAGTAACAGGGCATGATCCACTGTGTCAAATGCTGCCGAAAGGTCTAAGAGGATGAGAAGGCTACATTGGTTGGAGTCGAGCGACATGTGAAGATCGTCCAGGACATTTAGGATTGCGGTTTCTGTGCTGCAGCCTTTTCTAAACCCTGATTGGTGTGGGTCGAGAAGATTCGTGCTTTCTAGGTGTTGGGAAAGCTGAGACAGCACGCATTTTTCCAGAATTTTCTATAAGAGTGGAAGGTTCGAAACTGGTCTGAAGTTATTCATGTCCTTGTGGTCCAAGCCGGGTTTTTTTAGGAGTGGAGTGACTTGACCTATTTTCAGGCAGTCAGGGATGGAGCCCTCGCTCAGAGAGCTGTTGATGATCTTGGCCCAAGTTGGGGCTAGAGTGAGCTTCAGGTCTTTTGTTATTCTCGGGGGAAGCTGATCAAGGGAGTGAGATGAGGGATTGGTGGTGGCTATGAGATTGCTTATCACTTCAGCCTGGATAAGCCGGAAGGAGGACCAGCGAATGGCTGAGGTTGCTGGCCTGATGAGGGTAGTTCCGGAGGGAATGGCTGAGGGCATAGCACAGAGTGAGCGATCGATTTTAGCAATTTTTTCGTTGAAAAAGATGGCAAATTCGTCACATAGAGATTTGGAAGCTACCCTGTTGTCTATCGCAGGAATGGATGTTTGGTTCCTGATGATGTTGAAGAGTTCTTTAGGGCGGTTTTTAGCATTGTCCAGAGCGGAGCAGAAGAAGGACGACTTTTTTTTCTTGATATGATTGTAGTAGCTTTTACGAGTTGCCTTGAGTTGGTCCCTGTTGGGGGAGGTGGGGTTGGTCCTCCAGGATCTTTCCATGGATCTTAGGTGTCTTCTTTCATCGTTGATGTCTGTGGAGAACCAGGATCTGGAGGGGATGTTTCTTGTTTTTTTTAGTTTCCGCGGTGCCAGCTGGTCTAGGACGAGCTCCAGGTTGGCGTGGTACCGCGAGGTGAGTTCCGTGGTGGATAGGAGTTCCGTCGAGTTTGAGAGGAGTGAGCTAAGTCCCTCTTCTAGCTTATCGGGCGGAATTTTCGAAAAGTTTCTGACCCACTTGGGGGAGGTTTGAGTAGGTGGGAGGGACAGAACTGAGTGATTGATATGGAAGAGAATGACGTGATGATCCGACCAGTCCACCGGGATGATGTGGTCGATCGAGATTGTCTTTTTATCCGCGATGATTGCATCAAGGATTGCTCCTCTATGGTGGGTTTCCTCTGTGCAGTGCTGGGTTAAATCGTAGTCATGTAGAAGGGAGGTGAGAGATTGGATGAGTGGGTTTTTAGTTACATTCCATCTTATGTTGAGGTCGCCAAGAATTATTCTGAAGTCGCTATCCAGAGCGGTTTGTGTGATCAGGTCCGTTAGCTGAGCGCCAAATTCGGAGGAGTTGCCCGGAGGATGGTAGAGGAGAAGGCATTGAAGTGGACAGTGGTTCGGCGAATTGAGGCTGACCGAAAGGCATTCAAAGGAGTTGTAGATGACGGAGGGAGATTCAGTGATGGAGAGGTCATTTTTGTGGATAATAGCTATTCCGCCCCCTTTGTGTACGGGCCTGTCTTTGTGGATAATAGCGAATCCGTGTGGCACTAGTGTGTCCATGATGGGAGGGGATAGCGTGTTAAGCCATGTTTCAGTGATGAAGGCGACATCCAGGTCATGGGAGAGAATGGTTTCGGCAATTTCTGTAGCATGTGTGACAGCAGAGCGGCAGTTTATGAGCATACAGTTAATCGGACGGTCCACATTCGATTTTGGATTGCCAGAAGTAGCTCTGGGTAAGGAGGAGAGATAGGATGGTGGTCTATGAGATTTTCGGGGGGGCGGGTCTCTTCCTACTCCTGTGATGACTTGAATCGGGACGAAGGGTGAATGAGATTGGGGTTGAGCTTGGGCTGGCTGGGAAGGAGGGGATTTGTAGGAGGCGGCGAGGGAGCTCACTTCTTGTAGCGAAAGGGAGGGAATTCTTCTAGGGCTGTCAACTCGTGGCTCAGTCCTGGGTTTGGTGGGAGGAGGTTGGGAGCCTAGGGGGGGCCTGGACCCAACTGGAGGTCGAGAGACAATCCTAATTGGAGGTTGTTGGAGGAGGGGTGGTGCGACGGAATGGGCGGGTGGCTGGAGTTTCTCTAGGGAGGATAGGGTTTCCTCCAGGCCAAAAATCAGGGTAGCGATCTGGGCTTCTAGAAGGTCTAGGCGCTGCGTTAGTGTGGGTGCTGGGGGATGGGGGGGAGGGTGGGTGACGCTGGACCTCAGGAGAGAGGGACAGTGGGGCAAGACTTTACTGAGAGGGATAGTGGGGGTTGGGAGGACCGGTTCCGTGTTAGAGTTAGATTGTGGGATGACTAGAGAGGGAGAGAGGCTATGGGGCAGGTAATTATACAGGGGGGAAGTCGGGGTGGGAGGATCTGAGACGACTTTAGGGATCGGGATGGCGGGGGATAAGGAGGGAAGAGGGATGAGTTCCTCTAGGGGGTGGAGGTTGTCTTCACTAAGGGGGGCGGTGAAAGCTAGAGGAGTGTGGGTTTGCGTTGGGGGCTGTGGCTCCGTGATGATGGGTGGTCTGGGAACTCTGTGGGTGGGATACTGAGAGCCTGGGGTGCTCTGGGAGACGTGGACTAGAGGGAAGGGAGTCGGATGGGTAGGTAATGGTGGACGGGTTCTGGGAGTTTGGGTGAAAGGGGGTGCAGGGGGTGGGGGGTAGAGTGGGGTGGGGCTGGGGGGGGTGAATGACATGAGACATGATTAAGCGCGGGGTAAGGGGAAGTTGAGGTGGTGGAGGTACGCTCTTCGGGTTAGGCGTATGCCGGGAGTCATTAGGGTTAGTGGAGCGCGCCTGTTGGGGGTGGAGATCCGTGGACGTTTTAAGAGCGGGGAAGAGGGAGTCGAAGAACTCTAGGTTTTCGTCTTTCGCCTGAATTAGAATGGAGCCATTCACAAAGATGGTGATGGAGATGTCTCCGGTAAGTGACTGATGGTTCAGGGGTGAGATGGTTAGTTTCCGGCTGTGATCTGTGAAGGTGGTTTTGGAGACTGGGAGGAGAGAGTTAAAGGTGGAGACCCATACGTCTGGCCTGGTGGTGTGGAAAATGAAGTCCGTTTTTCTCGGCCCTTTCGCTGAACAGTGGTAGGTATCCACTATTAGTGTTTCGGGGTGTTGCCTAATTAGATTTTGTTTAAAGCGTTTTTTAGCTTTGAAGGAGAGATTGCGAGGGAAAGTAATGGTGTAGGTGTTCCGGCCAAGCAGGGACAAGTTGTTAGGTGACGGGCAGGGAAGCGTGTTTAGATGTATGGATGGCGACATCGTAAGAGAACTGGGGGCGAGTGGGGCCGATTCGGTGACAGAGGTGACCGGCCTAGACAGCGGTGGGAGGGCTTAGTTGAAGAACAGAGGCGCGAAGTTCAGCCTGAGGTCGTCGTCATGTTGGTCACCATGGGGCCAGGCAGCCCTAGGCAGGGGCAGAGGAAACTGGAGCTTGCCTGGGGTGCAGGGGATGGTGCCCCTGAGGATCGGAGTTAGACTCTTCTGGTTGTGGCGTCGGGCTAGCGCAGCAGGGGCCCAAATGGAGTAGTTAGACTTAAAGAGTTAAAGGTAGGAGACTCCATGTTCTCCTAAACACGTTAAAGCAATGTCCGGGTTGGCGGCCATGTTGGGGTCAGGCAGCCATAGGCACGGGGGAGAGAACTGGGGATTGCTTGTAAGGCAGAGAGTGGCACCTTTAGAACAGTGATTTTCTCCTTTGTATTATGGCGTTAGTCAAGTGCCGCGGGGTCCCAGCTGGAGTCGTTAAGGTGGGTGCTCTCCTTAATCGCCTTCTTTAGGCTTAGAGGATGTCCTGAGTGTCGGCCATGTTGGGGCCAGGCAGCCCTGTACATCGGTGGAAAGAGCTTGAGCTGTGGGGGGGCGGGGGGGACAGAGCAAGGTGCCCCTGAGTGTTAGACCCTGCAGACTACAAATCTTCGCGGGGGTCCAATTGGAGCGCTACAGGTCAGGGCCCTGTTTCCTCGTCATTGTTAGGAGGCAGGCAGCCCCGGGAGAACAATGCTACTGAGACCGGAGTGCGGAGCGTGGGCAGCGGCCCTTCCGCTATGGGTCTCTCTCGAGGCTCGGCTGTGGCACTCGGCGTCGGATCCTGGAGTCAGCACCTTCAGGGGTCTCACGCCGTATCCTCATGGCCGTGAGCCTAATCGCGCCGCACCGGGCGCCACATCGAGTCCCCTGCACCGGTAAGTGCAGAGCGACTAGTCAGCTGGGGCGGGGGGCATGCGAGAGCACCGGTGTTGGCCCGGGGAGGTCGGGTGGTAAAGGCGAGTACCTCTTCTCGTGGCCGTCTCGATCTGGCACAGTCCCGCAGACGCTCTCAGGGGCAGCAGGGTAGCCACCGGTTCCGGGATGGATCGGCGTCAGTGAATGCTTGGCAGTCCAATCTTGCGCGGGGAGTTCGGTGGGGTCGCTCCGGTCGGTGTTGGCACCAAAAGTGAGCCAAAGACCGGAGCTCAACCCAGTTACTCCCTCCTGGCGGCCATCTTCCTGAACCATCAACACCAACCGTCAGTGCACGCTTTCACCAGGCATACACCCCACCAGCCATCAGTGCACAATTCCAACAGGCACACACACATCACCAGCCATCAGTGCACGTTTCCACCAGGCACACACACCACTAGCCATTAGTGCATGCGTCCTCTAGACACACACACCACCAGCCATCATCACCAGTCAGTGCATGCTTCCATCATGCACACACACTACTAGCTGTCTGTGCACGCTTTCATCAGACACACACCACCAGCCGTCAGTGCACACTTTCTTCAGGCAGACACACACCGCCAGCTGACAGTGCACGCTTTAACAGGCATACACAACACCAGCTATATTTACATGCTTCCACCAGGCACACACACCGCTGTTTGTCAGTGCATCCACAAACATCAGGCATCAGACATCCACAAACGTCAAGCATCTACAAGCATCAGACATCCACAAGCATCAGACATCCACAAGCGTCAGACATCCACAAGCGTCAGACATCCACAAGCGTTAGACATCCACAAGCGTCAGGTATGCACAAGCGTCAGGCATGCACAAGCGTCAGGCATGCACAAGCGTCAGGCATTCACAAGCTTCAAGCATCCACAAGCGTCAGACATCCACAAGCGTCAGACATCCACAAGCGTCAGACATCCACAAGCTTCAGACATCCACAAGCGTCAGGTATGAACAAGCGTAAGGCATGCACAAGCTTCAAGCATTCACAAGCTTCAAGCATTCACAAACATCAGACATCCACAAGCGTCAGACATCCACAAGCGTCAGACATCCACAAGCGTCAGACATCCACAAGCGACATCCACAAGCGTCAGACATCCACAAGCGTCAGACATCCACAAGCGTCAAGCATCCACAAGCGTCAGACATCCACAAGCGTCAGACATCCACAAGCGTCAGGCATTCACAAGCGTCAGACATCCACAAGCGTCAGACATCCACAAGCGTCAGACATCCACAAGCGTCAGACATCCACAAGCAACAGACATCCACAAGCAACAGACATCCCCAAGCAACAGACATCCACAAGCATCAGGCATCAGACATCCAGAAGCATCAGACATCCAGAAGCATCAGACATCCACAAACATCTAGAAGCATCAGACGTCCACAAGCATCAGACATCAGACAACCAGGAGCATCAGACATCCACGGGCATCAGGCGTCCACACGCATCAGGCGTCCACAAGCATCAGGCGTCCACAAGCATCAGGCGTCCACAAGCATCAGGCGTCCACAAGCATCAGGCGTCCACAAGCATCAGACATCCACAAGCGTCAGGCATCCACAAGCAACAGACATACACAAGCGTCAGGCATCCACAAGCGTCAGGCATCCACAAGCGTCAGGCATCCACAAGCAACAGACATCCACAAGCAACAGACATCCACAAGCATCAGACATCCACAAGCGTCAGACATCCACAAGCGTCAGACATCCACAAGCGTCAGACATCCACAAGCGTCAGACATCCACAAGCGTCAGGTATGCACAAGCGTAAGGCATGCACAAGCGTCAGGCCTTCACAAGCTTCAAGCATTCACAAGCATCAGACATCCACAAGCATCAGACATCCACAAGCATCAGACATCCACAAGCATCAGACATCCACAAGCGTCAGACATCCACAATTGTCAGACATCCACAAGCGTCAGGTATGCACAAGCGTAAGGCATGCACAAGCGTCAGGCATTCACAAGCGTCAGACATCCACAAGCGTCAGACATCCACAAGCATCAGACATCCACAAGTGTCAGACATCCACAAGCAAAAGACATCCACAAGCAAAAGACATCCACAAGCAACAGACATCCACAAGCAAAAGACATCCACAAGCAACAGACATCCACAAGCAACAGAGATCCACAAGCAACAGAGATCCACAAGCAACAGAGATCCACAAGCATCAGACACCCACAAGCATCAGACACCCACAAGCATCAGACATCCACAAGCAAAAGACATCCACAAGCATCAGGCATCAGACATCCACAAGCGTCAGGCACCCACAAGCGTCAGACATCCACAAGCGTCCGACATCCACAAGCGTCCGACATCCACAAACGTCAGGCATCCACAAGCATCAGGCATCCTCAAGCGTCAGGCATCCACAAGCGTCAAGCATTCACAAACGTCAAGCATTCACACGCGTCAGACATCCTCAAGCGTCAGACATCCACAAGCGTCAGACATCCACAAGCGTCAGACATCCACAAGCGCCAGACATCCACAAGCGTCAGACATCCACAAGTGTCAGACATCCACAAGCGTCAGACATCCACAAGCAACAGACATCCACAAGCAACAGACATCCACAAGCATCAGACATCCACAAGCATCAGACATCCACAAGCATCAGACATCCACAAGCGTCAGGCATCAGACATCCACAAGCGTCAGGCATCAGACATCCACAAGCGTCAGGCATCCACAAGCGTCAGGCATCCACAAGCGTCAGACATCCACAAGCGTCCGACATCCACAAACATCAGAGATCCAGAAGTATCAGACATCCACAAGCATCAGAGATCCAGAAGCATCAGACATCCACAAGCATCAGACATCCACAAGCATCAGACATTCACAAGCATCAGGCATCCACAAGCATCAGGCATCCACAAGCATCAGGCATCCAAAAGCATCAGACATCCAGAAGCATCAGACATCCACAAACATCAGAGATCCAGAAGCATCAGACATCCACAAGCATCAGACATCCACAAGCATCAGGCATCCACAAGCGTCAGGCATCCAAAAGCATCAGACATCCACAAGCGTCCGACATCCACAAGCGTCCGACATCCACAAGCGTCCGACATCCACATGCGTCAGACATCCACAAACATCAGTCATCAGACATCCACAAACGTCAGGCATCCATAAGCATCAGACATCCACAAACATCAGTCATCAGACATCCACAAACGTCAGGCATTCACAAGCATCAGACATCCAAAGGCATCAGGCATCCTCAAGCGTCAGGCATCCACAAGCGTCAGGCATGCACAAGCGTCAGACATCCACAAGCGTCAGACATCCACAAGCGTCAGACATCCACAAGCGTCAGACATCCACAAGCAACAGACATCCACAAGCAACAGACATCCACAAGCATCTGGCATCCAAAAGCATCAAGCATCCACAAGCATCAGACACCCAGAAGCATCAGACATCCACAAACATCAGAGATCCAGAAGCATCAGACATCCACAAGCATCAGACATCCACAAGCATCAGGCATCCACAAGCGTCAGGCATCCAAAAGCATCAGACATCCACAAGCATCAGACATCCACAAGCGTCAGGCATCCAAAAGCATCAAGCATCCATAAGCATCAGACACCCAGAAGCATCAGACATCCACAAACATCAGACATCCAGAAGCATCAGACATCCAGAAGCATCAGACATCCAGAAGCATCAGGCATCCACAAGCATCAGGCATCCACAAGCATCAGGCATCCACAAGCATCAGGCATCAGACATCCACAAGCATCAGGCATCCACAAGCATCAGGCATCCACAAGCATCACCCATCAGACATCCACAAGCGCCGGGCATCCAAAAAGGGTCTGGCATGCACAAGCATCAGGCATTCACAAGCATCAGGCATTCACAAGCATCAGGCATTCACAAGCTTCAGGCATTCACAAGCTTCAGGCATCCAAAAGCATCAAGCATCCACAAGCATCAAACATCCACAAGCAACAGACATCCACAAGCAACAGACATCCACAAGCAACAGACATCCACAAGCAACAGACATCCACAAGCAACAGACATCCACAAGCAACAGACATCCACAAGCATCAGGCATCCACAAGCATCAGGCATCCACAAGTGTCAGCCATCCACAAGCGTCAGCCATCCACAAGCGTCAGCCATCCACAAACGTCAGCCATCCACAGGCGTCAGGCATCCACAGGCGTCAGACATCCACAGGCATCAGACATCCACAAGCGTCAGACATCGACAAACATCAGGCATCAGACATCCACAAGCGTCAGCCATCCACAAGCATCAGACATTACAGCTCTTCTGCCGGGCCTTCCTTCCCTGTCCATTCTCGTCTCTGAGCCCACAGCAGAAGGCGTGCAGTGTGTTTTATTTATTTTACTGTCCATTTCAAACTGACTTTGTTGGTCAAAAAAGAATTAACGTCTAACTCGCCCCGACTGGAATCAGACCCCAGATACTTCTTGTTGCACGCAGAAATATGTGGTGTAGTTAACTTGCTGAAGTGCCTTCACTTCATGGCTGGATAGAAAAAAAACTGTAAGGAGGCAGTCAAAACAATGAGCACACTGGTAGTCCGGCTTCTCAGCACTCACTGTGCCCGCCGCTCAGAAAGCACAAAACTGTCAGATAAGACGCTTTGCCTATGTGCAGGAACTAAGATCTGAACTCAGGTTTTGTGCCTTTGGAGCCAGAGGCCACATGTCCGCCTCCTTTTGTTTGGTTATAGTGATTAACATCTGCGAATTCATTTAAATTAGTAGCATAACACAGGTGCTCGAGGGGACGCATTGAAACGTTGAATCAAAATTAAAATTGCACACAGTAAATTCCTCGAATACGGGATGTTTACTGTCGCTATTTATCTATCTATCTATCTATCTATCTATCTATCTATCTATCTATCTATCTATCTATCTATCTCCCTCACTATAGCTATCTATCTCCCTCACTCTATCTATCCATCTATCGCCCTCACTCTATCTATCGCCCTCACTCTCTCTATCTTTCGCCCTCACTCTATCGCCCTCACTCTATCTATCTATCGCCCTCACTCTATCTATCTTTCTATCTATCGCCCTCACTCTATCTGTCTCTCGCACTCACTCTAGCTATCTATCTATCGCCCTCACTCTATCCATCTGTCTATCTATCGATCGCCCTCACTCTATCTGTCTATCTATCGCCCTCACTCTATCTATCTATCTGTCTATCTATCTATCTATCTATCGCCCTCACTCTATCTAGCTATCGCCCTCACTCTATCGTCCTCACTCTATCTATCGCACTCATTCTATCTATCTATCGCCCTCCCTCTATCTATCTCTCGCACTCACTCTGTCAATCTATCGCATCACCACAGCATCACTCAGCCCCACCACAGCATCACCACTCAGGGGCACCACAACATCACTATGCGCTACCACAGCAGCACTGAACGCCACAGTATCACTCGTCGCCACCACATCACTCAACGCCACCACAGCATCAATCTGTGCAACCATTCAACAACAACTGGTTCAAATATGTCCTCTCAATGTTTCAAGCTTTATTACAATGTCACAAAAAGATGTTAATATTTCACTTCTGTTCTTGGATTTTCATCACAATAAAATACACTGAACATAATCTTTACAAAAGTTATTTACAAAAGTTTAAGCTATTGCCATTATAAATTACAATAACTTATTTAGTATTAATTATTTAAAAAATGTTGAAGCCATTGTTATTTGTAATATCAATACATCTAAGTCACGTAAATATAACACATATTGTCACATTTGCAAAAGTTAAAACTATTGGCATTGTAAATGACAAAGCTATTAATTTCGCTATTTTGAAAACCAACACATAAATAAAAAATGTGAAATTTACAATACCAATAGCTCAAACTTTCCTAATACGAGACCTATTGCATTGCAAATGCTTGTTTTGTTAGAGATTCTGCAATATGATCAAAACTAGACTTGGCTTTTTGCCCTCTGGTAGTGACTGTGACCCTGACAGGACTAAACTCTAACTCAGAAGATGATGAGGAAGCAATATCCACCGGTTGGTCTACTGCGACGTGTGGTGTTCTATCAAACCCGGGAGGAAGATGCCTGGTTGTTGATCACCGTACTTGATTTAGTAAGTATAGGGGTCATAGAGAGTCTACTATGTGTGGGTAAAGGCTCCAGGGACAACCTCCGCTCAGTGAGTTTAATTTCATTTATGAGCACTGATTCGGCCCACTGCAGAAAGGCGTCTAAAGTGCCTACTACTCCCTGGCTTTTATTTAATCTTCGCTTGCTCATTTTCACAGTGCCCCTTAAAAAATAATAATATAAGACCAATACGACCAGACAGGTCCCAAAATACAAGACTCCAAATATCGTCCTTAAGCACAAAAACTTAGATGGGTGGCCCAGCCCAGCTTCTTACTGGCTCAGATGGGCCCGCCCTCTGTCCGGACTTCGTCCAGGCTGCGTCCCGCACCGTGGGGGGAGAGGCAGCGCTTTATGCACGATGACCACGCCTCCCTCTCACTCACGGCAGCTGTGGTGGCAAAGTTGCACCCTGGGAGTTGCAGTAATCTCCCAAGGTGATGGCAGCGATTCTGGGGTGAATAGCACGTACCCTGGGACCCTCGTGCCACCAGGAATCCTCCTGACACGGCTGTCAGCACCAAAGCGTTTCGCACAAACCAACGCTCAACAGGGCTGTAAGCAAGTAGAAAAGTCTCCCCACTGACTGAAAATAACTGTTAAGGGTCCCACAGATTTTTCCAAAGGGATTCCTCCAAGGCATATGATCCCACTCTTTTTAGGTCTCGCCTGTCGATGCGCATGCGCATCGAGCTTGCGAGCCTATTGCGGCTTAAACAGTCTTTAACCAAGTTGCAAGGAATCGTGGCGATTCCTTGCAGTGCCCGTGACTTTTAAGCTCAATGCACATGTGCATTGAGCTTAAAAGCGCGTGCACATCAGTTCCCTCAGCCGCAATCGCCGTCTGTTCCCTCAGCCGCATTCCTCCGACACCTTTTGAAGTGAAGCTTAGCTTCACTTCAAAGGCCCCGGCTTCTTCACACCCACATGCCGCTCTCCCCGCTCCGCCCCCTCCCGCCGTGTCCACTTCACTTTGACGGCCGCAGGCCGTCTCACGTGTTTCTGCTTGTTTAATTGATCTCCGTTGGTCTTTCTCTACTCCCTCCCCCCTCCCCACACGTGCCCGGTCTCTCTTCCCGTCTCTCAGTTCTATCTGTTCTTTCTTACTCTCTACCTTTCTGCCCCGTCCCTCTCTTTCGTTTCCATTCTCCTTCATCTTTAGTTCCTTTTGTGTAGTTCTCTTATGTCACACTCGTTCACTCTTTTCCTCTTCATTCTCGCTTTCTTCTATGACATCTCCCTCTCGCATCTCTCGCAAGTTCGCTGTCTCCCGCTCTTTCCGACCGATTCGTTTGGTCATTTCTCTCTCCTCCTCCCCTCTTTCCTTTCTCTTTCATTATCTCTCTCCAGCTCACCTGCTATTGATTTTTACTTAGAGGAGTCGCAGATAAATCTTTTCAATCTCCTAGTACTTGGGCCGGCTCCTCAAGCATCGCTCCAGGCCCCAGATGCACGAAAAACCTCTTGTGTGCCTGCGCAAGTAGCCGCTCTCTTCACTTTTCAGGTTACTGCTGCTGCACTTTAACTCCAGGGAGCTCGTCAGATGCATGCATGCCGATCCTCGCTGCCCCCCTGCGACCCCACTGCTGGGGTCTTTAATGGTGCACTCGTTTATGTCCCCGACCGAGGGCACCTTGGCCACACCACTGCAGCGGTTCGTATTCCTCGAAAGCGTTTGCCTCGAGGTAAATTGCAAACGTGAAGCACTCTCCAAATTTCAGCACACTGTTTATTTACAGTCTGCACCCATTATTGTGTGCCACTGTGCTTGTGCAAGTTAACAAAGCAGTGCTTTCTTTTAGCTACAATCCGATTTTGAAACGCAACGGGCACTTTATTTTCAGGCCACATTTACGGGTTCTTTTTGTAGTAAATGTTTTGTGTTTAGCGCACTTCATTTATTTGTAGCCTGTAAGATGTATTGCTCAATGTTTCTCATTTTTGTATAGAATGAGGGGGAAATGACTTAATCGCCGATAATTCAACCCCGATGCGGAGCGGCGGGGTTGTTTCAGCTGCCTCCCTACTGCTGCTCATTCCTTCTCATCTGTGCTTTTATGGCTCTCTCGCCAGTGTGCATCTCTGCTCCGTGCACTTTCTCCACTTAACGGACCTGGTATGCTGTCCTGCTCCTCTGTACACTTTCTGCTGTGCCACGCTTTTCACACACAACAGCTATTTTCTCACATGACCGCCTGCCGAGCGGAGCCTCTTTACTTTGTTAGGTTGTTTCTTTCCATAAATGAGCTCCCTGCCGAGATTCATTGCTGCCTCTCCTACTCCACCCTCCTTCAGTAACCATTAAACTTCACATGTAATGTTACCAGGGCAGTGTCATAAACTCAGCACACTAGCAGATCAACACTTTGTTTTTAGATTACTGACTGTGCACTTTGTAGGTCTGGGTACTAATCCTATTTCAAGAAACATAGTTTGCATTTTTAAACATTTGAAATGATGCTGAAGATTTATTTATTACATCTGTATTCGCCACCTAAATTATGTTAGTTATTTCTTTTCCAAGTCATGGCCAGGGCATGGTTTAAAGTGCTGCCTCCAAATTGTATTATCACCTGGAACCCTTAATTTAAGTACTCTGTCTGACAGCATCTCCAGGATCTGTATTTATTTATTTGTTGGAAATGTTGTGGCGGTTTCTGTCTGGTAACTTTGCATCCAACAACTTACTAATGCAATAGGTCTTGCATTTGCGAGAGTTAAACCTATTGGCATTGTAATTGACAATGCCTTTTATTTACGTTTTAAAAACCAACACAAATAAAAGGCAGTGCCATTTACAATGCCAATGGCTCAAACTCTAACAACTGCGAGACCTATTGGCTATGCCAATGCTTGTTTGATTCTTGACGTTTTAAAGGATGCATAGAAGAAGGAAGAAGATGACTTTAGAAAGAAAATGACATATCCAAAGTTAAGACTGAATGAAAAACAAAAAGGTACAGTATTTGTTTTTAGCAAAAGTTTCAAAATAGAAAGATGCATGAAGGGAACAGTAACTGTGAACATACTTTTCAGATGTCAGGAGGTACATGGCAAATACTACAATGTGACGATTAGGTCTGGGCATAGTGGGTGTAGAGGGGCTACGCTGAGTGCCTCGGAGACGGAACCAATCTCCGCACACTCCGCGTAGCTCTGCTACGCGCCACCCACCTCCCACCCACGTTATTAAAATGTTTAAAAACATCTATTAAAAGACGCAGAAAACTCCTTACCTTATCGGCGGTATCACCGGGCTACCCTCTTCCTCCATCGCGCCTTCTTCATGAAAACTGCGCAAGCCCATTCCTTGCGAGAATTGCACATGCGCATGAGTGGGCACCCGCACATACGCCGTTTTCATGAAGAGGGCAGCCTGGGGATGCCACCGATAAGTTAAGGAGTTTTCTGGGTCTTTTAAATAGATGTTTTAAACATTTTAATAGTGCGTGTAGGAAGCGGTGGAAAGCTAACTCCGCTCCGCCGAGAGTGTGCATAGATTTTCCTGCTCCGTCTACTTCCCGGAACCCGGAACAGGCAAAATTCTACACATTCCGTGGGCGGCAAGGAGTTCTCTACCCACTCTTAGGGGTGATCTAGCAATACCTGGAGTTTATTTTAAGCGTGGGCAAGACCCAAATTGTAAATTACCAGCTGTTTTGGAGGGTATTTGTTATTTAGGCTTATTATTTCTATGATTCATCATGCAAATAGCTGAAAGGCTTTAACAATGACACCTTCATACAGGTATATTAGAAGTATAAATGAGGGAATCAATTGGTAGGAGACATATTTAGAGCTATTATACCAGCTGTGGGAGTGATATTGAATGACGAGAAAGTTAGAAAGCTTTTAACAGTAGTGTACCAGATTGCAACCAGTACATCTGGAGTCACAAACACTGAACTAGTAGACAGTTACAGTTATGGTTTTGCAGAATAGATATGTTTTAGACATTGTGCTGGCAGAAAGAGGTGGAGTCTGTAAGATTTTGAAGTCAAAACATTGTTGCACCTAAACACCTGACAATAGCAATAAGATTGAAGAATACGCAAGAAACATTTCAGACCTCAAACTTGACCTGGAACCCTTAGAAATCATCAGTATAGTAAGAAGCGTCACTCAGGCAGCTTCTGCACTAGGTGGCTGGATTGCAACAGCAAGATGAGGAATCCTCAAAGCCATATTAGTACCCATATTAATCATAGTTATTTATTTCCTGACTTCACTGGGATTATATAAAGCTATCAATAACCTTGCTACAAAAGAGAAGAAATAGAGAAAGAAATAGGCAAATAAGAAAGGATTTAGAACTATGTGATCACATTAATAAAGAATATAAAATACAGAGAAGGAAAAACAAAAGAGAAGTAATAGAGAAAGAAATAGGCAAATAAGAAAGGATTTAGAACTATCTGATCACATTTACAAAGAATATAACATACTAAGGGAAAGGGAAAACCTGAAAAGAAAACGTCTTGACTCTACAAAAGACGAGAACGAATTGTGAATTAATCTGTGAATTTTGTTGTGAAACATCAAAGAGGGGAGGTTGATAGAGTGTTTTTAATAAACTCAAACTAATGCAAATAATGTGTAGGCCTAAAACGAGCAGTTACATTTTAAAAGGCAAATGGGAACACTAGGCTTCCATAGCAGAACGGGGTAAGTTAGAAATGCTTTTCAATCCCATGGCTTGCACATGTGAGGGCACTAAGTGACCAAATTGGTTTACCCGAGTTGTGGGAGAATCCTGCAGATAGCTGCCAGAAGATAACGAAAGCTAAGCTGCTGAGTTATGTTAGAAATTATAATTCAGTATCTTTACAGAGGTGTCCAACTCTGGGTAGACTGACATTGGAGTTCCTTCAAGTGAAGGCAGAACCGAGTTTAGAGAACTTCTTGGACTTAATCTATCACGCTCTTGCTAGTAAACTCTACATACAGCTGAGGATCGGCAGTCTCCCACTTAGGGTTTTCACTGGTAAATGGGCCAACAACAAGACCATTGTTTGCCCAGCTTGCAATTACAAGTGAGAAGATATTTCCCATGTACTGTTTTTCTGCATTGCCTACCAGGAGATAAGGAAACGCTGGCTGATCCCACTTTGTAGGAAACTTGGTTTTACCCAATGTGCCCATGCTTGTAGGGTCCTCCGTTTTGATACACATCCCCCCATTGTCTTTGCTGTATCACGATACTTGTTGAGTATGTGGCATAGAAGGAGAAGTTTTTTATAATCGTGTATATATTTACTACACTGTATCGTTGATAACTTCTGGTTTAATCTATTTTATCCTCAGGTTTTACTGTATACGTAATTTATTGTTTTAATCTTCAGTGAAATGTCCGGATTTTATGTACACTTTTAAGGTCTACTTGACCGAAATAAAGTTATCTAAACGAAACGAAAGCTTTTGAATGCAGTTTTCTTTTCACATTTTTTGAATGTCCTTAGCTCAACATTCTTAGTAATGTGAAGAAGTGATGAGTTCAATGTTAAAATGTGCTGAACCAACATGATTTTATAGAAAAATGATAACTTCCAACCTTCTAATAGAGATATTTCTCATAGAATACAATAGTGCATTTAATAATGTAGCTATAAATTGTACTTAAATGTTTCTTCATAAATAAGATTAATAAGTTATTATATGTGAGAAGGAGATGATTTTACTTGTGGAATTACAGACCTAACCATGAACTGTTTTGTTTTGTAGAAGAAAAACCAGGGGGAACCAAACCACTACTTGTACACTGTTTTCAGTAATGTTACATGTAACATTTAATATTTGTAAGCCTTTGTTTCAAGACAGCATAGTCGGTGTTAATGAAGACATCATGTTCCTATTGGCTGAAAAGATGGAGAGCTGCAACATTTGTTTTAGCTGTAGATTCCAAAATATTATATTAATGCATGTTCCTAGACTAGAATAGAGCTTTTTCCTAAAACAGCCACCCAGACACTCTGAAGCTCTGTGCTCGGAGCAGCCTTTTTTTAGCTTTTTGCAGAGCTATATTGCCAAGACTCCACTGAATTTAGGACCTTCTCTTCATGAGAAGTACTATCTGAATTGTTTTAAGCTTTATTCTTTCACCTCTGGATTTAGAACTCTTTATGGGTTCTGAAAGATACCTTTCTCTCATTTTATAGACTTACAATAGAGATTTTCTTATATAGAATGTGCTTTATGCAATTGTTCTGTATTGTATTACTGATGAATTACTTCATTATTTTGTCATTTTTAGGTCTTGCCTAGGCAGCACGCATGCAGTGTCTCTCCAAGACATCAAGTAATCTGTTAAAGAGGTGAAACTCCGTCTTTTGCAGGGGAATTTCTCCTGCTGCTTGCCAATTGTAAACAATGGCATTGTTTTTCTTACAGGGCATACAGTTGGCTGTAGATCCGATGCGTCACTTCTGTTCATTCCGGAAGCAGTACTGCCTAACTACAGTTCCCGTCCGCTTTCGTGCTTCTGTTTTCCTTTTGGGACTACTTTTTAAAATTCTAGCTTTCTACCCGCACGTTCTGTTCATGCTCACTGCCGTGTGTGCCTCCGAGACTTCAGGTATGTAAACGTTTAGTTTTACTTGCGCCCTCCGATTCTATCGAGAGATAGCTGCCATTGATAGGCGCAGAGTGCCTGCACAGTCTCTGACGGTCGTGAGCACCCCCGGCACCTTCTCTCTTCTCCCCGAGTGTTTCGCTGCTTTTCAAAATGGTGCATTCACACGCAGACAACTTCTGCGGTTAAACCAGGAGTTCATCTCTTCGCCCTTTTCGTTCTGCAGCAGGCGCAGAGTGCAAAACAAGATTTTTTCTGAGTATGAGCATCGTCTACCACTTTTGTAAGTCAGGGCCGGTCGGCAGGCGCACAGCATTAGCAATACTGTGCAGCTTTACTTTAAAGCCTGCACCTTCCTCCCCTTCTCTCACTGCAGTTGAGTGTATAATCGGCTTAGCAGCCACGCACCCCTCTATGTTACAGTTTACATGCAGATAATTTCCACGGTAATCTCAGCAGCTTTTTCTGTTGATGTATGGCTGGCGCTAGAAACCTGAGGGGACTTATCGCTCTCCGTTATGTGGGCCCCCCTTTTCACACTCTTTGGAAGTTGTACCCTGTCGGCTGGTGTTCAGTGCTAGCTACATAGTGCGCCTTCATTGGATATCTTCCCCTTTTGCCCATTTTTTCGCAGGTGAGCTCGCGATCGGCTCACTTGCCATGCTCACGCCCACGTTGGTAGGGCTACCCTGTATCAACTTTAGATTGGAACTCTATTCTTCCGTAATCATGTACGCCAAGCGCTTTTCCCTGAGGCCAGCCAACATCTCTCTTAGGCTGTGTTCTTTCTCTTCATGGCAGCATGTAAATTATTTCTATTCACAGTATTTTCATTTACCTTTTGTCACGGCTAAAGACGGTTCATCATATAGCTGTACCTGCATCTATCAGATAACCACACATTGCAACAACCTCTGTCAGACTAATAACAAGCATTTGCAATGCAATAGGTCTCGAATTTACACGAGTTTGAGCTATTGACGGTAAACAACCTTTACAACTTAACTTTTACATCGCAGAGCCTTTACAACGCAACCATTACAACGCAAACTATTACAACGCATTGCTCTGGGGGGCGCTCTAGGATAAGGAATAGGTTAATTTACTATCCAATAACCTTCCCTAGTGTCCACGGGGACTGGAGTTGGAATAGTAAATTAAACTATTCACTATCCAGCACCCCAAAGCACTATGCGTTGTAATGGACTGCGTTGCAATACTTGCGTTGTAAAGGCATGCGATGTAAAAGCATGCGTTGTAATGTCATACATCCGCTATTGACATTGCAAATAACAATGCCTTTTATTTTTGTTTTCAGTTTTATTCTTGAGTAACTGCGAGACCTATTGCATTGCAAATGCTTGTTACACTTGTTAACACTATCTGGGTATTGGTTGCACCTCATTAGTACCAATTTAACAACCAACTATAGCAATAAGCAACAGAAAGGGACCAGTCAAAATTTGCAAAGGGCCTTCCACGGCACAGAAATACATGTTTCTGAATGTTTTGTCACTTTAGAACCGTTTCAGCCAGAAACTAATTTTTGGGAGGGTTAAAACCTGCAGATTATGCAGCAGATGATGAACAACGTGGCAAACGCTGAAAATCTATAATTATGCGGAAAAACGCTGTGGCCGCATAATCACATAATTCCAGTGGGTCTGCTTATACCTTATAAACATGGATGCCCACCATTAGCAGTGGAACAGTCAATCGGTAAACCTAGCTTTGCATGAATGTGGAGAGCTTCGCACTGTACTGTTTGACCTGCAGAAAGTCCATGGGCTTTTTGAAACACTTAAACCTCATCTTCTACAAAACTTCTCCCACTATAAAATAAAAAATGTTCCTTTGCATCAAGCAAGCAGCTCCCTCCATCAAGAAAGACATTAAGGCTCAACTCTTTAACCATTTTACGTTCATCTATGGTACCAGCTGTTGAGTGTCTGAATATCATCTGACATAAATATTGCATCCTAAATATCACTTGCAAAAATATTACCAGATTGGAATTGTTAATCGAAAATATACACCCATTGGAACAATATTTTTAAAAGTGATTTTAGGGATGCAATATTTATGTTATACACTTTTTCTGTAGATGGTATTCTTCCATACAACTATCTCCCTTGCTTCTTTAAACCCTCAAATCAATCTCCTATCCTTGAACATAATGTACACACCCTGCTTTAGAAAGATCCCCACACACTTATGCAAACCTGCATGTAGGGCACCTATTCCTGTTGGTATGTACAGTTTTCCATTTCCCCCTGAGTGCTAGGTATACAACATATCATTTCCCACGAATAACTCATAATGCCTCGGAAATACATGGAATTGCCATTTGCTTCTCCAAAGGAGAAAACACACAAAAAGCCAGCCATTCCAAGCCTGCACTTAATCCCACAATCTCTGTCTCTTCATGGTCATTGTTTGACACTTAGATTCGATACATTACTTTCAGTTGGCCACTGGAGGAGTTTGTCATTCATTTGCTCCAGAAATCACTACCTTGTTAATGGACGGTGGAAGGTTTATGCCACACAAGGAATACCAAAAAAACTCAAGCTGCAGTTCCTTGACAACTTAATGACTAATAAAGGTTCCCATTCTAAGATCACAAGCATTGTTCTGTATGATAAAGTCTTACTTAGGGGATCTGGGCTAATCGGGAATTGAAACATAAAGACAGTTTTTTAAGCATTAAATACATTTGAACTTGAGTAACTACCAAACTTTTGTGTGCTTGGTCTTGTGTAGAAACTAAAGGGCAGATTTATGATGGGAATGCGCCACGTTTGCGTCACGCAACTGCGGTGTAAACGTGGCGCATCCCTACGACCCATTTACAACGTGACGCATCTAGGCAGATGCGTCACGTTGTAAAGCCCTGCGCCACTTGTGGGCGTTCAGGCGCAGGGTGGACGTTCCGGGGCAGGTGCACCTCGCAAAAGTGGCTGAGTGAAATCTATAAGATTTCACTCAGTCACTTTCAGGCCAATGCTGCGTCAAAACCCTGCGCCTGCTTGAAGCAGGCGTAGGTCTTGACGCAGCATTGTATAGATGGGGCACCCCCGAGCCTTGCTGGAGCTGCGTCGCGCTTGCGGCGCAACTCCAGCAACGCGCCACCTTTACGGCACAGATGCGTCACGCATCTGTGCCGTTTTTGCCCCATGGTGCGCCGCATTGTAAATGCGGCGCACCATGGGTGGCGGAGCAGCGGCGCAAAATAACTGGCGCATCCCTGGGGATGCGCCAGTTATCATAAATCTGCCCCATAATTAGAGACACAGCCAGATCTCTGTAGAGTGTCTTGCAAAGAAAAACACAAATGTGAGGGTTTGAATGCTTGACTTAGTCTCAGTCACGTGTAATTACTCAAGACCACAATGCAGTCTTACATTCTTTTGACCCCTGGGACATTTCCGACAGGAACCACTGTTATTCGAATCAGGTCTGTCTGTCAGAGAGCACTGACCTTGTACTCAAGATCCAATGGGAGTGATCGATGCACTCTTTTATTTTCACTGCCTCTATCAATGACCACATGTGCAATCATATGAAGGTCAGTAATAAAAACAGAGTAAGGGAAATGAGGAAAGAGAAATCAAAGACATCGAACTCCGTCACTGCAACTCAACATTTCTGTAAGGCATAGTGAGTTGTCTTAAACAATATGAAATATCTTGGCTATCACAGTCCTGCATGTAACTGCAGCAGTGTGGGATTCGTTATTCCTGCAGGTGAATATACAACAGATAGGTATCTTCAATATATATGTTAATGAACACTTCTCTCTATGACTAGAATAACTACCACAAGCTTTCTCACTATGTACTCAAGTCAAGTCAAAATCAGCTTCATTGAGCTTAAAACAAACCACAAAAGCACACACAGTTTAAAAATATCACAATGCAAGTTTTACAGTGACAATCTGAAAGATACTGTACTCCTGTGGAAGATGAATTAACAGTTGTACTTGACTTGTGCCACTGCAAAGTAATTAACATACATACATGTCATATGATTTCTATGTGGACAAGTATGATAAGTGTTAACGAACTCAGAACATTTCACACATTTTCAACAACGCATATTATGTAGAAACATATTTCTGGCTTAAATTCCTTCGGGTTCCGTCACATGATAATCTTACATGTTTGAAAATGTATCTGTATTCACAATGTCCTTCACAATAACTCCAAAGGAAGCAAATATTTTTTGAAGCAAGACCTAGATCCACATAAAAACGGTCCTTGCTGCAGTGTCATATATATTCATGACTGCCTAGCAAAGACGCCGAGGGCTAAGAGGAAAGTTATACACAGGAATTGAAAATAGTCTTCAATAATCGTTTTCATAGGAATTTGCAAACAATGAGAAAACTTAATGTACTTAAAGTTCTCTAAGGCTCTCACAGTCTGAAAGCCCTAAAACTAGTTCTTTCTGGCCTTTAGACAAATTGGAATCTGACAAATAAGCCTCAGCGGCCTTCACTATATTCTCTACTTATCTAGGAACTGGATACATTATTTCAGCTCTTTTCTTTGCTGGAAAATACGTCCGGGCAAAGCTCTTGCTGAAAGTGATTACACGAGCCCTGTGATATAGTGGATGTAACAGTTCTTCGTTCATTTTTTTGTGTTGCAAATTCTAAACATTTAAAAAAAATCCCCAAAAATATTCGAAGATATAGGGGTCAAAGGGGGACCTGGTCATCTCTTAGTATATGTTACATGCTCCTATTTTAGGTATATTTTTTAAGACTTGTCTTTGCTTGTTCACGTTATCAATGATACAGGTCGCCGGGGACATGTTCTTGTTTTTACATACATTTAAGACTAGTATCCTCACTCATTCTCGGTCTCAATTATGCCCTCATGATGTATTATACGTTTTTGGTATGGAGTGCTTGGCAAAATATCAAAAACAGTTTTTAAATTTGTCATTGCAGGAGTGTAACTCTCTATTTGCACTTGTTTTGGCATATGTGAGTCTCTGCTAGTCAAGACAGGTTTATTCAAAGACAGGACTGGTTATTTATTCAGTGCCAGTCAGGGAATGTTGTCATTCAGCTCTGTGTGGAAAGTCTTTAGTATGTAAACCCATCTCTGTTCTTTCTAAAAGAGTATCTTCTCCGCATCTTTCCCAATGTGGTCTAAGGTTTCTAAGACGACCTATTCCATTTCATTTTCTGTATATTTTTGAGTGTGAAAATGGTGGTTCATCCATGTCATGAGTCTTCCTCATCGGATGTTACTGCGATGTTCCCCTATGCAAGTTTCGAGCTTCCTTCACGTCATGCCTATATACCTGAGGCGACAGGGGCACTTAATCATCTAAATTGCATGTGTGGTATTGCAATTAGTGTGTCACTTTAAGACCCATGTAAAGTTAATATCAAGATTCAGAGTTTTTGTTGCTTTTGTGAAGTGGCACACTGCACATGAGCCACATAGGTAATGACCCATCCCTGGTTGCAGGCCCCAAGCCGTCTGGACAATGTTGTTGGCTTTCTTCACACTTGATGGTCACGTGTGAACCACGGAGTCTAAAATATTCATACTTTTCTTATTGGCAAATCTTGGTTTGCAAAATGTCTTAGCCCAGTTAGTTTTTGGTATTGCCGAGTTAATGCTATTTTTTCTGTTTTACCAATCCATGTCTCCTTTTTTTGGCCAGCCTGTGAGTGTATTTGTCATAGGCCACCATTTGTCTTTGTTATCCATGCCATGTGGCCTGGGGCCATTATGTATAGTCAGTGCCCACAGGCCTGCATATGTTTATTGTTTGTGGCCATGCCTCCTTGCTTGCTGTTTCACCATGTGGTCAATGGCCATTTTCCGTAGGTAGTCAGTGTGCTTTTACCATGTGCCTGCATGTCTTCTTTGTTGTAGCCATCCCTCCTTGCTTGCTTTTTCACCATGTGGAATGGTCTCCATTTTCTGTAGGCAGCTAGTGTGCTTTGCCATCTGCCTACATGTCTTCTTTATTGTGGCCATGCCTTCTTGCTTGCTGTTTCACCATATGGTCGGTGGCCATTTTGTGTAGGCAGCCAGCATGCTTTGGCATACCCCTGTATGTGTTCTTTGTTCCCCATGCCTTCTTGCTTGTTGTTGTGACCATGAGGCTGGTGGCCCTTTTCTGTAGGCAGCCAGTTTTTTGCCATAGGCATGCATATGTTCTATGTTCTCCATGCCTTCTTGCTTGTTTTTGTGACTATGTGGCTGGCAGCTATTTTGTATAGGCCACCAGTGTGCTTTTGCCATAGGCCTGCATGTATTCTTTGCTTGGGGCTATGCCTCCTTGCTTGCTGTTTCACCATGTGGTCGATGGCCATTTTGTGCAGCCAACTGGTTTGCTTTTGCCGTAGGTCTGCATGTGTTCTTTGCTCCCCATGCCTTCTTGCTTGTTATTGTGACCATGTGGCTGGCAGCCATTGTATGTAGGCAGCCAGTGTGTTTTTGCCATAGGACTGCATGTGTTCTTTGTTTGGGCATGCCTCTGTGCTTGCTATTTTACCATGTTGTCAGTAGCCATTTTGTGTAGGCAGCCAGTGTGCTTTTGCCACGGGCCTGCATGTCTTCTTTGTTGTGGCCATGCCTCCTTGTTTGCTGTTTCCCCATGTGTTTGGTGGTCATCTTGTGTAGGCAGCCAGTGTGCTTTTGCCATAGGCTTGCATGTCTTCTTTGTTCCCCATGCCTTATTGATTGTTGTTGTGCTCATGTGGCTGGCAGCCATTTTGTGTAGGCAGCTAGTGTGCTTTTGCCATAGGCCGGCATATCTTCACTTTGTTCCCCCATGTCTTCTTGCTCAGTGCTGTTTTTGTTGACCATATGGCACTGGCTGGCACTCATTTTGTGCATCCAGCCTGCCTGGTCCTTTGCCACAGGCTTGCATGGATTGTTGAGACAGCAGTTAAATAACTGATGTGCTTGAGAATAATTTCACTTATTTATGAAAAATAGTAACTTTAAAAATTGTAGGTTTTGTAATTTTACTTTTTTATTTGTATAGCTTCAAGATGGCCCCAAAGAAAAGCGATGCCAAGAAAGGGGCCAATGGGGAATAGAAGAAGAAGATTTCCACCACTGGCGTGCCGACCAGATCCTTTTTTGGCAAACTTGTGCCTGCTGCATCGGCCTCTGGCGAGCAACTTGAGAGCACCACTCCTGCATCAATAGCACCCGCCCCCCAACCTGAGCCCAGGGCAATGTCTGTCAGTGAGTCAGCTACAGCAATCATGTTGATGCCGACAAGTAGTGATGTTGAATTGGATTTGTCCCTTTCACAAAGTAGTACAGGGAACAGAGCAAAGTGGACAGCAGCCACAGCCAGCAATAGTACATTTTCCTGGTGTTGGGGCAGAACTGGAGGTTGAGCTTCCTTCTGAGCAAGAACCTCCTCTTTTAGAATCATTGGCTTCCGGATCTCCAGCAAAGAAAAGGAAAGCTACTATTCCACCACTTTCTCCAAGCACCACTTCTGATGTTGATGATAGGGACATGGAATGGACTCCGGCAGAGTCCAGGAGACAGTAGGAGAGGCATGGGAAAAGAAAAGTTCATGAAAGACTTAGACTTATGGAAGGGAATAATGAGGATGACAATGATGAAACAGTCATGCTGGAAGGTGACACAGAGGAGTATGACATTGCTATTCAACCAGCTCTGAGGGAAGTGGCAAAGTTAGCACCGCCACCAGCTCCCATATTTGCAAAGCCGCAGCTGAGACCTGCACCAAACCCTACCTCAGGAGAAGCAGAGAGGCAATCAATGACACACTGACCTACATCCAGTTCTTCTCCAGGCATTGGCTTTTGGCACAGTAGAAAAGTACTCCTCTCCAGTTTGGGACTTTTTTACGGTTAGCAAAGAGGGAGAGCACACTGCAGTATGCAGCATTTGCAGCATAAGTGTTAGTTGAGGTAAGCCTGGTCACATTATGATACTGGGGGCCAAACAACCCACATGAAAAAAACACCACACAATCAAGTGGAAGGAGCACTTCAAAATATTCTGAACATGGTTGTGGTGGTGAGGAGAGCCAGGGAACATTAGCTACAAGTCCAATCACAGTGGCATGTGATGATGAGGAAGAAGAGAATGACATCTTCATGCACAGCAGCCATGTCCCCAGCAGTGAGCCAACACATTCACCCACCTCTGTAACTTTACAATGGAACAAGATTCAGAGTGAGATGGAGAATCCCGGCATGCAGTGACTGCCCCACCACGACACACATTGAGTATACCACCACCATCTACTCCTGAAAAGATGCCTGTGTCAGTGGCCCCAGAAAAGAAGAAAATCCAAGCTACTATTATCGGTATGTTTAGGCTGGAGTGGCCCTGCGAACAGAACCACCCAACTGCACGTTTGTACAATAGGAAGCTGGTAAAAATATTAGCGCTGGACCTCCTCGGTTTTTCTTTTGCGGAAGGAGTGGGAATTTGTTGCAGCCATCTGCCTGAAATGGAAGGCACCAAGTCGGACCTATGTTGCCAAAGTTGCTGTTCCAGCACTGTATCACGGTGTCCTGCTAATGCTTGGACATGCTTTGCAGCAAAGTGCTGTTCACACCATCAACCTGGCGACAGACATGTGGACCAGTTTTCATGCGACTGAATTCAGGTGCATTACTGCATACTGGATCTCTTTTGCTGGGGTAAAACAAAAAATATCTGCTGGTCTTGGCCCTGAAGAATGTTTTAAGAGCGTTTGGCGGCATGCAACAGTGGCAATGTTCGCCATGGAGAAATCACATACAGCTGCAAGCATCTTGAAGGAATTTAACAGCAAGGTGTATGAATGGCTGTTACCCAGAGGTCTCAGAATAGGATTTGTTGCCAGGGACAATGGTATTAACATAGTCAAGGCCATGCCAAATGGAGGCTATTTCAGGGTCCTGTGTTTGGCCCATTGTATTGTATTGGACGTTGAAAGGAGACTGGGGCACTTACTAGAGGACGACGCTCCTATTCTCCTGCTGCCACTGAACTCAGACAGCCCAGCGGAGACCATCGGGTCATCTCCACTGTATTCGGCGACCGGGGGACTACATATCCCGGTAACACTTGCGGCCAGGACACCGCTGACACTGTGCCCGCGCCCGCTGGCGCATAAAACCAAAGGAGAGCTCCGGGGAAGGGGGGACGTTGAAAGGAGACTGGGGCACTTACTAGAGGATGACGCTCCCATTCTCCTGCTGCCACTGAACTCGGACAGCGCCGGGGAGACCATCGGGTCATCTTCGCTGTGTTCGCCGACTGGGGGACTACATATCCCGATAACACTTGCGGCCAGGACGCCGCTAAAGCTGTGCCTGCGCCCGCTGGCGCATAAAACCAAAGGAGAGCTCCCGCATCGCGGGACGTGCGCGGGAGAAGCCCGGGACAAGGTCGGGGCCATCTACGGCCGTCAGCGGCAGGAGGAGGCTGGGCTGGGCCCCCCCTAACAACTGCCCTTACCCTGGACTAAAGGATATTGTTTAAACAGGGCATCTTGTTAAAACAAAGGCCTGTTTTTAACCTTTGTGTCTCGCACACCATTGTTTGTGTAACCTAGCTCAAGTGTGTGGCCATACTTCGGGTAACCGACTCAGAGGGTTTTGCTTATTGGTTTTCTTTTATTTTTTAATTGTATACAAGAAAGGCAGAACTAAAATGGGGGAAAGGCCCTGTGTAGGTAAAAAACAAGTGTCATCTGAGCCAAAACCAACACACAAACCCACCTCCATAGACCGCATATCTCCCCGGAAGGACCTAGGCCAATTGATATCGACGGAGCGATTACTGACCATACTAACGAACAACCAGGATGGATAACAACACTGGTGAATAATCTCTACATGCAAGTAAGGGTCATTATTAAGGAGGAGCTCAGTAATTTAATGAATAGGATAGATGGACTAGTTACAAGGGTGGATCTTTTTTTAGAAATGAATTAGCCAAATACAGCTATTCCTGATAAAGGAACCAGTCACTGTCATCAGACCAGTGGGGTCAATCATCTGGCTGACCCTGCTATGAGCACTATAGACCTACCCTCTACCACAATCCAGGCTATTGTACACGAAGATAGGAGGTTGAATGGCCTGGTTCCCCTTGTGGTACAGGCAAGATCAATGAATGTTAAACAACCATTGCTTGGAAATAAAGGGGAAGTCCAGAAACCCCCAAAATTGGTTGCTCAACGAAACGGTTTACCCCTGCTCCCTAAATCGAAAACCTTTGTACCGCCAACTATTAATCTCCCACCGGCCTCATCCCAATATGATGTGGTGCTTGCTGGGGTCCCGGCCATAAGAGAAGGTCTGCTGGAAAGCCATCAAGAACTGAAAAAAAAGTGTCAATTGGTTAGTGAATAATACCACCCATGGGTATGAAATCTCAGTAGAGATTCTAACCACCAGAAGAGTGGGCTGGATAGGTGATAGAAGTAAAGACATCTCAGGGGAATGCATAATAATTAATTTTAGGAATCCCCACACAGCACATAGTATTTTAGTAAATGAGCTCGGGAGGAACATGAGTAACATTTTACCCCTCCATCTAAGTTACTTTTATCCCCCCAATAGATTTCGTAACCCAAACAATGATCAGAGGAGGGGTAGGAGTTTTTTTACATAGCAGATTTACTACGAGAGATCAGCAAAGGACAACAGATCTCTGTTTTAATGTCCCGACAGACAATAGATTTAGCCCACTAGACGGGGTGGACTGACTAAATAGACCATCTCCATGCAATAAAGAGAGTATCTTACCTCCAGTTCAGGATCAAGGGTCTAAGTATAATTGGGTGCACTCTCACAAAAGGGATGGGTCTGCTAGTAGAAGCATGAGCGGCTTCCCTAGCATCAGAGATACTATCCCCAGAGGAGTTGATGTCTAGCAGGAAAACTTAGACCCTTCGCCCCCACACATGAACAGGTTACCACTGGTCTGTTAACCCTCTTACCGGTGTCTCCTCTTATCATGCCACCTAGACCCCCCACTCAACAAGACATACAAATAACAAAGGTCTTGTCATGGAACTTGGCAGGTATTAAAAATAAACTGGGCGATCCTGATTGGGGGGCTTTTATAGACCTACATGAGGTTTGCATGTTTCAAGAGACTTGGGCCTGTGAAGAGGCAACCTATCCAGGTTTTGCCACTTTTAGGGTCCCGGCGACAAAAGGAAGTGTAGGGAGACCGTCTGGGGGGCTCATGACCTTGATAGGGACCCACCTGGGATGTAAGGTGACACAAATTGAATATTGGTATTCATTGCGTCCAATTGCAGTTTCCACATAATCCTCCCGTTATTTTAATTAATATATATTCGAGACCAACCCCCAGAGGTAAAGAATCTACTACGGTAGAGACTCTGTCTAATTTCTTAAGTTCTATGGACTCAAAGCAAGTGATTATTGTTGGCGGGGACCTCAATTGCCAGTTTGAACCTCTTGAGGGCATATCCCTGGATAATATCGGGGATGAGGACCTTTTCCTGGCAAACCCGGAATCCAGATGCCCATTAGTTAAACATTGGTCCCCCCTAGCAATCCAGCTGAATTGCTTGGTATTAAATTTTCTTTAAGAGCATGTAACGGGAGATCAAGCTCAGATTCATCCACTGATTATACCTTTTACAGTAAGAATCGTGGGTCTATACTTGATTATATCCTGATAAGTTCTAACTCCTGGGATAGAATGATTGATTTTAAAATTATATTACGACCGGACAGTGACCATCACGCTTTAGTGCTGGGAATAAAGGTTCCTAGTGTACAAAAAACCTCCATAGAAGGCACGAATAATTCTGGTTTAACTATCGCTAACTGCAGGAGGAAAGTTTGTTGGACTAACTTCCTCCAGTCACAAGGCAGGATGAGCAATCTATGCGAAGCGCTCATTCCTGTGTTTGAAGAGGCATCAGTTTTGCACCAAAGTAATGCGGTTTTAGATTTGGGAGCTGTAGATATAAACTACAGTAAATTAATGGAGGCATCATTGACATTCTTTTTCCTGAAAGTCCCCCCTAGACCAAGTAGGCCTCCCAGCCATCCATGGTATAACAGCGAATGCCGTAGAGCCAAGAAGGTACTTTTGGATTCTATCAAAAACAAAAACCATTAATATCTTAATGAAGTCATATAATCAAATGATTCAAAAGGCGAAACAGACTTGGGAAAGGGAGAACTGGGACTCACTTAAAACGGCTTTGGGAGACAGGGACATGAGGATGTTTTGGAGCATTGTTAATACAGGTGCCCCCACTCCCACCACAGCAATTGAAACTAACCTGAATGAGGAGGTATGGTAGGTCCACTTCCATACCCTCTACACAGAAGAAAAATCTTGTACAGAACCCCCTAGGGCTGGGTCTTTTCTAAAGTCAATTCTATCTGAGGAGGGTATAAACAGTACTCAGGAGTGTGATGCAGACCCGGGTACAATTTCTTGCCCACTTATAACCTTAAAGGAGATCGAAGGTGCCCTACTAAAAATAGCCCCAGGTAAAGCCCCCGGTCTGGATAAGATCCCCGGGGACTTATACAAGAGTGAACCAGCCATTTGGTCCCCGTATTTTTTTGGTCTTTTTAATGCCATAATCCAGGGTATGAAGATTCCATATAGCTGGCTGGGAGCGGAGATTATTCCCATCTTTAAAAAGGGGTCTCCACTATTGCCAACAAACTATAGACCTATAAGTCTAATAGATATAGCCCAGAAACTATTTGCTAGGGTCTTACTAGCCAGGCTACAAACCTGGATGGAAGAAAACAGGGTCCTGTCTCCTCTTCAGGCGGGGTTCAGAGAAAAGATACCAACTCTGGACCAGGTATTAAGGTTACAGCTTCTATACTGGAAGACAGTTTGCCTACAGGGGGGAAGCTTATACTTGATATTCATAGACCTGAGGTCGGCGTTCGACCTGGTGCCACGAGGAAAGCTATGGTCAGTCCTCTCTAAAATGGGGGTCCCTACATATCTCATCAATCTCCTCAGGAGATTGCATGAAGATAATTACGCACAAATCAGATTCAGGAAGGACGGCCAACTTACTGCCCCAATTCCCGTTAATCGTGGGGTACAACAGGGGTGCGTTTTAGCACCGACACTATTCAGTCTTTACATAAATGGGCTAATTAAGGAACTGGCAATGGTAAAAGACCTAGATGCTCCGAAGTTAGCGTCCCGTCATATTTCAGCAATGATGTTCGCTGACGACACTCTCCTGGTCTCAAAATCCCCCATGGGGATCCAGAGGGTTTTGGACAAATTCGAACTTTTTTGTAAAGAAAGAGGGTTAGATATCAATATACAGAAAACTAAATATATGGTGTTTAACAGACCAAAACGTTCTCGTTCTAATCCTCAACTAAATGGAAAACCCCTAGAAAGAGTTTCATCTTTTATTTATCTGGGTCTTACCATTGCTGAAAACATGAAATGGGAGGCACATATCACCAAGAGCACACTAAAATTAGCCCAATCGACTGGTGGCATACTAAAGGTATATAATAAACCAAGCAAGGGAGCTGTTAGTCCAGCCCTAGACATTTTTAATGCCCAAGCTAGAGGGGGAGTACTTTACAGTGCTGAATTATGGGGTCACTCTAAACTAGATGCCCTTCTTAAAGTAGAAAATCAATTTTTGAGGCAGCTGTATAGACTCCCAATGAGTACTCCGCTGATCCCAATATGATTGGACTCAGGACTAATGGCGATAACTGATACATCGAGCCTCAGACCAATTCTATACTGGCGGCGCTTGTGGTCCACTCCAGAACTAGAGCCATTTAGGGAGGAGCTAGCAGAGGTTATGTCAGCTGGGGGCGTAGCTAAACTAACTTGGTTTGCACACATAAAGTTCGTACTAACCAAGCTGGGCTTGGGCAATTGTTGGACGGACCCAGAACATGCTTGCCCCCAAACCACAAGAAAACGTATTAAATCCCGGTATTTAGAATATAGAGGCGCACAACGTCACTCGTGTCCCAGGACGGGCAAACTTTCCATGACCTTCTTGGAAGTCAAGGACGTGGCCCGCTTTGAGCCAATACTGAACATGATTTCACCGGTGGAGGCAAGGAAGATCTTTTTACAATTTAGGTTTGGGGTCCTACCACTCTGCTCCTACACAGTGAAATGGAGCAAGGACGGCGAGGCACGGTGCCCCGCTTGTGGTTTCCCTGCGGAAACAGTCCTACATGTATTTTTTGCTTGCCTGGTTACCGTAAGGCGCGAAAGCGATGGCTGACACAGATCTGTAGAATTATTGGATCCAGGAACCATCTGGAAGTATTTTGGATCTTGAAATCAGATCTAAGCACCCCGATTGTGTTTTCAGTTTCTAAATTTCTGTTCTCTATGTGGTGTACAAGAAGGGCCCTGCTAAAAATTACTAAATGAGCTTAAGGGCATGTGGCAATGATATACTGAATTTTTTTTTATAATTGCCTACCTTTTTAAACCTGATTAATTTGTTATATTGTGCTTTTACCTTACATTTTATGATAGTCGTTTTAATTATTTATTCACTATTATCATGCATCTCCGGATTTGTATAGCATAATTCACCTGCCCCTAATACAGTTTCTGTATTCTATAGATTTTAAAACTACTGGTGTTTCCCCATTTTTGATACTGAGAAATAATTTTATTGCTGTATAAGTTTATTTCTACTGCTGCACTTTTTAAGGTGGTAATGACAGAAATAACGTTTTTTTAACTGAACTGAACTGTATTAACCTGGCGATGCAAGACTTCCATAAAAAGGAGACGTAGTCAACAACATACTGACCACATGCAGAAGAATCTGCACAAATTTCAGCCATTTTTTAAAAGCCCTAAAGCAGTTATTGTTCAGCGTAATAATAGAGCACCAATTAAAGCCCGCATATAGGAGGTGCCAACACATGGAACTCAACCTTTTACATGTTGCAACATTTGTTTGAACAGTACAAACAGATCAATGACTATGTCATTCAAAGAGGAGGGGATGCAGTTGGGAAAGCTATGACCATGGATGCAGACAAGTGGGGCCAAGTCAAATGCCTGACACAGATGCTACTCCCATTTGAGGTTTTCACACGGGAAGTTGGCAAGAAGGGCAGTACGATGGGCCAAGCTATCTCCTTCAGGACAAAGTAAAGAAGGTGTCTGAAAGGTTACCCCCGCATACAAGGCTGCAACATGATATCACTGCGTCCAAAGAGTACATCTGCGCCACTCTACTTGATCCACGTTACAAAACAATTCTGCTCACTTTCATTCCTTTTCTGAAGGTTTATTTTTTTTTTAAATACAAGAGATGGATTGTAGAGCAAGCCTGAGACTTGGAAGAAGAACAGCAGGAACTGCGGATCCTACCCCGCAGTTCAGGGGTGCTGCCTTCAACTTCTAGAAAAGGCATTCTTTTCTCACCACACCATCAACCAGAACACCAGCAACAACAGCAACTGAAGAACCAGACCCAACCTCTGCATTGTATGGGTTTCAATTGGCAGGGCTCAAGTCCAGTGCAGAGGTGATGGCAAAACAGGATAAGCAAGTGGCAGTACCAATGACCATCCACAGGATATTCCAGGAGTATCTAGATAATCCAAAAGAGGTCTATGCATATCAAAATCCATTGATGTATTGGTATGGGAAGATGCGTCAATGGCCAGAGCTCAGCAGGCTGGCAAAAAAGTATCTTACTTGTCCTGCTGTCAGTTTGTCTGCTAAGCATGTATTCGGTGTAGCTGGTGTGGTTCTTACAGTGAGAATGACCAGTCTCTCACCTCAAAATGAGAAGAGATTGACTATGATCAAAACAAACCGAAATTTTTATAACACACAATTATATTTTTCTTGAAACAGCAGCACAGGAGGAGGAGGAGGGTGATTGGGCCGGAACTGAATCAAATGTGTTAGTTGATCAACTTCTGGGTAACCCACCTGAGTTTGCAGATTAACTCTACTTCCCAGACTAAGTATGCCATTGCCCCTATATAACTTTGTAATTACATCTTGTTGAACTTCTATTTTCGCAACAACAAAAAAACTAGTTGAACAATATTATTTCTGTGTCAGATCTATGCTTCCCCAACATCTTTTAGTCACATATATTGCCATGTTGTAGCTGGACCAGTGTGCCTTGAAGAAGACTCCACAATTCCTTCATGACATTTGGGACAATGCCTGCCCCCCTTTGCAAGCCTATTGCCTACCCCTTGGTCCTCTTACACTTAGCCAGATTTAATTAAAAGGTCCTCTCCTTTTTTCGAATTCTTAAGAGTCCAAAACTGTCATTTTAGTTAACAAAGACCTAAGCAAAATACCTCTATTCCGTTACTCTACTTTTTCTTCAACAGCAGTGCATTACACGTCTATCATACTCGGGTCATGATGATGACTGATCTGGGACGGAGTTACTGGGAGTCAGGACTCAGGAGGAGAATGGAAGAACTCAGGGTGGGAGCTGCAGGTCTACATCATCAACATCTTTAAGCAAGATGTTATCAACTTCAGTTCAAGTGTAAACCAAGAGCCTGAGGCCTACTTAGCAGCTTTGTGGAATGGAGAGGGGTGCGTTTGTGAATTGCTGCTGTGTGTGTGTGTGTGTGTGTGTTAGACTTGTGGCAAAAGTAAAACTCTGAGTCCCCCTCTTGTTTGTTTTACTCTGCCTTTGTGTCTTCTTGATACACTTCTCATTAAGCTTACCTTCCTTCTGTTCTTCTTCTTGACTCTAAAATACAGTTTCTGTTTTTTAATCCTCAGTCCTTCTTCCAGTCTCCTGCATGAATGAAAGGTGAAAGCTGAACTCAACTAACAACAATGCTCCTGCTTACCTACCAACCAGACAGGCACCCAAAAGTGGACATTCCAGAGGATAATAGAGATGCCCGACCAAGATTTGCAATACAGTATCATTTTTCTTTTAACAATCATATTTAGAGAACTAGGTGGGGGTGTTGGGTTCACTCCCCTACCTAGAGCACAGAACACTTAGATATCATATAACTTGGGTCTCGGGCTATAGGACTATTTGCAATGCATTTATCTGTGCTCTGTTATACTCATTCCTTTGTTTCCTTCCACAACAGACTGATGACGAATGATGTGCTGCTCATTGCCCAGATGAATGTTGTCCTTGTGCAGTGTTTGTCTTTGTCAAACCTTTCCCCAAATCCCCTTTCTATCCACTTATCAGATCCCTAACCCTCTTCCCCTGGGCTGTGTGATTTATTGAGGTATGGTTTAATTAACACCAACAATTGATCACACACTTGATGGGGAGGATGTGGTGAAAGCCACACCAACTTACTGCAGGATCTTCTCAGCATTAGCCCACACTGGCCCCATTTAACCACCCGTCCATAAAAAGTTAACCATATTTTAGATATAGAATAAACATCAGTCGCGAGTATCATCATTCAGGCCATGTGTTGCGTAACCATACACGTCTAACCTAAGCTTGTCCACTCCAGACTTTGAGTCCGTTTTTTATAACTTAAGCATTTCGTAAATAATACTACTAGCTCCCCATTAGCCAAAACTTGCTAGCATTGCTATTTTTTGTATTTTAGCACTATCAGGCATTCTCGTTGTGTCATCATGTAGAACTCAGATGTCAATTCTATGTAAAGCTTTGATAAAATATAAACCACTATCTCAGTCTTTTTATTTCCAAAGAGTTGCCAATGATGGATAATCAATTATTCAGATTAAACCTACAGTTGGAGCTCACCTGGGTGGAGCTGGAAGTGGGACCTCGCTTGTGAAGCTGTGATGCCTTTCCTATTATTGTTTCATCTATATTCAGGTAGGACAACTAGTATGGAGTGAACTGAACTAGTTAACTTAGCTAACTAGTTAACTTAACTTAACTAGTAAGCAACTAACTGCTATTATTGTTTATCTAGGCCATTGTGGACAATATAGGTCATGGCAGCATTCCCCCTGTAGTTCAAGAGGCACTCCAATGTATTGGGACCATGTGATGACCTTTGACTACCATTGTTTTAATTGATTTTATGTGTTTTATTTCCACTTTGCAGGAACCTCTAACCCCGCCCGAGATAGTATACAGAGTGGTATAAAGGGGGCATCACATCGGGGCACGAGCGGGACACAACGAGGACCACATATCCTGCGAGGGATACCTTCACAGCACGGGGGCAAGAACTACAGGAGGATCCCTGCGTACACAGTGCCAGTTGAGGCAGGAATGTATTTGGTGGCCACTGCACGGCGGCTGTAACCCTGGGACCCTCTTGAGAAGGGTGTAATTAACGCCTGCAAATGCATGAGGCAAAACAAGGCTACGCGGCAGATCGGTCTGCGCACTACCTCTCCTCCTTCATCTCATCGGCTTGGTCCACACTAATGCCTAAGTGAGGTCTAGGTACCCTGAAAGTGGCTGCCCTGGGACCTTGGGGACATCAGCCCGCACCCTCCCTCCTGGGTGCGACAAGAGGGGGCCATTGTAACGACACGCCATCTGTGAAGCGGACATGCCGCAGGCAGCATAGCGGGAGAGGACGCAGTGCAGCGAGGGTGCACACCACGCTGTCCAGCCAATAACCAGCGACTATTCTCCCCCCCACTGAGGAGATACGAACCCTCAGCTGAATACAGCAACACTCCGCCCGATAACATGTAAAAGCCACGGGCCTGGACAGGCCCAGCGCCGCCTGCGACAACGCAAGACACCGCCTCAAATGCCAGGCCACCGCCGAAAGAAGCCATGGCCCAGCAAGAACTGACTCTTTCTGAAAAGTGCTGGCAGCCAATGAACATTCAAGGGTTTTGATGGAGAAGAGACTTGGGACTATCCCCACAGACATCTCTCTGCTCAGGGATGACCATCGCAAGCTTGTGGAAAAAGTGTCAGACAGTGAGAAAGTAATTACCTCCATGCAGCCCTCAATCAAAATGCACCTGCAGTCTCTACAGGGCCTACTTGGGCAGATGTCAACCATCGAGAGCGCATTGACGACCTCAAAGATTGCTCGAGGAGGTACAACATACGCGCCCTGGGACTCCCGGAGGGAATAGGGGGCATGGATTGCGTGGTGTATATGGAGTCCTGGACCAAGTCCTTTACGCCAGCCGCAGACTAGTCTCCCTTTTTCACCTTCGAAAGGGCTCACAGTGTTCCAGCTCACAGACCACCCCCCCGGGTACCTCTCCACCCGATGTTGGTGAAGTTCCTACACTTCAGGGACGGAGATGTGGGCGCTCAGGGCTGCCAGACAACACAACACCATCCAAGTCAAAAACAAGCAAATAATGCTCTTTCCGGACTACTACTGAGCCCTGCAGCATCAAAGAGCTACATTCCTGGATGTCAAGTGCCGCCTGCGGTCAAAGGGAATACAATACTCTTCACTATTCCCAACCCGCCTCAAGATCATACACGAGGGGTCTGCAATGTTCTTCACGGTCGTGGAGGAGGCCCGTGACTGGGTAGATCATCAATGCCAGAAGCCCCCCTGAGTGAGCAACAAGACCAACAGGCCTCCCAATGTGGCAACAGGTACCTCCCAAAATGAATAAGCAGCAGGGTCACCACCAGCACAAGCATCCAGTCCCTGGGGTCCCTGGACCTGGAGCAAATCATAGTTGAACGTCGATGGGTGGCTACGGAACTCCGTCCGTTTCCCCCCGGCTACGGACCTAGATAGAGGTCCACACATCTTCACGTTAGAAGAAGAGGCGAGCAGTGAAGGGACGCTTTCCAGAGTGGACTCAATAACCCCACCGCTAGTCACACCACAGACTTCCGATACACTTATATGACTAGCAACTAGCAGTACAAGTGCATAAGGCAACTTGGTAAGCAACTCTATAAAGCAGGATGAGGCACATGGCACACCAAGCAGCACAGCTAACGCTTACGTATTTTTTACTAGACCACTAAGCGTGTAATAATCCTGCAAATGCCCCAGCGAGAACTCCCTGACAGCCGTGCGACGCCACCCCTCCAATATTTAGCAGTTCTCTTCGAGCACAAACATGAGTTTGGACGTATCACCGTTTGCGATAGTTTCCCAGTATTGGGACTGTTGCCCATCGCAGTTGTCTCCCTTCGCGAAGTTGTTCCCCCCGACACTTTATACATGTGTGCGCATAGATGAGGTATTACACTCATTCTTTGACTGTGCAATTAGGCTAAGCCAGGGAAGTGTTCTACGAATTGGCATGGCACCCTGCCATTCTACCCCCCTCCAGACCCCTCACGTCACAGCATGGCACATAAAGGGCTCATCACTATCCTTACTCTGAACGTACGCGGAATGTACTCTGCGCGGAAGCAGTATGCAGTTTATGCTTACAGAAAGAGGAAAAATGCCCAGATTGTGCTGATGCAAGAAGCCCACCTTGTAGGGAAAGAGCTAGACAAATTGCGCAAGCGATGGCGAGGGATATTCTGCGTCACAAAATTCTCGGCCTACGCACGTGGGACCCTCATTTGGATATGTCTGGGGATCCCATTTCAAGAGCTCTCTAGAGCAATTGACATGGAGGGTCGCTACGCACTCCTACACAGGCTGCTAGATGGTCAACAGGGTATACACCCGTTACGACGCAACTTTTACTCCGCACTACCATTACAACGCGGGCATTACAACGCATGACATTACAACGCATTGCGCTGGGGGGCGCTCTAGGATAAGAGGTAAGTTTAATTTACTATCCAACACCTTCCCTAGGGTCCACGGGGACTGGAGTTAGAATAGTAAATTATACTTACCACTATCCAGCACCCCAAAGCGCTATGCGTTGTAACGGTATTCGTTGTAAATACCGCGTTGTAATGGTATGCGGAGTAAAAGTATGCGTTGTAACGTCATACATCCGTCAACAGACACTGCTGGGTAGGTTTTATGCACCGAACACAGATCAGGGAACATTATGGGACACACTCTCAAGCCCCTTAAGTGCATACACCCAGGCCCCATGGATATTAGGAGGGGACTACAACTGCGTAGAAAATACCTTCCTTGACAGATCCTACCCACCATACCCAACATGCCCCATAACACCACAAGCCAAACGATTCACTTCCTGGGCAACACATTGGGGTTTGACTGACTCATGGTGCTCTAAATACCCAGACCACCGACTCTATTCTTTTCACTCCATCCCACATGATCTTTGGGTTCACCTGGACTGCTTCCTCTGCTCCCCTCCCATTCTGCCTAAGGTACAGGAAGCTGGATACTTGGACAGGGTCCTGTCTGACCATGATGCGCACATGATTACCTTATTGTGGCAACCTCCCAAGCCCCCACTTGGAGCTTACTCAAAGACTGCCTAGGAGATGTGGTATTTCGGCAGACTGAACCAGCACATATACGAGCATATTTCAGCGAGAATGCACATACAGCATCCACCCGTGCAAAGGAGTGGAATGCGTTCAAGGTGGTGATCAGAGGCACATGCATACAGCACATCTCAGGGGTGCGTAAGACTCTAGAATGCAGTATGGTGGAGAAGGAGCACACACTAGCCACATAACCCAGGCTGCAGATAGAGGGAAAGCCACTCCAACTCAAGTGGCAGATGCTAAAATGACATATGCTGAGGTGCTGGCGGACCTTTCGTAGGTTCAACTTTACAGCGTATGCCACGAAGATGCACAAGGAAGGTAACAGAGCAGGCGCGCTACTGTCCTGGCTAGTGAAGCAAGATGCTACCCTGCCACCGATCACCGCAATCCATAACGCAGCTGGTGCCCTTGTACACTCACAGGCATCCATCCTAGAAGACTTCCAGCAATATTACACACAACTATACGGGGCCCCGCCACAGTGGACTCAGTAGGACTTTCCTGATTCTTAAGCACACTCTCCCTGTCCCGCGTACTGCACGTGGCCCGACATGAACTGGATGAGGTAATTACCGCGTTGGACGGTAAGCAGGCATTGCAAGCTCCAGCTACCTGCAAAGCACCAGGCCTGGATGGCCTCCTGCTGGAGTATTCCGCACCTTCTCTACCCAATTGGTGCCGCAGCTGGTGAAGCTTTACCAGTCGCGATAGACGAGGGTGACCTACCACACTCGAATCGGTAATAGTCTAATTCCCCAAGCCGAATAGGGATCCCAGCTGGTAGGATCCTACTGACCTATAGCCCTTCTGCCAGCAGACTACAAGATATTTGGGAAGATACTGGTGGAGAGATGCTCCACAATCCTCCCCACCCTGGTACACGCGGATCAGTGTGGATTTGTGCCGGGGAGAAACACCTCCTTCAACATGAGGCGCCTCCTTCATATCCAGGACCAGACTCAGTTAGCAGGATCGCAATCAGTTCCCGCATGCGGCGTGCCTGGTGCTGGACCTGGAGAAGGCCTTTGATACCCTGAGCTGGACATATCTCCTTCGGGTCCTACGGCAAATGGGAGTAGGACCACGCCTGCTCGCTTACACTATGCTCATGTCCACTAGGCAGATGTCAAGAGTAAAATTAGGGCCCTATATGTCCTCATCATTCCCCATTCTTAGAGGCGCAAAGCAGGGGTCCCGCTCTTCCCCTTATTCTTTTCGATGGCGATGGAGCCACTTGCAATCCGTCTCAGCAGGGGGGAAGAGGCATGCAGCATACCGATCCGGGCAGAGTGCACACGGTGTCACTATACGCCAATAATGTCCTCATCTATATCCGGGACATCACATCAGACCTCTCCCCCAGACACCCTGAGTGACTTTGAGAAGGTGGCAGGATTGAGAGTCAACTGGGCCATGTCCACGGTATACCCACCCTCAGGCGACCTCCCACCCCAACCGCTGCTAGCGGGGGGCAACACATTTCTTGGAGGGCCCAGGCAGTCAGGTACTTGGGTAGAAGACGTTATCACATGCCGCAGGATATGTACAAGGGAAAATACTGTGGGGTCCTGGCTGGGGTTCGAGCCTCTGTGAACTTCTGGAAAGATCTACCACTAGCCTCTATAGGGAAGATAGCAGTGGCCAAGATGATACTGGTCTCAAGGCTACTGTACTATTTTGCCAACCTCCCAGTGGTCCCTCCTGCTCCTTCTTCCGTGAGCTGGATGCCCTCCTGGTTTCCCTCATCTGTGGATCGGACGACAGACAGATACCCCTCGCTAAATTGCAGTTGCCTATGGATCAGGGAGAAACTGGGTGCTCCGTCCTTCGAGGCGTACTTTCTGGCAGCTCAATTGCAATGAATGTCATGCTGGATTGCAGGCCGTGCATTGACGGAAACCCACACTATGGCGGGACCAGTTACCACCCCAGTTAAACATGGCAAACTTCTACTAGGTGCCGAGCCTATAAAAGATTGCCCACTCCAGATAGCAGTAGCAGGAGCATGCCTGAAATGCATCCACAAAATGAGCCACTCAACCCCTTTCTACTCTCCCATACAGCCACTGGTGGGCTTTCCGAGAGGCCGAACTCATTACACAGAACGCGCTCTGCACATCTGGACCGAACACGGAATTACAGAAGCGGGCGCCTTGTATACCAATGGGCAACTGTAGGCTTTTGCTGACCTAGTCGCCGACACAGGCCTTTCAGACGGGCACTTCCTCAAGCACTGGCAACTGCTGATAGAGAGTCGCAGAATGTGGAGCACAAACGACCCGGAGCCACCCACACACCCAGTACTGAAGGCGATCCTGCAGATGGGCCCTGGCCGACACTTAGTGACATGGTTGTACAAAGCGGTGTGAATGCTCGGCGCAATCACCTTAAACCCCCTCCGGAACAAATGGGAAGCAGAGGTCCAAAGGCACCTCCACGATAAAGAATGGGAACGCGCTCTTGAGTTCCTGAAGAAGGTGTCTTGAAACTATCATTTTAAAAACATACAGTATCACATGGTGCATCGCACATACCTGACCCCAGAAATGCTCCAGCGCTATTACCCCAACACATGCTTCAGCTGTCCTAGATGTCCGGAGCCAGGTGCTTCTTTCCTCCACATCTTCTGGTCTTGCCCGGAACTCCACGCATACTGGACCACAATACAGGCCACTCTGATCAAGGTAACAGGGTTCTGCGATCTCAATACATGGGGGCCAGAGCATTGGGCATAGCCAGACGCCGTAAACACCAAAAGGTGGAGTTGCATTTTCCCTCCCTCTGCATCCTCTGAGCAAAGAGGAGCATAGCCATGCACTGGAGAGCGCCGGGTGGGCCATCGATTGGGGCATGGCAGAGGGTGGTTTGCAAGTGGGGGTCTCGGAGGCGGAGGTGTTTAGAATGGAAGATATTCAGGTCACCCATAAACACCACATTTCCATGCACTGGGCCACTTTACTTCATGCCTTCAAACAGGTAGCAACAGATGAGCCACCCATGTAGGTCCCAATATGTCCCGCAGACGAAGCACGCCGCAAGGGTGCACAGCATGCCCCCCAGAAAACGGATGCTCAGAGAGTAGCGATCCCCAACCCGCACATGGAAGGCAGTCAGTTCCCCCTATGTAGCCCAATGCATCCCACTCCCTGTGCCACAAAGCCAAGCAACTATCGCCGTCCCTATGAACCACTAGCCCTCATTAAACGCATGCATCCTTCTACACAGTGAGTCTCAGTTCAAAATACCCATGTTGAAGAGTTATGTTTTATATTAAAAGAATACACAATAGATGAGTATACCCTACACCAACACAGTAGGTCAATACAAGAGCAACAGCACGCCTTACAGGGAACAGCACAAGATCACACGGGCGGCATTTGCGCGCCGCCATCAGGCGCAGTGTAGATTTTTGTGTTGTAATTGTAATTAATTGTAATTGTAATTAAATTTGTATAGCGCATAAATCACCCGAAGGTCTCAGAGCGCTAGCAGAAGCATGAAAGAGCTGCCAGAAATCTGATAACTAACTTGTGTTAAGACTTATGCTTCCACCCAATGTAACTGCACCCAAGAGCATTCAGTCCTGTAGTGCTGTATGGAACACCTGTATCGATGTTATCACGGTGCATTGCATTGACTAGGTATATCAATAAAATGCCAATAAAAAGATTATACAAAAAAAAGAATTGTTTCCTCCCAAAATGTATTTCCAATTTACTTTGCTCCGTTGTTCTTAAAATTATACGCACTGCTGTAAGCTTTTAACTATGCGTATAAACAATAGACCACACCAAAAAGTACTTGAACAATGAGAAACTTGCAACAGTACCATATTGAAAGGTTGCATGTTTGGATGCAGGAAGTAAATACTAAATTAAAAGCGAATAAATGGGATCCGGAATACAGAGGCATGGGATTATAGGGCAGACAGCATGACACAGAGGTGAGGCTGGAAAAGAAGGCTGGGTGGGAGACAATTATATTCAGGCACATGTAATCAAGAGGGGAAGAAAGAGAGAAGCCAATTGGGGTGCAAGGAAGCAGTGACTGGGCTTAACAGGGTAATGCGATGACCAGGGAAACTGAAGTTAGCAGAGGCCAAGCAGCAAGTCATCCCAAGGAGCGAGGCAGGACAGGACGGATGGGCAGAGGAAAAGCTATTTCATTGGGAAACAGGCAGTCACAGGTCTAGGTGAGAAAGATGAGGGGGAGGTGCACTAGAGGCCGAGCACAGAAGGGGGTGAGGGCCAAGAGGGAGCAACACAAAACCAAGGAGAGGAGGGGAAGAAAAGCACAAACGGGACACAGCTGGAAAAAGCATGCACTCCTGTGGATTGTTTATCCAAAAAGAAAAAAGTAGCTCCCAAAAATGTAGCAGTAGAAGGGCACACGTAATGCAGCCATGCTTAAGGGGAGGGACAAATACAGTAAGAAGACGGAAGCTTACGGTGGCTGACCAACGAGAAGTAATCACATCAGAGTGACAATGAAGCCAACTAATGGTATGTAATGGGTAGGCTCTAAGTTAACAATATGCCTCGAAGAAAAAAGTGCACGCGCTGTCTAGGGGATACCTAAAAATATACAGCCAGTATCCTGGATCCTCTCATTCTACCCTCGGTATCTCCATCCGTGTACTGTCCTAATATTCTGAAAAAAAATGCCTGGTACCTACAAATCACATACACCATCCTTTATAGCTTCCCTCTCCTTACCATTTGGCAATATAAAATAAACATGAAATTAGGTCCCTAGATCTCTGGAAAAAGCAGGAAAAAGCACATGCGATTTTCACCAGTTATTCCACCATTTGGAACGCTTCCTCTGGTGGCGTAGCTGTATTATATAAGAGTAGCAAGGCACACCCATCTATATTCCTGCTGCGAAAAACCTTCCCGTGCTCAAGGCAGAATTCTCAATCTGCTATAAATGTGAAGTAGCTGTGCTATAGAATATTGTTCTATCCTAGAGAGCAACGTGTACATCTGCTGTTTAAACAAAATGAACGAAGTTGTTTGCCTTTGTACTTAAATGCAGTTATTTATTTGTTGGCAAATTCCATATGTGCCATATGAAAGCAGTATTAGATCATCAGAATGGAAAATTAGTGCAAGGGAGAACAGGTCAAAGTATATCCTGGAGGGGCAGACAGGTAGTTTGACAGCTGTGTGGGCTGTGTTCTATTCTCAGTGACAACCTAGGCTTTTTGTCAGTGGTTATGATCTACTGCCAGAACTTGATTTGTTTTTGATAGTGTTGACCCAGCTTTAGTTAACGTTGGTTTGCGAAGTTTCTCAACCTGGCCTGTGTATGCTTTCATCGATGGTGTTATGGAACAATGGAATTTTCAATTTTCCCCTAGAAACTCTTTTTTTGTCCAAAAGAAGAGGTAGCTTGTGTCATACTTCTGGGACGCATACCCATTGGCTTGTCTCTCTAAAGCCTCTATGATGGAAGATGTGGTAAGAATCTTTTATTTGCTGAAAATTTCAAACAGTGAACAAGAATCTAGGGATGAAATAGATGAATTAGGCATGGGCCCAAATATTTGTGGGTCACACACAGCATCTTACATGTACATCTCTCTTCCATGGGTTGTCAGTGCAAGGAGAAGAATGGTGGTGTTATATGGTCTGCCCTTTCCAAACCTAGGACCATTCTTCCTATTTGGTTATTCACTAGCTGAAGGTCTGTGTGGACTTTTTCAGCAGACGAGCCACAATCCACCACAGTAATAATCACGTAAGGCATGCAGTGGCCACCCTGACCCTTAAATTAATAATTTAGCTTCAACTTCCTCTTACCTATGTATATTTTCTATATGGGGAGAGGAGTTTTGATGGTGCCAGCATATCCAGCAATGTATCTGTCAATCAGCACTCTTGTGATTTTACTTACCATTGCTTATCATGTGCAGGTCAATAAAATGTCTTATTGATCAGTCAGATATTTTTCTACTATGACCACTGAGCTAGTAGAATGACAATTAGATTCTTTAAATGCCCACCTGTTGAATGTTTGCCTGCTTAGTGGTCAAGTCCAATATAGATCAGTGACTATGTATAGGGGCTATATATCCAGTGTTGATTCCATGCCTTACCTGCTGGATTAAATGTTGGCTCTTGGGACAGCTTACATTTTACCTTGGCCTGAAGCATGTGTTGTTTCCTTAGGTTTACTACTAAAATCCAGATACTGTACCTGCTCTACTCTGCTTTACCACTGCTTACTCCCCTAGCTACATACACCCATTACTATCCTAAATCATCTTCTGTTAATACCCTGTTTACTTTTCCCTTTGCAGCCAGTGGGTCATCTAAATCCTAAATTGCCCCCCGCCCTTTGCTGACCAGTTTTTGTCTGATGGTCCCCTTGGTTATAGGGTGGGTGCAGAGTGCCTCATTAAAAATCTATCAGAGAATGGCAGACTTGAGTTCAGCCGTGTGCAAAATCTTGAAATCATTATGCTGTAAGATGTTGCAGGCATAAAGCCAGCCGCGGTGCGTCCATTGGGGCGTAGGGGCGTAGCCCCACCAGCCCATGGACCCGCGGCTGCAAGTGTATAATTAATTGTCACTGAATACTAGTATTTAAATACATCACATTTTCCGCCGGCGAATCCGGGCAGCACCCGACTGAAACAAAACGTGAGTGCGCTGCGCAGGGGGCTGGGCTGGGCCGGGCGGCGGGGCTGGTCTGAGTGTTTGATTGACAGTCTGAGTCCAGTGACAAGTCGAGTCCACGAGACACTGCAGGCACACGCACATACCTAATGCGCAAGTGCTGCTCGGGGCTGAAACTAGCCCGAGCATACGCATGAAAGTTCCCCCAACTAATGGCCCATTTGTAGAATAGTGACAGGGGAGTGCTGGGGAGCCCCGGCGTTAACAAGGGCGACAGGGCGAGCAGTCAGTGTGCCCCCCAAGCCAATCCTGGCGCTGCATGCAGCGCCAGGATTGGCTGGTCACCGGGTAGCAAGCAAGGGCAATCCATTATTGGATGCCGCGGTGGGTGGCTCAGCCGCACATCACAATGGCCAATCACTGTGTCTGACTTCATGAAGTCATGCAGTGATTGGCCATTTGCGGCGCTGCTGACGACGTAGGATGATCCGGTTCTGGGCTGACTCGTCTCGTGGTGTGCTGTGGACTCGGAGTGGTCGTGTGCGCATCACCTGCCAGCCTCTAGTGTAGTGTCTGCTTTGGGGCCTGCTCATCGTTACAGAAGTCGACTCGACTACTCTTCTAGTGAGTATCTTGTTTTTGTGACTCGTCGTCATTAGAGGCCGGGGCCCGGCGGGGTGCTTTTCCTGTTTGCAGGCAGAAGCAGTAGCACTTTCCCTCAACGTTTTCACAGGGAGAGCGTCTTCAGAAATAAATGCAAAACGCCCACATTCAACTGTTTTGCAGAGACTTGCTTCGCTTGGCTACAAAAATGCTGTTTGTTTATTCCTACCCCGGTGGCAGGCTCACTAGCTCATCTAATCACTTACACGGCCATTTACTACCCCATTCAGTAGAATGCCTTCCTTTAACTCATGGCAATAATCCCACTACAAACAATATAGGCAGCACTGTCTCTTCAGAGGTTGTGTGTGTGGGGATTTTGTGATGTCAACGATTGACATATGTGACTCTGTGGGATTGGTACCTCAACACCCTGTGGCGATTCCGAGCACTGCCTCCTGCCACAGATGGTAATGAGCCGGACAGAACCTGGTGATGTATATTTCTTGCTTCTCTCTTAATGCTGCACTGGGTACGGAGTTATTATAGTGTAGTCAGATGCTGAGCATTTGGCCTTTACCTTATGGAAACCCTTGCATGGGAAGGGTCTGTGCAGGGTAAAGTACGGATGGTGGGCTGGGCAGAGAGATTGTAGGAGTTGCGAAGAGGGAGGGTTAGTGGCCCAACAGCAGCAACATGCAGCACCGGCGGCCATCTCTCGGCATCGATTGTACTCCCAGACAGAAGGTGCTGCAGCTAAGATAAAAGATAGGTGCATAAATCACTTCACAAAACTTAACTCAAATGGGCAACATCAAAAATACCCCCAGGCCTCTCAGCTCCTTCTTAATTACACTGGCTCTCTGCACCAGAACAGAATTAATCATTATGTTCCACTATCTTATGGACACTGTGCAAATATGACTTGAGCCCATTAAAGAACGTGGACAGTTTGGAAGGCACAGGGCAGCTTAAGCGCATCACAGAAACAGAGTGCCTGGCGAACAATCTCGTGTTTGCAGTAAAATTGCTTCACAAGGAAGTCAGCCAGGGATCCCAGAACCATGCCCAATCTCCGAGTCTGGAGTGCAGCAAGGCTGTCGATGCTAAGAGCTATGTTTATCCACACTCACGGGGATACAACTGCTTGACGTCCTCTTTCTTTCTTTCTTTGCAGTATTCAAATAAAACGATTACTCCAGCATCGCTCACTCACATCGAGGTCCAAATCACATACACCTATTCACGAACCATATGCCCCTTTTCCTTTTCCTGATAAATACTTCTAACCACAGATTTTTACCTTTACAATATTTCCCAGGCACTAGAGTCTCTCTCTCATACCGTCAAAATGAAGGGGGTCGGCGGAGGTAGTTTCTAGGGGGCCAACAGCATTTTTTTTCTCCTGCCTTTGATTATCACTCTCTTTGCCTCTGCGCAGCAGCAGCTTTGTCAGATGCACAGCTGCTGACTGAGGTGTGCAGGCGTGTGCAAAAAATCCTAGGTAGACTTAATCATAGACAACAAGTTGTGGTACCCACTAATGACTAGGAACAGGCGTGCCAAAAAATACATAATCGTCCATAAAATACAAACATGTTTTTAATAACCATAATAAAATTCATATATAAATGAGACTAACATTATACAAATCATGTGACAATACAAAATTAAAAACACAATACACTTTGACAGGATTGATTAAAAAAGACACCACAATTTATTGCTGCGAGGTGTCCACGAACAAATGAAGAAGAAAATACTCGACGCGCGTTTCGTTGAAAAACGCCTTCTTCAGGAGTCACAGATAACCATCTGCAATTACATATTAAACAAGCATTAGAAATGCAATAGGTCTCGGATTTATTTGAGTTAGAGGTAATGGCATTGTAAATGGCAATGTCTTTTATCCATGTGTTATGGAGTGTATGCATGTGGTGTGTAGTAGAAATATGTGGGTTGGATTGGAATTGTATCAATGGTGGCATGCTGCGCTTTAGATGAATTTGTTTAAAAGTGAAGTGCACCATACTGCGATTGCTACAATAGTTTATTGTGGATGCGTTAACAATTGATGTGTGCACTGATGGCTGTTGGTGTGTGTGCCTGTAGAAATTGTTCACTGATGGATGGTGGTGTGTGTGCTTGGTGGAAGCGTGCACTGCTGGCTGGAGGTGTGTGTGCCTGGTGGAAGCGTGCACTGACGGCTGGTGGTGTGTGTGCCTGGTAAACGTGTGTACAGATGGCTGGTGGTGTGTGTGCCTGGTGAAAGCGTGCACTGATGGCTGGTGGTGAGTGCGCCTAGTAAAAGCGTGCACTGACGGCTGGTGGTGAGTGCGCCTGGTAAAAGCGTGCACTGATGGCTGGTGTTTGTGTGCCTGGTGAAAGTGTGCACTGATGGCTGGTGGTGTGTGTGTGTGTGTTTGGTGAAAGCGTGCACTGACGTTTGGTGTTGTGTGCCTGGTGGAAGCCTGCACTGACGCCTGGTGGTGTTTGTGCCCGGTGAAAGCGTGCACTGATGGCTGGTGGTGTGTGGTTGTGTGTGTGGTGGTGAGTGGTGGTGAGTGTGTGGTGGTGAGAGTGTGGTGTGTGTGTGTGGTCTTATGTGTGTGGTCTTATATATGTGTGTGTGGTGGACTTAGTTTGAGTGTTCGTATCCTGCACACTTACACACTGCCCCTACACACTCACACACTGCTCACCCTGCACACTCACCACCCTGCACACTCACACTGTTCAACCTGCACACACTGTTCACCCTGCACACTCACACTGTTCACCCTGCACACTCCCACACTGCAGTCACTGTCACTCTGCAGTCACTGTCACTCTGCAGTCACACTCAATACCCTCGCAGTCACTCTGCACTCACTCTGCACCTGCACTCACTCTACACTCACTCTGCATCTGCACTCACACTCGCTCTGCACTCACACTCGCTCTGCACTCACTGCACTCACTCTGCACTCACTCACACTCTGCACTCACTCACACTCTGCACTCACTCACACTCTGCACTCACTCACACTCTGCACTCACTCTGCACTTCTACTCGCTCTGCACTGACTCTGCAATCACTCACTCTGCACGCACTCACTCATTCTGCACTCACTCACACTGCACTCACTCTCTGCACTCACTCACACTCTGCACTCACTCACACTCTGCACTCACTCTGCACTTGCACTCACTCTGCACTCACTACAGCAATCTCTCCCATCTGCCCCGCAGGACTACTAGTGGGCTATGCACCATTGTAGCCAGGGCTCTGCAGAGCCATGTCACCAGATGTCTATTCAAAAGGCAGTTTTGAGGGAACAGATTTAATCTTAAATCAGAACAAATTATAACTCTGCTTCTGGATAATCCGGTGTAAACTGTATGAACTTGTTTTCAGACAGACGTAAAGAGAGCTGCACTGTTCACAGTGGGGGCCTACATGGGAACAGGAACATGTTATGGGTGTTGGGGGCTCAAAGTATTATTCGGGGGTATTCGGAACAACTAATAATATAGGACCCAATTCCAGCTCTTTCATGGCCTTATCACAGACAGTGCAAAGGCACAATTGTCCAAATTCTAACGGCGTTTTTATTTAATATTCATGGATAGTGAGGTACGTTTTCAATATTTTAAGACAGCAGGAGCTCACACATATTACTGAAAATATTCTCTGTGACACCCTCTGACTTCTCATATGTGAGGTGTTTTGGGGATCCAAAAGACTTTTTATGTATGTTGGATGAAAAACATTTGTCTGTAATAGACTCTCACACATCGCCCACATTAAAAGTGCATCAACGGAAAACTATCTGTTTAAGGATTACAAGGTCGTCAGGGCAAGATTGCAGAACAGGGTCGGATCTATCAGGGCCCCTGAAAAGATGGGACACTGCGAAAGCGCCAACTAAGAGACGGTAATCGGGAAATCCTGAACTTGTTATGATTCGTCATGTGTTATCAAATACGTCCAATGTAAACCTATGAACGGAACTCACATTGCCGGTTATTATGGAGCCTTTCGTCATAGAAGACTTGCTGGTTCTTTTAGAAAGAACTGCGTAATATAAAACCTATCGAAATCCAGGAAACGCACCAGGAAGAGCGATGTTGCCACCTGAATATCCACCAACCTGCCTTACAATAGGCGATCCATGGATTGAAGCTGTCCTTTGGAAGTCAGTACGCATGCGCACACTAAACCCAGCCGGCACTTCCCAGGCGTATTTGAATCAAGTGGAATGAAAACAAGCCGGTCACCGGAGGGAGAGGCTCTGCAGTGCAGAGCCCGAGTTCCGGCCTTCCTGGGTTCTCTAAGGGGTAGATGCTACAGAAACATCGGCATATTTACCTCGGCTAGGCGTCGGCGGCTGCAGCAGCCAGCTAAGCCGGGGGGGTGGGCAGGAATAAGCGGTACAGCGTTGAAGATGCTTCTCAAAACGAGACGCTAAGTCCGTGACCTAAAGTGTCTAATGCAGCTGCGAGAGAAGAGCATGGACAGTGCACCGCAGACATAGCAAGGTAGAAACCAAGAAACCCGTTGCTGCAATCCTCCCCATACGGCATCCTGGGGACCGACAGCAGCGTGAGCTAAGAAACCGCATGACAGATCCATGTGCTGGTGCTGCACTGAAAGCAAAAAAAAGCCCGCTCCCAAAAAAAAACAAGGAAGCTGCGCGCTGAGCGCTGCAGAATTGTGAACGCGCCCGGCCATCTGGATTCACTAACGGAGGCACCCTGACAGCTCCTAATTATAATTTATGTACTTCTTTGCGCGAGCACGAACGAAATATGCCCAAAATGGCGGAACAAAACTACATTTACCCTATCACTTCAAGCCTATTAAAACGAAAACACAAGGAAGACGAATCACTGACCAGATGACAGAAAACGCTAAGGAATGTGTGGAATTCCTCTCACCAAGGCCCTAGGAGATACTTCTTTTTTTCTCCTTTAACATTAGTTCTCGAAACTCCTCCCAGTTTCACTGGGGAGGAGTCCGAGCCCTAAAAATTATTATACATATGATAATTCTAGAATGACTAACATTCTATACATAATACTATTAAAAATGACAATAACATACATCTACAAACATAGCATAATATATTTCATGTAACTTCACCGCCAACTTAACAATAGAGGGACCAACATTTCTACTTTGTGTCTAGTTATTCATACGATACACATGTTTCAAACAAAACATTGTATAGCACTCCCATTGTAAATGCAATGTCTTTCTATAGCCCATTGAGGACTCTGTGCTTGATCAAAGAGACAACTTCTGGCGTATACATATTAACATAAATAGATGGAAACTTACAAGATGTAACAGAAACAACCTTCAATTTAGTTGTGTTACCACGTGAAGCGATGGTCAAGCAAATTTCTGAAAGAAAATATATATCGAAGCAACATATGTATTAAGCTGCAACAATCAATTGATAAGATGCAAAAACTGCAATAAATCACCCAAACACAACAATTCCATGTAGATGCAAAGGAAACAAAAGTTTCGTCTTATAAACTATATGTCTCCGTAATGGTAAGACCAATTTTGTATATGCAAGATGACTAAAGGTGTGATAATCACATCTAGTTATTAAGAAAAAAGTCATAAATAAAAAAGATTCAGCAAAAATAATTCACAATACCTGTTAAAAGGATATATTGATTCTTTGATGACCGTCGATTCAATTAACACAACTATCGGTATTGGGTCACATTACTGTGTGTCGCCAACTAAAAGACACAATAGTAGTGAACTTTATTACTTAATTTATACAGCCTAAAGATATAGGGCTGAACATCTAGAATCTACTGGAAATAAGGTAACAAGTAGATGGACATTTACCTTAAGATTCTAAAATATAGATGTATTCAATGTCCATGGAAGTAGGACGGATTGAAAGAATGAGATTTGGTAAAATCGTCGGGTCTAGAAAAAGGAAGACAATATAGAAATGAATTTCTAGCGTTTTGAATAATGGTTTGATGCTAGAAACGATAAATAGATCAATTACCTGAAAGAATGAACGTAGTATATATTATTGTTCACAAAGGTATACTGAATGCGACGGTCCGCACACTGTTCCGGTCGTTTTCATATATATTTTGCAGGATAATGACTGTAAATTTAAAAAGGATAGTCGTATTATATGTGGAGACCATTGTGATCAAAAATAAGTCTCAAATTGATATATTAGGATATATCTTGTCAAGCGATATAACGCTAGCCAAGGAAGCTAAGTTTACACATCGCGAATCTACTATACTTAATTTGATTTAAGTTCCTTGGCGTTCAATCGATAAACAGTCTGACACGGCATGTATTATATTTGTGAAAAGAAGGGGGGGGGAATTTTAACATAAGACAAGCCGATATTGACAAGGGCTAAATGTAAGACCTGTCTCTTAATTTGAATAACATACAGGGCACACGAAACATAAATAAAGTGGTATGAAGGTGAAAGGACTAACGAATTCCGCCAAACTAACGAAGGAGTTACCTGATATATAGACGCGCTAAGGACCAGATGGTGCTCACGGCGTTCCTGTGATGTAGCGTGCCGTCGGAACAGGAAAGATCAAATGATGTGTGTTGACCAATCCCTTTAAATATCTGGCAGTGGGGGCGGAACCACCTGAGCTGCACAGATTTGATCATAGAAATAAATAAGGGACTGCAGAATACAAAAAGGGAAGGCGAGGAGGGACTCAAGAAATAGATATAGGACTGCAGGATGCAAAGAAAGAAGGCGAAAAAAGACTCAAGGATATCATGGATAGGAACCCCTATCCATAACATAATAACTGGACATGTATAGTAAATTCTAGGAGTGGTGTCTCGGAAACCGGACAATTCCTGAATGCTTGAAATTCAGTATTAAAAATTCAATAATTCGAAACGAGCGATCCCAAGTGGGGTACTTAAGGGAAAACAGCAAAAAAGTGTAATGAAAAAATAAATACAAAAAAGATAACATATATTTTCAAAGACTATATCTATAAGGTCACCTTTGTTGTCGGCCTGAAGATATAATATATTACAGATTATGATCGTGGGTATACTTTTATCTGTTTGCTACTTATAACGTATACAGTTCCAATATACCAAAGGGTAAAGTCTTGAGACATTTGTTATTGGCAATCTAGTATATAATATTGCCGAACATGACTTATTACAAGGAGGCTGATTAATAATGACATACACGGCAAATTAACAGGGACTCCGCTTGTGTGTTACTACAGAAAGGGAATGAAAATGAACAAATATAGTATCATTTTATAAAGGACTTAAAAGACGCCGTGATTGACTGGCTTTCAGCAACTTTATATATGACATATAAATGAGGAATACCGCAGAAGAAAATACTAAAGCTTTAGTAAATCGCATTTTCCCATGGGATTTCTGAGTTGAGGCCCTTACTAAAAGTCCCGAGAGAAAAAATCCAAAAAACTTCTCGTTTTTTTCTAATCTTACCTCCACCTTTACTTTCAGGGAGTCTGATTTTTTCGATGATTCGCCATTTAAAATCATCTGGGGCATGTTGTTTCTCATGGAAATGTTTTACTAAAGGAGCTGTTAATTTGTTGGTGCGGATAGCTGAGCGGTGCTCGGTAAGTCTCACTTGGATGGATCTAGATGTTTCGCCCACGTATCCTAGCTGACAAGGGCATATAATGAAATAGACACAGTTAGCGGTCTTGCAGTTCCACATATCCTTTGCATCAACACAGCAACCATTATGCTCAAATGACTCACCTTCTAGAATGTTTGCACAGGATTTGCAAGAAGAACACTTCACGGTACCTTTGACTGGAAAGTTTTTATCAATGGTTCTTTGGACAAATTCGGATCTAGATTGGTTACTAGTAAATCGTGAGTGCACAATTAAATCCTTCAGATTCTTATTTCTTTTGTGTGCAAACAAAGGTTTATCCAATTTAATCTGTGATGTTGGGTTGGAATTCAAAATGTGCCAGTTGCTATTTATAATATATTTTACTGTGTTATCTAGAGTAGAGTGCTTGGTAACACAGACAAGTTGGGTATTTTCTTTTGTGGCTTTTTTTCTTAACAGAGAATCTCGGTCATAAAATCTTGCTCGTTTGAACGAGTCCCTCACTAATCTGTGAGGATATCCTCTGTCCAGAAATTTTTGGCGCATGATACTAGCTTGTGTATCGTAGTCAGCTAGGTTGGTACAATTTCTCCTAATTCGGAGGAATTGGGAGAAGGGGATGCTGTTACGTTGACAACGAGGGTGAAAATTTTTAAAATGAAGGAGGGTATTCCTGGCAGTGGGTTTCACGAAAAGATCAACAATTAATTTGTTGTTTTCATGTTTAATATTTAGATCTAAAAATTCCACCTGGTGTTCATCATAGTGAGCTGTGAGTTTTAAATTGATATCAGTAAGATTAATCCATTGAAGAAATTCAAGAAGAGTCTCTTTCCCACTGGTCCAGAGAAAAAAGATGTCATCAATATATCTGGACCAGTGGGAAAACGACTCATAAAAAGGAGCAATTTCGTTGTAAATGAATTTCTTTTCGAAGGCGGCCATGTAGATATTGGCAATTGACGGAGCCACAGAAGCCCCCATACTGACACCCCTTATTTGCCGGTATAGAGTGTTACCAAATTCAAAAATGTTTTCGGTTAAAACAATATGTAAGAGATCCAAAATAAATTGTTTCGGGCATATGATGTTAAACTGGTCAATGAACCAGCTAGTAGCCAGGAGCGCTTCCGTTTGAGGTATATTACTATAGAGCGCTTCGACATCCATAGTTACCATAATGTCTGTTTTCGGTTTGAAGGCTAAATTTTCAACTCTGCTTATCATGTCGCCCGTGTCTCTAACATAGGATGTTATTTTTGGTATATGTGGGCGCAGAAAAAAATCTATAAATTTGGACAGAGGTTCGGTATTAGTTCCGATTGTCGACACAATGGGTCTGTACGGGGGATCTAGGAGGCTCTTGTGAATTTTTGGCATGCCATAAATGCATGCAATTTTGCCTTGATTATAGTTAAGGAAATCGTAATCTTTTTGATCAATATCTCCGGATGCCAAAGCCTGGTTAGTTAACATCAGGATTCTATTGGATATTTTACCTAGAGGATTTATTTTAATCTTAGAATATGTAGTGACATCTGCTAGCATGGTGTTCATTTTGAGTTCATAAAGGCTTGAGTCTAACAACACGATGCCACCACCTTTATCACAACTTTTGATTACTAACCTGTCATTGTTCTTCAGTGATTTAAGTGTTTGAGATTCGTCCCTACTAAGATTGTAGATGGGTTTCGGTATAAACCGAAGAGCTCTTTCTAATTGCCGAAGAACAACAAGCTCAAAAGTCGCTACCTCTGGACCCAGTTGGTCTAAATTAGGGTAAAAAGTGGATGGAAGAGCTGGACGTCTCGCTACAGATAGTGTCTCATTCGAGTCTTCCATTGAATCAAAGAATTTTTTAAGTCTGATCCGTCTGAAAAAAGAAATTACATCTGTTTGTAATTCAAAGATGTTAACATGAGCATGTGGTACGTATGAAAGACCTTTAGAGAGTAAGGATTCTATGTGGGGATCTATAGTTTCAGATGAGAGATTAAAGATGGGGATTACATCCCCTGACCCCAATATTGGCGATTGCGCGTTTCGCGAATAAATTGGGGTTCCTGTTGTTGATGTTGTTGCTGTTGGGGCTGATGTTGATAATGTGACTGTTGGAAATTTCCCCTGTTGTGACTCTGAAAGCGGACTCTTGGGCGTCCCCGGCGTGGGCCCCTGTTGGATAAAAAAGGCCTAGGGCGGGGGCCATTATATTGATTGTAATTGCTCTCTGTGTCATAGAACGTATTGGGTCCCTCATTTTCAGAGTCAGATGTATCTGTAAAATTATTTACTCTTTGTGGTGTAGATCTGGTCTCATCTACGTAATGGTTCTGTTTATAAAAGTCTTGTTTGAGATAGGGGTAGGTGCCTTCTAATGTATAGAAGCGTTTATCCTTATTTAGTTTGTCATGTTTACGTTTATCAAGGTAAGCGCTGAAGGATTCTAGTTCTTTGTTGGCTTCTTCGATTTTCTTCATGGCTTCATCTATATTACCTAATGCTTTCAGTTTAGATTCCAGCTCGTCAATTTCAGTTTTAATTGCTATTGCTAGTTCTTTGGCAGTTTCAACAATCAAGATCATGAGATCTCTAGAGCATCTATTAGCAATGAGGCTCCATCTCTCGAGGAATGGTCTGTGATGGACAAATAGTCCCGGGATGTTTCGGACTTTCAGTCCCATTGGAATTATGCCGTTTCTAAGATACGCCAGCATAAACTCACCATTGGCATCCATTCGCTTAAGTTTCTTTTTAAGGTCTAGTAATTTAAGACTGTCTTCATTTTTTTGGCTAGCTATACTGCCATTATTGACTGAAATGGGATTAATACCTACAAGTAATTCGAATTCCTCATCGGAAAAGCCGAATGTTTTTAATTGGGCCATGTTAGTCCCCTATGAATATAAACAAGATGAAAATTTAATAAATAGCAGACCAATAGGTGTGAGTACTAAAACAATCTTTGATATAATATGTAATGATACTACAGAGAGAACAGCCCTACACAGACAAGCTGTGGGTAAACAATGTGAGAAAAACAAGGACCCCCTGGGTAGTGATCAAAAAGAGCTCCTAGGGCAGGGAAAAACAAATGTGTGCAAAAAATCCTAGGTAGACTTAATCATAGACAACAAGTTGTGGTACCCACTAATGACTAGGAACAGGCGTGCCAAAAAATACATAATCGTCCATAAAATACAAACATGTTTTTAATAACCATAATAAAATTCATATATAAATGAGACTAACATTATACAAATCATGTGACAATACAAAATTAAAAACACAATACACTTTGACAGGATTGATTAGAAAAGACACCTCAATTTATTCGCGAAACGCGCAATCGCCAATATTGGGGTCAGGGGATGTAATCCCCATCTTTAATCTCTCATCTGAAACTATAGATCCCCACATAGAATCCTTACTCTCTAAAGGTCTTTCATACGTACCACATGCTCATGTTAACATCTTTGAATTACAAACAGATGTAATTTCTTTTTTCAGACGGATCAGACTTAAAAAATTCTTTGATTCAATGGAAGACTCGAATGAGACACTATCTGTAGCGAGACGTCCAGCTCTTCCATCCATTTTTTACCCTAATTTAGACCAACTGGGTCCCGAGGTAGCGACTTTCGAGCTTGTTGTTCTTCGGCAATTAGAAAGAGCTCTTCGGTTTATACCGAAACCCATCTACAATCTTAGTAGGGACGAATCTCAAACACTTAAATCACTGAAGAACAATGACAGGTTAGTAATCAAAAGTTGTGATAAAGGTGGTGGCATCGTGTTGTTAGACTCAAGCCTTTATGAACTCAAAATGAACACCATGCTAGCAGATGTCACTACATATTCTAAGATTAAAATAAATCCTCTAGGTAAAATATCCAATAGAATCCTGATGTTAACTAACCAGGCTTTGGCATCCGGAGATATTGATCAAAAAGATTACGATTTCCTTAACTATAATCAAGGCAAAATTGCATGCATTTATGGCATGCCAAAAATTCACAAGAGCCTCCTAGATCCCCCGTACAGACCCATTGTGTCGACAATCGGAACTAATACCGAACCTCTGTCCAAATTTATAGATTTTTTTCTGCGCCCACATATACCAAAAATAACATCCTATGTTAGAGACACGGGCGACATGATAAGCAGAGTTGAAAATTTAGCCTTTAATCCGAAAACAGACATTATGGTAACTATGGATGTCGAAGCGCTCTGTAGTAATATACCTCAAACGGAAGCGCTCCTGGCTACTAGCTGGCTCATTGACCAGTTTAACATCATATGCCTGAAACAATTTATTTTGGATCTCTTACATATTGTTTTAACCGAAAACATTTTTGAATTTGGTAACACTCTATACCGGCAAATAAGGGGTGTCAGTATGGGGGCTTCTGTGGCTCTGTCAATTGCCAATATCTACATGGCCACCTTCGAAAAGAAATTCATTTACAACGAAATTGCTCCTTTTTATGAGTCGGTTTCCCACTAGTCCAGATATATTGATGACATCTTTTTTGTCTGGACCAGTGGGAAAGAGACTCTTCTTGAATTTCTTCAATGGATTAATCTTACTGATATCAATTTAAAATTCACAGCTCACTATGATGAACACCAGGTGGAATTTTTAGATCTAAATATTAAACATGAAAACAACAAATTAATTGTTGATCTTTTCGTGAAACCCACTGCCAGGAATACCCTCCTTCATTTTAAAAGTTTTCACCCTCGTTGTCAACGTAACAGCATCCCCTTCTCCCAATTCCTCCGAATTAGGAGAAATTGTACCAACCTAGCTGACTACGATACACAAGCTAGTATCATGCGCCAAAAATTTCTGGACAGAGGATATCCTCACAGATTAGTGAGGGACTCGTTCAAACGAGCAAGATTTTATGACCGAGATTCTCTGTTAAGCAAAAAAAGCCACAAAAGAAAATACCCAACTTGTCTGTGTTACCAAGCACTCTACTCTAGATAACACAGTAAAATATATTATAAATAGCAACTGGCACATTTTGAATTCCAACCCAACATCACAGATTAAATTGGATAAACCTTTGTTTGCACACAAAAGAAATAAGAATCTGAAGGATTTAATTGTACACTCACGATTTACTAGTAACCAATCTAGATCCGAATTTGTCCAAAGAACCATTGATGAAAACTTTCCAGTCAAAGGTACCGTGAAGTGTTCTTCTTGCAAATCCTGTGCAAACATTCTAGAAGGTGAGTCATTTGAGCATAATGGTTGCTGTGTTGATGCAAAGGATATGTGGAACTGCAAGACCGCTAACTGTGTCTATTTCATTATATGCCCTTGTCAGCTAGGATACGTGGGCGAAACATCTAGATCCATCCAAGTGAGACTTACCGAGCACCGCTCCGCTATCCGCACCAACAAATTAACAGCTCCTTTAGTAAAACATTTCCATGAGAAACAACATGCCCCAGATGATTTTAAATGGCGAATCATCGAAAAAATCAGACTCCCTGAAAGTAAAGGTGGAGGTAAGATTAGAAAAAAACGAGAAGTTTTTTGGATTTTTTCTCTCGGGACTTTTAGTAAGGGCCTCAACTCAGAAATCCCATGGGAAAATGCGATTTACTAAAGCTTTAGTATTTTCTTCTGCGGTATTCCTCATTTATATGTCATTTATAAAGTTGCTGAAAGCCAGTCAATCACGGCGTCTTTTAGGTCCTTTATAAAATGATAGTATATTTGTTAATTTTCATTCCCTTTCTGTAGTAACACACAAGCGGAGTCCCTATTAATTTGCCGTGTACGTCATTATTAATCAGCCTCCTTGTAATAAGTCATGTTCGGCAATATTATATACTAGATTGCCAATAACAAATGTCTCAAGACTTTACCCTTTGGTATATTGGAACTGTATACGTTATAAGTAGCAAACAGATATAAGTATACCCACGATCATAATCTGTAATATATTATATCTTCAGGCCGACAACAAAGGTGACCTTATAGATATAGTCTTTGAAAATATATGTTATCTTTTTTGTATTTATTTTTTCATTACACTTTTTTGCTGTTTTCCCTTAAGTACCCCACTTGGGATCGCTCGTTTCGAATTATTGAATTTTTAATACTGAATTTCAAGCATTCAGGAATTGTCCGGTTTCCGAGACACCACTCCTAGAATTTACTATACATGTCCAGTTATTATGTTATGGATAGAGGTTCCTATCCGTGATATCCTTGAGTCTTTTTTCCCCTTCTTTCTTTGCATCCTGCAGTCCTATATCTATTTCTTGAGTCCCTCCTCGCCTTCCCTTTTTGTATTCTGCAGTCCCTTATTTATTTCTATGATCAAATCTGAGCAGCTCAGGTGGTTCCGCCCCCACTGCCAGATATTTAAAGGGATTGGTCAACACACATCAGTTGATCTTTCCTATTCCGACGGCACGCTACATCACAGGAACGCCGTGAGCACCATCTGGTCCTTAGCGCGTCTATATATCAGGTAACTCCTTCGTTAGTTTGGCGGAATTCGTTAGTCCTTTCAACTTCATACCACTTTATTTATGTTTCGTGTTCCCTGTATGTTATTCAAATTAAGAGACAGGTCTTACATTTAGCCCTTGTCAATATCGGCTTGTCTTATGTTAAAATTCCCCCCCCCCCCTTCTTTTCACAAATATAATACATGCCGTGTCAGACTGTTTATCGATTGAACGCCAAGGAACTTAAATCAAATTAAGTATATTAGATTCGCGATGTGTAAACTTAGCTTCCTTAGCTAGCGTTATATCGCTTGACAAGATATATCCTAATATATCAATTTAAGACTTATGTTTGATCACAATGGTCTCCACATATAAAACGACTATCCTTTTTAAATTTACAGTCATTATCCTGCAAAATATATATGAAAACGACCGGAACAGTGTGCGGACCGTCGCGTTCAGTATACCTTTGTGAACAATAATATATACTACGTTCATTCTTTCAGGTAATTGATCTATTTATCGTTTCTAGCATCAAACCATTATTCAAAATGCTAGAAATTCATTTCTATATTGTCTTCCTTTTTCTAGACCTGACGATTTTACCAAATCTCATTCTTTCAATCCGTCCTACATCCATGGACATTGAATACATGGATATTTTAGAATCTTAAGGTAAATGTCCATCTACTTGTTACCTTATTTCCAGTAGATTCTAGATGTTCAGCCCTATATCTTTAGGCTGTATAAATTAAGTAATAAAGTTCACTACTATTGTGTCTTTTAGTTGGCGACACACAGTAATGTGACCCAATACCGATAGTTGTGTTAATTGAATCGACGGTCATCAAAGAATCAATATATCCTTTTAACAGGTATCGTGAATTATTTTTGCTGAATCTTTTTTATTTATGACTTTTTTCTTAATAACTAGATGTGATTATCACACCTTTAGTCATCTTGCATATACAAAATTGGTCTTACCATTACGGAGACATATAGTTTATAAGACAAAACTTTTGTTTCCTTTGCATCTACATGGAATTGTTGTGTTTGGGTGATTTATTGCAGTTTTTGCATCTTATCAATTGATTGTTGCAGCTTAATACATATGTTGCTTCGATATATATTTTCTTTCAGAAATTTGCTTGACCATCGCTTCACGTGGTAACACAACTAAATTGAAGGTTGTTTCTGTTACATCTTGTAAGTTTCCATCTATTTATGTTAATATGTATACGCCAGAAGTTGTCTCTTTGATCAAGCACGGAGTCCTCAATGGGCTATAGAAAGACATTGCATTTACAATGGGAGTGCTATACAATCTTTTGTTTGAAACATGTGTATCGTATGAATAACTAGACACAAAGTAGAAATGTTGGTCCCTCTATTGTTAGGTTGGCGGTGAAGTTACATGAAATATATTATGCTATGTTTGTAGATGTATGTTATTGTCATTTTTAATAGTATTATGTATAGAATGTTAGTCATTCTAGAATTATCATATGTATAATAACTTTTTAATATGTAATTGCAGATGGTTATCTGTGACTCCTGAAGAAGGCGTTTTTCGCCGAAACGCGCGTCGAGTATTTTCTTCTTCATTTGTTCGTGGACACCTCGCAGCAATAAATTGTGGTGTCTTTTTTAATCAATCCTGTCAAAGTGTATTGTGTTTTTAATTTTGTATTGTCACATGATTTGTATAATGTTAGTCTCATTTATATATAAATTTTATTATGGTTATTAAAAACATGTTTGTATTTTATGGACGAATATGTATTTTTTGGCACTCCTGTTCCTAGTCATTAGTGGGTACCACAACTTGTTGTCTATGATTAAGTCTACCTAGGATTTTTTGCACACATTTGGGCCTCTGTTTGCACCAGGTGGGATAGTGAACTTAAGTTGCTGATAGGTGAGCTCTGGTAGTGGTGTGCATTTTGTACATTTTTATTTTTGCAAAATTAGCACATCTCGCTAATCAGGGATGAGTTGTTCAGAAAATTCCTAACAATATACTTTTTCTGGTGCTGTCTTCCTGGTTATCTGTCTCATTTGTACTGGGGATATGTTCTTCTGGCTGTGGCTGATCACGGTTATTCTCGGACCTTTACATTCTTCTCCTTACTTTTTACATTGATGGTGGATCTGTAGACTAAATTCCAGTTCCCACTCAGATCTGGTAGATTATTTTTTCTTGTGGCTGCCTCCATTCCGGTTGGTGCGTCTGCCAGTGGACAAACAGGACAGAAATGATCTGGTGTGAGATTCAATGTTGTCCCCAGAAACTACCAATTGGTTGTTTACTTAGTGCTCCATTTCTCCCCAACTCAAAAACTTGGAAAAACTGAGACTAGTTTGGCTGCTGGACTAATCTGTCCCTGAACTGTGTCCTTCTGAACCCAGATTACTGGTGACTGGTCTTGCTTCCCTGCCCCTACATCCTTTTGGCTTCGGTATAGGTCCTATTCTTTGTAGATGGTGAGTTGTGGAGAGAACATTTGTTTTGATTGTGAAATCGACACCCTGATTTTTAACTTCAGCAAAAAAACATAGTTGTTTAGATTGTGTATCCAGTAGTGAAATAGCAGCAGGCGGCAGTGCAGAAAGTTAATGTGCCTGCTGCAAAGAACATATACCTGATGCAGATCACAAAATGCATATGATGTAAATAGGTCAGTGAGGCACTGCTTTTGTCAGAGAGATCCTTTTGTTACTTGCAGTTTCTGCGGAACGAGCCTGGCATCCATTACACTGCTGTGCAACTTCTTCTACTCTTAGAGCTGAGATTTCTATGAAAGTCTTATAGTCTGAATTCAGCACCTGAGCATAATAGGACGGAATGTATGAAGCTCTGTGGTTATACTGAATAAGCAGCTACCTATGTTATGCCATCTATTAATGTAATAACTGCACTTTCACAATTGCTTTATTAACCTCCCTGCTTTCTCAAATTTGCTTGAAAATGCACGATTTTTCTTCTTTTTTTCCCAAAATTTTCTTGGGGGGGGGTAACCCCCCCAAAAGCCCCTTTTGAGGTTCGGGCTTGCTCGCTGCGCTCGCTCGCTACGGTGCTGTATGCAAATCACTTTGCGGCCCACAACTTATAAATCTCACCCACCACCCCGGCATAAAGCTGCCTCTCCATCAGTATCATGACTGCTGGAGAGGTGCAGCCGAACTTGCTCAGCATCAACCATAATCTGACTAAAGCAGCTGGGTCAAACTCTCCAAAGAGAGAGGCAACAAACCAGTGCTTCCTACTGCAGTAAGAATGTGTAAAATTTAGATTAGGGTTCACATATTCAGCATATTGATTTAATGTTGTTAATGAATAAGTTCTGCTGCGTATCAGCACTAGTGGAGATGCTACTTTATGACACACTGGCATTTTGACAGTGCAGTCGCCTTCAATCTTTGATACACTTCACATTGTATGCTGCAGCATACCTCAGTTCCAAATTGCATAGTGCCATGGTACAGGTGTTTCCGTTTGTCAATTACAATGGTCTGCATGAGCTCTGACCCTCACTGAGCCTTTTCTGTCTAATTTTCTGGGACAATTTACTTCTTTTCACCACAATAGTTCTCTTGTTCAATTAGATCCCGATCCAAATGATCTAGACCTCCAGAGTTAGGCTTTGTGGGCCCGATTCACATAACTAACTGAAGACAAAATCCTAAACTGACTACCATTTTGGTATTCACAGAAGGCACTTACTCATTTTGGTATTCACAGAAGGCACTTACTCATTTCGGTATTCACAGAAGTTAGGAGTCCTAACTTTAGGACTCCTAAATGCCTTCTGTGAATGCCAAAAGTCTTAAAGTTAGGATTTTTCTCCGTTTAGGAGTGCTAAAGTTAGGACTCCTAACTTTAGGACTCCTAAACTGAGAAAAATCCTAACTTTAAGACTTTCTTTATTCACAGAAGGCATTTAGGAGTCCTAAAGTTAGGACTCCTAACTTCTGTGAATACCGAAATGAGTAAGTGTGTTCTGTGAATACCAAAATGAGTAAGTGCCTTCTGTGAATACCAAAATGGTAGTAAGTTTAGGATTTTGTCTTAATTTAAGTCTGTGAATCGGGCCCTGTGTGATCGATATAATGTGTCCTGTAAAGGCTGTCAGCACCAAGTGCCACTAAGCACAAAGCTGTGGCACATCAAACAATTAGTTGTACTTAGAGAACTCGAACAAAGAGACAATACGAACCTGCAAAACAGTTAAAAGCCTGTTTTCCATTCCCATCCTAGATGGGTAAGGTGAGGGCTTTTATTAATGTCCCTGGAAAGGAGCCATTAATTCATGTTCATCAGCCTCCTGTGATTTTAATGTACTACATAAAGAAGCTAATTTATCCCATTCCAAAAACTGGCAACTTCTATGGCGCTGCCATCGAGTCCATAATCGAGCATTGTTCGGGCTGCCAGAAATAATGGCAGAGTGGACATCATTCTACGGTGACCTTTCCGCTACGCTGGCTAGTAGTATTGTCATCCTGACAAACCCCCCTCTTGCACGTCAGATATCTCTGTGATGTTGGTCCTGATAATATACACTCACTTTAGGGGGCATTCTCTGAGCCCTATGCGGGTGGCAATTCAATCGCCTGCCATGGTAATGTAAGAATTTTTGCAATGGATTTCTCCCTGAAAGGAGATAATACTTTGATATGGACAGACACTTTTAGAATGAAGCATTACAAACTTGAGTTTAACCTTTAACATAGTCATTTTCATTCACCAGTGTGTATGTATTTCATATAGTCTGGCTTGCACATATATTCAAATTATCAATGTGTCTTTTTGTTCCTGTGTGAAAAACCATATTTAGGTTCCACATCTTCAATAACTTATCAAATTCAAACTCCATTTTATTTTATTTCATTCCTTAGTTAAGTAAAACCATACATGAAGTGTAAAACAGTATACAATAGAGGGTAGCAAAAAAAACTACTGGTTAATATGACAAGTACTCTGGTTAAGACAGTTCAAGCAGAGCACAATAAAACACTAATGCAATGTGACAGTGGGACAAATAGAAAGTGCTGAACACTGACAGACGGGAAGAGTTAAAGTGCATAGTGCATTTTTAACATGAGTACATTAGCAGTATTAAAGTGCATTGGTGCAGTTGATAGTGTAACAGCTTATCGAAAAGCAAAAACAATTAGAGATCTAATTGTAAAACGTCATTTTAAAGAAGCAGAAGAGAGGAAAGAGGACTGGGGTGTTTTGTCCTGTTCGAATTGCAGAGCATGTAAATACAGCAGAAAAGTTACAGAATAAGAGGTTCCTCACACAAAAACAAAAAGGCACATTGGTAAATTGATTACGTGCAAATCAGACTACACCAGAGGCCTTCAAACTTTTTTGATCTGAGCCCCCCCCCCAAGCAAAATGTTTTAAAATGGGGCCCCCACTCCAAAACTATATGGCAAGGATTTGGGGGAGTGGGAGGAGTAGGGTTGATCATAGAGGGCGAGGATCATGAAATCATTGCAGGGCTGCGTTTCCGTAGCTCAATATCCACACTAAGGGGCCGATTAGGATGGCGGTTTTTCCGCATCCTCCGGGCCGGCGGAAGTGTCCGCCGGCCTGGAGGATGCGGAAAAACCGCGGCGGAGACTCCAAAGACCCACCGCCAAATTAGGATGGCTGGTGGGTCTGGAATTCCGTCCGCCGCTTTTCCGCCGCGGTCGGCTTCCGACCGCGGCGGAAAAGCTATAACATGGCAGGCGGTGTCTATGAGACACCGTCCGCCATATTATGATGTTGGTGTAAGTATGCTTTTCCACGGCGGCTTTTCCGCCATGGAAAAGCATACGGACATTCACTTTGGGGGCCCGTTGCGGGCCCCCTGGGTGAATGGGGGGTGGGGGGTGCACATGGGGGGTACCTATGGTACCCCCCTGCATTTGCGTACACAAAGCAGCAGGCACCGTGCGGTGCCTGCCGCTTTGTGCATGTAAATGCAACACATGCATTTTTAACATTGCGGCGGGTGCAGCTTGAAGCTGCACCCGCCGCAATGTTAAAAATAGAGGATGTGACCGCCACCCTGGCGGTCACATCCTAATTGCCATGGAGGGACCGCCGCTGCCCATGCGGACGGTCCCTCCTACTCAGGGGTGGCGGACGGACGCAAGTCCGTCCGCCATCCTAATCGGCCCCTAAATGTGGGACTTATAAAAATGCAACAGCATTAAACAAGAAAATAATTCACCAAAAACACTACTGCACATAAATGGGGTTCTGTGGGCCCCAATGCACTCCACCTGCTGCACTAATGATGGCTGTAGCCCTATGTTTTTCCCCTCTCTTGGACCATTGTTTCAAAGATCAAAGAACACTGGCAAAGCAATTATGGCCTGCAACTGCAGCACCAATGAAGCCTACAGCTCTGCGAAGCAGGCTGTTGACTTTGCCCACTAAACAGGTCAATTACTTCTAGGCTAGATGCCCAAAGAAGGCTTTCTGCTGCTTTGTTTGAAAAACCAACATCATCAAAAAGTCTATTTAGCCCCCCGCCTCCCTCCCTTGTTGCTTGGGCCAGGTTACGTGCATATATAACTCTTGCATACACATGAACACAGGCACGCACACACACGCACGCACACGCACACATACACTTCATATGTTTTACTCTCTTACATGCACACAGAAAATAACACTTGCAAATATGTAGCTTTCACTGAGACACCCATAAGCACAGACATTTTAAATAACCCAGGTGTTTCCTACACAGAAACGCCTACTCACAGAAAGAATCTGAATCAAAACCAGAAAACATTTATTGTATGATTAATTAAAATTACAACAGAATATCTTTCAACAGTAAAAAGCAAGTAAAACGCGAAGAAAAAAAAACATACGATTTCCCACTGGAATACAGAGGAAAGCAATCCAACCCTTAAAAGAGAAATAAACAATTTCTTAATGCCGGTTAATGGCTGTATCTATACTTTTCAATGTTTACAATTACTCCTCACTTAAAACTATACATTTGACCGACCATATAAAAAGCATACCTTCCTCACACTTTTCAATGGGCTTTAACTGCTGCATGTAAATGAAAACAGCCTGGAAACTCGCCTTTTGCTCTTCCAGCCTATCTTTTTTACATGTAATTGCAGACTCATTGGCGCCCCCCCTGGAAACACAGAAGGCCTCTGGACTAAAGGATATACATCATAACATACAGTTGAAGAAAGAGATACATGGGAAGCACAACTTTTCTGTAAATAAAAGAATCCTCCAACATCTGAGGGCTATAACTAATAAATACGCCAAGTAGAATGTAGCCAACATTAAAAATATTAAACAAATCAGATTGGACAAATGCTTCTTTCTTTGGGGTGGACAGGATAATAGCCACTGAAAGAAAAGGGGATAGCAAAGTAGCACTACATAAATTAGAATCCAGACACATTATTGATTTGGAGACGTGTGAAGCGGATGGTCTTAATGTCCGGGAGGAATTGTATGTACGCTTGCCTGATTAAAACATGATTTAATGAAAAATATACAAGTATTATATCTCTAAAGACACTTTGGAGTCGGTTTCATCTTGCATTAGAGCAATGTTGTTAAAAACTGCAGATTGTTTTCTTCTGAATTTTTACCCGTTATTACTCATATATATTGTTTTGTTTTTTCTTATTCCTTTTGTGTCTTCTTCTCTTTATTATCACATGACTCTCTTGGCTCTCCCAGTTCTTCTGTGAATCGAAATAGTCTACTACCAAAGAACGAATGGTAACAGAACTAAAAGACCATGAGAGAGTGTATATGATCCAGTTAGGAAGTGTAAGGACTAAGCAGGACCAATTTGAAGAATTTATCATCTTAAAAAAATGGAAAGTTTCCGAGTGTTCCTCCAAGCGGGGGCCAAGAAAAAAGAGGGATAAAAAAGTGTGTTTCCCCTGTTAATTACTATAGAGTTTTTAGACCTGACTACAGCCCGAACCACTGAACGGAATTACACCAAATTTGGCAAAAAGCTAGAGCGTGGTCCAGAAAGCATGCTTTTTGTGATTTGGTGTAAATATGTTCAGTAGTTTTTGAGATATTGAAGGAAAAAGTAACTTGTATATCTAAGGATGCAAATCCTTCGTGAATCCATCTTGGCACTTTGCTAATTAATGTGCCTACAGCAATGTCATGATTGGCTGGCAACAATATGAGTAGAAAGTTGTGGAAGCCATTTTAGAAATCGGGGTAGGTACCTAACTGCAAAATTGGATGTAAAATGAAGTAGAAGGGGGTAGGGGAGAGTTACCCTGACCCAATGGGTGCACTTTAGGGGTCTGTGAGAGACCCCTGATGGGCCAGAAAAGGTCCCAAAACATTTTTTTCCATGTGTGAGCACTTGCGAATCTATTGCAACGCTCAGCTGAGCACCCCCATGCACTGCTGCGAATTGGGCCTATATACATGGGTATTTAAACCGATATCTTCAGAAACTTCAGGTTCTCACAAAAAACTCTGTTCAGCACAAAGCCCTTTATAGGATATTGTTAACACCAAAAAGTTCACAATGGTTACTGGGTCTCCAGTAACATTGTAGAAGTATAATGTCCCTCAGCAGTGACTCAAATGTATTTATACAGTTACATCTAAACGAGTCACAGATACATACAAAAAGATACAAAAAAGGTAAAAAGAAAAAATAAGGAAAAAAACTTACATATGTTGATCTTCGCACCCGTAACAAGTAATTTATGCCGATAAAACACTCTATTGGAGCACTAAGGCATATCTTGCGAGATATATATATTCTTTGCACAATCATCTTTTGAACAAAACACCTTTTGCACTTACACTTTATTTTTGCACATTGGCTTTTGAACATTAATGACGTTACTTTTTTATGTGCTTTTATTTATTTAAATTATTGACAAATAATAATTAAAAATCCTGTTATATTTGTCTAATTTATTATATTTTGTATTTTGCACAAATATATTGAAAATAAGTATTGAACTCCTTGCATTGACAAATCTGAAATGCGAAAGAAGCACTTTTTTATGTCTATGAATGTAGATGCCTCGAATCCAAACGTCAGAAACATACTGAATGTATTTAAGCCAATGTGAACCTCTACACTGTGTCATGTGAGCAAGGCCCGAGGGAGGGGCCGAAACGCGTCATGGCGTCCACGAGCACCGAATAAACTCTTAAAAGCACCAAAGTGTGGTTCGTGTCCGTTATTGGATTGTGTAAAACTGCATCGAAAAAATGGAATACCTGGATATATATATATATATATATATATATATATATATATATATACACACACACACACACGCACACACACTCAGACACTGATACACCCACTCTTAAACCTACTCAGACACTCTCACACCCACTCACAGACCTACACAGAGACTAATCATGCACCCACTCACAGACCCACTTGGATACTCTCACACCCACTCACACACTCAGGCACCCATTTACGCACCCACTCATACACTTATGCAGCCCCTCACATAGCCACTAAGACGCTAATGCACCCACTCAGACACACTCACACACCCACTTACAGAGCCACACAGACACTCACACACACCCTCACAGACCCACTCAAACACTCTCACACCTACTTATAGACCTGCTCAAAGACCCAATCTGTCACACATGCACCCACTCACATACCCACTCAGACACTCACACACCCTTTCACAGGCCCACTCAGACATTCATGCACCCACTCACAGACACACTCATGCACCCACTCAAACACTTATGTACCCACTCACAGAGCCACTCAGACACTCACACACCTGCTTAGAGACCCACACAGACACTCTCACACCCACTCGCAGACCCACTGAGACACACACACACTCTCAAGGACCCACTCACAGACCCATTCAGACACTCACATCCCACTCACAGACCCAATTAAACACTCACACACCCATGTACACTCCCACTCAGGCACTCATGTACCCACTCACACATCTACTCAAACACTCACACACATACTCCCACACCCTCTCAGACACTTATACACCCACTCCATACCCCCTCAGACACTCACACAACCATTCACAGACCCACTCAGACTCTAACACACCCATTCACAGGCCCACACAGTCACTCTGACACCCAATCACACATACATACAGCCACTCTCACACCCACTCACACATCCATACAGCCACTCGCACATCCACTGACTGACCTACACAGTCACTCACATACCCAATCACACACCCATTCAGTCATGCACACATCCAGTCATACACCCACAAAACCACTTGCACACCCACTCACAGACCTATACAGACACTCACTAACCCACTCACACAACCACAAATCCACTCTTACACCCAAACAGTCACACACCCACTCACAGACCCATACAGCTACTCATACACCCACTCACTGATCAATACAGCCACTCACACACCCAGTCTTAAAGGTTACAAGTTACAGCTAGGAAATATAATTTAAAAAGCCTTAAAAATTACCTAAAGAAAGCAAATCTTACAGGTATGTTTCAGTTAGGAAATAACATTAAAAAAACCTTATGAATTCACTTTAAAAAACCAAAGGTTACAGGGACGTTATAGTTAGGAAATAAAAAAAATGAAACATTACAAATTCACTAAAAAGGGAACAAACATTATAGGGACATTATAGTTTGGCACATATTTTACATACACAATACCATAGAAATTCAGCAGTTATAGTTACCTGGGCTAACTATAACTTACACCCTCCGCAATGCACTGCTTAGGACCTCACATATTACATCACTCATGACATGGTCAGTGACATCACTCATGACATCACTCATGCGATCTCACATGATTTCACTGAGGCCATCACTTTCTCAAGAGCTTGTTGGGTACCATCACACATCAAAAAATATAATCTATACATTGTGTATAATGGATAAAATGTTGCTGCCAGGTCTCATCCTTGAATACAAATTGATCTTTAAATCTAGTAATAAAAATATTAGGGTACCTGGGTGTCCCTGAGATACCCATTGAAGTACCATTCTTTCAGAGAAAAAAATCCCCCTTGCCTTTGAAAGTAACTATGATGTAAGGAAAAATTTAGCAGTTTTAAGATGAAAATCTTGTTGGCTCAGATCTCATATTGCTCTCGAGAATATTATCACCAGTCTAAAAATTCTCCTATTCAATTTACCCTTCTGATTTAAAAAAAAAAAAGAGATCCTATTCCTTGATGTGCTTGTGAGATTAATACCTATTGGCATTCTAACTCGTGTAAACAAGAAACCTACGGACAGGAAAAATATTTTACATTTCCAAAGTTTTCATCATCCGGCTTTGAAGCAACGTTTACCAATCTCTCAATTCATTTGGTTAAAGCGGATCATCTCAGATCAAGATGATTTGAGATTGGCATTTAAATCATTTAAAACCAGGTTTCTGAACAGAGGTTATCCTCAGACAGTGTTGGATCAATCCATTTAATGAACACAAGCCTTGGAAAGGGAGAGCCTACAGAAGAACAGTATCAAACTTGACTATAAAAGAATGGTCTTTCAACAAAGGCACAGACCATAAAAAACATTACACACAAACCATGGGAAATTCTACAAATTAAACCTGATTTCCAAGGATTGTTTGCTGAAAAACAATTATTTGCGCATAGTAGCTCCAGAAACATCACAGACATTTTTACTTTCAACACTCATATCCATGATGGAATTTACAACAGTAGACAAAAATGCTATAATTTCGTCCATTACAACAATTTTGTTTTGGGGAACACCATTTCACACCCCAGAATGAAGCTCAAACATTCTGCTGATTGCAATGTAAATAATCTGACTTATGGTTCAAAGTGCCCATGCGGCATGTTTTATGTCGGAAAGACAGAAATAAAATGTAAAACCTGGAGAACATAAGAGTAATATCTGAAACATAAATAAGAATTCAAGTATAGCAACACATTGGGTTTAAGCAGGGCACAATTTATCATAATTGCGTTTTCAGATTTTAGAAGTAGTAATACCTCAGCTTGGGATTCATAATTTCGAAAGACTTTTGCAAACAGAATTTGTTTGGATTCATAAATTAGACAACATGGAACCATAGGGCTTGAATATTCTTGTTTCTTAAGAAATGCAGATGCCGTGTAATAGAAGATGATGCATTGAATGATCTGTGTTAAATAAGTCTTTCTGCTGATGATTTAAAGTTATTAATTTTTTGTTGATGTTTGTTTTCACATTTCTGTTGACTTCGCCTCGTTAAATTTTGTAAGCAAATAAAGCTCTTAGAAGCACCAAAGTGTGGTCCGTGTCCGTTATTGTATTGTGTAAAACTGCATGAAACAAACAGAATACCTGGATATATATATATATATATATATATATATATATATATATATATATATATATATATATATATATATATATATATATATATATATATATATATATATATTACCTACTGGCGGTCGCCAGTAGGTAGTTATAGTTAGGACCTAGTTTCCATAGGAAATCCGCAACATTCTATTGAGAATAACTTTAGCGCCGGTGGACGAATCTTTGCAAATTTCTCAAAGAAGATGCCTGCTCCGCTCCGCTCCTTCCCTGAAAGTTTGGAGGGGATTCGTCAAGTGGGGGCTGAGATAAAAGGGGGGTCCCAAAACGTGTTTTCCCCATGTTATTTTCCATAGGACATTTAGACAGGGCTACAGCTCGAACGGCTGAATGGATTTATATGAAATTTGGTAGAAAGGTCGAGTCCGGCTTGCAGATTACGCTTTTCTTTGAATGGTGTAAATCTGTTCAGTAGTTGCTGAGAAAATTAACTTTGAAAAAATATATATTGGGCTACATTGGGCTATATATATGTTAGAGCCCAAAGGTAGCCCAATGTAGCCCAATGTAGCCCAATGTAGCCTAAAGATGGCCACCAGAGACAAAAAAAAACAAATGTAGCCCAAATATCAGCCAGATGTAGCCCAACTATAGCCCAATGACAGAATGTCCCAGAGTGTACTAAAGAACAACTAGAACGCTAACAGTCTTACTTATGACAAAAGTATGGCACACCTGAAGTCATCTTGATTGGAATAAAGTGGTAACACTTAATACATTTAATTTGAAAAGGAACAAAATGAGGGGTTTCATTTTGCCATAGAAATTTTATATATATATATTCACTGAAAAAACCATAGGTTTTAAACACGTTATAGTTAGGAAGTAGCATTTAAAAAACCTATGAAATTCACTGAAAAAAACATAGGTTTTACACACGTTATAGTTAGGAAATAGCATAGGTTTGACACCAGTTTTAGTTAGCTGGAAATTGTACTCGCATAAAACCAATGAAATTCCCACGTTATAGTTAGTTGGACTCACTATAACTTGCGCATGCAATGCACTGCTGATGATGTCACATATTACATCACTCATGACATGGTCAGTGACATCAGTCATGACATCACTGATGACACCATCCTTGTGGCAGAGTGACAGACCTCTTTTCACTGTAATGTAACCCTTGAAACACATATTCAAAAATAGAAACTAAAATTTTCAAAAAAATGGAGATACCCATACCAGTTACAACAACCAATTCAATAATTCCACCATCTATATACACATCCACTCATTGATCAACAGTTCTATATAGTCACTCGTACATATGCTCACTCATGATATGTAGTGATACACCTATACATCCTGTTACACACCGACAGTCATCCAAAAGATACTCTCACACATATTCACACATGCAAATAAACTATTGAACATCCATTTATTTGCATATACAGCTATACACACACAACCACCTTACTTCTATGGAAACTTACACATACTTGCTCTCTTAAACAATCAGTTATAGAAACACATACTTATCTAAACAGGAACTCTTACAATCTCTTTCTCTCACATATACTCACTTATATACATCAATATTCACATATAGTAGATTAAAACATATGTAGTTACTGATAAAGACACTAGTGAGACAGTCATTCACTCACTAACACACACATATACACACTCTTCCACCCATACAGTCCTGCACATATGCTGTCTTCAAAACACATACAAAGAGAGAGTCAGTCATTCATGCATCTATGTGTTAAGTAATACCCCCACCAAACCATACAAACACTCATACTGATACTAACAAAAACATCTAATAACCCATATACATACACATGTAGCTACTCACCAACCCATGCAACCACTTATACACAAAGTGAAACACTAATACATATATTTAAATATTTAAACATTACTCTCTAATATATGTATTCACTAAGATACACTTAATAAACCAGTTAACCAATCTATTTGTTTTTAAATAAAACATCCAAGTAATCACTTATTTAAACATTTATTCTTCCATCAACTTTTACATATACATATATAACACATATTTTTTTTTAAAAGACACACATTCACTGGATAGTGTCATCAGTGATGTCATGACTGATGTCACTGACCATGTCATGAGTGATGTAATATGTGACGTCATCAGCAGTGCATTGCACGCGCAAGTTATAGTGCGGCCACCTAACTATAACATGGGAATTTCATTGGTTTTATGCGAGTAAAATCTACAGCTAACTATAACTGGTGTCAAACCTATGGTTTTTTCAGTGAATTTCATAGGTTTTGTAAATGCTATTTCCTAACTATAACGTGTGTAAAACCTATGGTGTTTTCAGTGAATATATATATATATATATATATATATATATATATATATATATATATATATATATATATATATATATATATATATATATATATATATATATATAACAATCCAGCCGGTAGCCGCGCCTAACATTCCAAGCACCGAATCCAGCGCGTGGACACAAAAAGTACGCCCAAAGCCAGTCTTTCGATATTTGTTGCTTTTATTTAATCATAAGGTGCAGGGTGAAAAAATGCCGAACAGACGCGTTTCGGACAAAGCATCCTTGCGTCCTTGCTCACTGTTGTATATATATATACATACATATACACACACACACACACACACACACTCAGACACTGATACACCCACTCTTAAACCTACTCAGACACTCTCACACATGATTGTGGATTTCATTGCATTATAATTCTTAACACTTTTTATGTTATTGTTTTGATGTATTCCATTATAAAAGCTGTTAGTGTTCTGATGTGGACACTTTTACCACTTAGTTGTATGCGGGAATCTTCAATGGCCAAGCACTGACTATTGCAGTCATTGTGAGCTAGAGCATCCAATAGAGGTAAGAGTAAAACGGTGGAGTGAAGTTCTTCCACACTTTCCCTTGTGTGGGGATTAGCCTTTTATCAGGCAGCTCATATGGGGCATACACTATAATTTCCAGGTGCACGCACTCGGGTTACCGGGTAGAAAGGGGTGCATGAGTATTCACCGGCGATGGCGGCAATTTGTTGAGATATTTATGAAAGTGCATGAATGAGTACACCTTCAAAACTTACAAGCATGACTGCACTTTGGGGTATTCACAGTCTGTGCATGTGATTCAAGCACTCTCTGGCTTTCACTGCAATCCGTTGAGATATTTATGTTAACGCCACATATGGGTAAACCTTCAAAACCTGCGCCCACATTGTAATTTACAGGCAGACTGCACATTCTTGTTTCCGCAGTCTGAGCATGTAAATCGAATATCTTGGATATTGCATGATAACACGGTTGACGTATGCGGTTACTTGTCATTCGCATCAATTGAATTTTTGTGATGCTGTTTTTTCACTCACAGGAGTTCACTCGAGGTGTTGATACTAACAGGTGTTTATTTCATTTCATTTAAGTACTCAGTATGGTTCGCGATATGAGAGGACGAAGGTATAGTGATTTTCACTAGTCTTATGAGTTTTTGGCAGCGTTTCATGGGTTGGGGTTCCAAAGGTTTAATCAAATTTTTTACTTTAAATGTAGAAGCCATGTCATTTATATTTGTTTTTGCCATGATAAAGTGACATAATGTGGGTTGGAGTGCACTTAAGTGGCATACCATGAAATGGAGAGACCTACAGCAGAGAGGTATAGAGTGGCATAGAGTAGAGTCGCATAGAGTTATGTTATGTTATGTTAAAAATGTTTTATAAAGCGCTCGTTCACCGATTGGCTTCATGGCGCTGGATCTAGGAGGTGCTAGTGCTGAATCGGTAACAGTTATTCATAGGCCTGGGTGTACAGCCAGGTTTTGATAGATTTTCTAAATTTCAGTAACTCGGAACTAGACCTGATTTCCAAGGAAATGGAATTCCACAGTCTGGGTGCTAGCGGTGCAAACCTACTTCCCCCTTGTCGCTTCAGCTTGAAGGTAGGGACTGCCAGAAGTTGGAGGTGAGCCGAGCGAAGTTTGCGTGAGGGGGAGTACCGTGTGATCAGGCTGTCTATGAATGCAGGGCCCTTTCCTTGCAGGGACTTAAACACAAGACAACCAACCTTGAAGGCGCAACGTTGGGGAATGGGAAGCCAATGTAGCTTCCTAAGAAGGGGAGAAGCATGATGCCACTTAGGTTGATGATAAATCAATCTGGCTGCTTGGTTCTGGACCACCTGCAACCGTTTTGTAAGCCCAAGTGGTAGGCCCAGGTAAATAGCATTAGAGTAATCCAGGTGGGAAAGAACCATGGCTATCACAACCTGTGTCAGAGCTGCTTGGTTAAGTAACCTGCTTATTTTCCTAATCCTACGCAGCTGAAAAAAACAGGAAGAGATCATTGAGCCTACGTGAGTTTTCAGGGATAGATCGTGAGATATTGTAACACCAAGGCTCTTGGCCGAAGCAGAGGGGGTAGGAGAGGGTCCTAGTTCAGTTCGGCAATAGTGTGGGCCCCAACAATTCTGACTCCCACCTGTCAAGACTAGTTCAGTCTTCCCTGGATTTAATTTTAGATGATTACAATCCGTCCTGTGAGATATAAACTGCATAGTGGACTGGAAATGAGAGACAGATTGGGGCGAGTTGTCAATTGTAAAGAGCAGTTGCAGGTCATCCGCATAGTTGAAAGTGATCACTTTCCTTTCCTTTAGAGAGCTGATCAGTGGGAGAAGGTAGAGGTTGAACAAGTGTGGGGAAAGCGAGGAGCCCTGTGGCACCCCACATGTAGATTTTAGCTTGGGGGCCATAAACTGGCCTAGACGGACTGCCTGGGAACGATTTTCCAGAAACAAGCAGATCCAGTCAAGAGCTGCGCCCTGAATGCCAGCATCCCTGACACGGTCCACCAGGATATCATGGTCGACTGTGTCAAAGGCGGCCGATAGTTCTAACAACACCAAGGCCTGGGGAGTGCCTCTGTTGGCCTTCTCCCGTAAGGAGTCCAGTACAGCTGTGATTACTGACTCTGTGGAATGGGCAGGGCGAAAACCCGCTTGGTGTGGGTTGAGGAAATTTGTTTGTTCTATATGGTTGGACAGACATATTGCCACATGGGCCTCTAGTACCTTGACCAGGTACGGGAGCAAGGAAATAGGGCGGTAATTTGACATCGTCTGAGGGTCCACTCCAGGCTTCTTCAGAAGGGAAATCACCACTGCTTCTTTGAAAGCCTCAGGTAGACAGCCTTGGGATAAAGAATTGTTCAGCAGAGCAAGGGCTGGTCCCGGTAGGGCAGTAAAGATTTCTTTTAAGATGTGTGGGGGGTAGCAGTCCCTGGGGGAGTCAGCCTTAACTTTGGACAGCAGGGTGTGAAAAATCTGAATGTCGATAGCCGGAAAGCAATCAAGAGAACAAGGGTTCCTGAACCTAGAAGAGGTATTGCCCTGAGTAGTGTGTTTAGGGATACTGGCTTTAATAGAAGATATTTTTTCTATGAAAAAATTATTCAGTGATTCACAGAGAGCTTGGGATGGAGTGGGCTTAATCAAGACTCTAGCGGGATTGGACAGTTCGTCGACAATTGTAAAGATTTCCTTGGTTTGGTTATTAGCGGTTAGGATTCTGGAGGAGAAATGGGCAGCTTAAGCATTTAAAATGCATTTTTTGTATTCCCTCATGGCCTTTGAGTAAGTAAGTTTTTCTTTTAGTAAGTAGTTCTGCCTCCATTTCCTTTCCGATTGTCGAAGGGCACACGTTTGTAATTGTAATTCAGGGGAGAACCACCTCTGAGACTCGCGGGGGTGGGTCAGTCTTATTTATTTCAGTGGGGCATGTTTATTGCTGGCTTTGAGTAGCCAGGCTGAGATGGATTTCTCCTGAAGGTTAGTATCAGGTGTACAATTAGGGCCAGTGATTGCCAGTGAAGTAAAAACATCGTTTTTGTCAATGGAATTCCATTTCCTGATCCGACCCCTCCTATTAGTAGGTGGTTTGCCTGTGTTAGTATTCTGTAGGGTGAATTTAATCAGATGATGGTCTGACCAGACACACTGTAGAATTGACAGTGTAAGTACTACCAAATTAATGCTCCAGATTTGGTCCAGAATGTGCCCCTTTATGTGTGTAGCTGAGGAGACCTGTTGAACAAAGTTCAGGTTGCTTAATAGTTCGGTCATCTCAGTAGAGTGTGGCCCTCCTGTGTATCATTAGCCCAGTAATTAAAATCGCCTATCAGCAGAATTCTGGCGTGGTTAGTTGCCAAATTGCCGATTTGTTCACCCAAGGAGTGAGGAAATAGGGGAATGTACTGTGGGGGCCGGTAAAGTAGAACTCGTATGAGTGGGGCAGAGTCGGATTCAAGTTTAATAACAGTGTTATCCACTGAAGTAAGACAGAGTGGGGTAAGAGCAGTGAATTTGAGCTCCTGGCGGATAATGGCCGCAGCTCCCCCACCCATTTTACCTGGCGGTCGGTTGGTGTGAAGAATATAATATTCATTAGGTAGTGCTGCCCGTATGTCGGGTGAGGAGTCAGGGGTAAGCCAGGTCTCCGTTAGGAAAAGAATGTCCGGCTTTTCTGAGCCTAAGAGTGTGAAAATTTCGAGCTGATGCCTAACGAGGGAGCGTGTATTCAGATAGTAAATTGAGAGAGCCGAGCTCTCGTGTTTTTGATAAGGCAAAGCAGAGTGGCATAAAGGCTGAGTAACTTCTGGGACGATGTACGTGGTCACAGGATTGTGTGGTGTAGAAGACTAGCTCTAACTATAGGGTTGAGTTGGTGTGAAGCAGAGTGAAGCCGTCTCAGTTCTGAGGACGAGTATGCTCAGGGTTTGGCATAGTGACTGGGCCCTGGGCATGGAGGGGCGCGGACGGGAGCAGACGGGCTTGCCTTTGGCGCGTCGCCGGCGTGCCCGCTGCGTGCGTCTTCTGCGCTTCTGCGTCATAGCTGGCATTTATGCCTCAAACTCCACCCACACCCTTCGTGATTTGTCTCTGCCCGGAGGGAAGGACCAGAAGGCTAAGCCAGCTAAGAGCCTGACTCGGCACTAGCGCGGTGTGTGGGTGATTAGTAATTTTAGAGTTTTTTTAGAGTACATAATGTAGCTCCTGGCTGCCTGCCCTAAAGAAGAAGAGTGTCTGTCAGGCTGACCTTTGCTCGGCAGACATTCTTCTTGGTGGGAAAGTGGTTGGGGCGTGGCCCCTCAGCCCATATGGACAGGGCGCTGCTGGAAACAATGAAAGGGAATGCTTAATAGTTCGGTCATCTCAGTAGAGTGTGGCCCTCCTGTGTATCATTAGCCCAGTAATTAAAATCGCCTATCAGCAGAATTCTGGCGTGGTTAGTTGCCAAATTGCCGATTTGTTCACCCAAGGAGTGAGGAAATAGGGGAATGTACTGTGGGGGCCGGTAAAGTAGAACTCGTATGAGTGGGGCAGAGTCGGATTCAAGTTTAATAACAGTGTTATCCGCTGAAGTAAGACAGAGTGGGGTAAGAGCAGTGAATTTGAGCTCCTGGCGGATAATGGCCGCAGCTCCCCCACCCATTTTACCTGGCGGTCGGTTGGTGTGAAGAATATAATATTCATTAGGTAGTGCTGCCCGTATGTCGGGTGAGGAGTCAGGGGTAAGCCAGGTCTCCGTTAGGAAAAGAATGCCCGGCTTTTCTGAGCCTAAGAGTGTGAAAATTTCGAGCTGATGCCTAACGAGGGAGCGTGTATTCAGATAGTAAATTGAGAGAGCCGAGCTCTCGTGTTTTTGATAAGGCAAAGCAGAGTGGCATAAAGGCTGAGTAACTTCTGGGACGATGTACGTGGTCACAGGATTGTGTGGTGTAGAAGACTAGCTCTAACTATAGGGTTGAGTTGGTGTGAAGCAGAGTGAAGCCGTCTCAGTTCTGAGGACGAGTATGCTCAGGGTTTGGCATAGTGACTGGGCCCTGGGCATGGAGGGGCGCGGACGGGAGCAGACGGGCTTGCCTTTGGCGCGTCGCCGGCGGGCCCGCTGCGTGCGTCTTCTGCGCTTCTGCGTCATAGCTGGCATATATGCCTCAAACTCCACCCACACCCTTCGTGATTTGTCTCTGCCCGGAGGGAAGGACCAGAAGGCTAAGCCAGCTAAGAGCCTGACTCGGCACTAGCGCGGTGTGTGGGTGATTAGTAATTTTAGAGTTTTTTTAGAGTACATAATGTAGCTCCTGGCTGCCTGCCCTAAAGAAGAAGAGTGTCTGTCAGGCTGACCTTTGCTCGGCAGACATTCTTCTTGGTGGGAAAGTGGTTGGGGCGTGGCCCCTCAGCCCATATGGACAGGGCGCTGCTGGAAACAATGAAAGGGAATGGAAAAAAATAAGAGTGAGGAGAAAAAGTGAGAGAAAGGGGAAGAAAAATAATGATAGCGCGAGAGAATGAAAGACATGAGAAGAACAAGGAGAAACAATCAGAAAAGGCAGGAGATGGGACAAAAAGGGGCTGTAACAGCAAGTTAGAAAGTAAGTTGGAGTGGGGAAGAAGCTAAGAGACTGTCTTTACTGGTATATTGTACCATGATGCAAATCAAGCTTGAATTCCTATGCGTGTCTTTAAATGAAGCAGTTTTTTTTAAATGCAGTATGTTTTCCCGATGCATTTAAAAAAAGAATGCAATGTTTTCGTTTAATTTTTTAAGGGCAGGTAGTGAGTGGTCCCTGGGACCACTGCCTGCACTCACTTCCAAATTGCGACTGCATTACCACCCTCTTGAAGAGTTAAGCGTTAATGTTTATATGGTTCCTCTGGTGACCCTTGTTGAATCATTCGGCGTACAAATAGCTTCTTATGTTGATGATACTCAACTGCTCCTCACTCTAGATAACAAGCATTTTCAAAGCAATCGGTCTTGCATTTGTGAAAGTTAAAGCCATTGGTATTGTAAATGATAATGTTTTTTACGTATGCTTATTTGTTTGCAGTAGAGTGGATGTATGTTGTTTGTAGTGATATTATGCTGTCTACATTGTAATTGTTAGTTGAGGAATTGCGTGGTGTTTCGCATATTTGTGTGCTTGGAATTATGTTGCATGGTGAATAAATAGTAATTTTGAGAGGTCAGGTAGCTTGTGTATGAATCACCTGTGTAGGAGGTGTATGGGAGCGGGTGGGCAATGAAGAGACAGGGCAATCCCATGGGCTGCAGGAAGGAGAGTTGGACGCACTGCTTGTGCCCTAGGAGGGATTAGGGGGGGGGTCAGGTTGCGCTTGTGCCAGCAGCCCCTGCTGGGCCCACATCGATTTTACTAGGTGCAGATTCACACATGCAAAGATCAAATTCTGTGTTTCTGTACTTGGTAATAGTAGCTGCTTGAACACCAGCCCTTTTGTGATCGAGAACAGGAGTGGCAGGGGTTACCCCTCCACAGGGTATGTAAAGGGGCACCCGGTAGTGTTGATGCAATGAAGATCAAAAGCGGGGCTACTGGTGAGGCGATTGAGAGACATGCAAATACGTTATTGTGTGGATTCAGTAGAGGAGGGTAGTGAATCACATGGACGAGATGGAATATGAGAAGAATTTAAATATCGCAAAGGTATACAGCAGAAGAGGAGAATGTGAGAGGGAGATAAGAGAATTATTTAAATATCACCATTGTACACCATGACAATTTATTGCAGCAAGAAATATTTTGGTTCAATATGATGTACAGCATTATCATTTACTAAATATTGGTGCTGATCTATGCTTGCTTGTACTGCATATGTCTATAAAGCTAGGAGCTTGCACCTTATGGAGCCATGTTTCGTTTTTATTTGTGTTCTTGTTACTATCATTTTAAAATCAACAAACGTATGTGTATTAAAGTACACAGGTCGTTTAAATACCTCAAGACTATTGTTATGGTAGACGAGGGGGAGGGAGCTGGGTGAGAGTGTGAAACATAATGCGAGTCTACACTTATTTCCCAGCCCCTCTGCCCGTTATTCCCCATTTGAATCATAACTGGTATGGCATGAGGTGTGCATGATGCTTGTTACAGAAGCCACCTTAGTAGGTCTATTTATCAGACGGTTTTTCAAGATAGGGTAAGGGGACAGTGAGCGAGCGACACATAATCGTACTAGAATAGTCACACGCGCAAACATTTCTATTTGTAAAAGTTTTATTTTACCAAAACAAAAAACAGTCCTCTAGCGAATAATTCTTTTTTCTATTTCTTAAATGTTTGATGTTACTCCCTTATTGCCCATAAAACGTGTTCTTTTATAAAAGTCGCCCTTTTCCCCGGGTCTAATAAAAACGACTGCTCTTAGAAATAGTTTAACAAACCACAGCAAAGGAGCTCTGCTTGAAGAATTATAATGGGCAATACTTTTTTCTCTGCCACTGTCTGCTAACAGTGAGCATATGAATGAAAAAGGTTTGTTTGCTTACTTGATGTCATACAAAGGATTGCATCATATAATGTTGCAAACAGCTTTGGCACTGGAGTGGCCCCTGGTGCCTTAATCTGTTCTCAATGCCCGGGTAATGCTGAAACAACCAGAAAGTAAATCCGGGAGAGAACAATAAGTTACACTTAAAGAAATGAGCCAGACGCTGCCCCTTGGTTCGCTCGACCAACCCCCGGTCTGCTCAAGGGACTGCTGTATGTCTTTGAAACTGCCATGAATTCCCCTGACGCCACTGGATTGGTGAGGGTCTGCGGGGCACTGTCAATGATTTGCGGATTAAACAATAATGTGATTGCAGTCAAATGCTTCTTGAGGATCTCATCTGCCCCGCAGGCCAGGATGCCCTATAGGAGGGAGGTCAGAACTACATGCCACAGAGTGCCCTGAAATCCTTACGAAGCATAGTATCGTCATTGGCATCCTTATCCACCCCTCCAACATAATATAGATTTCCACTAAATAAACACACAACACATTTTTTTGTTTGGGAAAAGTTGCTGCAGGTTTATTACATACACCGTTATGTAATAGGTGGGTTATCTTACGGGTCGTCCAAGGACAGGCAACCAACTGGGCCCCCTGCTCGCCTGATGAGCCAGGCAGCACTGGGTCGAACCCTGCCTGTGCTGCCCGTATTAGTGATCCTCTTCCCGGATCATGTGACTGTTGGTACCTTCTTACTCACGTCCCTTTCAGGGCGGAGCGTCGCATAGCAAACCCCCCGATTGTTCAGGTCCACAACCGCCCAAAGGACTAGCGGGGCGCCAACACGGTTTTCCAGGGACCTCCTATGAGGCTCCTAGGATTTGGCTCTGGCACCCACCATGGTGCCGCGTAGAGGTACCCTTCTGTACCCCTTTGCTTCCAGATCGCACTGTAACTCCACCTGCAATGAAAAAAGGAAAACATTACAATATTCTCTACCCCCTTCTGCCACCACCACACCGGGTAAGTGGTAGGGAGGGAGACGGCGTGTGCGGTGATCAAAAGAGGTTGCCAAAATGGTGGGGGAGGGATATATACCCTCCCCCAAGTCCTGGGTGCCCAGGAAGTGACGCCCCTCGTGCCCGCAACCAGGCTGAGGGGGGGGGGGCGACTCCAACCAGAGTTCCTGCCCCTGAAGGGCGCAGGGGTGTGGGGTGCCCCGGTGACACTAGAGTGCTGACCTCTGGAGTGGCCCCCTGTGGGTGCCTCGGCCAGCAGCATAGTTTCCTCATTGGCATCCTTTTCCACCCCTCCAACATAATATGCATTTCCCATAAATAAACACACAACACAATTTTTTGTTTGAGTAAAGTTGCTGCAGGTTTATTACATACACCATAATGTAAGAGGTGGGTTATCTTACGGGCGATCCAAGGGCAGGCAACCAACTGGGCCGCCTGCCCGTCTAATGAGCCAGGCAGCACTGGGGCAAACCCTGCCTGTGCTGCCTTTACTAGTGATCCTCTTCCCGGATCACATGACCGTTGGTGCCTTCTTACTCACGCCCCTTTCAGGGCGGAGCGTCACATAGCAAACCCCCCCCCCGTTGTTCAGGCCCACAACCTCCCAAAGGACTAGCAGGGCCCCGGCACTGTTTTCCAGGAACCTTCCATGAGGCTCCTAGGATTTGGCTCTGGCACCCACCATGGTGCCGTGCAGAGGTACCCTTCTGTACCCCTTTGCCTCCAGATTGCCCTGTAACTCCGCCACAGCTCTGGAGGCAGCCACTGTCGCCGCTAGAGCCCCCCACCAAAACAGCTATAGTCTTACCCGCAACCTCTCCTGTCTAGAGCCTCCTGCAAATCTAGACGAAAGAGAACCATCCTTAATGGTTATAGATGACCCCATCTATATCCCAATAGCCCTATACGTTAGCCTGGGTCAGCGAGTGTCTGATGAAACAAAAGGCCCTTTTGGCCTGTGGTCTTGTGCCAAGAACTATACACCCTCATGCGGGAAAGTTACACTGCATCACATGCTTCAGCCCCGTGCCAACTCTGGGCGGGACGAATACAGCTCACATTGCCCCATCTATTTTCTGATCTCACATAGCTGCCATCCTTCTAGCACCGAGTGTGCCTGAACACCTGCATGCCCCATTTATGGGAAAGCAGCCCACTTGCTAGGTGACCACTCCCCCACCCGCCTGCCTACTTTGGCTATTATGGCGGGAAGGATTATACTTAACCTTTGAACAGTCCCTTTGCTTGCTAATCATGACGCACAGGAGTGTTCATAATTCGATGTGTGTGACAATGGGCAAGGGGCTCTCCTGCCCTTACCATGTATCCCTTATTCCTTATGGGAATTTTGCCTGTTTAGTTCCCTCTGTGGTGGAACCCTCTAGGCATACCAGCTTAGAGAATCTGTCTGATTTAAGCAGTGTGCCCTTGACGTTAGCTTGGATCAGCTAGTGTCCGATGAAACAAAAGACGTTTTGGCCTGTGAAATTGTGCCAAGCGCTATTCACCCCACGCGGGAATGTTCCACTGCGTCACATGACTCAGCCCCGCCCCAACTCTGGGCGGGACAGTTTCAGACACCCTGGCTCACAATGCCCCACCTATTTGCTGATCACACTAGCTGCTGCCCTTCTAGCACCGTGTGTGACTGGACACAAGTGTCTCCCAGCTCTGGGACAGCCGCTCACTTGTTAGGAGGCCGCTCCTACCCCTACTTGCCTACTTAGGCTATTAGGGCGAGAAGGATTATACTTAACCTTGGCACAGTCCCTTCACTTGCTAAATCAAGTCTAACAGGAATGTCCATAACTAGGCGTATGAGACAATGAGCAAGGCTGCCCTCCAGCACTTGCCCTGCATCCCTTATTCCTTATGGGAATTTTGCCCGCTCAGCTCCCTACTGGTTGCAGCTCTGTGTTTTTTGAAGCGTGCGTGCCCCCGGGACAAGATGTCGCTGATAACCAGTGTATGTTACCCACTCGCTGATGTATCGCTAACTGCCCTTATTTGGATTGAAGAAATACTGGAAGATTCCTAAGGACTGTGGACTTAATACTCAAACCCAGTTAGACCCCAAAATTTGGGACAGGCCAAGAAGTAATTATGCCCTTCATGGTACAGCTACTCCACCATTGACTATCAACATGTTTGGGACACCAGTCGCAGAAGATGCCTCTTCCAGTCTCAGGTTCAAGCCCCTAGCAGGATAACCAGGGGGCAGACAAGTCTGTGGGAACCAGGGGGAACATACTGTACAAAACCTGCCCTTTCCTGAATATTGGGACGCCAAAAGGTCTATAATAGCTGTTGCCATTTAGCACTAACGCAGTGTTTACCAAACTTTTCTGCGCCACTGCACACTTGTTAGATGACAACTACCACCACCCGCCTGATGCCCTGGTTAAAGCGCGGGTGAATATGTCTTAACTGAAGCGACCTGATACCTGCCCTTGGCTGCAGAGGAATGCCCACCCAATGTACATGGTACCTGACTCTATCTGGTGCCTGCAGGTGTTCCACATGACGGCCTTGTAGGCAATTGCACAATGCAGTCTCAGTATTTAGCAGTGCCTCTCTTTGCGTTGAAATTTCCTGAGTAAGTGTAAAATTATACTTTCCCGCCATTGGGCAGGTAACCGGTGGCAAAGACATTCTGACATTGCCTATGGATATATACTACAAAACCACAGTACACCTACAACACGCCAGTACCATTGGCTTTAACAATGCTTTTTAGTTGCATAAGATAACTGAAGCCACAATTCAGGCTTCACTGCGTAGCATATTGAAAATGCATCCATTCTGAACTGGTGGGAGTGTCACCTTAACGTATTGAACCTTGCATTAAGTGTCTCCCTTCGATGAGTAGCAAGCTCAACCGCAATTGGAACCATTAACCCAATAAACGTCCGCAACAGCCAGACAGGTTACCTGCACGTAAGCCAGGTGCCGATAGCGGAAAGCGTGAGCCCTTTGGAAACGGAATAGCGGCGCACAATCCTAACGTTGGAGATAAAATTTACCTAGGTGTACTGCAAAAGCGGCACATGCGGAGACAAAAAAACTATTCTTTGCAAAACAGAGCCTGTCCGTAACTTTTGTCTATATTGGGACAAAAGATGAACCATGATATTATCACTGAACAAATCTGTGATGTCATATTCGCTATCTCTGGCATATTTCTCATAATTCGCCATATATGACTGACACCGTACTCTCATCCTGTGCTTTGTGTGATCCTGGCCCACTTAGGTGTGAGCATAGCCCCCTGAAGTATGCTTGGCTTCTAGGCCGATAATGCACAAGTATTAGGTGAGAAAGATGAAACCATACCTGCCGAGCCCCGGCCAGAACCGACAACCATTTTACCATTTGTCATCAGTAGCACATTCATCAATAAGTCATTGAGAAGGGCGTAACTCCTGGTGGCCAAAGGACCTTGGTGGCCAAGCAGCGAAATCTTCGCTCAATGCAATAATACGAAACACACTTCTCACGGCGCACGCCACCCAGGCGCCAAGCAGGACACCGAGGTTAACACGAAACATGCCAACTCCAAAGGAAAGGCACCACAAACTCAACCCCCTGCGCAAGCCACTCACCAAGGCACCGGTGAAGGATCCACCCATGAACAACGCCCCCTGCATGAAGCTTGAGTGCCCCCTGAGAATAATGTAGATTGTGGTTCGCCAGGCACTGCGCTTGACCCTGCCCTGTAGCATCCGGGTCCTTTCTAGACCCCATTGCTGGCACTGAGCAGGGGTGCACATTCCTACTAATCCTACACAACTGCCACTGCTCCACCGATGCCGCGCAACGTGCTCCATCACAGGAACCACCGAATGGACCCCTTGGTAATTGACGGCTGCACTGCGCCTGATTATAGCCATAAACTGGCATGGTGAACCAAGTGACTTGCCCGGTGCCACTCGGTGCAGAGCCGACGCCGGGACCCAAAACTGGCTTTGCAGTTCCCAAGTCGCCTGTTTGGGCGCCAGTGCCCCCGTCCTGTCTCCAAACAAATGCATCTACTGCACTGGCAGTCTCGCAGCGCAAACCACCGCTGCCTGGCCACAAGCCCAAAACTGCCTCCACAAAGATGGTGTACTCCCTGGCCCTGTGACAACAAAAGGGTACCAAGCACTCACACTGTGGTCTGTATCTTGTACGTACACGTTACCCTTGATGTCACTGTACTTAACGTCTAGGTAAAGGCATGGGCCACCTATCCCTAACCTGGCACGTGCTATATGGAAACGCAAGCCAGTAACTGCCCATATAAGCAGCCGGCTTAGGCCACTAGGGGTCACTGGGCTCCAGGCACTGCTAGAATTAAATGAAGATTAAATAACAATATGTTTCACATAAGCATTCTACATAAAAACATTCTTCACTGGATGCAGGCTTACTTCTCCCCCAGTAATAAGTTGAGGACATGGCATGAATTACGTCAGCCTCCCTAAAATGTTCTCTGCCAGGCTACAAAGAATACAAAGTCCTGCAACCAACCGGTCCATATGATGCAGGATCACTGTCTTGCTTGCCGCAATTTAACACAGCAGCAGCGCACTAATATTACTGCCAGTAGTCTCTGTGATACCCACCAATTCTCAATTTTTTCGGTCCCGTTTTGGTCCAAGAGATACTTATTATGGATGATGCTTAAGGAACCGGTCAGGGTAGTTGATTTGCTACGAAGTAGCCCTAGGACAGGCATGCCAATGCAATAACCATCTCCAGCACCTCAGTCAGCGAGCCCTCCTGGGCCTGGTTACTAAAGCAGGTTAGGTTTATGGAGTCGCATGGTCTCCAGAGGCCCCTCTCTTGACGCGTGCCTGCATTAGCTCAAAAGCATCACCTTCGTCAATCAATATTGGGCAAACCGTGTCCACTAGTGGCAGACTGTCAGACACGCCGGAGCTGACAATGAAGAGTGGAGCAGCCCAATAAAAGTCCAGGGTTGACTTTCACACATTGTGGATTTAAGCAAAACGGGGCTGATAAATTAATGCCAGTTTAAATAGATAACGTTTGACGCTATATAAACTACTTGATAGATCCAATTGAAATGTGTGCTGCAGGCCTGACCGGCCACACCCCGACGAGAACCTCAACAACCCATGAATGTGCAAGGTTTGCAAGCTGAACAGGAGATGCAAATCCACTGAACCAGGCCTGTTAGTGCCGCACCCGCGACTGTCGCAGGGGAGGTGCAGGTATCAACACCACCCATGGCATCTGGCCCTAACCCGATCACCACCAGTCCGCGGGCCCTAGACCCGTGTAACATGGCCACCATGACCCAGGAATCAGAATACACATCCATACATACTTGGTTGCTGCAACATTGTGTCTGGACCTTTACCCTCTTCTGGCGAAGTTAATGAACACACTTTACGACTGCAGCCTACTGCCACATAAAGCATGTGTTGCATGCATATCAGGAAAAGTGTCAATCTTGGCTGGCATGTCTGACTAAGTTAATGTCCTTGGGGATAGATCAGTACCCCAACCGCACATATTACGGCGAAATAACCTTTGGCTACAACGGAACTCTTCTCAAAAAGTCCCTGTTTTGCCGGTCTCAACTGTGCATGCTGGGCGCGGTCCTCGCATCCCGAGCTGCGCTTGTTGAAACATGACACCAAGGCATTGCCTGCAAGGCACCCATGCGGGAAATAGTCTTGTTTAACTAGACTATTAAATGACAACGGACATCTCTTCGGCATCTAGAGCCATGGCTGTTTGATTCCGAAGGTAATACCGTGTAGTCTGTCTCAGATACCGAAAGAACTGCAGAGCAACAGTTTACACTCCAGTCAGCTGTATATATGCTGCGATCACTTGCGCACCTCTGCTCCCCTTGTCACACTTTCGGTGGAGGACAGCATAAATAAGTAATGTCCCATGTCCATGCTAAACTAATCACGCAACAGAACAAACCAGCGACCCCCAAAATCTTGCTGATAGCAGCGTTCGTTACCCTTCCTGGGCAATGGACAGGCTACTAAAAATGTTCCCCCCTTGACTCGTCTCAAATGATTCGCCTCTGGCACGTGGTAGTCATGCCCCTTTGACACCCGGAGGCAGGAGACAATGACACCTCCTCCACTTTCAGATAAAATATGAGAGAAAAAGCAGTTACACATTCAATTACTGACAAGAGAAAGTGAACGCTTCCTGACACCTATCTGTGTGTCTTTGCTGCGCAGAACAAAAGATTGAAATACGTGAGACAGCTGCGGCGCAGGAACCTAATCTCGCGCATTCATCTGGGTGGAATGAGAAGGCTTTATGCATAAGGCAGTACGTACTCATTAGCTGATGTTAGGCATTCCCCTTTGACACCCGGAGGCAGGAGACACTGGCCAAATGGGCACTGCCCCGGTACTATGGCGGGGGTGGGGCCACACCCAACAATATACTAGTAAAGGGGGACGGAGTGCCACAAACCTTTATTGGCATGCCCACACGCAACACGGTAGCAGTATTAACCGTTCCGCAACCAGGTGACCGGCCTGGCTTGATGCCGTTACCACATCTTCTCTCCTCCATGCCGCTCCAATTCTCCACCTTATCACGAAAAACACAGCTCGTATGCCGGAGTGACAAGGGAGGGAGCGGGGGCATGATGTAATGCCCGACCTACCTTCTGACGCAGGGACACGATTGAAAGAAAAGCCCTACAGGAGAATCTCACACAGTACCTTCTGATAATGCAACTCTCTCCGCCCACTGTACTAGGGCAGCTGCATGTACAACTTGGGAGGGAGGGATGGGGGGGGGGGGGGGGGGGGGTGAGCAGACCACCAGACAAAAAGTGTGTGTGAAAAAGGCCGCTTTATTGAAACAGGTGCACATTTACACAATAAAACCTCGGCCAATCGCCTTACAAAACTAGTCCTCACTAACTATAACATTACCTTAACCCCCAATCACAGACCCCTCCCCTAAAACGTCATCATACCCACCCCCGCCCGTACATAGCATTATTACAAAATCAAGCAATGCAAAAACCCCGCATAATCATTTCAACTTATCCAATCCCCCAAACCATAACACAAACACCCCCGTTTGCCCTCCAACAAGTCTTGGTACCCCAACGTATGTAACCGCCCCAACAAATCATCCTGTCCAACTTCCCCCACCAGTGCCCTAATTCAACAAATGCCAACTGCAATCATGCCAAGCCTGGCAAAAACCACCAATTTCCGCCCTGCACCTGTTCCAAGCGACAAGTATACAAAGAAAAACCCCATATACACCTGTGACAACCAAAGCCAAAACAAGAAAAAGGAAGTAAAAAAAGGGGGGTGAAAAAACCCCAAGGAATTTGAAAGGAAAGAGAAAACTAAAACAAGAGAGTGGGATAATTAAAAAATGGGAGGGAGGGAGGGAAAAAATTCCTCAAAAACACCTCCCGGCCACCAGGTCACCAAGCCTAAAATGGTGGCCGGGAGGCGGAGCCCCGAGAATTTATAGGTTGGGCTCCCTTTGGTAGGAAAAGGAGCCCAATAGACAAAAAACCCGCCGACAGGGCTGCTAATCAGCCCCACCCGCCCCTCCCAACCCGCCCGGGGGGGGACCTCCCTGCGGTCGGCTGCCCCCCCCAAGTCCCACTTGGGAGGGAGGGGGGGGGTGGGGGTGAGCAGACCACCAGACAAAAAGTGTGTGTGAAAAAGGCCGCTTTATTGAAACAGGTGCACATTTACACAATAAAACCTCGGCCAATCGCCTTACGAAACTAGTCCTCACTAACTATAACATTACCTTAACCCCCAATCACAGACCCCACCCCTAAAACGTCATCAAACCTGCCCCCGCCCGTACATAGCATTATTACAAAATCAAGCAATGCAAAAACCCCGCATAATCATTTCAACTTATCCAATCCCCCAAACCATAACACAAACACAGCCGTTTGCCCTCCAACAAGTCTTGGTACCCCAACGTATGTAACCGCCCCAACAAATCATCCTGTCCAACTTCCCCGCCAATGCCCTAATTCAACAAAAGCCAACTGCAATCATGCCAAGCCTGTTACCTGTTACCTGTTACCTGTTAACCATGTTACCCCCCTCCTTAAATCTCTGCATTGGCTCCCAGTCCGTGAGCGTGTCCAGTTCAAGCTCGCTTCCATCTCCTTTCAAGCTCGACTGGGTACGGCACCGGCTTTTATCTCATCTGAGATTATTCCCTATGTTCCTACCAGGGAACTACGCTCATCCACCAAATCCCTTCTAACAATCCCGCGGTTCCGGAGGAAGAAATGGGGAGGATCGAAATTTGCGACCCTTGCTCCTCTTTTTTGGAACTCCCTGCCCCCAGAACTCAGAGCCTCGACTCTTTATCCGCAATTCAGGAAACAGCTTAAAGCTCACTTGTTCACCAAAGTTTTTAATTAGTCCTTCTGTAGTTCTAAATTCCCTTAGCTTAGTATTTACTATTCCTACCCTGTTATCTGCTAGTTGTAGCGCCATGAAACCGCTGGTGACCGTGCGCTTAATAAATAATTTTAAATTCAAATTCAAAATAAATTCTGGCAAAAACCACCAATTTCCGCCACCCAGAAAGCGGGGGGGGGGGAAACAAGACCCCTCCTTTCTGCACCCCAAAACAGAGGCCAGCTGAAACACACACAGATAAAAACTTAACCCAAAAAGTTCTGAATTTTCAAACACTGAGACAAAACCTCTCGCAACTCCAAAAGATACAAGTCCATACCAATTCTAGAAAGGTGAACGCCATCACCCCGGAAAAACTCCAACGTATCATACCGAATATCACTATGAGACACCCGGCCAAAACCCAAACCTCTGCAGAAACGTGAAACTTCAAGATTAACTTTCTTACGAGCTTTATCGATCACCTTGGGCTTGTGCGCACCTCTCCAAGACCTCCCCGGAACCAACTCTGTTCAAAGGACATGGCAACCTGACCACTGCTGTTTTAAAAGAGAAAGATCTTTCTTCATCGCTCTCAAAAGAACCACACCCTTAACCCTGCACAAATCATTTTCCCCAAGATGAACAACCAACACATCAGGGCAGATACCCCCCACCAACCAGGAATTTAAAGCAGGGATTAACTCCTTCCAACACATGCCCCTTTTACCATTCCACACAACATTAAACTGACGATCATTGAAACCCAGCGTAGAACCAAAATAGCTATTACACGCTTGAACATGGGCACGTTTCACGAAGGAATGCCCCACAATCCATATTGTCATAGCCGCCGAACGGGGGCCAGCCACGGAACCTGAAAAAGAAACGCAGTATCAGATTTAACAAAAAGAGGATGACGCAAGCGCCTCCCTCTCCACATTCCTTACATAGCGCTGATAACAATTAGACGACCAACGCCCTAAGCGCATAATGTCTTGCCGTGACCAGCCCCTGTTATGGGCTTCAGTCGCTGCTCCAATCCTAAAGGAATGCATACTATATTTCTTATCATCCAAACCAATATAGCGCAAAGCTTTTCGCAGCACCATGCGCAAATGATAATCTGTAACTTTTGAACCATCCGCATGCTGAAAAACACAAGCTTCAAGGACCCCCCCAGAAACCACACACAAGCGCCGAGCCCAATGCAAAGGACATGTCCCAGAAGGAGAAGCTGCCTCCAACCAAATACCCTTTCCCTTCCGTCTTTGGTCAGTTTTCGAACGAGATAGCCATATGTGCACACCTCTTTCAGACAAATGAACATCCCCCCAGCCCACCACCCCATAAAATTTGGAACCTAACAATTCCGAAACTCTAAAAGCACCAAAAAACATCCAAACCATGAGCGTAGCAAAAAGACAAGCCTAGAAAATGCACGGCAAAGCCTCCAATAAACGAGCCAAAGTCTGCCATGACAAGGGGCTCCTAACTAAATGCTCCCGTCCCCCCTCCCGAGACCAACCTTCCAACATCCTCTTCCCTACCTCCCCAGCAGAGGGAGAGTAACCCCAAAACAACTTGCCCATAAACGAAATACCAGCTAACTTTCCTGCTATGGTGACTCTAGATAGGCCTTTATCCATTAAATCAAGGATAAACTGAACTACATCTTCAGACCTTCTCCAGCCAGGTTCTCTTTTGCAGGCTCCAGATGACAAAAATTCTCTCCAAGCCAAGTCATACGCCATCCTAGTAGACACAGACAGAGAACCTACCACCAACTGTAGGACCCTGTGTTGCCTACACTCCAGAGGTGCTCTGGCATGTGAGTCGGCGTCCTGTCCGCTTCCGGAGCTAGCCCATGGAACCTCTCTCACTGCGAACGAGACAAAGCATCCGCAATGTCATTGTCCACACTAGGAATGTGTAAGGCCCTAAAACTGATGTCATACCGAAGGCAACCCAACACAAACACTCGTAACAGTTTCAATATCTGGGTGTCCCTAGCTGACTGCCTATTGATGATGTCCACAACAGCCAAATTGTCAATGCGAAAGAGCACTTTCTTGTGAGCGAACTCATGTCCCCACAGCGTCAACGCTACCACCACTGGAAACAGTTCTAAAAGGCAATGCTCCTACCCCCATTTTTTCCAACGCTCGGGCCACTGCTCCGCACACCACCTGCCCTGCCAATACAGACCAAAACCATCACTGCCTGCTGCATCAGAGAAAATCTGCACATCCCACACCCAGTCCTCCTCCCTGTACAAAGGAACTCCATTGAACGAGTGCAGGAAAGCCACTCACATGCGCAGATCCTCCTTGACCCCTGCTGATAAACGCACATGATGATGAGGCAAGTAATGTCCGGATAGAGCCCTACCCAAACGCCTGCAGAAAGTTCTACCTGCTCTGACCACCCTACATGCAAAATTAAGATGGCCCAAAAAAACTTGCTTTGACTGTGACCTTTGGTTTCTTCAACATTGACTCTAAAAGTTCCAGCATTTTGTCTTTTTCCTCCACCGGTAAGCGAGCTTGCATTGCATTTGAATCTATTTCAATACCCAAAAAAGACATGGTCGCGCAAGGACCCATTGTGTTTTCAGGTGCCAATGGGACACCCAAAAGGTCCATGAGCTTCTGAAATGTAACCAAAGCTGTCTGACAATCAGAAGAATTAGGGGAGCCAACAAAAAAGAAATCGTCTAAATAGTGAGTCACTAACTGATGACCAGAATGTTTAGTGAAAAACCATTGCAGAAAAGTGCTAAAGGTTTCAAAGAGGGCACAGGACATTGAACAACCCATTGGCAGTGCCTTGTCCACGTACCACTTCCCAAGGAAATGGATCCCCAGAAGATTCCAATCTTCAGGATGGACTGGAAGCAGTCAATATGCAGATTTTATATCGCAATTTGCCATTTGAGCCGCAGGTCCCGCAGTCACCACCAAAGACATAGCCACATCCACTGAAGAATAGGACACAGAAGCTGCGTCCTCGTCAATGAAATCATTCACAGAGGGCCCCTCCGGCCATGACAAGTGTTATATTAATCTGTATTGGCCAGCCTCTTTCTTAGGAACCACACCAATGGGTGAAACAATCAGATCATCCAGGGGCCAATCATCGAAGGGACCTGCCATTCTACCCTCCTGCACCTCCTTATTCAATTTATCCTGCACCACTGCTGTATGTTCATCAGCTGATTTCAGATTCCTAGACCAGCGCCGCAGCCGCGGCCCGGAATAACCCAGATGAAATCCTTCTTGAAAACCTGACAGTAACAAATGACGTGTCCTAGCATCCCCATACCCCCTCAAACCTCCCGCAAGCTGTTCCAAATTAACTGGAGTACGAGCCTTTGGGCCCAACCCCTGTATTACCTTTCCCCCCCTGTTTGACTGAGATTGTTGAAAGGAACTTGATGCACCAGCAGTCTGTTGTGGCCACTGCTTGCCACCTGAAGGTCGAGGCCCCCAGCACTTAGCCAATGGGTGTTTTCTACCACACTGTGAACATTCATGGCGGAATCTGCAGTATTCCCTAGTACAGAGACCCTTGTTGAAGTCCCAACATGCGCCCATGCCTGACTGTGTTGTTGTACTTCCCACCCCTCCCCGGGTGGGGTTTCCCTGAAAGGGCCGGTAAACTAATGGTAAGCCACTAGCAGTAAAAATTGTCTTACCACCGGCCGAGGCGCCCATCGTATGCTGCCAGAGATCTGTGTCCAATTCACCCCACTTTGCCTCAGAATCCCATGCCATTCTCGCTCTAAACTCCTCATCATATTGGGCCCACGCAAAACCACTACCCGTTATCTGCGCTTTCCTGTTAACATCCATATACTTGAAAATAGCTACGCAGCGCTCAGGAAACTTTTCACAATACACGCTAGCGTATATCAAAAATGCTGCTGTCCAGTTTTCAATCGTTAGGGGAACTTTTGGGCGCTTGGCCAATTCATACTCTTCCTCCTTTGAACCTTCTTTAGAACGGACTTCCCTATGTAAGAGCTTCAGTATCTCAACTTATTCACCTTTCCAAACCCTCTCCTTTGTAGACAACATCAAATGAGCCCCTAGAGGCTTGGTGACACCCATGTAGGGTAACTTTTTAATTTTTAACTCCTTGCTATTCAAAGTGTCTTTAACTAACTCAACAGCATCAGTATTCATACCACTCTCCACTTTGGCGCCCAAACTACATTCTCCGTCAGCCGTCCCTACACTCTGGTCCTTTATGTAGCGTCCCTTATACAATTTACCAGCAAGTCCTTCAGATGCCAACTCCCCACCAGTCCTCACAGACACCATTTTTGGTTTGGCCCGTGGTTCAGACGGCTCACCTGGGTTTAACAACGGAGCTTGACCAGGCCCCGATCTCCATGCCATGCGTTCCACGTTGTCCACCATCCGAGGAACCCTTACTGAGGGGCCGCTCTCTCGACCTGGTCCAGACACAGCTCTCTTTGGACGCACCACCACCGGTGCCTGTAAAAGACTATGAGAAACATGAAATTGTCCCCCCCCAGTCACATTATCCCGCACTTCGCCTTCCTCTGGGCTATCATCATCATAATCCAAACTCAAAGACTCCTCCATCTGGGGAGGGCCTTACACCAACGCCACGTTATGCACCTCCTCATAACTGTGCCGATCTTCATGGGCCTTACCAACCCTTTTCTGAACACTTGGCGGGGGAGCCGACTGTACCCGCCGGTACTCCCCCAAACCGAAAAAGATTATCTGCTGATAAATCAATCAGTTGATTCTGAAGAGAAGTTGGGGCCAGCGAGGTCGCGCCAGACCTGCATTTGCTGACCGCGACGGGATCCCCCGATGGTACGGAAAGTGCCGTGCTAGGCTCCACCCTCCCTTCTCCTCGGTGCCAAGGGGCCGCACTTCGCCCTACCGAGTCCCTTGCTCTGCCTCTGTCTCCATCCTGAAAAGAAAAAGGCTGAACTGATGTGCCGGGCCCCTTACTACCAGAAAAACCAAACCCTACAGTCCCACCTGCCACAGAAGAACCAGACCTCTGACCCTTCGCCCGTTCGCCACTCTGATGAACAAAACCCTGCACCTGCCCTGAAACACTATGAGGAGGGGGGGAAGGCTCACTTAATTCTTCCCCACTGCTCCAATCCAACATAGCCTGAACCACTGTCGACGCTGCACCTAAAACCTGCCCTTCTTTTGCCCCTCCCGCAAGAAGACTGGAATCATGTACCTTCTCCGCCCTGCCACGGCCTCCTACCGGTAAACCTGGGAAATCGAAAGTACCACCAAAACTGACCTTGTTACCACACTCCATACCACTCTGAACACAACCAGCTTCCCGAACTCCTTCTGCCCAAGAGGGAAAAACGTCAAGCCCCTCCCATGACCTAGCCCTCACACCATGCCTCTGCACACCAATTTGAGAAGAACTAGACTCAACTCCAGGAATCCCCTTCGATAACACCCTGCCTGAGGAAGAAATATGAGAGGGGGTAGGCCTCACACCAACATCCTGACCTGTGTGCTCAATAGGGGAACCCCCAACCCCCCCACCTGCACCCACTCCCCTTCACCAACTGACTCACTAATGACAGAAACCACCACACCCCTGTGGGAAACCGGGGGAGAGAACAACAAAGGGATATAAGGGACAAAATCCCCACCAATATCCTCAACCCCTACCTCCTGCCTGGCTGACACCAACACACTAGGCTCATGCCGTGTCTGAGACGAGCGAACCGGCGTCTGCAAACCAGCCCCTTCCTCCTCACCAGCCACAAACTCACACGCCTGCTCCTCCCCAAAACGCTGCCCCATAAACATTCCTTGACCATGACCTGCTGAAGAAAACACCTGAGGCCGCAAAACCAAAGCAGGAACCACATCACGGGCAAAAGACGCCCCCCCAACCGACTCCTGCTCACGTGACACAATTGCGGAGGCAGAAACAGATCGTTTCTCGCCTCCGCGCTTAGAGCTGCGCTTCCCCCGCTGTGCGGGGGCCGAAACCGCCCGAACAGGAGCCTCACGAGGAGGCAGTACAGACGGCACCTCCCCCACACCTGAAAAAACATGTGCCGAGAGCGCCACTCCTTCCTCATGGCCCGCACTCAATACACGCTTCGCAACAGTCCCCGGCCACACTTTACCACCCGGGGCCGCTTTCCTAGTACGAGAGCGGCCCGATCACTCACCGATTCATGCCTCGAACGCTTCGGCGTCACACAAGCCGCCACCACCGCCGCTACACCTGCTGAGGCCTGCCGTTGAGGACGCGACGGCCCAGCAGCATCACCTATCACCAAATTGAGGTGCCCCGCCTCGCTTAGCAGCCTAATAGCCTCAAGGACCCTGTAATCTTCTGCGGCCATTATAAGAGCCCACAAAAAATTACACCTGACAAAATTCCTCAAAAACACCTCCCGGCCACCAGGTCACCAAGCCTAAAATGGTGGCCGGGAGGCGGAGCCCTGAGAATTTATAGGTTGGGCTCCCTTTGGTAGGAAAAGGAGCCCAATAAACAAAAAAAACGCCGGCAGGGCTGCTAATCAGCCCCACCCGCCCCTCCCAAACTGCCGGGGGGGGGACCTTTCTGCGGTCAGCTGCCACCCCCAAGCCCCCCATGTCCCGCGGGAAACTGGCTGAGGCAATTTGCGGCACGATGCGGTACTACATTACGGGTCCTAGCTGCTACTGACTGACTGAACAGCCTTCCCATGCACCCATCGGCCACGTTGCCTCAGCCCCTGCCTACCAACTCCGGTGCAGGCGGGGGTCTGGGCCCATTGGGGCACAGGAACACCCATGCACTCCTGATGTTCTCTTATGCCCCCCACCAGAACACGCCAGCCGCAACAAGCTACCAGCTTCACATGATCTTGAGCCTAAAACAACCAGCAAGCTTGGATGTCTCTCATACCCAGTGGGCCGGCATTGAGCACAGCACTATGCTCCAGGAAAAACCGCGGAGGAGAAGCCTACCCGCCCCGCCACCCTCCCCCCACCATGCAATTCTGGCCCACGTGGGCCGAGGCCCCGGTCTGCCTCACAGTAATGGAGAGGGAGCCCCGCAAAGCTTGCTGCCCCTCCCCCACCGCGCAGCAACAAGTCCTCGAGGCCGTCCGACAGTCAGGAAAGAGCTTGCCAGGAGGAGGTAGGAAATGCACTGCACTCTGCAGGGGCTCTCGCCTCTCAAATCCTGCCCAACAAATGCGCAACCTCAGTGCATGCAACACCCAACCCCCACCGATGCAGTAAACCAAGCCTGCGTGACCCTGGTGATGGCGTTAGGACCGAGCTACAGCCCCCAACCTGCTGCCGCCTAACGACCCGACTCCTAGATCTTTCAATGTATTGAGACTGAACTATTCTGTCTGATGCCCAATGGAACTACCTGGTTTAGCTATAGGGGAGATGAGCCGTGGATTCTCTCCTTGGCCGTCACCTACCCAGTCGGTCTTTAGACAGACTTCCTTCTGTCTCTCCGGTTTTCTCGTCCCTTATTCTCCCTTTCTCCTCCCCTGCCCCCTCCACTTCTTTTCTCTCTCCTTTCTCTCCTCTCCTAATTGTATTGCCTATTTTTTGATGTATTGTGTAATTGTTGAACTTTTTCTGTTACATTGTTGATTCTCTTGGAAAGCTCTCTGATACCTTCAGGTCTAGCTAGCGCTATATAAAACTCTTTAAATAAAAAAATAAAAAAATCGTGCGTGGGTCTCATCAGAGATCAGGGGGCACTGGAGGTAAATTTTATTACAGGAGCCTGGAACTGAACACGCTCGTATAACCCGCCCTGAGCCACAATGTCGCTTCGCGGCGCGTCCAAAAGCTGCACCTCTCTGGCAGGGGACAATCTACTGCCCCATACGGGCAAAAAGCAGAGGAGGGAGTGGATAGGGTGACCCATGCTCACAGATGCTCCCGTCGCGACTCCCACGTGGGTGGGGGGAAGGCGCAACCAAAACCAACACCAAAGCAGGGACCCCAGGAGAAGAGCTCCCGGGCCCAATACGGTATTAACTTACAGACAACAAAGGCCAAAAAGGTCTTCCCTGCCCCCAAACTCACTGCGCATGACAACACCCCCTGATCCTGGGTACATGGAGCCCTAGGCACGCTGCAGACACAGATTGTCCAGCGGGGGAGGGAAGAAGCTGCAACAACGCCGTCCAATGCAAGACAACCAGTAGAGACGGCGTGTGCGGCGATCAAATGAGGTCGCCAAAATGGTGGGGGAGGGATTTATACCCTCCCCCAAGTCTTGGGCGCCCAGGAAGTGACGCCCCTTGTGCACCGCAACCAGGCTGAAGAGGGTGGGACTCCAACCAGAGTCCCTGCCCCTGAAGGGGGGGGTGTGTGGGGTGCCCCGGCAACACTAGAGTGCTGACCTCTCGAGTGCCCCCGGTGGGTGCCTCGGCCAGCAGCAAGGAGTCTCATTAGCGCGCATGTGGGACACTTCTTAAGGGACTCATTTGTCTGACAGGATGTGTCCGGGCACTACCAACATAACAGACACGCACATGCGTGATATAAACAATTGTTTTTTACTAGTGTAGCAGACACAAAAGCGTGACATTATTACCAATTTGGCGCAACATTAACAAGACAAGGAACAAAGCAACCAAAGGGAAAGAGTAACATGAGAACGAAGGATAGGATACATGGCAGATGGCTGGACCTACATAGAAATTTAAACAAACGCCAAATAAATGCAAGTAACAATAAAAACCAGAATCAACGAAAAATAAAGCGTGTGAAATGGCAGCTGTAAACGCATGCTCCGAGGCTGTGTGGGAGGGGAGCAGGGGATGGGCTGAAGAGGCGGGGATTATGAGTCTGCAAGCCACACAAATTAAAACAAGCAGTCACAAAAGTGAACCCCAGTGCCATCTATTTACAATTAACGCGACCACGAGACATGCAAATGTATACAAGCACGTGCGTGATGATTGGAAACAGCTGGTGCAGCTGCTCGCTCACGCAAGGTGGATGCTGTACATGCACGAGTACTCATTGGAAACAGTGCAGTACATGCACGAGTTTTCAAAAAAATACAGATCAATTCCAAGAGGTCATCTCCTATGCCTCGCTTGCGCGCTGGTCGGCTCGACCTAAAAAAGCCCCCAATGCACTGAGCAATTTCAAGGTCTGCATTTCGGCAGTGTTCCATTTAGATGCACACCAGAAACCTACAATGTAATGTCAATAAGACCTAAATACTGCTTTTTGGAATCCCTCCTACCGGCTGGGACATCAACAGCGGCCCCAATGGGTCCCGCCTCCAGCAGCCCTTGCTGGAGTGGCCCGACAACCTGGGAGTGAAGTTTGACAGTTTGGCGATCTTTGCTCCCCAGGTAAAGAGTGTTGATGGCGCCTGTTTTGGACTCCCAAAAGCCAAATAAAGTTTCTCTACCTTCTATCCACCCCCTCAGCAGAAAGCAGTGATTTTAGAAAATTGCTCAATACCTGGATTCTCAGTTCTGCTTTTTAATCTCCACAGCTCCAAGGATCTGCAACCACTACAGCGCCGCTACACTCTATGAGTAGCTGTTGTGCTCTATAAATCCCCCCAAAATAAACATAAAGATTGTGAGAACTCTCTTGATCTCTCAATGTTAAAGACATGTGATATCATCACTTGAAAGGACTGTGATGTCACATTGTGTGATGTCATCAGGTTCAAACGGCGTGTGATGTCACTTCTGCTACCCCTGGCATTTTGCTGAATTTATGTCCAAGGCATTCGGTTTTTAATTCGTGAAGAGTGCCAGCAGCAGTTTACATCCAGAGCAGTGCACAAACACAATCCAGGTAGGAAGTGGACAGTCGGGCACATTAGAATGTGATAACATTAATCTATCAAAAATTAAGTAGATATGAAAAGCACGTGAGAGTTTAATGTGCAGCTGAAGAAAACATGTATAGCACTATGTGGGGCGTTAAAGGTCAGCTTAGACGAGCTCACCCTTTTCGGATGTAAAGCGTCGCCACTGTTTTTTAGGTCTCGCCTGTCGATGCGCATGCGCATCGAGCTTGCGAGCCTATTGCGGCTTAAACAACTTTTAACTAAGAGGCAAGGAATCGTGGCGATTCCTTGCAGTGCCCGTGACTTTTAAGCTCAATGCGCATGTGCATTGAGCTTAAAAGCGCGTTCACAGCCGCAATCGCCATCTGTTCCTCTCTCCCGCATTCCTCCGACACCTTTTGAAGTGAAGCTTAGCTTCACTTCAAAGGCCCGGCTTCTTAACACCCACATGCCGCTCTCCCCGCTCCGCCCCCTCCCCTGCCCGCCTTGTTTGTTTATGCCGCCGCAATCTTTGGTATTTTGCATTACCCTTTTTACACGAAATGCCTGATATTGCTTTCGGGTTAAAATCTCCGCCCCCTCCCCTGCCCGCCTTGTTTGTTTATGCCGCCGCAATCTTTGGTATTTTGCATTACCCTTTTTACACGAAATGCCTGATATTGCTTTCGGGTTAAAATCTTATCTCACGAGCACGGCAATCACGCAATGAATAGTACGTGAATGCTTGTTAGCAACGTTTGTGCTCCCCAACCCCCTCTCTTTTAGAGCGAAATCCTTCTTTGCAAAGATATATAACACGCTTGAAAAATAGTATTACCCTTTTTACACGAAATGCCTGATATTGCTTTCGGGTTTTTAAAGTTGCTGCCCGCAACTCAGTCATGCCGTCCCCTAATCTCGGGGAGTTCTATACATGAAGATATGTCTCTCCCGAGGACACTCTTATGTCCCGGAGATTGGATTAAACCACTCCCGGATCAGCCTGCAAATAACCTATTGAATAACCTCCGGGCAATAACCTTGCGTTGTCTGATTCCTATGTCCCTTTCATCTCTCGCTTCCTGCGACACTCAGACAGACCCTGTGTGCTGTTACTTATTTCCCCACTCTTTGTCTGTCTTCCCCTCATCGGAGCTCGTGCACTGAAGAGCCCCTCGCAGCGCGTGCTCACTCACGCCATGTTTGCTGCCGCCTCGCTCCTCCTTGCACCCAGCCGCGCTCGGGCGGAGTTCATTAGTCAGGTAGATTTATTATGCAGTAAGCGGATACCGCAGCGATTACTATCACAGGAAACGGCGCCCCTGCCCCCAGGCCGCCATCTAACATTAACCTGATTGCGGGCATTCCTCTCTGCCTGATCCAAGCCCTTTTCCTATTAACCATCTGTCGCCTCTGTGACTATAGCGTTGCAAGTGTTGAACTCCTCTGGCCTCGTCAGAGAATCACCATGGTCAGGCTGAAATAGGGTCTCTCCATGCTCGTAAATGGTTTTACACGTGGGGAGTCGTGAAGCCAAGGCAATTTTCTTCATATCTCCATTTTTTTGTCATTTTGGGTCGGGCCTGAGCCACCAACTTCACCTAGCAAGCTGTCCCCACGTATCCCTTATGAGAACGCGGCTTGGTCTATTCACCTAGTTGCCCGGCTGGTGGATATTATAGGCATACCTTCCTATCCTGCTGAAAGAAAAGTGGCGCTGGTCCCACTAGGATTTGCCGGTTAATGCAGTAAGCACTGGTTTAATTTAGGTTTCAGCACTCCATGGCAGGGCATTACTTTCTTCACTCCTCCCACTGTTATTTTTTATTTATTTATTTTTGTGAATACCCGACAGCTGCGCATTCCCGACAGGGCCTTCCTACTGGTCTTTTGCTCCAAAACATTAATCAACCCCCAACACGCCTTGCTTTATTTATGTTTCATTCACATTTTTTACATTATTTTAGCGTTGCCAATAGGTCTCGCAGTAGGAAAGTTGTAGCTATTACAATTGCAAATAACAATGCCTTTTATTTTTGTTTTCATTTTAAAAACATAAAGGGCTTTGTCATTTACAAAACCAATAGCTATAACTTTCCTACTGCGAGACCTATTGGCAACGCCAGTGCTTGTTCTTCCTTTGCTGTATTTATGTTTTTTCATGTAGTCATAACAGTCTTGGGAGCCAGGTTCACCATATGATTGGTGGGGCCTAGGTCAAAAATATTCTTATGTTTTGAATGTTATATAGGGCTAGCTAGACCCGAGCAGTTCCATGGATGCAAAATGCTCTGCTGACCATGCTGGTAGGGTGCCCTGCTCCTTAGGCCGCATTACCCACAACGTTATCAGTCACCACTTTGCTTCAGGTGCATACAATTAAAATCAGGTGAGACGGAGGTGATATCACTCACGTTGGGGACGCAGAATAAGGCAGATTCCATCTCCCCATTTAAATAAACACTTCCAAATGTACTTACATTAAATTCTAAAAAATAGACGGTATGATGTAATCAGAGGTAGATTTCACTGCAAAATAAATCTGCTTTTCTTTTTGTATGTTACCGACTGAAACGATTTTTAAGCGCTGCTCTGTGAAATGCATAACAAATGGGTAGTTGATAGGCTAAGGCAGCATCTTTTATCTATATTCAATCTTATACCAATTTGACTGCTCTGGGTTCAGCATCCTGCCCTTTGATTGCCAGCATTCAGGTTCTTCAACCTCTCCGTACTGGAGTGACAGGGCTTATCAGGTGAAAAAAAAACTCTGTAAACTCAGTGGTGGGTGGAGCTCAGGCCTTCACCTGTGCCGCAGTCAATTTTCTTGCTCTGACAGTGCAATCCAGGTGAAATTAGATTTTTTTAGAAAGCCCCCACACACACTGCTTCCTCGCTGACTGATGTTTTCAAGCTGTTCCCATGTGAAATCTTTCATGAGATGGGAGAGCTTTGACTGCGAGTGTAGATGGGCCGTCTTACCAGCTTCCTAGCAAACATCAAAGTAAAGTAGGGATTCCACTGACCCCTATGTAAAGATCTCATGGACACCGGTAATGATATCCAAGTAGCTTTATTCGTATGTCAACAGGACACAGAAAAGCATGACTGATCATCTCACAGGCAGCGATCAACTGACCAGAATCCCATCTCCCCAATGTTCTTTCCATTCTCTTGACGTGCAAACATTCCAGGCACTGCAGAAAATATGCGCCTTACAGGGGAACAGGAAAGCAGTTCATAATCAGGATCCACCGATTTCAAGTCCCCAGCATAAACTGGATTCCAGCGCCAACTGGGCAAAGTGGATGGACAAAGCGTCGTCTTCACAACCGTGGAGGTCTTGTTGACTGGCAGCCCATCGCCAGTGTAAAGATCTCACAGACACAGGTAATGATCTTCAAGTAGCTTTATTCGTATGTCAACAGGACACAGAAAAGCATGACCAATCATCTCACAGGCAGCGATCAACTGACCAGAATCCCAGCTCCCCAGTGTTCTTTCCATTCTTTTGACGTGCAAACATCCCAGGCGTCCAGAGAATGGAAAGACAACTCAACAACCTACAGTGTCGCTGGAATTATAGGTGTGGAAGGTGCTGCAGCACCTCCACAAAATTTGAAAGAGTTTAGATGAGAATGAACAGCAAAGAGAGTCTTCAGATGTTTTTCTTCTGGTAGCGTTTTTTTTTAGCATTTTTGTGGTTTCATCGAAACATTATGTCGTAGATACACTTTGCCTTTCTTGTGGTGACTTTAATAATTGGCCGGCACCCTGTAGTAAATTGAAAGGATAAGAGTCGTAAAGGAATTGTAGTATTCTATTTATTAGAATAGTCAGGAGAAGGAACGAAGATAACATGCAGCTCAAGTGGAGCCGACTCAAGAGCAAACTGAATCATAACATTCTTTAGTTAACAGGTAACAGAGATTACATATACAAGGTTCTACCTCACCACATTCTATATATTACATACACAGTATTCCTAAACCATATTCCATAAAGGAATATGCCATTACTACACATCCCCTTTTCTTAACATATTTAATTGAAAAATATAAAAACAGAAACATAAAGAAAATAAACAAACTAAACCTAGAAACGGACGAAATCCTGAAATTTCTTTGGAGTGACTACACGTCTACCACCCCTAGTGGACTTGTTCACAACCTCACCATCAGAAACAACCATACCTTCCCCCAATGTAGACTCATCTCTTGGTAAATGAACCTGAGAATCAACACGATGAAACTCACTCCTAGTATGATTGTCAACTCCCTTATCACTAGAGGAAAAATGCACAAATACACCAGCAAGTGCGGGATGAGGATCCAACGGACCCTCCAAAGGAATTAGAACTTCCCTTTGGATATCTACAGGAACTCCAGACTCATCCCCTTTCTCCAAATTCGGTAAAACTTCCAACCACCACTACTTTCTTTCCTTAACAGGAACACTCTTCTTTATACCTCCAGAATTACTAGCCAAAGAAATACGATACAAATGATGTATAGTACCGTCATCTAATTCCACCGTGTTCCTCATAACCTTGGTAATACCCCTTGGGTCCGAAAACTTTGACTCTAATTTTCCAGACATCCTACTAGACTTGACTCTAACAGATTGTCCAACTTTGACACTCACCGCTTTAGTACCATGTTTCATGTCGAAGTACAATTTATTCCTATCTTGAGATTTGATGATAGCTTGTTTCACATGAACTAGATCCCATTCATACCTCTTACTCCTGCCAATCCAACCAGGATTTAATCTACAGTGAGGAAACCTTCCCCTCATCAATCCAAAAGGACTCTCTCCAACAGTATCATGTACAGTGACCCTATATGACCAAATCAATTTGTTGAGTTCATCATCCCAATTCTTATTTGCTTTCTTTGCCAATTGCAGAACACCTTTCAAAAACTCTGTTCATCCTTTCCACCACAGAATTTCCCCTAGGGTGGTACAGAGCCGTAAACCTTTGTTCAATCCCTGTATTACACAAAAATTTCTTCATAAGATCAGACTTAAACTGCACACCATTATCGGTTAAAATGGAAGCTGGAAAACCTTCCCTTAAAAAACACTTGTCCAAAAAAATGATCACCATCTGTGTGTTCACATTTGTGACTACTTCAACTTCAATCCACCTTGAAAATAAATCCACAAGAACCAAAATGTACTTTGAAATGCCATCTTGCCAGACCACTGGACCCATAATATCTAACGCAATGTGCTCCCATAGCAAATTTGGACAACCCAACGATGACATTGGGGGATTAAGGGTTTTTTGTGACTTGTCTGCACTCTCACAATGGATACAGTCACGAACATGTCTTTCAATATCCAGATCAACTCTGGGCCACCAATACAAAACTTTAATATTTCTTTTGGTGCGAGAAATACCCTGATGTCCCTCATGACCTAAAATTACGATACTATCCCTCATGCCTACTGGAGGTATAATTTTCCCAGCTCTACACAAGAATGCACCATCAACACTTAATTCATCACAAACTTCCCAAAAAGGTCTTAGTTTAGGATCCGATTTACAATCCTTACTCCATCTTTGGACCCTGTCTCTCACAGTCTGCAGTACATCATCCTTTTTGTTCTCCTCATCCCAATTATCCTTAGATAAACATGGGGTATCAGTAAACACAGCAGCCACACACATATCATTCCAAGGATCAGGATCAACCTCTTTGAGAGGCTAAGGAAGCCTACTGAGGAAATCTGCAATTAAATTTTTAGCCCCGGAACATATTGCACATCATAAACAAAATCCTGAATCCTCATTGACATTCTTGCAATTCTCGCAGAGGCTTTTGACAAACCCTCTGTGGTGAGCAATTTTGTCAATGGCTTATGGTCCGATCTCAATAAGAACTTCTTTCCCCATATGAATTTCCTAAAATGTTCCATGGCCCATACACACGCTAATGTCTCCCGCTCTATTACCGAATACTTCGCTTCAGCAGGAGACAACGAGCGGGATGCATTTCCTTTTTCTGAGATCTGAGACAACACACCCCCCAAACCTGTTCCACTCGCGTCCATAGTGACAATATTGTCTGCAAGAGGATCAAAACCCTGCAGTGCAGGTGCATTCGCAATTGCTCTCTTAATACAATCAAAAGAATTCTGGCAGCCCTCATTCCAGAGAAAAGGAACCTTGTTTTTTATTATTAAACGCATCTCATAAGTCTTTTGCGAAAAATTATAGACAAATTTCGCATAAAACTCTGCCAAACCCAAGAATGAACGCAATTCATCCTTTGATTTGGGGGCAGGGGCATTAAGAATGGCATCCACTAAGGAGCTTTTAGGTTTAATACCATTGCCTCCAATTTCATGGCCTAGGTATGTGACCGACCTTTCAGAAAATTTACATTTGGTACCTTCAGCTACCAAACCATTGCTCTTAAGAATAGACAAAACCTCTCTTAATAGAGCATCGTGCTGGGCTTTGTCCTTCCCCATTAACAAGATGTCGTCTTGAAAAAATATAACCTCTCTAATATGGCCTAATAAATTAGACATGAGCCTCTGAAAAATGGCAGCGGCCGACGCCAATCCAAAAGGCATACGTCTAAACCTGTAACACCCAAGGGTGTACAAAACGAAGTAAACTGCCTGCTATTTTTGTCCAACACGACTTGATGATATGCCGCAGAAAGGTCCAACGTGGAGAACCATTTTGCACCACTTGTCAAAGCAAGCATTTCATCGATTCTGGGAAGGGGAAACTGGTCGACCAGGATGTTATTGTTCAGATAGCTAAGGTCCACACATAAACGGGCTTTGCCATTGGACTTATGGGCTACGACCAATGGAGAAACCCATTCGGCAACTTCTATAGGTTCAATAACTCTGTTGGCAAGCATTTTGTCTAACTCCTCTTTGACTTCCTCCCTGACGATGAACGGGATGTTCCTAGCCTTATGAACTTTAGGACATGCCCCCTCCTTCAGGCGAATATGATGTGTAAAGCCTTTTAATTTTCCCATGTGACTCTCAAACACTTCTGGAAATTCCTGTAAAACCCACTTCTTAGTGTCTACACTTTCACAAGATACTAGTACATGCTCTTTGCTATTCGGGTTAAGGATTATAACCAACATCTTCTGGTCCTTCCATCCCAAAACCGATGGCCCTTCTTCAGATATGTACAGCTTACCTGTACATTGCCTTTCCTTAAAGCGGAAGATTAAAGTCCTATATCCTAGCATTTCTATGCTTTTACCAGTATAACCTTCAGCTGCAATGTCATTTGGTTCTAACCATTCTCCTATGTTATTGACAAATTTACTCCTCCAAACATGCTGTGAAACAATCGTAAAAGGCGACCCAGAATCAGCAGCCAATTGTATCATAACTCCTCCCAACGAAATGTGACACAAGGGTTTAGAAGAAACATCACCAGTGATATGAGGTACTACTTTCTTCACTTGTACTAAATTCACTTGTGTATCAGTGTCACTTGAGGATGAGGAGGACGTGTCTTGGACATAAGCAACCTTCCCTTTTGAAGGTTTCTTGCTTTTACGATTACAAACTCTAGAAAAATGACCAACCAAACCACATTCTAAGCACTTTGCAGCTTTTGCGGGGCACCTATCATACGTAGCAGAATGTGAATAGCTGCCACATCTGTAACATATCACAGTGCTAAACTTTTTCTGCCCTTCATTACTTTTCTTATCAGGAAAATTCATTTTCTTTTTCTCAAACTTGGTATTCTTGTTGCTTTTATACCCAACTTTCTTTTCAGTAATTTTCCCAACAATTTCTTCAGGACCTTTTTTGTCTTGGGAAAGAGTGACCTTCGCACATCTTTCAGAAAGATCAGCTTTTTTTACCATGGCAATAATGTCCTTGAGACACTTATCACCCTCCACCCACAACCTTTCCTGTAAACAAGGACATACATGACTACCTGATCCCTGATCAGTTCTTCCGGCAGTTGTGCGAACTTACACTTGGAAGCCAGTTTTTTTAATGCAGAGACATACTCTTCAACGGATTAATGTTTCTCTTGCTTTCTGTGAAAGAAAGAATGCCTAGTAACTCCTATACACACTGAAGGAGAAAAATGGTCATCAAGGTTTAACAGTGCCACCTTAAATACATCTAAATCCCCATCAGCCCTTTCTTGTGTATGTAAATCATTGAATATGCGCAGACCTTCTGGACCTAAGGAATATATAAACATTCTCCTTTTTCTTTCTGGAGTAAATGTACCATTAACATCTTCTAAATTCGCTATATAATTTAAGAAATATTCTTTCCAGTCTAACCATGACACTATAGGTTCGCCTGGAACGGACAAAAATTCTTTAGGTGAATTAATTTGCAGATTAGGCACATTACTGTCCCCAGAGGTGTTTGGTCTTGAAGAACTACTCTCCGTCGTCTTGTTCTTGTATAATGCTAATACGAGTTCACAGTCTGTCAACCTGATGAGTGTAAAAGTTACTAAAAAAACCATATATGGCAAAGTTCCCAGTAAAATGGAGTTTCAATAAAGCTTTTCCACTTCAAGAAGAAAAAAATATATAAGAAAACGCAACCTCGAGAAGTTGATGCTGCATGTATATTCTTCTCCCTAAAATCTTTGAAAGTACCTCTCCAAATCGCCGCTATTCAAAGTTTCATAAATCCGCTTTATCAGCCAAATCAATATGCCGGAGTTCACTCGATAAAAACAAATTGCGTGGTTGCTGTGGAAACTGAAATAGTTATTTTCCAAAATGGCCGCCTTGCGTGACCTTTGGCGCAGTGACGTGCACTCTGAAGTATACTGTAAAGTGTATCCTTTGTGCGCGGTGAACGCTGGGTTACGTTGATAACTTCCCACTAGCGCACATCAGAGACGAACTCCTGCTCGAGCTCACAGGGCACGCACTTCACCGGCAAATTCAAAGGTAAGCGTGTTGAACGCTCGCTCACCAACCACAAAGTAAATTATCAAACAGCACTCGTAAGCAAGTAATTTCGGCATTAAATGAAATCACAGCGCTGCGATTTTCCGTACTCCATAAGTCAGCCCTTTAAATTATTTTCTTCCAATGCTCGTACTTTAGCGATAACATGCAATAATCTTGCACCCATAGAGAGAAAAAAATAAAAATAAAAGATAGTCCAATTCAAATCGAAGATAGTATGAAGTTCTCCGGTGCAGATTTAAATGGTAGCATGCGCGTAGAAATTGCACTAAAGTACTCACGCACCATTAAAGTCCATAAGGAATGACTCCAGTTTCAGGATTATGTTGTTCCAATTTCGAGAAAATGCACGTGGTAATCCTCTTCGCCAAAAATTGTAGTAACTTGAAAGGATAAGAGTCGTAAAGGAATTGTATTATTGTATTTATTAGGATAGTCAGGAAAAGGAACGAATATAACATGCAGCTCAAGTGGAGCTGACTCAAGAGCAAACTGAATCATAACATTCTTTAGTTAACAGGTAACAGAGATTACATATACAAGGTTCTACATCACCACATTCTATACGTTACATACACAGTATTCCTAAACCATATTCCATAAAGGAATATGCCATTACTACACACCCCTGCGCACAACATACCAGCCCTTCCCACAGTCTGTATTTAATCATTACCAGCACCGGCCGCAGGAGTTATTTACTGTCCCGCACCATGCCCTTACTCAAATGCAAGATGCTCGATGGAAAAGATAAGGAATGAAAAAACTCGCCTTGACTCAATGGTACTTTTTTCAGTCCAGTTCATGTGGCTGCGACCAAGCAGTGCTGAACACCCAAAAGCAGGGACCAAGTTCCACTAAAAATAGCTGCAGAATAATTTGCGTAGGCAATGTGCATCTATCTATGTCAATTCATCAATGGAACGGCTCTTACAACCATATCGAACCCCCTTTAACTACCATAGCTGAGGTAAAAACTTAGCAATGTGTATTATATATGCAAGTAAATATACAGTTTACAATACATATTTTCATTATAGAACACATGCAGGGATCTCAGAAGTTTATGATCATGGTTTGTTTTTATTGGCGACTTTAAGATGCCGTCTAACTTCTTGAGATCAATAAAATAATAGATATTATACCAAATGGAACTGTATAAGGAACAGTTACATTATTTTCCCTATTGTAAGTCATATGCATATTCTCCACATATTGAGGAGTAGCCTGTATGAATGAGTCAAAATTACAGTATCAAATAAGAGGATATGCTTGGTTGGTCCATTTAAAGAGGGCAGTTTTTCATCAAGAAAAAAAAGGTTTCTGATTTGAATGTTATAATGATTGGGTGTAAATGGTCAGAGAGAGATGGCTTTGAATTGCAGCCTTATGTGTGTCTCTGGCATCCCACCTCATTCCCTTTTGAAATGATGATCGCTGTTTCATACCTTGTCATTCAGAATGCATGTGTCAGACATACACGAGCCTCGCTTATGCCCAGTCACAAAACAATGTAAAAGGTCATGGGTACTTTTCATAAATTAATGGTGAGGCCTAAGCTCTACGAGTCTTTATATTCTGGTGCCTATGATAACAGTCTAGACATTATTCGTAAAAGGTGGGGGGCACAGGAAGTGGTGGATGGAGACAGGAAGAAAGGGGCGGAAGAAAGAAACATGATGTGATGATGTTTACGGAAATTGATATCAGACATTGAGATCACTTCAGGGAACCTAAGTCAATCCATGGCATCACTCCTGGAACCTGCTGATGTCAGACTATGATCACATTGCCGGAACCTGGCATCAGGCTACAACAAGCATTTTCAATGCAATAGGTCTTGCATTTGGGAGCGTTTAAGCTATTGGCATTGCAAATGACAATGCTTTTTATTTATGTGTTTTTTAAAGCAGCACACATATAAAAGGCATTGTTATTTCTAATGCCAGTAGTTCTATCTCTCGCAAATGCGAGACCACTTTAATGGCAGGAGGATACTATGCTGAGTCCATGCTGCGCAGGCAAGCTCCCCTCTCCCTCAAGAACCCCGACAGAGAGCGCCCCAAGAAGGCCACTTTGTTCACCACTGACCTCCAAGACTCCAGACGCACCTGCAGACGTCTTGAAAAAAGATGGAAGAACAGCAAAACCACCACATTCCCCGACAACAGGAAATGCACAGAAGACAAGCCCCTCCTGAAGAAACCTTCTGCAGACCAGACCGACCTGAAAAACTCCCGACCCATCTCTCTTCTCCCATTCGCGGCCAAAGTCACCGAGAAGATCATCAACGCCCAGCTGACTAACTTCATTGAGGAAAACGCAATCCTCGACCCTTCCCAATTCGGATTCCGCAGCAACCACAGCACAGAGACCGCCCTCCTCGCCACCACAGCTGACATCCGCATGCTCCTCGACCAAGGCCACACTGCGGCCCTCATCGTACTAGGCCTCTCCGCAGCCGTTGACACTGTCACCCAAAGCACTCTCGCAGCCAGACTCCATGACGCTGGCATAAAGGGAACCGCCCTCAACTGGCTCGCTCCTTCCTCGTCCGGCAGAACCCAAAGGATCAGACTCTCGGAACCCACAAAGATCAACTGCAGAGTACCCCAAGGATCATCGCTCATTCCCACGCTCTTCAACATCTACATGGACCCCCTCGCCTCCATCGTCCGACAGCTTGGACTCAGAATAGTATCCTATGCTGAAGATACCCAGCTCATCCTCTCCCTCATGAAGGAACCCAATGCCACCAGATTCAGCTTCCATGAAGGAATGAAAGATGTCGCATCCTGGATGAGCAGCATCTGTCTGAAGCTCAGCTCGGAGAAGACAGAAGTCCTCATCTTCGGACCCAACCCCTCAGCCTGGGACAACACCTGGTGGCCCACCGCCCTCCAAAATCCCCCCCCACCACAACGAACCACGCCCAGAACCTCAGCATCATACTTGACTCCTCCCTCTCCATGCCCCACAACATCAACGCCGTCACTTCCAACTGCTTCAATATCCTCCACATCCTGCACAAGACCTTCAAATGGATCCCCCCGAAATCAGAAAGAAAGTCACCCATGCACTGATAACAAGCAAACTGGACTACGGAAATGCCCTCTATGCTGGAATCAACAAACCCCTGCTACGCAAACCCCAGACTATCCAGAACACCGCGGCCTGACTTGTCCTCGGCATCCCACGACATGATCACATCACCCAACACCTATGAGACCTCCACTGGCTCTCTGTCGAGAAGAGAGTAACATTCAAGCTACTCAGCCACGCCTACAAATCCCTCCACAACACTGGACCAAAATACCTCAACGAAAGAGTCTCCTTCCATGTTCCAAGAAGAAACCTCCACTCAGCTGACCTCGCCCTAGCAGTAACCATAGCGGGTGGAAGAGTCTTCTCCTACATTGTGGCAAAGGCCTGGAACGATCTCTCATCTAATATCAGACGCTCCCCCACTCTGCACACCTTCAGGAAGAGCCTAAAGACCTGGCTCATTGGATAACTCGGAACTGCATCCCCACCAACCCCCTAGTGCCTTGAGACCCTAACGGGTGAGGAGCGTGCTTCACACTTCCCTGATTGATTGATTGATTGATTGATTGATGGTGGCCACACCCCTTTCTTTAGATACTGCGGGCCTTATTCAGGTTATATTGAGCAGCGTCTACAGAAAGGGCCGTGGCCAACATTAAAGCGAAAACGCGTATGAGGCACTTTCACCCAAAGCGAAACAATTTTTTTTAATTAAGAAAGCTTCTGTAGCACAGCTGCTAAAGTGAAAGCAGCCTGCACTGTTTATGAAATAAGTAAATACGCACGACTGCTAAAGTGAAAGTGACTTGCGCTGTAAATTAAATAATTAAATAAGTGCGTCCGCTATAGTTAAAGCGGATGCGCTGTAATTTAAATAAATACATTACTAATAATAAAAAAGCATGTGGTGTGCTGCGATGTCGTGGGTGGAATAGGGGAAGATGATTAAAGAAAATAGTGCTCATAGACTACATAAAGCAGAACGTGAAACAACACAAGTAAAAAGTCCAGTCTTTATGGGAGGTCACAAATGCAGACAAGGAGGTACCAAGGAGGGACTAGGTCTATTCACAAATGAAAAGCAACGATACAGTAAAAGGAGGCAATTAAAAAGATGGGCAGGAACTGGGTGGAGCTTGTATGCCATACCTCAATACATCATGTCTCGCAGAGCAGCGCATGCATTGCCCAGGCTCGACCTAAAAAGCAATCCATGAGCCTGAGGTCAAACTGTGTCTAACATCACTAATGCAGCCTGACATCAAACTGTAACATAACTCTGGGAACCTGATTGCAGACACTAAAATCAATATAGAAATCACTCCTGCTGTTCTCAAAAGCCAGCACGTTTTCCTTCAAGTCTAAACGGATGATGAGCACTCCTTAAAGCTTCAAGTCAGTCTCAACTCCATTTAGTTTCCCTGTCCCTTGCTTCCGTCTGCAGTGAGTGGACCTCACCCAACCTATTATGTAATCTCCAGAATCTGGCTTTCGTTTCTGGCTGTGTTATAATCACCATCTCATATTTTTTATTCTAATTATACACAAGGATAATATTAGTGGTACTAGTTTACAGTATGTTGAATAACAAGCTTTGACAAAGTCAACGGGAAGTGCTGCTATTAGTTGTAATGGCTGCATCATGTTGCATTGAAGTGAAACTTATGTATTGCTTTCTACCCCTTGATTAGGCGTTGAAGAACTTTCCAGACAGGTAGTACGCTACTCCATTGGATACACACATCAGCAACTTTGTTGTGAAATTGCGTTACACTTGTCATGCAGTTTACTAGATTATCCATGAGGCTTTGATAAAAGTAGAAGCAGCAGGCAACATGGTTATGAGAATAGTAAAACGTCAAGGCAAATATTGTTCCCCTTAAGTGGACAAAGTTCTGACATCAAAGTCTGGTAGTATCTTGGCATATGTGACCATAATTTTAGTACTGGGTCTAAGATAGGAGTCAGTGAAGGGGTATTGGAAATGGGATTTCTGGCCACCTGAGACTTGCGCCAAAGCGAGGCAGAAACCACCACTCTAGTCAGGATATGGGAGTTACACTTCTAAAATAACCCATGCTCACCCCCTTGGTAGCTTGGCACAAGCAGCCAGGCTTATCTTAGAGGCAGTGTGTAAAGCATTTGCACATAACCAACAGTAATACAGTGTACGCAGTACAAAAGGACACCAGGCCAGTTTAGAAAAATATCCAATTTTTATATACTTAAGTCAAGACCAAATACGATAAAAATCCACAATACTATACTTCAAAATCTTCACTTATCAAAATATGCTTTTAAACATAGTTTCTTAATGTCGATAGCTCCGTCTTGGTCTATCAAGGTGAGGTGAACAACAAATCTAAAAACAGTTCCGGCTGACCGCGAGTTCACAGGCCAACTACGGTATCGGGAAGACCCGCAAACTGAACTTTTCAGAGATGCAGAGCGATGGGGCCCTTGAAGTCACTCTCGTTGCAGGTTGAGCTCCTTTCTGATGGGATCCGAAGCGCTGGGGCCAACAGGTGTCGGGTGCTGCGGTGTGAAGCGCAGCGGTGCAGCGTACGGTGCCCCCAGGTCGTGTGTGGGCAGCGGCTCGGTGGCGGCATCAGATGACGTCGTCGTGAGACCAGGGTCGCGGTGCGAGATGGAGGCGGTGCTCATCATGGTGATAGCAGGTCACGGTGCAAGCAGTGGCGTTGTCCTTGCTGAAGTGCTGTCGTCGGCTGATGAACTGGAGTTGATGGCGCCGGCGTCGGTAGGCCAAGGCTGCGGTGTGGGATGAGGGCATTTCGCCGTGTAACTTATGAGCGGGGGCCCCGAACCACGGTGCAGGCAGCGATGTCGATTTCGGCAGAAAGTGTCAGTGTCAGGCAGGCCACAGCGTCATCGTGTAGCGAGGTGGTGCAGAGTGCGGGCCCACAGGTCGCGGTGCAAGCAGCGGCCCGGTGATGGCGTCAGCAGGTGTCGTCGGTGAGACCAGGGTCACGGTGCGGCGTGTCGGCGGTGCCCTTTACAGTGTCAAAGCTTTGTTGTGAAGCAAGGCAGTGCGGAGTGCGGTGCCCACAGGTTGCAGTGCGAGCAGATGCTCGGTGATGGGGTCAGCAGGCGTCATCGTGAGACCAGGGTTGCGGTTCGGCGGTGCCCTCTGCGGTGCCTTCAGGACATGGGTTTGGCAGGGTCGTTGTAGATGTCGTTGGGGGGGCGTTCTTCGGGTTGCAGCATAAAACTCACAGTCCCCAGTGCTGCGAGTCGAAGAACCTGAAGTCTTTGCTATTCCTGAGACTTCGTGAACAGGGGGCAAGCTCTACCTCAAGCCCTTGGAGAACCTCACCAATTTGGTTGCAGAAAGTCCAGACCAGGCCTTTGACTGCCCAAGACAGAAGCAGCCACTGCAAGTCAGTCCAGCAAAGCACGCATCAAGGTGGCCGTTCCTTTCAGCAGTTTCTCCGGCTCTTCTTCTGTGCAGTCTTCTTGATCCAGATGAGTTCTAAAGTTCAGGGGTCTGGTACCCAGCATTTGTATATAAAAATCCTTTGATCTTTCAGGCAGAGGGTGTCTGTGTCCGGCCAGAACCAGTTAGACCTTCTCTGGCATGAATTCCTGGCAGGAGGTGGAGACGACTTTGTCAGAGGCAGACCAGGCCCTTTGAGGTGCAAGGAGATTCCCTCCCTCTTCTCCCATCGTAACCCAGGTCTATTTAGCCCTTTCCTGACCTACCTAGACTATTGGGAGCCACCCCGCTCCCCAGCCATCTGTCGTCCCAAAAACCAGATAGGTAATCCACATTCCAGCAGAGGCACACTGGATGACCAAGCAAAATAATACCCATTTTCTAAAATTGGGCTTTATGAACTCAGAACGAAAAGGGCACACTTGCTAAAGGCTGCGTCTTTAGACGCTGAGTTCAGGCATACTAAACTTCATTCACTTATACCTTTTTTGGGCAATGTATCTGTGCTGCAGGCCCACGAGCTGTCCCGTGTGATGCCCTTCGGCTTGTAGAATGCCCCTGCCACATTTCAGAGGTTGGTCAACCAGGTATTGACCAGGCTGGAGGAATTCAACCCCGCATACCTGGACTGACAAGTAAGTTGCACATCCAATCAAACCACAATTTTCCACAGGAGCACCAGCGCTCACCAGCGCTTTACCACTGATCAGCAGTGCGGAAAGCGCGCAGAAACGTTATCCCAGCCAAAACCGGGTGGGCAGAAAGCAAAAACTCGGGGGAAACACGCCAAAGATGCCAAGTGTGAAACATGTCCCCCCCAGCTGAAAGTAGGGGGAACTACCCACACTCCAGGGAGTTTTCATCACTAAGGCGGAAGAACCGAGACAGGCCATCTGCGTTGGCTTGTTTGTCCCAGGACGGTGTTCACCCTGAAGTCCTTTCCCTGTAGGGAGATGGACAACCTCAGCAGTTTTGGATTCTCCCCCCTCATCTGCATTAACCACCTGAGGGGCCTGTGGTCGGTCTGGACCCAGAAGTGAGTCCCAAACACATAGGGCCTCAGCTTCTTCAGCGCCCAGACCACTGTGAAAGCTTCCCTTTTTATGGCACTCCACCTTTGCTCCCTGGGGAGTAGTCTCCTGCAGGGAAGACTACCGGCTGGCCTAGGCGCTCTTCGTTCAGTTGTGAGAGCCTCGCTCCCACTCCATGCTCTGACGTGTCGGTCTGCATGACTAATTCTTTGGATAAGTTGGGGGCCTTGAGCACGGGGCTGTGCACATGGCGGTCTTCAGGGTATCAAACGCCCTCTGGCAGGACTCAGTCCAGATCACCTTTTTCGACTGCTTCTTGGAAGTCAGCTCAGTTAAGGGGGGCACAATGGTGCCTTATCCCTTAACAAACATCTGGTAGTATCCGGTGAGTCCTAAGAAGGCCCTCACCTCGGTCTGGGTCTTCAGGGGCTCCCAAGCCAGAATGGTGTCGATCTTGGGCTGTTGGGGTGCCACCTGGCCGCTCTCTACCTGGTGTCCCAAGTACACCACCGACCCCTGCCCGATTTGGCACTTACTGGCCTTAATCGTGAGGCCTGCCATCTGCAGCGCCCTCAACACTTTCCCGAGGTGTTGCAGGTGTTCGTCCCAACTGAAACTGAACACCGCAATGTCGTTCAGGTATGCAGCACTGAATCACTCCAGCCCGGCCAACGGGTAAATCTTACATTTCCCCGGGGTGCTGTCACCGGTATCCACATCGTGGGTACACCAGTGAGTAATACCGGGGTCAAGGAGAACAGGGGGGAAAACTGCTCCAACAACTGACGACACTCGCTCTGTTACTCCGCGGTCAGGGCCGGGGAGAGGATCACACCGTCCTCCGATCCATCCCCCTCTTGGGCGGACAGGAGGTCCAGGAAAGGCTCAATCTCCGCTTCCTCCCCATCGTTTGTCACCAAGAGCATGCTCACTTCGGTCCTCTCGAAGTGGGGTTTGAGGCGGTTCACATGGAGGACCCGCAACTGGTTCCGAGGAGCCTGCAAATCCACCAGGTAGGTGACCTCACTTTTGTGCTCCACCACCTCAAAGGGCCCGGTCCACTTGTCCTGCAAGGCCCACGGTTCCACAGGGGCCATAACCCACATTTCTGTTCAGGTTGAAACTCTACCAGAGTGGCATTCTGGTCATGCCACTTCCTCATTTCTTCCTAGCAGGCCTCGGGGTTCGCCTAAGTGAGTTTCCTGAAGTGGGCAGTTTGGTTGCGGAAGGCAAGCATATAGCTGAACACATCCTGGGGTGTCTTCTTGGCAGCGGCCTCCCAGCCCTCCTTCACCAAGCTGAGCGGCCCTTGCACGGGGTGACCGTACAAAAGCTCGAAGGAGCTGTACCCGAGAGACTTCTGGGGTACCTCCCTGTATGCAAAGAGCAGGCATGGTAAGAGGACGTCGCACTTAGGCTTCATGGGTTCAGTGAGAACCTTGATCATGCCCTTTAAGGTCCGGTCGAACATTTTCACCAGACCATTACCTTGGGGGTGGTAAGGAGTGGTGAACTTGTATGTAACACCACACTCCTTCCACAGGGATGTCATATACTTTGATATGAAGTTGGTCCCCCTGTCGGAAACCACCTCTCTGGATAACCCCACGTGGGAAAAGATCCCGAATAACGCCTGGCCCACCACTGGTACCGTTGTTGTCCTGAGAGGGATTGCCTCCGGATAGACGGTGGCATGGTCCACCAAGACCAGGATGTACCTGTTGCCCATAGCTGTCTTGGGATCCAGTGGCCCCATGATGTCCATCCCTACCCTTTCAAAGGGTGTCCCCACCACGGGGAACAGTTGGAGAGGCACTTTGACCTTCCTCCCACTCTTAATAATAATATTAATAAAGAAGTTTGTCGAGCGCTGTCCCCGCGCTGTAGGACTGTGGAGCCAAAAAAGACATAAGAGCTAACCAGCAGCAGATACCAGAACCCAACTAGCATGTAAACAAGTGAGTTTTTAATAGACAGCGAAACTTCCTTTCTGTTCGCCTGGCAAGTTTGGCAAGACCGACAATGCACATCTGACTGCATTCATATTTGAGGCCAGAAAAAGTGGGTGACAAGCCGGTCAAAGGTCTTGTCCTGCCCCAAATGTCCTGCTAAAGGCACGTCATGAGCCAGACCCAGTAGGAAGGTCCGGAAGCGCTGGGGTACCACCAGCACACGGGCTGATCGAGGTTCCGCGACCCTAGGCTCGCTGTACAGGAGATCATACTCCCAATAGATCCAATGTGATCCGGACTGATCACCAGTCGCCTGGGCTGCAGCCTGCCGCCTGCCGCCGCAGACCCTCCAGAGAAGGGCACTCTTTTTGCTCCCGGCAGAACTCCTCCCTGATGGGACCCCCTTCTTGCTGCCAATGGGTCAGCTCAGAGATGTCCCCCAGTTTGGCTACCTGCTCCCCTGTAGGCACCGGGGCGTCCCCCTTGAGGTGCGCCTCCTCCCGGGCCATGGGCGTCTCTCGGGCTGGTTTCCCGTGCCCCTTGCCCTTTCTCTTGGCAGGGACCTGGGCCACTGTTACAGGCTCCGGGTCCCTCTGATCACCCTCTCGGCCGCCATCGACCTAGTGGACACGCATGCCCACTCTGGCAACCCAAATATCTCCAAGTGGGACCTGAGCTCAACATCCTTCGATAAGGACTACTCCAGGTCGTTACCGAACAGACAATTGACAGGCATAGAAGGGCTCACAACCACCCTCAAGGGACCTGAACCCCCCCCACCCAAAGGGAACCTGTGCCATTAGACACTGGCGCTCTGAATTGTCGACTGCGATAACCTGGTGGAATGCCCCTGGGACTACCTGAGTCTCAGGGACCAGGTGACACTGAACTGAAGTCACACTGGCTCCAGTATCCCTGAGAGCCTCGACCCTTTTCCGGTTGATGGTCACCCTCCTGGGACCATCTCACTGTCCCCTAGTGAGACAAGGGTAATTTCTGCGGGGCCCCCACCCTTCTGTGGGTACTCATCCTCCCCATGCGCTACGCTTGCCAACACTTTGGACTGCCCACTGGTGGGTGGCTGCGCCCCATTTGAGCACCTGGGGTCCCCCTTCATGCGCCCCAACTGGTCACATGCGAAACATCTGCGGGGGCCAGTTTCAGACGGCTTTCCGGGTGAGACCACTCGCTTCTTATCTCTGGGGGGATGGGAACCTTTACCCTGGGTGTTATTTTGGGGTCCTTTAGAGAACTCCTGTGTTTTACCCTTGTCCCCCCACCTTTCAGCTGGGGACCCTGCCCACCTTTGGCTGAGTCTCCCCCAAATGCTTTCTTGTGGACCCTGGTACTTACCCAGCCATCTGCCTCCATAGCAAGCTTCATGGGGTCAGTCAGCTTACTATCAACTAGGTGCTGGCGCAGATCTGCAAAACATAGACTGGACAGGTGCTCCCATGCAATTAAAGTTAGAGCCCCTGAAAATCTGTCACATTACTGTCTTTTACCCAGCCATCCAACGATTGGTAAAACACATCCACACACTCCAACCATGTGTTGGCATCGGACTTCTTACTGGACCTAGACTGGTCCCTGTACTTTTCAGGGGTAAGACCATACTTAGTGAGGAGGGCGTCCTTCATGACCTAGTCAGAACCGGTCGCTCCACCCGCTCCTGGTCGCCCTCTCTGTGCCAGACTGTGCCCCTGCCTCCATCGTGCCTGCTGCATCGCGTGGTTTCATATTTGTGCCAGCATCGTGCCCCTGTCTCCATCGTGCTGCCTGCTGCATCGCGTGGTATCGTATTTGTGCATTGTGCTTTAATTCCGAGTAGTACTCTGTGCCAGACTGTGCCCCTGCCTCCATCGTGCCTGCTGCATCGCGTGATTTCATATTTGTGCCAGCATCGTACCCCTGTCTCCATCGTGCTGCCTGCAACATCGCGTGATATCATATTTGTGCATTGTGCTTTAATTCCGAGTAGTACCTGTGCCAGACTGTGCCCCAGATCTCGCCCGGCATTGATATTGTTATTGTTGGTGCCATTTGGTTGTCCCAGCCCGTCTCTCCTCCCCGCTCCCTGCCGCTGCACCCCCGCGGCCCCACCCCCGCTCCCTACAGCATTTCCAAACATTCCCATCCCCACTCGCCACCCCGCTCCCGCCTCCCAGCTGCTCCTCCCTCCCACTGAACTTAAGATCAGACCCGAGCGGTGAAGAGCTGTGACCGTCCTGACCTAGTCAGAACCGGTCGCTCCACCCGCTCCTGGTCGTCCTCTCTGTGCCAGACTGTGCCCCTGCCTCCATCGTGCCTGCTGCATCGCGTGGTTTCATATTTGTGCCAGCATCGTGCCCCTGTCTCCATCGTTCTGCCTGCTGCATCGCGTGGTATCGTATTTGTGCATTGTGCTTTAATTCCGAGTAGTACTCTGTGCCAGACTGTGCCCCTGCCTCCATCGTGCCTGCTGCATCGCGTGATTTCATATTTGTGCCAGCATCGTACCCCTGTCTCCATCGTGCTGCCTGCTGCATCGCGTGATATCATATTTGTGCATTGTGCTTTAATTCCGAGTAGTACCTGTGCCAGACTGTGCCCCAGATCTCGCCCGGCATTGATATTGTTATTGTTGGTGCCATTTGGTTGTCCCAGCCCGTCTCTCCTCCCCGCTCCCTGCCGCTGCACCCCCGCGGCCCCACCCCCGCTCCCTACAGCATTTCCAAACATTCCCATCCCCACTCGCCACCCCGCTCCCGCCTCCCAGCTGCTCCTCCCTCCCACTGAACTTAAGATCAGACCCGAGCGGTGAAGAGCTGTGACCGTCCTGACCTAGTCAGAACCGGTCGCTCCACCCGCTCCTGGTCGTCCTCTCTGTGCCAGACTGTGCCCCTGCCTCCATCGTGCCTGCTGCATCGCGTGGTTTCATATTTGTGCCAGCATCGTGCCCCTGTCTCCATCGTTCTGCCTGCTGCATCGCGTGGTATCGTATTTGTGCATTGTGCTTTAATTCCGAGTAGTACTCTGTGCCAGACTGTGCCCCTGCCTCCATCGTGCCTGCTGCATCGCGTGATTTCATATTTGTGCCAGCATCGTACCCCTGTCTCCATCGTGCTGCCTGCTGCATCGCGTGATATCGTATTTGTGCATTGTGCTTTAATTCCGAGTAGTACCTGTGCCAGACTGTGCCCCAGATCTCGCCCGGCATTGTTATTGTTATTGTTGGTGCCATTTGGTTGTCCCAGCCCGTCTCTCCTCCCCGCTCCCTGCCGCTGCACCCCCGCGGCCCCACCCCCGCTCCCTACAGCATTTCCAAACATTCACCTCCCAACTCGCCACCCCGCTCCCGCCTCCCAGCTGCTCCTCCCTCGCTCCGCCCCCTCCACTCTCCACTTATGGTAGAATGGCAAACGCGCAGCGTTCACGCGCAGCGGGTGCGCCCCATGCGCGCCGAAGGCACGCCAAAGGTAAGCCCGTCTACGCCCGTCCGCGCCTGGACCGCACCCAGCGCCAGACCCCCTGGACCCCGCAGAGGCCATCCCACCCGCCTAACGTACGACGCCGCCACCCTCACTGCGCTCGACACCGGCCGACTCCCCGACTGCAACTTAGCCGCCCCAGGACATACCCATGGACCCTTCACCTGCCAATACTGCAAGTTCACCTGCATCATGTCCCACACCACACCCACAAACGCCAAACAGAGATCCGACAATAACCACCTGAAGTGCATCCTACTCAACACCCGCTCGGTCCACAGACACGCCATTGAACTATGGAACTTACTCGACACCACATCGCCGGAAGTCGCCTTTCTTACGGAAACCTGGATGAACGTCTCATCAGCGCCCGACATCGCCATAGCCATCCCGGACGGTTACAAGATCATCCGAGACCGCATCAACCAAACAGGAGGAGGAATCGCCATCGTCCACAAGAACACCATTCGCATCTCGACCAGCTCCGAAGACACCCTCATAGCCACCGAACACCTCCACTTCCAGATACACACCGACCCCAAGACCACACTCAGAGGCACCCTCATTTACAGACCCCCAGGACCCCGCACACAATTCAGTGAAGACATCTCTGACTTTATCAATCCACACGCCCTCCCCTCCGACGACTACATTCTCCTAGGGCACCTCAACTTCCACCTAGAGAATAACAACGACAACAACACCACCACCCGACTGGACAACCTCGCCAATCTCGGACTCAAACAACTGGTGAGTACCCACACCCACTACGCCGGACACACGCTCGACCCAATCTTCTCCTCCAGCAAGCACATCTCCTTCAATCACGTCACAAGACTCCACTGGACAGATCACAGCTGCGTCCACTTCAGCTTCAAAAAGGCCACGACCCACCACCACCCGCAACAAGTTCCCCGCAGAAACTGGAACAAAGTTACCACCGACCAGCTCACCACATCTCTGAACCAAAACCTTCCCGCCATATCAACGGACCCAAATATAGCAGCCATCAATCTCGCACAGTGGATCACCCACTGCGCTGACGAATTAGCACCCTTGAAAATCCATCACAACAAGCCAGGAAACAAAAAAGCCTCCTGGTTCAACGACGACCTCAAGAACGCCAAAAAGAACTGCCGCACCCTCGAGAAAGTGTGGCGAAGAAACCCAACCAGAGATAACATGACCGCCCTCAAGGACGCCACCCGCAAACACCACCAACTGATCCGCTCCACCAAGAAATCAGCATTCAAGGATCGACTAGACAACAACGCACACAACAGCAAGGAACTCTTTAGCATTGTCAAAGAGCTTACCAATCCCAGCGCCGGCAACAAAGACATCACTCCCTCTCAAGACCTCTGCGACTCTCTAGCCTCATTCTTCCACAGCAAGATCGCGGATATACATAACAGCTTTGGCGACCAGTCCACTCCCTCACTTCGCGCCTGGACCCCGATTAACACCGAAGACACCATCCGCCTGATGAACTCCATCCACTCCGGATCTCCAACCGACCCATGCCCCCACCACATCTTCAACAAGGCCAACTCCATCATCGCACCTCAACTCCGGAACATCATCAACTGCTCCCTCAACACCGCCACCTTCCCGGAAAGCTGGAAACATGCCGAACTCAGCGCCCTCCTGAAGAAATCTACTGCAGACCCCACCGAACTTAAAAACTACCGCCCCATCTCACTCCTCCCATTCCCCGCCAAAGTCATAGAGAAGACCGTCAACAGTCAGCTCGCTGCCTTCCTCGAGTCTAACGGCTCCCTCGACCCCTCACAGTCCGGCTTCCGAACCAACCACAGACGACATCCGGACACTACTCGATAATGGGGAAACAGTGGCCCTCATTCTCCTGGACCTCTCCGCAGCATTCAACACTGTCTGCCACCGCACCCTTGTACAACGCCTCAGGGACGTCGGGATACAAGATAAGGCCTTGGATTGGATCATCTCGTTCCTCGCCGGAAGAACCCAAAGAGTCCGCCTCCCCCCTTTCAGATCAGAGGCCACCGAAGTCATCAGCGGCGTACCACAAGGATCATCGCTTAGCCCCACCCTCTTCAACGTCTACATGAGTCCCCTCGCATCCATCGCACGCCAACACAACCTCAATATCATCTCATATGCTGACGACACACAGCTGATCCTCTCCCTCACCAAAGACCCAAACACCGCCAAAACCAACTTACACGAAGGAATGAAAGACGTAGCCGAGTGGATGAAGAACAGCCGACTGAAACTGAATTCAGACAAGACGGAAGTCCTCATCCTAGGATCATCCCCCTCTGCATGGGACGACTCATGGTGGCCACCGGCCCTAGGAAGCGCTCCCAAACCAACGGACCATGCTCGCAACCTGGGATTCATTCTAGACTCCTCCCTCTCGATGACCAGACAGATCAACGCCGTCTCGTCGTCATGCTTTAACATCCTACGTATGCTCCAAAAAATCTTCGGATGTATCCCAACCGAAACAAGGAAGACGGTCACCCAAGCACTTGTCACAAGCCGACTGGACTACGGAAACACCCTCTATGCCGGAACCACAGCCAAATTGCAGAAAAGACTTCAACGCATTCAAAACGACTCAGCTCGACTCATCCTAGACATACCCCGCCACAATCACATATCCGGCCACCTGAGAGACCTTCACTGGCTCCCCATCAACAAGAGAATCACGTTCCGTCTCCTCACTCACGCACACAAGGCCCTCAACGACCTAGGACCCAAATACCTCAACACTCGCCTGACCTTTTACACCCCCACCCGCCAACTACGATCGTCCAACCAAGCCCTCGCCACGATTCCACGCATCCGAAGAACCACCATGGGAGGAAGATCTTTCTCCTACCTAGCAGCCAAAACCTGGAACTCCCTCCCCACCCACCTCCGCCTTACACAGAACCACCTCTCCTTCAGAAAACAACTCAAAACTTGGATGTTCGATAAGTAGCGATCCCCCCTCCCCCAAGCGCCTTGAGACCCTCTGGGTGAGTAGTGCGCTATACAAATTCTTGACTTGACTTGACTATGTCTGGATAGGTGAGGTGATACCTCTTACCCAAAGCTATTAAAGTGTCCCTCGCTTCTTCAGGGAAGAGAGGCCACAATCCAGTTCCTCATTTCTCCTCAGGGACCCCATTTGTGGGGATTGCTGCCTCGTACCCCTGAAACCACCTTTATATGTCATCCCCCTTCTTGAATTCCTTGCCCAGAATCTTAGGGATGTGCACGATTCTGTCTGCCTGTCTCGACGAGTTGCTGCCACCATCTGAGCTGGTTCTTTTCTCTTGATCCAGCTCCTTAATCCTAAGTTCATGTTCCAATACCATTCTCTTCTCCTCCATGGCTAATTTAATCTTTTCTAGCTCCGTGGCGGCTCTCCTTGCTTCCTGCCTGTCCTCCCGCTCCTCTGGGGACAGGCCACTGCTGCCTTGTCGAAAGGGTTCCCCCCTCCCAAAAGCACATCAATCCTAGGACTAGACTCCCCCACCACTCCACTAAGGTCACCAGGTTTCCCACTTGCGTCTCTGGCTGCTACCCAGGCCCTCAGCCTTTTGTAGTTCGTCCTTCCTAGTGAGGCCTCTGACTTGGACTTTGAGGTTTTTCCAGACACATTCTCTCACCATGTAGAGCTCCAACCTATCCTCCTCAAAGGCAATGTCCATGGATGCAGCGGATGATGCTATTGATTCCAGCATGATGAAGCAGAAAGTTCACCTGGCAAGATCACAAAAATCGCCCCCAAAAAAATCGGGTTAGTATGTGGCACGTAATGATCTGAGATATGGCAGTAGTGCACACCAATCACTGTAAGTCAAGTGCAAATGCAAGTCCAATCCTCACCGTTGACCACCAATGTTAGAAATGGGATTTCTGCCTAGCTGAGACTTGCACCAAAGTGAGGCAGAAACCACCACTCTAGTCAGGATAAGGGAGTTACACTTCTAAAATAACCCCTGCTCACCCCCTTGGTAGCTTGGCAGGAGCAGCCAGGTTTATCTTAGAGGCAGTGTGTAAAGCATTTGCACATAACCAACAGTAATACAGTGTATGCACTACTAAAGGACACCACACCAGTTTAGAAAAATATCAAATTTTTATATACTTAAGACAAGACCAAATACGATAAAAATCCACAATACTATACTTCAAAATCTTCACTTATCAAAATATGCTTTTAAAAATCGTTCCTTAATCTCAATAGCTCCGTCCGGGGCTATCACGGTGTCGTTAAAAACACATCCAAAAACAGTTCTGGCTGACCGCGGGGTCACAGGCCAACTACGCTGTCTGGAAGACCCGCAAACAGTACCTTTCAGAGATGCAGGGCGATGGGGCCCTTGAAGTCACTCATGTTGCAGGTTGAGCTCCTTTCTGATTGGATCCGGAGCGCTGGAGCCAACAGGCGTTGGGTGCTGCGGTGTAAAGCGCAGCGGTGCAGTGTGAGGGGCCCCCAGGTCGCAGTGCGAGCAGCGGCTCGGTGGCGGCGTCAGATGGCATCATTGGTGAGACCAGGGTCACGATGCGAGATGGAGGCGGTGCTCGTCAGTGTGGAAGCAGGTCACGGTGCAAGCAGTGGCGTTGTCGTGGCTGAAACGCTGTCGTCGGCTGACGAACTGGAGTTGATGGCGCCGGCGTCGGTAGGCCAAGGCTGCGGTATGGGATTTGGGCAGTGCATTGTGTAACTTACGAGCGGTGCCCCCGAATCACGGTGCAGGCAGCGGCGTCGATTTCGGCAGGAAGTGGCAGCGTCAGGCAGGCCACGGCGTCGTCATGTAGTGAGGCGGTGCGGAGTGCGGTGCCCACAGGTCCCGGTGCGAGCAGCGGCTTGGTGATGGCGGCAGCAGGCGTCGTCGGTGAGACCAGGGTTGCGGTGTGGTGTTGCGGCGGTGCCCTATGCTGTGCCTTCAGGACACGGGTTCGGCAGGGTCGTTGTAGACGTCGTCGGGGGCGTTCTTCAGTTTGCAGCACAAAACACACAGTCCCCAGTGCTGCGGGTTGAAGAACCTGAAGTCTTTGCTGTTCCTGAGGCTTCGTGAACAGGAGGCAAGCTCTACCTCAAGCCCTTGGAGAGCCTCACCAATTTGGTTGCAGAAAGTTCAGCCCAGGCCTTTCACTGCCCAAGACAGAAGCAGCCGCTGCAAGTCAGCCCAGCAAAGCACGCAGCAAAGTGGTCGTTCCTTTCAGCAATTTCTCTGGCTCTTATTCTGTGCAGTCTTCTTGATCCAGATGAGTTCTAAAGTTCAGGGGTCTGGGACCCAGCATTTGTATCTAAAAATTATTTGATCTTTCAGGCAGAGGGTGTCTGAGTCTGGCCAGAACCAGTTGGACCTCCTCTGACGTGAATTCCCGGCAGGCGGTAGAGACGACTTTGTCAGAGGCAGACCAGGCCATTTGAGGTGCAAGGACATTCCCTCCCTCTTCTCCCATCATAACCCAGGTCTATTTAGCCATTTCCTGACCTACCTAGACTATCGGGAGTCACCCCGCTCCCCAGCCATCTCTCATCCCAAAAACCAGACCGGCAATCCACATTCCAGCAGAGGCACATGGGATAACCGAGCAAAATAATACCCACTTTCTAAAAGTGGCCTTTCTGATCTCAGAATGAAAATGGCACACTTGCTAAAGGCTGCGTCTTTAGACGCTGAGTTCAGGCATACCGAACTTTATTCACTTATACATTTTTTGGGCTACATATGTGGGTGGCACAATCCGTGCTGCAGGCCCAAGAGCAGCGGTGGACTCACAAGCCCCAGCGCCCGCAGTGCCCGTTACTGGGGGCTGACAAGTAAGTTGCACATCCAATCATAACACAATTTACCACAGGAGTACCAGCTCTTTACCACTGATCAGCAGTGCGAAAAGCGTGCAGAAACGTTATACAAGCCAAAACAGAGCCAAAACCGGGAGGGCAGAAATCAAAAACTCGGGGGAAACACGCCAAAAGATGCCAAGTCTAACAAAGGGCAACATGGAAAAACTGCTTATCTTATAAATTACCTCAAGAAGACAGAGTGTATAGTAGCCCGGTACAGTATACTGTGACACAGACGTCAATGTATACAGATAATTTGGTGGACAAAGCCTGGGCAGGACATCTCAGATTTCATAAACACTCAAAATTCCATGTTGCACTGATGAAGCACCTGCAGGCACCGATGATGGAACATCTGATTCATACTGAGCTTCGTTCAGTTGTAAGTAACACACTCACAACTCAACAAATGTCATTTCGGAAAGAAAAATAGAGTTGCACCCCCTGACTGGCCGAATATTTATTCTGTGGAGGACTACAAATGGTCCTTTTTGCAGACGATGGTGAATGTTAAGCAAAGATAGTTAAAATATGGCTCTAGCAGCAGAGTTTATTAGGATGGAACCTGGCAGTGTCAACATTCTACACAGGTCATGTGCATCATTAAGAAAGTTTACAACACTTTGGGCCACAGTTAGAGTTTGGCGGACAGGGTACAAATGTATCAGAGTATCTTGTTCACCACACCTGCTGATGTAAAGCTGAAGGTCTACTCATCTCTAAATGATGCAGGAGAATTATCAGCTTTCCATGAGCAGAACTCCTGTTGGGTCTGGCGTCAGAATGCTTCTCTGATGCCCTGATAGAGTAGAGGTCATTGGCGGAAGGGCATTACACCATCCACCCTATTTAAGGTGTGCTATGTGGTGCCCTTTTTTCATTCCGGCTCTGTCAGGTAAAAGCTAGCGGTGAGCGATAGAAATAAAAAAACACAAATAATGACCAACACAACCAGTGAATAAACTTCCTGGGCGTTGGGGTCATTAGTTATTTGCTTTTCAAAAATAAACTCTCACAGTGGCAATTTGTAAAACAAAAACTTTGGTAAAGTTTCATAAATGGTGGCTGTCCACCGCACTTTTTGCACCTTGACAAGAACCACCATGGCACATATAGACATAAAGATTACTGGAAGGTCAGGGTGATGGCATATCAACTGTCAAACTTAAAATCTGTCCCTTTAATGTGACCTGCCCCAGTACAAAATAATTTGAGGACAAACATTCTCCACTGAGAAAGAACAGTAGTAAGGGAGACAGCAACTGCTCTGACTTCTGTCATGTGATGAAGATCTATCTGTTGCTAACATGGTACGATTACATCTGGATGTAGCCTGCAAACTATGCACAAGATGTTATAATGTTAACGAGAGAAGTGAGCTGGTGGTTCTCCTGAGAATGGAACGATTAAAGCAGGAGATGTGTATCCTCTTTAACTTTAAAAGCAAATAAATGAATGTAATCTATCCATGCAGTTTATCGTTCAGTCTACATGCTTTGTATAAACAGTCTGCCATTGTTATGCAGTCTGCTATATGGTTACGAGAAACTGTCAGGGTATTTGTTATCCAACGTCATTCATTATTTCCTGGAGTAGTTATGCAATTGATCACGCTGGAGGCCATGCTGGTGATCATGCAAATGATCATTTAGTGGACCTGGAGATGCGAGTGTTCAGGCCTATGGTCTTGCTAGCACTCATTTCTGCAGTCATGCACCCTTTATGCAGAGCTTATGCATGTATGCATAGCACAAATGGAAATTATTCACGAGTAGTTAATTGGTAGATGGGTTATCGAAAATCCTTTATTGCAAGTGGGATGTGATCGGTATCAGCAGGGTGGGTGATGTGTGGATCAAGGGTAGAGTCAAGACGTTTGAGGAGCTGAAAGTTGAGTATGACTTGAATGACAGAGAATCCTTCCGCTATGTGCAACTCCGACACGCGGTTTCGTCTGTATTTCCCCTGGGCTCGGATATTCCGGAGGCGTCCCCGCTCGAAGATCGGGTGCTAGACGGACATGTCCCTGACGGCACGATCTCACTCATATACAAAAAGTTGATCAATGCCAGAACCGACCTACTGAGTAACCTTCGAGAGATGTGGACTCGTGACGGTCTGGAACTCGACGACGAGGATTGGCAGGCTGCGATCTCTTTCCCGAAGGAAGTGGCTACCCCGGCGCGCCTCCGGTTTGTCCAGCTCAAAATTCTCCATAGGGTCTACGTGACTGGTCCCCGTTTGGTGCGAATGGGGTTCTCTGTGGATGGACTGTGCAGGCGTGGTTGTGGTCTGGTGGGTACGTTTCTCCATATTATTTGGGAATGCCCTGCGGTAATGAGCTATTGGACTCGCGTGCATGAAGTTATGAGTGAGGTCACGGGTGTGCAATCAATGCCTGAGGCGAGGCGGTGTCTGTTGAATGTCTGGGAGCCGAATGATTATGACCTGGCGCAGCTTCGATGGGTGACCTTGGGTAATATGATTGCTAAGAGAGACATTGCTCAGTTGTGGGGTGCCCAGAGGCCACCGACAGTTCTGGTGTGGCAACAAAACATGGACTGGTGCATGTTTAGGGAAAAGACAGTGTATGTTTCCCATGGCACGCCCCGCAAATGGGGGAAAATTTGGAATCAATGGAACGCATACCGTGGTGGCATCTGTACTCCCCCCCCCTTCAGAATTGGATACTGACCTGTCATCCTCCCAACCTGATGTTTCCTCCACGGGTATTTAGATATCTTGCTTATTCCTGGTCTCCTCCCCCTCCCCAATCTCATCACATGCTTCTGACATCTGATTTGAATATGTATCCCCCCCAGCGCCGACATGACACAACTGTAATGTAGTGCCTTGTTTTCTGTTTTTTCTTTCTCTGTTTTTTTGTTATTTTGCATTTAATAAAAAGATCTATAAAAAAAAAAGAAAATCCTTTATTGCATTTCTGTAGACCTTAGTGGATTGGATAATCAGGACAGTGTCAGAAATGTTTCTTTGTTCCAGTATCTCAATCTCAAGACCATTAATTTGGTGCACTCCATTTCATGAACTCCAGGGTAGTGCCTGAATATGTTGATGTGTGATATATTGCAATCACACACAAAGCTGCTCATGAGTGACCTTTGTGAATGCTAGTATTATCTGGAGCTTCCTCTATTCACTGTAGATGAAGTGATTTACTTACTTAGTGGAGCCTTAGAAAGTGTGTTTTGTATTCTTCCTGACAAAGAGCTAGGGCACAGTCACCTTCATCCTCATTGGGCCAGTCTGGATTGCAGTGTCCTTTTCTGAGAGTATCTTCTGAGTGCTACTCATAGGAACTCTGAATCAAGTTCTCACAACCTTCCTTTCTAAATGGCAGTAAACGCTTATCTGATAAGATGTCTTCAGGAGTGGGGGGGGTGTGGGGTGTGAGAAATTTGGGGAGGAATATCATAACAGAAGAAAGTAAAAAACAAATAGTGAATAACTTCCAAATTGGTGTAAAAGTATTCTAAGGAGACACTCAGAATAATGCTAATGGTGTTGATGGATTTAACCCGCATTGTGATCTGAAAATATAAGACTATATCCAACAGGGTCACAACATTAATTTGTACACTTCTCAGCAGCAGAACCACCAAACTCATTTATGCCAACTTCCCTTTCTCTGATCTTATAATTCATTTGTGTGGAGTACCCTAGTGCTCAGCACTCTGACATTTAAACATGGATGTCATTTGACGGCCACAACATTATGTATGATGGCTTATTGAGTGTCAGAACTCATCAACAAGTACTGTGATTGCCAATGCTTTTTCCGATGTGAGCTGGCACAATGGACACATTTTAACACCTCCCACACTAGTGAGATGATCTCCCCTTCAAGAGTTCTCATGGCTGGACACTCTTGATGGTGAGGTCACGTCAAGGAACCTAGGACAAGGAATCCCTCTAGTGACGGATCCAGAGGGATTCCATTCTTTGATTTTTGAGTTAGGCTGCTGGGGAAGAGCTCTCCCAGCAGATCAAGGATGTTTTATTTTTTGATGATGATCAGTGAGCATACACACTGACATCATTTTTTTTTTCAAATCGTTTTTATTAACTTTCTCAGCAAAGGAAAAGCTGTCACAGTACATCATTTGTCGTTAGAGGTGTTACAACAGTATAAACATACCAGTGAGATGTACACAATAATCCATGGATATGCGGTTTCGGGGCACAGATATGCTGGTAACTGAGGCATCGGGATGACGGGGGAAACCTGGGAAAAATAGGGGGGGGGGGGCGGGGAACCATAAGGGGAAGTGGGATGTGGACATAACTGGTCGTGTGGCTGCAAGAGAGAGGGGCAAACGCATCCCAGTGAGGGTAGAAAAACACCCCCCGGGGGAAGAAAAAAGGAGGGGGTGGTAGAGAGGCGAAGACTGAGGCAGGGGAGCCGGATTAGACAGGTCATGCAGGGCACATCTGTGGGGGCGGCGATGGGGGGCGGTGGCATGGGGGGAGGAGCGAGGCAGCGGGCGAGAGCTGGGGAGGCGAAATGTGGCGCAGGGGGGGACTAGGTCATGTGTATACTAGAGAGGCGTTGGTGCCGTCGGAGACGCGGTGGCGTGTTGGGGGGTGTTCGGGGGGTCACGTGTGTGGGCAAGCATAAATTGGTGAGATAAAGTGGCCCGTTCCAAAGATATAGGATGTTTACGCTGGCCCTTTGCCTCCTCCTCCCGTAGCGTGTCCTCCTCCGCCATAGCCCATTTTTTAACCGCGCCCACCCATGTCTCGAAGGAGGGCCGGGCAGCCGAACGACACTGCATGGCTATGTTCCTTTTGGCTAATAACAGGGATAGAGCAGCATATCTGACCTGTACCTTGTGTGTCTTTGGCCTGCTATGGGATGAAGTAAGTTACTGTTCTCCTCGCTGCTTGACGAGAAAAGATGCGGGATCCCCACGGTGTCATCCTCCGATTGGGAAGCTCCAAGGTCCGCCACGGCCTGAAGGGCCTTGCGACGTTCCTGCATGAGCTGTTCCAAGTCCGGCGATTCAACATCTTGGCGTTTGGTGGGATCTCTCCAGGTCTGTTGTCCCTGCTGTTGCTGTTGTTGGGTGGCTCTCTTCCTGTTGCGGGCGCCCTTTGGTTGCGTTTCTGGGACTGAGCCGTTATCATTGATCCATACGCACAGTGGAGATCAGCCCAGCCACACGCTTCCTCGGCCGTGGGAAAAAAGTGCATGGAACCGGCGTGAATTACTTTCAGGCGGGTAGGGAAGAGCAGGGAGTACTGTACATCATTCTCCCGTAGGCGCCGTTTCACGTCAAGGAAGGACGCCCTGAGTTTTTGTTCTGCCTTGGCGTAGTCCGGGAAGATCATGACGTGTTGGTTTTCTACCTGCAGAGGACCTGCTCCTCTAGCTACCCGCAGCACTGCGTCTCGGTTTTGGAAATGGAGAAATTTCACCAGTAGTGGGCGAGGGGCCTTGCCAGCTATCTGTCTTCCGGTTGGGACCCGGTGGGCCCGTTCCAGCGAGAAGAAGGCGGTGCGGTCCTTAGTCGGTGTGAAGGATTTCACCCAGGCCTCCACATATTCGATGGGGTGCGCCCACTCGACCCCTTCGGGCAGACCTATCACACGTATGTTGCAGCGCCGGGAACGTCCTTCCAAATCATCCACCCGGTCCTCCACCTCGGCCAGACGGTCCATGGCTGTTCGAAGGGTTAGTTGCTGGGACTTTAGAGTGGGCTGTACTTCTGCCAGAGTCTTCTCCTCCTCCCGGACCCTATCCGACAGTTTCCGCTGGTCGTCGCGGATTAGGTTAATGTCTGTGGTAAGAGTGCCCAGGCGTTCTTCCATGGACGCCCTGGAGAGTTCAATGGCCGCGAGGACTCGATCCAGTTTGTCGGATATGGTAGGGTCAGGTTGTGGTGGTGGTGTTTTTCCTAGGGTGTTAGTGCGGGGTTTGTTTTCCGGCGCTGCTTTCAGGGACCACCATCTGCTGCGTGGACCTTGGCTTCCCCATGGCGAGGATCCGAGGCGCAGTGCCCGCGTTCGTCTTCTACGAGCACAAATCTGGGGCCGGGCGTCTGTGGCTCGTGTGGCAGTCGTGTGACTCGTCGCCTTCTTGTGGTAGGAGGCGTAGTGTGCTCAAGGTCTCCAGCGCCCCAGCGGGGGCCGCCTCATTGCGTCGCCAGCCGTGCCCGTCTGGGGGGCTCCACCACGCACAGTCTATCCTGCGCCATCTCTCTCAGCACACCCTCGCTTACAAGCAGGGTGGGGGATCACCTCTCCACTGTACTCTGGTTCCCACCCAGCTGTGGGGGACACGCGTGCATCCAGGGGGATTCACCCTCCGCGGAAGGACCCGTGGTGGGGCTTCGTTTCTGTCCAATTCAAGCAAGTGTGGCCACCATCTTAAGGTCAGGCACCAGCCTTTGGGAGGCTGGCGCGCCAGTAAAGTGTCCAGGTCGGCAGGGGGTATCACAGGGGGGGGCTGCAAGGTTGCTATCCAGGTGTGTCACTCACCCCCAGGAGTCAGCTTATCAGGCCTCCGGGAAGGTCGTCAACGTCGAGGTTGTCCCATCGCGGCCGCTATTTTGAAAGCAGGCAGGTGCCTTCGTGAAGAGCTCTCGCCAATTATCCTGTTTCTCGGGGAGGGAAACCGGGTCTCCTGGGCAGTCGTGTGTGCCGGGGGGGGGTTGGGGGGGGTCAAGGCCCCCTCAGACGCCCGTAGCGGTTCGTGGTGTGGCGGCGTCTCCCCGTGTCACCGGGCCGTCTCCGCCGCTACGGGGGTGTTCTGCAGCAGTCCACCAGCATCAGGCGTGAGTATTGGGCATTCCAACCGGGGGCAGGCAGGGTCGCCGTGTCCCCAATGGTAATCACTTGTGCCCGCTGGACAGTGCAGGCTTGGGCGAATCGCGGTCATCAGCCCTGTCCCGGCCCGCGCCGAGCCGCCGCCATCTTGGGCTCAGGTCCGCGGGACCGAGTCGGCACCGGTGTCTGCACGTACGATGCAGGGCAGCCGGGTTTCACTGCAGCCCCCGGCTTCTCTGGTGATCCGGTGTCCGGAGGTGTGTTCTGTACCCCGAAAGGACGAGGATCCACTGGCCATTGGGCCGCCCGACTGCGGAGCCTCAGCAGTCAGCAGCCGCCAGCGTGGCCCGCTAAGCCACGCCCCCCATACACACTGACATAATTACATTGAAATCGAAAGTAAAATTGTAGTTTCATCTATGCTCGGGTTCATATTTCAACCCAGTGCACAGATTTCAATGGGATAGTTATCGTTTGACAGTGGAGAATCCCCCCTTTTCAAGGATATCAAGCAAGGGGGTGATCCCCAAGCAGGGATCCAACTAGTGCTTAATTTGTAAAAGAATGAGTGTCAGTGCTCAAAGCTCTGCTCAGAGGCCAGTGGCCGGCGCTATTACATGTTGGCCTGCCGAATACCAAGGCTGAAAAGTCTTGAATCCACCTCATCCTCTTTAAGTACCTATCGGATACTCCCTTGCCCTTAATCTCACTACTGTAAGGTCCTGCTTTCTCCCGTTGTGACAATTTTTTTGTCTTTCTCTTTTTACTTCTTTCCCCTTTGTGTTTTTTTAGGTCTCGCCTACACAACGTGCATGCGCTGCATAGGTAAAAGATCTTTAGCAATCGCTTCGGCTTGTCAGCCAAAAACGTGCACACATTCCATTGCCTTCAATGGCAACACGTGCACGTTTGGGGATTCCCTTGCGAGAGCGAGCTTGACACCATATGTTTGTAATTAACTTACAAACACATGGTGCCACTGGCTCGCTCCCGCAAGGGAAACGCAGGCACCCTCCTCTCTCCCCTCCCCCTGCTGCCTCCTTTCAGCGCGAGGCACGCACGCTTGTTTGTATCTGTTTTGGCTAAAGGAGTCCTTTTCTGTACGTGCAATATTATTTATTATTTATTTTATTATTTAGAAGTTTTCTATAGCGCTAACAAGACCCGAAGGTAGCAGAGCGCTTTACAGTAAAAGGAATAAAAAGTTGAACAAAAAGACACGTAACAAATAAAGGCGATCATCGAAAGACAATTAGGGAGGAGGAAAAGTTCGTACAGTAGGACTTCTTGGTAATAGGATACAGAGATAATACATAGTTCTGGGGATGGTTATTGATCCTAGTTACCCAGGACCTAGGGAACGGATGAGGAACAAGGATTTGAGTTGGCTCTTGAATTCCGCATAGGACGGTATGGTTCTGATATGCGGGGGGATAGAGTTCCATATTTTGGGGGCATTTCCTGTGAAGGAGCAGTCCGCAGTTTTCTTCTTTCTGGTTTTTGGTAGGATGAGCAGCAGGGAGTTAGAGCTTCTCAAATTTCTAGTTTGGCCAGCTTTTGTGAGCTTGTTTGCCAAGTATTCTGGTTTTCCGGTGTGGAGGGCCTTATGGGTTAGGCAGGCCGTTCTGAAGGTGCTACTCATTTCCACCGGGAGCCATTCAAGTTCTTTGAGTGCTGGAGAGATGTGGTCAGATTTTTTGCATCCTATGATCATCCTTGCTGCCGCATGCAAATTTGTTTATAATGGAGCCAGGTGCGATTTGGGGATGCCTGTTAGGATTGAGTTCCCATAGTCCAGTCTAGATAGAACTAGAGATTGCGTGGCTAGTTTGAGGTCCTTGTTGGGAATGAAAGGTTTGATTTTGTTCAGAAGTCTGAGGTTGAAGAATGCACTTTGGTATTCCTGAGTAGTTTGGCGAGCGGTTCCATATAGATGTTGAAGAGCTGAGGAGAGAGTACTGATCCTTGGGGGACACCCTTGTTGACTTGCTGGGTTTCGGAGGTGAAGTTCTTCAATTTTATTATTTGCGAGCGGTTGTGTAGAAAGGAGGAAAACCACTCGAGAACTACCTCGCCGAGGCCAGCTCTTACTTGCAGAGTCTTGATGAGGAGCTTATGGTCCACCGTGTCGAAAGCTGCGGATAGATCAAGGAGTATGAGGAGGCAGCACTTGTCAGCGTCAAGAGAACTGTGAATGTCGTCTATGATGTTCAGCATCGTGGTTTCTGTGCTGCGGCCTTGTCTGAAGCCAGATTGGAGGGGGTCCAGGAGATTGATGTTATCCAGATGATGAGTCGATTGCAGGAGAACGCAGCGTTCCAGTGTTTTGGCGAGTAGAGGGAGGTTAGATATCAGTCTGAAATTGCTCAAGTCAGTAGAGTCAAGACCGGGTTTTTTCAGCAAAGGGGTGACTTGTCCCATTTTTAGACAGTCGGGGACCACTCCGCTTTGTAGGGAGCTGTTAATGATTTTGCCCCAGATAGGTGCTAAGGTGAGCTTCATTTTTTTGATTAGTGAGGGAGGAATGGGGTCTGAGATGTGAGCTGATGGTTTGGAGGTCGAGATCAACGAGATTATCTCAGTTTCCTGCACGTGGCGTAAGCTTAGCCAAAGGAGGGGAGAGGGGCCGGATGGGAGGGCCTGTGGGATGGCCGCGTTGCTCTTCGGGAGGTGTAAGTTGTTGATGTCTAGAGATAAATATGAACACCTCTTATGAAACTGCAGGCAACACTTGGTTTAAATAGGAAACCGAGGTGTTTACTTCTCTAAAACTCAACATGTTTTCACATCTGTAAACAATGTCTTTAATGTATACAAAACGTGTTCAACATTCTTACGCTTCTGATGTAAGAGATAGCAAAACAGCCCGAGGAGATGGCATGCATGTGTGCACTCATCGGTCATTAGGAAGTTTTCCGAACAGTCAGGTACAGATGAGTCGGGTATTCCAGAGCAACAAGGAAGACAAACAAATCACAGACACATCACGTTATGTTGTTCCCACCCTGGTGATCACACCCCACGAGGAGATAACAGTTAAAGTAACAAAGTCTGGGAGAAACTCACATGCCCCATAATCAAATATGAGGCACTCCCTTAAGGGTCTGTGGAAGACTGACAAACATAAAAAGTCTGCACAGCGAGGTCTGTCTGCCAGTTCGGACAACTCGGAATCCGACAACCAAAACTTTGAGTCCGAGACGAGTACTAATAACGAGAAGACACCGATAAGCACAGAGTTACTGGAGATTACCAATAAGATGAAAAGACGCGACCCTCCTTCTTCTGAAGTGCCTGTCATTGTTTTATCCTAAACTGCTCCGCCATCTTAACCAAATTTGTTTGGATGTTTTTGCTTTGGGTGCAGGTGGACAGCTAAGACTGTAGGAGTATGGTGAGATGATAATGTTTCATACCAGCAAAGCATGGTACTTAACTTTGTAAAATGTGTCGAATGATGTGCATTGTGGCCTATTTTAGAACACGACGGCATGCTTCCTGGCATAATGAACATATGTTACATTCTTTTTTTTTTTTTTAATCATTTTTATTGATTTATTTTTTTCCCTTCAAATTAAAGAAATGAGTTGTGTACCATGAAACGCTGAATTCCCTGACCGGTTACGGTTAATTAGCAACATCAGCATCACAAAATCTCATGTCTGTCCTATAAGTAAATATCTCAATGTTCAAAGACAAGGATTGGCATTCTGAAGGCCCTGGAAGCATACCCCTCCCTGTACTGACACTGGTCTTTGCAGATTTTATGATGCTCCTGCGGACACCCTCTGGCTGCATAGATTGGCCTCTCTAGGCTCATACAGTGATTCAATCCCCTCATCCAGCTTTCCAACGAAAGGGCTTCAGGTTCTTCCTACGTTTGGCAGTATCTGTCTCAGCCACAAGGAGACTAATTCACAACAGAGCCAATTTATACCTGTTCATATCTAAATCTACATTAACACATTGGAGGTTCATTTTGAGGTCTAAAGGAAGATACCAGCCCAATACCCCCAGCCAAAGGGGAGAGCCCCCCCCCCTTCTAAAAGGGGCTATTCTTATCACAACTGCAAACTCTAATTATAACGTCTCTTTTTGGTGTCAAACATCACAAAGTGGCAAGTCGACCATCCCCAACTTCCACAGCTGTTTGTGTAAAATAAGCACAATGCAAGTATTTTTGTTGTATAAATCTTAACTGTGATGCTATCACAGAGTACCCATGGAAACACACTTCCCTCCAGCCATCATCAGTGAAATGACCCAAGATCTCTGCCTTCATCCGTCTGAAGTCTGTGAGCTCTACCAGGCCAGAAATGGGTGGTATGAGTTCATGATGGAGTTGTAGGTAACATAAGAACTGACTACGATGAATGTAATATTCTTCCTGTAGGTGCACTGATGCTGTGAAGTGATGCAGTTAACATTGACTGTTATCTCCTTGCACAGTCCTAAAAGAAGATAGTGGTGAAAACGTTGTTTCTCCATTGGTAAATGAGTGGCTGAAATTCCTCACAACACAATTTTACTTGCCATCATAATGGTTAGAAAAACAATCTTTTGTAATGCAATGTCGTTCATTTTTTAGAGTTGGAGCTATTGGTGTTGTAAATTACAATGTCTTTTACCCGCCTTCCCATCGCAGCTGTCAAGCAACCTCTTGTCTGGCGTCAGTTATTTATCAAGCGCTTGCAACACAATTCATTAATGCTTTACTAACAGGACTGACATCGACAGCATCATCATCTTCATCTACCCAGGTGCTTAGAATGGAGCTAATGAAACTACAATGCTCATAATGTGGATGCCTAAAAAACAGACTTTGCTTAAGCAGTCATGTGACAAGAGGCCGTATGGCAGTCAGTCCTTCATCTCTTTCCACCTCCTCCTCTCTCTCTCTCTCTTAGCAGTAATCTTAACCCACTGCTGCCAGCGGCACACAGTGCAAAAGTTAGACAGCACCTGGAAGCAGCAGAAGGCGCACAGGTGGGGTTGAGAGAGGGGAGCAGCACTGAGGCTTGGCAAAGACGGTTGGGGGCCAGTAGAGCATTCCAATCAAGCTGCAAACATTTTAAGGCCCAGACACCCATATCTGTCCCATACTATAGCAGTGAGTGTGCACAGACAGTTCAGCAATCCTGATGCCTAAGTCCAGCCAGAAAGAGGCTGTGGCGTAACCTCCAGAGCTGCTCACTCCTTCCTGCAAGTCTTTTTCTCTTCACTACTGGTCTCTTCCCTCGCACACGCTTGACATTTCTCCCCTCGTTCCCTTGTTGCATTTGTGAATTGCGTGGGTTACTTTGCATGTGGAGGGAGCGCCTGGCAGCGTCAAGGAGGAGTGGTTATATAGGGAAGAAGCTGACAGCGGTGGGCATTTATTTCTTGCGCGTAGGATTCCTGGAACTGGGTGTGTGGACGGCTGCTAAATTCCTTTGGATGTAGTGGATTTATGTAAGATAAATAATTAATGTTTAGATTGCTGGGATGTTTAGATCCTTACTTATTAGAAGTCTTTAGGAGTTTTAATATATGTACTTGTTCGAGCCCTAAGAAATTCTGTCACACGGTCTTTTACGCGAATGACGTTACAGGTGACATCAGCAAAAATATAATAATTGCATAAAATGTGTAATGAATAAAATAACCCAGTGCCTCACGTGAATAGGCACATTACATGCAGTTGGACTTTGTGTGTAAATAGTCCACATGTGTTAAAAGCATATAATTTCTGGTCATTGGCGGCTCACTGAAGGACATTGACGTCGATCCACTAAAATGTCAGTGTTAGCGAATTTCCTCACAGACCGTTTAACCCTAATTACAACACGGGCAGTGGCATCATGTGACCTTTGACCACGAGTATTCGGAGGAAGTTGTCACATGACCTTAAATTAACCCTGATACCATAATGACATCATAATAATTGCTCAAGTTTCATCATAATTACATTATTAGTATAACAACACAACAAAGACAACTGTCAATTTACTGGATCCAACCCCCCCGACAACAGAGATGGCTTTTGAGGAGGGGGAGCGCCCCCCCCCAATAGGCTAGTGCTATCCCCCCCCATAGGCACAACGGTATTACTGTCCCCCGGAAGACAGATAGGAATCTTTGCACCCAACCCCCTTTCCGCTGCAGAGGGAGCAGAAAGCCCAGAAGACATCAGAGAGATAGAAGGCACATCATGGAGAAGGATTTTTGGGGATCTATCTTTTTAAAAAGGATGAAGGTGACCCACCCTGGCATAGATCTGTGCTCCCCTACCAAAAGGAGGCAATCTAGACTCTCCCTGCACCCTGGGAGGCAGACTAGGGGATTTTCCCCCAATCTGCGCCCCCTGGGGCAGAAAGCCCATTCACCACCAGGAATTTTATTATTAAAACAAAAAAAGGGGTGGGTGGCTGAACCTGGCATAGGGCCATGCCCTTGCCCCCAATGGGGGGGTATACCGTCTTTCTGCCCTCCTTGGATTCACATTGAGAGGTTTGTCCCCAACTTGCCCCCGGGGGTATGAGGAAGATGTCTACTAGGCTCCAGAGATTAGGGGGGGGTTGTTTAAAAGAAATGGGTGGGGGGAAGCTTACCCTGACATAGGGCCAAGCCCTACACCAAAGCAGGCAATACTGTCTTTCTGCCGTCCCTGAGAGGCAGATTTAGGGCTTTGCCTCCAATCCGTCCCCAGGGAGGGGGGAGAAAAACCCTCTAGAAACCAGGGATTTCACCCTCACCCAAAACAAAAGGGGGAACAGAGTCTTCATATCCCAAGTGGGGGATGGGGCAGATAGGAGATTTACTCTGACTGGAGGTTTGCCCGTAATCTGCCTCTCTGGAAGGTAGGTCGCCCACTAGACACTAGGGACTTTACATTTAGGCACAAAAAGGGGTAGGGAGTCCCACCCATGCATTGGGCCATACCCCGAACCCAAAGGGTCAACATCTTTCTGGTGCCCCCTCCCCTGGGGGCAAATGGGGGGTTTCATTCCAAAGCCCACTAGACACCATGAACATCATAATGATGCGAAGACAAACAAAAGGATGGGTGCCATGCCCACCCCCAGACTGGGCAAAATCATCTTTCTACCCTGCTGGGGACCAGATATGTTTGCTCTAATTGCGAGGTTAGCACTCTGAGTGGGCTAGATAGCCCCCAAGACATCAGAGATTTTGCATCTGAGCAAAAAAGGGATGGGAAGTCCCACTTTATCATTGGACCATACCCCCACCCCAAAAGGGACAACCCAGTCTTTTTGCCCCGGGGGGGCAAAAAGGGGTTTGCACCAATTTGGGCCACGGATGGGGCAGATGTCCCACTGGATGCCTGAAATATTTTTTATGAAATAATTGCAAAGTCTGGCCCATACTACATTGTGCCCCACCCCTAACGTCTCAACAGTCTTTCTGTTCCCTTGAGTATAGGGTGACCAGATTTTTAAAACCTAAAACTGGGATATTTAGCAAAAATAGAAGAAGTACAATTTGATATCAACCGAGCGCACAGAATGACAGTGTTCATCAGCATAGAATTACACAAAAGGCACTAAGAAAATGAATTAAATGCAATTTTTACAGCCAGTATCATGTTTATAAATTAAATAGCTTTCTTATAACAGCTGCTAACCATCTCTGTTTTAGAAAACAGAAAAACGCACCTCCCACTCTTTCAGTTGAGCGTAATTCCCCAAAATCTGCCAGGACAACTCTTGAAAAACAGGGACTGTCCGGGAAAATATGGCATGCAGTGGAGGAGTGTGGCTCACTGATTAGAGCGGCAGACCCTGATGCAGAGGTCTGGCCCGGGACCAGGGTTCAATTCCCGACGCGGCAGGGTCCTGAGCCCAAAATGTCCACGGACTCTGTAATTCTCGCCTCGGTGCCTATTCTAATCATGGGGTCCCACGCTGCAACTCTGGGCAATAGTTGCTTAATCTCCACTACGGCGGCCCACCCGCTGCGGGATGCCTGGCTTTCACCCTGGGGATACCCAGTAGGGGTTATCTCACAGGGAAAAGCCAGGACGGGTTCCCAAGGCAAGCGCCTTGATGCCTTCGGGTGATACGTGCGCTATATAAATCGCAATACATTTACATTTACATGGTCCCCATGAGCGGCTTGTGTTAGGGAAAAGCGGTGCAGTGGGGCGGGGAGGTAGGGGAATGGGGGACAACGGAGACAAATAGAAAAAAAAAAAAAGAAGTTGTCTATCACCCTCCAGCATTGCGCCATGCTCTTCTGCTCCTCTTCGCTGCAGGCAGGCATAGACTCCAAGCCTGTCCATCCTGAAGCAGCAGCTCTCATGAATGAGAGCAGCATCAGGATTGGCTTAAGCACTGATGAGTTGTGCTCCAGGCCAGACTCGGAGCTTGTGCCTGCTCGCTCCAACCCCAGAAATGCAGCTGTGGTTTGAGAGAGCTCCACTTTGCATGTGGGTTTAGCAGGCCTTTGATGGCCGGCCAAATCCACATGCGTAGTGAAGGCAGTGCCTACCACTCTGCATCCAACCTGTCACCACCCTGGCCCCACCCCAAGACTCGACACAAGAAAAATAAAACAAGTTTTAAACCCGTTTTATTTTTCACATTTTTTTAAAGGCTGGCGTGGGAAGGACAACTCCGCTGGTTAACCTACCTGAGTACTAAACCAGCCCCATTCCTGTGGCGAGAGTAAATGATTTTTCTGGGTGCAGTTTTTACATATGGGCCAGCAGAAGGAAGTAAATCCCAAGTCATCCAATTTGCCATGCTAAATGGCTGCATTATTTGGGTTTAGGGTCAGCTGCCATCCTGAGAAACCTACCAAATCCAGATATTTCTGAAACCTAGACATCCAGGAGTCCAGGGTGGTGTTACCTGCTTGACCCCTTAAGGTATTTTTTACTAAGAGGGCATTAAAAAACTCAAACTTTGGCTAAATACACATATTTTCCTCACATTTCTGAAAGAAACCTGCAGGGTGATAATCCTGCCAAGGCAGTCGCCATATTGTTCTCTCCACTTCAACTAAATCTGGTAGGTGGACGATTGGCTGTCTGTTTCTAAGGCAACGCCAGCTAGATTGTCTGGGCGCTGCGCAGCAGAATATCGCAGCCTGCAGGGGAAAAAGAAGGGCGGGGTTTCAATCACTCCCAGCGTCCAATCAAAATTTACTGTCGGCAAATACCGGGCTGTGGCGTAGCCAGTCAGAGTTTATAAATTGCAGCGTACTGCTGAAAATTGGCATAATTACGGCGAGTGGCGTTCAGTGCAGATTTTTGTGCTGTGTCGCTCATTCATTTCGCTTCTCGGATCGCATCCTCGCATCTTTTGGCAGATCTTCAGGAAGCCATTATTTTAAAAACAGAACTTATAACTAGAATCTTCCGGAAATTGAAAACGTGTTTTTTTCCTTTTGGTAAAAATCTTGGTGACGCAGGGTATATTGCGGTGACCCCGCTCTCCTCAATCCGCGTTAACGGTTCATAGACATCGGTACGTCCAGAACTCCATCAACGACCCTCCGCGTGCTACACGCCCCTCACAGACTCCATTCCCAGCGTAGCTCGCCACCCTCAAGACCGCTCATGAAGACCAAGTTTTCTTCCAGCGGCGAGGCGGTGCCCGCGTTGGAGCGTCTGATCTGTGTCGCCGGGGGTCTGGTATCCGGACAGCGAATGGAGACTGAGCCTGATCAGGAGGATATACAGGTCGAAGAGTGTGTGGACCACCGCACCCGCCAGAAGGCCTACACCTGGTGCCGCGAATTTCTGTCTGGCGCCTGGAAAAATCTGAGTGAGGAACGATTCATCATCCGCAGTATCAGGTAGGTGGGAGTTGGGCGGTAGGGGGGTGGAAATGAAGTTTCTTTGTGGACCTATGATGGGCACTTAGTTCAAGCCGGAAAATGTATGTAGTTTTTTCTGTAGAGGGTTGTCTATGCCCGGGAGTAAATGCATTCAACTTTTTTTTTCTTCTGAAGATTAAATGTATGAAGCTTGTCAATGCACGGTGGCCCTGTGTGCTTGAAAAGAAAGTTTTCCTAGAAATCTATTGATGTGGACGATTTTCTTTGTATTAGTTTAAGCTGTTACAAAATAACATTTCAACACACAAAAAGCAAAATTGTCACCCTTCTTGAACTTTGACAATGGCTAAAAAACCTAATGCATCATCCTTAAGGAGAAAGGTCTATTTAGAGAAGAGCAGTAGAGATAAGAAGAAAGAGGTCGAAAGATTACACGAAAGACAATAGTTTGTCAGAGAAGAACCGAAAATGAAACGGCACGAGAATCAAAACTGTAATAAAAGTAAGGGAAATAAATGAGGATAAGCTTTGGCTAAGGTAGGAAAAGGCTAGAGAAAGAGAAACACTAAAATAAGAAAGATACAACTATGAATCAGCCTAACAAATGGACTTTGAGTAGCTGATTTTGGGACTAACAGGAACAATATAAAATTAAGTGTTTGATACAAATAAGCCTTAGAAAGGGGGAACCCCTCACAGGGTTGAAAAAGTAGACATAGCATAACAGAATGAGAGAATTTAAAGCATCAGACTCCGAAGGAGTGAGTGATGCTTCTTGACAATTTGCAAACAAATTCAAGGGACCAAAAAGGGTGAAGATGCTTAGAAAATGATTTGAGAGTGAAAAAAATAACGGTGACGTGGAGAAAAGCACCAGATGTAAAACATAAAATGCTGCTGGGCACCAGAGAGATTGTGTGGAGTCATCCTTTTTATTTAACCAGCGAACGTCTCTTGTTAGCAATGACCTTCACACCTTTTAGCTTTGCCTCCCGGGTATGTAATGCTAAAACTTTGGGATTAAAGTCTATCTATTAAAATGTGGGTTGAAATTAAACGGGAAATATAAAACATTACAGGTGTGTCCTAATCCTTTTAGAGAAGTTTTCGGAGCGGTGTCAGAGGAGAGCCTATGAGAAATCTTTTCCGAAAATGATGCGAAGTACAACCTTTTTATTTCATCACAATGAATGTCTTTAAGCATCGTGTTGATGTTCATGCCGTATAAAAGTACATTTTCTGAAGCATAGTAGTGTCGTGACAAAACAATTCGATTATACTCAACACTTGTAGTTTAAGGTAACCATAATCTTTGCCAAACCCTCACGTTTCTTTATGCCTTCAAGTTAACTACATTATGGGGACCCCATTCACACCTTAAAGAAAACCTCTCTTGAAAACATTGAAGGAATTTGAGGCACTTCTTTTTTTCTTTAGAGGCAATTAAACACTTGAGTTTGTTGGGGAGTCAGAACAGATCCCTCGTTCAGATAAAAAAAAAGTATGGTAAAAGTTCAAATCAGGCAAACGTTCAAACCATGTAAGTAGTCCACAGGTTTCTTGTTGGGGTGAATAGGTGTAACAGTTGTATGCATTTTAGGGAAATGCATGGAACACTTTAATCTCAAGGAAAATGGAATATTACACGTCAATTAAGAAAGTAGGGGATTGAGTTTAGTTTTAAGAAGGGGCTTTGGTTGGTGCTTGTAGGATAGACACGATAATTCCAAACACTGCCACTAAGGCATACTTCAACAAGCATTGGCATAGCCAATAGGTCTCGCCTTTGGGACCTTATAAGTATTTAGTTATGTAGCAGGTCCCAAAGGCGAGACCTATTGGCTATGCCACGGGTACTCGTAGTTTGGCTCGCGGGCCACCTGCGGCCCTGCAAGCCTTCCTTGCACACATCGTATCTGTGTTTTAAATCATTTTTTTTACATTGTCCGCAAACACTGTCGGTTGCAGCAGTGCTACTCGGAGAGATTATGCTCTGTGGGGGCCGGGCGATTCCAGCCATAGTCTGAGTGGAGAAGAGGTGAAATACAACAAAGCCTCGTTAACAAGCAAATGGTCTTTTAAAGACCTGTGAAGTATTGGGGTGCGGCTGTGTTTGTGCCCGGGAGACACACGCACAGGGTGAGGTGACAGAGGGAGGGACAGGGAGGGAAACAGAGGGGAAGGTAAAGGGAGACAGAGGGAGGGAGGGAGAGGGAGGGAGTCAGGAGGAGACCGACCGAGGGAGGGAGACGGAGGGCAGGAGACAGAGGCAGGGAGACAGAGGGAGACAGAGGGAGGAAGACAGACAGCGGGAGAGGGAGGGAGACAGAGGGAGGGTGACAGAGGGAGGGAGACAGGCAGGGGGGACAGAGGGAGACAGAGAGAGGGTGAGGGAGACAGAGGGACGGAGACAGACAGGGGGTGACAGACAGAGGGACGGAGACAGCGGGACGGAGGGTGACAGACAGAGGCAGGAGGGTGACAGACAGAGGCAGGAGGGTGACAGACAGAGGCAGGAGGGTGACAGACAGAGGCAGGAGGGTGACAGACAGAGGCAGGGCGACAGAGGGAGGGAGAGCGACATAGGGAGGGAGAGCGACATAGGGAGGGAGAGCGACAGGAGGAGGGAGAGCGACAGAAGGAGGGAGAGCGACAGAAGGAGGGAGACCGACAGAAGGAGGGAGACCGACAGACAAAGGGTGACAGATAGACAAATGGTGACAGATAGTCAAAGGGAGGGAGACAGACAGACAGACAGAGGGAGGGAGACAGACAGACAGAGGGAGGGAGACAGAGGGAGGGAGACTGACAGACAGAGGGAGGGAGACTGACAGACGGATGGAGGGAGACTGGCAGACGGAGGGAGGGAGACTGACTGACAGACGGAGGGAGACTGACTGACAGACGGAGGGAGACTGACTGACAGACGGAGGGAGGGAGACTGACAGACGGAGGGAGGGAGACTGACAGACGGAGGGAGGGAGACTGACGGATGGAGGGAGGGAGACAGACCGAGGGAGGGAGGAAGACAGAGGGAGACCGACAGAAGGAGGGAGACAGATAGACAAAAGGAGGGAGACAGACAGACAGACAGACGGATGGACTGAGACTGACAGACGGATGGAGGGAGACTGACAGACGGAGGAGGGAAGACAGACACAGGTAGGGAGACCGACAGAAGGAGGGAGACAGACAGACAAAGGGTGACAGATAGACAAAGGGAGGGAGACAGACAGCGGGAGGAGGGCGACAGAGGTAGGAGGGTGACAGACAGAGGCAGGAGGGCGACAGACAGAGGGAGACCGACAGAAGGAGGGTGACAGATAGACAAAGGGTGACAGATAGACAAAGGGAGGGAGACAGACAGACGGAGGGCGACAGACGGAGGGAGACAGACGGAAGGAGGGAGACAGACAGAAGGAGGGAGACAGACGGAAGGAGGGAGACAGACGGAAGGGAGACAGACAGACAGACGGAAGGGAGACAGACAGACAGAGGGAGGGAGACAGACAGACAGAGGAAGGGAGTCAGACAGAGGGAGGGAGTCAGACAGAGGGAGGGAGTCAGACAGAGGGAGGGAGTCAGACAGAGGGAGGGAGTCAGACAGAGGGAGGGAGTCAGACAGACAGAGGGAGGGAGTCAGACAGAGGGAGGGAGTCAGACAGAGGGAGGGAGTCAGACAGAGGGAGGGAGTCAGACAGAGGGAGGGAGTCAGACAGAGGGAGGGAGTCAGACAGAGGGAGGGAGTCAGACAGAGGGAGGGAGTCAGACAGAGGGAGGGAGTCAGACAGAGGGAGGGAGAGCGACAGACAAAGGGTGACAGATAGACAAATGGTGACAGATAGTCAAAGGGAGGGAGACAGACAGAGTGAGGGAGACAGACAGAGTGAGGGAGACAGACAGAGGGAGGGAGACAGACAGACAGAGGGAGGGAGACAGAGGGAGGGAGACTGACAGACAGAGGGAGGGAGACTGACAGACGGATGGAGGGAGACTGACTGACAGAGGGAGGGAGTCAGACAGAGGGAGGGAGTCAGACAGAGGGAGGGAGTCAGACAGAGGGAGGGAGTCAGACAGAGGGAGGGAGTCAGACAGAGGGAGGGAGAGCGACAGACAAAGGGTGACAGATAGACAAATGGTGACAGATAGTCAAAGGGAGGGAGACAGACAGAGTGAGGGAGACAGACAGAGTGAGGGAGACAGACAGAGTGAGGGAGACAGACAGAGGGAGGGAGACAGACAGACAGAGGGAGGGAGACAGAGGGAGGGAGACTGACAGACAGAGGGAGGGAGACTGACAGACGGATGGAGGGAGACTGACTGACAGACGGAGGGAGGGAGACTGACAGACGGAGGGAGGGAGACTGACGGATGGAGGGAGGGAGACAGACCGAGGGAGGGAGGAAGACGGAGGGAGACCGACAGAAGGAGGGAGACAGATAGACAAAAGGAGGGAGACAGACAGACAGACGGATGGACTGAGACTGACAGACGGATGGAGGGAGACTGACAGACGGAGGGAGGAAGACAGACACAGGTAGGGAGACCGACAGAAGGAGGGAGACAGACAGACAAAGGGTGACAGATAGACAAAGGGAGGGAGACAGACAGACGGAGGGCGACAGACGGAGGGCGACAGACGGAGGGCGACAGACGGAGGGCGACAGACGGAGGGCGACAGACGGAGGGCGGGAGTCAGACAGAGGAAGGGAGTCAGACAGAGGAAGGGAGTCAGACAGAGGGAGGGAGTCAGACAGAGGGAGGGAGTCAGACAGAGGGAGGGAGTCAGACAGAGGGAGGGAGTCAGACAGAGGGAGGGAGTCAGACAGAGGGAGGGAGTCAGACAGAGGGAGGGAGTCAGACAGAGGGAGGGAGTCAGACAGAGGGAGGGAGTCAGACAGAGGGAGGGAGTCAGACAGAGGGAGGGAGTCAGACAGAGGGAGGGAGTCAGACAGAGGGAGGGAGTCAGACAGAGGGAGGGAGTCAGACAGAGGGAGGGAGTCAGACAGAGGGAGGGAGTCAGACAGAGGGAGGGAGTCCGACAGAGGGAGGGAGTCAGACAGAGGGAGGAAGGAGGGAGGAAGACCGACACAGGGAGGAAGACCGACACAGGGAGGGAGACAGACTGACAGAGGGAGGAAGACAGACTGACAGAGGGAGGAAGACAGACTGACAGAGGGAGGGAGAGAGACTGACAGAGGGAGGGAGAGAGACTGACAGAGGGAGGGAGAGAGACTGACAAAGGGAGGGAGAGAGACTGACAGAGGGAGGAAGACAGACTGACAGAGGGAGGAAGACAGACTGACAGAGGGAGGGAGAGAGACTGACAGAGGGAGGGAGAGAGACTGACAGAGGGAGGGAGAGAGACAGAGGGAGGGAGAGACAGACAGACACAGGGAGGGAGTCAGACACAAGAGGGAGTCAGACACAGGGAGGGAGACAGACAGACAGAGGGAGGGAGACAGACTGACAGAGGGAGGGAGAGAGACAGAGGGAGGGAGAGACAGACAGACACAGGGAGGGAGTCCGACACAAGAGGGAGTCAGACACAGGGAGGGAGACAGACAGACAGAGGGAGGGAGACAGACAGAGGGAGGAAGACAAACGGAGGGAGACTGACACAGGGAGGGAGACAGATAGAGGGAGGGAGACAGACAGATAGAGGGAGGGGGACAGAGGGAGGGAGACAGACAGTGGGAGGGAGACAGACAGTGGGAGGGAGACAGACAGAGGGAGGAAGACAAACAGACGGAGGGAGACCGACATAGGGAGGGAGACTGACAGAGGGAGGGAGGGAGACGGACAGAGGGAGGGAGACAGACGGACAGAGGGAGGGAGACAGACAGACAAAGGGTGACAGATAGACAAAGGGAGGGGGGACAGACAGACGGAGGAAGACAGACAGCGGGAGAGGGAGGGTGACAGAGGGAGGGTGACAGGGAGGGAGACAGGGTGTCAGAGGGAGGCAGTCAGGGGGGACAGAGGGAGGCAGAGGGAGACAGAGAGGGTGAGGGAGACAGAGGGACGGAGACAGAGAGGGTGACAGACAGAGGGACGGAGACAGCAGGACGGAGACAGCGGGACGGAGGGTGACCGACAGAGGGAGGGTGACCGACAGAGGGAGGGTGACCGACAGAGGGAGGAGGACGACAGCGGGAGGAGGGCGACAGACAGAGGCAGGAGGGCGACAGACAGAGGCAGGAGGGCGACAGACAGAGGCAGGAGGGCGACAGACAGAGGCAGGAGGGCGACAGACAGAGGCAGGAGGGCGACAGACAGAGGCAGGAGGGCGACAGACAGGGAGGGCGACAGACAGGGAGGGCGACAGACAGAGGGATGGAGGGAGACTGAGGGAGGGAGACAGACAGAGAGAGGGAGACAGACAGAGGGAGGGAGACTGAGGGAGACAGACAGAGGGAGCAGACGGGAGGGAGGGAGACTGAGGGAGGCAGACAGACAGAGGGAGGCAGACAGACAGAGGGAGGCAGACAGACAGAGGGAGGCAGACAGACAGACGGAGGCAGACAGACAGACAGAGGGAGGGAGAGAGACAGACAGAGGGAGAGAGACAGACAGACACAGGGAGACAGACAGACAGGGAGGGAGAGAGACAGGGAGACAGACAGACAGGGAGGGAGGGAGACAGGGAGGGAGGGAGACAGGGAGGGAGGGAGACAGGGAGGGAGGGAGACAGGGAGGGAGGGAGACAGACAGACAGGGAGACAGACAGACAGGGAGACAGACAGACAGGGAGACAGACAGACGGGGAGACAGACAGACGGGGAGACAGACAGACGAAGGGAGACAGACAGAGGAAGGGAGACAGAGGGAGGGAGGGAGTCAGACAGAGGGAGGGAGGGAGTCAGACGGAGGGAGGGAGGGAGTCAGACGGAGGGAGGGAGGGAGTCGGAGGGAGTCAGACAGAGGGAGGGAGGGAGTCAGACAGAGGGAGGAGGGTGACAGACAGAGGCAGGAGGGCGACAGACAGAGGGAGACCGACAGAAGGAGGGAGACCGACAGAAGGAGGGAGACAGATAGACAAAGGGATGGAGACAGACAGAGAGAGGGAGACAGACAGAGAGAGGGAGACAGAGAGAGGGAGGAGGGCGACAGAGAGAGGGAGGAGGGCGACAGACAGAGGCAGGAGGGCAGACCGAGGGAGGGAGTCAGACCGAGGGAGGGAGTCAGACCGAGGGAGGGAGGGAGTCGGAGGGAGGGAGGGAGGGAGTCGGAGGGAGGGAGTCAGACAGAGGGAGGAAGACCGACGGAGGGAGACAGACTGACAGAGGAAGGGAGACAGACTGACAGAGGAAGGGAGACAGACTGACAGAGGAAGGGAGACAGACTGACAGAGGGAGGAAGACAGACTGACAGAGGGAGGAAGACAGACTGACAGAGGGAGGAAGACAGACTGACAGAGGGAGGAAGACAGACTGACAGAGGGAGGAAGACAGACTGACAGAGGGAGGAAGACAGACTGACAGAGGGAGGAAGACAGACTGACAGAGGGAGGGAGAGAGACAGACAGACACAGGGAGGGAGTCCGACACAAGAGGGAGTCAGACACAGGGAGGGAGACAGACAGACAGAGGGAGACAGACAGAGGGATGGAGGGAGACTGAGGGAGGGAGACAGACGGAGGGAGACAGACAGACGGAGGGAGGGAGACAGACGGAGGCAGACAGACAGACAGAGGGAGGAAGACAGACAGAGGGAGGGAGAGAGACAGAGGAAGGGAGAGAGACAGACAGACACAGGGAGGGAGACAGACACATTTTTTTTACCTGCGTTGATGAATAGACCAGCAACTAGCACTGAAGAAGGACCTCCAGGCACAAGTTGGGACATTTGTGAATCAGTGTTTTGTGCCAGTGATCTAGGCTGTAATATAAACATATGGTATCCCAACTGGTATTATTTAAAGACAATTATAACGGATATGTTAAAAACATTATCAGAAAGTAAAAAGGAGACTCATTCGAAGTTATAAATGTGCTCATGGCATCATATTTATTCAAAACAGGAAGTTACAGTTGTAGCAGCACTGTAAACAAATCAATTAGTACAACCCTAATTGTACTTGGTGCTCAAGAAGTGCAAGTGATGTGCACGGTGGCGACGCAAGTGACAATGTGAACAGCATTGACGGTGCAAGGTGACTAGTGCAGGAATATATACAGTGACTTGAGGCAACAATATGGTTCCAGCGGAGTTGTGGTCTATTTGGTTCTACTATGGGCTGGCTATAGTTTTAGATGAATCACATTGTATGTTCGCGCCTTCAATTGCACTGCGTGGCCGACGGCGTTTCGATCCCTGTAATTTGGGATCTTCATCAGGACTGGGTTGATTGATGGACAGTGCTGATAGTTTGGTTTTCCGGGGAAAATTAGGAGGTCCTGTACAGTGAAGACAGTGGTACAAATCAATTGGAGAATCAAGGTGAGTCAAAGGGGTCCCATTGGGCGGTAACAAGGTAGCGATTCAAACATGATTGATGCAAGGGGATTGAATCTGGAGGCTATGGGTGCAGGGGTATCCCGTGCGGTCGGAGATCGGGGCTCCGATCCAGCTCGTCAAGGCGGGTAGATCAAGAGAGTCCCGTCGGGTGGGAGTGGGGCGTCGATCCAACCGTGATCTGCGAGGGGGAGAATCAATCTCTCACAGTCTGAACGCGGGTAAATCAAGAGAGTCCCGTCGGGTGGGAGTGGGGCGTCGATCCAACCGTGATCGGCGGGGGGAGAATCAATCTCTCACAGAGTCTGATTCGGAATTCCGAATCAGACTCTGTGAGAGATTGATTCTCCCCCCCCCCGCCGATCACGGTTGGATCGACGCCCCACTCCCACCCGACGGGACTCTCTTGATTTACCCGCGTTGACGAGCTGGATCGGAGCCCCGATCTCCGACTGCACGGGATTCCCCTGCACCCATTGCCTCCAGATTCAATCACCTTGCATCAATCATGTTTGTATCGCTACCTTGTTCCCCCCCGATGGGACCCCTTTGACTCACCTTGATTCTCCAATTGATTTGTACCACTGTCTTCACTGTACAAGACCTCCTAATTTTCCCCGGAAAACCAAACTATCAGCACTGTCCATCAATCAACCCAGTCCTGATGAAGATCCCAAATTACAGGGATCGAAACGCCGTCGACCACGCAGCGCAATTGAAGGCGCGAACATACAATGTGATTCATCTAAAACTATAGCCAGCCCATAGTAGAACCAAATAGACCACAACTCAGCTGGAACCATATTGTTGCCTCAAGTCACTGTATATATATTCCTGCACTAGTCACCTTGCACCGTCAATGCTGTTCACATTGTCCCTTGCGGCGCCACCGTGCACATCACTTGCACTTCTTGAGCACCAAGTACAATTAGGGTTGTACTAATTGATTTGTTTACAGTGCTGCTACAACTGTAACTTCCTGTTTTGGATAAATATGATGCCATGAGCACATTTATAACTTCGAATGAGTCTCCTTTTTCCTTTCTGATAATGTTTTTAACATATCCGTTATAATTGTCTTTAAATAATACCAGTTGGAATACCATATGTTTATATTATATTATTCACCCCAATCCCAACGTGGTTGATGGGTTTTTGCTCCTGTGGTTCATACAACAAGTGATCTAGGCTGGGCACAAGAAAGGGCAGTGTGAGGCTAAAAGTGCCTTGTGCTTGGAAGTGCAAGCTGTGCGAGTAGGGTGCGGTGTCGGGGTTTTGTATGCACTGGGGTGTCAGGTTTTGATGTATGTACTGGGACAATGTGTACTACATTGTGCGTGACTCACTGTGCCGGGCATCAAAGACCGTGAAGTGCATCCCTCAGGAAAAGAGGAAGAAGGGGCAAAGTTCAAGTAGCAGCTGTTTTCAAGCACTTGTGCTGGCTGCGGGAGCGAGCAGAGGCGTGCGGGCCATTTGTTTTCAATTCGCATGTGCGCTGTTGCTAGCTCCCGTAAGGTGGATGCCAGCAGAAGCACTGGTGCTTGAAAAGAGCTGACTGATTCCTAAAGGTCACTCCTAGGGCAGTGCTACGCTCTAGGCTAGACCTAAAAAGGCTACAACCTGTTCCTCTTGTTTCAAGATTTACACAACCAACTGAGAGCACATTGGAAACAATCTGCTGTCTGGTCTCATCATATTAACAAACCTCCCCATCTAGAGCGATCGCCACCTCATCACTTTAGTTTTCAAACTTCCCATGGGAAAGGCTGCAGCAGCTGAGACCATCAAAGAAATCCTACAAACAAGCTTGTCCTGAACACTCTAATCTCTACACCTTCTCCTTGCACAACCAATTAGGAGACTGGAAGTGGCTCTCCAGCCTGCTTTCCAAAGGCTTCAACAGCATTCTTTATCTTAGCACTTCCACCCGCCCCAACCAAAATATGCAATCGGTATAAGCTCTAGCCTAACTAGGTGAGACAAAAATGAAAAGACTCCTAGTTGGCGTCTTTTAAAACATTGTGGGGCATAGGGTAGGAATCTCTCAGCAATGAACGTATTAGTTTCGCTGAGCTCAAAAGGGCCGTTTACCTATGTGCCTTCCCGCTGTGCCACGATGTTTTAAAAGACGCCAACTAGGAGTCTTTTCTTTTTTGCCTCGCCTAGTTAGGCTAGAGCTTATACGGATTGCAGATTTTTGCAATCCTGGTACCAAGAATCTAGGATTGGATACACCTTTTAGGGGGTGTAGACCATCCATTTTCTTGCACCTTGGTCCTGAAGAAAACCTGGTAACTACCACACATAGGTTGAAACATGAAGACCACCCACACAGATACTCTTGGTCTTAATTACCCTTTCAGTATCTTTACACTTCTTTTAATATTGTCCAGTAGCTTACGAATAAAGTTTTTTCCATTAATAACAGGACAATTTTTAACATTTTTTCTACACTTATCACTCACAACAGCAAGCTCCACTGTAGTTCAGGTGTCGCAGCACATCCTGATGGCACTCGGTCATCAGGGTGGACCCCAATGATGAAGCATGTCACCACCAGGCTGGTGAGTGAGGGGTTTTTTACAAAAGGAAAATTTTTCCTTTTTTCAAACACATATCCCATCCAGAATCTATGATTTGCTGTGGTGATACTCCTCCTTTTGTTACTTTAATACCTTACCTAGGGGAATAGGCGTACACTCTGTTCACACTTTGTGAATTAATCCCTTACTCTCCCTTTTGTTATTACACTTCTATAACATAGCTCATGGTAAACGTTGTATAATACGTTTCGATAAAAGAGGATCCAGTCCCTCTCATACCACATGCCTGTAATTTGTAACAGTTCTGGACTACAAAAGTTTGAGGAAAATGTCCAAAGAAATCCCTTGGGGCCCCCAAGCCTCTTGTATGGTTATTGCTCAGAAGGGCATGCACACCCCACAGCCCAAAGCTTCTTCTCTTGATGCAACTGTGCTTGGAATTTTGCATTGACAGGACTTTCATTAAATGGTTGCCACTCGCCACATATTGGTATCCAGGACAAAATCGCCGCATGGGCTATTTACCACATGACTAGGAAACAAATTGTCCATGGTATACATTGCTATCCTGAAGGATTCTGTGCATAAAAGAAATGCATAAATTAACAGCTTACTGGCCCTCCTTTCTCTGGGACCAAAGAAATAAAATATTGTCCGGGGAGCACAAGGAGACCTCTCTTCACATTGGGGAAAACTAAAATCTGCATGGTAGGAAAGACTCAGTACATCTGTTTCTGGTCATAAAGAAGTTAGGAACCTGCTTTTTCGCCATGTAAAAATACACCTTGACTCTGCAGAGCACGAGTTATTTATTTGCTCAGACTAAAACCCAAATAGATAGTTTTTTTTTTTTTTTTTTACAAAATAAAGAGCTAATCAAATCTACTGATTTAGAATACACAATCTGGTCTATCCCGAGCCAGTGCTGGATTAAATGTGCTTCTAAATGGTCTATTAGCTACACTTTGAATTTCCTGGCCCTCAGTGACACAAGCTCTTAGAAGGTCTTGGTCATGTTGTTGTTGATCGGCCAGTGAATTGCAGGACGTGGTACTAAATGAGACACATGCCTTGGTCTCTAAATTACCCAATTTTATGGAGCGTGCACATTAACTAAACCGCACTACAACTATTTTCTAGGAAGAATGCTCTGAGTAACAAGCCAAAATAAATGCTTCGTTGAAAATGGCCACAAGACAGTAGTTTTATGTATACGGTCTGTCAAAGAGTTACTAAAAAAGCACACGAACCACATGAACACCAAATAGCCGCAAGAGTAAGGTACTCAAACAATTTATGGAACGGGTTTAGTGACTATTGTTTCTGTAGCCTATTCCATTAGAAGTGAGGTTCACTGTTTAGGATCTAGTCAGTCAATTTTAGATTCGTTCATATTCTTCCTACACAGGTTATGCACATAACAAATGTCCAGTATATATTTTGACTTCCAGCAATGGCATATGTAGCAGAATTGCTAATATCCCTTTTTTCCCCCTCACAGAGGAGGCCTCAGCAATGTGCTATATCTTTGCTCTTTGCCAGACACAGAAAAGACTGTTGCTGATGAGCCACATTGTGTTCTCCTGCGACTGTATGGTGCAATCCTCCAGGTGAGTGCGCATGGCCGTACTGATTTGTTTTTATAAGCTTCCACATCTCTGTAGTGTGGGGCTTGTAAATGGTCCAAAAAAGGGTAAGTGTACCTAATAATGATTAGTTCCAGTTCCGAAACTGATGGCGTTGGTTCAAGACTTCTGTTTGAATGAGGATCGCTTTTCAGTAAAAGTGGTGGGAAATGCTTACGTTTCTAGAAGTCTGCATGTAAATCGAGAAGGGCCAAGAGTTATTCGAAATGCAACCCATCAACAACAAGACTTGAATATGATGGTTAAGAGGAAATAGGAAAACAAGTACAAAGCACGCCTTTTTTTTTAATTTACCCTCTTTAAATACTTCCGTCACTAGTACATTTAGAGTTTTCATAAAGTCTTGTTTTGTTTCCTTTGATCAATTAGTGATCTATTGTTCTACTTCATAAGTGATTGTTGTCGCCAGTATGTCAACATGTTTGAATACGTTTTCTCCTCAGTAAGAACATGTCAGTTAGTAACATTACATGTAACGTTTGCTGACTGGTTTAAAAAGGCACAGATGGTTTGTACATATGAGCTGTTTACTTCTAGTATTTTTAAATTGTATCACATTACAGTGCAAATTGTTTAATGAAATTCAGTGCAATTTTAATTATGGCCCACTCAAATTGTAATGGCCCCTGGAAAAGAGAAAAGTGTATAGTATATTAGCGGACAAGTTGCCCCTATATAGACTTTGCTGAATGCTGCTGTCAAATTTAAAGAAAAAAACTCTTGTATGTCTTTTCGGTTTGCAGTGTAGATTCTAAATATAATTTTACAGTAAATAGAATTAAATGAATGCCACACTTGTTACAATTCCGTTTTGGAACGCATACCTGCCTACCTTATACTCGTAGGGGTAATGTTGACTCTCTGAACTACGAATTAGGCTTTAAATGGAAACTGGACTGTATCTCGCACCATTTACAGATCCTTACAAATCAAATTTAAGATTGTGGGTTACAATACATTAAATTAGTACTTTAAGTAGTCTCTTAACCACAAGTATTTGTTTTAAATCTTGGACTGCTTACTCTTTACTCAGGATCACCTACTTCCCGCAATTCGCCTTGCTCTTCGCTTCCCCCTGGTACGCAGTTTGTGATATTACCCTTATGAGACCAAACTAAATAATGCTAGCCACATTACCATAGAAATGCAGGTCATTTTTTAAATGTATTAAAATTTGTTTTAACATTTTGCATTTGTTGCAACTTGATCAGATTAAGGTCAGCTATACTTTGATGTGTCCGTGCTATTACATATACATAAAGGCTGTGGCCAATGTCCTGGAAGGATTGTAATATTTATGAAGTGTTAGGCAAGAATAAAAGTAATTAACAGTGCATTTCTTATATCCACAAAAATGTATGGTAATATTTTCATGAGAAAATGTGTGATACTCAGGAATTTGTCACTATCGTACCCTCTCTCTCACAACCAGCCTCATCTATAATCTGAGTAATCAATTTAAATATGGATCAAAGCATCCCTTACAAAATTGATATGCAAATTTTAAGTTCCTCTCCAGTATTAACATGAAACCGCCATGGAAAGGCGGTGGAGATTGGATTTGGGTGCCCGTTGCAGGCCCCCCTTGTGTTGGGGGAGGCGGGTGTGCACTGGGGGTTGGGGGGGTACCTAGGGTACCTTCCTACATTTCGCTGCACCAGGTGGAAGGCACCACGTGGTGCCTGTCGCGAAGTGCAAGGAAACGCACAACATGCATTTTTAGCATTGCAAAGGGTGCTGCAGCCAGCAGCACCCACCACAATTTTAACCATGCATGATGCAACCATAGCAGTAGCTGTCTCATTGTAATCAGACGTGCGGGACAGCTGCCTTGCGGGCGGTCCCAGTCCCTGCATCAATGAGCCATCGTAATGAGCCCCTAGGTTATTTGCATATTGCACAATTTGCCAGTAAACCTTGGAGAGCTTGGAGAGCTGTTGGTTTCTACTGATGTTAAACATCCAATCCAGAGTTCCTTCAGGTGAAGGCATAGGAAACTAGACAAAAGGGACCCTGCCATAGAAACAGGGCCCCCCTACTACTGATATACACTGCGTATTGAAGTGAGTTTCTTTTTAGAAGCAGATTTCCTTTCAGTTGATTTTATGATGCTTTGATGTTGAAATGGAAGTTTGCATATTCATCTGATAGCTCAAGGAACTTTATCTCAAAAGGAACAAGTATACCACATCAACGTGCTAAAGTCAAAGGCTGTTCTTTTAGATCTCAAACCTTTGCGGCCAGCCATTCCATTGGAGATACTCCTGATTTAGTCATTGAGCAGAACAACAAAATGTACTATGTTAACACAGGGAGAGGCCTCAAGGCAAGGACCTTCTCTACGGAGAATGGTGACGTATCCTTTGCTTCTAAATTGACCCCTACCTTCGCTGTAATCCTAAAAAGCAGATGTGTTGTCCAGAAATCTCATGGTAGAACTTCACTGATGTCCTGGCAGTGGTTTACCCCTCAAATAGCTCCCTCATTTGTACGGCAGAAAACACAAAATGGTAAGACATCCATAAACCCCGAACCGACCTCATAGGAGTAGCTCACCCCTTTGCTCAGCTGTTGAAAAACTTTTTTTCTGGAAATCTCCCTTGTGTACTTATGAAACAGAGCCTAAGGTGTGGATTATCCTCCTAATATCCTCCTAGTACCAGAGGGGTCATCCCTGTGGTGGCATGTAGATGTACTTCTGCTGAATAAATCCATGTGAGTTTCCTGTGCAGACTCAATACCCTGGGCAAAAAAACAGCAGAAGCTTTCACCCCCAGCCTTAGTTGCTGAGCTTGACCATGAGGTATCACTAATCGGACCCTGTCAGGCCATGCTGTGTATGAATATTCAAGTGGTGAAGTGTCTAACTTCAAGATCTTCTTAGCTTTTAAAATGAATATGCTTGTCTGGTGCGGATACAAACCTATTGATTGATGGACCTGTCTGAAAGAGACATTACTGCCACACTTCCCTCTTTACCTTCTCGTTTCCTATATAAAATGTCAGTAGGTAGTCACTGCAGCTTGCAAAATGATCATTTAGAAGATCTGAAGATGCTTTCTCAATGACAGAACTTTCTTCCCCAGGAAATAAATGTAGCTTTGTAGATCGATTGGCCTTTTCTTTGAACCGATACGCAGATTTGACCTTCATCGTCTGTTTTGTAAGGTAATCTTAGTTGCCATTTCATTAACTAGATGGCTGAGCAAAATACTGGATTGTTTCCATAAGCCTTATGATGAATTGCATAACAATGCAGTTTGCTTATGAACGCATTCTTCATTTCTCCCAACTCTAATTTTTTTACTTTTATCTGAACCAAGTAGTTTCTCTTCCAAATGTTATCTGCAAAGATGTTGCTTCATACACTGGATGTATAAAAGCCCTTTAGTACCAATACAGATACAAGAAAATATAAAGATCTCTATTAGAAAATATAAATAACTCTTTCTTAATAATGGAATTATCAGTCCTAGTGTAGGTAGCTATAAACAATCCATTCCCAGTTGGATGCTGCCATGGAATGCTGCATTTGGCCTTTCGGTGAAGAGGTGCCTCTCAGGCACTTCTATAGCTAACACCTCAATAAGTAAAGCAGCTACTAATGTTTTAAATGCTTTTATCAATTCAATTTGCACATGGCCACTTGAAGAGGAGTCTATTGATTTGCCATATATTCGTTAATGGATTCTGACACTTTGCCAGGCCTAAGTCACGAAAGGTTTGCTTTATAATTAGTTTTATTGTTCCATTCATTTTTAGGGCAAGAACTTGCTGTTTTATTTTTTTTGTAAAGGTAATTTCCTAGAAGGAAACGTTGCATGTTACAAGCATATTTATTGAATTCATATAGATTCACCATAATTTCCAGTTAACTGCGTCTAACTACCCTCTGGACCATTGGAACAGAGTTTTGTTTTAAATTGAGTGCCAAATGCAACTTTTGTGTGGGGGATGCCTTTCTGGTACAATTGTTTTTTTTGTTGCTTTTTTTCTTCCAGCCAAGTTCTTTTTGTTCTTAATAAACATCTGAGTTTTTATTTAACTTTACAAAATACCATCAGATCACCGGTGCAAAAATCTTGAAAAAACCTGAGGATTGATATCATGACCTGAAAACAGATATGATCTCCATGGTGGAAGTTTACAAGTTATAAAATGCTGAATTAAACCATCCAACTGCTCCTTCTTAAAGCACGCAGGCCATAAAAGTAGATTCCGGGTCAAAGGCAGAGATTAGGAAGAAGCGATAAAGTAAACCATGGCCACCAAATCTACAAAATTGGGCAATACGTTTGGAACCTTAACCTAGATCATGACGTCATGTAGAGTTTTTGACAGGCACAGTAGCTGCGAGAATTTTCAGATACACTGCAGCAGCCTCCTTCTGTGTGGTTTGTGAGACCTGTTAATTTACTGCGACTCTGAACCGAGCTGTAAACCTGAAAGCGGTGATAATTGCAGAATAGAACTTGCTGGTGTCCAGGAACCTTATTGGGGTTGCACCCAAGACAAGGAACTTCAGCCTTTTCATGGTTCTACAAGTGCACACACTCACCTTCAAATCACTGATTTGTATCCCATTCAGTATCATGGCTATCATGGCTCTCAACTGCCCTTTCTCAATGGCCATTCTTTTCATTCCGGCATTTGTGAGTACGGTTTGGTGGAAAATTAGGATTTCCAAACTTGTCTTCCTGTAATGCCAAAATTCCTTTTCACCATACAGCATTAGGAGTATTCCTCTGGGAAACAACTCCTGACATGTAATGACACCAAACAAACTGTTCACTCCTTTGAACACCACCACCAAATCCCAGGGAAAGGGTTGTTTGTTTGAGGTTCAGTTAAGCTTCATCTGGTTTCCAGAAACCAAAACCATTGGTAGCAGTGATTCCTGTTTTTGCATTTGGTGCAGCTGTGTCTCATACTGATATAGCCCATTCCTGCAACAGTCATTCATAATTAATGAGGCACGTAGAGTAGTTGATACATGGATAACTGAGGCACTGAATGTGGTTGCCCCATGGCCATCCAGGGCCCCCTGCAGACGTACGAAATCTGCACCTTGGTTTAATGACGCCTTAAGGATGGCTAAGCAATCTTGCAAACGCTTAGAACTTAAATGGAGGACAGACTTTTCGGAGATAAACAAGGTGACCTACAAGAGGAATTTAAAACACTTTCACTCCCTGTTCAAGAAGCCATGGGCTGCATTTTACAATGATTTGATTGAGCTAGCAGATAATTATACCAAATAACTTTTTGCTATTCTCAAGGACATATAATCTCTAGAGAGAACAGTGGCTCCAGCCTCCAATTCGCAGGAGTCATGTAATGAAATTGCAGATTTTTTTTGCCTGAAAGGTATCAAAAATCTATGACGCCTTCACAGCCGAGGCTTGCAATGGCACTGAGTGCCTAGCCACACTGAGCCCGGAGTGGGGGGAGAACTGCCGGTCAGAATTTTCCCTTCCTTCCTTAGAAGATCTGGGAAAGATAGCTTTAAGTATTAAATCAGGCTCCCAGTCAGACCCTACCACGCCTAAAGCCATCAGCGTAGGGCTAGAGAGCATAATTCCCTGTGTGCAGCAGCTCTTAGAAACCTCCTTTCAAACTGGGAGGTTACCCGACATGTGGAAGCAAGCTCTTCTCCCCCTGAAAAAAAACCCCTCAGCAGACATGAACCTACATGAGAAACCGAGACCTGTCTCACTGCTCCCTTATTTTTCAAAAATAGCAGAAAAGGTGGCTAACACACAACTGGCGGGTCACATCAACCAACACAACCTTTTCCACCCGTCCCAATCGGGTTTTAGAGCATCCCACTCGACAGAGTCTGCCTTACTCTTTGCCACAGAGACAGTACGTGTGAGGGTGGATGAAGGCCTGCTCACTGCACTGGTCCTATTGGACCTTAGTGCAGTGTTTGACACGGTGTCCCACACAGTCCTCCTACACCGTCTCATACTAGGAGGTCTGGACGGTGCTGTCTTGAAGTGGGTGACCTCCTACCTACAGGACCGCAGTTTCTGGGTCTCTTAACCTCCACACACCGGGGATCAATTTTGAGCCCCACCCTCTTCAGTGTTTACGTCTCCTCACGTCTCCCCCCCCCTTAGCAGAAATTGTGGAGAACCATGGGGTCAATATCATATCGTATGCAGATGATATGCAGCTAGTGGTCACTCCTAATTCAGCGAAGGCAGCTAACAATTTTGCAGATTGCCTAAAAGACCTGGCGTCCTGGATGACGAACAATTGCCTGAAACTGAATGGCTACAAAACCGAGCTCCTGGTAGTAGGGAAATCTCCATCAATCTGGTCTTCAGCCTGGTGGCCAACAACTCTAGTACCCATCCCCAGCCCCATGACCAAGGTGAAAAACGTAGGATTCTGGCTGGACTTTACTCTCTCCTTCGAAACTCAGACCAGGAAAGTTTCAAGCAAATGTTTCGGAACCCTGAAAATGCTGATGAATACCTTGGGCATTTTGCCTCATTCCGCTAGGAAAACCCTGGTCCTTGCTCTTGTGACATCTCAACTTGATTATGGGAATGTGCTTTACCTAGGTGCAACAATTAAATGTCTACACAGTCTGCAATGCATACAGAACGCAGCAGCAAACCTAGTTCTGAATCTACACAGGGAAGCTTTCTCTAAGAAAGCACTTGAGTCCTTACACAAGGCCCTGTGTGTCTGCCACCACACTCTACAGAAGAAAGGCCCGCTCTACCTGCGGACCACCTCACTCCTTATCGTCCAGGCTGACCTCTCAGGTCCACCGGGACCCACCTGGTTAGAGTTCCCAAGATTAGAAAAGCCCGGATGGGCGCACAATCCTTTAGCTTATTGGCAGCTAAAAATTGGAATACGGAACAGTCGGAGAACCTTTTCCGGAAAAAACTAAAAACTTGGCTTTTTCAACTATAAGCTTTGATATGTCTGTCACTATCCTGGTTCTGCTTGACCCGCTTTGTATGCCGTCTACCCTTCGTTTTTTCTGTTAGCAGCATCAGCGCAGGGACACACCAGCTGGTGTAACCAGGCGCTTTATAAGTGTCATTGTATTGTATAATGCACACCACAAGGTTCAGGAGAAAGTCCCATTTGTGGTTACAGTGTTCAATGTAGTACTGTCACCCCACCTCTTAGATAATCTAGAGTAATGTAAAACAAGACTGACAAAAGCAAATTCTTTGAGTTGCATCTCTTCTGTGAATCAATACTCTTCTGATAAACAGATTTTGTCCACTATTGAAACAAGTTGCAGCATATCAAAAGTGCATTCCCATACATTGCCCCATACATTGCTGCATCTGTCGGCCACTGCCTTCTGAGAGCATGCATGCCCACTATGACTGGATCAGGTGATAGTCTGCTTTCCATTCAAGTGGCTGGTAATCACTTGGGATTGGTAGGATTTAACAGTTAATAAAGGACTTGTACTTTCTTTTCTCATTCTCAACATTTCTGCTAAAAGTTCCTCAAACTTTGTAAGAGCTCTTTCAGGAGATAAAGAATGCTCTCCTGAGTGGCATATGGCAGATATGAGAAAAGAAAATAGTAATATGTTCTATTCCAGTTTCCTAATTTCCCCCTATGGACGCCTAGAGCATTGGGCCCATTGTCGTTTAGTAAAACTACCAAATTCCTTCTAGTGGATTGGTTTCACTCTTTCAAATTCTGGAGCAAATGCATTAGGTGGTATGGGAACATCAGTAGATCTTCAAAGTACTCTTATCAACCGAAGGGTTATCTAACTATTTTGAGATCGGGTAGTAAGTAATCTACAAAAGAATACTCCCCAAAAATGAGTGCCATTCCACACAGACCAGTTTGTTTAATATAGGAAAGAGTATACCTTGACAATTAGGATTAACTTCAAAAGCCAATGCGTGGCACACAATCATTCAAATAATGTGCCCACAAGTCATTTATCGATATTTTATCAGTCTTGAATACAAAGCTGTCACACTGAACAATTCAAATTTGATGAAGCACTTACTTGCTCAATGAATATTTAGACATATTTGTGACGATAAACTAAATCAAATGTGCTTTTATATCACTTGCTACTATTATTTGAATTAATAAGATCAACTGTGTTATGGAAAAATTAGTGTGAAAAGTTTTCTTGAGGCACTTTTAACCAGGCTCCATGTTATGTACAATTCTCACTCAGATTAGACATGCAACATTCATGGTCGTGCCATCACCCATAAATTGATCGTACTTTGGATGATCAACTGGTCATTGACCATCCTCTAATGATGCATTTGTTCACAGATAGTCCTGCTACTTCTCTAAATTAATTTATTGACTGGGCAACAGATGATGGCACAATCGTATATAAATCTGACCGCTTCCATTCTTCACTATAAAACATTTAGTCGAAATAAATCCTAAATAAAAAAAGCTTCACGGGCTAAGAATACGGATCTGAACCTGCTTTGTAAGTTATCACTTCTGGAAAACCTTTATTACAGGTTAGTAGCTTTTCCTTGCTGTGTTGTAGGGCTTGTTTAGCATGCCTGAAAGTACAATGTTTAGGCCTTTTTTGTTTGGTGTGTAAATGCTAATGACAAGAATGCCTTTTTGGATGTCTAACTCCCTTTATTTCCTTAGTGGCTGTGAAACGACTGTTCTTGTTTGTCCAGCTCACTTAAGGTTATAGCAAGCCGCCTAAAGGTAAACATTCACAGCTTATATTGAGGCGTTCTCTAGTTACAACACATTGTTGTTTTATCCACCTCCTGTAAAGGGGAATTAAATAAGACTGGGGGATTTTCACAGTGAACTCAAGATGGCCAGGATTTCTGAATGTCGAAACAAAGTAAGTGGCAATTATGAGAAGGGTACCCCCACTTGCCATTTGTTTTTTAGCTCATTGATAACGTGTTCAAGATATTACATTGAAGTCACTGGGGTACATGTGAGGTGAGAATATTGTTGTCAAATATAAAATTGGGGAACAAATGTTTCTACGAGTCCTTCAAACAGATTTCATAGTCTGCCTGCCTGACTTTTCAGCCTAGTTCAGCATTGTTCACTAAACTTACAGAAACTGGATTAAATTGTAGAAAATGTCAATCCTGATTCATGCAGCATTACTCAAAGGACTAACGTGCACAGTTGAAAAGATTAGCCTTTCTATTTAATCCTGGCAAGCAAGATTTCAGGCATTTGTCACGTGTTGCTCTTAAAACTGTCTGTAGATTTGTACACAGGTGGTTCCCGTCATTAAACCAGCCTGCAATTATTTGCTTTTGGGTTTCAACCCATAAAATCACACTTAACATCCAATAATTAAAAAACGTTTAGGTTTAAAAGATGCCACAGGATCACGAGGCTCAAAGAAAAAAATAACCTGCATCTTTCACACTTGGAGCATCTCATGTGTTTAAATGAGTTTAATATAATGTTTTTATTTTATCGTAGACTGTGCTCTTGTATAATCATAATTTCAAAGAGAGCTAATCTCTTGCTCCAAGCAGATTTTTAACCAGACTCGTATAAAGGCCTCCGTAGGCAAATCTTTCTAAAATTGTAAAAAAGTTGCTTCATTTTCTTCTGTCAATTAATTCAGATACGTTTGTGGATCATTTGCAGTAGCCATCATAGATGTTGCTTAAGCATTCAGAACATCAAAACTAAAGGTAGCTGTGTGTGCTTTGAGCTGCTTCAACTTTGATCTGATAATCCTCATGGATGTGGAGATGTGGGGCTCCAGCCTTTTCTATAGGCTTTCTTGAAGCAATCGCCCATTGATTTTGAATGTGCATTCAAAAGCGAGTGCCTTGTCTGTAAAACGGAAATGGAGCCTTTAACAAGATCCCTGACAACTTGAGCTCCAATCAAATTGGTGTTTCTTGCCACATCAAGAGCCGTGGTCTCCATATTTTACTTTCCACCTGCTAAAGGCCTTCACAAATACGTATCCATTAGTGATTGAATGTATTCTGCACTCCAGAACATGTGTGTTTATGTGGATTCCATAATCTAACCAATATTAGGTTTGACAAACCCGTCATGGAATAAAGGATTTATAAATCCTAGTAGTTACCCTTCTATCCAGTAGCATGCTGATACAATATGCAGTATCTGTGTAGGGTCTCTTGTCTCATGAATTCACTCAAACTTAAAAGACCTCATCAGTGATTTGTGATGAGTAAAACGTTCAATCCAAATCTTTGTTTGCCCCTATAAATAAAAAGCCTTCTTTAATGCCTTCGTGCCGACCTTAGTGTTTAATGTATTTTATTTTAAAAAAGATATATTTTCCAAACTTGTTAGGCATTTAGCTGTGGTCCTGGGAGCTGCCCAGTATTTTGGGCCAAGACCTTTGCCAAGCTCTATATTGCACTTTCTTTTTAGGACAGCTAATCTTACTCAACCGATGATGGAAAAAGTCTGTTTAATGACAGTAGTGTTATCTACAGTCTAGCAGCCCGATGCTAAAACCTGAAACCTTGTTGCCCAAATTTCTTATGGCATTACAGTATTCTGTAGAAATGGCAAAAGACTCTGTGTAATCCTGCATGAACTCGTGTTAGAATGTCTGACCTTATGCATTCCGTAATATGTACTTATGACATGGCTATTGGATTGGGTAGCTGGTACAGTCCTGTGAAAAAACAAATTTGACAAACCGATTTATAAATGCACGTTGGACCTTGCTTTAACCATGAATGACTCCCTTGAAGCTTAATTATGCATATATACCTAATTCGTGGCACCGGTGTTTAAAGTTGTATTACTGTTCTCCGATGAGAAAACGGGGGAATGTGTTTTGTGTGTCATAAACGCTTCCAAATTTAAAGGGCATGTGGTATCCATCGTCTTGAGGTTGTTCAGATCATTTAAACAAATCCCCTTTTCTTTTATTTATTTGAACATTAACAAACCTTTAGAGGGCTGCCGTTGTAGTAAAAACAATCGTGGCAACATTCTACACTTGGACTTAAATAAACTATGTTAAACTGTATGCAGTCATTCTGAACTCTGTAATAAGCACTCTAAATAATAACCAATCTAAAGCACCAGTATAGTGGAAACAAAGTACATTATAAGAAACGCTGTACAGAATGAATCTAAAGTCTGGTGCCATTACTAGTTTCTGTTAAATTTAATATTGGTAAATTAAACTCAATGCACCGACTTCAATCTTCTATTCTGTATTGTCTTGCATTCATGTTTGGGAGCCATTACATAATACATACTTAGGGATAGTTAATGTTAGCACTGCAGTATAGCCCCTAGATTAAAAGCCTGTTTTATGGCGGAGACCTACAAAACTGTAAAGCAGTCTGGTTACGTTTAAAGGTGGGGTCCGACTTAAAAGCTCTAGCAAGCTCTCTTCTCAGAGCAGGCTGTCCACAGCACAATCAGCTTGTTCCTTTGGGGCATTTGTGAGTACTAACATTAGGAATTGTGATTTTCAAATTGCGATTCTTGCCGAATCACAATTTGTAAATCACAATTCCTAATGTGCTAAAGAATTATTTTAAAAATAGCGATTCCTAATGGGGTTACCAATCGATCTACCTCATGAATATTAATGAGTTAGATCACAATTTGTGACCCACTGGAAATCTGAGCAATCACATGGCTCGTGGCCTGCTGGGTCAGCAGACCACGATGTCTGATTGCTTTTTAATAGAACCAACTTTTTTATAGAATGCAGCCCATGTCCCTTAAATAAAAAATGCGATTAATAAAAAAAAAAAACAAAGGTACATTTTTTTTAGGAGTAGGCCGTGATCCGTGGGTCCACTCCACTGCCTGTTCTTCCCTTGAGAGCCCACTTCATATTTGCAAATAGGTTACCACATTCGGTGTATGTAAAATATTAATGTTTCGCGTCTGGAATTCTGTTGCAAAAAATGAATACGTACAAATGCGAAAAGGTATTCGGAAAGTACGTCCTAGGCATGTCCCTTACAAATACTGAATCGCAAACTCTGATTGCGACTCCGTAACAAGTTACCCATTTTCAGTTTGACTTTTGTTCATTAAAAAAACATTTTTGCGGTAGCAACTGGCCCAATTCACGGAATCGGGCCAGTTGCTACCTCAAACAAGCTTTGTACATGTGGCCATTAGTGTCTTCCGATAGTTGCCATGATTTCTCATGTTTCACCCTGGCTTCTGGAGTTTCCAGATAGTGCAAGATGATTAATGCAGGGTTGTCCAAGAATGCAGAACTGCATTCTCTATTTTGAAAATGTCCACATAAGTTAAATTTACATTTTACAATTTACTTTTATAAATGGCATTCAGTTGGTTGGCGGTTTGCATACAGTTTATGCAAATTGATCTATTGTAGATACTCAGTGGTTCGCCAGAAAACCAGCAATGCATCTGGTTGTGAGGCACTTGCACTGGATGCTACTGCTACAGTGGTTTGCAATTGCATTTGATTTTTGAGTTTTCCACAGGGGTAATAATATTCAGTTTGTTTGCACAACGGCACCCTCAAGTCCCTCAGCCCATTAAATTTGGAAAGCAGATCTTTACCTCTTGGCTCAAATAAAGAGGGTCCAATCATGGACTTTATTTGTATTTAGTTATAAGTGTCTTATTGCTTCATAGCATAAACAGACTAATAGTACCAGCATGCAGGTCCATGTTTGTCACTTCATCAGATTGAGCTGTTTCAGTGCTGGTCAATACAGACGCGCCATTTTCTTTTTGTTTAACTTTGTGGTAGCATCTGGGTGCGGGGTGGGAGTGAGCATGTGCTGGAGTAATGTACCACTGTAGTTTGTTTGTGCATGTGTTCTCTGCTGCAGGATTACCCATGCTATCGTGCCTAAAGCACTCTGGTATCCAGGTGACAGACACGATTCACGGTATAGTATGAGATCTCAGGAAATGGAGCATTTTATACAGATTTTACTTCAATTATGCCTCTCATATTTGGGAGAAATATTTTTAAATTTATTTTATTTTTGTGTAATCAGCAGTGCATTTTGTGCCACGATTCTTGCAATACACAGTAACTAAATCAGCACCTTTTACCAACATATATTTTTTTATAAAAGATGATTCCTCATTTATCTAATCCCGTCTGACTCTGCAGACCCAGTCTGGCCACATATTGTTTAATATATCGAGGCCACAACATGTATTTTAATGTTTGGTTTCATAACAAACCTTTGTGGCATCAAGAAAACAATACAGTAGGGCATCCGAAATTATGTACACCAAAATTAGTTTTTTCCATTAAAATCACAAGCCTTTACATCTTTTCAAGATGCTTTTCATGAAAAATATCACCCAATATCAAGGATTCTAGATTTTCCTAATTTGGAGAGGGCACCTGTCTTGCAGTGGATAGTTATTGGGTTGAAACTATTTAAATATATCAGTACATGAGCAACCCATAATTCTATGTAATATATGTGGTACATGTTATACAAACAAGACTATTTTAAGATTATAGTCTGGTATACATAAAAAGAATTAATGTCGCTCAAAACTAAGATAATTAATTGCATAAACTGACCCTCTTCATTTAAGATTGTGTTCTCAGTTAAATATTTAAACACGAAAGGCATGCTCCACTTGGCTTGCTCTCAGGTCACAATCTCATTTAGGCTGTGCAAGTTACTGGATAAATCAGAGGCTCTTGGCACATTGTACAGCTGACATGGTTTAATTAACGTTTAGAAAAATTTCCACAGTCATGCTCTATTTTTCGAGAAAAGTGAATTTTTTACTGAATTTACGTGTGCATTGTTTTATACATTGAAGTCTTTGGTGTCTAAATTCTCTGCATTTGAGGGAAGGGATGGTAGTTCACATGCTGTCCTTGTTTAGATACATGTAAGCTGGCCTCTCTCAAAGCATGCATACCACAGGATGTCTGAGATTATTGGTGTTAGATATGGAATCTCACTCCCCTCAAACATCAACTGTTGACAAATTAACTTCCAACGTTTTTTCTCACCGTACACATTTTTTTAAATTAAAGAGTGTGCCATGGAGTTATGCAAATTTGCTAAAATGTAGTATGATTGGTAAATGGATTTTTAGATTGAATCTTAATTTACAATGAAAATATTCATATTAATAGTACAAATTTGATAGGATGATTTTTTTGAAAATCTGTTTATTAGCATAGTAGGTAAAGCAGTTACAAATACCTTCAATCCCGGAGGGATACAGAGTAATACACATATACGGTTGCTTAGAACATATAATTGCATAGTTGTCTTAATTTCCATTTCGTTGGTGACATTAACCGTCACAGTTTATGCAAACCCCTGTCAAAAAAACTATCCCTCCCACCACCCTCAACAGATCCATTCGACACTCACACAACAACATATAATCGATTAATCAGTAGACCGGGGTACTCAGAGAATCACATCATATGGCTCTATTCGACTGTCCACATAGATGGAACTAGACCAATACAGAAAATACAAAATATAAAATATAAAAAGGGGGGGTCTCCCTCCATTTCTCCGCATCGCACCTCAGTTAGCGACCGTGCATGGCAGTCCGACCAAGGACATATTTATCGTGCAATCGAAGAGGCACTTGTGCCCTCGTCTTCCCCGTCTCCCCCAGTTTCAAACATACCTAATATGGTATACCAGTCCAGCGAAATCGGCTTTTTCCTCAGACCCCTGTGTTCCTCCCTCTGTAGTGCAACTCCCTCCGCCTTACCCCATCTCACCACCTCCGCCCTCCATAACTCCGGGTCAGGAGGCCTAGCTGACTTCCACCTCATAGTGATGGCACGTTTCGCCAGCAACGGGGCCAAATCCGCAAAACGTGTCGCCACGGTTCTAGTGCGCTGTGAGGGCCCCAACCCCAGTAACGCGCCTTCCATTGTTGGGGGCCGGGTCAAAGCACCCGCTTCCTGTAGCGAAGCATGGACCGATGTCCAGTAGTATCCTAGTTTGGGGCATTGCCAAAGCATGTGTGTTAGTGTTGCGTCCTCAGTGTCACATCGGGGGCAAGTACTGTTCGCATCAGGAAACATCATGTGTATGCGGCGTGGGGTCAGGTAGGCTCTGTGTAGAAGCATCGACTGAATAAACTTGAACTTGGGGTTCCTAGCCACTTTTTTGGGGAACTGAAGGATACGTTCCCACTCCCTATCTCTCAGGGGCCTACCAATGTCTACCTCCCATGCTGCCCGGAGTGGTGACAGATCGAAAGCCCTCCCCTTCTTAATACTAGCAGTGAGCCACTTAGTAAGGTGGGCGCCCGTGCCCATCAGGTAGTGCATGGCGATGAGAGGATTCGTGTCTGGCTCCAGGCCCCTAGGGGACCACTTATGTGCGATATAGTGGCGAAGGCCAGAGTGTAGCAGGAAGGTGCCCCCCGGGACTCCATGGGTAGTTCTAAAGTCTGCAAAGGACAGTAGGCGCTCTTCCGCGAACAGGTCACCCACGTGCGACACCCCGGCGTCGTGCCATTGCTCCAGCGAGTCCGCCGTCAGAGTCCCCGTAGCCAGCGGTATACCCAAGAGCGGGATCGAGGGGGCATAGGATGACCCAGGGGATGTGTATTTCAACGCCTTCCGCCAGTATGTTATCGCCAGTTTAAGGAGAGGTGGGACATCCCTAGGTACAATTGAGTTGGGCAAAAGTAACGTGTGTATTCTCCCCAATGCATGATCCCTGTTCGTCATGTTAATCTCCTGGAGATTGCGACCCGCCACCCAAAAGGCCAGCCATTGCAGTTGACACGCATAGTTGTAGGCCCTAAAATCAGGCAAACCCATGCCACCGGCTTCAGAGGGGAGCTGCAGCTTGGACAGACCTACACGCCTGCGGCCGTGCCCCCATACAAGTTCGGTGAGTAGAGTGTCTAGGGTCTTAAAGGTAGCTGCCGGGATCAGGTGCGGCAAGTTAGTGAAGTGGTAGAGAAGGCGGGGGAGCATCACCATCTTGGATATCGCCACTCTTCCGGGTATAGAGAGTGGCAGTGTGAGCCAAAATTGTATCTGCGACTTCAGCGCTCTAATGGCCCTCCCAAGGTTACCGTCGATCATCTGACCTGCTTCCCTGTAAATCTGCATCCCCAGATATCTGAAGGTGGTCTCAGCTATCTGGAACTCATGGGGGGCGAAGGGCAATGGAGTAGTCAGACCAGCGGCCGCAAATGTGAAGCCATATGATTTGGACTCGCTTATGGTCAGGCCTGAGACCGACCTAAAGACCTCAAATACCTGGGCAACAGGGCTCAGGTCGCTTCTTAAGTCTCGGAAATATAAGATAATATCATCCGCATAAGCGGACACTATATGCGTCGTCCCATGCCGCAGAATGCCAAACCGGGGGGCCATGTGGCGGAGCCTACAGAGCATCGGCTCAAGGGCAAGGACAAATAGGAGGGGGGAAAGTGGGCAGCCCTGTCTGGTGCCCCGCGCAATAGCTATAGGAACTGATATATGACCTGAGGTGCGCACTCTAGCAGTGGGATCTGTATACAGCAATCTGACCCAAGCGAGAAATTCGGGGGGTATCCCAAATTTCGACAATGTGTCAAACATGTAATCCCATCTAAGGGAGTCAAAGGCTTGTTTCAAATCCAGTGAGATGCAGCCTTCAGAGCTCGTGCCCTCTCGATCGCCGAGTATGAGCTGGGCTAGTCGTCTGAGGTTCATGGCTGTATTGCGGCCAGGGACAAAGCCACATTGATCAGGGTGGACTAATTGAGGTACATATTGCACGAGCCTTGATGCCAGCACCTTGCTCAATATCTTGGAGTCAGTATTGAGAAGGGACAGGGGTCTATAGTCAGCCATCTGAAGCCCTCCTTTATTAGGCTTTAAATTTGATAGGATGATTGAGATGAAACTAGTATATATACAAAATGTTTAGACCTATCTTTTTATTTTTTTATATTGCCCTAGATTAAAAGCTATGAGCCAGTATTACCAGCTTCTGAGAAAGCTTGTTAAGTCAAATATGTAGACCCTGTTTATAGACCATTTTCAACAAATGAACCTCTTTTTCTTTTCTGCAATATCTCTATGGAGTAAATTACATACTCCATTTACTGATCTTGGAACGGTCGAAGGCCGATTCTCCCTTGACTGTATTCACTCATAACGTCATCCAAAATGTTACCCAATCCTCTCCGCATTATTATTATATTGCTCTAACCACCACGGTGTCTAAGTGCTAGGAGACACCATTGGCTTAATACAATGAAAAAGGTCTGGTTAGCTTATCTTTTTTTTCTTGTTTGCTCATAAGCTTTTGCTTAGCAGCAATAGTTTTGCTCCTTCTGTTCACTCCAGTGATTCAAATTGCCATAGCACATAATTCATGAAGTTGTATTTTTATAGCCGCGTTTGTTCATGTGTAGGACCCATACTCACTTCATAAAGGGGAGTGATCCTCACCAGCATGATTTAAATCCTCTTGTACCACCGTTCGGGGTAACTGGACCAGTCCTCATACTGAGCTACACAACAACCAAGCCACTATAAACAGGCATACATTGTCCCCAAAACTACTAAACTTATAATTTTCTTTCATTCTATTATGCATGCAGGTTAATGTTCTTGTAGTTGTTTCATCAAGAATGTTAAGATTGCCAGCTAGGATAATTGATCAACAAAATATTCACTTCAGTTTCTGAGAGCAGTGCAAGATATTTTGTTTGGTGCCTGCCTCTCAGACTGCCTAACTTTGCTTATTCCTGCTTTGTATGGGCACATTTTTGTGGTCGACATGATATATAAATACACAGAACTGCAGACCACCTGGAACCATCCTGCATCTTTCCCCTTCTCCTTCAGTGGGAATATATTTGTTCTGCTTACACAACTGCATGCAGTCCAATACATTTAGACTGCTCCGGTGCTATTTTCAGAATAGGGGTACAACAAAGTATGATGCTGATGTTATGTTGACTGAGCATATTAAGTCCACTAAGTCCTAGATAACACATCATACCATATGAACGGAGTATACGAATACTTAAGTGAGAAATGGCAAAGCCACTTTTAGACTTCTACTTAATATTTTGAAAAACAATGAGAGGTAGTAAGATCATACTGCCTAGGCAGAGACCAAACGCTGTGGTTAGCAATAATAACTTTCTATCGTCTGGCTTCATGGGCTTAGTAACTGCAGCGGTCAATGACAAGCAGCGTGTGTCTTTGTATCTCTGAACTTCAACTAAATTCCTGTGTTCAACAGCAGCTCAGAGACTGCTCAATCGTATATTTGATCCACAGTAGCACTGGAAAGTTTCTTGTTTAGATGGGGTTGGGGTGGAGAAGAAATATGGGTAAATTTTTGCCTACTATGATTTTGTGTTTTGATTGCTTTAAAAAATGAAGAAAAGTATTAAAAACGGTATTTTCCGCTCATTTTCAAAATCATTCACCATAAGGAAATAAAGCTCATTTAGTGACTACTCCAGGGACTACTGAAAGTACATATATGCGTTATTAACTGTAAATAATGCTTCCTCTTTTCAGCAATGAATTTAATTGTTTGACATTTAGAAGCAATCAAAGGTAATCCCAAGTCCTTAATTGGCATTCTCCATGGCACAGTCTTTTGAAACTGCCCTTTCATGCTCACTTTTTCACCAGGGTTGTAATGGATGAGGTTTTCAGGAGACCTTTGGTACTTCTTAATAAATTGAAAGAGCTGAATTTATTTGGGTTGTAGAGAAAATCAGGTAAGTGCCCTGACCTTTCACTTTGGTTGCCATGTAATATTTTTCTTGTTTGTAAAATATTTTCATTTTCTCATTGATAGATGTCATGTAATAAAGGAGAAACCAAAGAGGATCAGAGGGATAACTTCTTTAAAGTAAGCATTTCCAATTGTTGTAATACATTCAAAATATTTCTGTAGAGCATTCTTAGGTTAGTTGTTGCACCATCATGCAGTTATGAATACTGTACATAAACATTGCACTTCTTATTGATTCAGTTTCCTCTGCAGATTCTTTTATTTGACTATTCCAAACCGCGATGGGATCTTAGATCTTTAGGTGTAACATGATCTGGGGCTGTAATTTATACACCCTAGGACATATAGTGTGCTGGATCCTCTAACCCTCTTTCCCCCTATATTAGGCAGATGAGTTGAAATTCAAAAATGCACTTACCTGCTTTCCATTTTCAAATTGTTTTATTCTTGTTTTTTGCAAATGTTCTTCAGGTTCCCATGATTGTAGCATATGCTTGAATGTTATAGACGTTCACCTTTGAACAGTGATATGTGGTATTGGAGCATTCCAGCCCAAAATTAAATGCTGAAGGCCCAACATTCAAAAGAGCGGTTTTTGCAAGCTCGATCAAGCTTGTTTCTGAGAGAGGGAAAGGCGCGTTCTGGAACCAATGCTCCGACTGGTGTCCTTCAGTGGAACCAGTGCCAAAAAGCGCAAGAATGCTCGAAGCTCTGGGAGTAAATTCCAGTCTTCAGTCACTGTATTTCCTCTGAAAAAAGTAAGAGGAGAAATCGTTTTAGAGGTAGGGCAAGGTGACTTTGGTGTTAGTGGCCAATTAACTTTCCACTACTAATTTAGGAGGATCGATGAATCATTAACTATTTAAGAAAGTTGTTGGCCCCTTCAAACCCCAACAAGGGCTTTTTTAATGTTCAGTGATGCAGCTTAGGCTCACCATAGATGACCTTATGGATATTATATCAAAGTCTCCATATCGGGAAGTAAGATCTGGGGACGAGGCTGTGTAGTAAGGGAAGTCACCTAGGGTACTGTTTATGGTCTTAACTGTCCTAAAGCATTTTTTGGGGGCTTTTTCGATGCTCATGGTGCTGTTTCATTTCCATGGACAATCGAGGCTGGAAATAGCAGTTCCTGCGACTGTTAGTTCTGCTAATTCAATAGAGTGGTTGGAACGATGTGGTATAGGTGATTAGGACATGCAATTTGCAGACTTCTGTTGTCTTTTTATTGAGCAGAGTGGTGAAGGGTAGGTTTTTATAGCTTACAGACTTTACAAGATACAAGCAGTTTAAACACTACACCTGAAAATGTGGTGCATGAGAATGCGCCAACTTTACCTTCATATGGCCAAAACAGGATCAAAGCAGCTGCGCTGCTTCACCGTTGCTGGAGGTTTCGGCGGAATAAACTAAGCAGCCATGCCTCCACAGAACTTGATCTTAACCTTGAAATAACTTCGAGTTTTTAATCATAGCTAATTTTTTACCTGCCTAAAAACACATAACCTGAATTTTTGTAGGACTTTTAAATATATATACAAATCGAAAAACTTGCAAACCGCCATCTTTTTTCATCATCCATTGCATTCTCATCCTAGGCAACAACATAGTGATAACTACTATTTACAGCTTCAAGCATCTTGAACTGTTAAAGAACAAGAGGGGTTCAAAGATGCAGTGCTGGAGAAGAACGTGTCTTACTTGGAATTAAAGTTGCATGGATCAGATACTCACTCATCCTACTTTGTATCTTGCTGAGACGTGGATAATGTTTTTGTACTTTCCATGTACAAGCATCTTAAAAAAATAAAAATCTTCAGGGTGGAGTTTAAAGCTTATTGGTCTTTTAGCTGGAACTAGACATTTCATTTGGATGGATACAATAGACATTGGTGGTAATAAGGCACTTCCGCCTCCAGACTATTGTTTATTTGCAGCATCTTAATGTAATTATTTTTAAAAACCAATGCTCGAAAGTTGTAGCTGAAGGTCTAATAAAAAAACAAGCTCCTTCTACACAAACATTCACACATGGTATCCAAAGCACTAGTATTGCGACCAATCAGTAATGCAGTTTTAAAATGTGCTTTGTTGTGCATTAGCTAATCAGAAAAAAAGTATACATGTGGCTTTGGATCATTAATGTCCAGTCATGATATCCTATAGTATTAATTTGTGCCCTACGCTTTGTTAGTGCATGTTTCTATAAAATGGATGTTTTCATGAAGCAGTCTCTACAGGAATAAGATGGCAAAAGTTGTCAAAGATGTTACTGTATGAATATTGTAAAAGTTCATATCAATAAAGTATGTATGATCTTTGCAAAACTAAATAGTCCATTTACAAACTTTGCTCTGTATATTCTCAACTTGCCGAATTACTTTTGTTTGTATTTAGCCTGCATCTGTTTTTTCTACAGGGTGCAGAAGCCATGGTAATGGAAGGAGTAATGTTTGCAATTTTGGCTGAGAGGTCTCTTGGGCCAAAGTTATATGGCATCTTTCCCCAAGGTCGCCTCGAGCAGTTCATTCCGGTGAGGAGTAATTGTTTATTTTTAACTGTGAATTTCTTTAAGATTTCTACAAACTTTGGATGCAACTTAAATTTGTATACTACCAGTGGTAAATTCGAAACATTTAAATTGTGAATCAATGTCATGATGGTCACATAAGGCCATTTGCTCTTCATTGCAAATAACATATAGGGAGTTCAAACAATATGCACTTGAATACAAACTGGTGCAAAATTGGCAATCTAAATTCCTGTCGGCTAATCCCTACAGAATCTGGCTTCTCCTGGAGTATTTTACAAGCTTTGTTATCACCCTAGATTCTCCATATTTAAGCTCTAAAATCAAAGAATCCTAAATAAAATGAAGTACGGTTTCATTTTCAGGATCTCCTTTTCCGTGCCTTTCTTAGTCCATGGCTAGTTTTAAAATAAAACGAAAGCTACCGATTGATGTTGAGCTTTATCTGCAAAAAAAGAATGGTGACTGTGCTTTAGGCAGCCGCAGCCGGTAGTGGGAGTACCGGCTGGGCGGTGACGTGGGGAGGGGGAGGGGCAGGGTGGGGGGTAGTAATGTATGGATTACGGACTTTAAAAGGTAAGTAACCATAAAAATAAATAAAACTTATTTCGTTGCACACACTGCATCACCAAATGCGATGCAGTGTGTGCATCGAAATTCGTTTTATTTATTTTTATGTTTACTTACCTTTTAAAGTCCGTAATCCATACATTACTACCCCCCACCCTGCCCCTCCCTCCTCCTCCCCACGTCGCCGCCCGGCCGGGACTCCCACTACCGGCCGCGGCTGGCTTTAGGTTCAAGTAAACTTGTGCCAGGGATTTTCTCTTTAGTTTGCCATACATATGTTTTTGTCGCTTCCAAAGTGATCGACTCTCTGCTGCGATTCTTTACATTTATGTTGTGGTACTTTCGAAGAACAAACCATGCAAACCTGGCTCAATGGCCTGAATATTGACGGCTTCAAACACCAATTTTACCGAATGCCAAGTCACTTGGATTCACCTTCGAGACCAAACTGTGCCTCCAGAACACACTGCCAAAAACCGACTGCCTGTTCCAAATCAATTCTAAAGAAAGACATCCAGAAAGTGACTTCTGATCTGCTGTTCAAGCCCTTCTACTTACATCTGGATGGTGGTACTGGCCTGCTCCACTCCTAGGCTTCCCAGTGACAACGCTTACGAGCATACTATATGCTGCAGCACATCTCGTCCTGGTCCTGACAAATATGATCGCATCACCCCCATCCTGCTGGAATTCAATTGTCGTCCCTTTCCTGCCTGCATCATCTTCAAAACCAGCTGCATAATTTACAAAGCCATCCACACTAGCACCCCAGCTTATAATTCAAACAAGCTCACAAATTCTGGTAGTTCTCTGCACATCTGTATCCAGAACACTGTCAGACTGCAGACTTAAGTGTGTAAAAGAAAAAAACACGTATTTGGCCTTTTCAATCTGTGTACCAAAAATCTGGAACAACATCTCCATATCCATCTGGACCGCCCCAACGCAGCTCCAATTAAACACTACATCACAATGTATTAACAGTCCACATTACTACCACCTCTCATCACTTGTTGATGTTATGATGGTCTTTGACCCTTTACTGCGCTTGCTGCCTTTGGGTAGGTTCACACCATAGAACTACATACAGCTTCATTTTTATTGCTGTGCAAATAGCCAGATAAAAACAAAAGTAGATAAATGCATCCCGTCATACTGTTGGACTTAATTAGTTATATATTTTGCCTCGACCATCAATATAGTAAGAGATGTATTACTTTTTAGGGATGGATTAAAAAATTATCAAGTAAGCAAAGTATGTAATGTGGAATTGATAACATTTTTGTTTATGCTTAGTATTCGGAGGAATTCTAGAATTCATGTAACAATGAGAATCAGTTTTTTTATTAAGCCTGCTATTGTGGTTTCCCATTTCTATTCCATGAAGTATCTTAGGCCCAGATGAAATTGTAAGCTAGGCATGTGAAAAGTGAGTAACTGTCAGCATTC